>NW_026712155.1:1007138-3407138 GCF_030504385.1 Musca domestica
TTTTGCACATCTAAATATTTCTATTAGCATTCGATTCGATATGATTCGACAGATTTTCGAATAATTATCAAAAATCTCTACAAAATGAAGAATATAGTCCAAATCTGCCACTTTTTAGTACTTCTACCAGACTTATTGAGGATACAAAATGCAAAATATAGGTGCACCTCTTCGGAACCTCTCATATAAAATTTATAGGAAACTATCATTGGAAGGCTTCAATTCCCCTACAACGAGTGGCAACATTGTAAAACGATGACCTGTGCGATCACCTTTTTCGAGGATGCTGCTTTCAGCAAATGAAGAAAGTCAACTGCTCCCAACAATTCGTTTAACAATTGTGGCTAAAAATTTCAAAACTCCTTTAAGGGGGCAGTGGTGTTACTGTTGCCAATACAGACCTCTTGCACCTAGCAAGAACTCAGCAAATACAGGATTCAAATTGAACTATAAGGTCTGTACCCGCGAGTAATGCTATGAATCAAAAGCGTTGCAAATGCTTTCCAAACCTCTGATAAAACAAGATGACAATTTATTTTCAATTAGCTTAGGTTGGGTCCGAAATACGAATGTGATTTTCAACGAATGTCTTCTGTAGGTAATACCGTCTCGTTGAGGGTACGACCCATGCAGGAACGCACACACAAATGAATTTTAAACCACGTAAGGGGAGTGGGGGTCCATCTATTAAAAAGTTTTCATTTTCCATGTAAAATATAAAAAAATGGCAAAAACGTAGCCACCCTATCTGGGCGCCAATCCTGCGAACGTTCCTGGACCCGCGTCACGTCTCAATCATTGGCACTATGTGTGTCGCTGGGCTTTGTTTCTGCATAATGCCACATTGGTTGGGTATCAATGCTCTGGCCGGCATACTTTGTTCCTGCAATTTCCATTTCATTCGATCCGCTCAGGATTTTGTTGTTGGCAAAAGGTCACATTAACCAGAATTTCCATTCAAAAGAGACGAAGGTTAAGACGGCTATCAGCCCACTTGCAGTAAATGGCCAACATACACACGGCACCCCCTAACACCCTCACACGGTATTGATTTTCAATTACGAATGGCACATGGAACTGGCCGCAGTGGATGATTCTAAGCGGCCTTTGATTTTCATTATGAAGTGCGTCTAGGCATTGATGATGGCTGGGTGCATTCACCAATTGCTGGCGTAGCCCACTTGATTGGAATGGGGCGGCGGTCGAGATGGCCTGTGGAATGCTGCATCCAGTATTTGGGCGAAATTCGTAGCACACAACAGTCGGGGCGCCGAGAGGCGGTAGACGGCACGAATGAGGCTCGGGATGCGGTCGTGTGGTTTACATATTCCATTCCACTTGTACGGCTTGTTCTTTCCTCAGCCTCAGCCTCTGCCTCGGCGAGTAATTACAAAAGTTTTGCAAATGCAATTTCAAGACTTTCCTCCGCACATGGACGAGCGGACGAGTGAATGGACAAATGTGGGCACTTTGTGCACGAGCAGATATGACCGTATTTCATTTTGTGTTCCAGCGTCCTCTGCGCCCTGCTTTCGGGGCTTCATTGAGGGCTTTTGTTGGGCGTTTTAATGTATTTTTAGTTTTGTTTTGTTTTGGTTTCATTCCATTTTTGTTTTTCTTCCTTGTGGTTTGTTTCAAATGACGATGCTGGCGATGTCGTTGGTTTGCTGGTGGTGGTGGTGGAGGGGCCTAACACGCTTGAGGCAAATATGACAAAATTAAATGGAAAAAGTTTTCTGCTTTGTGTTGAAGTTGTTGTGGGTCGTTGCTGTGGTATTGGCTGGAGCTGGAGCTGTTGTTCGACACTTGTAGTTGTGATTTCCACCAGCAGTAATATTTAGTTCCAGCAAAACAAAGAATTGTTTCGGAGTTACCAAAGTTTGAAGAACCATGCAAATACGACGAATATATTATACGATCTGACAAAAACAGAGAGTGCCCCCCCAAGTAGGTCTCGGGGTGTGGAAAACACCATTCGAAATATTCGGCACTCAGATTCATGCATTTATGCTTGGCAGACCCACAAAGCAAATGCCGGCCAGTGGTCTGGGTTGATCAGTGTCCAGCTCTACATCCACTTCAACTAAATGTCCCATAAATAGTTTTCGGAGTGAACGACAACAATTCGACGACCGTTAACAATTCACGAATCTGTTAACAGCGATTGCTGGCATGGGTGTGGCCTCTTATTTGAGTTGGCCAGTTCGATCCAGCAGATGTGGAAAGGGCTCATGTATCTGCAGATGAATACATGTAAAGTGGCGTACGTGTGCCTGTTTGTGTTTATGTCAGTTGGAGTTTGTATCCTTTTCCTTTTTTGAGAATTGTTTTTTTTTTCGATTTTTTTGGCAGTAGTGGTAGTCGTTGTTGTTGCTGCTTTTCTTCATGTTGTAATAGTCTGCTATGGTTCGTTAAATTCGACTGCCAAATTTGGCTTGTTATTTGACATTGCGAATATGATTCAATTGGAAGTCGATGTTTATAGCTGGGTATTCATGGTCTGGCAAACTTGCAAAATAGCTTCGTTTCGTCCACAGACGACAAACGACTGCTAAGGAAACGAGCAAGAACAAGACATATTCCCCATAAACACATTTGCAGATAGACTTTACGACGCCAGTGCGGAACTGGCAGGGAGAGGAAACCCCAAATGTTGTACAATGTTGTGCTGGTTAGACTGTGTGTACCCAAAAGCGTTGTAGTTGCGAAACAAATTTAACCCAGTCATGTCCGCCATCCATCCAAATAATACGACTTCCTTCGCTTCACATGACTGTGTCGCCGGAGGCACCCGTCCTTGAATTTCGGTCAAAAATCATGACTCTTTTCGAAATGGACGGTTTATGAAAACAAATCTGAAATACCTTCACCAGAGATGGTCCGTTTGACTACTTTCGTTTTCTACTGTCGTAAAGTTGAAAAATGTCGAAAACGTCATAAATCAGCATAAAATCAGCATAATATTGGAATGTCCCAAGTTGGTTGATAAATCATAATGATGATAGTTTCCTTGTGTTAATCTTCCAAATCTGGCAAAGCAACATCAAAGAGGCTGAGGCTGCATTTTCGTTCTATGAAAATATGAAATAACAAATATTTTCTTTTTAGAATTTTTCATTTAACATTCATCGGTCTTTTTAGAGATTTCATTTTTTTTCCAAATAGCATGAATTGTCGTTCTAGCTTTACTTCTTGGAATCAAGCAGAGGGCTGCGCTTTATGTAATGTATGGAACGATTTCCGCTCATAAAAAGCTTCGCAAATATTTCTGAAAAAACGTATCACTCTCTAGGTATGATAAGTTTTTAAAAGTATGTCATAAAAGTCTAAGTTTCTAAGAGGCCATTTATGACCTACATAATCTCAAATAATCTCTAAAATCACATAAAGTATGTTTCAACATTTAAAATTCCATTGAGGTTCGTAGAAGAACCTATTATTTTCCACCTATCGTTCCATTCTCCTAAGCGTTAATGCAGATAACTAAATTATAAAGATCCAGGTCAAAGGCCAGGTCATCTTCGTACATCATTGTTGTGATTCTCATAAATTATTTTACAATTTAGTGAAAGCTTTGTCCTCCGTCCGCTTTGTGAGCAGAACTTGTGAAAATGTTTATAAATATTCCAATTTTATTCGCTGAACTTGCTTGTCATGCATGTTTATTGTGGAAATTACGCGGGCAATCAAAGCACTAGTCTAGCGCCTGTGCTCTACTGCAGCTAGCACACATCCATCCACCCAAAGAACTTCACATAATTTATGTTCGGGCGGAGGCTGCAAGAGGAAAATTCCAAATTGGATTGAAATAATTAATGAAGTTTCTCTTGACAGGTTGGTTGGCAAGGTGATGTAGTGCTTTTATATTTCAAGATTTCTATGCGGGCCTCCACTATGGAAACAAGTACCTAATACATGAAAGCGTTCTTACCTAACAGACTGATGCTCCTCGGAATTTTGTAGTCAAATTAGCCATGCTTTTTCGGCAATGTTGTTTTCGTATGGGACCATACACATGTACATTTCTTCTTCTTTTACTTCAACTAATCTTAGGTCATGAAATCATGCGAATTGTGACCGGTTCCCTTAATTAAATGGAATTCTCTCTACGCTGCAGTCTTAAGTGCCCCCAAATTAAAAAATTGAGAAGCTTTATACTATCAATATTTAGATAGAAAATCGCATTCGATTGACTTATTCTTGAGTTACGCTATTGTTTGGGGTTTTGTTTTGGCTAATTTCATGGTTGGTACAAAGCGTTCATTATTCATGGTTACAAGATGAAATGCTTACAATATCGCCAAACAGCAGAGCAGTGCCTAACAACTGGTGCCCACGTCCTGGTATCAAGAATCACTCTCGTATTTGCTAATTTCATCTGTCTGCCATCACATCTATCTTCTTCCCCTGGCGTCGCTCAGTCTTTGTATAGCGTGTCGATGCCACTACAAACTCTGCACCCTTATTAAATTAATATCGTGAAGAGGACGAAATCACAACAAACAGTCCCACAACACACAAACATCTAAACGCTCTCTGCCATGAAACCAAATTACATTGTAGACATTAAATAGCCATAAACAAAAGTGTAGTGTTTTAACGACTGGCCAACATCTTTTTCGCCTGCGACAACTGGCAGGGACCAACCCCCCTCCCCCCACCAGTCACTGGATAAAGTATCGACACATCCACGAGGCATCGCTTCCCACTTACACCCAAACAACACACAATCAATAAATCATTTACGAGTTTTAAAAGTTTGCTCTGTGGTTGTAAATTTTGGCCATCTCCTCGAGAGTCTATGGCTGTAGCAAATCTGGCCAAAGTTTGTCCAAAAGTTCAATTAAAGTTGGGCATAAAACTTACAAACAAAGACTGCCGGAAATCTAGGCAAACAAGTTTAATTTTGATAAACAAATAAAAAGAAGCAGGACGGCGCTATGAAAGGCATAAGATGGGTCAATTGGTAGTGGCTTCATCTGGGTGGGAGCACAGAACAAGTCCTGTTCTCAGTACAAAGCTCCACTGAGACACTAATGACAGGTAGACAGTTTTGAAAATATCATCAAACCGGGTTGTGAAAGTCTCAGGTCACAACGAAGAAGAATATGTCACGGAATCAGATCAGCGATGTGCCACAATTTTTATGTTCAGAACTAGCTGTGACCCTTTAATTTGGTGAAAAATACATTCTATTTGAAACAAAAAAAAATGAAAAGAAAATTTCGAATTGTGTTGGTAGTCAGTTGCTGTTGTTTTTAAAAAGACAACTTTTTAGTATTAGTAAAGACAAATAGCGACGTTTACCAGGGAGTAAGCCATGGAACATCATGTGTTCGCCACCAATCCTAAGCGGTTTCTTGGTTTGGTGGAAATCTCCGGTACGAATTTTTACCTTTTAGTGATTTTGGCACACCAACTGACTCCAAAAATCGTCAATTCTAAAACCCTCTAAGAAGCGCACGAGTTGTGAACATTCATGTCCGCTCTGGGAATAATTCCGTTTATCTTTAAGTTGTCCCTTTAGAGACGATGTGGGACCTTCCGAAAATCGTCGTCTTGTCCCATGAATTGTTAATTTCTTGTATCACAACACCAGATACGTTGCTCGGATTGGTCTGCCTCAAAAGTGGAGCTTATGGCTCTTTCCTCTACTGTCGGGGCGGATGTACTAAAAAGTATTTACGAATGCGGCTGTGTGTACGTAAGCATATTTTTTACACGACCGAATGGAGTGTGTTACTTTCTTTATGACATAAGTTTGTTGCGAACTACCAAGTTACATCATTATAAACCAAACTACTTGGCTACGACAACGGTAACTGCTGCTGCTTCTACTCGCAGCGTTCGAACATTGACAGCGTTTCGGCAGACGCAGGACATTAAAATCCATAACCCAACATCACAGCTGTCACATATGCACGTATGTGTGTATGTAAGATCGGAGAAGCAATGTGCTCGCTCATTCATTGGTTTTGCCGTAGAGGCATTCTAGCCTTTCTTAGTTGACGGTTGGAGGTGCTTCATAGATTTATTCACTGCCATGTGTGTATGTAAGTTCCAACATCAGAAAGCGTTTGTGGGTGTGTGCGTATGTGCATGCGCCTGTAAGTTTGTTCGCATTGTAAGCTGGCAGTAAAGTACACAAAGAAGTTAACGCATAATTAAGTTTCAAGTGTTTGCAAAAAAAAAAAAATCGAGTGCTGTGTGTGGGTCCTGTGAAGGGTGAAACTATAGCATAGTTCATAAACCCATACACATGCAAGCAGATACAACCTAACACAGGCACACGCGTCCTCCATAGGCATTTCTGTGCAAGGATGACTGCCAGTGAACTTTTTAAGGATTCGCGTGTTGCCACATAATTGACCTCTTTCCCCATCAATGAAAAATTCATTAACCCTCAAGGATCCGTCTTCTGGAGCGCAGTATCCGTACTCGTGCAGCGATTACAGACAAATCTACACTGGCACATTTTGGTGCTGATCATATATTTCCGTCGATAAAGTTCTTTGATAAAGGGCTGACAACAACAGACTTATTATCGCAATAGCGAATGTACGGTCTGCAAATAATACGCCATAGCGGTTTGCGACCTCATGTCGCGGATTCATATAAAAGGTGGCCAAAAACAGAGGAAGCCGGCCGAACTGGATGAATTTTGTTACAAGTACATATTGTTGGTTTATTGTGTCGTGGACCAAATACTAGGATGGCAGGTCCAGATTTTCGTGTAGCCCCCACACAACAGTACCTCCCGATATTCGGCATTTTGACCATTTAAGCCACATTTTCTAAGATATTGTTTCACATTTGATATTTAGAAACGGTAACAGATTATACATCCTGTGGCAGAATATTGTCTACATAGATCCATTTAGTCCCCACATAGCGTTATCCCAAGTTAATCAGTGTTTTGAAGATTAAGGCCTCATTTTTCAACGGCAGTGTTTTAAATTTAATTGTTGATGTTCGCAATAGATATCAATCACTTTCGCAAACAATTGACTATATGGGTTCACGCTTTCCTATAGCCACCATATAACGGCGCATCCCAATATGGGAAATATTAACGATTTTTGCCACATTTTCATTAAATTTGTTTCAAATTTGGTACTTGAAACCCGCAATGTATACCAAACCATGTAGCCGAAAATAGTCTATGTTGATTTAAGGTTCGGAATATATTCATTTAACATTGCAGCCACCATTAAAATATCTGAAGTTTTTAACATATTCTCCAGCCAAGTTCTCTGGGATTTCCAGTTTGAAATGATGTTTGTTTTTTCGTCTATTGGGATGGGATGGGCCGAACTTAACGTGTTTTGCCTTTTCCTCTCTCGGTCTGTTAGGACAATATTTTTTCCGCAAGATATCATTTCTTTTTATAAGGGTGGTCCCTGAAAATTATAAAAAACATCTTCGCCAGCAGACCTCAACATGTGGGTCTTCACTCAAACAACAAATGAAATCGATATACACTTTTTTAATTGATCTGATGATCATAATATACGTATTAATAACAAAATTCGGAATTCTTCTGATTGATATGTTTTCTGTCAATTCCTATCGATAAATTTGTACTACGGGGCACTTGGTTTTGGACATTTTTGGCCACGGTCGTGACACTGTGTGTCGCAATCTACCAATGTTTAATTTTCCAAATCTGTGATTTGTTACTTTCCCTTTGTTCGAACGATGGCGTAAGTAGACGCTAGCGAGGAGTTGTATTCCTTTTCCAATGTCCTTCACTGTTCACTATAACAATTTAGTACGGGCGGGGCATGAGCAGAACAACAAAACTAGAATTTTGTTGGAATACGTTTTTTTATGAAAGATATTTGAGGTTGTTAAATTTACGGTGACCCGTTCCAGAGATGGGGCATATATTTCAATAACCAAACGCAAATGGATGAGTCTCCTATTTACTTTTATGGCCACAACATTAGAGTGTGACAACCCTGGCCATGGCCATAAAAAACAATCTAAATCGTCAACCCCTCCACAAAACCATGGCTTGGGAAAAAAAAGTGTTCTGAGAACATGTGTGAACCCATGTGTGGACGTCCAGTGCTTTAGGCGTGGACATTTGCTTGTGAATAGAATAGGACAGAATGTTGTTGTTGGCGTTGTTTATGAACTACATGGAAAGGAGCATGGTGGTGTGGCATGGCATTGCCAATAAATTACAGTAAATTCGGAATTTCTGCTGACTTCGGCGGTTCCTTTAGTGTTTGCAAGGATGTCCACGTCGATTTTGGTGTAGTTGGGAGCAATTTATGTAACAACCCGTTAAAGCAAGTAGTATATTCAATGAAACCGTTTTATTGTAGCAGAACAACATGTTTAATCAGATACCCAATAGCTTAACTGAGGAACCGATGTTGAATTCTTTCTTGTGTTTTTTTATACCCTACACCACAAGGTGGTCAGGGTATTATGTCTTTGTGCATTTGTTTGTAACAGGCTAAAGGAAACGAGATAGATCCATAGTTCCTTTTGATGATCTGCGTAGAATCACATTCTGAGTCGCTTTATGCATGTCCGTCCGTCCGTCTGTCCATATATTTTTGTAAACAAAGTACAGTTCGCATTTATAGCTCTATCCAGATGATAGGGTGATATAATTTGTTTGGCCTAAGGACGAACCTTATTGAAATTGGAGATAATCGGTCAAAATTTAGATATAGCTCCCATATATATCTTCGTCCGATTTGCCTTTTATTGTGCACCAAACGTGTAATATCGGCCCGAATAGTATGGAATTTTGCACATGCAACCAAATTAGGCCTGAAAATAAGTATGCAAAATTTGATCGACATCGGTTCAGAAATAGCTATAGCTCCCATATATATCGTTCATCCGATTTGTTATTTTTGTCCTCCGCAGACGTAATATGCGCTCTGAAAGAACAATATTTGGGGAAATATATCAAATACAGCTAAGAAATATATTTGCTAAATTTTATCGAGATCGATTCAGATTTGGATATAGCTCCCATATATATCCAAATATGTCAAATTTGGTGAAGATCGGTTCAGATATAGCTAAGCTCCCCTATGTACTGCTCATCCGATTTGTTATATTTGTTGCCCACAGTCGTAATATGCACTCCGTAACAACGATATTCAGGGAAATACATCAAATACAGCTCAGAAATATCTTTGCCAAATTTTATCGAGATCGGTTCCGATTTGGATATAGCTCCCACATATATATCTTTACCCGATTTCAAATTAATTGTGCACCAAGTATACAAGTCCGAATTTAAAAGAAATTCAAAACACTAGAGTTGAGCTTCAGTTGAATCTCACAACACTCCATTTGTTTGCCGGTGGCGGGATTAATACCACTTGCCGCAAGCGGGATAACGAAAGTCATTTAAACATTTATGAGTGGAACATCTAGCAAAGTTCGACTTTATTTTGAGATCATTAACTTGTGGGATGTGTTTCATATCCATACGATGCAAGAATTATGCCTGCGTTTTTTAGTTTCGATTTTCTAACCTTTCTTCAAATATTGCCCATCAAAAGGAGAGGAATATTTTATCTTCTGTTGGTAAAAACTCAAAAACTCGACTTTAAAATCAAAAATAGGAATTGGACAAAATCGTCAGATTTGTTCGAGACAAAATTAATATCCCAGTATATTATATTCATAGTCGGGCTGCAAGCAATGTATATAAATGCGAAATCGAATAAATTTCAAACCGTTTGAAGGAGTTATATAAAAGGTGTAGTAGCTACATGTAGCTGATCTGGCTTTAGTCTAATCGGATAGAGATTTGTCTTAATAGAGTCATATGACTATTTTTGGTGGCAGTTTTTACCAAAAATCCATTTAAAACTAATACCAAAATCGTGGTAGCTCTACCTACACGTGAGCGGATTTTGACATTACGTACAAAAAATCATCTCCGACTTCTATCCTTTGCCAGCTGTACAAGCGTTCGTCTTTTGCTCTTGCTTGCTTAATGCTTTTTTATCAGTTATTTGAATGCCAGCCACGACTGTCTCACTTAAAAACGTATAAAAGGATAATACAACTATTAGTAAACAGTTACACGCCGCAGGCCCAGAAGTTGCTCGCTCGCCTGTCGTGCTGTGTGCGTTTGTTTGTGTGTTTTTGTGTGCCTACGGCGGTGTATTTCTTGTCGAAATGATTGTCGGCTTGTTGTCATTTCGTTTTCTTCTCAAGCAGCGAGCGGCCTTTTGTTCGTACAGTCGCTCTGCGCTTTCTCTCCTTTCTCGCTTCCTACAAGTCGAACGGCATTCGAGTAGTTTGGTGCGCCTTTGTTGCAAAGTACACGGCATGCAAATTATGCCACCGGATGTCCAATTTAGTCTAGCGTTTGTAGCCGCTCCCGGGCAAATGCATTGCAGAACTCTTCTATTTGGTGTTTGCATCGCTTCTACGTCTGTGAGCTGCTCCGAGAGTGGCAAGAAGAAGTCTTAGTCCGTATAACTGAGTTCTTAGTTTGAATTCCAAATGTCGTCGCGCTTCTGCATTGGTCTCCCTGTGTCGGTTGTATTCTTTGTTGATTTTCTTGTATCGTTTTCTGTTTTCCAGTTCATATTCCTTCACATTTGTGCTGCGGTATGTTCCATGGGCATTGTGAGTTCATAATGCCATGGCTTTAAACTGTTTCCTTAGGTACCTAGCAATTTGTCTGTTGGAACTGTGAGTGTGCACACAATACAGGTACGAGTGTAAATACACGCACACACCCCCAACACTTTGCCCCGGGGACGAAATGAAATGGGATAATGGACTATGAAAACGTGGAGTAGTGGTTTCTATGCATGTCGCTTTCACATCGCTCCATTCGACATAAGCCTCCGATTTCGCGAAACAAGGCGGCTGTCGAATTTCATGTTACCCACCGATTAATATAAACTATTTTCGTGCGGAATGCAGTGATCGCATCTAACATATCTTCACTTCCAACGAGAAAAGCCAGCCTTCACATCGAAGGATGACCACAACTATTTCTTATATCTTTTCTATCGGTCGTTCGGAAACAGACCGCCACCACTGCCGCGAGAACCAGATCGTTAGTTACTGCATTCGTTTCGCTTCCTTTACTTGACGTTATTTGTTAATCCTTTCGTTACATTTTGATGAAATCCATTAAGAGTTTCATTACATCCACATTAAATTAAACGAAATGGAAGCTTCGCAGCTCCTATGCACAGCCATGTCAAGGCAAGGTTCCAATGGACGAGCCATGACACTGCCTGCCTGACTGACTGAATGCCGGTAAGGTTGTTTCGCTGTGTGTGTATTTGTGTAGGTTTGGCTATTAAAAGGCACTCATGCCCAGAAGAGTAAAGACGGAGCTGAGTTCTATTCGGGTGAGTTTTTTCCCCGTCCACAAACATGCACGCTCAACATTTCGGAACGTCAAAAGGGATACATACACGCACACAAACACACTTCGGTGTGTTAGTAATAAAAATAATGCGAGATTTTTAATGTGGGCCAGCACCGAAGAGACGCAGAGGAATGTGCATGTGTGTGGTCTGTTTGTTGGTGGCGTAGGAGCTTTGCTTGTGGTTGTAGCAGCATAGACACACAAGCCGTTATTCCATCATTTTCAATCCGTCAAGGCAGTTCAGCGTGCTGGGGATATCCACGAGACTCCTCGCACACACACACACACACATAGACCCAAACCACGGCAGCCCAGTGGCACATGAACTCAATGGTCTTTGTTTTTAACTTTCAGTAGATCCATAGCCATGCCACTGGCATACTGACTGCCTGTACTCCGAAACATGGCCTTGGAGTGGCTGCAATCGTAGGGATAATCTTCAATTGATTTCATTTCTATTTCATGGCAACGAAAGGAATTAATGGAATTCTGATCAACAGAACTCATTCGCCGATTGAGTTTTAGACTTTCCTTAGAAGTTTTCCCGGTTCCCTGCCATGTTCGGCGATGACGTGCGAGAGCAAAGCTCCCACCAGAGTTCCACCAGCACCAAGCACATGTGAGGTAGCAGGGCGGGGGCCTCTTGCTAAATGCTGCCTTGGCAAAAAAATGAAAAAGTAATACAATAACAAATATCCCTTTTATTGTCCTTCGTAAACCGATGGCTGTCGATTTCGCAAAAAGATGGAAAAGAAAACCAACTTGTTTTTACTGGAAATATTAAAAACAACAACAGCAACGACACAATGTGTCATAAAATGTGAATGTATGTGTGTGTGTGTATTATGATTCCCTGGCTCATTCGTTTTCCATTTTGACTGACAGCCATTTCATTCAGCTGCGGACTTTTGCGTTTGTGTCTCAAAGTAAGTCAGAGTATTTCTTGGCAACCCCTCGCGTCCGCTCCCGCACCCGTTCATTGTGCCGTTTGCAAAGTGATGCCTGAAGAAAGACAGACAGACAAACAGACAATTGGTACAACAAAGTCTTAACATGTTTTTCAAGATTTGCCTTGTCGTTCCCTAACAAGGATTTATTCTTTGGCCCATCAATGCCTTTCCGTCTCCATGTCTCGCTCCCCCTCCTCTCCTTCCCTCTATCCACCCGAAAAACTTTGCCTAACCAAGTTTGATGCAGCCATAGTCACTCAGTCATTGGATAAGCATTTTGGGGCAATAGATCTGTTGGCATTCATATGCAAACATGTGTGTGTGTTGGTGCGTGTGCGTTGATATCCTGCTACTGAAGGATGTGAAAACTTTAAATGACTATGGCGAAATTATGGTAAACGTCTATCGATTTGAGTTACAGTGCGGTTAGCATGAAGTTGAAAGGTCATTACGCCATCTTCAAACGGGAATATGTCTTTGATGGGATGAAATTTGCATATTTTCCTTGCGTATGAATGTGTGTATGTGTGTGTGTTTGTTCTTGCGGTTCTGTCAGTTGCCGTTGTGTGATGTGCCTTTATTTTCTTGTCTTCTCTTCTTTCTTCAGAAATTTGTATAAAAAACGCAATTTTGTGACATTTCCCCAACCGACCAATAATTTCTTTCATCAGTTCTTGTGTGTTGCTCTGATGTGTGAGTGTGTGTGTGTGTGTGAGGAGAACAAGGATGTGGCATCATTCGTGAATAGATAAAATGTCATTAAAGAAAATGTATATGTCAGTCAGATGGCTGAAAAGTGACATCTATCAGATCAGTTCGCTAGTACTGTCAATTACCGATCCTCGTTATTTTGATTTGAACAAGCCGATCTTATCAACTACAGTAACAACACTTTCAACCACCAACATGCTGGACAATCAAATTTTAGCGCCTCAACTTTCAAAGTGTCAATAATGTCTATTTTAAAAAACATTGCATATGACAAGCCTACTTGTCAACTTCTCCACTATGGTAAATTGCACGAGGGTGTTACCCCAGGGACACCTTTGACAATTTTTACCACGACAGTTGATCATATCTATTTTTATGAAGTTTGCGAAATGCTCCGGTATTATTTAGTTGGTTTAAAGATATGCCCTACAAAGCAATTTACCATAGTAGGGAATTTGAAGTCGTCGGATTTTGAGTAGACTTGTCATAGGCTGGGAAATGTTAAATTTTTATGAATTAGTACTGCTATATATTTTTGAACGCTCACTTTTCATTCACTGAGAACCCCAATTGCCACACTACAACCGATAATAAAAAATAACTGTTAAAGGAGTAACATAACAAATAGTGAACGTGCATATTTTCGAAAATTTTCATTGGAGAGGATTTAAGCTCTGTGTGAATCGGAATCACATTTTAGATTACATTAAACTTGAAAACACATCGGCAAAGCTTCAAGTAATTTAAATCAGGATATATGACCAAATGCGTGTTACACCAAATAAAATATCTTTACCAGAATGTCGTATCAAATGTTGTCTGTGTGTGCTTTTTAGCAGACAGGCGGAACGTTCACTTTGAAAGGCATGCGTATCAAGAATATATTTGTATACTTTATGGGGCCTCCGGTGAATGTTTCGATGTTATGCAAACGAAACGAAAAAACCGAAATATTTCCCGTACTATGGTGAAGGGCATAGCCGATGGGAGATAGGAATATTGGCTCTGAGCAAGAGAATCTTATTTCCAATTTCAATGGGAATCTACTTAAAATGTTCAGGTGTGACAAACTTTCTAAACGGGTGGGGCCGGACCGAATGATCACATTTTACTTTAGTCTAGGCTACTTGAATATCGAAATGTTCGGTATTTTGTACTTACACTCTTTCCGCAAATCGGTGCATCGCCTACAAAGGGCAGCCTTGCGCCAATATGCTTTCTGCTCCCCCGCTTGTCCAACAATCGACACCGCAAGTCGCCGAGCCGCCTCCAACGCCGCCTACCTCTGCCACATGAAGTAGGAAAGCGTTTGCTGATAAGCGGTATCGTATAAAATTCTGCACAATCCTGGTGTTGAATAAAATCGAATAACAAACGTAAACTGGGCGCGATGTTGGCTCTGTTCGAATGGCGCACGATTTTGGTCGCTCGTCGGAAGAAAAACACCGAACCGAAACGAATCGAACTAAGCTCGAGCTCGAGCTCCAGCGATGGACACAGCGTTCGCTTCGCCTGCACAAGCCGTGCAAAAGGAGACGCGCTGTTTATCTGTCGACAATGGATCACCACTTTGTCATCGTCTTGTGGCCGACTTGTTCCAGTTTGTGTTTCGTCGGCAGGAAGACAACAAGTTCGCTGCCACACTATGGTCAGGGATCCTGAGACCGAGCGTCCGTTTTAATGATCTTGTTTAGTTACACCTGAATTTATGCAGTAACTTGAAGGACATGTCTTACTCTGTTGGCAGTTGCAGTTGTAGTTGTGGCTGTGGTAGTGTTGTTGTAGTACTTAAGAGATTGACATCGGTGCTATTGGACTGGTTATCCTTGGTTGCTGGATTGAATAGAATGAGGAAATGGTTCTCTGCTATCCCCCTTCCCTGATCGCCTTGAGATGTATCAGTTAGAGCACCGTGTGTCCGAAACCGTTTTCCCAACGCCGTAAGATTTTATGAGCAGTCCGTTCATGCAACCGCTTACGCCTTGCTGAAATGTTTGCATAATTTCCAGAAGTATCTCGATCCTGATGTCCGAAATAAATTCAGTCCAAGGCCTCACAATGCAGCGATCTGAAAGAAAAATGAGAAGAAATCAAATCAATTGGGATATCGTACCAATGTCAAATAATAGACGAAGTGTCTTCATAACAGAAACTCGAATTTTATAACTAGCCGATGTAACTCTCCGGAATATCGATATTGGCATCTGTAACAGAGCTATCGTTCCGCAACAATAAAATTAGTCAAATTGTCAGTTATATCTCTCTCTATACCCTCGTTTTCCTCTTTCCCAAAAACCTCTCATTTCATTCCGGCATCCTTTGCGATTGTGAATAGGGACGTATTAAATTCTAAGTCCTTTGACTAGGAACGTCTAATCATCTTTTTTTAAAAAAAAATCAGATACATGGCACAAATTTGAAGCGCCTGTGTGCAGGTGACATTCAAAGATGAGATTTATTGGTCAACGATTTTACAAAGCACATATGTAACGCTACCGTCCAATTGTGGGCTTTTACTTGACGGGTGGTCGATGGAACCTTCTTACAAAAAAGTGTCAGTATAGGTCCACTCGTTCGTATATTCACCATATAATCTTACCGCCGTATTTTACGTTTTTATTTATATTTGTTTTAAAGGTATTTATTAAAATAACAAAATTATCGGCTAGATATTCCGCCTTTTGAAGGTCCAAACAACACTTCTCGAACAAAATTGCCTGAAATTTAACATTTGTCACTCTTACAGGGTATGTCAATATTCATATTTTGGAGCATTTTAATCGAATTTTATGGCCGCATTTTTTCAAGGTTTTTGGGCAGGAAACTTCTTCGCAAATATTTTTTGAAGTATGTGTCCACTTTAAATATAAAAATATAGAAAATTTCTTTAGAAATACGTCTTACAAACTCAACTCATACAATTGCTGTAATTTTATTTGAAGAAGATTTCGAAGACCTGAACTTGAGACTAAAGTCAAAAGCCAAGTTAAAATGCCAAAATGTGAACTGAAACTGAAATTGTTTTAAACAAAATGTATAGTTACAGTCAATTCTGTTGAAATGGTAAACAACACTATCAGAAAGTCAAGCTACTTGGGCCTAAACTAAATTGTGGACCCATTTGGAACCTTCTATGCTGAGGTTGATTGGCAAATACGTGTGAAATATTCAAATTATAGCCCATTGTGGCTGAATCATTCAAATATTCTCTATGGATCCATATATAACGATTTCCGTACCAAACATCCAGAAGTAATGCCAATCCATGTGCAAGGTTTCAAATTTCAATCCAAAATATTTGAAAATGTAACGTTAGTGTAATCAAATTTGCCCATCAATATTTGACAAAACTTGAAATGTAAGATTTACAAATGAAAATATTTATTTCGAGAGCAAGCGTCGAAAGAACCTTCAACTCCAACAAATTCACAGGGAAAATGGTTCACAACGGAAAGGCGTCAATGTTGCCCAGTGCTCTCTGCCGTGATTGGGACATGGCATAGCCATAAGACCTTTATATATATTTAATTCACAACGAAACTTAAATATATGTTTTTTAATGAGTGTTACTCTAGTAAAAAAGAAATTCGTCTGTATTTTAAATTCAAGCAACTTAATATTTTTAAAAGTTTTTGAACTTTTTACAGATTTGATTGGAGTTTCGGTACATGCGTATTTAGGTAATACTTGCTTACTACAAAATTAAAAAAAAGTATATGTCAAAGACCTATTTAATATGAAGGGTAAATCCATTTGCTTGTCGCATCGTGAGGTGTCCATGTACATTCAGGGTATTCTTTTACGCCACATTTACTTCTGCCATACGGCATGGGGTGCCATTTCTGTCATCCTGCCAGTCAGGCTATACGAGTCTATCTCACTGTGCAATCACATTCTGGCGAATGAATGTTTGTTTTGATTTTCGTTCGGGTTATTTGAACTATCCGAACTATTCGATAATGAGCTTTAATTAATTTTGCATTGTGAAAATGTCCCTATTTTCCTTGTCAATTTCGTCAATGGAATTTTTGGCAAATGCTCGCTTTGTTCTTTGCAATCGTCTATTCGCCCCGCTCGGCCGTCTGGTGTCGTGTTGCTCCGTGTTGACACTCGATTTTGAAATATTGCCAAAAACCCAGACTGACAATGTTGAATGTGACAAACAAATCGGCCATGCATGCATACGTACATGTTTGTACATGTGTATGCATTTGTACACATGGATATGCATTTCTAATAATCCGTCTAAACCGAACCGAAAGCATAGAAATGTTCGGTGGCCTCTTTAATCTGTGGCATTTTGCAAACTGGAAATTGTCTCCATGAACGTGTTTATCGGGAACTGGCTGTGGATATTTGTAATAAAAGAGCGGCCCTAAACGGTATTGGGAATGCATTCGGTTCTTTTTTACCATGCATACATACATGTGTATGTGTGTGTGTGTTTGTGTTTGTGCAATGTATTTGCCAAACACAATATTATCATGTCGTAGTCTATGTTGTATAAAATCGAATTCTTTTACGGATGCTGTAATGGTTTCAAATGACAAATGGAAAAATCGAAAAATAGGGTTTCCATTCGAATAGCGATCATAAAATATCACAGCCATGAGAAAAACGGATAATTTTTTTAGCAAAATTGGGCGAAACCAATGGTCTAAAGAGGCTATGTCCTCTGTAGACTGATGTATGTATGAGAACTGCTGGAACTTATCAGTCGAGGTATTCGATAGTTGTATCAATTTTTTTTTTTCAAATTTAGTATTGAGTGGGATTTGATATTTGTTGGATGGAGCCGACAATATAAAAAGCACGATGTGCGACAGGCCAAAGTCGTGGAGTGCTTCCACTTAATATGTGACTGGTGATTTTTAAGGTTTGGGAGCGTAAATTGATAGGCGGATGGTCTTTAGGATTATGACTTTTTACAACCTTTTTTGAAAATTCAAGATGTAGACATGGCATCGGCGAAAGGGGTACCATATTACTTCTGTAGCTATGAACTTTTGCTCAGGTGTTTATATTATCACTAGTATGTTTGTTTCAAAAAAAAAAAAAAAAAAAAAAAAAAAACATTTCGGTATGGCTCCCAAATATCGTTACTTCTTGATTTTTGGCATTTTGAATATTTTGAAGGTTTGGTCTACAATTTTGAGCTCAGAGCTGACAGAATCCCTCACTGAAAATTTTGTGCAAATAGGTACACTATTATGTATGGACCATATGTAAAGGCACTTACGAATTTTCGATATTTGGAAAATCTCTCCCTGCAAAATTGTCTGAAGATAAATCCACTTTTATATCTAGACCCTATATAACCGTACTTCGTAATAGGTAGGTATTTTCAGGGTTTTAAACAGAGTTTTTTTTACAAACTTATTACTTGGTATTTTGTTTCTCATTTGGTGCTGTTTGGTTTTCAGTGGATAAAAACTACAAAAATTGCCAATACAGAACCACCCTAGGTTCTCTGTAGAGCCCAATGGGGTTAGATCCCCAAAACAGAGATACATTCAAACAAAAGCATTTCGTTGCACCCATTCATTTGTTTTTTTTTTTTTTTTTTTTCATGTTCATATATTAATCAGGAGAAAAGAACAACATTTGAGTTATGCCATTCAACTGATGACAAAAATACTAAATATTTTTATGAGAGGGGAATAATAATAAAAAACTGATGAGGATTGGTGGCTCTTTCCGAAACCTAGGTATTCCCTGCCTTACCCTATGGTAAACATTACCATCGTTCTCCACTAATAAACAAATGTTATTTTATAAAAACAACAATAATGGGATTAAGCCTGACGATTTTTGCAACAAAAAAATACTACGGTATCCCAAACAAACATGCCAACACTGTTCTAATAAAAATTATATTTAAAACAATAGACCAAACCTTATCAATATATTAAAATAAGGTTATATAAATGAAGTTTAAAAAAATCATCATTATAGTGTTCCCTTAATTCTCTCGCAGCCCTTAAATCTCTCTCTCATTGTCTTAAATTGGATAATCAGTCAAAACTGATAGGCAAGTAACTGTTAGGCAAGTAACTTCAGCACTGATGCTTCAAGAGGCCCAATCATTTTTCATATTGTTAAGATTTCTGACTAACAATGGGATAAAAAAGCCATTGTACCTTATTTTAAAGGAACAACAGAAACAAACAAAGCAGAGAACTAGATTAATGAACATTCAACTCAAAACCTGTTGACTATCTTCAACATTTTTTTAAATAAAACAAAAACGACACGAGTTTTTGTGATAGATGATATTCCACACATAAATACAGGAACTTTTTTTGGGGCCTTCTCGAGATTACCTTTTAACTTCATATACTTTTCGGATATGGCAGAAATATGGACATAGTTTGATTTAGTTTTTAAAATACTTGTATGATTGTAACTTGTATTAGATGTTTCCTTTTTTTAAAACTATCACTTCTGATAAGAAAATAACTAAATTATTACCCTTCTAAAAACCAAAAACCAATAAATGAAACATTTCTCAACTTGAGCCCTTTAAAAGATTTATTCTAAAAGACGGATTTCATTTTTTTCAATTAATATCCGTTTTTGATGATTTCACCCTACTGTGTGCTAGTGTATGTTAGTGCCAGAACCTGTAATTTTCACAATCTTTTTAATTTAAGAGAAACGAAGTAAAAAAATTATTTAAGTTCCGATGGACCATCTGCCGTAAGCAAAATGTTTTTGAAAGTGACTATACCTCATACTCGGTATTCAAGTGATTTTCATTTAGAACAGCTAAGGTCAGTGAAACGTGGTAGAAAATATTTATTTAGCTCTGATATGCAAGCGCCATCATTATATGGGAGCTATAACGAAAAGTGGAACCATACTTACTGATTTTTTGCCTTTATACCCTTTGTTAAGACACTTTATATAACTTGCTGAATTTATACAAAAAATGCTGAATTACAAGCCTTTTAGCCGTAAAATGCGGCTCACGTAACCAAATGCCGTGCGAAGGGCTTTACAAATTAGTGGGCAAAGGGACGTTTGCCTTCAATATACCGAAATTGTCCAATTGCAGGGTATCAAAAATTGTGACGTATTGTAATGTGGGGGCTATGTCAAGACTTTTGAGCCATTGACAAAAGATACACATGTGTCAAACTTCAGATGTTTGTCTTGACTTGGTCGCACCTGCAACAAACAGCCAGTCGAACAGACACTTGGACATGGTTAAGTCCATGTCACAAGGAAGTGCAGGTAAAGGTACGGGTTTGAGAAATACAACTCTGTCCAACTCAATTTCAGGAACGTAAATGATGTCCGTCCGGCTGAGATTCTTAGCATACGGGCAAAAGGAAGTAACAGTTCTTTAAACGTGGCATTGAGTGCAAAAGTATTACCTAAACTTAAGTTAGAAGTTAATCTTTCACTAAAAATTACAGAATTTTATAAGGATGACGGTATTTTAATTCGATTCTTTCGGTATGTTCCATGCACAGACACAGTCCAACCTGCTAGGCAAGTTTTAGGTTGTGGGTATTGTCCAGCACAAGGACACTCGCATACTTCCCTAGTTTAGGGTTACAAGGGTAACAAAAACGACCATCTGCCCGGATAAGTATCCCTAGAATGCAACTGAATCTTATTTCGGCATAGTAAGCTACGGCCATAGGCTTCAAATTGTCATTGTGCCTTTCTAGACAATGGACAATGTTTGCCTCTGCATTATTACCCACACGCCACCACCACCATACCTAGGTGCATATATAATGTGGTACCAATGACTTAGGGCTGGCTGTTGGGTGCCGGGTTGCCTCAACTTATGACGGCCGCATTCACCATGCAAACATGTGCGTTGAGTTGGACTTCTGTACATAATATTTTAATACAATCACATGTGTACAGACGGGCTTTTCAGATCCCATTTGTATTTACAGACTGCAGACGCCATTATGCTGTGGCGTCGCCCCTTCTGCCTCACTCGCCTGTTGTTTGCACAATCAATGGCGGCAAAGCCAGTTCCCAACCCGGCCCAAGTCTGTCAGCCATTGATGCCTTGTAACTTGTACGACATGCAGCAGTGGCTGGCTGCCGCATGCAAAATGTCGACAATGTCCAAACAGAGAGGTTGACGTTGACAGTCAGCCTGCAAAGTTCGTTGGCAGTAGCCACAAGAGCGACCAACACACCGACCTATTCACTACTACACCATCTCATCAACAGCGTGCAGCCCGTCCATTTGTTTTGAAATCCCACAATTGGAAATGGAAATCATTTGGTGTCCAACAGCCACACTCACTCACACTCACCGAGTGGCATTCAGACGGAGGCAACTTGAAGATTTAAACTAGGATGATGGTCGTCTACACTACCTTGGCAATCAGAGCAGAGGAGGCATACCGCCTCCTTTTATCTTAGTTCGAAAACGGGGGGTTTACTTGAGCTTTCCAGATAAAATATGGAATGGGAAAAAATATTTGCCACATAAATACCGTTATTGCCAGCGCACGATATCCTGCCTTGCTTTTGTCTGGCACCGGCCAGCATTGTTGTAAAATGTTAAGAATGACGACTTTATGTCGCTTTTATTGGAGATTCAAGGATGTGACATGGAATTTCGTTGCAGTACGACCGGCCAGCATTTGGGCAAGGCGAAACGTGTCTCGTCGAAGTCGCCCATAAAAAATACAAAAACATAAAAAAATTGCGGTTAAAGTGCATAATGGGCGCTGTGATTTCTGTTACTCTATCCATCTGCCGCTGTCCGTTTTCGAGAATGGCAACAGAGGAAGATGCTAGAACGCTTTTTATGACTTTTCTGATTTTCGAAGGGGGCAGTATCAGTGGGAATAATCGTATGTTACGTTGGTGCATGGCATATATACCCGACTCACTTATGTAGTTTTCATAGTTCATCTAGTATCCTGTGTGTTTCAGGTAATCAGACAAATTAAGTTCGTATCGAGCTCGACAGAAGAATTGCATTGCACTTTAATGACATTTGGTTTAAGTTGAATACTATATGCATTGTTAAGGAATGCACTCGCCTTTGTTTGAGCCCTTCTCATGGTGAAAAATGACTCCAATGGATTGGAAAGGAAGCTCTCCGAAACAGATCCGGGAATTTATTGTATGCCAGTCAGCAGAAAAGGTACGAGGAACAGAAATTGGAAACACAATGGTCCATAAGCGAGAATAGAATGGCAAAAATGGGGACTTTTAGAGTGTTAGATTCGGCACAAACCCTATTCCAGAACGGCGAATGGACCAAAAACAACACAAACACAATATCCATTTGTTTCCGTGCCAGATAACTATTTGGAGACACACGGCTTTCCATGGAAAAATGACATTGTTTACAGCTATCAAGACCCAACGAACACTTGGCTTTGAAAGACCTAAACTGGCGAATGATTGCGATTTGAATTGATTGACGAGAGCGTTACGACTTTCCCAAGTGTTTTCGGCGTAAGCCCTTTTCACCGTTCACAAAGAATGGGTGTGTGAGTGTGGGTGTGTGTGTATGTGTTTCAGTCGAAAAGAGTTACACACACACACACACACACACACGCACACAGCAAGTGACACAATGGATAGTTGGATGTGAGAAAAGCATGTGACATTCGGAGCGATTGCCATCGTCGAACAAAAGCAAAGGGTCCATTTCAAGAGCTCCTTTTTGTGAGTTTCAACAGCCGAATGGATTCTCGAAAAAGAAGAGAAGAACTGTAAACAATCAAGACAAAGTGCAAACCGAACGAAGAACGACAGAACTACACAACAGACATCGGTGTGGCACGAGCAAACACACGCAGACACGCACACCAACATTCCGATATGGACATGATGGCCAAAACAAAGGCAGGCACACTCTTTATGATGTTGTGGCTCGTTGTCGTCGTTGCCGCCGTCGTCGTAGTCGCCGTCGATGTAAGGATAAGTGAACACATACACATTGCCGTGTACACACACGCAGATACACACACACACAAACAACCAGCCACATTTACACTCACAAACAACAATCGATACATCACGAATAGGTGGGGTGGGGTGTAGTGAGGTGTGGTGTGGTGTGGTGCGGGCTGGGGTGGGTTTTCTTTTTGTGATGTGAAAGGATGCTTACAATTGTTTTGGGATGTTGTGCGAATACCTTTGGCCATGCGAATAGCTAACAATGAAGAACGACACTGTTATTAGCCACCAAGTGCGGACTGGCTGCCTGACTGTCTGACAACTGGAGTGGACAGCATAAAAACAAAACAAACGATAAACGAGCTGCGAACAGAGGAACAAAACGAAGAATAGACATCCGAACTAAAGAAAGAGGAAAAAGGGAATCACGATGTCGGGAACTGGAAATGATGGGGGTCATCGCAACTGGTTAAAGTGCGTATCGCCAAAACTCCAGACGCCAGTATGAAATCCTCTTTTCCCATTTACCTTTTGTTTCAAATGGGACTGTTATTGTATCGGAATTCCTGAAATAACTCAAAGTGGTACGGTGCTGCTTTGCGCTGCCCTGTTCTGCGCTCTGTCGTGTCGTCGTGGACGACGAAAAAGCAACAATTCTCCAAAGACTATGGCAAACGTGCGTCATATTACCCAACCCATTACAATTGCTATTCTTTTTCTTCCACATCCATCCTTTACAGTTTATGTTGCTGGAATTCTTTTCAAAAAAAAAAACCCAAAAAAAAAAACAAAAAACAAAAGAAAAGAAAAGAAAATCCGAAACACAAAAGGGAAACCTAATGGAAAAATTACAAGAATCACTGGGGGTATCGTGTGTACATACATTGGTTCGGCGAGTGGTGGTATTTGATTTTTCTGTTGCTATTTATTTATTATTTTTTTTATTGTTGTTGCTTTTGCTGCTGTTGTTGTTCTTGTTGTTGTTATTGGTTGATTGGATTTTATAGTGTATTTTCTTTTGTTTAGATTTTCAGTAATCCAACGGCAGTAATTGTTAAAATCTCTGTGTTGTTGTTGTTGCTGGTGATGCTGAGTCTGAGTCTGCTTCGCTGCTGCTGTTGTTGTTGTTGTTGAGGTTCGTTTCAGTTAATGCTGAATGTTTCACACCCCAAAAACGAGGGCTTCCATATAATCGTCGTATGTATATTTTTTTCCGTTTTCCACTTATTCAACTTGGACTCCACACATATTCGACACACTGCCTGACTGACTGACGGATTGAGGTCTGTCTGACGAACTGACAACTGTGGTTGTACACTTAATTCTTGCACAGGATTTCGAATCGATTCACTAGACAAGGATTCCGATTTGCACGTAATTTTTCTACTTTAATGCCTTCATTTATTTTTTCATTTCATTTCATTGCGTTTCGCTTCGTTTCTTTTGCTTCTTTTTATTTTTTTAATTTTATTTATTTTTTTTAATTGGATTTTTGTTCAAGTCGCGATTATTATTTTTGTTTTGTGGTAGAAAAAAGCTTGTTGTTGTTGTTGTTGTTAGACGACTTGAGATTCTTTTCCTATATGTAGATTATTATTTTTTTGCTTGTGTAGTAGATATATATGTGTATTTACTTTTTCTTCTTCATCAATTTCAATTATAAAAATCTTCTTGAACGACACACTTGGTACACGCAAAGTTTAACCAAAACGATTTCTTCAACCCGCGGGCTCTGAGGCAACTACTGCCAGCTTGCGTATGGAGCACAGACGATTTCACGACGAGCCACTTCAGCGAAAATCAATCGACTACAAGCGACACTCTACACCAGCTACAAATGAGCGTAACAGCATCACTCCCAATACGCTGCTCTCGGGCACTGCTCTCCGAGGCAATGGAAACGCGCCCAAATGGATGCTGGGCGCACACATCTACAACGGGGCTTGGATGCGCTGGCTCTTTGACTGTGGCACTGCTGCTCGATGGGTTCTCTGTTTGTTTACGGTATCTTAGATGCTGCGACCAAATAGACTGACCACTCTTTGAAAATATCCTTTCGACATTTTATAAAGGCTGTGGCTTTAGGCTTAGGCTTGAATGAGTTGTAACTCTGGATGGTTTTTCAAATAAGTCGGCCTGTATTCTGTACGGATGCTGACACAGCGATGCCTATCCAGTCCTATCTTCGTCCACTCGAACTACGAAGAGAATGCTTCTTTCAAACCTCGAAGACAGTTAGCGAATTAGGGCGTTTTTCCCCATATATACAAATGTCGAATATCCTTTTGTTTTGCTGGAATTCCACGAGACGTTTTCTGGCCAACGCTTGGAGACTTTACTCACTGAGATGCGGCGCTCTTCGTTGTACTCTCTGTGTTCTCTTGATGCCATAGTTGCCTGTGGTCCGGAGCAGTAGTACACACATCGCTTTTACTTTATCTACTCCACTTTTTGATGGTCTGCGTTACTCCGAGACGACAACATTGCCAACAGAACCAGAAACACGCACACACACACACACAATCACACGCCGTTGTCGGCGCTTTCATTAAGCCAGCTAATAATTTACATACTGGGCGTGGATGCTGTACGTGTGAGTTAGAGCTCATTCGCTCACTCGACGAGCAGTAAGGCACACGAAGTCTTCGAATAAAGTTTCGAATTTCTCAGCCAGCATGAATGTCAAATGTATGGGACAGTCACCCCCGCTTCGCTGTCCTGTCTGTTTGTCTTTCCGCTCGCCATAGTCGATTTTCAGCCTGTGTACGTCATTTGACGTGTCTTATGTTCTTCGCTTAGGGTACGCACCGAGATACCACCGTCATGTCCTTGTGCTTTTACTGGTGCTGGCGCTGGCGTACGCGACAATGGAGGCACATATCTAAACAACATATCTGTACAGCAGATAATTACGGCTTTTGGCAAAGTTTTGAGTGGTACAAAGACCAGAGACCGCTGACTTTTTCGACTTGGTTCGTTATGGCATGCTTTTGTTTGTTCGTTTGTTTGTTTTCTGCTTTCATTTCCATGTCATGTTTGTCTGTCCGTTCATTTACTGGCTTTGTGAATGAACGAATGAATGAATATATCTCTCGAAATGAATGTACATGCGTGTGTGTGTGTGTGTGTATTTTATGTACAAATGTATCTATGTTACTTGAACATCAGCACATCAACGCACACATACACATACACATAAGTTGGTATGTTGCATGCGTTATTAATAAACACAACGACCAACGACGACAATACGCACAGACACAACATTTGAATGTCTGATAGGACAACCACAATTCCATGTTGGGAACAAACACACACACACACATATATATATATATATATACATATGGAAATAACTGCCTATACACAGACCACAGCTCGAAATTGCATTTTCATCGTCAGCAGTGGCCAGTTCGTTTACCCACCTTTGACGTTATTGACATGTCATTCTTGTCAGCTTAACAAATGTCAGAAGCAATCAATAATTCTTGAAAAATTTCAACATTTGTTTTTGATCAAAAATCATGTCGGATAGGTTAAACAAAGCAACGGAAGAAAATAATGGAGAAAAAATGCGACAAAAAAACCAAAAATTAAGTCGGACAAAGGCGGCCACAACATCTGGGCATGAAAACTTCCATCTGGGACGAGAGACGACCTAAAAGCTTAAAGATCAGTTACTGGAAACAATGGAAGTAATAGCCTGGCAGCAAGTGCTCCTAACTTCGTGGCAAATGTTCGGAAAGGTCAATTGGAAAGTATTTGTTTGTTTTTGGCACCGTCAATACCTTTCTCAGTACGTCAATGGTATGTGTGCGGTTTTCTATAAAACGGCAACGTCTTCGAAGATCTTTTTGTCGTAAGAGACAAAACCAGGAGGCATGTTGTAATGTTTTGGCTTATACTTATAGCAAGTGGGTTAAATGCGTTTTTGGGAATCAAAATAATCAATCCATCAATCAATATGTGTTTGAATAACCGGGAAAACAATTTGAAATTATTTTAATTTCGAGTGTAACAAAACTATTTATCTTGCAATTGCTTCACATTCCTATCCTAAATTCACTTTTGAATCATTTTCAATTATATAAAATATGGTGGCAATGCCAAAACGGGAACCTATATAGACAATTCTCTACTCCGAGGATTGTTATATATTGCAAGTCTCAAATGCCAAATTTGTGTAAAAATGTGTTTAGAATCATCCAAATACCGAATATTGAGCGATACCGTTATGTGGAAACCATATTGGCCCACGTATGGACAATATTATGTGGCCTAATCGTCGCAATACCGAACTTCTAGAGGTACCGTTATATGGAGGCTATAGAGAACTGTGAAACTATATAGACAATTCTATGCCATAGGAACTAAAAAAATGACTGAATGATCAGAATACCGAATATTGGGAGCTATATGGCTGCTGTAACAATTTTAGACATAATACGAACTATTGTGAAAAATTTTGAAATATCTTGCACAAATTAAAATCTGGACCAGTATTTTTTGGTAGGCAGCATTCTTCTGACAACCAGCTTTCAAGACCCTATAACTTTTCGTATGCCGTTAACTATTCAAATGACAATTTTCAAAATGTGTATGTGTGTGAGTGTGTTTTGGGTTCTGTGGGAGCCCAAAACTGCGAACAGAAACAAGCTGTGTGTTTAGCCACCACCTCCCATTTGAACCCTGGCTGCGCTCGATGTTTCCATCAAATTTAACAATGCCAATGAAATGCCCAACAAAGCGCCTGCAGATTCCACCAGAAAGGATGTGGGTTCCAAAGTGTTTGTTGTTGGTGGGTTCACTTCATAAATTTGAATGTGGTCACATTATTTGAATGGAGCGCGCTTATAATTGCAGACGAAATGGCCATTTCGGATGTAATGGCGTAAATGGCTGTCGTTCGTTGACTGACGAAATGCACAATGACCCACATATGACTGACTGGCTGAACACCAATACGCGGGCCTGTCGAGCATTATTTGGGCTTTGGGGCCAAATGAAAAGTAATACCCTTTCGTGCTGGAACAAAACAAATCGAGTGACGATGTTGACGATAATGGAGAATGTTTTTTGTTTGTCTTAGCCATGCATTTGTATTCATACATGTGCGCCCGCACTTTAGGTGCAACTTCTGGTGCCGAGGGGTAGAGCAGACGGGGAGCTGTTCCACAAAGTATGAGAATGCAATGAATTCGGTTGCTTTTGAATGTGTTTTGCATTGCCCGCAGCGCCACTTAACATTATTTTAATTGTATGCATGTATATGTGTGGGTGTGTGTGTGCGTGTGTGTGTGTGTTTGTGTACATGTAAGGCATGCTTGCATATGGACGAGTGTATGTCTGTATGTATGTATGTATGTCGGTTGGTGCTAGCTACAAACAAAGGCAAACGTGTTCTTTTCACAACTAATATTTTTATATGTTAAGGCCAGTCGAAAAAAGGTAAAGCAACGTGAAACCATTCGTCCGTCTCCCCGCTTTATCATTTACAACCCCTCGCACTCTAATTTAACACATACTCACCTCAACCCCCTGCTTCGCTCTATGTCTCCCTTCTGCATCGTGCTCAACAAAATATTCAGCTTGTGCATAAATATTCACTGCACTTACGAGAGTGCACAGCTTACATTTGACAACAAAAAACAACAGCAACAACAACAACAGCAGCAGCTGCTGGCGTAGTCACACAACAATATCAGCATCATTTGCTGCAGCCACAACTGCACAAGCACGGCATCATACCGAACAAGTGTGCTCTGATGTTGGCTTAACGTGTCAATTGTTAAATAGGTAATAAAACATTAAGCATAAATAATAACAAGTGACTGCAAACACACGCACACATACAAACACACCCACGTAATTATGTTCTGTATTTACTCTTGGAGTGCAACACTGTGTGTAGGTATGTATGTTTATATGGCATAGAAAAGCGCTATGAAGAATTTTCCTGCTGATGATTTTCCGACCAGAATATTCAACTGTTAACAAGGCATTATTCGTACCGGTGGCCGCTTCGTATTTTGTCCACTATGGAGGGAATTAGTAGTCGTATTTTGGCTTAAAACCTAGCCCTATGAAGCAATTCCAAATCTGTTTAGACATTTCGAGCTGTTGTAATCACCATAGCTTAAACAAGTGTGTCTCTTGTTCGACAGAAAGTCAAGTTCCAAAATGCACTCTCATCACGTGTAAGGTAGTTTGGAGCTTTTTAGCATTTCGGAATCGGATTTCTTTTTAAAATGTCTCTACTTTAGGCTGACATATCCCGTGATGAATAGTGTACACCCATATGGCTAGAGAGGGTATATATAATTTGATACGGCCAAAACGTGTCTCGTCGCATTACGGTTTTAGGCCTCTTTAGACCAAATCCGTTTCAGGACATTTGGAGTAGATCGATAACTCTCAAAGGGAGTATCCGATTTGACCAAAGTATCCAATGTTAAGCAAACTTTGCAAATCCCAATATTTCTATCAGTTCTAGGTCAGGTGCGAAAGCGGACAATATTAGTCCACTCCAACAAGTACTTTCCCGCAAAGGGTGAAAATTTGGAATTATTAAAAGTCTCATAAAATACGAAATAAGCATCCGATTCTCTTCAAATTTCACACATCACAATATTTCTATCAACACATAATCTGGTGATAGATAACATGATAGAAATCGGAACAACCCTTCTGGTATTCCCCCCCACAAAGAATCACAATTCCAATATTTATATCTCTTATAATTTGCTGAAAAAGTCAGCGATTCTTCTAAAACTTGGTAACCCGAGATCTGATGAGAATATAGAATTCATCGGCTGACTCCTTTTGGCATCTCCTCGCAAAATGTTTAAATTTAGAAAAAAAAAACATCAGACGCTCATTCCAACATTTGTCTTCAGTATAAGATGAAGTGAAATAATTCGCTCTATCTGATACCTCACGCACATTTCTTAATTTTCAAAAATTATTACATATTACAAAGTTGAACGAAGAAGTAGATATAGCCCATATCTGGTATATTTACATCAGACTTTGGCCAGGTACGAAATGAACACTGGCCGAGGGTATACATCTGCCGGTAAAACAGATACTTTTTTACTTGTTTAGGTGTTTTTATCACGTCGTGGCCGCCAAGACCATACCCAAAGCATAACATATGATTGGGTGCCTTACCCATATCACGAATATCAGTTAAAGAGTTCTACGCTAGCCAACATAAATGAAAGCTAACGTCCATCGCCTCGACAAGAGTTCCGAATCGGGAATTATTTTGTATTTCTTGGTATGACTGGGGCGTCAAATAACTTACTGAAGTGGATTTTGCCCAAAGAGAAGCTGTGGGCCAGTATTGTCAAGTTTCGTACCGCGTCCACATTTGATAAAAACACTACAATGTCCGACAATTGGACTAAATCGAATACTCTCTACGTTTTATATGATATATGTGACCTTATGCTGAGCAGGAGAACCTACCTAGGACAGTGGACCTATATCGAAATGAATTCATGGAATCCTGAATTGTAAGGTTATTGTGTGCACAAAACAAAAACTATTATTCTGGATCATTCATGTTCGCTGGCATACAATTTTGGCGTTGGAAGTTAGGAGTCTGCAGCGGCAACACTATTCTGGAGTAGCACACACATACACTGTCACGGGGGACATGTGCAATGAATCAAACACAGGCAAAGGTACTTTGATGCCCGATGCGGCTTGTTCCGATGCCCTGAAAGAGGTCTGAGTGTTATTTATTTTGTATTTATTCGCAACGACATTCTGTCAAATGCATTTCGGCGAGAGCGAGGGTGTGGGTGGGCGTGCATGTGACTCTTGCGTCGTGGAGGTGTTTGAATACCTGGAGTAGAATTTCGTTTTCGAGAAACTGGAAACATAGCTCAAGAAATATTCACTAAACTATTCAAGGTTGCAGAATATCCTCCGCACGGCTGCCGTCGCTGCGGCAGCCGCCAGTGTTTCTCTTGGCCCAGAAAAATCCTTTTCATTCTTTGTGAAATGTACATGGAAAAATAGGATAAAAACAAGAATGAAACGAAGAAACAATGTTGGTAGTTGGAATGCATACAAACATATGTGTGTGTGTGTGTGTGTGTGTGTGTGTATGTATGAACATTGTATTGCGGCCGAGAATAGAAAAACGCCACATAAATGCAGTTTTCCACATGAATTATCCTTAAAACGCTACAGCCTCAGCAAACGGGGCTTCTCCTTGGATTTTCAGTGTTTCCGTCGTTGGTGGCGGTCGCCACTGAATCGTTACATGGCTGGTTAGGTTTTCCACTGAAGTTCGTGGCTAAAAAACTGGGCCCGAAGCACAATTCTCAGTTGAACTTACTACTAACACGATATTCCACTACCAGCTGCTCAAAGCATCTGTGCCACTCACCCGGCACAATGAAGCTGGCTGCTGGGCAGGCAGGCAGGCAGTGTACTTGTCGCTCACTCGACAACCACCAGCCAGCGAGCAACACTCCCCTCGCCGCTTGGCAAGTGGGTGACATCGTTCGAATAGCTTTCTTTTGCCACCAAAAGAGTAGCCAGTCCTCTTCTTTATTATTTTTATTATATTTTCGAAGCTATTTAAAAAATAACTGTGTTCGGCCATGACGATGGCTGCAGGTAAGGATTGGGCTTTGTGTGGGTGTTTGTGCTGGCGTGAGTTTTTGCCAAATAATTTATCACAACTAAAGCAATAATGATAAATATGTGTTTGCGGCGGAAGGACACTCCCTATCGAAATAAGGCGTCGTGGCCTTGAAAGTAGCTTGTGGGAACTTTAAACCTAGATCAATTCCTGCTCTTGGAGAGCAGTTGGAGTGAATATTTAATTAGATCCACTTAGAGGTGTTAGCCACCAATCTACTTTTGCGAGGAAGTGAAATGTAGATTCTCACAGAGAATTCAGTGAGAATCTTGAGAAAATGTCCTAGTCAATAAAACGAAGACTTTGGAGACAATGTTAAAAATTCTAGAAAACTAACCTAAACTCTCATGAATACGCCTCAAATAAATTAATTGAATTGAACGACGCACGCAGGAGGTTTGGTACGACTCTGCTCTTTCGAAGGGAATATGTATTTGTGTGACAAATGCTATGTTGGCCATCTGTCTAATGGCAATTTGAATAACCAGCAATCTTCCAAGCCCCGTTAATGTTCTGCCGATTGACTTCGTAATCCCCCCTTCGCAGTCCCCTCCCACCAGCCATAATTTAGCTGTGGTCGAATTGATGCGTATCTGAACAGTTATGTTTTAATGCTTCGGAATGGCGGGATCAACGCTGCAATTTACATATAAATTTGTTTTTCTTCGATTACATCATTGATATTCAAGTAATTCCCAGAGCTCAGAGCCGATTTGCACCATAGGCACAGACGCTGTTGGTGCTCGCTATTGTTGTTGCTGTCTTTTTTTGTGTTGGCCACTTGGAATACCATACGGACATTGTTTGGGCAGAATTGTTACAGTTGTTGGCCATTCTAGGGGATCAATACCCCTAGACGAAGATTTCAAATGTTGGCACAATTATCCCGCATTCCCAATAGCATGTGGCCGTCGCCCAGCCCCTTCCGCAGGGTGAGGCCTGTTTTAAAATTAATGACTTTCTAAATTAATGATGGATTAAGTTAATCGTTTGTCTATTTTGTTATTTGCAACATGGCGTGCCAGCGCATCGCACGACTCTAGAAGAGTGATTTCCCAAGTACGCCTAGGAAAAGCACATTTAACCGACACGGAGATAAATTGAAACAAACATACAACCACTGGTCTGGCAATGCCGCAATCCGAATTCAAAAACAAAACAAAACGAAAACTCTATTAGAACTGAATTATCATTAAATTTATGCCCTTGAGATCTAAGGGCTGTGGTGTGTCGGATCCACCTCCCCCAGCAATGGCTGGCGAAGTTGCTACGCACAGCCAATTGTGTTTTAGTTAACTTAGGTTGACGGCAACAAATACAAGAAGAACGACGAGGACGATAATGACGGTGAAAAATGTGTGGCTAAATTCCTAAATAGGCGTACGCACCAAGTCACTCTCGATTCGTCTCACTATAGCTTGGGTGAATGTGAGAGTGGGTGTGTGTGTGCGTGTGTAACTAGACCTCACGTATTTAAGCCAAGTCTTAGGCATTAGCTACGTGAGTTTCAGCAAAATATTAACACATGATTTAAAGGTTAACAACGCCACGAGCAGTGGTAGAGGTAGAGTGGCAATGACAATAGCCGTGTCAATTCCTACTGAAGAGCGATACAACAGCAACAACTCAGCATACAACAGCTACAAAAACACTTACCTATAATGCCCCAAGTTTGGCTATGCTGGCCACGCCTAGCTATCTACACATGTAGTAGACAAGGGTGTTCCGGTGAGAATGTCATTCAGCCCCACATACACGCATGTCTTTGCATGCCGCAACGGATAATTTGGAGTGATTTTGAAATTTCACCAACGACAATTCTCGCAAGACCAACATCATTGTTCAACTCAGTCAACTCAAAAGCGGGCGTTGGTTCCCACTAACCGTACATAATTTATGGTGACAGAATGCTCAGCCCTGGTATCGACGAGCGTCTTCCGGCCGCTCTATGTTTCAATATCCTGCCAGCAATGAACATGATTTGAACACCTGTTCGGTTCTTAAATAATGACTGTATAATCGAAAACGTGTTTAAGTAATGATACTTTGCATTACGCTTCCTAATTCCTTTGTAACCGTTCTCCTTCCAAGCTTTTCGAGAGAATTGTCCTGACTGGCACAGACACTGGCCGTCAATCGAATAGGGAGCTTTTGCGAAAAATGATGACTGATGCTTCACTCATGACTTGTCAGAATTGCTGTTACACACTAGAAGCAGAGGGGGAGAGTGAGATAGTGGGCATTCCATATTTCGACAATAGAAGTCAGACTTCAGTCAATCAAATCAATAGATTTTTTTCTAAACTCTTTATTTATACTTTTAAATTTTGACCGGGACGGACTTCTACGGCACTCCACAACATTAAAAAGGAACAAATTCGCATTCAAATAAATAAGCAAGGCATCTTCGGGAAATTAAGGCGCCATGGATATTCTTTCGATAGTGAATAATTGCTTTAAACTACTTCACCCTGCATCGGTTATGCCAGGTTTTAGAACATTTTTGAATTTCGTTGCCCCTTGGAGGTTAATTTTGAAATCGTAATTATGTCTTTCAACCATTTCTGCTGCATCTTTTCCAGCAGACGAAGACGCCACTGCAGAGTTGTATTCCCTGAGAATGATTTTAACGCCACTTCTCTGCCACAAAAGTAGATGTCGTCTTCAGGATTCCTTCGCCTTCAGATGTCAACTGTCAGTCCAGTTGTACCCTATCGAATCGCCACCAGTGTGCTTTTCGAAGACTTGTGACGCAAGTGAGATGAAATTTACCTTGAAATGATTAAATCCTGAATTTAGATGCAGACCAAGAGTGGTGTTGTTGTTGTTGTTTTGTGTTGCTGCTCCTTTGGTTTTTTATTCGGGCCATGACGATCGAACAAAAAAGTCCATATCACTCCTGCCTTAGGTATTCCATAGCACAAAGAATTTCGTGACGCACCCACACTCCGGCTCCAAAGATGCCATAGCATTGCCATGGTGTCCTGCCAACAGCTCTTTCGCTCCTTCCCTGTTGTTATTCGAGTCTCTTTTGGCCAAATGTGAAACAAAGACACACAGCCGGAAATAAGGCATTGTTTATTTTCTCCTGAATCACGTTTTAAAGCAATTGGATAGACAGACTAACTGGCAAATGCTGGTGCACACACAAACACACATACGCACAAGAGTATCGAGTTCTGGAAATATTGGGCGTTGGGAGAGCAGCGCAGGCACCCGGTTTTGTTTGTAACGCCAGATGTTGGGGCACTGGTTTCATAAGCATTCCTTGGATGTGAATAATTAACACCAGCCAGTCGGGATGGCACTCCCACCATTCGTCAGTCGTTAGTTAATATATCTGGATTTATTAATTGGAAAAAAAGTCAAATAACAAATACATTTGTTCAAGGTTGAGTTCTGCAAATCCTATCCGGCTAGTCTATGGATTGAGAATCCTATTTTTAATGCACTTGCATAGCTTCAAAGTAAATTGGATGAATTGCACGGAAGGGGGGGGGGGGGGGGGGGTAGCAATCGCTTTGCTGACATCTTCTGCCAACTCTCTTCGCAATCTTTTCATTCCGCGCTCCACCACTCAAAAAACTCTAAGCGACTGGTGGATATAATGCACAAAGCCCCAACGTTGTTTTAGCAAATTAAAAATGTCTTAATATTCTCACTTAGCTATTTACAAAACGCTGTGCAAGGGAAAGTGACACAATACCGCCTCCATGTAATCCCCACTTCATATGCGATTATCGCTCAGCATTCTCTTGGCGTTTCCTCAGAATAGGCACACAAAGCATTCTTAAGCTTTTCAAATCGCTTAATATTTATTATACCTCGAACGTAGTAAACCACCTGCACTTCACTTCACTACTACTCCCCCTTATAGCCCATAAACACTGAATGTGCATGGATGTTGGCGGGGCACTTTTAGTTGCTGTTGCGCTCGATGCCAAATTCTAATCAAAAGCGAGTATGTAATGTTGTCCTCATGTTGCATTAAACTCAACGTCGTCACCGATGCCATCACGAATCTGTCGTTTGTCGCTTGTCACCAGGTAATGCCGGTGGAGGCATCTATGGCAACATCCGCACCCAAGTAATCCCATATGTAGGCAACATGCATTACATCACAACATCCTTTCAAAGGGGATCCCCTGGAAAGGGTACACAGCTGAAGAGAGTCCTCCGAATGTTGCCATCAGAGTGAGAAAGTGTGCTTTATGGTCGCATAGCCACCACCCATCCCTATCATTCCACATCCAGTGCCAACTATCAGCAAACCAAAATGACACAGCTACGGATGGAACGGCTTCGAAAGCGTCTTTTTTCGGCTGCATCTCATGGAACAGCCAGTATTTCCTCCACAGTTTTCAGTTCCTTCTTTTATGGCACTTGTTCGCTTTCTTAGTGGAGATAAAGACAAGATGATGTAATTCAGATTAAAAGAGTAAATGAGAAAAAAGCAAAATGGCATACATACACATATTTATATATGTGCCTGCATATACACACACACATACATACATACATATATTATTTAATTGCGCCTTATCTCTGGGAGCTGGGAAAGCATTTTGTGTCCTTTGCTATTGCTGCGGAGGCCATTAAAAATTCTAAACACTTTTACTATTGCACAAACCTTCGTACACACCCACTACACATACACTCACACATACTCCGAACTGAGAAAGCATTAATTATTTAAGATGTCCTTTATTTAAGAGTAGTCGTTGTTCTCACTGCTTCGGCTACAGTTCTTATCCTTCTACTACATCGCAGTGTGATGACACTGATTTTAATGTATGGCTCCCCCAGGAACTGACCCAAAATGTTCAAAGCACTTGGCTCGGTTTTGCCTGACACCGCTTACGACAGCACCGAGCAAAAGCATTTAACACCTTCGCCATGAATTTGGTAGGAGCTATTGTTTGTTGTTGTTGTTGATGTAATTTCCTTCATTGTTGGCGTTGTTGTTCATAGATTGGAAGGTGGCACTGTATGCGGCAAAGAAATGAAACGTGCTAACGTACCCAACATTTAACGTTCCATTCTTGACCAGAATGCCCAACACCAGAACGCAGCATTGCTAATACCCGTAGCGGCAAATGTCCACAGTACGAACAAACGAAACCTTTTAAAGGCGCTACAACATCCCAATGAAGAAGTAATACGAAATGTCATGTTTTGACATTCGTTTGTACAGACGATCTCCGGAAGTAAACAAAAGTTTAATTCCAAAACTTCGACATCAATCGAACCGTCTAGTGGCAACAGGCCCACAACAATGAAGTCGCAATCGAGAACGAACAACGTTTTCGGACACAAGTTATTATGTTAGAACAACTAGGTGGAAGGTGTCGGTCGCTTTGCCTCATCCTATGACCATTTTCTTATGGTTCCTCGATTTTTTACCAGTAAGTCCAAGCAAAATGTTTTTACAAACCTTACGATCTTAAGTCCTACAGAAAAGTTCACCATTCTTTGGCAGGAAGTTCTTGACAATTATTCTTACAGGATGCATAATAACAATAGGTCTGTTTGATAACTCGATCATTTTACTGCGTAAATTTTTCTCCGTAAGAATTGGTAATCACTCCGTTACTCAGTAATGTAAATATTCGCTCTCATACACTAGATTTTGGGTTATCGCACACACCTGATACAAGCTAGGAAGCCCTCAAAGAAATTAACAATTTTTTGACAGAGAAACAATTAAATCATCCTTTAAAAACCCCAATAATTTTACACTAACGGAACTTTAATTTCTTCTCTTCTTTAACGATATTGAGCCATGAAAAGCTCGTAATCTTTTTTTAATTTACGATTCTGTCGGACCGAAAGTTATTTAAGAAATATTCAGAAAGTTGTATCTTTCCAATTTCTTCCACAAATGAGATTTTGTGTTGTCGAATTGCTTCTCGATTATATGATACACACTGTATATACTCGTATAAGAACGTCATCAAATGTCGGTAGAAGAAATGGAGCGATCAATCAATTTAAAGAGTTTTGAGGTCTCTGATCCAACATTTTGTGGTTTTCATTTTTATTTAATCTTGTCAAATTGGAAAGGTCGGCAGTATTTTGGCAGAGACTTCCCTATTTTAAGGTAGTTTTTTGACATTTGACTGAGACATTTATATTATGTGGAGACGTATGGGGCCAAGATTTGTTAATTGCTCCCAGTATGCGGAGAACATCCTGCAATAAAGGTCATTCTTTGTGGCACTGTAGCAAAATATTGACCCATTTTCCATGCCAACTATTTGAAATATTCTCGAATGATCACTGTTGCTTATGAACCCCTATTTCAATGTTTCAATGCCTTGCAAAGACCAGCATTGCTGACGCAACACCAACATGCAACTGCAGACTCTCCAGACTTACTGTTGTACAGCGTAATGGGAATACAATTTCAACCACACCTCGACTACAAATAAGTTTCAAAATTGTGTGTTTTCTATCTTGGAATTTAATTGCATCATTGAGTGACAATTTATTGTTTCGTTTCCAGGTAAAACATAGTTTTAAGGGCCGATAACTGTTCACGGCTCAGCACTCTTTGTAATTGTGCTTCACTCTTGTTTTGTCTCAACTGCATCCGAAGAACTTCAGCCACCACGACAATTATGAAACATTTACCACTTGTCCGCAATGCCAACACAAACAACAGACGTCAGATTCAAGTGGATAAATGTGTCGCCGTGGATGGTTGCAGGGTTGCTTGGCTGGCTGGTTGGTCGGTCGGTCGGTTCGTTGGTTGGTTCGTTGGCTGTTCATGAGCCCGTTTCGCCAACATAAATTTCCATTAAAAACTTGTGTTTGCAGTTCTGTGTGTGGCTGTGAGTGTGAGTGCCCATTTGCGCCACACTATTAACCGTCATACGCACATTTTCTTCAGTTGTTCATCTTTTGTTTCATACCCTTTGGTGCAAAGATTGGATGCCACAGCTCCTTTGAAAGCAATTTCCGTTAAAGTATATAAACGTGAAAAGTTGTTGACCGAAATCATGGGTTTTTCCAAATTTTCAAGGTGGGAATGAATGGCAGAAAATTCCACGGAGCAACTGTAAGTGACTACATTGCGACCGCAAGAAGAAATCAATTGAGGCACCAAATAAAGTAGAGTACAAGTTAATTTGGGCCTTCAAATGTTCGTGATCCATTGCCGACACATGTGTATGCAAGACACATGGCGTTGACAAAAAACAATACCAACAGCTACATGTATTCATATGATAACTCCACGCTAGGTGATTAGATATCCCATTGAAGCAATTGCAAGATGGGTTCTCTACAACTGCAGCGATTTGTGATGGCACCCATTTGTAGAATAAAAAACATCGACAATAAATTGATTTATACCGCACAATTTTAAATTAATAACCTTGGCCGATAAATCAAGAAATCGTAAATGCTGAGAACACACACACACACAGGCACTCACTTACACATCTTCGCACAATATGCCATAGAATATCCAGAAACCTTTGTCAGTCAGTTCAAAGTCTTACTATGGCTTTAGAGTACCTGCAGAGTACTTGGAAGATACATACTTACACACACACACACTCGCAAATGTTGTCAAACTCCCAGAGACGAAACGACTTGAAGCGTTTACACTGCTGTTTACATTAAGTCACGCTGTGGCGATTAATGGCGTTTATTACTTTGCCGTTTGTACTCTGACTCTTGGCTGTAATTTTTCATCTGGACCATCGGTGGCAATGCTGGTAAAGGGAGGGGTGAGGAGACGCCCTTGCCGACACTAGACCCGAACGAGGAGAAACGATAAAGCAAAAAAAAAAACACCGTGTGATCAATTCAAAGGAGCTCAAAAGTACTTTCAGTCCTTCCTCAACTCTTATCATTGCTTGCGTGCGTCTCCTTCCGACAGGGCCAAAGTTTCTGTGGCAGGGGTAGAGGTATTCCGCCACTCACCAGGTAACAGGCAGATTAATACCCTTTGATATCCGGCAAACACAAATAGACAAATAATAAAGTTTATCAAATTAATTGCATTCGTTAGTCCTCCCCCAGGCCCCTCTCTTCTGCGACGTGGTGGCATGATTGTCAGACATGGGTGGATGATAAATAAATGTTGGCACTCGTTTAAACCCCGACTTATCAAGATGACGGTTAGCTGTTTCGTTGATGGCCTCTTCCAAACTTCCTCCGCCTCGAAGAACAGCGACGAAACAAATAAAATTTGAGGTACCTGAACAAAAAAGTTGTGGAATTCGTATTCAAACACTCATATCTACATACATAGCCGAAGGGAATAACACTCACACTTACATACAGATGCCCATATGAGCATAGTTTGCCTTTCATTGCGGCGGCTTATCTTTTCAACATCGATAGAATACCTCAATCCAACTAGAGGAGGAGGAGGAGGAGTATGTTGTAACCATGGGTGTAAATGTGTGCGTCTGTGCTTGTGTTTGATTGTAGCAGATAATATTTGTATGTCATCCACATTTGTAGTCGCAGATATAGGCATATGATTTGCTTTAATTCGCTGACAGGGTGGCCCGTTTGCGCTTTTTTTTTTTGTTCATATATTTGTGTTGCTCTTTTAATCGTTTAAAACGTTTAAATTTTTAAAAAAAAAAAATTATTTTGCACAACTCCTTTTTACTCCATCTCTTCAATCTGTTAACCCTCCTCTTAATTGTGGTTCGTGTGTGATGACGATCGCTATTTCGAAACTAATTTTTTGGTGGCTTTTTTCTGTATTACAATTGGAAACTCCCCGGGCCACCCAGAGAAACGCTGTCTAGTATTGAAAGAATGGCAAGTGCCTGTCTGTCTAGGTGAGGATTTTAAAAGACAATAAAACGTAAAGAATACCACAGCATAGATTTGGAGCTTAATGCTGCCAGCCTTGGATGTGCATTCCGTTCCAACAAAAGGTGTTACTTTACGATAATGTGATACTCTTTACATTTTTATATTTACGGCGATGACAACGTCGACTACAAATTTTTAACAGCCACGACATCACAAAGGATTGATAGGGCCATCTAATAAAAAAGTGTACGGGCACACAAACAAACAAACACACACACACACCCAAACCCAAACATTTGCTACCCAAAACACATCCGAATGTGGCTAGCAAAGCTGGCTAGATAAGTTACCCATCACCCCATCCCACCAAACGGGGTTAGTTAGGCCATAAAATTCTAACCAGCGGAAGGAAATAAAAATAAAAACAATCGTATTTATGGTAATTAACCTGAAAGCTTTGTCACAACGAACTTTTGTGCGGTGTCACTTCACACACAAACACATGCACACATTTACAAATTAGGTGTTGAATTTGAATCGAAATCGAATGTCGAACCGTATCTAACATAACTCCTCAGATTACTGAGTTAAATGCTAATAACCAATCTTATAAAGCCATAAACCATCAGTCGCAGCGAGTGGTGCGTATTCATACTCAGCGATGTAGCCAGGAATACATTTCGAAACCATTTCGGAGGACAAGTAGCAAAATAAAACTATTCCCAAAAAGTGACCATGTCGGTGGGAACTTGCATGAATTCGTGACATCAGTCACAATACGAATACTGTTCGGACATGCATAGGAAGCTTCTTGGCCGAGAAGTACTTTATAATATCGGGTGATCTGTCCCCTGACCACGTATATCCTCCGTCGTTGTTGAGTGCCACCACCGCGGTACCACCCAAGCTGTTACTGAAACTGCGGAGTGGGTCTGCCCTCAACATGGTGCAATCTGCAAATAAATGGAGCTTAGATTTATGTACTACAAGGACCCAAATAGTCCACTTTCCACTATCATAGATAGAAGTATGTTTCAGTTGAGAACCAATCAAGCAAAAAAATCAATCGGGACGAGCTTTTAATACTCTCCTCTGGGAAGGAATTCGCAAAATGAAAAATAAGTTTAAAAATACAGTTATAATTGTTTAAAACATTTCGAGTACATTGGCTGCAATTTATATGGCGCTATATGAAAGCCTGGACATCTACGTCCAATTATCTGCCAGAAAAGATTGTGCCTATTACGAACACCAAGTTTTAAATAGTTCCAGTGGAAAGGGAATACGGCATATATAGTGGTACATTTATATGGAGATTATTTCAAAACTTGGACCCATATAGACTGTTCTATGCAAGAATGTTTCCTACATACTGAGAACACAAACTACCAAATGACCATAAGTGTGTTGGTAAGTTACATGGGGGCTATACCAAAACATGGACCTATATATCCATATTCCATATTCGTGCGACTCAGGCGAACACAACAACGTCGTCTCTTTGCAAACAAACATAACCCGGTGTACACTGAGGCAGTGTCTGTCGCTGGCCGATGCTGTGATGTTGTCCATTTGGTTTCGTTGGGCTATATCACGCAATATTTATCTTGACCGAATTCTGCTTAGCGTTGATACGAACACCTGAATTTTTGATGTGAATAGATCCACCTTCCCTTCAATCGTCCCACCTCGGATATTTTATCACTCGTCCCCTTTGACCGGTACCGGTGACTGGGAATCAATTGAATCATTTCCGGTGGCAGGGCGTACTTTGTGTCCACATGTTGGTGCGAACATCTTGATCAACGTTACGGAATTGTTTCTTATTTGTTAGTCGTTAATGTCATGCGTTCGAAGTGGTAGCAGTTTGTCTTCAAGGCGAAAACAGGACTGTCTTGTGTGATGGCGGGTGGGTTAGTTCTCACAATTGTGTGTGTATGTGTATGTGTGTGTACGGACACATGGGTGAGTCTTTGAATGTCGAACGCCATGTCAGCGAATATGTAGTTGGCATGGCACACGTTCCTTAATATTGAGCCAAAAGAAGAATCACCCAAACGTGACTTCATTTGGGCCCATCGTGTTTTGTATGTGCAACAGACATTCTAAGGATAAGCTATCCCTGAGTGTGTGCGTGTGTGTGTGTGTGCGAGTGTGTGTGTGCATATGTGGCGGTGCTTGTGCCTGTGCTGAAACATACTCACCATTATCTCATCCTCTAGATTTGCTCCATTCTAGTCTTGCTCGGTGATTGCATCCTTAAGATGTAACCTTTTACGCATTGTCCCTTCGAACTTTTCGGACACTGTTATCCCATTTTCAATTATGAACTGTAGTCACTCACATTGAAATGCTGAGCGGACATGAAAAATTTATTCTTTGAGCGCTTCTTATCATCTCCGCCATTATTGTTCTTGTTTTCGTTTTTTTGTCGACCAGTCATCCTTAGCTGGGCAATGGCATGCTGCTTGTCATGTCCACGCCGCTATGGCGAATTGTAGCCGAATATCGGATGTCCGAGGAAAAGTGAATGGAGAAATTTGTGTCATTTGTCTGTCTCGCATTTGCATTGCCTCCAAGAGCTTTGTAAGGATTTCTTCAAATATTTTCCCTTCCTTTTCAGCAGTCATTAACTTGAGCTGAACGCAAACAGAAGACGACGTCCATCCCAACTGGTACCACTTGCTGGCCGCTGCGAACCTTCGAGGGCGAAGGGATATGCGTTCGTGGACAGCGAGTTTTCAGTCCTTTCGCTTGGCCATCTAAAGCGAGAGGGCAAACAAGAACAAATTCAAAGTGAAGGAAGGATGTTGTGATTTATGTGAAACTTAAGATTCCTCCGCGGGTGGAACAAAAAAATGCACAGGGCGATACATTATCCACCCCTATGCGAAGTCCCTTTCCTAAAATTGTTTTCAACCAAAAAAAAACGTTGGTAATCGCTTTAGATTTGCCCTGAAATACACGGTAGGTTGCTGTCCTGTTGTAAGTGCCGGTTGGCAAAAAGTCCCAAGAACATTTGTCTTCAATCATTTTCTTTTTAAATAATGAAGTAGTGGAGGGTATAACTGCTTCATGTATCCTCCGCCATAGGGTGGGGGGGTGGACATATTAAGTTTGTCACTCCATTTGTAACTCCTCAAATAGCCATTTTAGACTCCACAAATCTTTGTCACCACATATCTGAACCGCCTGATTCAAAGTATGTCGTTTATTTAGCCTCAATTTAAGTTCTCAATAGATAAAATCTAATTTTGAAAAAAAAAAAACTTTGTGAATCCACATTTTCGAACGCCTGCACATTTTCAATCAATTATCTGACATTTGACGTTCGGTGTTCTTGGGGAATAAAATTTGGTGTAGCAACCCGCCGAATACATTATCTTCTGATTTCTAGAATTTGAAATTTAATGGTTGTAAATAGAGATTTGGATCCTCGCGAATTTTCGATTTTTTTTAAGTTTTAAGAAAATTGACATAAAGTATATATTTAAGGTCGGGTCGATGTTGAATGTTTTGAAGGTCTTTATTGCATTATCAACCGAACGTGGCTATAATTTGATATTTTGAATACTAACTAGGTAAAACACAGTCTAGCAAAAATCGAGGTGGACACAACCATAGATGGTGCTTAAAAAGTTTACCAAAGCGGAGCGGAGAATAAAGTTAGGCAATGCTAATTCTTACTTATCTTCTTGTAGTGCATACATTATATTCTCCAGAAAAATTCCAACATTTATACACATAGTTCTTACTGAGGTCTCACTGGGCCAAATGTAAAAAAAAAATAAAAAGTGGTTATGGAACTATGCCCCTCCTCATGTTGAACTTAAAAAAGCTAATAGATTTCGTAATGTACTCTAGTCATTCAAAATTGGAGTGGAGTCTGTTACAAAACCCTGAACCTCATCCGATCATTGATTGATATCATTTTGAAGGCTATATCTGAATTGGTAAACTTAAACTGTAGCTGTTGACGTTAATTGCCATTAGCAATGCGATATCGACACCAAGTAAATTCCTCAAGTGATCATGATCGAATGTCACCAAGTCAAGCATAGCAACCAAATTCTAGGCTCGACGTTGGTGACATCCCTCGTTCCGTTCATGAGATGTGTGTAAACACACATATGTATGTGTGTGAGTGAGTGAGTGAGATGTCCTTTCTAGTGCTCGGTGTTAAATGCGTATTCCTTCTGGTCTTGCGAGATACTTTAATAATAAGTTTGCAATATTTCATGGCGAAGAGGCAAGGGCGTAAAAAACAACTATTGCTGTTGGGGTCTTTATGCGTCGCATTACGGCATGCTTTTTGATGGGCTGCCTAATGACAGGCAGTAAATGATCACCAGTAATGCTAGTAAGCTCTTACATCACACATACATCCGCTCGCTCACGTACTGATACATACATAGCCACATATGGGTCCATCTGTGAATCTGTGAATGTTTGTCGGTGCGTGTGGCACTTATTACGCACGTATCTACTCACAACGTAACGCTTTGTAGCGGCATATTTCTGTGAGCGTGGCTCTGGCTGTGTGCGTAAAATAAAAATAGGTGGTGCTTGTGTGCGAATGAAACAAATGCCGGTGGGCGTCTTGTGACAGCGTCACGTAACAACTAAATTCTCCGCAGCTAATAACTTTGAAGCACGAATTAGTTGAAGTTGGATATGAACGAAAGGAGTCTTATCCTATTCCAGGTTTCCTGCATTCGTTTTATTCGCCTTAATTTATTCGATTCTTCGAGCTGAGAGCCAACATATGACCTGATACGGCTTGGTGGGTCGACATGGCAATTTCGGAAACAAATGTGACGCCATTAAATTAATCGATTCCAATTCCACTCTCTTTGGTCGTTTGGTGCATTGGAATCAACCTACACACTCACTCTCTAAATGAGCTGTCCGTAGTAAATGTGGCCAAGGCTTTTAATTAAAGACTTTTGTGGCTTTAAATATCGGGCACTCCTTCAAAACTACTTTTCCATTGCATTTTATAATCTCGTTTGGCTGCGTGTGTGTGTGTACGTACGTTTGGATGTTTGTGTTCTGCGGCTGGTTTTCTATTAATATTTATCAGGGTCACCGAACGAAAACACACGCACACACACACACACACATTTGCAAAAATTAACATCAAATCAAATGCTGCCAAGCGCAACGACCTTTTCTCCCTCAACTCGACTATGAAAAATAAACCAATCTATGGGACATTATGCAATACCGGGAGGTCACACATGGCTTAGTATAGGTGCACACACATACACACACATACGAGCGAGCATATGGATATAAACATTTCGTCTCAACAAACATAAACAAACTTAACGTCTCTAAACGTGCGACTGTGTGTGTGTGTGTGTGGGGGGGGTCAATATGAAGTAGCTCTGCAGGAAATACTTTAACAAAATATCCCATTTGAAGTAACACCAAAAACAAAACGAAAGTGTAAGTGTAGAGCAATTTTATGGGAGTCCCTTCTGTCATAGAAAATCCTTTTAATACACAAACACCCACACATACACACAAACGCATTCCTATCTGCACAAATAAAGATACATTGATATGTGGTCGTAGTGGCACTGATGGCCTGATCCAAATTGTTATCAACTCATCAGAGAGCAGCTTAAATGCTGTCCGGTCGACCAGAAACAAATGAATAAAACACCAGCACACTTGTCCATGAAAGCATCGGGGCACACGCACAAACACACACACCTGTTAGTTAAGTTTGCAGGACATTTGCTAAATATGTAGGTAGGTATGTGTGTACGTATCTATTTATACAGATGTGTTCGGATTGAAAACTTAAATTTCAAAGTTATGCGGTATGACATCAATGGATAACGTTTTCTTCATTCTCATCTTTGCGCACTCATATGCCCCGGATCACCTGCACGGCAATTTACAATGCTTTCCACGATCGCAGGGGCGTATGATTAACGACACTAATTCGCATAAATCAACTATTTAAACAATTTAAATACGGCCAAAACTAAAAACATGTTAATACATTTAAGCTAATAACCTTGTGGGGAGATTAAAATGCGCAGAAAAAGAAAGCTATACTTCAATCAATCAAGAATCAATTACTCCCAAAGTCCTCCTACATGCGACAGCCGGCACCATTCGTATTTTGTGTGTCGATATCCCAAACATGGATAGAACATGGATGTCAAGATCCAACAATACCATTCAGTTTTGAGAATTGCCTTGGCAGGGCCATGTCACAATGTCCCTGAAATCCTTGAGGTGGATCTTTAATTTGTTTGAGGTCCAGGCGATTGTATCTCTCACGCCTCTATTCTTAAGAAGAAAAAATCGGTTTTCCACGTTCAATTACATAAAGAGAAAGAGAAAGTGAGTGAGTTGAAAGTGATTAACCCTTAACGATGATGTATTTTTCCATTTGCCGACAAATGGATAAAATGCCTCTTTGGAATGGCGTAACGTGTCCTAAACGTATGCATCCTTTAGTAACAGGATACAACCTACACTCTGCTTCTATCTTTGTACACTCAGCTATAATTTAAGGGGCATGTCTTGCATTCAGCTTTGAACATCTCCTACAAGATATCTCTCAAGTGGGTACGTGTGCATATCTCACTGTGTGTGTGTGTGTGTGTGAGTGTGAGAGACTAGTGTCAAAGTTGTGTTTTAATTATTAATGGGCTTCAAAATTATAATGTGTCCATTTGACTTACCGTAAGGGCACTTCCCGCACTAAACTCACTAGCCAATGACCCAGAATGAAAAATTAAAAGGATTTAATTTGCAGCAACGACGGACACAAACAAATACACTGTTGTTGGTAGTCACATACAGACGCACACACACACACACACACACACACACACACACACACACACACACACACATACACGCAGATACTCAACTCTAAAGTCAAATATTCCATTTTCCTCGGTTGGCTGGTATTCGTTCATACAATCATTTTTCATTATTATTTTTCTTTTATCCCCCCTCCACCTCCACTCCTCAGCCATGCCATCATCTAAAAGCATCGCATTCCTGAAATTGTTACGCCAAGATTTTTTCGTTCAGCCAAAAGATTTTCTGGGTGCCATAAAAGAAAGTGTTTGTACTTGCGATACTACTGTCACTTTGGTGGTTACATTCATTGTTGTAGTAGTAGTTGTTGTTGTTATTGTCACTGTCACTCACTCACTCACTGTTTCTATAGCCGCTGCTGTTTCTTATTTTCAGTTGATGCCGTTACAAAACAAAGCAACAAAAATGAAAACGAAAACAACGGAAAAATTCAATTTCTCGACTCTGTCATATTTTTCCAAAAATATTTTCCCTGCAAACACACATAAACTTGACACGACCACACACACACACTCACTCACTCACTCACACACACGCCGATACATATACTTACAACAATACCCATAGACCCAGACAAGAGCTACGCGAATTGTACCCATTGTGTATCCTCCTTGTGGTGGGGCTCTTTGACGAGCCCGAAAGGAATCCCAAGTAAATCTTGCTACAAACGCCTTTTCTCAAGTACACTTTTGCCGGATTTTATCTGTTAAGTGTCATCAGTCTTATGCCGCCATTTATTTGTACTTTCTTTCGTTTTTATTTATAGCCGAGCTTCCCGTGAGCATCACGCCACGCACCCCTGGTCCATGGCTAGACGGCAAGTCAGCCGGCACTCACACACACGCACACACGCGCACATCACTATCAAGACCAAAGCACAACACTTTCACATGAACGCCAACAGTCCACAACTAAAATTCATTGTACGCAGGCAGAACCACACTCACACACAAACACACTCTGAGATCCTTAAGCAAGGACATAATTTCCAGGAACATTGTATGGAAGTATGGAATGTTGCAAGTAACTTTGGCTTTCCGGAGTTGTTGTTTTTTTTTTTTGGCATTTCATTTTATAAACTCTTACTAACGTCCACATACCACAGGAGTACGAAGTGTAATACTTACTATAAAATGCACACAACCACATACGCATACATTGGTGACAGAAATTAAGCAAGAACATGCAGATGACAAGCCGACAAAACAGAACGAAACCACAATTATTTGTAGCATAGTTTGGGCTTGGCTGATTTTCGATTTATAACTCAGGCGATTGCGAAACGAAGCGATCCATTGCTAATAAAAAGGTTAGCGCGATCAGCGGTCTATCGATGATTTACAATGATAGTAGGGAAGGTATATTAACTTTGTCATTCCGTTTTTTACTCCTCGACATACTCATGTCAGACCAAAACAATTAAATATAAAATTCTTGATCAGCGTAAAATTCTAAGTCGATTTTGCGGTGTCCGTCTGTGTATCAGTATGTTGTAATCACGCTAAAATTTTGCACACATGTGTATTTTGCCTGCAGGCCGGTTAAGTTCGTAAATGGGCCATGTCAGTTCACGTTCGGTGTTTTGATAATTTAGCGACATTATTCACCGTAATTGTTTCAAATTTCGTATTTAAAGTTCGTAATGGATACTGCAGCCTAAAACAGAAAATTGTCTATGTGGGCAACGACTTCGTATATTCCTATATAACGTAAAATTTCATTTCCAAAATCTCCGGATACCAATCCGTTGGACTATTGTGTCTGGAACATTATGGAAAGCAAGGTTGGCACTAAAAAATACCAAAGTGTCGATCACCTCAAGCAAGCGCTTCGCCCGGAACGGGCCAAAATACCGCAGAGCAACATTCGGGAAGCGTGTGACGGCTGCATTGACCGTTTGAAGGCCATAATTCGTGCCAAAGGTGACCAATTTGAACAAATCTAAACTTATTCTTAAATTTGATGCTATTTCCGACGTTTTTTCCTTTCATTCAATAAAATTAAAAAAAAAATGTAAAATTGATGGAGTTTGACATTGTTGCAGTTTTTTATCTCACCCTGTATATCTATGTATTTTCAACATACATGATAAATCGAGAGCTTTGAAATGCGGCACCAAGGTTTATGTTGTATGCAGGATGATTAGTATTGGAAAGGGCTATATTGATCCTCGTTGAGGTATAGCCCCCATATAAAGGTAACTCCAGATTTTCGGTATTTTGAATGCCACATTTTCAACCCAAATCAACTGATTTTCTTGGTAGGTCTGTTCTCTCCCTGCAAACCATTTTCGATTTAGGTCCACTAAGTGATATAGTCTGCATATAACGACACCTCCCGATTTTCGGCATTTTTTTATGTTTCTGGGTTATTTTTCTTGATTATTTTGTTTAAAACGGATTGATGTTTTCGGTTAACATATACTTCTCTTTTCATTATATCATTTTACTTTAATACACATAGTGGTGGAGGATACAAGAAGCTCGCCCCGGCCGGACTTTAAGCCCTCTTTACGTGTTTTTAAATACGAATGTTATCCTGAGTTTTTAACAAAGCTAATTATTAAAAGAAATGAATAAATAATAGATGATAATTCAAGGACGTGTATGCAGGGTAAAAAAACGGTTTTTACTAAGAACATGTGTATGGATGTTTGACCGATGTTGTTTTAAAGCCTAAAAAATCATCACACGGATCATGTCTGCTTTAAACTGTCATATGGCCCTTTCTCAAAGGAATCCCTAACATAAGACGAATTGCTCATATGATCGCCTTTAATAAAGTTTTTAATGTTTTTGGTGTATAACCTTTCATTGGACTTGGCCATGGAATCTATTCCATTTGGTTTATCTCTTTATGTTTTACTCATTCAAAATTTTATGGCGAATCAACAACGTAAAGTAAAAATTCTCATACGCCACGAAGTACAATGCAGGGCAAAACAAAAATGTGAAACCGAGGTTAAATTCTGTAGGGTTTTTTTTGCAGCGTACATTTTGCCAAATCGATTGAAAAATTTTGCCAACTAAATAAAATGATAAAGACTTTCAAAAAAAAAAAAAAAAAAACAATTCCCGTATAATTTGATACAATTTTAAGATGGTTATGGTTTTATTATGAGCCCAAAATGTTATATTAAATCGCGTAACTCCATTTTAGAGCTAATTCCGATTGAAAACTTAAAATCTGGAGACATCGATATTCTAAAACATTATCTGTACCAAACTCCCTAGATATATTGTTTAAAAGTGGTATATTCATTTCAATACAAATAATGTTCATCTCGCATCTTAAGTCCATCACAGGCTTATCCTTTGAAAAGAATAATATCTGCCGAAATACCACAAATATGTTGGTATATATGTACATATGTAGTATATTGGGTTGTATATATACAATTGTGTTCCCTCCACATTCGAAACAACAGTGGCCGGAACAACATTTAGAGTTAGGAAATATTGCATTCGGCAATTCGACAGCATGCATAAAATGCATGTTTCCTCAACCCGCCCACTCACCTACTCTCTCACATAAACACCACATACTCCAGCCAGTTCATAGCGGAGCTTCGTTTTCACCATCAATTAGTTTGATGCCCACATTCAATTTAGTTGAAAACTATTCAACCAAAACATTTTCGGAGGTTTTACGAGGGACCAGCCCAATGCCATCGCCAACTTCCAACACCATCACCCCCACTGCCACTGCCACTGCCACTAATACCCTCTGCAAAATAGAAAGTCTTTTGCATTTTTAACAAACGGATGAACGAGAGCGATTCAAGGGAGAGTGAGCGAATGTTTACACACTCATGTTAACGTCGACGTATCTAGTTTGAGTTGGAGTAGAAATGCGGGTGTTTGTGTGTGTGTGTGTTTGGAAAATAGTTCCTTTTTCCAAACTGCCTCATGTAAAATGAATGTGTATGCAGAAGGTTCGTTAAGACTGGATAAAGTGGATATATGGAACAGTGGCAGTTGGGGCAAATGCATGCGTTCAGAAGTCTGTTCGTGAGTTTTTCCAGCTGAAGGTGAATGGAGAGGAAATAAAAACACTAAAGTTACAGCTCAAATATTCATTTCAAGGTATTCTAACCAAAAACTTAAGGAACTGCAAATATTTTCCACAAAGCAAAAGAACACATTTGCTTGAATTAATTTCCCAAAGCAGAGCATCGAAAACTGGAACATCCTTTAAAAAGTAATTTAAAAATTGTTTTCTCGATGCTATCTAAAAACGAAGCTGGATCATTTCAATTAAACGATGAAAAACTTAAAGAAAATACACAGGTATGTGGTTTGGGCTGTCAGAGCAATGATTTTCACTCATTGATATGATTCTATTCACACGAATAGCTGGAATTGGAAATAGTGATTGTATTTGTTCCTCAATTATCTAATGCATGCATAAACTCAAATACGCTGTGTATGGATGGTGTTGCACATTTAAGGATATGGAGCAATATGTCCGATGTATTCAGCTTAAATAGCTTACGAGGTAATAAGTAGTACGGCCCAACATACTCGAATACGCTTGCATTATTTATGGTCAATGCACAGATGGCCACTATCTTTCATTGTTTCGAGAGTAATTCCGCAATTGATTAATTTAGCTCGGCCTACTTCCTACTCAAATGCAATGACACTGCTTCCAATTCAATTAGAAATTACATTTATTATTGTTCTTTATCATTTAATTACGTTACGAATCCCTTGGAGTTCTCCAAGCACTACTCACATTATCCGAAACACAGGGTGGCAGGCAGAGAGGCGGACGTTTCAAAGGACAGCCAGAGAGAGCATCGCTCAAAGTAAATACAACACACACACCAACGCCTTACATTTGCTACAAATAAATTTGCATTTATTACGCTCAAGTAGCAGAGCACAAAAAATCATACAGCGAAGCCGTCAAAAGCGCCCAAAAGGACAAGATCTTTGAAATGACAATTGTCTGTTATCAGCAACTCGCTGTCATCTATTGTTGTTGTTCTTGTAGACCCTAGTCTATGCAGTCGGATAGATAATTGAATACTCTTCTTTTGTATATCCAAGGAATTGAAGCCAAGACAAAATTTCACACTTTATTTATTCTTCTTTGGATTTTGGGTCACTGAGAATGTGTATTGGTATTTAGGTATACCTTAAAAAGGAAATTCCTATCAATGAAAGTTCCTATGTAGGTCTTCTATTAAAACATTCCACTCAGTAAATGGTAATTTGGATTGGGAGTCAGCTATGAAATCGTTTAAATCTCCTCTGGAATCGGCAGTTCCACTATCCAAAAAGTATCCAACACAGATGTTCTTCACTCCAATATTAAAATCAACTTTTCTTTTCTAACTAAAGTAATAACCATCTACATTCGTACGATCAAGGCTGCTGCAATCATAAACCATTAACTATTTTAACATTTCGGGATTATGTACTCACGTTTGGTAACCGATCATTTTTAAGCGACAAACAATGTGCTAGCTCATAATTTTGAGTCCAATACTCCACTTCACATTCATTTCGTTTCGTTGCAGCACAAAAACGACCTAGTCTGGATGGCAAGTTCTCTATATTATCATCGATATTTCCAAATTAAATTAAATACAAACATGACGGCAAATCAAACAAAAGTGAAACCAAAATCCACTCAGAGCAAATCATTCATTCATCAAGAGTTCGCTGATTTAATTCCAAATCTCCCTCACCCACACATACCCCAACCCCAGCCCCAACATGCAGAGGCCCCTATCCTAAAAGCAAACAGAAGAGCTCTCACACACACACATACATACACAAATGTTCATGCATAGAATGTGTTTTTTTTTTTTTTTTTTTTGGTTTCTTTGCCGAAGACGAAACGGAAATCACATTATAATCGAAATAAAATCTTGCAAATACCCACCTTCCCACTTCCCATACCTCGCTCCGCTCGGCTCCTTATCGTGCCAACCTACCGCTAACATGGGTCGGATGAGAAAAGGAAAGGTTACTTTACTATTCATCAAATTGAATTTCCCGTTAATGTGCATTCGAGACCTCTTCCACTTGCAAAGGGCGAGCAGCCATCCTCGATTTATTAGTTTTTCGTTTTTTTTTTTTCTCCTTTTGCAAATTAGAAATGTAAACATTTTCCGAAACGAAAAGTAATTCATGGAATTAAGATTTAATAGGGGGAATTCGTGTTCAAATAGCTATTGGAAATTCCGTTACGACACACGAGTGTCATCCTTCTTCTTTGCTATTTTGCAGCATGCTCTTCGGTTCAGAAACTTGTTTCTCCAGGCCCAGGATAAACGACGACGTGTGCCCACCCTACTGTATAAATTAGTCACCATATTGCTGATTAGATGGTATTCGAAATCATGAATAATCAGTTTCTCGACTCCAACACCTCCCCCACCCCCTTGCCACTGCTGCACTGCACTTCACACCGCATTCACGTTCACATTCGCTCATTTGCAGGCGGCGCTGGTCTTGCTGGTCCTAATGCCACCGATGCCAAAGCCAGTGAATAGATAAATATATCTAGAAATTAATTTTCAATGTGGCAATCAATCCGCGAGACATTTACATGCGAGCACACAAATCAAAATCGCTCAAATGAAATTCATTGAAGAGCAGTGGACAAACGAAGCGAAAAACTAATCAACGTCATTCAGCAGATAATTCGGATGAATCGATAAAATTCAATCTAAGAGCTTTAAATTACGAGCGGAATATTGGGAATAATCTGAATACAAATAAGTAGTAATTGGTCCGAATTGCTACTCAGGATGAAATGAAATGAAATGAAGCTTGGTGTCATGAATTGCAGGGTGAACGAATTAGTTTTTGGATTTTGGGGGCGTGGGTGAATGCAGATCAAATATATCAATACCAGGTCATGGACATGGTAAGATAATAGCAGTACTTCCTTACATGTTAATAACCCATTATTTTAATATGAAGATGTCGCCGGGTGTAAACTCTAGCTAGTAACTACTTATGAATAACCGTTCGTGGTTACTATGTAGCATGCGCCAGTCGCAAAAGACCATGAGTAATCTTAGAAATATGTTACCATGTCGGTCATCCCAAATGACCCCATTTTTTAGTTCAGAGGGAAAAATACTGTCATTATCTTATAATGAAATATTGATACAAAATATTTGTTGGTTGCAACGAAATGTTCAATAACTTCACGAACTAGTCATTATCTGAAAGTAATATGGTACTACGCCCGCCTTTCGAATTCGGCGAAAAATTGAGGTTATTTGGCATTGACATATTTTGGCGCCCATTAACATGGGAGAGTTCGTGCTAAGATGTCTAACGGTTAAAACATGCTCATTACGAGAGTTCTAATAGAAATTGCTGCAAGTAAACTCGCCTAATCTAATCTAATCTAATCTAATTGATACAAGATAATTAGTTTTCAGCAAACTTTGTTTGCTATCATTGCTTTCTTGTCATTATTATTTATATTTACGTATAAAAATAACAATTCAAAAGTACAATTAAACAAATCTTTGTTCCAACAATAAACGGCTGAATTCAAATTGCAGTGAATCTGAAATTTCTAACGTCGAAAAATCCCAAAAAATTCTTCATACTTTATCAGCCCTCAGATTTCAACGATTTAGTTCCGATATGTATGTGTGTGTGCGTTACTCAAAATTGTATGGGGCTACACCTAAAATCCACGGAAACAAAAATTTCACTTCAAATAGAAATCCGATCCATTGAAAAATATAGCCAATTTGGTGCAATAATCTTAAAAACACCTAAACATTTTTCTTAATATTTTTGTTAAATAGAAATATTAAGATTTTTTATAGAAATATTAAGAACAAGTAGTAAATAATGCGAAGAAGAGCTAAAATTCGACAGCTGTGCTTGTGCCTGTAAAAGTTGAACAGTCTAATAGTCATTTTAATTAAATACCAGAATCATGATTTTTAGTTTTGAAACTCGAAAATACGTATATATGCATTTCCCCCACCACGATGGATTTCTATTCCCTTCTGCGGTGGGGCGCCAATCAAATCCAATGATTTGTAAACGACAACCGCAACAACAGCCAGAATTGACATTACGCGAAAGCAGAACAATGACCAATCTGTGTGACAGCAATGTGTGTATGAAGTTGATTGTTGATGACTCGTTCGTCCATCTGCTTATTTGCTTGACTTCGAATCTCTATTTCCCAGCCAGTCGTCTGACTGTCTGGTTAGGCGTTGTGTTCAAATATTACTAGGACAATGGAGAACAGGTGGCACTATTTTCAAACGAATCTCTGATGGTTGCTACATGTTGACAGGTGGGAATGACAGTCGATCCAGATGGCGGCCAACGACCACCGACATCAGCGTTAAAGTCGACCGCAACCAGAACAGCGAACAATGCATTTGTTACAACGGTAGCCTAGCTTATTTTTTTTTTTGCGTACACCCACTGCATCTCATCTCAGCTCGGCCCAGACGCAACCTCCCCCCACCCGTCAAATGGTCAACATGTTGAATGCAGAGAACCGCGAACTGTGAAAAGCATTTCCCAGTTACTGGCATCGTCTGCTAATGAGCAATGGTGACTGCATTTCAAGTTTAATTTCGAAAATTGTATCCGAGTATCTGATGAATTTGACATACTGCCATCATCATGCAATGGTGAACATTGTTGTTGTTTGTTGTTTTTGTTATTGTCGTTGTTGTCCGCTTATGTTTCGTGCAGAATATTAAATGAAGTTGAAAAGTGTCACCTGAGACACAAACTTGTGTTGACAGAGGTTCCCTGCTATTCTTTGACATCGCTCTGCTCTGCTCTACTCTGCGCTGCTCTGCGCTGGGCTGTGCTGCTCTTCTTTTCTCTCCTCGGCTACGCTCAGTGTTCTGATCCTATCCGTTTACGACGAGCCAAAAAAGAAGTTAACAATGTACTGGTGTATAGATTGTATGTACTTTTCAGCTGATAAACAGGCGACATGGGAGATATACCAAGGATGTACACATTTATTTAACAATTGACTGAAAATTTTTTGGGCTGTGGCCCGAGAGTGGCACCTTTTGGCTGTCGCATCGGGGGAGACATTACCATGACTCCATGCTTGCCCTTCCACCAAAGCGGGCCGGAGACAGACGCTTCATAATCTTAATCATATTGGCGTAATGAAATGATGGTTGATTAGGCCAACGTACAAAAGGCAGGAAATCTAATACAGGCAGGAAATCAAATTGAAATGAATATAAATTTTTGCCAAACCAGAAAAGGAAAAAGACAACAACAAAACTCAGATTCATCACTCCTTTCAAACACCATGAGATTTAGCAGTGACATCTCTCTACGCTGCTCTTCGCCCATTTCTCTGTCGGTTTGTGTGTTTGTAGTTCTCTCCAATCTCGGGGAGAGCACGAACAGTGAGCGCGCATGCTCCGCTCCGGCTCCGGATGCTGGGCGCTTCAAAACTACATTTGTGGCCACAGCGAGAGATGTGAACTCAATCCGCGGCAGAAACTCTCCACTCCATTCTGTGGGTAGTAACATTTTTGTGAAACAGACCGAAGCAGGCCTTCCGACCAAGTCAGTATCGCTCTTGTGATTTTGTGCACAGGACAGCGGAGAGCCCGCAAAACAACGTCACGGACATTCTGTGTGGCACATCAATCGGGAATTGTTTTTGTGAAGAATCGTGTGAATAGTGGATGGTGTCAAATATTGGACCGAGGAACAAGAAAAGTGTTTTTTTTTTTGTGAATTTACAAATTTAGTGGCGAATTTTCGCGCTGGCCATTTTCAATTGTAGATTTATTTGTTTTGTGTTACTTTGTTTTGGTCAATGAAAATATTTAACAACAAGTGCAAACACACACACACATTCTAAGGTACTACACGCACACACACATGCCTGTTTGCATGTATGTGTATGTCCCATTTTTCGACAAGAAAAGGGGGGTGGAAATGTCAGAGTGCCGTTGACAGCTACAGCGGTTGACATTTCACCAGAGTGTGGAGACTTTGTTTGTCTGTTGTCACTGCCTGCTGATACTTGGTGTTTGAACACCAATAACAGTAACAGCTACAGCAGCAGCAGCATCTCATCCGCCACTGTTATTACAGCCAGTACTAAAAACAATGGCAGTACTAAATTTTTATAGACGTCATTGCCATCGCCTTTAAGATGGGAGCTCAACGCAGAGGACGAAGAAGAAGAAGAATCGCGTAAACTACGTTTGTTTGTTTGTAAATAAAACCCGGCTAAGACAAGGTCAAAATAGTTACGAACTGTCGCCCCATCGCCAGTACAACAAAAACAAAACAAAAAGGTATCAAAAATTATTTGCGTCCGCCACGCCTGCACGTGATAAAGCGCATCAGTTACGACGTCACACCATAAAAAGCCACAGACGCGCATACATACACGTTTAACTCCGCCCACTTTCCTCCCTCGGAGGATGGTCGTTATGACGTAAATATCCGAAATGCGCCCGCGGTTATAACAATTCAAATAAGAGTATCGTCTCAGTTCAAACTAACAACAGTGCAATTGCCCCTCCCGCGCCTCCATCATTCCGCCGGGGGACCAACACCATGTCGGCGCTACATTACAAATGTACGCTTTGGTCCCACTTCAAATGGTTGTGCCTCCTAATGCTACTAATCCTTCTGTGCCAAAGCGTCCAGGCGAATCCAGATGCGAAACGACTCTACGATGATCTGCTCAGCAACTACAATCGTCTAATTCGACCGGTCAGCAATAATACAGACACGGTCCTGGTCAAGTTGGGTCTGCGATTGTCACAGCTGATCGATTTGGTAAGTTAACGAAGTTTCAGCAGTAAGAAGATAAGAGAGTCAATCACGTCGGATAGCAATTGTACTGCATTTAGGGTATGTGAAATTAAATTAAGCTGGAGTTCTATTGTGGAGACACATTCACACCATATATCTAATGCAGTATGACCCTCAGTCATACCGCTACGGAGGGTATATATCTTTTGATACGTGCCTCATCGAAATTACGGGTTTGGACCCTAAGTCTCTTTAGACCAAATCCGTTTCAGGACATTTGGAGTCGATCTAGGGGAGTCCGTCCGTCCGTCTGTCTGGCTTGTGCGAACGATAACTCTCGAAGGGAATATCCTGTTTGGTTCAAACTTGGTACATCATAATATTATTTTCAAACATAGATAGAGTTCAAAGATGGGCAACTCCTTCTGGTACCTCCCCCAAAAAAGTTCAAAATCACGAAACGGTCATTCGATTTTGTGCGGAAATTCCAATATTTTTATCAGTGCTATTTCAGGTACTAAAAAGATCAATACCGGCCCACTCCCTGAAGTACTTCCCCCACAAAGACTCAAAATTTGGAATAATTTTTACTCTTATAAAACGTGAAATAAGAGCTTGGTTCTCTTCAAATTTCGCACATCCCAATATTTTCACCAATACAAGATCTACAGTGAAGGTAGGATAGATCTATCCACAGTTCTGGTACCTCCCCCATAACGGGTCAACATTTTAAAAAATTATAACCCACATAAAATACGAAGAAAGCATCAGATTCTCTTCAAGTTTCAGTGTGAAATTGATACATCTCGGCCTACCCCCTCGTTTAACCCTCTCACAAATGTTCATGGTGTGTAATACTTATATCTCTCATAATGTGTGAAGCACTAGATTATTTCCAAAAAATTGGTTGAAGATGTCCGATTTTCTTCAACTTTTGCAGATACTAATACTTTTATAAGTATTATATGAAGTATATGTCTGGTACCTCACACATATTTCAACATTTTCCGAAAATTATCACATATCTCACATGAAGAGAAGAAAGTAGTTGATAAAGTCAAAATCAAGTGAGAGTCAGTTCAGATGGGAAGTGGATAATATTGACCACTTCCTTTGGTATCTCCTCCCTAAAGGGTCAACGTTTTGAATAAACATAACGTAAATCAAACATATTTTAATAAACTGACCGACTGATATTTTTTTAACTTGTTACTTTACCATTTACTCAGTAAGTCCTTTCGGGAAACAATCTACACTCAATCAACAATCGACAATCTACTAGTTTTGACATTTTTCCCATATCATACATTTAAAACAGTTTATTGTAGTAGACATGTTCACATTCTTGCAGTTCTGGATGAGAGAACTAGTAAACTCCAACAGGGAAATCATAAGCACAGCTGACCCTTAAACTGCCGATCGAACCAAGAAACCGGACATTTTTTCTCCATTAGCGTCCAGAAAACTCTTAGAACGCAATTAGCAAATGTTCTTTCACATTTCGCTCTCTTCTACTGGACTTTTGCAAGGAAAGGTTCTTTCATTGAAAAGATAACATCATTAGGTGTGTTAGATAACTTTCTCGGTAAAAATTTCTCATTTAATTGTCCTGAGAAATCGTTTCTCTATTACTTGCAAATCTTGCAAAAAAATATCGACCGGTGCTCAGTAAATTCCTGTTGTCAAGAAAGCCCAAACCAAAATGAAATGCAACGATTTTTTGACATATCAAATTGATACCAGCTGGCCTGAAAGGGTTACCTTGTTATTCTACAATGATTATATACTCAGATGAATGATATTGATATTGTTCGCTAATGCCACAAAACAGGTGATCATTATACTCACAAACTCTTTCGGGCAAAAACTCTCTTTGTAAACTCTCAGTAATTCAACTGTCTACCTTTCGGTCGCGACTCGCTCTAGTGGGTTTCGGTTTATCGGCCAATATTAAGTAGCAGGTAAATGGTGTTAAGATCGACGGGGCCTAAGACAAGGAAATGAAAACGTTTTAAAACCACCTGCAGATATTTAGTATTTAAAACTGTATCTGACAGAAATGTAAGTTGTATGTAATAGCCAAGATAAGGCACACCAATCACCTGAATAATTATACCCTACACCACAAGGTGGTCAGGGTATTATGTCTTTGTGCATTTGTTTGTAACAGGCAAAAGGAAACGAGATAGACCCATAGTTCCTTTTGATGATCTGCATAGAATCACTTTCTGAGTTGATTTATGCATGTCAGTCCGTCTGTCCGTCCGTCCGTCTGTCCATGTATTCTTGTGAAAAAAATGCAGGTCGCGTTTATTATCCGATTGCGATGAAACTTTGCAAACAACATTTGTTTGGCCCAAGGACGAACCCTATTGAAATTGGAGATAATCGGTAAAAATTTAGATATAGCTCCCATATATATCTTCGTCCGATTTGCCTTTTATTGTGCACCAAAGGTGTAATATCAGCCCGAATGGTATGGAATTTTGCACATACAACCAACTTAGGCCTGAAAATAAGTATGCCAAATTTGATCGAAATTGGTTCAGATATAGCTATAGCTCCCATATATATTGTTCATCCGATTTGTTATTTTTGTCCTCCGCAGCCGTAATATGCACTCTGTAACAACAATATTTGGGGAAAAATATAACAAATGCAGCTCAGAAATACCTTTGCTAAATTTTATCGAGATCGGTTCAGATTTGGATATAGTTCCCATATATAACTTCGTCCGATTTACCTTTTATTGTGCACCAAACGTCTAATATTTGCCCATATGGGATGGAATTTGGCACATACGACCGAATTTAGTCTAGAAGGCAGTATGCCAAATTTGGTGAAGATCGGTTCAGATATAGTTATAGCTCCCATATATATTGTTCATCCAATTTATTGTATTTGTTACCCACAGCCGTAATATGCACTCCGTAACAACGATATTCAGGGAAATATATCAAATACAGCTCAGAAATATCTTTGCCAAATTTTATCGAGATCGGTTCAGATTTGGATATAGTTCCCATATATAGTTTTATCCGATTTCAAATTAATTTCGCACCAAATGGGCAATAAAAGTCCGAATTTAAAAGATACAAATGCTACGGCATATTTAGTCCTTTGAATTTTAAATTATAATTATAATCATAGCGTGTATGATTGAATTCTCCCATAAAAACTTTTAATTATTAAGTGGAGCTCAACTAAATTAGCAAAGTGGTGTAGGGTATCATAAAATCGGCCCCGCCCGACTTTAGGACTTTCTTTACTGGTTTTTTTTTTCGTTTATTCCGAATGAAATTAAGTAGGTTGATACGATTTTACTCAAATGTCTATTATGTCTGCAGGACTTTTGGTATTGAAAATGCGCCATGTAGGTCCCCGATTTGGTATAGCCCCCATATAATGGTACCTCCCTATTTTCGGTATTTTGGTAACTTAAGCGACATTATTCACCGGAAATGTTTCATATTTAGTATCTGGAGTTCAAAATGGATATTACAGCCTATGACAGAAAAATGTGTGTGCAGGTCCACGTCTTCGTATAGCCCTCATGTAACGGTACCTCCCGATATACGGTACTTTGATTTTAGCAGCATTGTTCACCGGAATTGTTTCAAATTTGGCATTTAAAGTTCGTAATGAATACTACAGCCTATGACAGAAAAGTGTACCTCCCTATATTCGGTATTTTGATAATTTTAGATACATTATTTACCGTTTTTTTTTTCAAGTCTTGCATTTGAATATTGTAATGGCTTATGAGAACAGTTGCCTATGCAAGTCCACGTCTTCATATAGACCCAAATATTCGGTATTTTTAAAATGTTAACAGAATTTTTGACGGATTTTTTTGATTATTGCCAAATTCATTCCAAATGGTTCTACCCCCCATGGCTCCTATGGTTCCCATGTAAAGGTACTTCTCGACGTTCAGCAGATTATTTGTACAAGAGTTTCTTTCTAAATGATGAAGGATATTAAAAAGTTCGACCCGTTTTCTTATTTTTTTCATTTTCGGTTCATTGAAAATGATTGCATGAATAGTTTATTTTTATGACGAACTTTTTATTTTGTCTGACAAGTCATTTGATTGAACTAAAGACTGTATATTTTCAACTTCTTAAGGCTCTATTTGGATATTTTTGCTATTAAAGTCCTTGTCTAAAACGATGTACGTGTGAACCATTACAAGCACTTTCGTCGCTTTGAAGGAGGTTGTAGATTTTCAAAACTATGGCTCCATGCCAGAAGGGTGCCAAACGAAGTGGGACAATAATATTGTGATTTGAAATGTCTGAAGCTGCTGGAAAACCTCCTTCCTTTAATCTATATTTAACAATTATTTCAAATGTTGACCATGGTGGATAAGTTACTGCAGATACTTTTTCACATTGAATGTACAGGATTGTACAGGCTCATGAAAGTTACTCTTGGACACTTCATATACGTTTCCGTACCCTTTTACACCCATAACCTGGTATTTCAATTTTAAATAGCGTAGGCCAACTTAATTCAGATAATTATGCCTTCAGATTTTCGGCTTCAAAGACAAATTTACAGGCGATTCGTGTTTCAATTTCCCCAAAAAAAAGTCCTTTCCTTTTCCGGCGAAGTCGTAGTTTTGAAAACACCAACAGCGTTTAAATAAAACAACACAACCAGGGAATGAGTAAAATATGAACGAAGTGACAGTGTGAAGTAAAATTTTGTGAAAGTGGAAACTTTGTCGGCGTGCTGTTCCATCGATGGCATTTTATTGCTTGAGTTTTATTCGTTTGTCCTCTGGTACACTGATGGCGAATTAGTAGGGAATTGTGTGAGGGGGTAAGGCGGGGGAGGCATACAAAGTGAAAATCAATTTGCCAAACAACGACAAATTGTAAAATCGAAAAATTGAGAATTCAATTTGTTTTAAGTGAGTCACACGAGTTGTGTATTTGGTTTTATGTATCCCTCCAACGCAGGCAGGCTGGCAGCCGGGCTGTCAGTCACTCAACGAGTCATCGCCCACTCCGCTGATTTTTTAACTAATCGAACAGCATTTCATTTCTTCGCCTTACTCGCTCGTAATGGCTTAATGCTGTTGTTTGCACTTCTGCCAGTCAGCCACTGGGCCCTGTCAACACTAACAACGGACCGGCAATCCCAAAGCCAACAAAGTCATGACGCTGATTATTTCGATATTAAAGTGGAAATTGCAAATTCTATTTTAGAAACATGGCACAAAGGAATACATAGAGCGACTACACTCAGGCTCAAGAACATCTAGCCCCACCGCCACCTCCTTCCGCTGCAAAAGCCAATATAAGAAATAGACTTTTAAGTGAGGACAGGAGTGGGAGATTCTCCACTGCAGCGCTCAAGTTCGTGTAAAAATTGAAATCAAATTTACTTATCTTCTGGCAAAGGAAAAAGGGAGGAGACAAGGAGAAAATATTTCCTGAGGAGTGGTGTGGGTCAGTACAACGAAGGAGTTCTAAAACATGTAATGCCCTTCTTCTTCAATTGAATTTATCTGCCATGTACCATTGCAATAAGTTATTGTTCTATAGCCGACTATATACATTTTAAAATGTTCTTTATGGTAAAGAAAACTTCATTCGGGTGCTAGAGGGACGAACAATTTATTTTCCCTTGCTTTAAATAAGCCGACCAAAATTATTGGAAAATTGGAAGATGTTTATCCACGAATTTACCCAAAATTTGGGAAAATTTCTCTGAAAACAAAGATGAATAATTGCTACTCTTATATTTTCAAATGCGCCTGAACTTACCTCTGACCAAAACGGCAACGAAGTTTGCATTACTTTAATGTTTTCCCAGCGAGAAGGCCAAAGTGTGGCAATTGCTTCCTGAATCCAAGTCCATCCACATGAGGCGCCACTCTTACGGAATTCAAAAGACCTTGTTATGGTTTGAGAATGTATGTGTGAAAGTCTTTTAGTCTTTTTCAGGGTACATAAGCAACTTGGGACCATGGCTAGGCATATTAATGCCAAAATATAAGCGGAAACAACGGCAGGATTCGAGTGCGGCTTTGCCATCCCTTTATGGTATCTCACAAAATATGTCATGCGAAGACTTCAACCTGCATTGTTACCCACACCTTAAGTTCGGCCGGGCCTAACTTTCAATACCCGTTACCATTAGGTAAAATACAACAGGTACCGTTATATGGGCACTACAGGAAAACGTGGACCTACACATACAATGTTTGACCACCGCAACTAGAACCCAGACATAGCTACATTTTATGCCGATCATCATTAAATATACTTTATGGGGTCTACGACGAATTGTTACAAAGGGAATGATAAATTTAATATGCTCTCCTTTCCAAGGTGGAGGGTATAAAAACTAGTTGATAAGGTGGTTTGATCAATGCACAAGCAAAATGGTATTTTTTCTTCTTCTTCAGTTTGAGATTTCAGAAATTCTCCTACTTTCCATGATCTTATCGTCTACCATAACAACAAAAAAATGTCACATATTGCCTCAACATGGATACAGCCTTAACTTTTTTGGGCATTCGGAATCGTGGAGGACATACCAGAAGGAGTGCATCTTTATATATCATTCCCTTATTTCAGTAGAACTAGTCGATAGGTCATTTTGTATTTTACACGAATACGAGGGTTACACCTAACTTTGATACAAATATTACGAAAGGTTTAAAGTTTGGACTTGATAGGAAAGCCGATTTACCTTTTGAGGGATTCAAAATTATTCAAAGCATTAGAATATGCAAAGTTTCAAGGATTTCAAAATACATATGTATATGTCCTTTAGATACGTACCTGGCGAAATTTTCAGCCTTTAGAGGGGGATGCCCGCCTTAACTTTTAGATCTTACAATGGACACAACAAGCGAATAAATTAAACACACACATACACACTTTTGTAAATCCTTTTTTCAGAATTTAAAGGATCAGATTCTAACCACAAACGTGTGGCTGGAACATGAGTGGCAGGACCACAAATTCAAATGGGATCCTTCGGAATATGGCGGTGTTACCGAACTCTATGTGCCCTCGGAACACATCTGGCTTCCCGACATCGTGCTCTACAACAAGTAAATATATTTGGAAATATCGAAAATCCGACATAACATTGCACTCTTCCAATCGGTTTGTTTCAGTGCCGACGGCGAGTACGTCGTGACCACCATGACCAAAGCCATTCTACACTACACCGGGAAAGTAGTCTGGACACCACCGGCCATTTTCAAGTCCTCCTGCGAAATCGATGTTCGCTACTTTCCTTTCGACCAGCAAACGTGTTTCATGAAATTCGGATCGTGGACCTATGACGGTGACCAGGTAAGTCGTCCAAACGCCAGTGAGTGCTGGGAGAGAGAATAAATGTTACTCCCCCACCCGCCTAGATCGATTTGAAGCACATCAACCAGAAGAACGACAAGGATAACAAGGTAGAGATCGGCATTGACTTGCGCGAATACTATCCCAGTGTGGAATGGGACATTTTGGGAGTGCCAGCGGAACGGCATGAGAAATATTATCCTTGCTGTGCAGAACCGTATCCCGGTAAGCAAAACCGGCCCGCTGGCGCCTGCCGTGGCATACGGACGTGCTAATTGCTCTCCCATTTCAGACATATTCTTCAACATCACCCTGCGCCGCAAGACCCTCTTCTATACCGTCAATCTGATCATTCCCACCGTCGGCATATCGTATCTGTCGGTACTGGTGTTCTACTTGCCCGCCGATTCGGGCGAAAAAATCGCCCTGTGCATCAGCATTTTGTTGTCGCAGACCATGTTCTTTTTGCTCATATCCGAAATCATACCCTCCACCTCACTGGCCCTGCCGCTGTTGGGCAAGTACTTGCTCTTCACCATGCTGCTGGTCGGGCTCAGTGTCGTCATCACCATCATCATTCTGAACATCCATTACCGTAAGCCGAGCACCCATCGCATGGCGCCCTGGGTGAGGTCGTTCTTCATTAAGCGTCTTCCCAAGCTGCTGCTGATGCGAGTCCCCAAGGATCTGCTGCGAGACCTGGCTGCCAATAAGGTCAACTACAACATGAACTTTAACAAGACGAAGTTCGGCAAGGCATTGATGGATGAAATGAACATCAGTTCGGGCGATTCCAGTCCCGACTCCATACGTCGTATGCAGGGTCGTGTGGGTAATGGTCTTCACAGTGCCTCGGCCACGAATAGGTGAGTTCCGTTGTGCTTACCGGCCAGTGATTGTCCCATTCATCTGTGACGAGTTCCGATTTTCATTTCCCTCTTTTGTTTCTCTTGTTTTGGAAATATTTACAGATTTAGTGGCATGATGGGGGTTTTGGGTGGCGGCCTTAGCACCTTGAGCGGCTACAACGGACTGCCGTCTGTGCTCTCCGGATTGGACGATTCCCTGAGTGATGTGGCACCACGGAAAAAATATCCATTTGAGTTGGAAAAGGCCATCCACAACGTCATGTTCATACAAAACCATATGCAGCGCCAGGACGAATTCAATGCGGTGAGTAGGAACTCGTCAATAGCTTTGGCAAGCTAAATCTTTTGTCGTTGTGAGTAAAGAAGCAATCACGGCAAGGGCATCACAGATAGGAGAACAATAAACAATACTCCAATTGTCTTGGAGAATGGACGCATCCAGCAGCATGAGGGTCTTCAATGGGTTAACATTTTGGTTGTGTGACTTTGTTTACACATCTGAGTCGCAATGGACAATTGAGCCTTCCAAGAAAATAACTTCATATCTTTGCGAATTCTTCAAATCAAACACTGATTTGATGGGCATTTATCGCTTAGAGCCGATGCGAAAGGTCAGTAGTAAGGAAACCATATATCCAAGTATGCCGGCGGTTGGCAATAACTCTTAATGGCTTTCTGATGTGACTACGTCCACCCTACGCCGGAGACATTTTCCCGATAATGTACTGACCCCCGGGCCCTGCTAGGCGTCCTTGCAAAAATTTGTTTTTAATTGCTTTTGTTCCGCTTGACTGGTCAACAATTTGTTTGCATTTTGCCACACAACCGCACCGATGGGCGGAAGCGGCTTTCCAGTGTTTCCAAGTACACAAACAATGTCCGCCGCCTCCGTGCCAGCACCCAGCCTTAAATACACACAATTTGGTTTATGTGTACGAGCGGGGGGCGCTGAGTGGGTGAGTGCATGAGTGTGGATGACATTGAAAGCCATGTGTCAATCATCGATTCATGCAAATGCAGCAGCATTCACAACTGAGTGCACAGGACTGACCGGCTGACTAGCAGTTCGTTTCGCTTTGATCTGCCATGGCCAATTCAATTTAAATCCTTAAACACATCCTCCACTCGCCAAATAAACACAGCCTCGAATTGAATAAATAGAATTGTTCAAATTGTGATGGGCGATGGGTGGAATAAATTTAAAAACAGGTCGGCATGAAGTGCTTTGCACAGACATGCCTGTATGGTTTGAATGAGGCGATCGGCATTTGAACATAGTCGGTATAAATTCATTCCTCCTTATAATATTAACCCGTAATTTCTTCTCCAACTTCCCCTCCAACACTCTTCCCCTCCTCCTCTCTACTCCACTCCTCTCCTCTGCGCTACTCTGCTTTTGTCATTTCAGGAAGATCAAGACTGGGGCTTTGTCGCCATGGTATTGGATCGTTTATTTCTCTGGATCTTCGCTATTGCATCCCTTGTGGGTACATTCATGATACTGGGCGAGGCTCCGTCCCTATACGACGACACAAAACCCATCGATGTGGAACTGTCAGTTATTGCCCAGCAAATCTACAATCTGACCGAGAAGAAGTCGTAAGAGTCCTCCTGCACCCGCAACCCCATTGCACTGATGTCGTATCCTGCAGCGGCCGGCCTCCCCTCTGCCCCGGAAACAAAACTCCAACACACCTCGAATGTTAACAAATGTCAAGTCTCACTCAACGCTCTGACTAAATCAATAAAATTTATTAGAATTAATGCGATTTTTGTAGTTTAAGGCCGAATGCAACAACAATAAATAAATAATTAAAAAAAAATAACACAAAAACATAAATATGTATTTCAATTAGAAAAATTCAAAACTTCTGCGTGTGTTCATATTGAAGATGCCGATTTAAGTTTAGCACATCCCAATATTTACAAATTGCCCGCTGCGAACGTCTCAGCATCAATTAGAATTGGTAATTATATTGAATAATTATATTCTTCAAAATTCAGTCGTCTCAAGCTTCCCATCAAAGCTAGCATTAATGTCGAGTTGATATATACGAAGGAAATATTAAGCGAACCGATATCCAAATTTCATAACATTTCTATGGCGTAATAACCGTGGCACAACTGATACAACATATCCCCACAAATGGTCCAGCAAATATGGTACTCCCACACAAACTAACCAACCAATGTACCAAACGGAGCCAAACTTTTGGTCCAAACTTTGCTCATAGTAATATCTGTACCGCACTGAGGTCAGGTGCAAAATAGGCAAAATCGGTTCATATCGTCCGGTCCTCATGTCATAATGCCATTTTGGTTAATCACAATTCTCACAAAATAAGAAATAAGTTATTCATTTTCCTAAAGCTTTGGACTTCGCAACATTAATGCCATGTTTACATAAAATACTAAGATACTAGGTGGCATGGACTGAGGGAATACAGGGTGCGGAAACACTTAAATTGTTGCTAATTTGATTTCCACGGGCAAAGGAAATAACAGTAATATTTCCAACTATATTAACTTCGATTATAAATCGAAATGTTCATTCGGAATATTTACTCAGTCGTCGGTGTTAATTATCGAAATTAAATTTCTTACACCCCCCCCCCCCCTTCAGTCATGTGGGAAATGGGGCAATAATCAACGCCAGCAACTCGATATCGCATGTCGCATCAATTACGAAGGTTTGAGTGAGACTCACAACAATGGCGATACATCTGATTCTCTGTCGACCCATCCATAAAGGCTGCGTTGCTCTCCTTTGGGCTATTTACATGCAGTTTGGTCGTCTGCTACACCCTCAATGCCTTAAGAATGTTGTCCCCACACAAACATTGGCCTATGCATCCATTTATACATTTGTCGGGGGGTGTGTAGATGCATTCCAACCATGGATGTGGTTAGACCATTGAGGGAAATATTTCTTTGCACAAACACACACACTCACACACGTTAAACCATCCAATTGTGGACACATCTAAATGACTCTATGTTGGCTAGGTAAGATCTGGCTTTCATCAAATACGGGTATAAACGAATGTGGCTGGGTTAAGAAGGGTGTGTGTGTTTGTGTATGTATGTGTAAGTCTGTGTGACTTGGAATGCCTTTCGTACCGAAATCGGAAAATGTTGTGGCCGAAGTGCTTAAACTTGACTTGCTATTTTTGGTTGTGCATGAAGACCGGGCACAAGGTATGATCTGAATGTGAGGTTTCTGTTCTGTCCTATGGCAGCCACTACAGCTTCCTCACACAAATGTTTGCATGGTCAAGATTCATGTTTGGCTATTGGCAAATTCTCAACAAAAGCAGAAGGTCTGGTGCGGCCGTGTGAGTGCTTGTCATGTTGTCTGTGTTGAAATTCTCCTAGACACTGTCACCTTTAGGCTCTGGCATGACTTTTATTCGTTTATAACCAGCTGTGGGTCTCGTCTTGCATATGCTCCGGAGTCGGAGGTGGTGAGGGGGGATTCTCGTTGGCCGACTCTGATAACAGCGTTAACATTGACTGGACCATATTCGTTTGACATTTAAGAGAAAGAAATTAATATTTAAGTTGTCATTGGTGTTGTAGTCGTCAATGTCATTCGACGACCGTCGTATGGTATGAGTAACAAAAAAGCTAAAAATGAACGCTACGTATACGCAACGCAGACCAAAAGACTATTAGCTAATTATGTCTATATGACAGTGTTAGTAAGAAATTGCAATCCTTTACAGGACGAACATTTTTCAGCTACGTCATAAATAGCAATCTAACAAAGCGTCCTAGTTCCAGGCAAATCATATATTAATATCTCACATCTTTACTTAAAGCTGTCCTATAGGGCCGATTTTTAAGTTTGAATAGAAAGACACCGGAAGTCGACCACCGGGGCCAGGGACCCGGCCCGAAATGCTAAATGTTTTGAGCATTGAAAATCTCATTATACCCTGCACCACATAGTGGTAAGGGTATGTCTTTGTTACTTTTGACGATTACCATAGTTACTTTTGACGATTTTCATAGAATCACTTTCTGAGTCGAATTATGCAGGTCAATCCGTCCGTCCAACCGATCATGTATTCTTGTGAACAAAATGCAGGTCGCATTCATTATCCGATTGAGATGAAATTTTGCAAACAATATTTGAAGGACGAAACCTATTGAAATTGGTGATAATCGGATCAGATTTAGATATAGCTCTCATATATCTTCAACCGATTTCGGGATAATTGTGCACCAAATGATCAATATAAGTCCTAATTCAGTCTAGAAGCAATTACATCAAATTTGGAAAAAGTCGGTTCCGATATAGCTATAGCTCCCATATATATGTTTCATCCGATTTTGGGTATTAAGTCTTTCACATGCGTAATATGCACTCTACCAGAAAATATTTGGTACCAGATATCAGATACAGCTCTGGAATAAGTGTATCAAAATTTGTCAAAATTGGATCAGATTTGGATATAGCTCCCACATATATCATCGGGTTAATTGTGCACCAAATGGCCAATATCAGTCCAAATGACCTGAATTTTGGTACATCCGACTTTAGTCTAGAAAAAATTGCATCAATTTTGGTTCAGATATAGCTATAGCTCCCATATATGTTTCGTCTGATTTGGTTTTTAAGTACCTCACAACCGTAATATGAATTCGACAACAGTGATACCAGATATCTTAATAGCTCAGAAATACATTTACCACATTTTATCGAGAACGGCTAAGATTTGGGTATATTAGTTCCTTTTGAAACGAAACTATAACTTCTCTAAAGCCAAATATTGATAGGTGGTATGATCTACTTCAAATAAATTATTTTGTTACGAGAGCTCTACTAAATATGTTTAGTGGTGTAGGGTATCATATAGTCGGCTCCGCCCGACTTTTGAATTTTCCTTGCTGGTTTTTGTCTGTTTTGGTTTTGTTTTGTCTTTATATCGAAAAAAAAAACAAACCAAAGGACCTTGTGTTCTTTTGTAGGAATTTTACAAATTTGGGACTTATGTAGTCTTTTCAGGTAGCCAGAAAACAGGTCATTCACGTTAAACAATTATTCCTTCAAGCATTATTCCTTTCTGTAAATTTATTCATTCGTTCAGTTATCTTCCTATTTGTTTTTTTTTTTAATCTTTATATTTATTAATTTATTGGTTCATCGATAGGATTTCTGCTTATTTTATTTATCTGTTACTTTACTTATTTAGCTATTAATTGCTCTCTTTCGAGACAAGCTTTAATGAGGCAACATCAGAACTGGACACATATGCCAATGTCCAATTTCGCCAGCTACCGACTCCACGGTGCGATTTCACACACACACACACCCACACATAAGGCTACTGTCCACATGTATATTAACCACATTCGTTGCTTTCTATACCGGAAGTAAGGGTGGCGGGGTGTGAGGAAGCAGTCATATCCTATAAATCAGAGTGCCCATCAATTAAACGAACTTGTCTTGCTTTGTGTCTTACATATGTCCGAACGATATTTCGGAGATTGCCATCGATGAAATGAAATGAAAGATTTACGAGTTATTAACAATTACAATATTTCACACTGGAGTCACGCCATTGTCTGTGATTCTCAGAGGTGCTTTGTCAACACAGTGCTCGCATTAATCACATCCCAGTGGATAATTATTATGGCAAATCATGGTGATCGGCATAGAATGCTATTGAAATAAATCACTCATCCATAAACATACACACACAAAAGCGCGCGCACACACACACACACACATTTTCAATATTTATTAAAGTTTCCCTTGTGATTGGGGAATATCTGTTGCCTGGCAATAGCCGTCAATGGGACTTGGAGAAGTAACCACTTTGACACTTCCCATAGCCGTTAAGATTTCAAGTAAAATTGTTTTCTTTATTAACAACGCCACTTGTAAGTGACTGGCACCGACATCACCGCCATCGCCCAGCAAGCGGAGTGCTGCAGCAAGGCGTGACATGACAAGGAGTGAAGTGGAGCGGTGTGAATGGGGTAAGTTTGAATTTGTCTAATTAAAAGCATCACAAAAACGTAATGACACTTGAGCAATTCTGCTGAACAGCCCTTCAAGGTCCCTCCATTCGAACGTCTTGGAAATATGATTGATTGACGCATGTCCCCTCCCATCCAACGACAGATTCAGTGAGTGAGTGAGTGAGAGAGATAGGAATAGAGTGGGAGACAAGGCAAAGTTTTGCTGCAATTCTTCAGAAAACAAAAAGTTTGCTATAAATTGGCCAGCATTTGCACAGCGACGAGCCAATTCTGGGAAAGGAAACTGAAGCAACCATCGGCGCGGAACGTGGAAAATCAGCTGCATTTGTCAACAATGCTGGGTCTTCGAATTCAAGTTGGTAAACTCGTTCATCTCACGCTCATTTCTCATTTCAAAGTCCAAGTTAAACTTGTTGTTGTAATTATTGCAATTCCATTCGGCTTGTTAAAAGAAGTGTAACAATTTCAGGCAACTTCAACGGTCGGGGGAGGAACTGTGGCCAGGATGGCAAAGACAAACAGCTACGGATATTTGTGCTTTTGTAGTCGACGTCACAACTTAATTATGTTCGTTGGCATGACTCTGCTAATTGTGAGTTATGGCGTAAACACCGAACAGATGTCAGCTGGGCCAGTCGGTCTAAAAGCTGTGTCGAGTGCGAATACAAACTTGAACAACAACAGACGTGGCATTGGCGAGAGCAGCGTTGGAAAGGAAAACACAAATAGGCTACAGCATGCCGTAATTCTATTGTCGCCTGTGCCACAAGACAGAGGGCGAAGCAGCGACAGCCGGGAGCAACAGCCACCATCGAAGTATTTCATAAATTTCAGGAAATCTCGTTTATTTGGATTACTCGGCAGCAATTATTCATTGTCTTACAATTTGACCATTGGCTCGGGCAGCACGGCGGGTAACATAACGGTGGCAGCCCCAGCGCCAGCCTACTACTACGCAGCTGCACCATATTATCCCTATGGCTATGACTACTACTACAATCCGTATGCCTATAATCCGTATGCCTATAATCCTTATGCCTACAATCCCTATGGTTATAATCCATATTATTCCTACTATTGAGGCTGATTCGGATCGAAAGCAAGAAGGAGAAATAAATAAAGGAAAAATTATTGAAAATAGCAGTCATTCCATTTCAGAATAATCCAAATTGAAAAACGACAATAAGGTTTCCCACCTTTTGCAGTTAGCATGTCAAATGGTTCTCATTTGAGAGGAAGCTGCAAAAGTACTGACACATACCATCTCCTTTGTATATCCGACAGTTTTCAAAATAATCAAAGGGAAAGGATCCAACAAAGATTTATATAAAATATACCATACCTTACTATACTAACTGGAACAAGACCTTTGCCAAGTGTCGAATATCACACATTCATATTTTAGCTACTTTGCAAAACAAATAGCCAAGAATGGAATGGAGAAGGCACAACCAATCAATGCGGCTGGCTTAAAAAATTTCCCTTTTCTCGGAATCGCATGGAGTTGCTCAAACAAATGCCAATTAATTCAACTACTATTGTAAAGAGAAACTGTGAAAGTTCCGATGCTTAACACAAAACATTCATTTGTTTGCTTGTGATCATAGCTTCGAACATTCTCCACGCAGAAAGGGGTCTATCAAAGACCTTGAGGAACTTTTAAATCTTATGCCAATTAAATTAACACTTCAATGACATTATCTGAGAAGGAGACCTTCAACCCCTCGCATTCGTTCAGTTGCGCCCGCTTCCTCAAAACATGCGCCGTTTCTGAAGGCAGCATTGAGTTGAAGATACTGTCACGGTCGTGCGGAGTGAGCGGTCGCGGGAATGCCATTGTGGCAATTGTCCTTGTTAATCAAAAGAATATTCTCAGCCTAACTTCTGAACTTGGACAACGACAAATAGCCGAATGAAGTTCTGCTTACCTTTCATGCAATTATCTTTGCCATCCATTACCGTTTGTGAGCCGATGGCGTTCTACTCAATGGCTCAAAACTTGTAAAGGCTTGTACATGTAAATGTGTATTTGTATGTGTGTGTGTGTGTTTGTGATAGAAAGCCAGGTAGCTGGTTGAATTTTAGAAATATACAACAAGGCAAACAATAAGTTGTTAACAAAAACAACAACAACAGCAAATAAGAAATATCTTTTACCCTCTTTGTTAGCATTCTGCTAAACAAGAATTCAGACAGCATTCGGCAATGGGTATATTCTGCAACGAACTGTCAGCTAATTCACAGATGTATTCGTAGTTCAATTGCCTATGGCTGTGCATAGCTTCTTCATGCTCACACTCACACACACACCTATTCTTCGCAATGTTAAATATTTTACAACATTTGCAGCCAACTTGCATGACAATGCCTCCGTGTACCACCGGGCCTGGGCAAACAAATCGAGGAAGACATATAACCCAGCTTTTGTCGTTGCTCTGCCGAGCCGAATATAAAATTCAAATATTTCTCTGGCAACAAAGCCCAGGGGGCATTATCGGCAAGACTATTCAGTACCTGGTTACAAAGATGGCGTTCCAAGAAGCTGGAAGGATTTGTTGCCACTGCTTCTGTGGACTTGCCATTGCCATGGCATGGGCATGCCTTAGAGGTCGTTTCGCCAAGTCTAGCAGGAACTGAGTTTTGTATGGCGCTGAAAAGGCTCATGACCAATTAAATGTCGAAATAATATTCACAACGTTTTGGGTTTTCCATCAATTGACTCGGCTTTATGAACTGCTTGTCAACCAGCAATCATTTTTATTTTGCTTTCAGACAGGCGTCCATACGAAAAAAATTACTGTGGAACTGTTTTGAATTAAAGCTAAAAATGTCGGAAATAGCATCAAATTCTAGAATAAATTTAGATTTGTTCAAATTAGTCACCTTTGGCACGAATTATGGCCTTCAAACGGGCAATGAAATCTTTACATGCTGCCTAAGTGTTGCTCTGCGGTGCTTCGCCGGGAATGGTGCCTTGCTTTCTAAAATACTCCAGACACAATAGTCCAACGGATTGGTATCCGGAGATTTTGGAACTTCAATGGCTTTACCCCGAGATCATTTTTCAGTATTTGCCGAATGGAATATTGTAATACGTTCAGCTCACGAGTCATTTTTCGGCCACTGCGACGCGGGTTTCGCTTCTTTACTTTTTGAACCATTTCTGCTGATGTTGTTCTAACGATAGCCACTTGTGGTTTTCCAGCCAAATATCAAGAAATCACACTATCACGCTTAAATTCCATTAGGAATAACTATTTTTCTGGAAAATTCTCACCAAAATGCTTTTGCACGCTTGTAAACAATATAATGAGCTATCACTGAAATTCGAGATGGAAACACGATCTGAAGTTACGAACATTAAGGGCCGTTCAAAGTCCTAAATTACATCTAGAGCTTTTCGTTATTTGTTTGTTTGCCAACGCTGAGTATCGAACTGACAACAATCGAGTTTGCAGTCGAGCCACAGTTACTTATTACTCGGTAATCCCACTCATTACCAAGTAAGTTCTTTTGTATTGACAATTTTTAATTATTTTATAACCTACTGGTAATGCATTAACTTTTAATAACATATTCGAGTCATGTGGTTCCCATACATTTGCTCGGTGTGATAAGCCTTCAAAATCTGCCAACTATACCTAATCGGACTCTCTTAAAAAAGTACTCGTTTGGTACTTCCAATGACCTGTTTTGTGACAGGCTCCTCAGTGTCAATGCATAATCGTTTACATTGAAACCGTCTGTCCGCAACCTGTCACACTATTCAGCCTGCTGATATTCGCACCGCGTGTGTGCGTGTGTCGGCGTGTACTCCTCTGATGTTAACTTCACACGAGACCTGGGCACAAAGCTCATCGTGTTTGTCTTTTTGTTTGTCATTCAAAGCCAAAAGTCTCTGTTATCTGCTTTATGCCACTTTTACAATGCTGATGAACTGCAGCACGACGACCCACACTCTCCCACATACCACCATTCACAAATGGACATACAAAGGTTTGTTCGTACGTACATAGCTAAAGACGGGCAAATCTATGACATGTGCGAATGCATTGCTTGTAAAAGAATGTCGGTTAAGGTTATGCGAGTCGTTAAAAATAAATAAGTTTGACTGATACCATTAACACAGCGAGGCAGACAGACAGACTGACTGACTGACAGTCAGATATGTGACCGAACTAATTAAGGAATGCTGGCACAACACACACAAAGTGAGAATGGCATAAAATAACCGATATGCATTTTGTATCGCGTCTGCACTGCTCATGTCCCAGCAGCCCTCAGGTGGCACATTATTCCATATTTTAGTGTATTCGAATGGAAACTGGTTATGGACGAATAACTGTTGCAAAGGGTATCAGCACCATGTAATTCATTTTGCCATCCAACAAAATTTCAATCTTCAATGCCAATCAATAATACGACTCCAATTAGGCCCGACTGTTGCACTTTAACTCTGCCATAAACATGTCACACGACATGTCAGCTGATTCCAGTAATTAAAATGAAATCTCTAGCATCGCAACTTCTTTAAATGTCGACGTTGCCAGTCTCACGAAGCACTTTCCTTTATGGCCTGGTTAAAGATTTATCGTCCCCACCCAAAACATGTGGTATTTAATTGTCTTGCTCCACGAATATGTCCTTTAGTACAGCGATAAGGACATTCCCATCCGCCTCACAGTGATGCACATTTAAGTCTTCCACTTTTCTGTGGTGTCGTTTTTATTTCAGATTCATTGTGGCGACAATGATAATAAATCGGATTCGAGTGATTCATTGCATATGCACGAGCGCAGCAGAGGCTGAACTTTTTGCTGCATATTTTCAGGCTGTTTCGGTGCATTTGCATAAACATGGTCGAGTGTGGAAGGATATTAACAAGGATCTCATTCAATAATACCCGACAAATACACGGGTGCGTCCAAAGAAATTCTTGGTCGGCTGATAATGTTGTGTTGGTGGGAGGCAGCAGCATTCACTCATCCAACCGCGGTGAATATTTGAACACCATTAACGTGTTTCACATCGCCAACATCATTTGGAAAACATTCTGAATAGCCACACAAAAGAAGCCATAGAAACGGAACAAATATTGATAGACTTGAGACCAAGTACAAATACAAATCTCTCGTTCCATTTCGGTGTGGTGCTGATAATTTGATATTTTAAATTAATTTGCATGGATAAGAGAAAGCGAGACAGGGGTGTTGGGTGGATGACTGTTTTCGGACTGTTGAATGTGCAATCTATTGGAAATCATGCACTGGCCTTGAACGATTCAAATAAGTGGTGTCCCAAGTCTTCGAATGTTGTGAGTGAAGCAAATCGAAAGGAATTAAAAATGCAACACTTTGATAATAAAAAAAATAACACAAAGCCATAAATCAAATCATAAGGCCACACAAAACACATGTCTATGCCATGGGAAGTATCGAAGAGCTGCTGCCAGAACCAAAAAAATATCACATATTATATTTATCAGAATTTGGCAACATAATTTCTAGATCTGAACGATAACCCATCTCTCATTAACTGGACTTTTTAGTTATAGAACAACATTTTGTGGATAAATTCCTTAAAAAAAAAACCCTTTTAAGTTTAACTAGTTTTTTCGGGTCGAGTTTCTCGTCAATAACAAAAGGGACACCTTCAATATACCGAACATTTTGTGCGAGGAGTTATAGTACCCACTGGCAATTCGTAAAGTAATACTACAGCCCTTTTTGATGGGAATACGGGAAAAAGTTCGAAAACAAAAAATTGTTGCGAAAATCGAATCAAATTTTGGATTTCAGTGGTAAATATAATGAAGATTGTTTTTAAGTGAAAAATAATAAAAAATATTTAAATTATTGCCTAAAATTAAAAAAAAAAAAAAACAATTTAAAAGTATCAACCGGTTTTGTCGACAGATGTATACCCTCAGCCAATGTTCGATTATTTAAATATATTTTGACTTCAGTTATGATTATTCAAATTGTTGGCCTACTCCATGGTTTCGAAGGAATGGTTCAATATCATTCATTTTGTATCGGACCTAAAAATGTGGACTATATTGGTAATTTATATGAGTTATGTGATAATTTGTAGAAGATGCTGAAATGTGCGTGAGGTACTAGATATAGTCGATCGAAGTATTCCATTTTCATTTACAGTACAGATACATACATATCTTGTGTTAGCAAAAATTGTTGTATGTGAGAAATTTGAAGAGAGATGGATGCTTATTCCGATTTCTTTGAGCAATTGGTTTTTCAAAATCTTGAACCCTTTGTGGGGAAGGTACCAGTAGAAATGGTCCGATCCCTCCCATCTTTATAACAAAATCTTGTGTTGATGGAAATATTAAGATGTACAAAATCCGAATGGAATCGGATGTTAATTTCGCGTTTTGTGACCTTTGACTGAAATGTTGACCCGTTGTGAGGGAGGTACCAGAGGGAATGGACCGATATTTCCCATCTTCACAGCAGATATTGTGTTAGTAAAAATAATGAGATGTGTGAAATATAAAGAGACTCGGATGCTTATTTCAGATTTTATTATCGTTTTGGTTATTCAGAATGTCGACACTTTGTGAGGGAGGTACCAGAAAGTATGAGGCGATATTCCGTCTTCACAACAGACCTTGGGTTAGTAAAAATATGGTGATGTGTGTAATTTGAAGACAATCGGACTCTTACACAGCATTTTATAAAAGTTAAAATTATTCAAAATGTTGACCCCTTGTGGGGTAGGTACTTGAGTGAATGCACCGATATTGTCCATTTTCGCACCTGACCTAGGCCTGTCGCAAATATTAGGATTTGCAAAGTTGGAGCAAATTCGGATTATCCATTCTCTTTATGTGCAGTAAATTATTTTCTTTGAAAATGATGACATTTTATGGAGGAGGTACCAGAAGGAGTGGACCGATATTGCCAATCTCCGAACTCTATCTAAGTTTGATAATAATATTACGATGTACCAAGTTGGGACCAAATCGGATACTCCCTTCGAGAGTTATCGTGCGCACTAGCAAGACAGACAGACGGACGGACGGATGGACGGATGGACATCGCTGGATCGAGTCCAAATGTCCTGAAACGGATTTGGTCCAAAGACATCTTGGATCTAAAATCGTTATTTCGATGAAGCACGTATCAAATGATATATATCCTCTCTAACCATATGGCTGAAAGGTACACTTTAGTAATATAACAACTGATTTTAAAACAGCCAAGGATGCTGGCTAATTCTTTTTGAGAAGGATATCCAAGTAAAATCTTGAAAACTCTCATTAACTCAACTTTCAAAACAGCTCTCTTCACTCGCTCGCACATACTGGCCTTTGGGCGGCTATGTATAAACATCCTAATCTATTTTGTTCAAATTGTTCGGTTATCATACTGACCTCTTGGCCATAATCTTTTTCCACTCTAATTTGGCTATCCAAAGGACACTCTCTCTCTCTCTCTCCCCACTCTCTCTATTAACAGTTACAACAGATGGATCAAACGCTGCATAACCCATAACCTTAAAAATAGAAAATTAGCAATTCATTTTGAAATTTGAGGCTTGACTTTGTTTTGATGTTCATGCGGGATACAATCGCAAGTGGACTCCAGAACCAAAAACCAAGGCAAAAAAAAACAGGACACAACAAAATAAATGATGCGCGCATTATTTGCAGCAAATAAAGGATGGCAAAGTCCCTTTTATCGCCATTGAATTGGTATGTGTGTGTGTATCTGTGTGTACTTCTCGACATGTTCAGTTTGCGATAGCTGTAGTTTGCGTGTGTGTGGCCCCAAGTGGAGTACGTACCCGTGTTTAAGTTCATCTGCCAGTCAGTTGGACCACTTCGATGTGTTGTATTCCGAAATAAGGAATAGACGGCAATTTATTGTTATTAATGGTCCATGTACGTGGCTCCAGCACAAAGTGGACTTATGGCCAAATGGCAGCAGCCGTTCTCAAGACAAGGCAATGGCCATTTTTATCATTTCTCTATTCAATGCCGCCGCTATGCACAATAAGGATTACGTTGAGATTTTATAGAAGCCTCATAAAAATTCTATTACAAATGACAGTTTCTGGCCGCGTCAAATCAAACACGGCATTGGGATATTAGGGTGGATTCTACTGCCACCTTTGGGATGTTTTCCAACAAGTCGAATATCATCCATATCAATGTTGTGTATCAATGTTACTCACTCTTCGAATGTCAAATCCAAAAAATATTTTAAATCTCCACTTCCCTAATATGCGGATGTACGCCTCTAGACAGTGAACATGGTTATGGTCACGGTGGTTTAGCATTCCGCATAAACACGAGACATCTTAAGAAAATTAAGGAGGCTGGGTTTTCCACAACAAAAAAATGAAGAAAAAAAAAAACAAAACGATGCGAAATGGAGCAATGGAAAACACTCCCACAATAGACTTATTCAGCAGACATGTATGTGTGAGTGAGTGACTGATTCGGTGTCTACACTTGTGGGTATTTCGAAAGGGAAATGGGCAGCTGGTAATTCGTTTGTCGGAGGGCAAATGGAGGAAAATACTTTTAAAAACTGACTTCTTTTTAGGCCTTCGCCTACGAATTCTATTAAATTAATTGAAGATTATCAGATACAACCGCCAACGCCCTCCAGAGACGCGAGAGGCGAAAAGCGATTTCCTTCAATGCCGCTTGGCAAATTGTTGTTACTTTTTCAATGTAGCTACTTCGTTGATGGCAACATCTTTTCCAACTAAATAGGCTCACATTTAGATAACGATTAAATCGCTTCGCTCTACCCCTTCCCAAGCGAAAAAATAAAACAGAAAAATTACTTTTTTTCCTTTCGTGAGAATCGCTCACATAGCTACATATTTATGTAAATTGTCACTTAACGTTAAACGATACTTTGGCCGGATTCTCACAGAACGACAGCCAACAAGAATGGGAGTAAGAAAGGGAGAAAGTGAAACAAACACACACACACACATACGCACACATGTTTAATACATATCAATTCTGTATATAGCTGTAAACCGCTAGCAGCATGCTTGAACATGTGTAACTATGTGTGTACAGGTACATATCTAGGCTACAGCATAACTACATTAAGAGATACTCCCAAGAATGTTTGGAACTTGTACAGGCGTAAGCCATTGAATCACGGCCATCATCATCGGACTTTTGTCCAAATCCAAAGCCTGAAACAGAAAACATTTTGAAAGGCTGAAATGAAGAAATATGGACCTTTTGGAAGGCACAAGAAGATGGGGGAGTTTTCCTTTCCCATTCCTTCGTTAAAACAGTACTGTTCAACAAAAAGAGTTCAACGATGTGGGAGCTCTTAGCTTGCTATATCGTCAGCTACAGGGTTGTCCATATTCGACGGACCCATCTGGCAGTGCCATAACTTTTGACAGAGATGTCACATCGCTTAATGACATACCGCGTTTGAAGTCCAAGTCCAAGCAGGCTCTTTCTAATCCGAAGAGGCCATATAAAAGTCGACCAAGGCGGTCGGCCGAGAATATCGCTGCCGTACGAGCCAGTGTTGAGAGATCCCCAAGAACATCCCAAAAACGCCGTTTTCAGCAGTTGGGCATGGCTTGGTCCACTTTACAACGGATTATTCGCATTGATTTGCATTTGTTCCCGTACAAAATTCAATTGACGCAAAGAATGTTGCCTGCGGACAAGCCTCGTCGATTGGAATGGGCCCAAAGAGTCATGGGTCCGTCGAACATGGGCAACCCTGTATATGGCTACAGAAGGTGTATAGATCATTTGATACAGCCAAAATAACGGTTGAAGTCGGGACCTAGAGACTTCAACAAATACGTTTCAGGACATTTGGAGTCGATCCAGGGTTGTCTGTCCATCTGTCTCGCTGGCTGGTGCGCACCATAGCTCTCGAATGGAGTGTCTGATTTGATCCAAACTTGGTACATTATCATATTATTGTCAAACTTATATCGGAATTGGAGATTCATATATCTCCCTCACATAGGGTCCAAATTTTGAATAATTATATTTCTTCTAAAATGCGAAATATCCATCCGATTCTCTTCAAATTTCACACAACTCAACATTCCTGACAATACTATTATCTTCAAATTGTATATATCCCAATAACCTCCCCTCATAGTGTCAAATTTTAAGTACTTCTTTCTTTCATAACTTGCAAAACAAGTCAGCGATTCTATTCAAACTTGATATGTGTAAATATTTCTGTCATCCCGACATATGATGTGAACATGGAATTTATTGGCTCATTCCTTCTCGTTAACCCCCCCCCCCTCCCCGCGGGATTAACAATCATTCCTGAATTATACAATGCATTCTATTAAATATATACAAGAAAAATTAAATTGAATTCTTTGAACAAAAAAGCGAATGCATATTGTTTTCGTAGGGCATGCTCAATCTTGACAATAATATATTATGGAATCAATGAATTATAGAAGGTCCATATTATCCGTCCGTTTACCAGTGCTTCCACTTTCCCCGGGGATTTGATATTTATTTATCTTGGAAAATCACAGTTTGGGCGATTTTTAACTTATCCGTCCGTTTACCAGTGCTTCCACTTTCCCCGGGGATTTGATATTTATTTATCTTGGAAAATCACAGTTTCGGCGATTATTAACTTATGGAAGGATACAATTCAACAAACCTTTTTATTCAATTTTTGAGACCGTATTACACACTGGTCATGTTTAAGCTAGCACAGACACACCTAGCGCTCACTAACATAGTCTCAAATATTTCTTAAGTCATTATCTCTTTCTGATGGAATGCTGCTAATAAAAGTGAAAGCAATCGCCGAAGATTGAAAATTTCCTTCCAACAATTATTTTCTGGTGTCCATGATTTAGAAATATTTCAGAGACACATTTCCATTTGAATAGAAGGTGTATATAGAATAGATTACTTCCACCTATCGTCCTAAAACCGATGTGCTCTCAGGACACTGGGAGAATTATATTGGCATTTCAAATATCAAAGCCTCAGAAACTCTCATCACAACTTCCTCTAACGAAGATGAACAACATTCTTCACTGTAAAAGCTGGAATAATTCAACGACTGTATGCATCACTCCAGCCACTCCAAGTCAGTCAGAGAGTGGAGACAACGAAAAGTCTTACGAGCAGGTATTAAAATAAAGTTTTTCCACCATTAGCAGGCAAAGTGTGCTGCTCATTATGGCCCTTGGCTTACCTTGAAAATAGTTGTTATTCGAAGCTACAGACTTACATCCAAATCCAAATGGCGCTGTCGTAATAGATGTTGGCTTCCAAACAGCAAAAACTTTGCTCAAAACCCATTTCCTCTAAACGTTTGGCAGTTCCAAGTAATTAGAGACAACATCACTTACGATTCCATCTGAGGTGTTCCTCTTTCCACATCTCCCCGAAAAGGCTTTCCAGCGTCAAAGGGTGGTATCGCAAGAGAGGAAGATAAAACGCCGAACTCGTAACAGTTACGAAAGTCGCACCGCAAAGACATTACGGGGACATTGATTGGTTGGCAACTTTCTGGGATATACTTCCATGGACGAGCACACCACACACACAAACGCAGAAGTAACTCCGTAAACAAACAAATCAAAAAAAAATGAAATAACTTTTCACCAGCGAGTTTCCTTGAATAGTAAAAAGTTGATGGCTTTCATCGTCGTATCTGCCACAGCTACGACGGACACGAGTGGAAGGCGAGTTTGTACGTGTGCTTGCAAGCCCAATACCATGTGGGTGGCACTGAGCTATAAACTATCCTATGGAGGAAAACTTTTCGGTTTGGGGCTCATAGCATGAAAACAAATCTTGAAACATCCACTTAAAATAGTGAAATCTGATTGAAAGATAAACGAAGCTAATTCGAGTTTTTGGTCGAATGTTCGTCAGTTGGCAGGAATCGACATCCGAAATACAATTCTAAGCCACGACGTGTATTTTGCAGAGACTGCCCTACGATTTTTAGTTCACCCCTTTCAAAATTAGCCCTATTCATGGGGAAGGGGATATTAAATGAGTCAGTAGTGAGCATCTACTCCACACTGCAAAGTGTCCCCAAAGCAAAAATGTCTCTTTATATCCTCATTCTTATGGCTGCAGAGACTTTACACCATTTGATACAACCAAAAAGGGACTCCGGGCTTAGAGTCTTGGTCTCTTTGGAAAAAATCCGTTTCAGGGCATTTGGAAGCAATTTAGGAGTGTCAGTCGGTTTATCTGTCTGTCTATTGAGCACGATGACTCCCAAAGAAAGTTTCGTGAGTTTGGCTTAACCCTGCCTCTTTGGTGCTCTAAACACTGGGTGAATACTATGCGTCTACCAACGCCCACACATAAGTGAGTACCAATTGTTCACACGTATTTGGACGTGATCACCCCCTTGGTTAGGGGCGGAGCCTATCTAAATTCCTGCAACTCCACATTCGAGTTAAACTCTACCCGCGATTTGGGTACAAACCACAGCCACCGCGAAGCTCCCACAAGGGGGCCAACACCAACTGCCAGGCTAGGTCCAAGGACCTAGGGGCACCTGGCACCCGCGGTACCAGAATATAGCCTCCGGTCAGGCTTCGTAACCGAAGTTACTACCAGTTGGATTCCAAACAATCCTGGACTGGTGACCAACGCCATCACAAACCAGCAATGTTAAAAACAAAACACATCAACAGTGGACACACAGACAACGACTCAGTCTCCCTCACGGGTGACTTGCGACCAATAGATGGCCATCACCTTCACAAACAGAGACAAAAGACACAACAATAAACAATACCCTCCTCACGAAGGACCCTCCTCACGAACATGACACAGTGGAAAAGACACCAACCAACAACGAAGACACTAACAGCAAGCCACAAAAACCAACAACCACCAAGGAAGACCAGCAATTTAGAGACTGGACAGGCTCAGCAATTCTGAAACAAATCAGGGCACAATCACGAGGTGGTTAGCTCTCGGTTACCAGAGCAGCAGTCCTTCTTCTATTGAAGACTTCTTTGGAGAACAAGTCCAAAGCTTGAAAAGTACCCTCGTCATCCAAACACTTACTAAAGTCCCATCGGTCGTCAACAAGAACAATCCCCATTCTATTAATGTCGCGTATGTCATCATGCAATGGACACTGCGTCAGCACATGCGCGGAGTTCTCACGACCCATCCCAAAGAGAGTATCCGATTTGGTCCAAATTTGGTACATCGTACACATTGGATATTGAGATATCAGTCCATTACCTCTGGTAGAAAATAACGATGTGCCAGTCTTTAAGTCAATGAAATATATATTGTCCTGTCGAGAGAGCCATTTGAAATTGTGCAAATACAACTAAGCTAAACGAGACGATGGGGAGCAGGAGCTTAAGTCAGAAATAAAAAATTATTTTCTGTTTCAATGTTCAATTTCACCGCTACCTATACCCACATATACAGAGGTCATATTCACATGACTCGGCCAGAATGTGCTTCATCGTATCAGGAGTCGATCTGGCTGGTGCACACAATAAGTCCTGAAGGGTCAATTATTTGACCCAAACTTGGTCAAACTGAGATCAAAAGTTGAGAATTTGCCAAAAAACCCAAGGGTTGAAAGCTAAACCAGGTTTTCTTCCAACAAAATTCATTTATCTGTGAAAACTAAACAATCTGGCATTACGAATGATATATTGAAGCGACTCAAAGAATGATTTAGGGAATCCCATTATTGGTTTGATATACACCATAGAACTAGAGGGGTTTCAATCTAAAATTTTTAATTGCCCTGCTCACGGACAAACTCGCATATTCATTCATACATTCATATTCATACATATTCACATACATGCATGCTAAGTAAAATGTAATGTTTGACGTTCATTTGAATTCAACATTTTTCTTTAAATCTATGTCTGTCTCACCGACCGACTGACTGACTGGACAGGCGGTTAGCTGACTAAGTAAATTCGATTTCCATGTCCAAAGTCAAGAACACAAATCGTAACTTTCGAATTAAGTCGAGAATAATGCAGAAACTTTTAATTGTTTTATGTCACTTGCCGCGCACATTATTCGCATCGGCCTCGCTCGTTCTTAACCACGCCGCCTCCTGCTTCTATTCAACAACTCAGCGTTCTGGCGTGAACGGCAGCCAGCGCTTCATGCTGTTTGCTTTTCGACAACAAAATTGAAATTAATTCAATCTCTAATGAGTTTTTATTATTCCTTTTATTCCTTCTTCCTCTGCAAATTGCAATCGTACAATTTGCCGTATGTGTGTATGTTTGTGTGTACGGAAGACTAATCTGTATGTGTGCGTGCTTGCTTTGCCTACTGCCATAAGTACAGTAGTTAGCCCCGGAATTTTTCATTCGCCCTCGCTACATCGTCGGTTTTATACATCTGAAAAAGTCGGACCATAAGTTGGCAGCAATGGAATATTTTCCAATCACTTGATGAACTGTCCGGGCTATAACAGATTGCCGCTTATCGCTAAGATGCCACTGTGGGTGAAATGTGCGATCAAGTGATGCACATCTCATTTGCAACACTTGAAGCTTTCTATTGTTTCCAGTTCTTGGTCTTGCTCGGACTGTCCTTGCACTGAGGGAGTACACGAAGGTCGTTACATTTGCTTCTTTTTCAATGTCTCCTGGCCGTTGTTTTTCGTTTGCCATCGCTGGCGGATGTAAGCGTGTAATAGGGGAATGTAATTTAAATTTCTTGACATCACGCCATGTAGCTCGCAGGCCAATGTGAGTGGTCATCCATGTCCGTGTCGACTCAGTCGTAAATCGTGAAATGAAAGATAGATTGGAATTGCAATAATAACCGGGCGTTTATTAAATATAAATTAATTTCTAGACACAATACCCAGTGGCGCAATAAATCAAATGACCCCGAATTGGGTTGGCCCTTTTGAGGCTCATTCATTTTCTTGTCCTGTTTTGTGGTTTACATTTTTTTCATTCATTGCTTTTCAACGTTCCAAATTTACAATGCCCCGAGGCAATCGTACGCACTCGAACACACACAAACGGGCAGATAACTGAGTGTGTGGGTGTGTGTATGTGCGTGTTTTGTGCAAAAGAAACAGTCGACCACCACAAAAGTGTCTAATAAAGTTTGACTGAACTCCTCTATGACCGGGGATGACACGCAACGCCACATCTGGCCTTAAAACCCTTTTTACGATTCAACCTCTTGTCACTTATCGGAATTCACAGCACATGATGCGTGAATGCTTCAAGTGTGTCTCTTACGTTTTGAACAGGCGAGGGGAAGAGAGGGGGCGAGGAACACGAAATTAATTTATCGGAAGATATTTGTAAAGTGGTCTTTAAAACGTTAAATGCCCACCTATTGTGAATGTGAGAGTAAACCTACACACGAACGGCATGCAAACGTCCTTCTGGACGCTGATTCACCATTATTACGGAAAGGCCATAAGTCGCGCTAGGCCGAAGATTTGCACCGCTCTGTATTAACGAAGGGGCTTGGTGGAGTTTTGTGGGCTTACGGAAGCAATATCTAAAACTGGAACAATGTGAGTTTACCTTGGACTCAATACATAATTTTATGCATCGAATATATTTGATTCTCCCTCGATAGAAGTATCCGATTTAGTACAAACTTGGTACATCGGAATTGTTATCAAACTTAGGTCAGTGCATTGACATAATGGTACAAACCGTCATCTAAGAAGATCATCAATTGTGACCAGTCGTCTGCCTCGCCGCCCTTTGGATGTTGCAAGCTAGCTTCCAATGACACATACACAAACATATAAAATCCAGCAAAAAAAATCATTACAAATCGGCTTTCTAACCCATTACTTTAAGTTGTTATTTCTTGATCTCAAAGAAGTTCTTATTTTCGACTTTAGCCAAAAGATCAATACTCTTTTTATACCCTCAGCCATATGGCTACAGAGGGTAAATATCGGTTATATAGAGGGTATATAACGGTTTTGACACTGGGTCTCTTTGTACCAAATCCATTTCGGAACATTTGGAGTCGATCCAGCGATGTCCACCCGTCCGTCTGTCTATATGTCTGCTGTCTGGTGCGCACGATAACTCTCGGAGGGAGTATCCGATTGGTACATCCTAATATTACTATCAAACTTAGATCGAATTCGGAGATGGCCAATATCCTTCTGGTACAACCTCCACAAAATCCGATTTTGCTCAAACTTTGTAAATCCTAATATTTGCATCATTGCTAATTTAGGATAATATCGATGCACTCCATCAAGACCCTTTGAGGGGGGTCAACATTTTGAAAAATTATAACTCTCAGAAAATTTGATGTAAGAGTCCAATTTCCTTCAAATTACACTTATCACAAGGTCTGGTATGAAGATGGAATATGTCGGTCCACTCCTTCTGGTACCTACCACACAAAGAGTCAAAACTTTGAATATCCATGAAGCTTATAAATTCAGACTTGATACTTCTCTATATTTTCATCAACACAAGATCTGTTATAAAGATGGTAGGGATCGGACCCTACTAGTCTTCTTGTACCTCCGACACATAATGTTCAAGATTAAAAAAAAAATAACAAAACGCTCAAAGAAAGCGAAATACTTTTGTCTGTCATAACTTGGGAAACAAGTCAGCAATTCGTTGCAACTTGCCGTATCCAATTATTTCTCCCAACCATAAACCTGAGTTGAATATGCATAAAATTGAATATAAATGTTGAATTTTTTTTGTAATTTTGTCCATACCAATATTTTTGTCTGTATTAGATGAAGTATGAAAATGGAATACTTCGATCGACAATATTTATATAATATCTATTAAGGTCCGATACGAAATGTACAATATTGGCCCATTCCTTCGGAACGTACTCCATAGAGGGTCAACAATTTGAATGTTCATAACAGAAGTTAAAAAATATGCTTAAATAATCAAACATTGGCTGAGGGTATACAACTTTCGGCAAAACCGACTGATGCTTTTTAACTTGTTTTGATTCATTTGAGGCCAAGAAATAACTATACATTTCGCGTGACAGTCTCTTCCAAAAATGGATTGTAAAACGATTTTCTATCAGTTTTTTGCTGGGTTGTCTGGAGCATAAAAATAGTCGATATGGGGTAACAAAACGTCTGTGTGATGTTGGAAGATTCTCACGGTTCTTTAGATGCCCTTATGTTGTAAGCACACATCTCATAAAAAGATCTAAATTCACGTTCCACAACAAAATCTGCTATATCCCTCCAGGTGTTTAAAATGGGAATGCTAGAAGTATGATCAAGTTGGTCCGAGTGAAATATCGGAGTTTCCTGCTGAGACATCGAAAAAGTTCATCAAAGCACTCATTACAATGCTGAATAGCTGTCCTCTTCTTTTATTCTCAAATTAAATTGTTTTTAATGAAAATAATTAATGAATACTTTTTAATTTTTGAGTTTTGCTTTTGCCTTGTTAGGGCAAAGATAATTGGTGTGACCTTATTAAATTGGCCTTGATTAAAAATTTCTAATTTAAGTTTGACAAAACTTTGAAACAAAGAGACTTCCAGAAATACGAAAATGAAAGGGGGTCTATAAAAATGGAAATGGGCTTTACACACACACACACACACACACATATTGACATAACATTCTTAGCATCATATACATACATGTGTGTACATTAGGGTGAGTCTATTGAATATCAAAGTAGACAAATACTTTTTATCCGTTGTTGGGATTTCCGAAGCAAAATATAGCTCCCATTATTTTTCCTACATCTCCGAAATGATATACACTAAGTTCATGAGCTATATTTAAAGGGTACTACATTAACGCTTAAGTTAAGAAATAAGACAAATTAATTATCTAGAAAAAGTAAAAAGTTGTTCAATGTACAGTCCACAGTAATTAAATCGATCTGTGATTGAAATTCAAAAAATATAGGACTCTGTGAGGACATGTCCCAATACAGGGTGAGAAAAAAAAACTGCAACAAAGTCAAACGCCATAATTTATACATTTCTTTTCAAATTTTATTGAAGGAAAGCAAAAACTTTCGGAAATAGCATCAAATTTTAGAATAAGTTTAGATTGGTTCGAATTGGTCACCTTTAACACGAATTATGCTCTTCGAACGGCCAATAAAACCGTCACACGCTGTCCGGCGAAGCGCTTGCTTGAGGTGATCGACACTTTGGCATTTTTTAGTGCCAACCTTGCTTTCCAAAATACTCCCGACACAATAGTTCAACGGATTGGTATCCGGAGATTTTGGTGGCCAGTAATCGCGTAAAGTAATCGCGATCATTTTGTTTGTTTACAAACTGCTTGACAACGAATGTTTTCTCATCGGAGAAAACCAAATTCGGCAGGTCACCAATTTCGGCCCAGCGAAGCAACTCTTTAGCTCTTTTAAGTCTATTTTCTTTCTGTTGCGGTGTAAGTTGTTGCACTTTTTGGAATTTCAATGGCTTTACCCCGATCTCATTTTTCAATATTTGTCGAATGGAATACTGCGACGCGGGTTTCGATCAAGTCGCTTCTTTACTTTACGAACCATTCCTGCTGATGTTGCTGTTTTCTTCCGTCCACTTCCTTGACGTCGGGCTACGCTACCAGTATCACGGTAACGAGCGATGGTACGAGACACAAAATATTTTTACACATTTAAATGCTGGAGTGCTCAACGATAGCCACTTGCGGTTTTTCACCCAAATATAAAGAAATCACAGTCTCCAGCTTGAATTCCATCACGAATAACTTTTTTCTGGAAAATTCTCACAAAAAAAAGCTTTTGTACGCTTGTAAACAATATAATGAGCTGTAATTGGAATAATTTTAACAGCTGTCGGACTAGTGGCTTAAAAATGACAACAGTCTGAAGATGGTTGCAGCTTTTTCATCTCACCCTGTATTTAGTACAGAAACATTTCTAGTGCTCGCAGTGGCTTTAAGTTCTATTTTAAACTTAACATATATTAGCTTAGCATTTTATTTATCATTTTGTTAATGGCTGTTTACCGCTCAAATTTATTGACCTTCCACGAGAAAACAAAACAAGTTGCTTTTCATGTTAGCATCGTTGGCAATTCTCACACGCATTTATCGCCCTCCCACACAGTGCTTACCCTTTGCCTTGGTAAAATAAATTCTCAATCATTTTTGGATTCGAATGTTTTAATTTCCAAAAGTCAAAACATCCTATTGTTGACAAATTGCTTCTAAGTTACACAGCAACGCGATGAAGGCATTTGTTTATCTCTATTTATACAGGCCACTGAGTTGAACTTTTACCCTGCCTTTAGATTTGACGCCCTTCCATCCACCCTTCCGCACCCAGGCCCAAAAATACATACGTGGCTGAATTAAAACAAAACATTTCGATTAAATTGTTTTCAATTCACAATTGTTAGCTTTCTATTATTTAACTTTTATTCAATGCAAAGAAGTTGAACAATGGAAAATGTTTCATTCGTTTTTGTTAATAGCTCAGAGCCTTAACTACATGTGTGATTGTTGTTGTTGTAGTTGTTAATTGTGTATATTAGGCTGTAGCGCATAAAGCAAGGGGGATGAAACTCGTGGGTTTTGCGATTTGAATTTTTTATCCAATGGTTCGAACTGGAATTCCGTTTGATGGTATTTCACGCAGTGACAGCCGGTTTATTTTCAATTCGGTGTCTTGCATTTGAAATAATTCTCTCAGTAGTCTTTCGAGCTTAATGTTGTAACATTTGAATGAAGTCACTGTCAATATGTGTGTGTGTGTGTGGGTGTGTTTGCTTTTCCCTATTCGTTACAACCTAATATACATCGCAACATCGCAGAGACATACATTCACAGATTTACTTAATAATAGGTATTTACGTACTTCTATAATAAACTTTTGTGTGTGTGTGTGTGTGTTTGAGTGTTCTATGTGTGTAAATTCACTATTTTATTAGCAAGCGGGAACATTCGAGTTTATGTCAAATGTCTCATCGGCATCGTTGTGCTTGTTCTTGTTCTTTTTACTGTTGTTTTTGTCATTTATTCGTGTACTTCGAGCCAAGATTGTTACAGGAATAGAATCGTACTGCCATGGTTACATTTTTTAATGCTGATGTCACAATATTTGAACGGCTTTTCGAATCTTCGTGCAGTTCATTTTTCGATTACAACCAAAGTGCTCCCCCAGCACACATCATTCCAATCTGATAATCTGACAATCACATTGGGTCTGTGTGTGAGTGTGTGTGTGTTTGTTGACGTTTGGAGACTTAAAATTTAATTAACGGTTTGACGCACTATGTCCGGCGGCAACATAAAATTATTCTTCCTCAGCGGTATCTCGCTCAGCTGACGGTCGATTGGCAGACGTGTGTCGTAGAGCGATGGTGATTGGCAGATAATGGCAAACGTCCCGAAGATACATGACAACGTAAATGTCCATAAAAAGAATCGATCCAAGACCATGGAAACGAATTTCCAATCCTCAATAATCTGAAACAACAGAGAATAAAAAACAAAAATGACAACAAAGTTAAATGGCCAACGTGAGATGTTAAATGGCCAACGTGAAATGCGGTGCTTGTGGTTGAGACGAGGCCAACTCAGAAACATCAGCCATTTCCACAATCCTTCCTTTTCAATTAGGCTTAATGAAGAAACCACTGAAAACTCATCATTTTAAGCATGAATTGCACTATTTTCCCAATTTCACTCTAATTGCAAGTCCTCCGGCCGATGGCAAACAAAGCTTACAGCAGATGTTAAAGTTTCGAGGTAAACAACAACCGAGTGTTTGGTTGCCTTTGACAAGAAGAGGCCCAGACCGCATAATCGCTCTTCTGCTTCCCCTTCGTATTGGAAGGCATTTTTCTATTTATGTTTTTTTTTTTGTGAACACCCTTTAATAATTAAACCAAATAAAAAACCAGTAAAGAAAGGATAAAAGTCAGGCGGGCCGACGATGTTCCACAGAAATACGTTTATATGTATTGTAAATCTGTGTGAAGGATGAAAATGGACAAAGGTATTTCCATACTACATGTAATATCTTATATTGAATATCATGGTTATTGAATGCATATTAGGGCTTTAGAGAAATTTAAATATCTAATCGGGTCAAACCGATTTGTGACTGATATTAAACTTTTGCTGCACAATCGATGAATCGGTTGATATGGGATCTATATTCAAAGCTGAACAGATCTACAAAAAAATTGGCAAATATGTCATACCTTGGCTATATCTCATACCTTCAAACGATGATATTACGCATTCGGTGTTTAATAAAGACGAAATCGGGCATGCATTAATCGACTCAGAGCGAAATTCTTTGCAGATCACTGAAAGTAGCTATAGGTCTAGTCCAATTCGATCTCTTTTACATGTAACAAACACATGTACAAATGACTAATATCATGTACATACACATATCCATATCCAATACAATGTGATGTAGGCTATAATAAGATCTTCATCAAATTGTATTTTCAAAATATCAACAACTTCCCGTCCTGTTTTTATTGAATAACTCTCACTATATTTTTTGCCTGTGACGAATTCGTAACACATAACTCTGTACGTGTATCTTCACAAACCATCGCAGAAAAGGTCAAAAGGTCAGCATCCTCTATTTAAATTTAAAAGCTTTACATTTTGGTAATTTAAGCGACATTGTTTACCGAAATTGTTTCAAATTTGGTATTTGACGTTGGTAATGACCGAAAATTGTCTGTGCAGATCAACGTTTTGCTATAGTCCCCATATAATGGTACCTCCCTATATTCGGTATTTTGATGATTTTAGCTAGATCATTCATCGATTTTTTTCAAATTTCGCATTTGAATATTGTAATGGTTTATGACAAAAGTTGCCTATGCAGGTCCACGTCGACGTATAGACCCTATTACAACGGATACATTCGGTATTTTTAAGATTTTAACAGAATTTTTAACGGATTTACTTTTTTGAAAATTGCCAAATTCGTTCCAAATGGTGGAGGGTATTCAAAGTTCGGTCCGGCCGAACTTACAGCTTTTTTACTTGTTAATTGTTACTTTTATACCACTCACAAAAAAATACCCATCGAATGTTGATGTCCTGAGACAATCCTACCTCGTTCTGGGACACTTCCCGTGGCAAACTTAAATGTATCTAAGAACATCTGAAAGCTTACTTAAAAGCCGTTTCTGCGTTTTCGACTTTAGCCCAAATTTTATTAATTGGTCCAATCTCAATACCCGAAACCCTGATTGCCACAGAAAATTTCCTATGCTTTAGACTATTACACAGAAACACATTCTTTCTCATAAATGTTGATATAAGAAGGCATACATTTTTTTGGCACAAATGAATGAAAAATAAACATAGGGCGATTCCTTTGACCAAATTTTATTTAGGAATGGTGTAAACAAAACAGTCTCATTCCTTAGACAAACCTTTGCCTTCGTATGATCAACGCTGCCGCAGATGTGAAATGCTTACCTCGTTATCCTTGTCTGCATCCTTAATGTGTTGGGCTATGAAACGGACTGCGCGCAATGCCTGCAAAACTTCTGGTGTTAATCGTCGTGGTATTACATTATCCGAATCTGAAAACAAATTGTTTGGCATCATTTGGACGTCACATAAATCAGCTGCGGCACCTCAGCTTACCTATCGATGGCTGAACACCGTTGTCATAGGTGGCATCTTGGCCGTCTTTAAACTCACACGGATAGTCGCTGATGCTGTCTCTGAAAGCAAGATAATAGAGTGGGTACATTATACGTTTTACAGCTTCTGTTTGTACGGTGGACATGGTCGGAAATTACCTCACATCGATCTCGTTGGTGTATCCGTTGTATTCCGGATAGTTATTAAAGTCGGGCATTTCGATCGGCGATCGTTGCATAAACATTATTTTGGGCATGAACGTTATAAAGACGGTACGTACCCATGGTGACATGTTGTGGGTGGAGGGTGACCTGGGACAAGTCATATGCAGGGTGCGTTTTAATAAAGATCAAGAAGATGGAGAGATGCAAAATAAAAGGACGGTGTGAAGAGAATTAGACCCAAAGGAAAACAAGAGCGGTGTGTAGAAGGGGGGAGGGAGAGAGAAATAGAAATAGGTCGTAGTGACTAAATTCGGTTACTTGGACTTACCGGAAATGGATATTCAAGACACAGACCGTTGTCCAGACAGACAACGACACCAAGATCATTGTAAATAGGAGGTATTTGCCAAGCAGTGGTACAGCCAACGATGTTGGCGGTATAATTTCGGCCAACAGCAAGAAGAACACAGTCAAAGACACAAGAATAGAAATACATAACGTAACCTGTCAACGATATGTAAATCGCACATGTACTAGCGGTCCAGACCACGCCAGCGCCAGGGCTAAGCGTGCTGGCCGCGTACAAGAAGTGTGGGAGTGGTTATGTCCATTACTCTTGTAATACTCATGTTGTATTTTTCAAATCAAATTTCAATATTTTCAAATTTATTTTTTGTTTTTCGTTTTTTCTTTTATTTTTTTTTTGGCAATTGGCATCTATACAAAATAGGGGACACTGAGGCAGATAGACACACACATACAGCACATAAGGTGGTGCTTAACCAACTCAATGTACAGTTATCCACATACTTGTGATGGCAAATACTCTAATAATCGGACATCACAAAACTTCAATATCAAATACTCAAAAAACAAACACAGTTAAGGCAATACTCGTTTTGGGGGTGGTTTATGGGTTAATTGGGGTTCATACATACGTACATATATTTATATATAGGTAAAGTGTCAAAGTACATACATACGTTTACATTGATCTACACCGGAAAACAAAAATGTTGTCCCAACATCTAGCAGTTCTACGGATATTATGAATGATTAATAAATGGTACCAAAACTCAACGGGTCGTGGTAGTCAAAAGCCGTGTGAAAATTTCCAAGTGTTAACAGTAAAAATGATTGACCTGCAGCCTGGTACAGTCCGTCCATATGTGATTGGTAGGCTTTAAAAAAAAACACACTTCCTAATTAGAGCCACTAGATAATATAGTTCGTCTTCGACTATTAAAGTTATCCATCGTAACGACCTTTCGGAATGTTATCTTGCGCACATTTAATGACTGAGTCACAATAATCTATTATTGATTTCTTTTGTTTTTTATTGTTTATTGAAATAGTTGTTTCAATAATGGTACAATTGTCACAACAAACAAAATGTATGTGTAATGGTTTGAGCATGGTAGAAGAATATAGGTAGATGCATCAACGCTTGGGAACATTGATATGTCAAAAATTTTAAAATAAGTAAATTTTAAATAAGTCGATTTTTAAATGTTTTCTTATATGATGCAAATCGGAGGTTGTTATAATATTTTCTACAATTTTTACAAATTTCAATAGATTTTCATTCAACATTTTCAATTCCAAAATCAGTTTGACAGTTCATTGTCCCAGCAGCTGTGTCGATGTGACTTGTATTCTTCTACCATGGGTTTGAGTCAAGATATATTGAATAGGTAGTGTCGTCCGCGAATGTCATACAAATTTTTAACAACAAATATCCGAAAATTTGAAAAAAAAAAAATAGAAAACAAAGGATACTTTTTTAAGGAAAATATCAATAAATATAAATATTTATTACTCAGAGACAGGTGGCACGACAACACTATCTGTTAGATATGCCTTGGTTTGAAATGCAATAAAACTTCATTTTTGAAAAATTCTTGGGAAATAAACTTCCAAGTTTTGGAACGAAACAAAGTCTTAATCCTATCAGAAAGGGGGTATTGTGAAAAAATGGGTATTACCATGGTACAATGAAATGAAGGTAGGGCTATAATACCATATGCTTCCAATTTTTTTTTTATATTTTCGGCTTTAAATGTCAACTTTGTATGTCTATGTGTGTATTGTTTTCAATCACAAGAAAATTGTTTATTATTAAATATTCAAACTCAGTTGATTTCAAAATGCTCATTGCAACGCCTGGTACAATAAAATAGTAAGGTGGAGCTACCAGCTGATTACATTTTTTTTCTAAGTGTGCCCGACTACTGCCAATTTTGTGTATGTGTTTATTGTTTTGAAAAATGAAAACAAACTATTTTCAAAACCAATGATTGGCAGACACGTACATTGCCGCTCGCGCATTAAAACTTTTAACAATTTTAGCCATTAAATTGAAAGATTTAATAGTTTGGATCATATTTTTGAGAGAAACACCAGGCATTTCATACATTTTCGCGCTATTTAACTCATTCTAAAAATGAGGAAAAATATGAAAAAAAATGAAAACAACTTGTTGTATATAATTTTGAATGAGTCTGTATTTCTGTAGTTTTAAGAAGTTGTTCTACCTCCTTATTATACCATGATTGCAACGTATGAATGGACAAAATTTACACTTGTTGTACCGAAATAAATCTTTGGAGACTATAGGACATGATTTTGAAAATAAATTTTGAACAGAAAAGGCAGAGCAGAAAATGCTCATGGCTCAATCAGAAAGGTTGCTCAACTTCAAGAAAGTAGGAAAAATGCAACTCTATACCGGAGTCTTATAGTGTCAAATAGATTTTTAAATACGCAACAATTTGTTTTGTTTATTTTATATATTTTTTAACAAAATTCTTATATTGGAAAGAAAGCACAAAACGTGAACGGACTGTTTTGGTTTTTCCACAAAATCGAATCTAAAATAGTAAGACAATATCTTTGATCTCAAAATTGTACAATTTTTTGACCAAAACGTCGAAAATATGAATTTCTTTTGCCACTGAATTTGAAGTAGTTAAAATTGTTTCATTTTATTCAAGACAATACACACACACATATACAAATTGTGTACCTTTTTGACAGAATAGGGGCGCCAAAAGAAAAATATGTATTTAAGAGGTAGTTTGATCTACCTATGTAATTGTACCATGTATAGGTTGTCTCGTGGCTCAATAAGAAAGGTTGATCAACTTCAAAGAAGCTAGGAAAATGCAAGTCTGTACGGGAATCTTATAGTGTCAAATGGTCTTTCAAGCATTCAAAAATTAATTTTGTTTATTTTTTCTGTAATTGTACCATGGGTGGCCCCATGCAGTCATATATTTACAACTTTTTCAATATTATTTCGATTGACATCATATTTTCAAAATATATTTTAATTGTGCTCCTATTTCACATTGAAGAAGTGGGCCGATAGTGTTCATTTCGAAACCTGAACGAGTATTGATGTAAATATCAGAATTTATTTTGAAGCAGTAAAACCTATATGTTTCAATCTTTGCACATAATACGTGTTATTGTTTCCTTAAAAGTAGCCGGCCTTCGGCCGAAACTTGTAGTCATTTCCTCTGAATTTTTCCTAATATGATAATTGTTTAGGTTACCACCCTTCGGTCCTGAGATTTTTCCGCTGCGGTATGTCCAACATCGATTACGGGAATTTTCGAGACCGGCGAAAAAAATTATAGTGTTTTAATCAGGATAAAAAGACCGACCTACGGTAAAAATGCTCCATTCAAAAAAAAAAATGCAATCCCTCAGTTGTAAACACGATATAATTTTATTAGAAATGGCTAGATGTGCAGTTTTGCCTATATCTGATACTGTCTTAAAGAGTTAACGTGATCAGAAAGTCGGATGAAGCACTTACTTAGATTGACACAAAGCTTACATAAGGTCGGCCAGGAAAACTTTTCACAATAAACATAGTCACAATTGTGTTTTGGCAGCAAACTTGGTTGTCAGATGGACTTTGTGGTCGACCTTGTGTAGGCCTTTGTTCGACACATATTTAGAATAAGGCACATTTTGGGCGAATCAATTTATATGCAGCCCTGTAGTCATTTTTGTAGTGACTTTTAATATGAACGATTGTGTTTAACAACCCCATTTACAGAAAATGCAGAGATGGGAATGCTTATTTGAAATGACTTTTCCTAATTGATTCTACCATGAGACACTTCTAAATGATTTTTCTATGCCTTGTAGGATTTTCAATATTTTTTACAGCGTTACCAAAAAGTAAAAGGCATGTATTTATCATGTTACAATGAAATAAAGGTAACCCCATTTCAAATAAGAATTTCCAGCTCTGTATTTTGTGTAAATGTCCTTACCTTGCAAAATTTCACTACATAGAAAACGGTTCCCATCTCCGATTTTGTGTATATACTGTGGATTTTGACAATAAGATGTTGTCAAAAGTAACAATTTGATAAAATCGTAAACATATTGCCTTCTTAGTTCTACCAAAAGGTTTCAACATTGAATGAATAATAAAACAAATGTAATGTAAATGTTAGCAATTGAAAAATATTTCAATGGGGTGAATTTAATTAAGTATCGATTGAAAAAACTTTATTATTTGGTAGATTTTAAGGAACTGACGTATTTTAGTATTACGGAAGTGCAAAACATTTTACCATAGTGTTTAGTTTACCATAGTAGAATTTTTTTGTACACTACTTTTTTTTAGGTAGCGCTGTTGGTTCCATGTTCATTCTCGTCTCGATGACAGTGAATTTCAGGAACAAATTTGATCTTGGTTACTGAAACCTCTGCCCTCTCTGCTACCCTCGTATATTATAGACTATTGTATGTAGCTGATATAAACTATAAGCCACATTGGCTCCTTATATTACAATAGAGAAAATAAATGGAAAAAGGGTGTCTGATAAACAGCTGCAGCCTTTTTTCATTAATAGCTCTGAAGTTGCAAGGCATCATTTTCAGAGTTGCATTTTCCGAATTGCATCAACCTTTCCTATATTGTTTCGGTTGTAACGTGGTTCCAATAGTCATATAATAGCTCTTCAACATTTAACAGAGAATGTTCGTAGTTATGTATGTATGTTTGTATAATTAGTATGACATCTCGAGCGTGTGTACTTATGTATGAAATTGTGTTCGTATGTGAATCCCATTGTTATCGAATGAATGAAAAGATCGCCCGCTAATGGTCCTACTCAGACGCATACATATGCATGCAATATATGTATGTAGCATATGAATGGCCCTCGCTCGAGTCAAACTACATTCACGGACAGACAGACAGCAGAACTAACCAGCTAACAAACGAGCGAGCTAGCGAACGAACGAACGAACAAACGATCAATCGAACGAATCCTTAACACGAACAATACACCGATCAACATCATTATTCATGGCTTACGAATACATTCGATGATATTTACGTTATGAGATTTCTCTAGTCTTGAACTAACACAAAAGTACCATTCGCCATTTGGGCCGAACTCCCAAACGAAATCTTTTGTGTTAATTGATTGTTGTTGTTGTCGTTTGAATTGGATGAAATATGGTAGCGGAAACAGGAAAAAGAGTAAGAGACAGGATAGCGTACTGGAAGCAGGATTTTAGAGACATCAATGTTTCGCTAGTTCAAGCCGTATATGTGTATGTGTGAGTGCATGAAAAGTAGTTGGTCGAACAGTTAAAAGTTTGTTAGTCGATTTAGTTTTGTTGTTAGTAAAGAAATATAGCAAAAAACAAAACAAGCATGCAAGCAGATTATATTTTTGAGGCCAAAACATAGGCATATTTGAAAAGAGGCAAATTTTGTCCTAATTAACATACAAACAAACAACTACACTCTACACATTAATATGAATCTGTCCCTGTTTTGGATTGCAATTTTGTCCCAAAACTCCGATCAGAACAAATCAAATAAAGCTGCTTTAAAAAAAAGAAGCCAGGAATTGGAAAAAAGTTTACTTGCCTTTTCGCCAGAGTCGCTGGGCAAATAGAAGACCAGCACCGTGAGGAATGTTAGAGCTACACATGGAATTATCAGGTTGACCGTGTAGAATAGGGTTTTGCGGCGCATTGTTAGCTTAAATGTAATGTCTGCAAGAATAACAATTAGAACGACAGTTATTAACAGTTTTCATATTTGACTGCGATGACAGTGTCTGCCAACAGTGCTGTGACGTCTTCACAATCACAGCATAGTAACTCTCGAAGACTACGACAAACTGGCAGCATTTTCAAACACAAAATAAGAACATAGACCTATCAATAATAAAATATTACACAACTTGTATAATGAACTGTCTTTCTCAACAACAACAAAGTAATCGGTGTACATTCACATTCATGAAATCCCTAATCTTTTAAAATTCCATCTTACCAGAAAATGGTTCTCTAGTATCGGGATAATATTCCTCATTCTTAGTTGCAGGAACTTCCAGGATATCCCATTCCACAGATAAATAAAATTCGCTTAGATCAATTCCAATTTGCACTAGATTGCTTCCAGGAACCTAAACAAACAAACAAACACAATAATCATATTGAGCTTTTTATGTAGGGCTGAAACATCGGTCAGTTGTTTTATCATCATTTTGAATATTTCACGGAACAGGCCCTTTGTATTGCGTAGAAATTAAGAAGTGGCTTTTTAGGGCTAGACCTTGTGACGTCAAAGAAAACACTGAAGATGTTAAAGCTCTTATAAAATGTAATTCAAAAAGCAACCACTAGATTTATCACCCTATATTTTAGTGGATAGGTGTATAATAACCTGGTCTAGATGTTTCAAATCCACTTGAGCACCATTGTATGTCCATGAGCCGAATTTCATAAAGCAAATCTGTTCGTCATAGGGAAAATATTCGACATTCATTTCGCATGACGACTTATAAATTGCTGGTGGTTCCCAAAACACCTCCCCTGTGTACTTTAAGGTAGCCTTGGTCATCAGCGTTACCTGGAAAGAATTGAATTTCAAATTATTCTGCGACCTGAAGTTAGTCTGATTCACGAATTAAAATACCTCATAATTGCCGTCCCAATTATTGTAGAGTACAATATCCGGAACCCATATATGTTCAGATGGCACATAGAGTTGCTCAACACCGCCATATTCCTCCGGATCCCAACGCAATTTGTAATCAAACCAACGCTAAAAAATAAGAATTCAACTATTTTGACAAGTTTCGTAGAAGGGACTCACATACCTGTTTCACCCATAAATTGGTGGTCATAACCTGATTTCGAAGATTAACCTCTATCAATTGCGATAGCTTCAGACCCAACCAGACGGTTAATGTTTCCGTATTGTTCACAACCGGCCTGATTAAGCGGTTGTAGTTGCTCAACAAATCATCATACAGTCGTTTAGTATCCGGGTTAGCCTCGAAGCTCAATGGAGCTGAAAATCAATACCAGTCATTAATTTGCGAAAGCTGGGCATAAACAAAATTCCCAACAATCCAAATAATTTTTTGCAATTTGATAAATTGTAACCGAGTCTTTGCTTAGCTGTCATGACCTACATACATATAGGCAATGTTTGTAAACAAATTTCTGAAACTCCATGGTAAATAAATGCCATTGCGCATGTCCACACCATTAGAATGCACAGCATCTCAGTCTAAGGGCGTTTTTCTCAATAGAGATTTTTCACAAGTGTCTTCAGGCAATCGTCTCATTTTTGGTACACTTTTTTAACTTACCCATTGAAAATGAGTTGGAAATGCATAATGAGATGATTAAAAGTGAAATTTTTGACATAATTCAAATGTTTCACCCTGCTGCAGCCTTATTTAAAATCAATTTCAGAATTAGTCTTAATTGTTGCAATTTTTACATAGTGCTGAACCTCGGAACCTTGTTTCCCAAGTGATGCTGATTCTAGGAGGTGAAAACTGCTACTGAACAACAGCATTCTCAGGATGCTCTTTTATTTTGTTCTATGAAAAGTTGCTGGGGTGGAAATGCAACTCTGACAATAGTTTGAAAAGCTTTGTTGTATGAATGAAGGACCGTTACCAAGCAACCGACATTTCCCGTGTTTTGACAAATTTGCTGGCCGAAATTCTTTTCTTTTTCTTCATCAGGGATATTAAGAATCAACAATGTCCTTTCCATACAAATTTAATTATGCCCAAGTGGCTCGTGAATCTGGATTTCAAATTCGCATTTTTAACGATGGCCCATTGGATTGGCATTTAATGGGTAAGTACGCGTTTTTTCCCTTATCAGTCTGCAATCCCATATCATTCTCCCCAAGCAGGTTCTGTGGAAGTGGAACGCATTGTACGTGATCAATGTCTTGAGCAAATAGATTCTGTATTGAGTCATTTATCAGAAGCACCTTTGGCTTCTATACTTGAAAGCAACATCCTGGATAGCGGTATTGCCAAATACTTCTTGCTCTCCCAATTCTCCATACAGTATTTACTGTTCTGTCGCAAGTTCCTTGAGGAAACATTGGCAGACCTTAGAGAAAGTCATGCGTCTGCACAAATGGACGTTGCCACCCTAAAGAGGTCATTATCGGAAGCCAACAACGAAATTCTTCAATTAAACAAACGGGTTACTCAGATGGAGGCAATACACGAAGTCATCTATCCATGTCACCTGTGCACCAAGAACTTTGTAAGCAATGACGCCTTAAATCTCCACATTTCTCGCAAGCATAACAATAATAAAAATGTTAAGTACGATTTGCCAACTGTAAAGGATCGGGAAAATGATCTGAGTTTGATAAATACGATCAAGTTGGAATTAGAAATAAAACGCTTAAAGGAGCGTTTAAATAATGCCGAAAGAAAAATAAAGGAAGGTGTGGAGGCAACATCGCCGTCAGGAACTAAAAACAAATGCAACAGCAATACACCAACACCAATAGCACCAATAGCAACCAATAGTATCGGAATACAAAGTAATTTAACCGAAACGAAAGAGCAGGATGAGAAAAAAGACGAAAGCCCGCATATATGTCAGAGGGCAGAACAGATTTCAAATTTACATGAATCACTTCTTGACTTAAGTAAATGGAAGGAGGAACAGCGCCATCAAAGCTCTGAGTGTTTAGCTGAAATAAATAAGAAATTGAAAGAGCTAACGGAAGTCATAGAACAGCAAAAACAACATAGACCAGACGAATTGCCTTCAACATCAAAGGCGTCAATAGATGAGTTAGATGCTTGGTTAAGTCTAAAGGTAGACGAAATCAGCGAATTAACCTTCGGAAAGCTGAATGAAGTAGTTAAAAGGATGGAAAGTAATTATAAAGAAAAACTGGAGACACTTGAAACGGAATTACTGAAGAAGAAGTCTAAGCAGACAGAAGCAGTTCAATTTATCCAACCAGTCAAAGACACTTTGGAAGCAGTGCAAGAATCAGCTAGCGACAATATCACTGTCAAAGATGAATCAAAGCAATCGCAGACACAAACAGTTTCATACAACAAACGTTTTAATGAAAAATGTGATGGGTTCGAAACAGACTCGTCATTGGAAGAGGGGTCCAGTTCGCATAGTAATCACACCTTTACAAAATCCCAAGCGCAAGCTCAAGAAAACAGTACGTCCAATTACACATAGTTCATCGTTCTTTCATTTACTTTTAGTTTGACTTTCATCTAGAATATGATCGAGGACACGATTCTGACACAGATGAATCGGGCGGTGTAGTAAGAGATAGAATCAAATCCCCTGGTCGAAATAACTTTGGAAACAACGAATCATCCGGACGTACTACCAAGGATAATACAGAGAGAAACCCGTACAACGATACGAAGCATAGGATCATGTAAGTATAAACGTTATTCCAGAACGGCAGCAACCCTTGCAGTACCCACACCACCGATTGTTATTTTATCATGTCTTAGCACACCAAAACCTAAAACAGTTACAAGAAAAGAAACCAGACGACTCTTGAAATCACGCTTAATAGACTTGGGCATAGACAAGCAAGTGACCAACCTTACTCCAACGTCAATGAAAGTGGTAGCCAAAGAGCTAAGTGAAAGAAGACACAAACTGAAAGAGGTAAGCATAAGAAACAATTTTTAAGAATTTAATTTTAATACCCCAATTTACCAGAAATACCCCAATTTTTATGCAACAAGAAATAAAATAAAAAAGTTTGTTGATAAACTCTGTTCCTCTAAATTACCTGAAAATGCGCGAGCATTATTGGATGCTACTAGGCCCCCGAAACAAGTGGGAAATTCATTGAAGCAAACGGAAGCCGACTTTTCAATTTCTCCGGACGAAGAAAATAAAAATGCTGAAGAAAAGCCAAAGGGCTACGCAACTTCAGAATTCGGATTGCACTCAGTACACGATCCGGAATTCAAACAAAGGCTTGAAAGTATCCTCGCATCACCGATAAGAAAGCCCGAGGAAAGTTTTAAAAATAATTCAAGCGAGGAAAACGACATTAAAGCACCCGTTCCACTGCCTCGGAAGAAAGTAGTGTTTAGTCGAAGTGATATCAACGACACCCTAAGTTTAAGTGAAGCAGAGAGTCCTTCATTTACAAAGAAATAAATTTCGTTATAAATAGCAATACAATTTTTGTAATGGTGGGTTTTACTTTATATGACATAAATCGAAGCCAAATTTAAATCAATTGTACTTGATGTTTTTGTATAAGATCAGCAATCAGTTGATACGGTATAATGTGTTGGGAACCGGCAGCCAAATCCACTTCCTCGTCATCCACACCAACAACAACAGCAGGTACTGATATAAAATAGAAAGAAAGTATATTAGTCCATTGCGAGGATGCATTGAATATTGCGTTGCGAGATACCTGAAACGTTTGCCTTGACAAACACATGACTCATTAAATTAGGCCTTACTATCCTTTGATCTGCCTCAGATCGCTGTGTATTCGGCATATATTGAAGTGCAATTTGCTGGAAACATTCCTCCATATTTTCATAGTATTCCTGGGCAAATTTCGTTTCTTCTGGCGACAAACGCTTTTCTTCGGCACTTCGAGTGGATTCTTCATTGAGTAGGTGTTTGGTATATGTTTCAATTTTTTGCAAACGACACCTTAGATAGCTGGCCATCACATAACGTATCCGTTCCAGTTCCATTTGATGCACGACAAATCGAAAGTCGTTTTTGTCCAGGTCTTTCATGTTTTCCTCCATGTGTGCCAACTGGCCCATCATCAGTTCCAACATATCACTCTGATGTTGCAATATGTCTGGCGCACACATTTCATTGGTCCACGCCGTCTCGAGAAACTCTAAAACTTTTTGCGCTGTGATCTCCTCGCCTTCATCGTCGTCCTCATCATCGTCTGCTGTTCGATTTAAGCAAGCATCCTCACGGGTAATCTTTGTTGTATAATCCTCTTCCGACATTGGGCAGGAGAGTGAGATTTTGGAAAATACACAGAATTTTAGACAAATTAGCGCGATGTACGATTTATTTTCAAAAGATTTGCGATGTAAACAAACGCTGCTTCTACTTCTTCTTGGCTCTCGGTCTGAAATGTTAGCATATCGGTGAAATCATCTCACTGTGAGTTCAGTCTCATTAGGTGTTGTCGTTTCAAAGTGAATGAAGTTCGACACATCGTGCGTGCTCCTGTTTCACTGTTTTCATTCTAAAAAATTAAAAATGAGTCAAGAGGACTTCCTGAAAAACTATAGAATTATTGTTGAAAAAATATTCAACAATTGGCAAAACCTACGTCTGGCAGTGGAACATGGCATGGGAGGCAGAAATGGACAACAGGTAGTGTTCAATAAATATTCAGAGAATCTTTATAATGACTTTCTTTAAATAGGTTGCCATAGAAATAATGAACTATACGTACCAATACTGCGTTGGAAATGAAAACATAACTGAGGGAGAGCTTCAGGATGTTATTGAAGAATTGTTGGACCAGGAATTCGATACTATATGTGAAGATGGGTCTGTAGCAGAAATTTCCCGACACTTGTTGCGCTACAAGCACATGAGTATCCAGGGACAATATGCGGAAATAGAGGCGGAACTGAACAGACTACCACAGGGCAAAGAATGGCTGAGAAACGATGTAAAAATCACTTACACACCTATAGACGGTGAATCCTCTTCTGAAGATGATGGCTCAGATTCCTCCGGCGACGAAATGGACGTAGAAGAACAACCCTCTTCTAGTAGTAAAAGAACAACACGGGCACAAGCACGTAAAGAGGAGGATGATTTTGTTGAACCGGAAGAAGGCTGGACTACAGTTAGAAATAGGAGGAAATAGTGTGCACCTTCTCGCGTTTATCATTTAATAAAATATTTGTACCTACCTAGTAAAAATAGAGCGGCACGAGAATGCTAAAAAAATAATACCTTAAGAAAATAAGTTTTCATTTATTTCTTTTAAATCCATGAAACGTAATGAATCAATCTGCTCTTTCGCATCTGGGATGCGATGGCGTCCATAGCAGAACTCGCAATTTTCTACAAAATGTATGTGATCTTTACATGTCTTAACCTTTGCATTATTCAAGGCATTTTGCATTTCATTCCATGACTTGAGAGATTTATTCGTTCTTCCTTTTAATATCAGCGATACATCAGCTACCGATGAGAAGGCATCAATATCTGGCGTAAGGGACATATTAATTGCTGGGTATATGAAAAATGCAAAAAACGCCAGACCCACAAGCACGAGCATTGGTAGCAACACGGCGAAATATTTGTCTGGTAAGTAGGTCAATCCCAGTTGCTTAGTTGGCAAAAATGTCCATGAAATATAAAATACAAATAACGTAATAACTAATAGGTAAAACGAGTATCCGTAAATTGCTCTATGCGGTGTTGGAGCCGGTGAGTGTTCTGGCATTTTCCAAGTCGAAGTTATTTATCGTTTCCCTGCACAGCAGAAGGTTCTCAAAGAACGAAGTGATGGCTGTCCTTAAATTTTTGACCTGGTTAGCGACAAAATGAACTTCTAAAGTTGCTTCTTTCAAAACAATCTCTTTTTTCACGAAGTTTCTTCTTGGCTCTTCATCCACCTTTAGCACGCGATAGGCTATTTCAGCATGTCTTACAGATTCGAAAGGAATTTTAAGCGTTCTGAAAAATGGTTTATTAGTAACTATTTTGTTTCTGTATGTCAGTTGCCTACGCTTCTGTGTTTGTTGTTTCAGGCGTGGTAGAAGGATCCTCAAAAGGCATCGTAGGAATCCTATTATTCTAGTAAATGTGCCGTTCTGGTACGAATTATGTGAAACGTTAATTACAATAAACAACGTGAACTAGTCCCAATTCCATCGAATACATATTTGCCTCAAAATGAAATAAACAAGGTGTCGTAAGCTTTGCCCGTCTGTTTACCGGCGACAGAAACGACGTCAAGAAATTTGTTTAGAATATATTCATGGAATGAACTGTCAAACAATGTTTGGAATGCACAATTTCGAATTAAAAATTATTTATATATGTAAATATTGTTAAAAGATGCGAATTATAATAACCTCCGAATGACGTCGTATAAGAAAACATATAAAAATCGATTTATATTTTAAAAAAAAAAAAAAAAAAACATTTGAAAAGTTTTGACATGTCAATGTTCCCAAGTGTTGATGCATCTATCCGTCGATACGAAAGTGAATAAGAATGAAAAACACCAATATTCAAATTTCTGTGCACACATAACAAACCGGGTTCAACTTTCAATTCTATCGCAAATATGTCAATTTAAATCGAATCTCAAATCCAGTAGTTTTCATTTGACGTCTATGTAATGGAATTGACACATGAACTCCACTCGATTCTTTATGTATGCCACCCTGTAGGTGGCAACATAGTGTCACTTTAAACATGTCTCATAGGAAGAAACCTTTCAGTGAATCGTTCCATTGAACTACCACATTTGGAAAACATAGTTTGTTTTTTAAAAAGTTAAAAATCTAAAACCTCAATGAAATGGCGGACGATGCAAATGAAGACAGTTGGTTGTATGGAACATCAAACCCCGATTCTACCACAAATGAGGAAGAACGAACTGAAAGTGCACCGGATGAAAATGCCGGGTTTGAAAAAGACAGCTTGCAACTGACCTCGAAATCAGAAAATGAGGCCTTGGCTGCAATAATTGAAGGAGACGATGTTAATGGATCTCAAGAAAAAGACGATGAGCCGACGACAGAAGCAGATTTGGTGGAATTCGAAGACCCTGCTCATGAAATGGAGGAGGACGAGGAGGCAGCAGCTACTGCTGATACTACGGAGGACGGTGAGAAGGAAGAAGCGAGAGAAAAAATGGCTGGTGATTCGGAGAATGAAGCTGAGGACGACGATGATGATGAGGACGACGACGATTCCGATGACGACATTAATGTTGTAATTGGGGATATAAAAGCGGCTCCTAGCACATTCAATATAAAACAACGCTCAAATTTATTGGCGGGAGCATCTGGTCCGGAAAAAGTTAAGATTGCGGCTCAAGTGGGAAAATTCTCCATTGAAGATTTTGAAGGTGTTGGTTCTATAAATGGTGTAGCTGCCCATGAGTTTAGTATAGATTCATTGGAGGACAAGCCTTGGCGTAAGCCTGGCGCTGATATTACAGATTACTTCAATTACGGCTTCAATGAGGAAACCTGGCGGGCCTACTGCGAACGTCAAAAAAGATTTAGAGTGGTGGAAAGCGGTGTAGGACTAGCTAGTTTAACACAGAATTTAAACCCGCCAGCTGAAAAAACCGGCGAGGGAAATATTCCACTGGGAGGCCAACAACAGGCAATGGGCCCGCTGAGTCATGCTCCTCCAGGACATATAGACCATATGCAAATGCCTCCGCCAGGAATGATGCCACCACCTGGGCCGCATCAGGGGCCTCCAACTAGGTTTGGAATACCTAGGGGACCAAGACCAATTCTACCCATTCCAGGAGCAAAAGAAAACGCCATACAAGTTATGACAGCAGAATGTAGGGAATATTCAAGAACGGGTCAGATGCCACCAAACTTTGCTGGACCTGGAGAAGAGCAATTTTTCCATGAACCGGAGCCTTTTGACTATGGTTACGAGCCTACACAGGACTCTCAATGGGGCAGAGAAAATCCTAATTGGGTGCCAACAGGTATTAAAGAACTTACCCCAGGCCCTAATCCAGTTCAAACACCACCTCAGCAAATGTCAGGTCCCCCGGGTATTATGTCAAACCCCATGGGTGTGCCACCACCGCAGATGTCCGGACCTCCTCCTCAAATGCGTCATCCACAGCAAGGTATGATGCCACCTCCAAATATGGGTATGGTTCCACCTCCAATGGGTATGATGATGGGTCCCGGTGGTCCACCAATGCGAATGCCAATGGGACCACCCCGAATGATGGGACCAAATGGGCCTCCGCCAGATCGTATGGATGAGGACAGAGAAAGAAGGCGACGTGAAAGAGAATGGGAGCGAGAAAGAGACAGAGATAGAGAAAGGTTTGAATGCGTTAACTAAAACTGATACAAACAATAACACCTGTATTTTTAGATCGCGAAGGGAACGTTCGAGAAGTCGAGAAAAATCTCGGCGAAGGTCAAAGTCAAGGGAGAAAGAAAGAGAAAAGGAACGTGATAAAGACCGTGATAGGGAGCGTGAAAGGGATAGAGGCGATCGTGAAAGGGATCGAGATCGCAGTGAAAAAGACGTATGTTATGAACAATTTAAATATAATATTTATTACTTTGGTTTTGTTCTGGTAGGACACTGAACGTTCCGATGAGGAACGCGAAAGGAGACGAAGAGATCGAGATAGAGATCGCGAACGAGATAGAGATCGTGAAAGGTATTATATAAGAAAACAAAAATTACACAAAACTTCAACTTATGTACTTGTTCTGGCTTTATTCAGGTCAAGACGGGAACGGTCAAGAAGCCGAGAAAAGTCTCGTCGACGATCGAAATCCCGAGAAAAGGAGCGAGATCGGTCTAGTAAATCTGCCACAGCAGCATCAACAGCGTCGTCGTCATCAAGTCGCAGTGAAAAGAAAAAATCTCATCGCAAGGAAGATGAAGAATAAACACTATGAATTATCTAAAAACAAAAATTATGCTAAAAATACATTCAGGAGTCATATATATCTACACATTTTTTTTTACATAAAATGGGAAATAATTATACAGCGTTTTTCCGGGTAGCCCATAGAAATTTGATCATTATTTGGCCTTTGTTCAACGTTTTTGAGTATAAGCAACGATTAAATTCTTCCAATAGTGACATTTTGCAGTTCCTAACATTCACATGTTTCGATTAATTGTTTTTATTTTCAACATACAAAAAATAACTTCTTCAATTGGTAATATGGATGTTAACCAAATACCTAGAACGTGCACATTTTCAAAGTTTATGTATGAACAGTATAAAAATGTGACTGTTATTGGAAAATATTACAATCATTGTTTAGTAGGTTTGAAGATATGCACCTGAAGTATTTGGATAAAAGATTCATACAAATCACTTTACCATGTTCTGCAATTTGCATTAATATGGATGTTATCCAAATACCTAGAACGTGCACATTTTCAAAGTTTATGTATGAACAGTATAAAAATGTGACTGTTATTGGAAAATATTACAATCAATTTTTAGTAGGTTTGAAGTATGCACCTGAAGTATTTAGATAATAGATCCATACAAATCACTTTACCATAGTGGAGAAGTTGACATTTTGTGTACATCACGTCGAATTTTTGATGGACCACTACAATAACTAACAGTTCTTGTTGCAGAAATAAATTGTCAATGGAAGAGGTTTAATAAAAGGGGGTTTTCAAGGAAATTTATTAAGTTTACGAGTATCATCTATTTCTATTCATTAAGGAAGGATGAATGATGCCGGAAGAAAGCAGGCTTTGTCTAATGGCTATATTGCAGTACAATGAACCATGGTGTATTTAGAACGGATATAGTAAGACTGCATATTGTCTTCTTGTGCTGTCACAACGGCTTGATTTAATTAAATAGATATACTGAACACAAGCGTGTACAGCGTTTTAATAAAAAAAATTGTTAGAAATATTTGTATTCTTCCTCCTGAAGGATTGCTAGAAAAGAAAAAGGTTCTGGAACAGACCAATAGGCTCATCAAAGCCAAACTACAGAAAACTAAAGTGCAGACCATCTGAAAAATTAACCATGCGAGTAGCGTTCTCCAATCTACATTGTTTTTGAACAATCCATATTATGTTGTATGGTTTCCTTAATAAACGACTTTTTTTAATGCTACTTTAAACATAAAATATTCAAATTTTTGGTCTGTTTCAGAACTGTTTTTCCTACGATAACCGATTTTCCCTTTATGATATCGGAACAAATTTAGCAACTAGTAGATTGTTGCATGTACTGGAACAGACCATTTATTTTCCAAGGTATTTATCTCCTTTAATTAAGTAAGCTTTAATTAAGACACATAACAATTTGTTTAACTATAAATGTTCCATAAGTGTAAAATGAGCAGGTACAAAGGTATATATTCAAATTTCAAACCGGCTGGATCTATCGCCAGTTAGCTGTATGCTAATACTGTTCATTATTGTACCAAACATAGAATTAAAGAACTGAATTATGGTTTTAAAATAACGACAAAATCTTCATCTTTTTTTGGTATCAATCTTCATTTCTTTCAGATTAATTGAAAATAGGATGTTTAAATGATGGACATAGCAACAACAAAGAAATCAAATGTACACACACGCACACATACACATTTATGGATACTTATTGTAATTTGTCTGATTATTTATGCTCAAAAAATATCGTGACATCAAAGGTCTTGGGTAACGTAAAATACACGCACAGACTACACATACCCAATCTAGATGTCAATTAAAAAATATATACGGGGTCTGGGAATGGTCATGTACACATACGTATGTATGTACCTACCATTCTTATGTTTGAATGAATGCAATAAACGCCGGATATCTACTGGCGTGTCCATGAGTGTATCGAAAGATGGCGGTGGCACATAGAAATGGCTTTAAATTCTTTTCCATTTATTTGCATCAGGTGACCACCACCGAGTGAGTCTATTCATTAGGAAATTAATAAATACATATACGAGTTCGTTTATCTATTCGTTAATATATATGGACAATTGGGTTCGGTGATAACACAGTTATCATCTCTGGGCTTTAGTTTAGTTATCATCTCATGGTGCGAACCTTGCACCCCCTAAAACCATAAATACACCAATTTGTTGTCTCCTTACGAATCCAACAATAATAAAGTTATAAAATTTAATTTAATCAAGGAACGCTACGATAAGTGAACTATTGGTCATCACAAGTATACCACCTTATTAGAGTTCGATATATTTGAAAAAGGTTATCTACATGACTATATTTCGTTACTTATCAACAAAATTAAGGCAAATACGTATGATGAGTTCTTGGATTTTATTGCTGAAAGAAAAGAGCTTTTTATAAATGATTGTACACTTTTGAATTCCCGAGTTCTAGACTAAAGTTGTAATGAAACGATAAGAACCAATATCCATATCTAAGATTATAGTTTCTAATTTGAAAGATATTTGTTTGCCAGCGACAATTTTGTGCCGTTAATGTCCTTAACGAAACAATGGGTTTGGAAGCCGTTATGTTATTCTACGACTTTTCCATAGACATATGATTTGTTTCTGAACCAGTAAGAATGTAACAATGTTACTATTTTAACAGATGTTTTCATTATGATATCAAAAAAAAATTGAAAAATTAGTAGATTTTTGCCGTTTCTGGAACAGAGCAATTCTAATTGTTGGATATATGTACGTGCCTACACTATTTATATAAAAGATCCATTTCAAATATTTTTGATCACAGATTGTACAATACAATTTTCAGAGCACAGTACAAATCCGAAATCGAAATTAAGACCTATGTGTACCATCCATATAATTCTTGGTTATTTGTTTATCAGCTCCAAAGGACAAAATTACCAAATAGATTATATCCAATTCCCTACAACAATGGTCTAATTTAGTTTAGAAATAGTGCTTAAATTTTTTAAACTCAATATTGTGAATACCTAAATATCATCTGATCTTCGAATAATTTTGATGAAGTCTTTAAATTTAAAGCATTTTGGAATTGGCAAACGTAAAAAATACAACCTTTAATAAGATTTGAGGGAGGGAGAATAAAAGTTTCCACAAATTTAAATTAGGACTTAATCCTTTCAAATATCAAAATTTAAAAATATATTTTTCCTATCATATGTTATTATTTGACTCAAAATTACAACCTCCAAATAAGAAGTGACTTCTAACTTAAAATATCCAGCTGTCAGCACTTTTAATTTGATACATGAACAATTGAGATCGATTGTAGCAGAAAGGTTAAAGGTGATAACACATTAACAGTTTGGTATCATGACACGGGTTATAAATGTCGAAACTGACTTATTTAGAGTATATTTTTTGTATGGTTTCATGTCGATGGGGACGTTCATAGGGCTTGCCTTAACCTCTTCGAAGAAGTCCCGTTAGAGATTTTGTGTTGTTAAAGAAATTAAAACCTTGCCTATTTTTATCATTAAAATTGCAATGCCAGCAAAATTTTTTTCACAGAAGGCCTAATAATCTGATAATCTACCCCTCTAATCATTCAGTCAAGTAAAAGAACTAATTTTTATTTACTTCATCCCATAGTTGGAAAGCCAGTGGCAAATGTTTTGAGCAGCACTGTATAACTTTTAAAAGTTGAAGATAAGAGAATAACATAATTAAATCTCACCACTACGATTCTGAGAAGCGAGAGAGCACGGTATAAAAGCGAGCTGAGGTGGTTGTTTGGACGTTATTATTCAGTTGTCACTCTTCGAGGTTGGTGTTTTTCGTTTCCACGCTCTCAAGAACTAATAAATATTAAAAAATGGCCTGCTGGGAAGGAAAGAAATACAAATTGGACAAAAGCGAAAACTTCGATGAATACATGAAGGAATTGGGTAAGTGCTCACATGACTCAGAAAGGAAGTTGCTTCTTATCAGTGACCGCGTTTCGACAAATATAATTTGGAGGACTTAGCGATGCCTTTAAACTTGGTTTTGTGCAAACAGTAAATTTTACAAAAGTTAAAAAGGTACAGCCTCTGCTTGGCCTTTGGTGTCAGGTTGTTGTGCGCGCGCTGACAGTCCGTCTGTTCGCCGGCCGGCCGGCATTTGTAGCAATTAGAAAACAAATACCAAACCGGTTTCTGTTCTGCTGCTCTTCCATCTCTGCATGGACCGTTAAACGTCCATTGTTAATGGACTTGATGGGACGATGTTGCGTGACACAACACATCACACATCGGTTTCTGGTCTATTGCCAAAAACAAGTTGACGCTAATCACCCATGGCAATAGCCAAAGTACAATTTGGATAACTCAAATTCGGTACAAAGTTCATGGACTGATTTTTGTGGTGAGACCGAAACCACTACCACTTTCTTTGTGTACATTTTTTATTGCACCAAAGTCCATTTGAGTTGCCTGTGCATTTTTTTTCGCTTGATAGGGCACAAGCAAATAGAGCTTTTTCTCTTATCAGAGAAAATTTTTTAAATTTGCAGTTCGTCGTTTTCTTTTTTTTTGGACTTTGGATTTTTTTTGTTTGTTTGTCTTATATTTTTAGAGATGTCCAAAAATTCATTGCAAACATACACATCTAAACGTTTGTATGTAGGTATACATAAGAATTCATCTGTGCAATGTTTCGAGTCAGAAAGTTAGCCTACCAGCAATTTTCCTTATCGGCTGTCTGTATTTGCACATATGTATATACATCTGGTTTTGTTTCAATGTAGGTACCTATAAGGAGTGCTTATCTATATATTGCATAAAATGAAATTCGTTATCTCGATTTCGAGCGTTAAATTGGCAAAAACAGGAACGCAAAGTGTGAATCGTCGAAATAAACAATAATTTGTGAAGAGAGCCAGGTTGTGTTATTTTGTTATCGGAACTTCTCAATAAAGTTTCGAATTTCTTTAAATCAATTGAAGCCAATTAAGCTTTTCTTTTTGATCTTAATTGAGTCTCGTCTCAATTTATTTATCGACCACCACAATTTCCCACCTTTGCGTCTTTTGATATATATACACATTTTTTATGTTTTGTTCGTGACACCGCCGCACAAAGATCATGCCATATTTCCATTGTGGTATGTATGTATGTCAACGGCAACAATAAGTCGACATGCTGACATGCTGTAACCAACAAACACACCACTGTTGTGCATCGCCGCTTTTGTTTGGTTGAGTATGTACGATTTGTGGGTACTTAATGGATCTTCCCCATCACGTTTAATTTATTTAAGTTTAATAAATTGATGACAACCGGTCAAAAGAATCATGGCTTTCCCGATCCACTTCAGAATTCTTGAAATAATTTAACAACACAATGTGGGAATGAATGCTGCGTGTGGACTGCATATCAACTGTACTTTTCTTTTAGTGAAAAGGAATGTGCAATCTCAGCAGTACCATGGAAACGGTAAAAAACTGACTCATTTTATACAGTTAATAAAGATAACCGCAGGCACAAACATAACTTGTAAGGTTTCATTTTATATACCTATATATGTAGGAGTGGCCGCATATACATACAGGGCATAGTGTATTTATTTAATCAATTGTACAATTTAATTGTACTAAACCAAGCGTTCTGCTGGGAAATGTGTGTTAGCGAGCCATTATGAATACCACGAGCTCAAAATAATTAAATCTTTAAAAGGTGTAGCCCGTTTATGTCGTTTGCCAAGTAGGTATTTATTGAGAATGAATGTCAACGCTCAAGACTGTCATTACATGTTTGCAATTACACATACACTTGCCAATTACAAGAAGGCTTAGCTATTTCCTGTGTTCTTGAATTGTATTGTTGAAGAAGGCAGGAAATGCATATCTGCTGTTACATCTGAAACAGATATTCATTCAATAACTACATAGTGAATTATCCTGGGCGTTTATATTCCGCTTTATCGGGGTATATTTTTATTTTAATTTGAAAACCACTGAATACCCTAATATGTCCTTTTTTCAACTCATTGACCTGTTTTACAGGTGTTGGTATGGTCCTCCGCAAGATGGGCAACACCGTTACCCCCACTGTCGAATTGAAGAAGGACGGTGATCTCTATACTTTCACCACTACTTCAACTTTCAAGACATCCAGCATTTCCTTCAAGTTGGGTGAGGAATTCGATGAAGAAACTTTGGATGGCCGCAAAGTCAAGTCTGTTTGCACCATGGATGGAAATACTTTGACCCAAGAACAAAAAGGCGAAAAGCCATCCACCATTGTTCGTGAGTTTTCCGACAGCGAATTGATCACCGTAAGTAGTGCCTTCACAGCACGTCGTCTTGCAAATATTGAATTTCTTTTTTTTAGACTCTTACCATTGGTGACATCAAATCCGTTCGTGTATACAAGGCTATTTAAATTTAACAACTTGAAAATGTCCTTCATCGGAAAGTGGACCTTTGGCGACTGATTTCATTTCCATTTGTTTTTGTTTAAGCTTCAACTAACAATTGTTATTACATAACAATATTTTTTTGTATTAAGACCATTGTAAAATTAATGTTTGCATTAATAAAAAAGAAAAAACTATTTAAATCTTGATTTAATAAATAAAAGACATACGTTGCCATAATAAACGGTGGTGACATAAAAGATTTTCCCTATTTTATATGACAGTACGTAGGTCTGAATAAATAAAATTTTACTTCGAAGTTTAGTTCTAGATTTCCCTAAATCAGTTTATTCCACTTATGCGACATACATGATATGCATCATATATGTCTATTCTCGCTCATGCCATAAAATCAAATAAATTTTAGATAACATTTTGAAGCAATTTTAATATGAAATTTCCAAAGATGTGAGTTAAAGCGTCAAATAATACAAAATTGTGAGGGACACGTATTGGTCCCTTTGGGCAGAATTGCATGAAAGGTAGGTAAGACGAATATCTATCATTTATAATATTGTTGTATTAAAATCAAAATATATGACTGTTTTAAAGCAACTAGGGGTGACATCAGTCGACCGCAGAATTTCTCTAGCAGGAATATTGTTCTATCCTTTTTTTGTTGGTGTAAAATGTAAACATTCGAAATGAAGCTCATGACATTTTGAAATGTCATAACTATACGAAATGGAAGTGTTTCGAATCATGCGCAATGGTAGCATGAATCAGTCGTTCATTAAATTTTTACAGATTAACTCAATATTTTCACAGCACCGGTCACCTGTAAACTGTCCTCAAATAATATTTACAGATTTTCGGCTATGAATATTGGCAAATCTTTATAATGTTATATAACATAAAACATATACAAATAAATCTACATGCATAAATAAATACAATACATGTGTTATCTAATATTGGTTTCCGTTTTTAGTCGACTTGTTAAAACAATAGCATACTTTTAGGCAGTTATCTTTATTAATATAAACTTAAGCGAACATAAGTTGCGCTGTCTAAAAGCCTGCTATTACTTTTGCCGACGAATTCGATTGAAAAGAGATAACAGTGTGAGATATCACAATATTTCCTATTATTTATTTAAGTCTTTTTACTTGCCAGTATTCATGTTTCTGATATCGCGACAAATTGCAGTGACTGAAAATCACTATTTATATTATAGTTACAACACGACATGAGTAGCAGAACAAACTGTTACAATCCATTCCAACAAAGGTATTGGATGGCCGACCGTGGTGCTGCAGCAGCAGCCAGTGGAGGGGGCGGAGGACTTAAGGGTATAATAGCAGGCGGCATAACAGGTGGTATCGAAATCTGTATAACCTATCCGACAGAATATGTGAAAACTCAGTTGCAATTGGATGAGAAGGGTAAATGAAGATAAGATAGTGTTCTTTGCAACCCAACCACTTGTAATTTTTTCTAGGCACGCAGAAGAAATACAAAGGCATTGTGGACTGTGTCCGACAGACAGTCAGTCAAAGAGGTGTAGTTGGTCTTTATCGTGGCTTAAGTGTGCTCATATATGGCAGCATACCTAAATCGGCAGCTAGGTTTGTATGCAACATTTTTTGGCTTTTGATGTAAATATTCGCAATGGTTCATAGATTTGGAGCCTTTGAAAGCCTCAAAAATGTAATGAAGAATGAACAGGGACAGTTGAATAGCAGTGCCAAACTTTTAAGCGGATTAGGTGCCGGAGTCTGTGAAGCAGTCTTTGCTGTAACACCAATGGAAACCATAAAAGTAAAGTTCATCAATGATCAGCGAAGCCCTAATCCACGCTACAAAGGCTTCGTCCATGGCGTGGGATGTATTATAAAAGCTGAAGGTAGGAAAACTTTGAAAGTAATTTTGCTATTACTAATCCAATTTATGCTTTCCTAGGAATCGGAGGCATTTATAAGGGCTTAACACCTACAATTCTTAAACAGGGCTCGAATCAAGCTATCCGTTTCTATGTTCTTCTGTCTCTGAAGGACCTTTACACCGGTAATAACAACAATAAATCTGTGCCAAAACCTCTTGTAGGGATTTTTGGGGCCATCGCTGGAGCCGCCTCGGTTTTCTGCAATACTCCTTTGGATGTCGTAAAAACCCGAATGCAAGGCCTAGAGGCATCCAAATATCTTAATACATTTGACTGTGCAGTAAAAATACTGAAGAAAGAGGGACTTTCTGCATTTTACAAAGGAACTGTGCCTCGCCTGGGTCGAGTTTGTCTTGATGTCGGCATCACATTCATGATATACGACTCCTTCATGGATCTTTTTAACAAGGTTTTTACGAAAATCTAAATCCGACCGAACGAACTCACCTGAATATGATCTATCCTATTTTTAAATCCAATATATTCGAAATATTTTTGTATTATTTAATTGTATTTCTGTGAATGTGCATCTACAATGTTTAGTTGTTTCAGAAAATATATACACACATCAAAGCAACGAACTATAGTGTGCCAAAACTACTTGAAATTTGGTGACTTGTGCTGCTTACATTAATATAGTATTTGGTTTTATGCCACTGGTAAAACCAATACTTTTATTTATTTACTTATTTCACAATGTGCAGTTCAAAGTTCCCACATATTGCAATCAAAAGGTGTATGTTAGTAGCTCTTATTTTCCTATACTTTTAGGTTCACATTTATTTTTTTAAGGCTGAACTGTTTTGAAGTCAAGGCTTCGATCCAATGTCAACTGACCTATGATAGACCTAACTACCTACTAGTGTACCCCAAAAGGTTTGTTCTGTCTCATTGTTATCACAAAGGAGATTAATATCCTACACGAGATATTTGAATCAATTCTATAAAGCAACGATCGTTTTGCGTGTCCGTCTTTGCCCTCAAAGCATTTTTGAGTACCCCCCAATTTGAATTACTCACCTCTGTTTGTAGGGAGAGGGAGAGAGCTATGTACGATGTGTTTTCATGTACTATGCTGGTTCATTCCAGCCCCACTTCCTTACCTCTTTGCTCTTAACTCTCCCGACAACAACACTGATGACGTAGTTAGCAAATGCTCCCACAAATATACCCATTTACTAACAACATACAAGGCTGGCTATGTGTGGTACACTCATTGATTCGCTGTGGCTGCTTGGATGGCCACTAGTTTGGTTCGTTTGTGTTTTGTTTGCTTAGTTATATTACTGTATTGACTGAAAGAGAGTCAGTAAACGTTTGGTTTTTATTTTGGCTCTCCAAAATAGGTTGGAAATTGGAATTGACTTGGTGATGGTAGTAGTTGCTAATTGACACCGCATCGTACGACTGCGTTTCCTCAGCCAGAGACTGGCAGTTTGGCCCTGTTTTGCAATTCATAATAGAAATAGACGTGATACGATCGTGGTGCCTCCAATCAATTGCCGTCGTATATCGAAAAAAAAATTATTTGAAATAAGCTAACGACAAATTTCTCTTGGAAGTAAGAATCGAAATGAAAAGGAAAATCACAAATACCTCTAAATTTTGCATATAATCTGAACTTGTAGTATCAACATTTGGTGTATTTAACCTTAACCGTGAAAATTGATTCGGGAGAGTTTATTATTGACATATCTACTTGCCAATACACTAGTGTATACTCATCATGATATCCCCATCGCTCTGCGAAATGATATAAACAAACGATATGGAAAATACTCAGACTGGAAGACAATACTCTCTTCGCCAAGTCCGCCATAAATTATATAAGAGATGTCTGATTGTGTGTGTGTATGAAGTGTTTATGACATAATTATAAAACGTTTTGGGCAAGCAGATTAATTCGGACTCTTTCGACCGCAAATGTCTTATCATTGAGTGCATAGATTATATCAACCGACGGTAGCCCAGGGTTCTGATTATTATTAAGCATTAAATATGTAAACTTTCCATGCCGCGCATACATACAAATGCGCGGTGTTGTTTTTGTAATGCTCACTTAATCATGATCGTTCGAATTCAACTACATATGCGAATAATAAAACACCCAATTTGTTAATTGAAATAGAAAACATGGTGCGACTTTGGAACTCGGTCCTAATAGAAGTTTTCTATATAGATTAACTTGTCAAATCAAAAGTTTTTTCAAAGATTATCGTCTGTAGATAAGAATTGCTGCCAAAATACGCAAGTCTGCCAAAAATATCGTTATGTTGAGTTATTGGAATATTTGCAAAGAGGAAAACAGTGTCGAGTAAAAGTTTGGTAAAGACTTGAGGTGAATTTAAGAAGAAAGTATGGCAGTACAAACATTTTCAATTACCCACCCACATATTCTATTCAATTTAAAATTATCACATAATTAAATCTAACAAAAGCAATGTTCACATGTTTTTTGATTGATTACAGCTTTTCATTATGGTGTCCGTCTTTTATCAAAGCTATGCTGGAAATTAATTGCCTTTTATTGCCAAAACAAAATTAACCACATCGATCCCATGGCAGACGAAGTAGGAAGTATTCAAACCGACATTTCATATGACAAGTGGATGTAAACATAACGTAGAATATATTCCTTCTCTTATTTAGTAATTATTAACACAAAAATGAAGAAAATTGTAGCGAAAGAAGGGATGTGAAACAATATAAAAAGGAAAACAACTATCTGATTTTCTAGGAATATTTCAAACATTTTCCTTAACATTTCACAAAAACCAGAACTGAAGTGCCTGGGGAACATATAACCATGACACCGACGAAAAGTAATCCGGTATTAGCGTTACAATCTACGACTAATAATTGCATTAGAGTCTCGAAACTGATTTTCAATTTGATACGTTTTGTTATAATCCTAAAGCATTTCACAAAATGGGTCTTGTAAAATGTCATAGTATAACAAATTTACATTTGGATGGTGTTTAAATATGCACCAATATTCAAATTAAACCTGTATATTTATATCACGACTTTCTCTTTGTCAAACCGAGAGACATATGTGGGCTATTATCTTCTACTTTTTAAATCAATCGAAACAGGCGATAAGCACATATCGTCTGTGGCGCAGAAAAAGCCGTAAGCAACATTTTAAAAACTATTCATGAAAAAGATAATTATTTAAAAAAAGCTAATGGGATTTTTCTTTAACTTATATGTAAATGGAATATATTTTGTTTTTTTTTACTATTTTGTTGTTTTTTTTTAATTATATATTTTTTGGTAAATTGTTATTCATATTAAGGCCATGGTAGAACTAAGAAGGTAGGCTACGCAATCATATGATTACATTTTTTTTCAAAATTATTCAGTTGACAACATCTTATTGTCAAAATTAATATTTACAAATTAATTGTATACCCACAAATCAGAGATGGGAACCTGTTTTTATAAAGTGAAATTTGACAAGGTAAGTTACAGAAAATGCAGAGGTGGGATTGCTTATTTGAAATGACTTTACCTTTTTAATTTTACCATAATTATGGCTATAATCGTAAAGTAGTTTACTTTAAGTTGTTTTGTGTGACTTAGAATACAGTAAATTAAACCATCGCATTTGTAAGGGACCCCATATCATATGGCGAACCTGGAGACGGTTACATTTCCTCTGTTATATTAGTAAATTATAATTCTGCTTTGATAAAACTTAGATTACGACTTTTCAGGGAGTTGCAGACGATATTTATTTACTTATAGTTTTTGGAACATCTTTTGTACGTACTGAGATTATAATTGCTGTCATATATTTTTAGTTTCCAGAACATAACAACATATAAGTATGGATCGTCCCATTAGCGCTTTTGTTAATCCTTTCGGCCAGCGTCCATGGATGGCACAGACTGGCGCCGCTGCCCCCAGTGGCGGTGGAAAGGGTTTGAAGGGAATCATTGCAGGCGGCATAACCGGAGGCATTGAAATCTGCATTACTTATCCAACTGAGTATGTGAAGACACAACTACAGCTCGACGAGAAGGGTGTCAATAAGCAATACAACGGAATTGGAGACTGTATCAAGAAAACAATACAACAAAGAGGATTTTTCGGATTATATCGTGGCTTAAGTGTGCTGCTCTATGGCAGTATCCCAAAATCTGCGGCAAGGTAAAGTTTAGAACGCACTTCTTAAAAGGTCAATAATTTCTACGTAACGAAATTTCCTTAGATTTGGTGCATTCGAAACTCTTAAAGGATACATGGTAGATGAAAATGGCCAATTGAGTGCATCGGGTAAACTACTAGCTGGTTTAGGAGCCGGTGTATGTGAGGCTGTGTTGGCTGTTACTCCAATGGAGACAATCAAAGTAAAATTCATTAATGACCAACGCAGTGCCAAGCCCCAATATAAGGGATTTGCCCATGGTGTTGGTTGCATTATCAAAGCGGAAGGTAAGTTCACAGTTGATACCAATATTTTTAGTTCGCAGAGAAAAATGTTCTTGTCGGGAATAAAGCAAAAGCATTTTAACAAGATTTTTTAAAAGGCTAAGTTTTTGACAAATACTAATTGCTTCTATTGCGATCTCGGTTTTAAAGACATAATCACAAACTTTTATTAAAATATATAACTTTACTAAACTATAAGAAAAATTAGAAAAAAGGAAAAGAGATGTGTGGTTGCTGCCAGGCCGTAAGTCGTTTTGTTGATTTGCGTTTTAAACAGAAACGCCAAAATAAAATCAAAAATCTTTTTTTTTACACAAAAAACACGATCTATGTATATGTGTTCGGACTTTTTTTGACCATGCACCATGAACATTTTAATTCAAGTTTCATATTATAAAAAGGACTTTTCGGTTTCAAAGAATAGGTTACCTATACAAAAAATTAATTTTACTAGAACCTTTAGCCTGCTTTTTAAGCAAGTGCATCCTGGGAACCACATTCTAATTAAAAAATCTAAAAATGCATTTTAAGTTTTAACTTAACGAATCCTGGATGAGCTATTTAATTCTATAATAGAGAAAGAACTTAATTCTCTCCGCTGTATTTCGAAATGTAGGCGGGTTTTTGCTATTTCTCACGAAACAGGACCGCGGCTACCGAAAAAGGCCACAAACAACGTCTGTCAGTAGATGTTCGCGTCAATAAGCATAATCACACAAATTATTATTTTATTATATATAGAAACAAAAGTTGACACTAAACATTTATGTTCATTTTACAGGTATAACCGGAATTTACAAAGGTGTTACGCCTACAATTTTAAAACAGGGCTCCAATCAAGCCATTCGTTTCTACGTCATGGAATCCCTCAAAGATCTGTACAAGGGCGATGATAAGAACAAGCATGTTCCTAAATTGGTGGTTGGTGCTTTCGGTGCCATCGCCGGTGCTGCTTCAGTATTTGGCAACACGCCACTGGACGTCGTGAAGACTCGTATGCAAGGTCTAGAAGCAGCTAAATACAAGAATACAGCCGATTGTGCCATGAAGATTTGGAAGAACGAAGGATTCAGCGCGTTCTACAAGGGAACAGTGCCTCGCTTGAGTCGTGTATGCTTGGACGTGGCCATTACCTTCATGATTTATGACTCCTTCATGGACCTCTTCAACAAAATATGGAAGGAATAAATCTAAACCGAACAAATGTCATGACCCTAGGAAAGTCCCCTCTGTAAATAGATACGCATGCGAATTTGTAAATGTATTGACTGACCACTCGAACTTATGTACACCATGGCAACTTTAGATTGTACAGAGCTGTACCAATTGTGTTTTACTCAAGTCTTTCGGAATTTCTCCTCTTCTTTCAAATGACTACGACTACGACATAATTTTAGCACAATCTTACTTAACTGAAAAGTATATTGTATTGCATTTAATTGAAAACGATTTTGCGTTTGTTTGTAGTTTATTGTTTTTAATTAATTATACACTCCGAGAGATACATAATACATTATCATAGATATACAAATAATAAAAACACGTTGTGGAAACAAAAGACGGAGGCGAGAATTGTTTTCAATTTAAAAGAGTCGAAATAATTGTTACCAATTTAAAATGCCTGCATCTAAAGCTCGAAAAGGGAAGGAAATATTTAGATCAACGCAGTACAAAGTATGGTGTACATTCTACTAGTTCTTGTTATTGTATAAATTGGGACAAGACATATCTTTGGATTTAATTTTTGATTACGTGTGTGTGGGGTAGAGAGTCAACACGAACAATAATATAACTTGGGCAATAAGACAGAAATTTGGTTATATACATAAAGTTTTTTTTTTTTTTATCAAATTAAGCTATAGCTGGCCGCTGTAGTCTATCGTATAACGTTCAATGGAATCGTTGAGTGTTTGCTGCATAGGATTCTTCCGATTTTCTCCTCTAAGGTTTTACTTAGCTCATGCCATGTACATTTTCCGATTAATGAAACTTCTTCGAGCGGTGGCCTAAACACTACTAGGACGTTCAAACAAATGCCGTCAGTGGTATGTGGCGGAGGAGAAGGACAATGCTCTACACTTAGTATCCCATGAGGACGATGCTGGGGAAGTTCGGCTCCAAAAAGTTCTACCATAAACTTTCGCAAAGTTGAATGTAGGCTGCGCTGGGGGTGCACTTCCACCGTGGGAAAATGATGGACATTTTTCTCGCTTACCAGCACGTTTAATGCATTGGTGGCGCGCTTTCTGATCACTGCCACCACACGCAAATAGTTTTTGTGATGTGAGTATTTAGATGGCAGCACTTCACTATGCCACAAAACAGGTTGAGCAGACTCATGACGGTTGATGTAGGACTTGCCTATTTCAATAATGTTCAGGATATCGTTAGATCTGAGTGGCAGCTCTTGTATATTTTGTATCCATTTCGCTTGCAACGATTCACTGTCTGCTTGGGCGGGGGTCTTCAAGATGCCACCTGTAACTATTCCCGTTAATACAAATCGAAACCATGATCCACCTGCTGCTTCTATTGCCAAAAGCGTCGTTATTTTACAATTGAGCCCCGTCTCCTCAAACACCTCCCTTACAGCTGCCTCGCAAATCGACTCATTCTTTTCCATGCGACCTGCTGGTAGATACCATTTCCCTGTTGAGTTGAAAAAACGTAATTAAAAGAGATTCGCCACACATAAATTTTTTCAGTTTGCATACCTGCACAGGATTGTTTGGCTTCCTGCATTGCCAGCACTTCGTTATTCTCATTGAAAAGAACACAGGCCACAATATATGTAACAGTTTTCCCAATCACTGGTATAAAATCGGAGGAAGCCGTTGGCTGAATGCCTTGGGCTTCAGCCGTTGCATTTTGTTCTTCCAAAGAAAAGTCACATAATTCCTGTGTAATGTCACCTAGGTCCTGTCCAGCTATTAAGCTCAATAGCTTTTGTTCGATTGACGGCAATCCATTTGTCTGAGGCATCTTCACTCAATGAACGATTGGGTTCGATCTGGGGAGAGATAATAAGCGTGGATTTGTACTTCTACTCAACTATTCATTCCAACTTCATGTAAAATAGCCCTCTCTCCAAAAGTACAACAACAATAGTCACTCACCACCACTCAATGTATATGGGTATGTATGTAGGCGTGAGAAAAAAACACTTGAATAGCTTTAATTCTAAGTTATGCGAAAGAATGTTCACAAAATTTCATTGATTCGAGGAGCACTGCTTACACGGTAATTGGTTCAACCGAGGAAAACAATATTTATGATGTTTTAGTGCATTTTACAGAGCAATGACTACCACGTTTTTCATTCTTTCCTATAAGCAAATCTTTGGAATGGAATACAGGTATGTAGAAATATACAAACGAAACATTAGGTCGTTGCTTTGGAATGCGGTTTGGCCAATTGTTTTCTTTTTGTCTTGTTTCTTGTTTTGTAGACAACCACACTGACGAACAAACACAAGTAAACTCAAACTATTGTGCGATTTTTATGAACTCTCATGTCTCGCGTTGTTCGACTGCCTTTCTCTGTTCTTAAGAATGATTGAATGTTTCTGCAAAATCCATAATAAAAGACTGTCGAAGCGTTGTCGTTTTAAGCTGGTAAAAGTTTCGCGTGACACGGCCGAATGTTGAAATGAAACTGTTTCGGATTGAACCGTCTTAACCAATTCTGAGTCTCGAAGCTTGTACACATGCGCAAGACACTGCAGGAGCATTAGGAGGGGAGTGCCTTGAGAGTTTCTTCAATAGAGCATAATATTAATAATGAAACACTGACAGTAACAGTAGTGGTAGTAGTAGTAAATAGTAACATCTTACAGACGACGCAGAGTAAATGTGTGGTATGCAATGGCCCGACCAGACCTGACTAGGCAACGGTTACAGGTGGTATATTATCACTGGTTTGACTTGTTTGCTTTGGCGGTCGCTGACTAAACAACACACAAAAGCTATAAATGCTGGTAGTTTACATCTCATCCAGATTGATATAATTAGAAAGTATCGTCTCGATTTTCCGAACCATCGCAAATACTAATCAATGAGATAAAAGCACAAAGAAAACCAGTTTTTTCTTGTAAATTCAAGTTCATGAAAAAGCGGACACAATTTATGTTTTCCTTTCTCTTTCGATGATATTGAACTGCTCTCAATTTTATATTATTAAAACCGAAAACAAAAAAATGGAAACCAGTCGTGGAAGAAATTTATTGAGAAGAAAAGCCTCCGCAGTGTTTTGAATATACCGATTAACAACCAAAACAAAAAATGCCTACAATTTTAAAGGTTAGTTCTGGGTCATGTTTATTAAACTAAATTGTCTGAATAGCGGCCAGTAAATATTTAAGAAATTCCCAACGCTGCAAAATTAAACTCTTGCAGTGTCTGGAGCAGACAATTACCAATTCACTTTTTTACAAATACAAATTTAGATGAATGAACGCTATTGAATCGCACATGTACATATTCGTTTAGTATAGTTTGTTTTTTGTCGTACAAAATATATATAACGACCTAAAATATTTAAGTTCCACATGTACAAGTCATTGAAATAGAGTAATATAAATTCTGGAAATTTTCTTATCGTGTATACTTACTTGACGATATCTAGATTGACAATGTGCGTTCGGCGTTGTTTTTTTTTTTTTTTTTGACTTAATAAATCTCAATCCAATCTCACATAAATAAATTCCCAGCAATTAGGTATACGTCATCCATGACTGACACTTCTACCCTATTAAATATGTCTTGGGTCTAATATGTGCGATCTCAAATAGTAGCTTACACTCCACCCTTTCCAAAATGGTACCATATGTGGATATATTTTCCGGTATCGAATTATGTTTATTCTATTTCTATGCATTGTTTATTTAACTTTAAGTCCTTTTTATTGCAGAGGTTTGCTATTTCCTCCTCCGGGGTGCGGCTGCCCGAACTAAAGTTGGTTATATTCAAACGTTTTTCTACCAAATAAAAATACTGATTCGCCTGTTCACACAATAGACGAGTCTGAAATTCCAGCGGAAGAACTCTTTCTCCTCGAAAAGGCGGACTTCCTTTGAAAAATAAATTATGTGGTTGTAAGTAACCCCAAAAGCTTCGTAATAGCACTTGTACCGTTTTGGCTATTCTTAAAATAATAATTATAATGCCAATCAAATCAAATACAAAAAGGAACTTCCAAATAACAATTTCAAAACTATTCGAAAGGGGCTCTATACACAACGCAAACAGCAACACCAAAAGCATTCAGCAAATATGTGCTACAATTTTATGGGCCGATATTCAAAATTTTTCTACGGTGGCGATATCTCATTAGGGGTTGGCCAACTCAACCCTCTCATTACAGTTTTTGTACTAAATTAAAAAAAATTACAATTTTGTATGAAAACGACAAAATATCCTCCTCACATACATACATATACAGGAACGTTGTCTAGTCATTTGGACCCGTGTTGATCAGGCATCTCCTAAGTTTTTGAAAAATTGTTGGTGACTTCAGTGTTGTCATAACGTGCGACTCCTAAATTCAATGACATGGTTATAAAGCATCTTACCACGAACTTTTTAACTACAAAACGTATGTTTCGCTTCGCCAAGCTGGTATGCTCCAAGTCACGGAGTGGTATGCAGTAAAAGTTTTCCATCCATTACATGCCGTTCCGGAACGAATAAGTTTGAGGAAACTATTCTGTAGAGGGAACTATTGGTGAACAAATTTTTGGTTACGTTCTACCATGTCCTCACTGGCGTATTAACAGCTTCGTTTACACTTATAAAATAAAATATATATCTTTAAGTACGGGTCATGTTAGAAAAATACTGGTAGTCGCATCGACACAGCTGCTGGGACAATGAACTGTCAAACTAATTTTGAAATTGGAAATTTGGAATGAAAAGTCATTCAAATTCGTTAAAATCGTCGAAAAATGCATATAAGAAAACATATAAAAACCTACTTATTTTTGAAAAACATTTTAAAATGTTGACATATCAATGTTCCCAAGCGTTGATGCAAAACGCTTGATCTCCTCATAACCGGATTTATTTTAAATCCGGTGCGGAATCTACATAGTGTCATCAAAGCATCAGTGGGTGAAGCATATGTGGCTTCACTCAAAGAAGCAATGTTTCCGCAAAGACATTGATTGCGTTTTGCATTCGAATAATAACAAAAATATATATATATTTCTGCATAATAATACATTCATGCATTTTTTTCTTTGCACAAAGTCATCAATGTGAATAGACACTTATGTTTCAACATCAATTGTATCTTTAGTAGGTTTTTTGGCTTTTTTGAACTCAATTTTGTTTGTTTATGCACACCTTACAAGCATGAGCTGAGCAGCATTTACATACTCCTAAGACGTATCTAAATTGAGAGGTTTTAACCATATGTTCTAACCTTGTTTCCCTGTATCGTGAAGAAAACTAAATAATAATGTAAATTTAACCTCAAATAGGAGTGAATTAAGCGACTATTATAAGTGCTGCCAATAAATAGAGAGTAGAAGCGAGAGAGTGAAAAATCAAAAGTGTTGCCAAGCTAATTCAATTGCTCAAATATAGACTTATAGAGACCTATTTCGTTTCATCTTCGTGCTAAAAATTAATTTCTTAATTTCATACATTTTATAAGAGGATACAACGGGCACAATAAAAAGTGCTTTCAAAACATTTGAACAGCGCACAGCGGGGATTAGAAGGTTGTTTTCTTTAAATAGGAGGGACAATTGTTGGAAATTCTGTGAGAAAATAAAGAAAAGACCGTCGTCTTGCCCGTGCTCTCACACCCCTCCCTCCCTTACCAACACTGTGCGTAGTAAGTTAATGTATACCAACCAACCAACCAATCAGAAAAATAATCATACCTGAAATTCCTCACGAAAGGAACGGAAAATCATAGTCGAAGTGTTTTCCAATAAGAATCTTAGAAACCTGCAAAACAAGAGCCCCCAGCATTGAGTAAAAATTCGGTGGGCCACAACAACAATACAATAAGAAACACCTTAGAGAGAAATGTCAGATATGAATATTGACAGCATTATTTCAAGATTATTAGAAGGTTTGTATTTGCGTGTCTTGCGAAATATGAATGTAACCATGGAATTCACCTCATGATTCTTTTGAACAGTTCGCGGTGCTAGACCTGGTAAGAATGTCCAGTTGTCAGAAAGTGAAATTCGGGGATTGTGCTTAAAGTCCAGGGAAATATTTTTGTCCCAACCTATATTGCTGGAGCTAGAGGCACCGCTTAAAATATGTGGTAAGTTGAAAGATGTTCGATTAATGCAACGTCATTTAAACATATTTTGGAAACTGTATGAAATCTCCTAGGCTGCGGATATGAACTCATTGCAAAAATGTTTAGTAGGGTGTAAAAGTTGTAGTTTTATCGTGGGATTCCCACACGCGGATACGCAGCTTAATAAGTAAGAACTATGTGTGTTTGGAGTTTGTAAATGTCAAGTCAATTGCGAGTACTGTTTCTAGTGTTCCGTACGTAATTTCAAGCGCGATGTTGAAGTTTTTGATTTTTTGTCTGAATGCTCATTTCGGAAATTCTCATTTGTTATCCAATACTGATTTCTAATAACAACATCTTCCTTTTTCGTTCTTTTTAATCATTTATGTTTTTAGGCATGGGTATTTGTGGATTTATTTTTCATGTATTTCAATTTTCGATTATCCTAGGTGACATCCACGGCCAGTACTATGATTTGTTACGTTTGTTCGAGTATGGTGGGTTCCCCCCAGAGTCTAACTACTTGTTTTTGGGGGACTACGTAGACCGCGGTAAACAGTCTTTGGAAACGATATGCTTATTGTTGGCTTATAAAATCAAATACTCGGAGAACTTCTTTTTGCTACGTGGTAATCACGAATGTGCAAGTATTAACAGAATTTATGGGTAAGTTTTAAGTGTCTTGTATTGCGAAAAGTCAGATGACAGTCAACTATTTGCCTCCAACAGTTTTTATGATGAGTGCAAAAGGCGTTACACAATCAAGCTGTGGAAAACATTTACAGATTGCTTCAATTGTCTACCGGTAGCTGCCATTGGTAAGAACAGGGATGAAAGAAGTAATTCTGATATTTATATTAATCCATTCATTTTAGTGGACGAGAAAATATTTTGTTGTCATGGCGGTCTCAGCCCTGATCTTACAACGATGGAACAAATAAGGCGTATTATGCGGCCAACAGATGTTCCCGACCAAGGATTGTTGTGTGATTTGCTTTGGTCAGACCCTGACAAAGATACAATGGGTTGGGGCGAAAATGACCGAGGCGTTAGCTTTACTTTTGGTGCCGAGGTAAAGTCTTGCCTGTTGCGCTTAAATTGTTTATTTGTAATTATGTCAAATGTCTTTGTTTTAGATTGTGGGAAAATTTCTTCAGAAGCATGATTTTGACTTGATCTGCCGTGCACATCAAGTCGTTGAGGATGGATATGAATTCTTTGCCAAGAGGCAATTGGTAACGTTATTTTCCGCACCAAACTACTGTGGTGAATTTGACAATGCAGGTGAGTTGGGAAAACTTACAAAATCTTTTTCAATTGTACATTCAGAGAGAAAATATATATTAATTTATTTTTGTAATTGTTTTCTAGGTGCTATGATGTCGGTGGATGACACTCTTATGTGTTCATTCCAAATTTTGAAACCGGCTGACAAACGACGTTTTGTCTATCCAACATTCGGCAGCTCAGGGCGGCCCCTGACACCACCCAGGGGAGCCAACAATAAAAACAAAAAGAAATAAGTTCAAAGTTCAAAATTCAGATGTCATGTTCAAACCTTACTACGTACCCTGTATGGTTAAATTTACTAAAGCAAAATATACACACCCGCATTATAGTAGAAACACAGACAAACACACACATACATTCATTATAGAGAAGAAAAAAATACATCCTCCGAAACCTTCTGTTCGTTCAAATACTAGAGGTATTTTAGTTTTGTCCGCAAATGTTTGTAAATTTGTCGTTTGGCTAACTAAATTTGAATGATCATATGTCCATATTTTAGCCCCTTTCTTTTTCTCATAAAGTTTACTTCTATATAGAAATATGTGTATTGTATAATTCTTAATTTTAGGATAATTTATTATTTGTTCTATTTTGTTTTGTTTTTATGTCTACTCCCGCCTATTGTGATTAATTATACCTTTCGCTTTTAATCCACCACTTAGGTATCGAGACACGGCGCAATTATTTTTTTTACAATATAATTTAATCACTTACACCAAATACAAGTAAAAATAATAAAATGAAGTAAACACAACAAAAATAAAAGATAAACCATTCTTTATAAATTAAGAAGACAAGAAAAACGAAAATAAATTCAACCGAATGCTACAATATTATATTTGAAATGGATAATTCTCTTAATTTGTCTGAAAATGGCAGGTGAGTCCGTTTTTATACCCTGCTTCATCAGAAACTGAAACCCTATATAAATGTACGTATACATACAAAATTTCTACCAGGGTTAAGACTGATAATTGACCAATCACAATAAAATGTATAGTTCCAGAACTACTAGAGTGTACAATTTTTACTACCATATCCGATTTTCCCTTCATGATATCGAAAAAAATTTCAAGACTAGTAAATTCAGTAACAGAACAAAATGTGGTTATAAAAATCATACGTTTATGGTAATTTTATTGTGTATTTCATAGTCATAGTATTTCATTTTATTTATGTATTTCATAGTCAGTTTTTATGGAGTTTGTTAATTATCAGAGTCAAACCGGACAAAGATTTTTATGTAAACGTACTTTGAGAGGTAGCTTTATTCTCATGGTAGAAGAATACAGGTAGATGCATCCACGCTTGGGAACATTGATATGTCAAAAATGTTAAAATGTTTTTCAAAAATAAATAGATCTTTTTTCTAATTTTTAATTTTTCTTTTACGAAAAGAAACGGAGTTTGTTATAATATCCATTTTTCAAAGATTTTTACTAATTTGAACGATTTTTCACTCAACATTTTCAATCATCATATCGAAAAACTTCAGGTGGGCATAGAAACCACCTGAATATAATTGTTTCTTATGGTTGCCTTCAATGTAGAAGAATATAGGTAGTCGCATCGACATAGCTGCTGGGATATTGAACTGTCAAACCAATTATGCATTGAACATTTGATATTTGAATGAAAAATTATAGAAATTTGTAAAATCTGTTTTAAATGCATTTCATAAGAACCGTCGCATAAGAAAACACATACAACAATCTATTTATTTTTGACAAAACATTTCAAAAATGGTGTCATATCCCATGCGTTGATGCACCTGTATTCTTCTACCGTAGTAGCCTTGTAATGTCATTGTACTGTTTTGAATAATATCCCAAAATATTTCGAAATTGTTAAAATTCTTGTGCCAGAACTGCAAAAATGTAAAAGTTTTCGCTACGATATTAAATCTTTTCCTTTATGATATCGAAGAAAATTGTAAAATTCTGGAAGGAATAAAAATTCAAATTACAGCTTTTGGGTAGAATAAGTGTTTGCGGTTTGGGATAAATGAATTTCAATCATTTGTCGAGGTTTTCTCTTCATTTTTGTAAAGAATGAGTCAAATGAGCAATACAACTTGTTTCAATTGTTTTAGTGAATTTTGAAGTTACAAATCTCAGACTTCAAAGTTGTATTTTTTGAATTAATTCAATCTGCCCTAGCTTGTAATTATTGTACCATGCATACAATTTTCATTTGTTGAAGACATTGAAGGTTCAAAATTAAACATTTCATTCTACGAGATATATGTGTGTGTATGGTGACAAAAAATTTTGTTAATAATTATTTTATAAACTATAAAAACATTTAAGCTGGAACCTTCAAATTCGACCCAAACTTTCAAATTCAAATTCCTTTGGAGTTTCTATAAAATGTCGTGTTACCTTTATTTATATTTTCGTATGAAAGAGCACATGTGTTGAAGTGTTCGCATGGCATATTTTGTGACATATCATAGAGGGATTCAAGAGCCGCACTCGAACAATAATTTGGCATTCAAATGCATATCCATGATGCCAAGCTACTTATGTACCCACACCTTAAGATCTTTCTTACAATTCCGAAGGAACTTACTGAGTTATAGTACGTTTACGTTGGAAATGTTTTAGAAAACCCATACCTCAAATAACCCGAAAAAAAACGAAAAAAAAAACTCTAAATTAAATATGCCTTAAATCTTGCTAAATATATATAAACACGTATCTAATTTCATGTTGTTACACTTTGACATGTCGACATTTTGCGGACAGCCGTTTTCTTGCTGAAATTTACTTGATGTAGTTCGAAGGGGCAAATTTCCTTTTCATGCAGACCAAGGCCAATTTAATAAGGTTACACAGGAGGCGCACTTAAGTCACTTCGAACTGAATTCCACAATGAAAACGATACAGATCATTTTAATTTAAAATTGAAAAATAAAACAGATCATCCTCGCAGCCGATAAGAAACAGTCAAAACATAACTTCCGCTTTTTGTTGTTCTAAAAACATGTCGTACTTGTAAAAGATGTTCGTTCAATTTAACGGTGACTGTCGGTAAAAAACAACAAAACGACTAGCCAACCAGACATGAAAGAATTCAACCTTACAAGTTTCAATGACCAATTACATTACTGGTTACTTCCGTCAAAATAGAACCCAGCAAACAAAACTGTCAGGGTTTGGCGGAATGTTGAAATTGGAATTTATTTGAAAGCTCTAACTGAAATTTGATTTCTTTCTTTTTTTCTCTCTTGCGGTGTATACCCTTGGGCTATGCATACAAACACGGCGAACAACACACACAAAAGGCATTCACAAGAAAAAGAGAAAAACTCTCTTCAGAAAACTGTTTCGTTTCCCTTCAACATTTCGTTTGCTGGGAACACACACTACTTTTTGGCCACTGAGATTGCAACCTAAGTGCCAGAGACGCCGATGATCGATGTGTTCTATGGGATGTGTAACCTGAGCCACAAATTGACTTCTATGCATATAAGTTCAATAAACTTTGCAATATACAACCTAAAAAGGAAGGGCAGCTAGGCGAACAACAAAGGTATGTTATCCATAATACAGATATCTATGATGTACATGCATACACACATGCTTATGCACATACATATTCGTATTTGGCTTTAAGAGCCAACATCCAATTAAGTTGTTTTGTTTTCTTTTAATTTGTGGCTTGCACACATGGGTTAACCGGTTGCCATTGGCCACATGGAACAAGCTTCAACATCATCCAGATTTTTGTCATACTATATAAACAAGCAATCAAACTAGTAGAATATGGGCCAAAGCTCAACAAATAAAAATGCTTTTTGAATGCGTTAATACACTCAAAAAGTTCAGCATGTATATTTTGTATACCCTCAACTTTATGGCTAGAGAAGGTATATAATTTGATACAGCTGAAATGTGCCTCATCGAAATAACGTTTAAAGAGCCTATGTATTGATGGAATTTCCTGAAATTGAGCTGTTTCGGCACATCGTAATTGTTTTTGTAAAATTTTCACATAAATGGTAACACAAAAGTTGGTTTGTTGTAGCGATTCACCGATGCGAGTACCTAATATCTCTACCATGGCCCAAGTATGAGGTCCCCCTTCCAACCAGCTGAATACCAAATGAAGCGCCAAAATATCAAATGAAATGCAGGAGTACCTTGTAATTGCACCATGACATATACCTTGCTGTAATGTACTACTTTTCCAGTTTTCCGATATCATAAAGGGAAAATCGGCTATATTAGTAAAAAACTTTCACATTCTTGCAGTTCTGTAACAGACCAATAATTTGATATGTTTATGCTGGTGCCATCAACATACGTTATATAATAAAATAATTTGTTTGATACTCCGTGAATATCCCGCAAAAACTCGCAAATTAATTAAAAGTGCATTTCATTCAAAAAATAGATGTTTTCTAATTTTTTTTTTTTAATTGATAATTCATACAGGGTGATATAAAAAACTGCAACAAAGTCAAACGCCATAATTTTTATTTTTTTTTATTGTTTTGAATGAAAGCAAAAAATTTCGGAGAAAAAAGTTTAGATTTGTTCGAAGTGATTACCTTTGGCACGAATTATGACCTTCAAACGGCCAATGAAACCGTCACACGCTGCTCGAATGTTGCTCTGCGGTATTTTGGCCCATTTCCGGCAAAGCGCTTGCTTGAGGTGATCCACACTTTGGTATTTTTTAGTGCCAACCTTGCTTTCCAAAATACTCCAGACACAATAGTCCAACGGATTGGTATCCGGAGATTTTGGTGGCCATTGTGCGCTAGAAATGAAGCGAGGAACCTCATTTTGTAACCATTCTTGGGTGGCGCGTGCTGAGTGCGATGGTGCTGAGTCCTGATAGAATATCCAAGGTCTGCGGCCAAAATGTTTGCATCCCTTCATCTTTAATACACCCTTCAGAATATTTTCGCTATAATATTCGGCATTTATTCTGATGCCACGGCCAATGGTGCGATCATTTTGTTTGTTTACAAACTGCTGGACAACGAATGTTTTCTCATCGGAGAAAAGCAAATTCGGCAGTTTTGCACTCTTTTGAGTCTATTTTCTTTCTGTTGGGGTGTAAGTTCTTGCACTTTTTGAAATTTCGATGGCTTTACCCCGAGATCATTTATCAATATTTGCCGAATGGAATATTGCGATGTGTTCAGTTCACGCCATTTCTCGGCCACTGCGACGCGGGTTTCGATCAAGTCGCTTCTTTACTTTTCGAACTATTTCTGCAGATGTTTCTGCTTTCTTCCGTCCACTTCCTGGACGTGGGGCTACACTACCAGTATCAGGGTAATGAGCGATGGTGCGAGACACAAAACATTTATTCACATTTAAATGCTTTTGTACGCTTTCTCACGAAAATGCTTTTCTACGCTTGTTAACAATATAATGAGCTGTCACTGGAATAATTTTAACAGCTGTCGGACGAGTGGCTTAGAAATTACAGCAGTCTAAAGTTGGTTGCAGCTTTTTCATCTCACCCTGTAATTTTGACATTTGTACTTCAGTAATTAAACCACGATTCCGTCGAGTAATAAATCTTCGAATAAAACTAAGCGATTGGTTACAATTGGATGCACATTCCAAGTAATTCTAATTAATGTAACATTTATAGGATCTATACACCACGTACATAGATCCTATAAATGAAAGAATCGGGAACCCATTTTTTTCTCTCTGGGTGTATAAACGTGTGACATGATAAAAACCAAGTTAAGACGGCTTTGCGCTACCATTGATGCATTCAGAAAATTGAAATATGGAGCTCACTTAATTCTACGAGCAGCTTAAAACGTGTAAGCTTTTTTACAGTGTGTGTACGTGTGTGTTCATTCATTCGCTTGGGTAGTTGGCTGGCTGGCTATCTATAGTGGACAACAAACCGCTCACCGATCTCAAACGGCAATATGCACCAGACAGATACACATGTATCTCTGTATGCGAATGCTCTGTCCATTTAACAGGTCGTTCGTGTAAAGTATAAAAGCTCCCATTTGGAGAGCATCTCCACATTATATAGGTAACGTTGAAAGTGATAATAACTTCAGAAATCAAACGTTTTTCATATCATAAGCAGCAAACAAGTCAAGCCGCCAGCTCTGAAAAACAAAAAAGTGGATATTTCGTACAAATTGCAAAAAAGATAACAACAACAACAGTAAAATATAACTCAAAAATGGAGCTGCGCATGCGTTACAGACTGACGCAGCCAACGACGGCTTCCCTCCTGGTTTTGGCTACCACTGCCGTGCTTATGGCAGTGAGCTGCGCTGCAAAAGATTTGCGTAAGTATTCGGTGACTGAGAGTGTGTGTGTGAATGTGTATATGTTTCCATGATAGATTAGGTTTCGCAACAGAATTAAGAAAATCAAATCCGAAATTGCATACCAGACGGTAATAGCACAGCAATGCAATAACGAACGAAGTAATAATAACGTTAAGAAAACCAAACACCAAAGACAGTGATCATCATAAAAATTGTTATGATAAAAATAGTAATAATAATGTCAATATTAAAACCAATAATGATTATAATAGCCCTTTAAAATCCTAATCGGTAAACAAAGAGTTTACGTCTTGAAAGTGCACAAAATAAAATTGCGCTCGATTATGTCGTAAACCCCTGCACTTCAATGCATTTTGAAAAAGTAGATGCGTACGAATCGGCAGACAGAAACAGGCCATTAATTGACATTGCAATTGAAATTGTAAATATCAAAACAATTGTGAATATCAAAACAATTGAGTCTGCGTACTCGATATTTTGTAATAATTTTGACGAAGAATAACGAAACTTTTTACTGCAAAAATTTGTTCGGTACAGTTCAAATTCAGCATAATTTTAATAATCTTTCGATTTTGAAATCGAATTGAAAGTTTTTACTGTCTAAATAAGCATATCAGCCAAATAGTAGATGGTAATCATGATAATATTTTTTTCCACCCAAGTGTAAATGGTTACAAATGGTAAAAAAGAACGCCATCTTTTTGTGATCTCTCTTCATGCTGTCCAAACTTTTACTTGTTTTTCGGGGATGGATTGATAATCACTGTGTTGAAGTTAACAATATTAAAAATAAAACTGTATGGCAACTTTTGGAATTGTTTAGATTTCTCCAAAGAACTTACTGAAAAAATAGTACTGTAAAGCTTATTATTCGAAAGAGAAAATGTGCATTCTTGTTTGAACTTTATATGCCATCAAACTTCCAATCAAAAATCAAAATTCATCCAAAAGAGTTCATACACGTTCATCAAATGTTTGACTCAAATATTGCATCTTAGGATTTTATTAAATTATTGTTTTTCCTTAATATGATCCATTACAGAACTGCAAAATGTGCACTTTGACTTTTTTAGGTTCCGGAACAAAGCTAATTAGCTATTTTTTCGTTTCATGTCAGTTAAGATTATTCAAACTGATAGCAAAATATATACATCGACAGAAGAGTTGGCCGGTACGTAATATAGAAGCAGCCTGATTTTGGTGCTACAAAGATTCCAAATTTTAAGAAAAAAAAAAAAAAAACGGAGATAGGTTTCGCATTTTATTCAAATTTATTTTAAATGAGAGCTCATCCCAAAATAATTTTAAAAGAAAAAACTCGAATTAAGCTTCAGATCGTAATATTTGTACTAAACTCAGGACAGGTATGCAACTGCAATGTCGGATGTGGTTTCTAGCAACAACAAATTGAAGATTCCTCCAATTTCTGAGACAGAACTAACTTTAATTATTGGCTATTGATACAACAACCGGCTTAACTATTTTCAATATGGAAACCAATCCGCTGTTTGTAATTGTTTAGCAGATCTATAAATTCACAGTTCAAAACTTGTTTTTTTAGAGTTTCAATAAAAATATCGAATTCATCTTGTCGTCGTTCAATGTCAAGTTTGAAATACTAGCCAAGCGCAAAGATTAGCCAAAAAAAAAAAAAAACTACATTAAACCAAACATATAATTGGCCTCTAAGGCAACACCAACATAACTAGCGGCTGCTACCATTTCGGATGTGTGAAAACGACATTCGCACATTCAAATGTATATTAACATACATGTATGTATGCGTGTGTATTCTGTTGTTGTTATTATCATTATACCCATTGACGACCGACTATTCACCCCGTCCGTTCGCCTTAAACACTGACCTATCTTAACAATAGCAACAAATGAAGCAAAGCGTAAGAAATAAGGAAATGATTTTCATTGTATAATTTTTAATGGAGTAGGTAAATTTCCAAGAATAATTTTTGTTAAAAAAATTACAGGCACTTTTGTACAAACATACACATGTGTGTCTTAGATTCGTTGAATGCGTAAAAAGTAATTATTTTTTTTAGTCTTATCAAAGATACAACAATTAAAAGAAACTAAAAAATTATTGAGAAATTGTCTCAAAGGAACACACGTGGGGGCAATAACGAGTTCAGAACATAAAATGTATTCGCTATGTGATGTCTGTATCAACGATAAGATTTGTTTATTTCTCCGAAGTAACCTCTATGGCATTGTATTTAAAGCCAGAAAAACAGTCTCAGATAATGCTGTGATTATATTTTCAGAATTATATATAAAAGTTCTCACTCATTACTTGTTTTGTTTTAATTTCCCTTTGAGAGGTACATTTGGTACGTACCATTTTTCCTGATGATCGAAAAAAACGATTTCATACTTTGTATACAGTCAACACCGTTGGCGCCATTTTTTTCTTTTTTTGTGGTAAAGAAAAGGCGATGTCGTATTGGTCGTATTTTGTGATTGTTAAAATTAAAATACATTGCGTATACGTCAAATGCAGTTTCGTGTTAAACGCTTTGATAAGGCAAATACTATGATTTGCAAACCGTAAATTCTCAACAACAACAATGTAAACAGAACTGCACATTTTTAGACGGTGAGTGCCACTGAGTGGGGGTTTACCAATTCTTATTTGTTTTGTTTAATAAATTATGAAATCAATGCAAATATACTAATCGATGTTTAATCATGGATCTCTGAGGTTTAGACTTTAATATCGTAAAATACAGTAGTTTTCCGATTTAACGAACTTCAAAAAATTTTACAATCTGGGGAAAAATTGTACTCGATACAACGAACAAAAACGAAAATTAGGGGGTAGTTTACTGAATGATAGAGTGTGCGAAGCGATGTTGATGTCTATTAACGACGGAATGAGAAAAAGAAAACAATAAGTGTGAATTTGTGCAACAGTAAAAAGCCTATGATATAGAAAAAGGAAAAAAAAACCTACAAGTTCCTAAAATACAAACAAAAATTAAAAAATCTTTTCCGTTGAAGTCATTAAAAATAGAATTGTTTTATTAGACCTCAAAAAACTTGAAAAGGCTATTGTTTTGTTGTAAGATCTTGAATGAGTTTTATTATTATTGAAGTTATTCTTTACAAGCAGGGATGTCAACTGCTCCGACGTTAAAATCGCTACAGATAGGGTTTTTAAAAACCACTACAAATTTCAACTCACTAAGAGCAAAAAACACTATAAACAATTGTAAAAACGTCGGAAATAATCAGTCGTTATGCAGAAAGAGAGAAAATTGAAAAATCGTAAGCTTAATCAACTAATTTATTTGGAAATATCTTTATATCTTTTTAATCCGGCTTGAAAATAAAACAAACAAAAACCCAACAGATAATTCACACAAACAACTGAAACTTGTCAAAAAGAATAACAGATCTCACCCACACATATACATACATACGATTCTCAGTTTATTTCCAACCTCATTTTCTCCTTCATAGAAAGGTTCATTACAAGACCGGCCAGTAGGCCAATCTTTTAACTAAGTCAAATCATAATAGTGAAAAACGTAGTTTTAACCTAAGCCTATAAAAAAGCTTTGCCAGGTTTAACGAATTTTCCAAGTTAACGAACAAATATATTAAATATTATTGAATTTTTTTCGTTTATGTCGCGTGAAATGTCTTTCCCTTTCAGATTCATCTTAATGTCAAGAAATACATCGAAACTTTCAGGCATTTTCACCCACAAACTCCCGATCTTTAATAGATTATTTTTCTTTTTTTCATAGCCGAAGCATTTGACAAATGCAAAAGGGATTCAAATTTTGACAAATGTCTGGTAGATGCTGTAAACAAAGCTATACAAATATTAAAACCTGGTAAGGATAAACATATTTAACAACACAACATTCTTTGATGCATATTTTAATTCTAGGCAATAAAGAATTTGAAGTTCCTGCCCTTGAGCCTCTGCATGTTAAATCGCTGGTCATTGATGCCGGCACCGCACCAATTAATCTGAGGCAAACGTTAAAGAATGTTATGGTGACCGATATGATATCTACCAGCAAAATACAGAGATACAGGTCCGTATTAAGATATGATTATGCAGTGACACCCTTGTATACTAATTTAAACAATAACGTGCTTTCACCTTCCGCAGAACTGATTTAGACAAATATTTGATTATATGTGACAGTTTTACGGGTCGCATACAAATGTTGGGCGATTACGAAATGTCCGGCCGGATACTGTTGCTGCCTATTACAGGCAACGGTCGTGCTAATATAACACTTGTGAATACAAAAATTGAACATCGTTTGATTGGCGAGCCATTCGAGAAGGATGGCGTCCAATATATGCGACTGAAGGAGTATCGAGTATCCTTTGACCCAAAAAGGGTCTACATGCACTTCGAAAATCTGTTCAACGATGCCACATTATCACAGACCATGAATCGGTTTCTGAATGACAACTGGGAGACCGTATTCAATGAATTAAAGGTTGGGTATGCGAAAAGTTTTGGAAGAATATTTCGAGAGATATCGAATAGGTTGTTTGAGAAAATACCCATGGACTCTATATTCCTTAGATAATAGTTCATTGTATTATATGTTAGTCATAAGTAACCTTATCATTTTGTATATGTAGACACTTTTGTCGCGGTGAAAAGATATAAGAAACTAAATTGTATATAATCAATATTGAAACTTAATAAATAAATTCTCATATGTTATTCCTATTTATGGCACACTTATTTATTCTCATTTCAAATAAGGGTATTCACTCCACTGTACTCAACGAAAGTCGATTTACAACGTTAATAAGGAACAAACTTCGTTTAGGGACATCAAGCGAAAAAAAATTACACTTGCATCCAAAGTAGTTATTTTCGTTCGTTTTGCAGAAAACGAGTTCAATATAGATATATATGTACTATGAGAACATAAAAATAATTCATTTAGAACTATTTATTTAAAGCATAAATCATTCTATAAAAAATCTTCACCAAAAAAATTAGGATTTTTCATAAGCCTACAACGCATATTATTGAAATCTAAACTGATTTTAATATCCAAAATATTGAGGACCATAACTCAGGATTTTGGAAAGGATTTTTGAAAAATCGAGTCCAAAAAATCTTGAACCGTTTTTAATAACCCCATAATGTGACCAATTGTCAGTATAGTTATTTTCATAAGCTTTCAATTGATACCAACACACCAAATGCATTGAGAAAAATATTACGAGTACCACAAGCTTATGAACGTGAACCTTAAGCCTGAAAATCTTTAGAAAACATTGAAAAATGTTTGTGTAACAAATATAGAATAATCCAAATTGGACCCTTATTTAAAAGCCTATACTTTTAATTGTAGAATAAGCTTACGAAAGCAATATTTTATTAAGCTTATTTTGTAATAGTATAAAATATTATTTTTTTTTTCATTTTTTAATGATTTTACACATTTCATCCATTGATGGCCATTCCAGCTGTCACTGCCTCATGTGGTCTCTATACCTATACACTTTCTTCTCCCTTCTTTGAAATTCTGTATATCCTCCATTAATAATTCTACACTTCTATTGAATCCACGGCAGAAGAATACAGGTAGATGCATCAACGATTGGGAGCATTGATATGTCAAAAAAATTGAAATATTTTTTAAAATATTAGTAGATTTTTATATGTTTTCTTATACTTAGTCAGAAGGAGGCTATTATAATTCGCATTTTTCAAAAATTTTTGCAAATTTAAATAATTTTTCATTCAACATTTTCAATTCCAAAATTGGTTTGGAAGCAGCTGTTTCGACGCGTCTACCTATATTCTTCTACCATGATTGAATCCCTGAAACTTTATTTATGTCTTCAGTCTGAAATGATATTGAAATAATATATACCACACATTCCCAGATTTATTTTTCATCATCACCTTAAGAATTTGGTTCGAAATGGGTCCTAAATTCGCGTGATTTTACTTTTTTCAAGAAGAAAAAAATTTAGCTGATTTTAACAAATCTAAATTGTTATGATAAGCTATTTTTATAATATTATTCTCAAGCTGTATTGTAGTTTAGGTTTTGTAAGTAATACAAGTTTCAGAGTTATATGTCCAAAAATGAAAACAAAATAATTAATTTTCAATAAATTATTTTAATTTAGAAGAATATAGGTAGATGTCAAAAATTTTAAAATGTTTTATGAAAAAATAAGACCATTCATTTGCGAAAACCGCTAACAATTCGTGAAACTGTTTCTATTGTTGTTTAGTATTGTCATTTCGCTCGATAGTTCGATAAGGAAATCCATGAAACGATAATCCTTTCATAATTATAATATCGATACTATCGACATTTACTTTGATTGTTTGCCAGCTCTACGCAGTTATGTTGTTCTGTTTCGGCTTTGTTTTATCCCGTGTTGTTCGTTTTGATTGTGTATTTCAATAATAATTATTTTATACACAGCAATAAATTAATTAGAGTTGTAGAAGGTGAATAGAACAAAATAATTAAACAACATCGCTGTCGTAAACAATAAAGAATGCGCTGAGAGTTTACGGGGCACAAAAGAACAAAGAAATGAAATCATTTTAAGGTGTTGCAAAGACCACCAAGTGAAAACAACAACAAAACAGACGAAGACGAGGTGAAACTAGATTTTGTTGTTGCTTTTTTATTATTATTCATACCTGTGTTTTGTGCATAAAATACCAAGAATAAAAGGAGAAATCGTTTTGATTTGTCGAGTATCGAAGTGATTTAATAAAATATTAACATATTTCGCAGATACACACTGAGTACTGCGGCAGAAAGAAAACAACAAAACAAACGCCCTCCCTTGAATCGCTGGTTGTTTTTGGTCCACATTATTTGTTTGCATTGATTTTCCTATTTTACCGTGTTTTACATTTGATTATTTGTGTGTGTTTTACGTGGAGGTTGTAGTGCTGTCGAAAGAGAAAGGTGTAGTCGGTATTCGGGTAATACTAATGGCATAAATTGCATATTGCTGTAACAACTAAGAAGTTCCAGCATACATTAGCTAAAATTTAAACGACCCATGGGCATATAGGGAATGAAATTAAATAGATTATTGCGTCGTTGTTTAACCCAGACTATTTCACGACCCAATGAAAGAGTAACCATTGGAAACTTACTGTTGGCCCATTTCCTTCTCCTACTAAATTCGCACTCCGTTTACAAACACTGTTCAGTGTTGCAAGGCAGCGATAAATACGTGTGTGTACTTTATTTATTTTGTGATATGTGCTGTAATCTTCTTGCTCGCAATGAAACAACAAAAAAGAAAGTTTGTCGCTTTCATGCACATCAGTAGTAACGCAAAATTAACAAGCTAAACTCGCCAAAATGGGAATACACATTCGGTTTGGGTAAAATGTGCGTGATTATAGATGTTCCGTATCTATTCAGCAAAAATTCTATTAATTAACAAAATATCCAAAATAAGTCTGCTCGGCTCCCTGGCTATAATTTATGTTTTATAAAGTAGACGTTGTTCGTCCTTACAATGACACTACTTATTATCAATATACATACGTACGTATGTACATATTCATCTCAAAAGTAAAAAAATCTTATACCTACGGCAAGTTTACTACCACTATTTGACTATTTGTCGATGGCTCTCTGAAAAAGCAGTTTCAACTCTTGCACGTTGTTGCTAGTGTTGTGCGGTGGGTGGGCGATAAGTGGGCAAATGTTATTGTTCAAGAAAATGCACAAGACACACACACCAACGCTATACGACGCTTTCAAACTCAACACATAGGCAAAATATAATCGAATTAGTTTGGTTTGTGTCGGCAAATGGAAAAAAGAAACCTTTTCTTGTTGTCTTAGTTTAAGAAATAGGCAAAAATATTCATGCCAAGTTTCCATAGGTTTAGAAGTGTGGAAAGAAAAAAGGCAAGAGGAGTGTACCAAAACGCTATTTTCTGACATTTATTTAGTGCGTGCAGTTAAAATTCCTCTTCTATTCCGTACACAAAAAAACCAAAAAGAAAAATAAAACGATTGCCAATTTGCTCATTTTAAACGCCACACCCACTTATAGGCGCGGTGGGTGGTGTTAATGGCCCCTTTCTTTGTCTTTTGTGGGCGACAGATAAGTCCCCAGCAACGTTGATAACAATCTACTAATTAACTTTTTCCAGCCGAAGGACTAGCGATTAATGTGCAAGCGGCACGCTTTCATGACTGAAATTGGAGCGCTTGTCAAATCACAAGAAATTTTATACTGTAACACACTGAACTAAAGTCGGCTTGTCGGAGGGGAAATGTTCAATTTCATGAAGAAAGGCGTATCTGTGGCCAGCAGTAATGCCAGCGATAGAGAAAAGGCCGAAAGGGAAGAGAAGGAGAAACGAAAACGCGAAAAGAAACTGAGGAAAGATGGAAAGAATGCAGCTGGAGTGTCGGGCAGCATGAGTACAGAGGAGCTGCTTCGACTAGATGAGGTACTGAAAACGATCCACTGCTAATCATTATCACTTAATAGATTACTTGAATATATATGTATATTTGTTGCAGGTCCGGCGGTCCTTGAAGATACGAGGCAGGCGAAAGGAAAAAGAAAAGCTTCCCAGTGGAATAACAGCTGACTACAGCGCGGAATTTTTCGCGGCTTTGAATGCAGACTCGGTTAGTAGTGAGTTGGATCGTGGCAATGAAGAAATTGTAGCATCTGTACATACTACCATTGAGAGCCGGTACAACGGCAATGGAACCCCAACTAGTAAACATTCCATAAGTGAATCCATCACATTCAGCAGTTCAGGAGGCGATTTGGCCAAGGTATCTACTGCCAGTACATTTTATTTCGCCCAAAAATTTAATGTTCTAATTTATTGTTACAGAGCCGTTTTATGCTTCCAGTCCCACCTAAACCCCCGAAACGTGGTATTCTCAAGGGTTCCCGTAGTAATATAAGCAACATTCACGAGGAGATAACAATTGCCTCTCCCGATGCACTCATGCGCAATACAATTCAAAACGAGTTGTTGTTCGATGGTTCTCGGAGCATGGGTGGTGCTGGTTCCATTGGTTCTAGTTCCAGTCAACATGGAACATCGTTTACCTCTGTCGAAAGTTTGCGCAGTGATGAGGGTGGTATACAAAGGGCTATGACACTTCCGACAAATGCACGTTATACCTCGCCACATATACAATCTCATGGGAATCTCCGCGTTTTGACGTCACCGTCGCCAAGCGCAGATAGTCTTACAGATACTACAAATTCCTCATTTGCCACGCCTCCGTTTTCGTTGAGTCCAATTGGAGAATCTCAAGGCATGGAACGTTGGTCTCGAGTTCAGAACTTCGAAGATACCGATCTACCATTGCCCCCCATAAAGCTGGTTAAGCTACCGCCACCGAGAACATTGACCATACGTCGACAGAAGTCGCCACGACAGGATTTTGGTTTTAGTCTACGCAAAGCCATGTGCCTAGACCGCTCAGCATCTCTATCGAATCCGATATTTAAGCCCGTGATCTTCGCCGAGCCTGGTGCCGGTGGTGGTTCTACAGGTCTATTGCCAGGTGACCGTCTACTTAAAGTAAATGGCACATCTGTTTGTGATTTATCGCGTGAAATAATAATCGAAATGATACGGAATAGTGGTGACTCTGTGACAGTAGAAGTATGTCTAACGCCTGCTTATCATATTCAGTACGAAAAATAACGAATATGTTACGTGTTTCTATTCCAGGTTCAACCAGTTTCAGAATTAGTGGAACTAAGTCGACGCTGTATGCCACAGAAGTGCTCTAATGGCGACGACGACGATTCAGATAATTCTCCAACAAATAACGATAACTGCAACACTTTGAAACGTAGTGCAAGTAAACGGATCAAGGTAAGAGGAAAATTTTGTTTTTTTCCAATTGTTTACTGAAATGTTGGCTTATTGCTGGTACAATTCGTTCTTCAGTATCTTGTCCGAATGGCTAATGGCAGTTTCTCTAACTTTTTTTTTTTAAATTAAGAATTCACTGATATATTCAGAAACTGTACATCGATTTGACAGCCAACCTATACTCCGAAAGCACATGCATTTTTATTACGTTTTGTTAGAGTTCAGCGGAGTTCAGTAATCCTTAATGTAAATATATAGTTTTTATTTTTAACGGGACACAAAAAAGATATCTGGCTCGAAAGAGGTATTAGGGTAATTAAAAAGTCAAAGCTGACATGGTGTCGGCAATTATCGTTGAATGGTAAACTGTGACATATGTCTTGGGCAATTCTTAAACTCCAGTTTGCTAACCCAATCCTATTTTTCCAACCACACTGGATGTGAAGGAACTGGGCTGCATATTCTATTAATTGCTTGTTTGGCATGTTCTGTGATCTATTTAATAACTGACTTATTAATTTTAGTTTTTTTTTTTTCGAAAGGAATTATGTGACAAACTGTATATGAACATCCAAGTTTTCGTCGATAGATTGTACAGTTATTGTAATAAGAAAGATAAGATTAGCTTTAAAAAATATATTTTCGATAACTTAAATTGGACTCTATTTATTAAATTTAATAAGATATCTGTCCATATTTTTGTAATCCTATAGAACTAGTATTGATAACAATTTGACAGTAAAGTTAGTAGGTCTTACAGCCTGTTTTTGTAAAAAAAAGTTGCATTCACTCGAATCGTTCGTATTCAAATGTATTCGTTTTAATTTGGGTTTTTATATACATTTTAAAAGCGCACGTCCATTTCCCAAAAGCTTTAATATGTCAGTGTTTTCGTAAAATTTATTTAGTTAAGATTTTGATTTACAGCTTGTTTTGTAAAAAAACTTGCTTTCACTCTAATCGTCCGTGTTCAAACGTATTCGTTTTAATTTGGGTTTTTATTTGGAAGCTCTCGCCCATTCTAGAAAAGCTTTGATATGTCAGTGTTTCCATAACCATTATTTTTTTAAAATTTTTATTTAATTTCATTAGAAGTTGTGCAGGTTGTGGCAACCCCAAAAAATTCAAAATTTATCAAAAAATTGTAAAATAAAATTGAAAAATGTCGAGAAAACATTTGAAGAATATGGACCAGCAAGGTGCGCCAGCAAAATCTTGATGTGTTAAATAGTCCATATGTTAGTTCCCTATCATACGCATACAATTTTTGCGTGATTCTGTAACAAAGGACCAATTTCTCTTCAAAACAAAGGTCCTCCTCCTATCGTTTTTTTTCTGAAATTTTCGTTTGTATTTTTTCGTTACAAAAACTAAAAGTACTTTTTTCCCATGTTTTTTTATTTATTGTTTTTGTCACTCACAGAAAAGAACATGCACTACAAAAACCCAAAATGTATTTTCTTTCGATAAAATTCCAAACGAAAGGAAAAATTCATGTTACAAAAACAGGCTGTTAGTAGTAAGATGGGTTTACTAGCCGATCTTATATAGGAAATACCAAGAAATATTGTTTTTTTTTATAGATCGACTTCGTTGCAATAACACAAGTTTTGTTATTGTACATGTAAATGTCCATATGTGTATGTAATATGTATATAATTTCATCATCATAAGATACAATTTTGGTGTGTTTCTTTCACAAATAGACAACTCCTGTCCAAAACACACAAACAGACCAAAATATGTTTTTATTCTTTAAATTTACGAATTTAAAATTGCATTATTTTCACAGCGGTCAAGTCACATTCATATTTACTCGGTATCTTGTATTGGCAAATTGGATATTTAATTATAATTCATTATATTCTGATAAGAAAAGTCGTTATTTTGTTGTTCATAGTGCAGCAGACTATGTATAGACCACGGTATGATCGGTATACCAAGTGGTGCTTATCTGGACTCTACTTAAAGCCCTAAATTGATGTGTGTACGCATTGCTATAAGCATGAATGTTTTCATTTTTTTTTGCAATTGTAAGTAGTTTTTGTTGGCTAGCATTACATTTTATAATTTATGAATTGTTCACTTCAAATTTGGAAATGTTGAAATTGAGTCGCCTTAGAATCCTTGCATTCGATATGTTTGTTCTCTGTGATCGATTGGAAACGAACACTGGACATCGTCGATAGTGTGATCATGTCGCTCAATAATAATTATGAAATCTCAAACAAATGGATAAATATAATTGCATGACATCAAAAGAAAATTAGATGCACCTATTGTAAATAATAATACCGAAGAAACAGTAAATCGACCACATTGAAATATTAAATCTATAATATAATCTATAAAACCCATTGTAATTGTAATATTTAAAGAAAAATATCAGAAGAGACTACCGTACGTGCATTCCTAACATGTGTCGTATACTCGTCTAGATGAATGTTAGCATTACTGCAGCGTTTCATGTCATAGAAGGAGCAATATCTTATGTTCGCTACGAATATTTAAACACTTACCACACCTATGTGTGGCCTACGTAAAAATATGAAAACATTGCAGGCCGCAGTTACTAACACGAAACAAGCAATAGTTTATTTGGCGTGGTGAACAGCAGCGGCAGCAGAAACAATAACAACATCATAGTGAAGTAGGAAGGCTTTTCAGCACTGCTCTTGTATCTGTGAAAATCAACAGCAGAAAAGAACGTAGGAAACTATACAAAGTTCGAGTTTGTCGCAGTATACACTGCTGATCACAGTACTATGGACAATGATAGTTCATTAGCAAGTAAAAAAGCTGTAAGCTGGCCCCACCATTTAGAACGAATTTGGCAATTTAAAAAAAAAAAAATAAATAAAATCCGTTAATAAAAATCCGTTAGTCTAAACGACGACGTGGACTTGCATAGGCAACTTTTGTCATAAGCCATTACAATATTCAAATGCGAAACTTGAAAAAAATCGGCGAATAATGTAGCTAAAATCATCGATATAGGGAGGTACTATACATAGGGGCTATACCAAAATGTGGACCTGCACAGACAATTTTCTGCCTCAGTCTGCAGTATCCATTACGAACTTCAAATACCGAAATTCAAACACCAAATTTGAAACAAATCCGGTGAATAAATACGTTAAAATCATCAAAATTCCGAATATCTCGGGGGTACCATTATATGGGGGCTATACGAATACGTGGACCTGCAAAGACAATTTTTTCTATAAGGCTGTACTATACATTACGAACTTCAAATACCAAATTTGAAACAATTCCGTTGAATAATGTCGTTAAAATCATCAAAATTCCGAATATCGGGAAGTACCGTTATATGGGGGGCTATACGAATACGTGACAATTTTTTGTATTAGGCGGATAGACGGACAGACGGACGGACATCGCTAAATCGACATAGAATTTTATGCTGATCAAGAATATATACTTGGTGGGGTATAAAATGTATATTTCGAGGTGTTGCAAACGGAATGACAAACTTAATATACCCTTCATACTATGGTGGAGGGTATGAAAAAGAATTAATCTTTTTACAAAAAAGGGAAACGGCCGCCGAATGAAACTTATGCAACATATCTTGAGCAAATCTATTTAGATTATGGTACATTTACATTATATTCGATATTCTGTCCAAATATACTCACCATGTCCTGTCCACTATGCTAACATGGTCTGTAAGATCGTATAATCCAAATAGGCAAGAACCAGACATTTTAGCCAGCCAATTAAAAGCAATTTAATTTTATTTAGCATTTAGCAGTTTTAAAATATTAAAATGTTTTGTTTGTATTTATGCTATGGCCTTAATATAAATAAATGTCGTAAAAAATGTGGAACGAGTCAAACGCTATATGAACGATTTGAGTAAAAGTTATTTTGTTACAAAAAAGGCTGTAAATTGCCTTGACAAAAAAATCATTCATTCACAATCTTTCAATGCCAAAGTTGGAAAATGTCAACTTTATTTCTTCATGCGCAATGCGTCGTTGGGTAACACTTATTGGAATTCATGTATTTAACTTTTGTTGCGAATAAAGTCTTACGCCCACGCAACAATTTTGGTAGAAGCCTATTGTGGTAAAATTTGTTGTCATAGGACAAAAATCAAGCCCCATTACCAGAAGAACAGCATTCGTCTTTATGCTTCAAGGCCTTAAGGTTTGAAGCAAAAAAAAAACCCTAGTGTGGTAGCCATGACTTTTTTTGAGTCCATTATACATTCGCATATCATTTAATCGAGTAGTCCCATCAAAAAATAAATTCCCAAAGTTACTTCAGAATCGTACCGGCTAAAAAAAACCTTTGTTAGGAAGTTGTACCTATGCCAACGATCACGAGTGTAGGCTCCCTCTTGTGCCATTACTTCTAACACGTTAAGAAATCGTCAACAACGACCCGCCATGTGTGCCTCCAACCAACCGACAGATCACACACAGCAGCGAATACATTAAGAAAGCTTTCAGTGTGCTGTGATGCAGCCAGCTCGGCTACGGCAGCCGGGGATGGGCGGCTATGATCAGATCGTGTTGATGGCATGGATCGGATCGTATGCCAGCAAAGCTGTTTGCCAGTTGTCTAGACACATCAGTATGCTTTAAACCGTCCGTGTATATGTACGATACTTGTCGCTAAAAACGTCGTTGGCAATCAAATCCCCATTTGTTGGTAAACAAAACCAAAGAAGAAAATCAAATAAAAAAAAAAAAAAAAAAGAAAAACAATACGTCCGAAGACGATTGATAATAATCCAGTAGGTCGCTTTTTGTAAACGTGCGGTCGGTGGATTTGTTAAAGGGGAGCGTGTGTGTGTTGAATGAACTTAAAGAATTGCCGTAAGCCAAACAAAACAAACGTTCACTGCGGTCGATATGCTATTCTGTGGGATCACGATTGATGTTTCAATCGTCGTAATTGATGGGAAGCCGAAATGCCAAGCTAAAAATTCTCATTAAAAATTTGTTAGCATTGATGATCGAAGGATATTTTCAAACCAATAAAAACGATCATATCAAATACAATCGTCGTATGCATGTGTGCGTTTTAAATGGGGCCTTGGGTTGCGAGTCGCACCTTGTGATTGCGACTGTCTGGAATTTCGATATCACGTGCAAATTTTCCTAATCAAATCAATGCCAAGACGGCTGGCTACTGACGGCAGCCATCAAGTCTAGAAGAGCGATTTTCGATTGGAAGGAAGCTACCCATTTCATTTGTCGAACTGGTGCTCGGCTAGGGTTTTTAGTAAAGTCTTATGAAATTCTTCGGAACTAGAATGGTCGGCCGACCGACGTTCGTTGCCAACTGGTAAACCTCCAAGCCTAACAAATACCATGTCCAAGGTAGCAAATAACAATTACGTGTAACGCGATATTTACTTTTTTTGCAAACATTTGCACACTCACGTACATACATACGTACGTACATACCATTAGGTAGTATTTACTTACGTAAGAATGAACGCGAGTAGGTATTTTCCTAGATCTGGGGGAGATTTAAACGCGCCAACAAGCTCTGAGCCAGTATTCATTGGCTAGAGTAGTAGGTTTGATTCAGGTCTGGTTTGTTCTGGCATATCTGTCTGCCTGGCTTAAGCGCACCGCCATACAGCTAGTCAGTCAGTAAATCAGATAGACAAACAGTCAGACAGAGGCTGAGACAGAAATAGAGACATGCTCAAGGTTATGATCATTGCAAGTTGGCTGCTGGAACAAAACCCACATACATTCGCACACAACACGGCACAGCATGGTTGATGCAGATGTTGTTTTTGCACTTTGTATATGTTGACTCGATCACAGTTCTCCCAAGACCCCACGCATGCGCGCACACACACTCACCTTTCGCAGGTACCAATTGAAATAGATCGGGATAGAGACACACAATATTTGATGGTGCTGGACATCAGTGTCATTGATGCCGATTGTAGATTTTTTTGCTAGGTTGCTCGTTCCTCTCTTCATCGGCAAATGGACACCAAATGAGCGCTTCTAAACTGAAAGTGACCAACGAGGACGAAGGCGAAAACTGCCGAATGAAGAGATCAAATATTTAAAGAAACAAATAAACAGCCGTCGACATGTTTGTGCTCCCCAAAAGTTTTGAGCATACGTTACGCTCACCCATTGTGCCAGCTACCCCTAACAATCCCGGCTCAGGGCTCAACCCAGCATTTCACAAAGGATGTATAGGCAAGGCCCATGCTTGCGGCACTATGAAATCCAAGTTGAACAAACCCATACCGCCACCCCGGCCAGACAAATGGCCGCGTAAAAACAGTATTAGTTCGGAAACTATTAGTGAGAGTGGCTCCGATAAATCCACCCGCAATAGTCAGCCAATAAGCAACGGTGGCTGTAGTACACCAGAGGATCAAGTCACAACGAAAAAAAATACCGCCGAAAACGTCCTGTATATTTCCAAAAGGAACAATAGTCACACAACGTCTCCTCTGCCATCTAAAAGAAACAAGGCCGCCGCGCCACAACCTCCTTCAATGCTGAATAGAATGGCCAGTATACGCTCCACTCAGCGGATGCGCCTACACAGTGAAGGCGACAAAAGTCCCGAATGCAGCAGCTCAACGCTGGCTACAACGTTCGAACGCACTCAAAAGAATCGTAGCTTTCGTTTGAATAAATCAAATGTGTCCAGCAAAACTGGAACACCACCACCACCGACATCTTCGCAGCCGTCCAACATCCGACCACCGTGGAACAGTGCAGCAGCGGGAGCAAAGTCTCCATCGCCATCGACGACTCTCATAAGCAATCGAATATTTCGTTCATCGCTGAGGCGACGCAATGATGCCGTTCCGTGGCAAACGTTGTGGGAGCGTTCGATGCAAATGCGTGGTTCCACAGCCAGCTGTGGTCTCTACAAGAACTACGATGAGGCAATCAAAATGAAGGTTTGTTAAATAGCAAAAACGAATAAAAAATATATAAATATTTAAAATTTCGGATTTAAGGCAAAAATGGCATCACATCCTTTTCAAACACACCAAACTTGAATATTTTTTATACCCTGCACCATACATAGACATTACATTTGTAACTCATCGAAACAATCATTTTAGACACAACAACGTATATATATATATATTCTTCATATATATAGGAGCGCAAGATTCCAAGTCGATTTAGCCCTTCAACCTTTTTCATATAGCCCCCATATAATTGTACCTCCTCAAATACGGTACTTTGGCACACTTTCTATATTGGTCAATTTCTAAAGACACACTTGTCTATATAGGTCCACGTTTTCGTATAACCCCGATATTCGGTATTTTGAGGATTATAGCTACATTTTCTTAAAATGTAGTAAAGGACAAGGACAATTGTAGCAGAACAATTTCTATATAGGTTAGCGTTTTTCTATAGCCCCCATCTTTACTTCCCGAATGGTGGAGGGTATAAAAAGTACGGCCGGCCTAATGTAACTGCAACTTTGCAAACGTGGGCCATATCAAACTATAGTAAATTGCAGCTTAAAAATATGGCTTAACCCATGTAAATCTTCCTTTTTTTTTTGCAAAAAACTGGACATATTTTACACCGCGATAACCCAAAGTACCACTTTCAAAAACAAAATTCATCGTATCTATAGTTGAAACCCTCAAAAATACTCTACATCGGGGTGTATCTGTTTGTGGCTGCAATTATATCAAAAACTGGAGGTCTGAAGTAACATTTTGTAACAAATGTTACCAAGCATCGATCAAAGGCGTTGTAGTGGCCATTAGATTAAAATATAACTCATTGCACAAAGGAAATAAAAAATCGACACGTGACCAGCTAGCTATGTGTAATCTTCAAAGAAACACTTCCATTGCAATTAAAATGTTCCACATGTGCACTTGACTGACGGCAGTATCACCTCTAACAACTATTTAATGTCAAAGCCAATTTGAACGGAAGTTTTATGCAGTTGGTGGAAATGATAACACACCGCTTTGTTGAGACAGGTGTTAGACCAAGGTGAATGCAGTGTTTTAAATATGTCTCGCTCACACTCCGAGTTGAAGGTGCATCCTCAATACGGATCGAAAAAATGCGACGACAACTTGGGAAACTAAACCACAAGCGACCCTGCTAATGCCACCATTCTGGGGAATAACATTTTTCACACCAAAAACTAGTTACACTATTCGCTATATGAAACATATTTGCTGGACGAAACACTCATTACTAATCGGATTACCAAAACTTAATTTTAACAAGGGCATGTCCTACATCCATATAACGAGTTAATATAAACAAAACTAATTTCTGCACTACTTAGTAGTAGTAGTTGCTTTTTTCAGTGGGATCAGTGAAAAAGTGGAGTAAAAATAGATCTGTATTACAAAATTAGATACATTTTAAAATGACAAATCTTGGTATAATTATTGAAAGGCAAGGTATTGAGTTATTTTAGTGCAGTAATTATTTGTGTTTAGTAGTTGGGTATAATATAGACGATGTGAGTGTTCTGAGTTGCCTTTAAGAATAATTCTGAAAATAAAATTGGATTTCAGTTAAAGTTGTAATTCTTTTCCCCCCTGAATCCTCCAATGTGATTTTTTTCACGCCATAAGTAATGGTCCTAAGATTCTTGAAGTGCTAATTTAACTTTCAGATTTTGTCAGATTTGTATGTTATGCCCAATATACTGAAGTGACTTCGCTGCAATTTTGTCAATTCTATGGTGCTAATGACATAGAAAATGTTTTTGTTGTTTGGATTGATAAAGATGTAAATGAGAGGTGTTCAATATTGTTACAAGGATTGACTTCCGGATGCCATATTAATGTCGAAAATTTTAAGCACCTTACACTGGAAACTGCTAAAGAGTTAACAAATAGATATCCATGACACAATCTTCCACCCACAGTTCATAAAATTTTAATACATGCACCCGACATTATAAAATATGTCATTGTATCGTTTGGAGAATTATAGGGAGGCCGCGAAGTCTGGCAACAAATATATAAAAAAGTTTCGACTAAATCATACCCGAAAAAATGCTCGTGTTTCAACAAACACAGATCTTATTAACCGTCTTCTTCGGAGCTCTGACCCTTTTATAACGGGACAGCGAACGTTACCAAGCAATAAAATATATTTATTATTAAAACCTGCATTTGATTTACTTGAATAACACTGAAATTTATATATATCCATTAGTAGCTTTGATTTAATTTTATATTGAATTGTTTATTTTGTTTACAAAAACATTGTCTATTTTGTTTACAAAAAATAATTAAATTTGGAATTGAATGGTATTAAAATACTTCTATTTTTGGAGGTACCTTTACAGGGGGACTCTACCTGAAGGCGGGCCGTTCCAAATAATTTTCAGTAAGACTATTTGTATAACCTACACCACAAGGTGGTCAGGGTATTATGTCTTTGTGCATTTGTTTGTAACAGGCAAAAGGAAACGAGATAGACCCATAGTTTCTTTTGATGATCTGCATAGAATCACATTCCGAGTCGATTTATGCATGTCCGTCCGTCCGTCTGTCCATGTATTTTGTAAACAAAGTACAGTTCGCATTTATTGCCCTATCTAGATGAAATTTTACACAAATCATTTTCTTGGAGTTGTAGATAATCGGTCAAAATGGAGATATAGCTCCCATATATATCTTCGTCCGATTTGCCTTTTATTGTGCACCAACGTGTAATATCAGTCCGAATAGTATGGAATTTTGCACGTACGATCAGATTGCACCTGAAAATAAGTATGCCAAATTTCATCGAAATCGGTACAGATATAGCTATAGCTTCCATATATATTGTTCATCCGATTTGTTATATTAGTTACTCACAGCCGTAATATGCACTCCGTGACAACGATATTCAGGGAAATGCATCAAATACAGCTCAGAAATATCTTTGCAAAATTTTATCGAGATCGGTTCCGATTTGGATATAGCTCCCATATATATTTTTATCCGATTTCAAATTAATTGTGCACCATATGGGCAATACAAGTCCGAATTTAAAAGATACAAATGCTGCGGTATATTTGAACTTTAAATTATAATCATAGCGTGTATGATTGAATTCTCCCATAGAAACTTTTAATTGTTATGCGGAGCTCTACTAAATTAGCAAAGTGGTGTAGGGTATCATAAAGTCGGCCCCGCCCGACTTTAAGACTTTCTTTACTGGTTTAGCTCTTTAGAACGTAAAATGTCAAATAACGGAACAATCTAGTGTAGAAATGTGACGAAAATTGGGCAAATAACCCTTACTCGGGAGGTACGTTGTAAGGGGACCATGCCAAAACATGCCTCGCCCATATCCATTTTGTCACATTTTTTATTTTTATCCCATCAATGCACCATAACCAAAGATTCATATTGATATCTGCACTGAAAGTATTTTTGGCCGCTGTTCCCATACGACCTCGACCACTGTGCACTGATTGGCTGAAATAGCGATTTTGAAGGATGTCTTACTTGAGAATGTAACATATCTCTCTCACTGTTTAACTTGCTTTGCCTTTACAAAAGTACGGGAGTACAACATATATGTCAATCTTAACATGTCCTTGGCTTAGACATTCAGCAAAAACTAGGAAAAAACGTGTAACCTATCAAACCGTAATGTAAACAAACTATCTTTTGCATCGCCAGTAAGTAGGTCGAAAATAATGGGTTATTCCTAAAAAAATTTACAAAGTCAAAAAACTTGTGTTTTTCGCATTACCAGGTAATGCGTCACGTTGTCACTGAAATGTGTTGTGAAAAACAAATCATTTTTGGTAGGTTGTAGGTTGATTTGGTAAGTATTTACGATTGATAAAAAATGATTAGTTAGGTTCTGACAGGAATTTTAAGGCACAGGGCATATATGATTAATAAGTTGTTCCTATTGCCAGAAGTTGAATCAAATAAAAATGACTTATAAAAGCCCACCTATATTGATTGCAGCACCCATCCCCCCAGTTACCGAACCACCCAGCGTTTATTTATTGGCATTTATTCTTATTCGGTTCACTCCTTCATTTGTTGGTGCGGAAGTTCTTATTTGTGGAATGAAATGTTATTAAAACACAACAGCAACAACAACAGTCGGAGCTGCATGGCACAGACACAGTGTGGAGTCCACACTCGCAATATTCGCAGTCGATTCCTTCGTTGGCATAATGGGCAGCAACAAACACGCAGTCTGTCAATTATGTGGTAATACAATAAAAAGAAATACCTCCACAGTAAATTCGCAACTAATACAGACACCTACATACATATGCAGAAATAGATATGTATGCGGCATTACGTTGTGATTAAAAAAGGAAAGGAGTTGTCATCAAACAAGAGTTTTCCACGTTTATTAGCGTGGGTATCGAAGTGCTATAGATACGATATCAACTATTCAAATGCAGTCACTAAAATGTGTAATTTTATGCACCTCCTGTTTTGATCTGATCGAGGCCATATTTGGATATTAAAATGCAATGAAAACATATCGTTCTTGCAGAAAACTTCAAAATGCATACATTCTGAATATGCCAGCAAAATTGTGTGCATATGACATTTTTACGAAGTTATTTACAAAATAATTGCATTTGGCGTAAATATTTGAATATGGCTGATCTATGCAAATTGGATAATTTTTTGCCGCCCCATATTAATCCGATTGGGATCAAATGTGGAAACATATGGTATTTGCAACAAATGTCAATTTATTCCACTTATATGACACCTTTAAGAACCTACTTCTCAGACGATCAGAAATATTGTTTCACTTGATTGGAATAAAATCGCGTCCTTAAATGGCAAATGATTCATGTGACGCTGCAGACATGAGAACTAAATGCGTTAAATAAAACTACAGGTTGGGACACTTGTATTTCTTCGATATCTCCATATTTCAAAATACCAACAACACACATTAATGTCCAAACACAGGCACACGCACATCGATATTCATTATCGTTCTGCTTTGGCTTTTCTGGTGTATATTTGCGTGTGTGTGTGTGTTTCTTAGTGTCAGACACATAAAGGGGCGCGTAAATAACTATGTGACTATGGATCCATCCGTTCGCAGGCATACTTTTGTGGTCAATGGACTCTATTCTAACGTTTGTTTTGGTTCATTTTTGGAGTTCCGTTTATTATTAAGTGCCGCGATGACTGACGTCGGCCATTAAGATAGTCGCCTCAATTTGCTAATTGTGGAGTACCGCTATTCGACGAATGTTTTATGGGAGAATGTTTTTTTTTTTATTTATTCTTGCTACAAATCTATCGAATTTAGAAATTTTCATTAAAAAAAAACAGTTGGTGATGAATTTAAAGATCATCTCGTTTTTGATGAATGCATGGATTCAATCAAAACCAATAGGCTCTAGTTATTTTATAAATTATCTTATCATTCTCGGTGAAAGTGGAAACAGATAAATAAAACACAGTAGAATCTCGAATGACCCCACATATTATATATATTCTTGATCAGAATAAAATTCTATGTCGATTTACCCTTGATTGAAATGTTAAATAATTTGAAAAATAAAACTTTAAATGTCTTAAAATTGGGTTGAGAACGCCACCTGTTCGGACTAACAAAACTTTACTGACCTTGTTTTCCCAGCAAACAAATAGAGCAAATATAGATGGAACCATGGCATAATTACAGAAGGTAGAATGAAGCTACCCCCTAAATACAATTTTTTCCTTATTCTGTCAAAACATATACACATCGCAATATATACACTTTGCATATTTAAAAGTCTATTTGACACAATAAGACTCCAGCACAGAGTTGCATTTTTCTAGATTCTTTGAAGTTGAGCAACCTTTCTTGTTGAGCCATGGATGGATCATGTCTTCAGAGTAAACCTGGAACATAGAACCAGTCGGCGTGGGACTGTTCTTAGATGAACATGATTTTCTTTTACTTTTCTTTTGGACACAAAAAATGCTATATATTTTGTCACTGCTATTTTGCGTACAAAATCGCATAAATCTTTTCGCAATGTAAATGTGTGTGTGTGTGCGTAGCGAGATCGGTTAATTAGGGGCGTATAAAGTCAAATGCCTTCCATCTTTCCACACATCCATGTGCTGTCAGTCAAATTGAACATTTTCGTTTAGAATGTCTTCCATTTGCTCCAAAAATAGACATTTCCGCAGACTTATTTATTGGGGCTTTTTGTGTTACGTGCTGCGGACAGCAGCATGCACAGACCGCCTCCATGTGGATTAATGCAAAAAGTTGTATTTCCATTCATCTATTGGAAGAACATTTAATAAAATGGAAGACTGACTGAAATCTGTTATTTAACATTAAAACCTTAGAATAAAACAGTTGTTTTAGTTGCATGTATCTGAAGAAAATAACTGACTAATGTTGCAACAAATAATGTTTCCTATCCAAAACGCAATGCCAAGATACCAGTCCCATTTGCAGTCACTACGGCTTGTCGGCACTCGTCCAATTCATATTTTGGGACATATTCTTCCTTTTTGGAAACAAATCATATTTATGACTTATTTACATGTTTTCGTTTGAGAATTTTTCTAAAAATAACCCTAGGCCTGGAGTATTTTGTTTGTAAACAAGAAAGACACTCACATACCCATGTGTATGCACCTACTTCTCTACTCTGATTTTTAATTGAATTCTGCGCTGCGAAACGTATCGAGTAGTTCGATCATTATTTATTATTCCGTTTCTTTTTTTTCAGCAGTCTCGCAATGGAAATGAATTGCAGCATGAAAGTTCACAAGACGACTGTACTGCGATGGGTGATAATAAGAACAACAGTGGCGGCGATCGTGTATGGTTGGTACACCGTGGAGGATTCTGTGCTGCTTTGCGTCTGCCCCAAACCAAGGCCCACATGGAAACCCACAAGGTGGTGATACAACTACTGCATAATGGCGAAGAAATGACGGTGGACGAAGATGACATTGAGAAGCAAAACGACACCACTTTAGATTTGGTTGAAGATATTTGCGAACTAAAGCATTTGAACGAGGCGTCGGTGCTGCACTGCCTACGTCAGCGTTTTGCCAGTAACTTAATACATACCAAAGCGGGGCCCACATTGTTAGTGGTCAACCCTATGGCGCCTCTGTCACTGTACTCAGAAAAGGTACGCTTGCATGAGGTTGGTCCAGCAGATGAAGGTGTTTGTTAAATAGGGTGTTGTTCTTTTAGGTTGTTTCCATGTTTCGTGGCTGCAAGACTGAAGATATGCCTCCACACATATATTCGCTGGCCCAAACCGCCTACAGGGCCATGCTGGAGACACGCCGAGATCAAAGTCTAATTTTCATGGGACGTTCTGGTTCGGGCAAGACGACCAGTTTCAAGCACGCACTTTACTATTTGGCTTTGGCAGCAGGTATGTGTCTATTTTAAAACTTTGCACAGTGGTTAACGTAGCATGCGAAGGTGCAACAGAGATTTGTACTGGGTATAAACAATGTACCAAGGAAAAAAATATAAATGGATAGGTCCATGTTTTCTCATATCCCTATATTTAATATATTTAAAGTATTTTTTTAGGATTATCTATATTCTTAAACAGAGATGGGCATAATGCACTGTATTTTTTGTGCATTAATAATTTCACTTTCACTGTTCATTTAGTGGTAGTGCAATTTTTAATTCCACTACAACTAAAGGGTTATTGGTAGTGAAAAATAAATTACACTACCACTAACCCTTTAGTGATATTTACAAAAAAAATTGCACTACCACTAAATTTTAGTGGTAGTGAAATTTCAATAGCTCTACCACTAAATTTAGTGGTATTTAAAAAAACTTGCACTAAATTAGTGGTATTTCATAAAAAATAGCACTAAATTAGTGCTATTTAGAAAAGTAATCAAATTTTATGAATATGTGCTATATATTCTGGATTGTTGTTCCCTACTCACTTCAATAAACTTCATTATAGCTGGTATAATACTTATATACATAGTGCTTTTTTTGGCTTCGCTAAAATTTAGTGGTAGTGCAATTTTTTTTTTTTTTTTTTTTTTTTTTTTTTTTTTGAAAAATCACTAAATTTAGTGGTAGTGCTATTAAAATTTCCCTACCACTAAAATTTAGTGGTAGTGCAATTTTTTTTTTGTAAATATCACTAAAGGGTTAGTGGTAGTGCAATTTATTTTTCACTACCACTAACCCTTTAGTGGTAGTGGAATTAAAAAGTGCACTACCACTAATTATTTAATTCTTAGTGCACTAAAAATTTAGTGCAATATGCCGAACCCTGTTCTTAAATGCATTTTTTGCATAAAATGTACTTAAAAAAGATTCACATTTTTTTTATTAACTCGTATTGTAATAAAAAAGACTAACAGACCATATATACAGATTTTCTTGAAAACTTCCTGCAATAAATATTATGATTGGATAACGGTTTGCTGTAGCCTCCATATAATGGCGCAGTTTCATGGAACAAATACAAATAAAGTAAACTAATCGCTTAAAAAATCTTCACAGTTAAGCCCAACATGTTCGAAAACTGTAATATATTTTTAGGATGCCATAAACGTGCAGTTCTTTCACAGTGGATTTTACAATTGTTACTAGTTTTACCATTAGTAGGTTTGAAGATATGGACATGGTGTATTTGCATAATACGGCTGTCCAAAGCAATTGACCCTAGGTATTATCATTATATTGCAATTAAACTAATACCTGACAGTGCAGTAAAAAACATAATATCCCGACTTAGATTAGGCTGCTATTATTGGTACAAACATCAGTATGTTGATAACATAAGGCAATAGTAAGTCTCACCTGCACCAAGAACTGACAATTGCGGCAATACAAATATACTTACATCGTTTCGAGTCACTTAATATTATTCCTTTCAGGCTCGGTTAATAACTTTCTCAATGCCGAGAAAGTCAATTCCATTAACATAATTTTGGAATCATTCGGCAATACGAAAACCTGCTTAAATTCCAATGCGACAAGGATGACTCAATTGCTAAGTTTAGACATAGATCAGTCTGGGCAGATAGCGTCGGCTTCTTTACAGGTAACTAAACAACAATACCAATGTCTGTTCAGATTGTAGTATTAAGGCAATAATCTTTTTTTACAGATTTTGCTACCAGAGCGTCAGAGGGCTGGTCGGCGCCTAAACAATGAGTACAGTTTTCACATAATGTCTCGATTATTAGCCGGTGCAGCAGGCTCTCTTCAAAAGGAACTCTATATCGACAGTTTGCCGGCTGAAGATAACCATCCGTTCGTGTCATTGTCTCAAAAACTGGAAGATCGCCAAAGAGCTGCTGCTGATTTCATGCGCACCACATTGGCTTTCGAAACTTTGAACATTGATCCCAAAGCTGTGAAGGGTATTTGGAGTATATTGGCTTCCATATATCATTTGGGCTTGGCTGGTGTAACGGTCGTAGGCAGTGGCGCGAATGGCCGTACACAATTTGCCAATCCATCGGCAGCAAGAAAGGCTGCCCTTTTACTGGGAGTATCTTTTGAGGACTTGACTGGTGCAGCTTTTAATGTCAATACATCGGGAAGCACAAGTCCCTCTAAAGCATCCACTGACAGTTTAGAACTGGCTTGGGAATGTTTAGACGCATTGGTTATTGGCCTTTATTCCGAGGCATTAGCTGCAGTTGTAGCCCTCATAAATAAAACTATTTGCACTGCCTCGCACACAATTGCTTCGATAGTTCTAGTTGATACACCTGGATTCCAGAATCCAGCCAGTTGTGGATCACAAATCGGGGCAACACTCTCCGATTTGAAGCATAATTACTTACAGGAGCGTTTGCAGTTACTGTTCCATCACAACACCTTGGTGGCGCCAAGGGACCGTTATGCCCAAGAATTAGTTGAAATTGATACTGAATGTATATCTGAACTAAGTCCAGCTCCTTTAGTGGCACTGATTGATAAGGCACCACAAAACCACGTAGTTCGTTCTTCCCAAAGAGACTTAAGGGAACAAGACCGGCGAGGTCTATTGTGGCTTTTAGATGAGGAGTCCATGTACCCCAACTCAAATGATGACACATTCCTTGAGCGGTTATTTTCGCACTATGGAGACCGGGAACACCAAGCGCTCATGCGGAAATGTACAGGACCAAAACAATTCGTATTACAGCATTTACAGGGCACAAATCCAGTCTTATACAGTGTCAACGGTTGGGTGCGAAATAGTCGTGAGCATCCAGCCATACGAAATGCTGGTTCACTGCTGCAAGATTCATCGCGAGACGAAATTAGTCGCCTCTATATTGGATCATTGACTCGTAGCTCTGGTGGTATCGTCTTTTGCGGCTCATTTGCCGGTCTAGAAGGTACTCAATCATTACGTCGTGTTTCCAGTATTCGCAGATCATTTACCTCGGCTGGTGTAAAACGAAATTCCATTATGTTGCAAGTGAAATTTACCGTTGATGGCATCATCGACACACTGCGACGTACCGGAACTCATTTTGTGCATTGCTATCTACTGCAGCACAATGCTGGACAGCATTCCTGTCTTTCCACAAATGGCTCACCAAACACGACGGCAATTCAATGTGCTAAAGAAGATCTTGTCAATATTCCACTTCTGAGAAGCCAAGTAAGTGTTGGACTGAGTTGCACTAAATTAATTATATGCTTGAGTTAATACTTGAACTATAAAGCTCAGATGTTAGCACCTTAATTTCAAATGAATGCAAGTTCTCAATGCTGTTTGTCTTTATTTGCAGTTGCGGGGTTCACAGGTATTGGATGCTGCACGATTGCACCGATTAGGCTTTCCTGAATCTGTACCACTCGCCGAATTCGAAAGACGGTTTGGTCTTTTAGCTGGCGAGGGTAGCAAAGATGTTGTCGTCGAGCAAATACTATCAGCGAACGAAATAGATCCTGCTACTTATCGAATAGGACCAAGTCAGGTAAGTAAATTGTTACTATTTTCGAACCGAATTGAATACACCAACCAACTCATGATACTTTGAAATTGTTGTTCTTATCACCATCACAACAATATTAGGAATAAGTATTTGTGGTCACTCAACTCATATTTGTATTTATTCTATCCCTTTAAAAAATAGGGATGATCCATTTTAACATGGCTTTCAGACTTGTTGATACGGTACAGAGTTTATTTACCTACCAACATCCACAGACTCGTTTCATGTAAAACTTCTATTACGGAGTCTTAAATATTGGATCTGGAAGGTTGTTGTGAAAAATAATCTAGACGTCTAATTTAAGATACGATGTCAATTTAACATATTCGAGTCAATCTGTTTCGTATCACTGTATCTCTCTTGATATTACATCAATTAAGAGATGCGATAAAATGATGATCATGTTATGACTCTTACTACGGTTACCAGAATTAATTTTAATGATTTATTTTATTATTCATATTATACCTGTACATGATGTGGCAGACAATATAAATTGTTTGTGATTTAATTGAGTCACTTTAAACATTTTAGTATAGGATTTAGACTGTGGGTTTTGCTGTTAAGCCGAGTAATTAAAAACCACTTGAGAACTTGTTAAGGATTTATTTGTTACTACATGACAACAAAGTTCCATGTAAGTTTTGTGTCTATGTCTAAAAAAATTAAATTTAATTTGAACCTCTGGCTTTGGTCGAACGATCGTAACTGTTCGACGGGATATGATTAACCTTTAAAGAATATCTGTGTTGGTAGAACACTGCTTTCTAAGAAATTCGGCTTTATCGAGGCTCGAACTCGCACAGAATTGCCCAAACCAAAGGGAGGACTCCGTCGCGTACTTAAATAATAAATGCCGCGTTTGGGCATCAGAGGCTCTCCGCCCATGTAAACGTCGGCCGTGCATTCGTTTGACCCCGTTTCGCGACATGTACAATTGTGGTGCTTCACACACGATGCTGGCACCGCTTGCATCGCCCCAAACAGTTTTGGTTTGCGCACAGACTCAGCGAAAAAATACAAGGCTGCAAAGTGATCGCAAGCAAAATCAAATTCGGCTGCCGTTGCATTTGGACAATGTGGCTGGCCTTGACCCCAATTGGGAAAGAACGATGCATGACTGAGTTCAATGCTCGGATTGCCCAAATGTGTTGTATCTGTGTGTATGCTCTCGACATAGGCGGCGTCGTCGGGGGCCAAACGAAAATCTGCTGGCAAGCCGAGTTGTGCAAGGCCAGCTGGGTCTAATGCCACTATTGCACCAATTTGCTGTGGTTTCAATAGTTTGCCCGTTAAACCCGATATGTGACCACCAGCGCTGTGCCCAATTAAGTAAATGTTGCTCCACTCAATGCCGGTTTCCTTCTGCAAAAAACGAATAAATTTGCCGACATGGGCGGCAATTTCGGAAAATTGTTGCGATATGCGTGGATAGCTAATGTCATGTGAAATATCACTCCAATCCACAAGAATGACGTTAAATTTTCCCCTGGACAAATAGGCATCTTTGATGGCGGCATTTGAACAAGAGGTGCTTTTGCCAGCCCAACCATGGATTGATACTCTGAAACACATCCGCAAATATTACTCTCGGTATTTTGGGTGTTGATTGGACAAAACCTACCTTAGTGGCCATTTGGGATTGAAGTGTGAGCGTCGCAATGCCTTAACATCCCCTGTGCGAAGAATATGCCGTTCATTGGGATTCAGCGATGTGTACAGGTCATAGTGCATTTGTTGACTTGCCAAGTATCGAAGACGGGGATTGAGTAATGCTCTTACCTCATTACGTAGCATATCCTGAACGACACTGAATATAGAAATGTCACATTGACCGGGACGATAGGAGAGACTTACACCAGCATTTGAACCTGTGAAACATTGGGAAGCGGAAACTCTAAGATTTTTTTTCTTATTTTAATCACCTTAAATCTTAACTGACCACTCAAATACCATAAGATTTGGAACAACACAATTCTCCAATTGAAAATACTCATGGTTTTTGCTACGATTTCCAAATGCTGCTTTTTCCTAATTTGTTACTTGGTGGCTTGTCGTGCGGCAGGGCAAACTAACAACCAATACGTTACGCGTACCGACAACAAATGCGGTTGGTTCTAAAGGCTTCCCATTAGTTAAAAGAACATGACTGAGATTTATTCAACAACTCGTTTGAATCTCACACAGCACGTATGAGCAATGTGGCGGTCCACTGAACCGACTCGATCGCTGCAGTTTTTTTTTTTTTTGACTGCTGGACAGCCAATCGACAACCATTAAGCAGTGGCAAGAGAGATCGTTGACGCATTGCAACCAATGGAGAAAAGAAACACACATTGGAACATACATAGTCGTATGTATAATTTTGAGTATGATTCTACGGCATGTCCCACAACCTTAAAACTAGCCGAAGTCTTCTACTGACATGATGTAGATACTGATTTGCAACTTCTGCGAACATGGCGATAGTTTAGAATCAATCCACGTTTTTATGCATGTGTTTGAAATCTGGCAATGATTGTTGCGATAACGCTGTGTGATGAGGGGCTGGTCGTATAAATGTCATTGCATTCTGTAGAGGTCGTTATGCGGCAATTAAATCACACTTTTACAGTTGTTGCCAGCAGTTTCTGGAAACAATTGCCTGATGAATAGTAGTCAACACTACTCATTGTGTTATGTGGTCTTAAGAATGGCGTTAAGTTGCATACGAATTGCAAAAATCATCTCGGCCATTATCAGAACTGCGCTTGTAATTGGCGAAAGAACAAACAATCAGGCGGCTACTGGTTTTTCAGGTCGCAGTTGCCAACAGCATTGTTTATAATTTGTTAACATTTCACAACGGGACAGAACTAGAAACGAGGCAAGCAGAAAAAGGGCATTCCTGATTAAAATGAGCATCTTAGTCATACTGTAGCAAAACGTATATCCTAAACATAATTGCTGGGAAACGTGTTGCGTGAACACACACACACAGTTATGGCAAAAATAATAGTACCAGAAAAAATAGAACATTGCCCGTGCTATATGAATGATTTATAAAAAAGATTGGCTGTATGGTCCCATTGTTCTCGAAGATTCAAATATTTCCTAATAATATAACCTAACACAAAATATATTTGTATGTGTTTTCATAGACAATTGCTTAGAGATTTGTGTTTATATTTGCTTCCTTTTTATGAGCCAAAACGATTGCTTTCTTAGATCTAATTTAAGGCGGCATTTTGTATTCTGTCATCGTGTGTGATATAAAATAACTTATTTATTTAAGTCTTTGGAATGAAGTTTTCATACTAGCTACGATATAATACTATATTATGAATAAAAACTCTAAATATCATTTAAATTAACCAAGTAATAAAATACGGTTGAAAATCCATTTTTGTGAAATAAAAACTTTATATCCGACAAGTATAGTTTTTTAAAGATTTCGAAAAGCGTCTCTAGCTGCGTGGGTGGCACAAGTGTTAATTGTCTGAATTAACGGTAACCAGTTGTTTTGATATCAAGTAAGTAAGCTAAATGGGTAAATGCAACTTGCTTGATTAAATGACTCATTACGTTAATAATATTTTCTTGAGAAAATATACTCCTTTACATCAACTTTCCGTCTTTTTAATCATATCTGAGCAATTTTATATATATTTTTTGATTAACATAACATTCGCTATAATAATATTTACCGGTAAAATATTCAGGTGAAATGTTTCTGGTTATTAGCGAAATGCCTTTCTAAGCATAGAATCCCTTTTCAACAGAAAAAATGTGAATAGTAAAAAGTCATGCAAATAAACGGGAAAATACGTTCATAGTCTAAAAACTGCTGACTGGACAAGAAAGAAGTTGTATATTGTCTTCAGGGACATATACACAAATTAATTTCGAAACTATTCTGTGGTACCAAAAAAATCGCAAAAATTTATCTTTTCCATATAATATATACAAAAATGACAGAAAAGTAGCCATTTCGGAGGACACACTGCGTACGTTCCTGGTCAGCTCACAATTCAATTACATTTCTATGAAAAACGTGTCTTTCTTCATGGATTTAATTTTGATCGTGCCCAACCTTTAAGAACCCCATTTTAAGTATTGCGGACATAAAAAGTACTACGTTAACATCGCTGCTAACATTTTACGCCCTTCCATATCTGACAAATGTAGCTACAACCAAATGTGCTAATAACAACCTTCATGGGGATTGTATCCATGTCTGGGAAGTTACGAACAAAATTCCCTTTTTATAGACATTCCTGCCACGCCGTATTGCATGTGTAACCTTGAAGGGCCTTGAATTGAATTATTGTCGCTCCTTACTTTGGAATATGTTCAATTTGCCAGTGTCAATCTCAACACACAGCACCTTTATTATTTCGATTACACATGCGGTGAAGAATCTCCTGCAACGTTCATGACGAACATCTTCAATTACAATAACTTGACCAGGGGCTTAGTTGCAATACCACTTTCACTATCGAATTTTTATTACAAAAACATAATAAAAGTATATAAACACACATGAACTGTGGGTCGTTCCTTGCTTCGGCGGCTGGTTACGGTGTCACAGACAATGAAATTGCCATGTGAAGAGCGGCAGATTATTTTCAAGTTTTTTTTTTTTATTTCTTTTTCTGTTTAGTTTGGAAATAGGTGATCATTGTTGGTGTATGAGTGATTTCTTCTATAACTGGAAACGAGCGTACGCATCCCAAGATATAATTGAATTAGATGTAGTAGGGGTTTCGTCTCTAATGAAGTGTAATACGGAATAAACTTAAGTTATGTTTGCACATCAGTTTAACTTCTTCGAACGGTTTCTCCCAATACAAAATACATACATTGGTCCTTGGTGATACATTTTGTGTCGACATACCCGTTGTACTATTAAAATTTAAATACTAAAGCCGTTTACTTCCCTTAGGTGTATACACGCAGGCCATTCTATTTTTTAGTGGAGTAATATGACAATGTTTATTAAGGAGTAAGACAGAGAAGACCATGATTTCGGAAAGAGCCACCAAACTTCATAAGTTCCCTTGTTTTTTTTTTTTTGGATAATCTCCCCAGGAGGAGATATAAAATAAAAGAGTAATACAATTTTGGGTATAAAATTGTTTAACAAATACTAAGGCAACTGACGAGGATTGGCCTTTTCGAAAGCATGGTCTTCCTTGCCTTACCTCTTGGTTAACATTGACATTTTTTCTATGATTATTAAATTCGTTATGTAAACTGAATTTTCTAACTACATGTTCCGATTCTTTGAACAGCTACCCCATATTGAACAAACTTAAGTGATTTAATTTGAAAATTAATTAATAGAGACCATGGAGTATTTTATTTATGTGATATATTTTTGCAATAACTGAAAAGGTACTGTAAATGTAGAGATGTTCATAATGGGGATAATATTCTTATATATTTTAAACAAATGGATGGCAAAACAATAATACGTCCGTAGGGAAAACTTCTTTAACGCTAGGCTAAGCGGTGATATTTTTGATGTTGGCAAAGAACCATGCCCCAATGTGCATGCACCTACATATGTATACGTGTATGTGAAAGGTGGTTATTGTAATACTCTCTTCCATTTGCGGTCTTATTGTTGCTGTTCGCTCAATAGCTAACTGACGTCACAGCCAGGCAGATGATGCTGCTGCTGTGCGAAAGACCAGCGTGGAAGTTTTGCACTTTTTTCATGGTCAAGTTCATGTGCATCATGTTCGTACAACAATGACTATTCGGCTGATGGGGAATGTTGTCCATGCCAGAGGAGGGAAAAAACGGTGGTACAAATGATAATTTAATACGTTTGCCCTATGGAATTACTATTTTGCCACTGCCGGCCAGAATCTAGTCTAGCGACTGGTCGCTAGTCAGTCAGCCAACCATCGCAGATCTGTCATATTGTTGGTGCAGTGTTGTAATGTCTTGCCGTGAACATGGATTATCAACTTCATCCTCAAGTGGAGAAATAAATATCGAAACACAACAATAAACCGCGCGCGACAGGATCGACCGGTTTTTATACTTTGTTTGAAGCGTTTATAATCGATGTACATAATCGCATCAAATAAAATCATCGGGTTTGAAGGTGCAACATGTTTGTCATCATCCTTGGAAGATCGGCACTTGAATATGACTCTGAGTGTGTTGCATGGCCAGTATGACTATGTCAATTTGCTGTTGCAGGTGTGTTCACATCGAAATGTTGCTCAGGAAATGTGGCGTTTGTTGCTGCTGCTCTGTGGTTTGGCAAGTGTTTATTTCTTTGGTAAAAACGTACGTACGTACACCCACAAAATATGCATACACACGCACTCCCTGATTGTATTAAAGAAAGACAATTGTTTTAAAGGGCCGACATCCACAATCTGAAACGTTTGTGTACAGTGGTTTTAAAATATGTATTGCTGTAATATTTATCAAATAGATTTTAGTTTTGAAAATATCAACGACTATTCGTATTTATATGCGTTTTATCTAACTATACACAGACTTCCTGTCGTAAAGAAGTTTAAAAATCAATTAAACACTAAAACCCGGAAATTGTTATTGGACTTTGAATATGTATGGGATCCATATTCAAATCTGGATCGATTTTAAATAAAATCTTGCATTTATTATTTCATTCTATATAATATGTGTTGCGTCAGATACTAAATATCGATACCAGGTGCATAGCTAAAATGTGGAATCGTGTAGAATATGCTTGCGTAATTTCCAATTGCATTGCGATGAAAACATAATTTTCCTCAATATTGGCTGCGATATATTGTATTCTTAGCATAACATATAATGTGCAGATTTTTGAGTTCAGTGGAATCTCGAACGGATTTATCATTTTAAATTCTTTTGAACAACAGTTTTTACAACATTTGGATGCATTGAAGGAAATATTTCTCATTCAATAGATAATTTAATAAAGCATTTATCGGAAACTATCTACTATGAATTTTTCGTCTTTTAGTGATTAATTTAGTCACCAAAAGCAGTTTTCCATACGAACTTAAAGAAATTTAGCACTGCTCATTCTATACCAAAAATATTCTACATAATTTGGAAAACAATTCACATCTGAAAATTGAATAAATCTGGCCATGCATTTTTCTTGGCTAAAAAAATTAGAATTTGAAAAAAAAAAAACAGTACGTAATTAAATATCATTTGTACTACCAAATTAGTCTCAATTGGTATACGAGTCCAGGGAAAAACTGTACTTCTTGATATACGCTTAATCATTCAATTTTATTCCACACACCGCTGAAGATTATGCATCCCTCCAACCACTATCTAATTGTAACATACAGATATGCAGCAATGGTCTTCAGTGGGCTTCAATACGAGTTAAAAGCATTCCTGTGCCACCCAATCTCAATTGAGTGATAATAGCCGCACCATCCAATCCAACCGCTTTGACCACCTCTTGGCCTTTGCTTTGTAATGTGAGGCCGATTGAATGCCGCTGATCGACAATTAAATGCACATTGTTAGTGCCGTTCCATTCCTCGGTATGGGACGCATAGCTAGGCTGCGCCATCAGACTAACTCCAATTCGATCGCGAATGAATGAATGAAAATAAAAGTTCAAGAGACATGGCCATTTAGCGATGATCACTGGCAATTACACTGTCTGCCAATTTGTAATGTGATGTTGTCTGTGTCCAGTTAAGCACCGACAGACATTCAGACGACAGATCTTACGAAGCTGCAAAGGTTCACTTTCATTTTCAATCGGAACTGGTTTGAATATTGCCCAAGTCTTGCAATGCGAAAATAGCTTACTAAAGAACTGTCCTTTGGCTTTTAACTAAAAGCCTAAAAAGGACGTTCCTTCGTTGCTTTATCTAAACAACAACACCAAATACAATAAAAACAATCAATTACATGTATGGCGACCATATAAATTCCGACACTATTTGTGGGCCAAGTAGTTGGCTCGGCTAGCCACTGACCCATGCCATAGAAGGCCGGCGTTCGTACATATGATTTATTATCACTAATTCTCTTTTAAAGCGGTGAAATTTTCAATTTCCCATTCTGCTGGTAGCAGGTGACTTGCGTTCCATGCTGGTGCTTGCAACACCGAAAGAAGGTTATTTGGACTTAATTTTTTTGACATTAGTGTGGCAATTTATGGCAGTGACTTGGCGTTTTTAACTAAGGCGATTAATGTGATCGTTTGTCTGTCTGGCTCCCAAAAAGTAATGCAATAGTACGTGTTAATCGTGGTCATTTCTATGCTGTACTCGTGTACAATAGGTAACTAAACACGGTTCCTGCCCCAGAGTAATGTCTTATGTAAATAGATTCTGTAGCACATTTGGGTACATTTAGTACCCTACATCGCATATAATGAGACCCTACAACAAAGGGCATATTTTATATATTGCCACGCTGCCCGTCACAAAAATATATATATTCATATTGGCCATTGAATGCGTGTGCCGACATAAGAACAGTTTACTTTTGAGATCGGATGGAACTAACATATGGGCGTTATGTCTTTATCCGAATAGATCTCCCCAAAATGTAGTGGAGTGCATCGAATTCGAAGAAAATGAAATGATATGGGAGGTATATCTAAATCTAGCTTCTAGGACGGATGTCCAAATGAATCCCAAATCGGCCGGAGATATATTTGGGAGCTACATCCAAATCTGAACCTATTTCAACTAATGTCAATTGGAGTTCAAGGCGGATAATTTGTTTACAAAACTAAATTGTGTGTACCGTTTTTCGATACTCGTAGTAGGCATTTAAAACGGCTTGTTTTGATAAAGGTGTTGGCGCTTTGAACCCGCGCACTTCTAGCGTAAATTACAATTAGCCGCATAACATTCAGTCGATACCACCATCGCGTAGCTGGGTTACCTTAGCCGGGCATTTGTATGCAGCAAGTGTTGTACGTGTTTACATCAACCGACGACAATGGTAGTAATGGTTGTTGTTGTAGTGGCGGTAGCGATGTTTGCGGTGAGGGCAACAACAACGGCAAAACTTTCGCTGCATTCTCATTCGCATGTGCTGGTTGGTGGCCAGCAAGCAACATGTTCGATGTCATACCGACAGCGAAAACAACAAAACACTGCGTTGCTTAACATTTTGCTCGCCCCATGCTTCGAACCGCCACTGTGGAATTGAGGAATAATTCCGTGTATCGGCAACAGTTGTGCGCATGCGCACTGCAACCCATTGAAGCTTCCAATCAGTCTGACAAAAGACGCGATTGCCGAACATTGATTAAAAAATATTTACGCGAGTTTAACAAACGGAAAACAGGCAAAATAAAATATTGTTTAGCTTGAAATGGAAAGTGTGCTTCTCGGATTGGAGGCCTGAGCGTGTTGAAATAAAACGATTAAAAACATAGTGAGGGAAATAAAGAGTGATTTCAAGCGAAGCGTTATTTAAGTAGGCCGAACATTTTATTGTGAAAAGAATGCGAGTTCGTTTTAATTGACTGTCCGCCCAGAGAGAATGGATAAATTTTATGTGAAACCGAAAAGAGGGCTTAAGGCGGCCCAAACCCCTGGCGGAAGTTTGGTGGCTACATCACGAAAATCGCCGGACGTAAATCCTGCCACCGTGTCTAGTAGACCCACTGGTGTTGGGAAGTTTTATTCCAAAATCAGACACACCATCGAGGACAATTTAACGCCAAAGATAAGCGGAAAACTGTACAAGGCTGGAAAGCATTCCAAGTCCATGACCGCTTTGAGTTCTTTGGACTCATCGATGGGCAAATACACATTGACGAATAAAAATTCGCAGCCATTGGAAACGAAGGCGGAAGCAAAGGAGTTCCGTGCTAAAGCTGCCAAAACGGTGTCATTGTCGACGACATCACCCAGCGATAACACACCCAGCATTTCCAGTTATTTTGCCCAGAGACCCTCCTCCTATGTAGAGAGCGATGAGGACGAAACACAGTTAAGCTTGAATTTGGTCAAAACTTCGTTGGAAGACGAAATATTTGAGGAGCTGGAGAAGGTGGCCCACGATGAAAGCAAATTGAATGCAGTTCTAAAGACCTTTGATAAAATTGTGTTCGATTACAACGACCCCCTTCTGCAAGCCACGTCGAGCGATAAGGTTCTAGATGAAAAAAAACCGCTGGAAGACACATTAAATATTGGCTTAACGACTGCGGAAGAACCTATGCAAACACTGACCAACCCCACCCCTGACAAAGCGAGTAGCGATAAGACATCCACAAATGAGGAATTACCCGGACCGCAGCCGCCGAATCCGAATCCGAAACAGACAGATTGTCGCCATCACACCGACACCCAGAAGCTACAAAAATCTTCATCATGCCTCTCGCTAACGCGTCGCAAATTGTATCAGTCGCCCGATTCGCCTTGTCTGCGACAAATGCAACACAATTTCATTCAACAGCAAAAACGAAAGTCAACGTCTGTGTGGGAATTGACCAATTCGACAAAGATTCCAATCCTCAAGACACTGCCGCTACAGAAGAGAAGCAAAAGTTTTAGTTATTTAAATACGAGTTCGCCGTTCCATTCCGGAGAGGAGACCAGCGCAATTGGATCCGCAAAGTCCGCCAAGGCGGCGACGGCGGAACAGGAAGATAGTGGTCTTAAAACGTCAGCAGTAACCAAACGTATGAACCGAACGGCCAAGTACGTCAATGTGAGGCCTTCAGTCAGAAGCAGTGATACCTCCTTAAATGGCACGGCTGTTCGAGTGGGGAAGGATACACAGGCAAAAAGAGGTACAGGTGAACAAAATTCTGCCGTACCCAAAAGAACGAACTCCAATTCAAGTTTGTCGACGAGAAAAAATATATCGGCCGGGTCATCAGCAGCACCCATCACTCCGCCCAGACGTAGCCGGACAAGCGATGAGCTTTTGGATAAGTGCTTGGAAAAGGGTCAACAGATACTACGTAAAGTAGAATCGCTGAACACCCAGCAACGGCCCAAATGCTCGGCCGTCAGCAGCAACAACAAATCTGTGGTGCGCATTAAGTCGTCCGGTGGCGGTAAAAACTCTACGTTGAGGCGTAAAAGGTTCCAGCCCAAGCTTAACTATGCCAACGAAGATAAGATTTCGCCACCCTCATTGGAATCCTGCAAAATAATACCGCCCGATTTTACGGCCAACGCCAACAAGCATGCCGAACTTCTGGTGAATGTCGTCCAAGTCAGCAGCGCCCTACGTCCGTTGCCTCAGCGCCAGGTATCCACCGACAGTGGCATTGCCACCGTGAGCGCCATAAATTATTTGGATTCTGTGCCGTCCCCACTGTCACTGAAGACCAAGGAAATTGAATCGTCCTGTTCCGATTCTGATGATTCTGGCCATATTTCAAACGAGAATATGGAAGTTACCAATAATCATCAGCCATCGAATGCTTCCTCCATTACAAGTCTTAACGACGATTCAGCTGTAGTGGGCAAGGACGATGGCGATGGCGACTACACGGTTGGCGGAGACTCGCCACGGCAGTTGCTAATTACAACGAATCAGCGTGTGTGCACCACTTGCCGCATTGCCCAAGTCGAATCGGTTCAAGTCATTCGGACACATGTTGAAATATTTCCTAACTTCACCAAAGAGGTAACTATCCGGCTACAATAGTCGTCTGTGGGTGGCAAGGAATGGAATGGAGTGGAGTGGTAGTTTGTTAGTTTCAATTTGGACATGCAATATTTTGGTTTTTATTTATTTTTTATTTTTAATGTAATTTATTGTTGTTGTCTTCAATTGGTCGTATTGTTATAGAATGTATTACACAAACGCTCGTATATATGCACCTTAAAAAACTAAGTATGTATGTATGTATTTCGTTCAGTATTTCATATTTGTTTGTTTATAATTTGTATATTTTATCGCACATTTGTGTACATATAAATATTTTTTTTACTTTAATATATGTATTTATTTGTTATACAAAAAATTAAAAAAAATGAAAAAAAAAAAAAATGAAAATTGTATGTGATTCTTTTTTGGTGGCTTACTTACAGTTTCCGCTTAAATTATATGTCCCTATCGTCCAACTTTATATCACCCATCCATTCTCAAACTTATATGAGTTCCTTATGTCCTATATTGCTTTCCTTTTTATCATTGCTTTGGTTTGGTTTTGGCTTTTTCCATCCCCTCCGATTCTAGGATATAATTCCCGATATACACTCTTGTGGCTATTGTGGTGTTAGGAGGAACATTTTTTAAATAAGTATTTGTATATTTTTTTAATTTTTAACAAACATGAAATAACGGAAAGAACGATAGGAATATACAGATCTTTAGTTCATCTAGTTCCTTTTTTCATCCACCAGTGAACGATTCATACGTTGTGTACATATACCAACACAAGGCAACAGAACAATGAAAGAGAAAGTTCCAATGAACCACATCCAATCGGAGCGATAAAACAAACTAAATTTGTTTTACAGTCGGGTCCGCCCGACTATTTCTCTTTCCTAGGCAGTTTTCCATGCAATTTTTGTGGGAGCACTGTGTAAAGCTGCAAATAACGTTAAGCGTACTTAAAGTTCATTGAAATGCCAAAACTTTCGGTTCCAAACTATTTAATTCTCCAGTATATGGAGACTATAAAAATCGGATCAAAATTATGATTTTTCTCCTGTTTGAATACAGCCTTCCCAAAAAACAGGCATGCCTTCGTCATCAAAAGGAAAACATTCTGTGGAAATCCAAAAAAAAAAAAAAAAAAAACATGACACCAGGCAAATAACTACGATCAGGAGTTTATTACAATTGGTAATCCGAGTTGTGGTCAAGACAGATTTTGAATATTTAAAATTTGGCAGCAGTCAAAACACTGACTATTATTACATTACTTATTTCACGAAAAACATATGAAAATGTGCATCGTGAATACCGCGATGGAAGACTTCAATCGAAGCAGAGATGTATTGGTAACGTTAACCGCTTATTCAAATAAATTAAGAATCTGACAGGCTCTCAGGCCATAAAAGTGGATCTAACATAGAAAGAGGTATATTTTTACTCCATCGTCAATTCTTTGTGATTTCTTTGTTTTGGTCTCCAAATTGCCTACAAATCTCCTTTACCGTTCTCGTCTGAAGAATGGGAAAAATAATCTTATTTTCAATTTCAGTTGTTGTTTCTATTTTTACCTACGGTTATTTCAAACTTTCGGGCAATCCGTCATCCTGGATGTTCTTCTCGATACTCATAAACGTCAAGAAGACTATAAAATGTTACAATGCCCCCTCAGTTTTTGTCGATTATATTTCTTGTTGTTACAAAAGTGAAAACCAACCCAAATGCATCGTATCGTATTGATTTCATTCATTCGGGTGAAATTCTGCAGAATATTATCGTCGTGAATTTCTTCTTAAGTTTCGTTGAGGAGCCCCCTTTTTTTGTTATACTTATATGTACCCATTGTCAAACCCATTAGCAATTCAATTATAAATCGAAAGGAATTATCGTAAGGAAATTACATTGTAATTGAAATTATTTGATACAGGAAGGGGGGGAAGGGGGTCTTTTGTCTTGGCGAAAATTACCGTCCGTGATGGTGCGAATTGAAATGAATTTCAACACAAATCACGCACTCTAATTTCACAAATACAAAAAAAGCAGCTGCTGAGCACACCTGCAAGTCACCACTGACTGGCAATGTGACGCTTTACCTATTCCACGAGTGGTGATTGACAGTAGCAATCTGGTGTTGTTGCAGTATTGCCGTCCGATAGTCGGCTGTGGTGTACGTGATGACCCCAGGAGTGAATTGAATATTCGCCGCCGTGCATTGTGCCATCTTTCTAGGTGTGGTGGCATGGACTCATGCCAATTCAACAAAACCCCAACGACCGATCGACCAACCATCCGCCACATTGCCATTCGACTGTCATATTATTGCTGCTGCTTGCAAGCAAAGGTATTTGGGAATGACGATCCATTTCATGGCAAGCATTTGAACGATCACTCCTCACTCCGGCGACAATAATTATGCCACGCACGTCTTCATAAAAGTATGGAAAGTGTTTATTTGTTATAATAAATGTCGAATAAATGAAAGTAAAGCGAAAATGGAAATGAGAAACGGAGCGAATTTTGGTGCCACCAAAAATGTGCCAACATTTCGTAATGCATGGTCCCCCTCCCTAAAGCGAAGGAAATTTCAGTTTATTACATTTTCAAACATATCAACATGTACAAAAATTATATTAGTCAAATTATTTGTATTAGATAATAAAGCTCCAAATTATTAGCATTACACAAGTATGACAAAGTACATGGGAGTTTAACATTTCCAAAAAAAGGTTCAACTTAAATAACAAAAGAATCGACTTTCGAATAGCTACCAACATCTGTAATCGTGTCTAATATTCAATGTTAATGCCAAATCTTGGACATGAAATGAAAAAATTGTGATTTATTTCTCGAATAAACTGCCTGAAAGGGTCTGGAGTGCGAGGATCTTTGGCATTGAATGTTAGTCATGTGGATCGATATTTTTGGCATAACATTTTAGACACAGTCCATTAGCTTTATCAGTCGATTAAAATGGAAACAAAGTACCATTGACAATTCCTTCAACTCCACACCATCAACGCTGATTGAGATATGAGCTTTGAAAGAGAAGCATGCTTTGTGTGGACAATTAAAAATGTTTTGTATTCAATAATAATAACCTTTTTAATTCATGTGATGTGAATAGTACCAGGAAGATAAGTCTCGTGTGCTTATTTTGCATCTTTATATTCTCGTTAGCAAGCAACAAGCAAATAGAGTGTCCGCTTGTAAAAATAGTCTCCATGATTTGTGATATGTTTTGGAGGAGTGCTTGGCATTAAGTGGCACCTGCAGTCGTGTCAAATTGAATTAAAAAATTAAACCACATTCAGATTACATCTCTATTATATTTACGCACTTTAATTGGCTATCAACATAGAACTGATGTATTATTTAACAACTTGATATGAAAAAGCTTCAGTCTAAGGACGATTTTCATTTAATGAAAAAACAACGTACCTAGAGGAAAATGGAAACTAAAGGGAATTCGATATATTGGTGGGTAATCAATGAAGAAATCGAATTTTCTTCATCTTCGTGGTTACCTTCCACCATATGAATTTGTCTTTCAGTTTACAACACTTTTAAATATCCGTCGGCAATAGTTTCCAGCTTTTTTTTTTAGATTTAGTTTGACATTAGGGTACAGTTTATCCTCACAAAAAATTGTCTATGTGGGTCCAATGTTTGCTGTAGCCCCATATAAGGTGAATCATAATTTTTTCTTCGCAGAAAAAGTGTACAAATTCCAATACCATTCTATGGACTTGTGGTTTTTCAAATTCTACTGAGTATATTTTGAGCCAAAATTTATTGTTTCACAAAGGCGATCAACCATAGTATTTTGCAAACTCCAACAAACACAACACATGTCCTTGACGATACTTACTTTTTGTGTCTGTCTGTCGGTCAAGTTTTATCCAATTCAAAAGTCACACAAAATTATCCGGCGATCCTCTTTCTTAAACTACCAGAATGAGAGCTGTTTCTTTTTTATTCTAATGGGACCTACTCGACTAATTTTCCTCATCGAAATTAAGGTTGATCAATGTGATCCCAGGGATGCCCTTGTTGTCCTTAAACAGTCACACTGGCTGTGACTAACAGTGCAATTGCAATAAATTTGGCGATATTGAGCTAAAACGCAAATCACCAATTTTCCTTTATTTACAGATTCTTTTCCGTTCCGGCGTTTTAAGTGAACTCGAAGCTAAACGTGACGAATTACTATCAGATCGCATCATACAGCTGCAGGCCTATTGCCGTGGCTATCTAGCGCGCAGAGCAATGGCACAACGGAGAGTTCAGGTGAGTCTTGTCAAAAATCGATTTTAGAAATTCGATGTTATAATCGATATGTAATGTTTCTCAATTTGTTGTTGTTTTTGATTACTATCAGCGTTAGAATAATCAAGACAATACATAGAGAGAGAGAGAATTTTTGCCTTCTTTCTCAAAATAACAAATAAACCAGAATGTTAGGCAATTTCCATTCATGGTATAAAATCTGATTTAAAAATAATGAAACATTCGGAATGATTTTCTCGTCATTGTCCGATAATTATTGTAATTGCTTTGAGGATCTAATTATTCCGATTATTGCATTATATATTAGAATTTCTTAACTCCACTAATATTCACATTATATTCTTGCAGGAATTGGCGGTCCGTTGCATACAACGGAACGTGAAAGCTTTCTTAGCTGTCCGAGATTGGCCATGGTGGCGACTGTTGGTACGTGTCACACCTTTATTGAATGTGCATCGCACCGAAGAACAATTAAAGTCTGCCAATGAAGAGTTGGTGGTCCTGAGGTCGAAACTGGAAAGAATTGAAAGTGATCGAAGCGAACTAAAGACTGAGAATCAAAAACTCGAAGCCAAGGTCAGTAGAGATTTTTTTGCATTATATTTTCAAAACGCTTTTTTATCTTTTTTAATACGAAATAAAACTAATTAGAAATGTTTAAGAAGTAGTTGGTTGAACATAGGAAAACATCACGTGACAAAACAACACATCAAAGCAAAACCTTTGTCGAAAATCCTTTGCTTCAACATGTTATGTGGCCGGTCTAAGCAGCCGGTTTTATTGAGGGGCTTTTAACGTATTCAAAATTCTTTACATTGGAAGGTATTTTTATTTAATATTTGCTATCTACAAAATACCGAAAATTAGAATGCGCCATTATATGGAGGCAATACCTAAACCCGGACTGATCGAACCCATTTTTAGTTTTAATTATCCTAGACACAATACCATTTTTTGGCCCGGCTTAAAAGTGTTACATAAATATTGTGACAAACGCCCAGACGGAAGTCCACAAATTAGATTTTTTTTTTTAAATGTTTGATATAACTCCAAATTTCATTGAGCTGCACCCTCGAATATCGTATATTGTAGGAAACCTTTTTAAATAACTTCTTAAAATCATTTTTTCTTCTTAGAACTGGGATAATTCTATGTGTATCATTTTATATAAGAAAAATGTGTTTAATGATTTGTACAAATGCATATATATATGAATGGCATAAAATTATTTTTTTTTTCGAATATTTGACTGACATTGACATTAAATAAAGATATCTGGCTTCAAAGTATTCTAATTTAATGAAGAGAATGCCTGACACGATGCTTTGAAATGCATATTTAGCAGAAACGTTGATCAATAATAGGGTGATACAGTAGTTGAATTCAGTAGATTTTAAACAAAGGCTTTTCAAGTGGATGGATCGCTTTGTCTCACGAACATTTACGATACATTAGCGACCAAAATAAACTCGTCGCTAGGACCTACCGATTTTTTGTCGGTAACATCAACAAATGTTAGAGATTTCGGAAGTTAATGTCAAAACTAGGGAAATTTTTAAATTAAAGTTCAGCAAAACTTAGCGGCCACTTGCATTTGGTCAAAACTTACCAACAAATTAGGCCAATTTATGATATTACATGCAAAAAAAAAAAAAAACATTTGCAGTAATCAACAATGGAGATATATTTATATACAAATTCTCTCATCAAAGGAATGTATTTTTCGAGACATTCTAATATGCAATATTGCTTCGTGTAAATACAGTGGATCCAAGCGAAAGTCAAAAGTCGTGCACCTAACGAAATTTATTTAATTGAGGTAACGCAGCGACACAGGAATATGGAAAAACTAGTAAAGAAAGTCTTAAAGTCGGGCGGGGCCGACTTTATGATACCCTACACCACTTTGCTAGTTTAGTAGACCTTCACATAACAATTAAAAGTTTTTATGGAAGAATTCAATCATACAAGCTATGATTATAATTATAATTTAAAGATCAAAGGACTAAATATGCCGAAGCATTTGTATATGATTTAAAATCGGATAAAAATATATATGGGAGCTATATCCAAATCTGAACCGATCTCGATATAATTTGGCAACATATTTCTGAGCTGTATTTGATATATTTCCTTGAATATCGTTGTTACGGAGTGCATATTACGGTTGTGAGTAACTAATATAACAAATCGGATGAACAATATATATGGAAGCTATAGCTATATCTTAACTTTACCAAATTTGACACACTAGCTTCTAAACTCAATTCGGTCGTAAGTGCCAAATTCCGTCCCATTTAGACAAATATTAGACGTTTGGTGGACAATAATAGGTAAATCGGACGAAGTTATATATGGGAGCTATATCCAAATCTGAACCGATCTCGATAAAATTTGACAAAGATATTTATGAGCTGTATTTGATATATTTCCCCAAATATTGTTGTTACAGAGTGCATATTACGGCTTCGGAGGACAAAAGTAACAAATCGGATAAACAATATATATGGGAGCTATAGCTATATCTGAACCGATTTCGATCAAATTTGGCATACTTATTTTCAGGTCCAATCTGATCGTACGTACAAAATTCCATACTATTCGGACTGATATTACAGGTTTGGTGCACAATAAACAGCAAATCGGACGAAGATATATATGGGAGCTATATCTAAATTTTGACCGATTATCTCCAATTTCAATAGGGTTCGTCCTTGGACCAAGCAAATGATCTGTGCAAATTTTCATCTGGATCGGGCAATAAATGCGACCTGTACTTTGTTTACAAAATAAATGGACAGACGAACGGACGGACGCACATGCATAAATCGACTCAGAATGTGATTCTATGCAGATCATCAAAAAGAACTATGGGTCTATCTCCTTTCCTTTTGCCTGTTACAAACAAATGCACAAAGACATAATACCCTGACCACCTTGTGGTGTAGGGTATAAAAATATGCTGTTGTTAGTACATTCTATGGACCGAAATGGGAAAACAATCAACAAACAATATTGAAATTAATTAAATTTTAAATGCTAAAGTCGAAAAAGGTATTCTTTGGTTTTATAAACAAATGTTCTTTATTTGAATTAGATCTGGGAACTATTTAGGAAACGAAGACGGGAACTGTGACGCGACCAAGTGAGAAAATTATATATTTAACATTGCATAATTTACAGTCTTTTATTTCGGAAGACGTTAATGATTGTATAGTCAACACAATACAATATTTAAGAGCCTATTTCCGAACTCTTATTTTGCTCCCCAGACGTACCAACATCCCTACATTCACATATTTTGAAATCATTATATTTTTAATCATCTCTACCATAATAATATGGAGATATATTGAATTTGTGACCGCGATTTCATGTTTGTCGGAGATTGCATAAAGTATATGTTCTTGACCACCAGAGAATTCTAAGTCGGACAGCTTCACATTATTTATCGACAGCTGTAAACTTTGTATTACTTGGTACACGTTAAGTTAGAACACCCATATAACTGAACCTTCCCCGTAGTGTATGTATATATCTCTCCAGTCTGTATGTCTGTTGAAATCAAGATTTTGATCATTTTCTAATGAAGATTTTTAAAATTTGCTTTTTAAATATGGTATTAATTTTATACCCGTCACCACACTGTGGTACAAGATATTATGGCTTTGTGACCTTCATAGAATCACATTCTGTCCATGTAGTTTTTAAGCATTTATTGTTCAATTTTGATGAAAGTTTGCACAGATCGTTTGTTTATTATTGACATTTAAACGTATCTCCTATACATATTTGATGAGAATTTTGCCCGAGAGGTTCGAGAGGTCGCATACACATTAAATTTATTTCTGTAGTGGAAACCGATTGAGATATAGCCTTGTTTTTTTGTAGATATAGGTTACTTCCGATCGACTTCAAATTTAAAATGCTCTAAAGTCTTAATACGAAATAAATAAAAAAAAGTTTGCACAGATCGTTTGTTTATTATTGAAATTTAAACGTATCTCCTATACATATTTGATGAGAATTTTGCCCGAGAGGTTCGAGAGGTCGCATACAACATAAATTTATCTCTGTAGTGGAAACCGATTGAGATATATCCTTGTTTTTGTGTAGATATAGGTTAGTTCCGATCGACTTCAAATTTAAAACCCTCTAAAGTCTTAATACGAAATAAATATGAACGTTATTTGCTACAGGTGAACCTACTAAATATTCATATTGGAATTGAGTCGCCACCACTGGTTGGTATTTGTAGGTTCACGTTTTGGTAAGGCACCCATATAGCGGTACTGAACAACTTATGGTATTTTGAAGACTTTAACTACATTCTAAAACCGATAACAGTGGTATTTGCAGTATAAAATGCGGCCCATTCGAATATTTAATCGCCACACAATTATTTATAAAGATTTTCTTCACCGTATGGTAGGGAGTATGAGAAATTCGTTTCGTCCGAACCTAACTTTTTTACGTTTTTTTTTAAGTTTTCAAAAGTTAATTCGAATTGAATAATTTGAAATTTGGCATTTCAGGTTCAAAGTTAATTCGAATTGAATTATTTGAAATTTGGCATTTCAGGTTCGCATTAGGCTTAATTTCAACTCACAAATAATACTTGTATGTCCGTAATATTTGCTTTAGCCCCGACATTATGTTTTCTCCTTATTTTGGTATTTGGTCCATTATTTGGTATAGCTCCCATATAAAGGTTTCTGTCTCAAATTGATATTTTTTATCTATTTCCACCTCCTAAAAAATTGTTATGTAGACCTTCTGTGCATTTTGATCAGAGCTATGCAAAGAGGATCCAATGTGATAACTGTGTGTTCACCAACGCAATTGAAAAAAAATCTGTTGTTGAATGTTCTGTCAATGGTTTTGGTAGAATATTTAGTTTTATCCGAGCAGTGGATGAGGAATTAATACACCGTTAGAAATATTGGAGTACATAAATATAACTTCCTAATTTAGAGAGATTTATCATCGGATATATCGAATACACACTTCAGCACTTTTGAACATCTATTTTTCATTTCAGAAAAATGTGTGACAGAGATGGACTTGATTGATTTGCTCACACAAAAAATATTTTCAGTTTCATTTCGATAATAAATGAGAAAGGTTCTACATATCCTTTTGTTTTACACATATCTGTAAAAATAATTTTTGGCGCGCCACTTATCAATATATTTAGCTTCTATAATTTAATATATCTTTTAAAAAAACATTACATTCGTGTTAATTTATTGTTTTTTTAATGGTGCAGATATAACCGCAATTTTTTTTTATCAAAATACACATTTCTACGAGCAAAAATTTAAGTGGTTATGAATACAAATATGAAAATCAAAAAAAAAAAATAAATAAATAAATAAAACTAACAAAATATTTCTCACTGTGTATAGAGAGGCAAAGAAACACTTGCAATATTTTTTTCGTAACCAAAACAATCACAAAAAAAATAATTTTAAATTTCTCTGTCTAGCCCAGTTTTAGATACTGTCACAATTTCAATGAAATGAGTAAAACTTGACATTTCGGTTTTACGAATAAAGACAATTTCTTTCGAGACAGGTGTGTTCCGTGGGAATAGAACCCGTCGCGAATATTCCAGATGGGGCTGACTATTTTAATGGTTTGTCTAATTTGATTATGCCTCTGAATAAGACTTAATCAAATGAGTTTCTTTGGGTGTATGACTTTTGCTCGGAACCACTGTAGGCATCTCTATAGGAGCACTGTGCGTGATGATGTGTGGTTCGAAATGATATTCTGATCTTCTGGCCAGGCTGAAGGCGAGGGGCAGAGCAGACGAATAAAAACATTTGCAAATGCATATTTCTGCTCATTTATTTTGCAATAATATTTATAAGAAATAAAGTGTCGTGTCGGCCCGCTATTGTTGGCACGCTTATTGTATTGCAAAATTGTATTTCTGCAGGTCAAGGATAAGTGTGTGCAGCGTGGTTTGATGGACATCTTAGACAATGATTAAAAAAGAATTTTCGTAGAGTCCTGGGAAATTGCGTGAATTTTGTTTTGTCCATTCGTCCATTGGGGCCGATATGATATTGATTATACACCTATTTGTTTTATGCATTTGACACATAACATTTGTAACCAGGAGAACAAAGTGTTATACATACAAAAGGGAGGGTACATTATTATTATTGTTTTGCTCACCACTGTATTCTCTGTGTACTTGTCGAATGTATTTATTTACTATGTCAATATTTTTTGGCCCAATGATTGCCCTGGCCAAGGAACGCAAAAAGAAGCAAACGTTAACGGAAAATTAATATATTCTGTATTTGGATAAAAATAGAACTATCGTGTCTGTTGGCTGGTTGTTCAGCTTCTGACAGTGCGAAAATCTCGCACATGCAAACCACAATCATTATCATCACCATCACCATTGCTATTGACGGTTGACTCCGACAAATGCGAAGGCAATGATTTCCATGAATGGACATTATTCCCAAATACTGCACACAGATCCCAGTGCAATGCCGTGAAATGAAACTGTTGCGATTAAATATCTTAATCTATGGATAAGAGAGCGCTAGAGATTGTGTGCAATTTGGTCTCTACTTTTATTTGGTAATGGGCACATCAGCAAGATATTGTTGCCAACAAATGTAACATCACACCGAGTCCTTCCCAGCTAACTCGGCACAAAAGGTGGTACCCAAATGTCCGACGTGATGTAAAACCACCAATAAAAAGATTGTTTTCATCTTATTGCAAACGTTTCAATTCCATGGAGATTTGCCTGCTGTCGGGTGGGTGGTTGGTTACACTTCATCAGCAATATGCCAAATGTCACTCACCGACCGCGTAACTCTTTTCGCTGGCCAAGTGGCGCGTAGCTAAGAAAACAAATAGCGAGAACAGAAGATTCTCTAGCGTCAGCATCCACCTCACATCGACCGAAGAAAAATCTACGCACAACTGGTGCTAGCTCATATGATCTCTCTCCGAAGTCTGCTGAATTTAGACGCTGGTATGAATTTTTCACAACAGAATGAAAATCGCCACGATCAGTCATTGTCGAGCAGTAGAGGAAGAAAAACCTCTAAGTGCCGCCGTGAGTGCAGAAAACACATTCGCAACAAGTGGGACCAAGTGAAAAGTCTGTGAAAAACCAAGTGATGGTCTAAGAGAGTGAGCAGAGCGAACGGGGAAGAAGTGAGAAATTTCACCGAATAAAAAAAAGATAGCTTAGCAGAAAATCGATGCGATCCCATTCGAATGATCATTAGAATGCGTTACGTGTAGAACAAACGAACTGAAAAGCATAAACGAGAATTGGATAGAAAAAAAACAAATAAAAAGATAAAATGTCGAGCAATTTAAAAATGGAATCGCCTCTGCTTTGTCATCGCGAAATTTGATGAAGCCATTTGTTCCCAAATATTTTTACAGTCCCTACGAAATTACGAAATTGAAAATTACACGAAATTGAAAACTAACACCCAAAACGAATTTAACCAACACTAACTTTTGGCCCACAATTCTGCTAATAAATTGGTCTTAGGTACACTAATTGGATTGGGTAGAAATCGGAAAGAAGTCCCTATGTCGCCACTACACAATGAGGTGGTGGTGCCAGAGGAACCAAGTGGCTCTGAAAACAAGAAAATGTCGCCAGCAACTTTTCCCGACACTACCTCGACACATTCACACCCACCACACAATCATGTTTCGGAAACTGTAGATAGAACGACTGCACCATCCAACCCACATCACACAACCACCAGCAACGTCACACACAACAATGCACCACCACAACAACCAACAGAAAATTCAAAATTTTTAGAAAGAGTCTACTCAGCGTTGCGCAGCGGCTCAAGATCCCGACAATCGACACCGGCCCCTGTCGAAAAGGAAACAAATTCAGGGGGGCCTACATTCAACAAAAGTCCTCCGCAAATGGGCAATCCAAGCGATCTACTGAGCTCCCCACATCCTTCTTCTACTCCTTTGTGTCACAATGCCAGCAATTCCTCTTTGTCCTCTGTTAACACCAATGCCTCCTCTTGTGTTATGTCTCCGCCTCCATCACCCCATCCTCGTCCTCCCAAGCCACCGCAGGATCCCAGCCGATTGCGCAAGCAAATTAGGCTCCTGCCGAAGCAGCGCGAGAAAAGCCCCGCCTTGAAATTAACAAACGGCGCGGATGGACCGTCAGCATTTTCACGTTCCGCCAACTACGACTCGGATGACGGTCTGCTAAAGAGCGCTACAAAATCATGTAGGCAGATGAGTGACAATGAAGCACAGCCTGTTGGCGGTGTCATCAATGGTGACGCCTCAACGGCCGCTGCACAACCTTTGGAAGTGAAATTAACGGTTCCTCTTCCCAAATTAGATCCGACTCAGCGGAATGGAAGTTTAATCAACGGTGTTAACAACTTGAGGAGCTCCGCGGAACGCCTGAGATTGGTGACACGTTCGCCGAGTCCATCGCTGTCGATTCGCAGCTCTTCGTCGAGAGCGTCTTCGGTATGCTCCAGTGTTGCATCGCGTAGCTCAATGTCACGTCTGCAGACTCCTCCACGTCGCATTTTCCCGCAAACCTATGTTGCTGGAGATCCATTGGATGCCTATGAAATGAGACATTTGGAACAATCGCCAGTGGTGTTCGATGGCAATCTTTCGTTTGTACTCGGCTGCCACAAACAACCTGTGCGCCAGTCGCTGCGGCCCTCACCATCGTTCGAGGAACCGCGCACAGCCTCAGCAGTGCTGAGTGAAAAGATCCAAAACTTCCTCAAGCGAACCGATCACGTGCAAGAGGAGTGGGTTGCCTATGGAAGGCGCAGTCGTGCCACCAGTACCAGTAGTCGTGCCACACCAACCAACTCCCTCTACGACGACACATACGACACAATCAATCTCATTGAGAGGCAAAGAGAACGGAACAGCATGGAACGCTGTCCCTCAGTGGGACGCACCAAGTCATCGCAAAACATCCTAACAAAGGCTTTCCAAATGACGAAAGCAATGCCCAGGATATCGAGTTCCAGATCTAACTCCATGGCCCGAGAGATCTCCGAGAACGACGACGTCGACGACGATGATGATAATCGTACCATAAAGGAGGAAAGTGATAACGAAACGGACAAGGTATGGTTGCTGCTTCCCTAGACCAGCTTTGCTTTGTTGTAGTTCCTTAAGGAGGTTCCTTTTGTAGCATCCAAAATATGTGTGCCCGCTTCCAAGTGTACATCTGTTCGCACTACACACGCACACATTACACGTAGCCATAAACACACATTCGTAGATGTGAAGGCCTGTTCTGAGTTCTGTGTTCGTTCCGAATATGTTTTTGACATTGAATATTTGTTGTTTTATTGTTGTCGTTGTGGCTATAAATTCTTTATGGAAGATTTATTTATAGTGTTTTCGTTTTCGGAACGAACAGCAAAATAAGGCCAAACACTGAAATACTTTTCAATGAATCATAGGGGGCGTCTAAGAAGTCGGGTGGATGAGTTTCCTTTGATTGTGTTATTTTTGTGTTGGCCATTTCACCTGTACCCGTGTCCATTGTCAGTTATTGTTAGCAAAACTAAATGAACACTTTTGCCTTTTGGTCTCTCTTTTGCAGTTATCCGAGATGGCAGTGGATTTGGCAGAGGAGCGATCAACGGCCAATATGGCAACGGAACGTCTGGAAGGTGAGACCGCCGAACGCTTGCGCCTGGAAAAGGAGTTATCCGAAAAGGAAAACAAGGTCAAGAAACTGCAAGAGACTACTGAGAAGTTGGAAATGGAGTTAATCTGTGCTAAATCCGACCTCAATGGCATCTCCGAAGAGGAAGACATCGACAACGACGAGAACGGGTCCGCGGGCGGGGTCTACAAACTCAAATACGAGCGGGTAGCAAAAGAATTGGAATTTACCAAACGTCGCCTGCAAACCCAACACGAACATGACTTGGAACAGTTGATAGGCTTCAAGAAACAGCTTGAGAAGAAGGTATAATCGCTGGAAGTTGTAACGTGGCATCGAAACAGAACTTCAATTTCTTTGTATTCTTTTTTTCAGCTCAACGATGCCTATGAAGAGGTTGAAGAACAGCGTCAGGTGGTTGGCCAATGGAAGCGCAAAGCCCAGAAAATGACAAATGAGATGAATGATTTGCGCATGTTGTTGGAGGAACAAAACGCCCGTAACAACCTATTGGAAAAGAAGCAACGAAAATTTGATTCCGAATGTCAAGCCCTGCAGGTATGGAATTGTCATATTTTTTGTGACTTCTGTTATTCAAACAAATGTTTGGCTTTTATCAACAGGACACAGCCAGGCAAGAAAGGCAGGCCAAAGATCGATTATCGAGAGAGAAGGATATACTGATTGCAGAGAAATTTACTCTGGAGCAGTCATTGGCGGTGAGTGTGAACATATAGGGTACATAGGGTAGGGTTTTATTTTCAACAGAAGTAGGTACCACTTACCCAAACGATTCATTGAGATTTCATCAAAAGGGCAAACATTCTACCAGTTTCTTTGTATTCTCAAGGCATATTCAAGAAGGTATAAGTGCCTACTTCTCTACTTCTATTGCCAAATACGTTTCTACTAATTTGCCTAAAATTTATTCTTAAATTCATCCACATAAAAATTCCGTAGTTGTATTAGAGTTTCACAACTGATGAAGTTTGAATATACTACGTTAACGCATAGCGTAATGTTTGATTGTTTTTTCTTTACCCTGAATGATTGTTAAGATGGTTTTTAATATGCATTTACACATTGCTAAGTGAAGCCGAACCATTTGTAATTCTCTAATTACGATCGTACGTTAGTTACCAATGGTGCGCCAATACATACTATATGCCAATTTCACCGGCTATCACCAAAGAACGTCTTTCTTTCTTAGTCCACATAAATGAATCTTCGTATGGAAACCCCCATACATATGTACGTAGGACAAGATAAGAACACACCGTACATACATAGCTTATTATTTGTTCTCACAACAAGCAGCAGGTAAGCCAGCGCTAGTACAAACAACGTTTGTTGTTTATCCATATTTTTTCTTTTCTTCCTTTCTCCACATTCAACACTGCCGCATAGGATAGCTAGTGGTGCGGCATGTATATGCACAGCGTGGTGGATATTGTACGAACATACCATGCATACATAGCATGTTCGATGTTCGTACGAATCTAGAAGCTTGCTCTGAGTACAGCCCAGACACAGTATGCTCACATTATTCTCAGAGCATTCTTTCAGTGAAGACTACGCTTGATGGTTGGTACTGCGTAAAGAAAACGGAAGACCATATTCCACTAGCGATAGCCTGCGAATTCCAGAACTGCAGTTATATTGAGTTGGACTACATTCAAATAAATGTGTCTCAAATTCGTGCAAATGTCGTTTTAAGTGAACTTTGGCGATATATGCGGAGCCTTGGAAAACACTTACCAAAGGACTGAGCGATTGTTAGCCGATAGATAACTGTGTCGTGCGTTTGATCGTTGTCGAACAATCAAGACTATGAGTCTCCGTTATACTACATGTGCGGCATTGTTGCAAGTATGTTATCTGTGTCTACAGAGCAGAAGCAGATTCTTTAGTTGTTTTATCTGTGGCATACCCACAGATATGTGCGGCTGCTTGCTTGACCCTCCTCTCATCGCTAAGTGGCTTCAGCTTGATTTGATCGTCGTCAATGTTAGTAGTGTGCGTGTCAGTGTGTGTGTGCGTATTTCATGTTGTTTGTATGTTCCCTATGTACATACGTACATACATATATACAAATTTTGTACAAAATGTACATACGTACGTACATACATACATACATACATACATACATACATACATATATACATATACAAGAATATATTCTTGTTTATTAGTTTTGTTAACTAGTGAAAACATGACATTTTTAATTAATTTCGTTCTGTAGCAACAGAGGAGAGGTGAGGCGAGGCAAGGCAAGGGACAAGCGGTAAACGACACATAATGTAGATCAAAGTTATTATAGGATGTCTTCAGTGTACACTCTTTGTTTATTACCATTCCCATTTCACAAAGCGAGCGAATAAAAAGCAATATTAAAAATATTTCAAGCGAAGTAGAAAAAAGAAAAAGAAGAGTTAACAATTTATGTCTAAAAGTGTGTACGAACTTGTTCTTGAAGAAAAAAAACCAAATTTCTTTGGAGGGTAGTATTCCCGCGTTGGCTCATTTAATTTTCATCGTTATAGGACACTCGCCTTGAGCTCGATCTCAAGGAGGAGAAGTTGGCTTCGTTACAACGAGAATTGGAAGAGATGACTTTTGGCGGTGGCACGGAGGAAGAGATTGCTCAACTGAGGCGCTCCAAGAATGAGTTGGATCGTAGAGTCAAGGAACAGGAGGAGGAATTGGACGAAATGGCGGGTCAAGTGCAATTACTAGAGCAAGCTAAACTTCGCTTGGAAATGACATTGGAGACTATGCGCAAGGAGGCGCGCAGAGAGGCTCAGCAGAGAGATGAGGAACTTGAGGAGGCCCGTGGCTGTGCGTACAAGAAAATTAAAGGTATGACAATTTTTTTACCACATCAATGACATTTATGAGAACACCTATTTTGTTGCAGCTCTCGAATGTCAACTGGAAACAGAGCATGAAGAACGGACACTGTTGTTGAGGGAGAAACATGAACTTGAAAGGCGTTTGGCTTCAATGGAAGACCAAGATCGTGTCGATCGTCAAGCCGAAGAGGCGGCAAATCAAAAATTACGCCGCGATTTACGTAAATACAAAGCATTGCTCAAGGACGCCCATGCCCAGCTGGAGAGATTAAAGGCCGACACACCTGGGAAAACATTGATTAGGCAGTTGCGCAACCAACTGGAAGATGCCGAATCTGCACGGACACTGGCCATGAAAGCACGTCAAACAGCTGAAGCTGAATTGGCCGATATGCAAGCCATGTATGAGGAATCCAATAGGGCCCGTAATGAGGCTGAGGACAGAGCAACGGCGGCCCAAAGAGAACGAGGCGAACTCCAAGCCCAAATCGAGGAGAATGAAGAAGAATTGGCCGAACTAATGAAGAAGTACAGCGCCACAGTTAAACAATTGAACACAGAACAAATTGCAGCTTCGGAATATGAATTCAAGTTGTCAGAACTGGAGGCCGAACGCAACAGTCTCAAAGAACAAGTGAACGAACTGCAACACAGGTTGGAAAATATAGAAAATTTAGCCGATCCGTCGGCGGCAATGAACTCTAAAAGGTAAGGATAGTACGTTTTGCCTTTAGAACTAGCCATTTCAAGTATATTCGGGAATTTCTTTTAGGTTGGAATTGCGCTCAAAAGAGCTGGAGTCCCGCTTGGATTTGGAACAGGCCACAAGGTCTCGTCTTGAAGTCCAAGTGAATCGTCAAAAAGAAGCAATAGAAAGACTACAAAACGAATTATCACAATCAAAGGTCAGAGAGATGCAGGCTCAAGAGGCACTCAAGAAATCACAAAAAAGTCTACGGGAATTACGTGAGGAGTTCCATGCTGTTTCCGGCAGAGAACAGGAGTCCACAGCCAAACGCAAAGACTTGGAAAAGAAAGTAGAACAAGTGGAAGCAGAGGCTTCTGCTTTGAAAAACGACTTACGGCTTGCACTGCAGCGTATAGCAGATCTGCAGCAGGCTATGGAAGAAGGCGATGAAGATTTGTCGGATAGGTAAAAATAAAATGCTTCAGGGCGCACAAATTTCCTATAAATTTTTGTTCTTACAGTGATGATTCCCGCAGCACCGATGGTTCCATTAGCGATTTGGAGGAACGCCTTAAGCCCATTCAGACACGAAGACAATCGTTACAGAAACACAACGGTGGTCCGACTGTCAGCACCACAACCACATTAGTGCGTGAGAAATCTGAGAATAGTCCCAGGTAGGTGTTGGGCAACTTCATATGGAACTTTATCAAAGCTGCTAGTTGCCAACACTTAGAGGCCATTGATTAAACATGCGCTTTACGTTTTTGCAAAAGCTACAACGCAGCCACCTAAGCTCACCAATCAATAACACCAACCACAGCATTTTGACAGGCATTGAACCAACAGAATTTGACTAATTTTTGTAGACAAGCGGTACGCAGAAAGACACTTTGCTTTCGCAGCTTTTTGCCATCCGCTTTTCAGAATGCATTACCACCACCAATACCAACGAAATTGTTGTCTTTTATCTGTTGTAGAATCACATTGACTTCACCCTCCTCGCCCCACATACATAAGCAGGCTCTTTTGGCCTCTAAGCTACCCGAAGACCACCCCACACAGACTTCGCTAATCAAGAATAAGAATCTTTTAAAAGTGTCAACATAAGATACAACATATGGTACACCAGCACGGGTACCACATGAATAATTGGTTGTAAAGGATCTTGCGGAATAAGATTAAACTAAAGCGGCACAATTTTTCCATACTTTTCATACTTAATTCTAGTGAAGACATAAGGATATTAGAAAAGATTGATAAGTTTACAAGGCAACGGACAATTGCTGCCCAGACACCCCAATCATTCGATAACACCATCACCATCACCACCACTTCCGAATATGTTACTTCGGATCAAACTCAAATGAAACATACGAATGAATAACAAAGTAATAACTACTATTTTTTACCACAAACCAATTTCATATTTCAGCCTTCGATATTGAATGGAAGGAGATATATGTATGTACGGAGACCAGCCACTACCCAAAATATACACAAACGTCGAATAAGGTTTACAAATGCTTTAATTTCGTATATATATAAATTTATACTATATAAACATAAGCCAAGGTTGCATTGTGTTTTGTTTACATTTTATCTGTTTGTACACTTTTTACTTTTTAGTTGTTTGTTTCTTTTGTTTTACTGCTTTAGTTCAATTTATATATTTCATTTTCGGAACCACACCATTGGCGTTCGTTTTCTTCTGTATTTATGTATGTATATGATTATTTTTTTTATTATTATAGATATTTATTTAAAGTGTTTTTTTTTTTTTTTTTTTGAATTTAATAATAATTATTATATAAATATAAATATTTATTATAAATGAATTAACATGAATTGTAATGAGAAATATAGTAGTAAAACACGCATTAAAAAATAAATAATTGTTTGAAATCTTAATTTAATTTTTTGTTTGTTATTATTATTACGATTATTAAAATTATTACCAAGCGCTGGTTCTGGAGTCGAAATCGTAATCGGAATCGGCCACGGTAGAATAGCTATTGAATTATTATGCTTTTTTTTTAATAAAATGACATATCAAAGTATTTATACATATATATATTTAATATCATCGTAATTTATATTAGATCAATATCACTTAAAACCATTTATAACAAAACTAACTTAACCAATCTTATCCTATATCTTGAAATTCCTATGTTCCACTAAATACAACGTAATCATCATATTTGTCATATTGCAACAGCAAGAACAAAACAAACTCCAAATTAATTGTCATACGAAATCCTAAATAAATTTTTTTTACATTTTAACTCATTGTATTACAAAACAAAAGCAAAAACAAACAAAAAAAAAAAAACAACTAATAACACCCATTCGTATCATCATCATACACGAAGCATAATTTTATCGCGAAAAATATATTGTTATTAACTCGAAACAACAAATGAAAATGTGACCGTGTCTTTCATTTCATAGTACTGAAAATGTTTTATGTAAGTAGCACCCTGAAAAATCTCCACTGGCTTTCATAATGATATATTGATATCGAATGTATGATAGCTATACTATGTGCATCATATCCGCCGACACATATGTCTGAGAGCTAAATCTGAACCGATCTCAATCAACTAACTTAACAAAATTCACAGACTTACTTGTAGACTGAATACCGCGAATGCATCTTATTTAATCACTTATTACGCATTTGGACACAAACATTATAACATAGATATATATGTTAGCTATATCGAATTCAGAACCGATCATCACCAATTTTAATGCGATAGTTCGTCCGAAACTAGAAAATTTATTAGCTGAAGAAATCTTTAATGGATTTAATGGAGTGGATTCGTTGCATCAAATAGAAGCGTTCCATTAAACTTTGCTGGGATTATTTACAGGAATATATTGAAAAGCCACCTGTGGATTATATTAAAAAAGGGGAACCGGCCATGCTGTATTGAATGATTGGATTCATTTTCAATGTAATTATAAATATTAATAAAAAAATACAACTGCAAGAAACTTTATTTTAATTAAAAGTGTTTGTTTGGTTTAGTTTTGCCTTCAGTAATATAATAAAGTAATACTTTACACAGGTACAAACATTTCGGGGATTGTCAAGGGTTAAATAACTGAACTGCATAACGTGTTAACCCAGATCCCAATTCTCCACACTCATGAGTTTACAATAATCAAACAAACTCTCCCCCCTTGGCAGTTAGGCTGGGAAATACGTTTTTGTTTCGTAGCGTAAAGGCAACAAGTTCAACATTTTACTCTGTTGCGTGTCCTGTATTACTAATTATGAAATAGAAGTGAAACGTCAATGTACAGGATTTACAAGTTCAATGTCGTGAAGTGCATACAATAGCGAATTGCTAGGAATAGCGTTTCATACAAGTGCCTATATCCGAGCAGCACAGTTGTGTAACAAACTTAACATCTGTACAATAATCAAGCAACCGAAAAAAATCTGGCAATTATTTGAATATTTTATTTATTTTTCCCATAATAAGCATTCAAATCAAATGTGTAACAATTTCTCAACAATTTAAAAGCGTAGCGCATTCATTTTGTCGATCGATAAGTTTTTACATCCGTTGTACGTGAGAGAGATAACTCTCTCTCTCTCTCTCTCTCTCTCTCTCTCTCTCTCTCTCTTACAAGGTACTGAGCCTTTATGACAAATGAAAATATAGACAACGAAATGCTCTACCCGGTTATCTTCGAAAAAAACGTGGATCGCGAAATTCGTGAAAAACGATAAAATGTGTTTTCGGAGTCGAGTTGGTTGAACGCGTAAATAAGCATGTTGACTATGCAAAACATGATGTATACCACCTGGATAAAAAGACAAAACTAACTTTTCGTGTCTATATATTCTTTGGTGTGTGCCAACGATTACATAAATGAGCGTAAAATCTCAGACATATTAGTTGACTTAAAGCTATGATGCACAAAATGAACATTGCGCTTATGTGTGTGAGAGAAGTAAAAAATATCTCCTTTCTTGTTTTGGACGTTTTGTAGCAAGAATTTTATGTTAGCATAATTATCAAAAAACATTAAATATAAACTCCATATATTTATATTTTTCTACAAAAGCTATCTATAATTTGCTTTCTTAATGTTAAAGGAGCAACAATGCGTGCATCCCCCACGCATGTCTACATTCGTTGAAGTCTAATCAACGACTGAGACCACCGTAAACGTACTGTTTGTTCATCTTAGTCTTAAAGGTATACATGGGTATATTAGTTGACAGCATAAGTAGATAAAATGTGTAAAGAGTGCCAAGCCGATCAAGAACTTAAGATTAATTCTTTTTTCATAATACCCTGCTTGCGCATCAGCTCAAAAGAGACGCTGCTAAAGTCAATTTAATTGAAGATCATATTTTTGATGGTTGTCTTCTGTTGGGATATGCTTGGTTTGAAAGTAGTGTACAATTACGACTCCCACTTCAAAAAGGTATTTCGGGCGATATAAATAACATTCAATGTGAAATTGAATTCCTCACGTTTGAGGGAACGGCACTAGATTGAATTTCGTGCAAAAAGTTTGGCTTTTTGATTGCCACCGATAGTCCGTAAAAGTGTGAGACTCTGATTGACTTCAGCACGCAATGCTCTCGGTTAAAATGACGTCTGGTCGAGCTCATTGGCACGCACCTGTTGCACTCGAGGAAAACATGGCAACGCCTAACAAAGGTGGGGATAGATTGGTCCCCGAGTTGAACATGGTTACTAGGGGTTTCCGGTTGTCAAACAAATAATCGCTCGTTTTATTTTGATTGCCAAAATATCGACCAAACATATTCAAACTGGAAGACACCAGGCCAATGGAGTTTACGCGGAGCTTTCATTTGAAATAGACGTATGTAGACGTGGGCTCGGTTAAAATCTCCTCAATCTTAAAACCAGTTAAACTATTCGAAAGCAAATATGGATGATAAGACCATAGATTCTATATTTGCGGGCTCCTTGGAGTCCCTGCCTCCGGTCAGCTCAAAAATTGTGCGAATTTTCACTAGTTCCACATTTACGGGTGTGTTTTTGTTTCGTGACAATCTCTGTCCATTACATAAGATTGTTAAGTTTTGTTTTTTTCTTTTTTGGCACCTTAAAGACACCACCATGGAAAGGAACTCGCTAATGGCCAAGTGCTATCCTCGCATTAAGGATTATTGTCGGGAGAAGCACGGTTTGGAATTTCAGGTATTTGCTGACAACCTGACATTGCATAACTCCAAGGCTAATTCTGAAATGTACGTATGTGCGTGTGTGTGGGTTCCTATTCTTGCAGGTCGTGGATATGCGTTGGGGTGTTCGTGACGAAGCCACCGATGATCACATGACCACTGAACTGTGCATGCGCGAAATTAAGAACTGCCAGCGACTTTCAATGGGTCCGAATTTTGTTGTTTTTTTAGGCCAGAAGTACGGCTATCGGCCAATCCCGACCTATATCCTTTCGTCGGAACTGCAATTGATCTGTGAGGAGCTAACATCGATGGGTGTGGATCGAGCCCTCCTGGATTTGTGGTATAAAAAGGATAGCAACGCAGTGCCACCCATTTCAGTTTTACAGCCCATTTCGTCGATTCTCATCAACTTCAATAATAAGCGGGTTCCCAAACTGCAAGCCGAGGATCAGGCCATATGGTGGGACACCTTGGGCAAGATGCAAAAATTACTCAGAAAGGCAGCTGCCTCGTTGGGTGCGAGTGGCAAAATGGACAAAGATGCAGTGCATAATTATTTTATGTCAGGTAAATAGATATTCTCCAACAGATTCGTTGTCACATGTCATCGCCAAGCTGTCGCATCAAATATGAAAGCAAACCGGTCATTAGAATGGACATCAAATTCGACGGCTTGAGCCCATCTAAGTGTGCCATATCTGAGGATACTCTATTCCGAAGAAAGCGTCTTTTAAAGATTCCATGAAAAATTAAGTGTTGCATTGGAAACGTGGTATAGGGTTTTAGCGAAATCGATTTTAAATAGGTATCTCGACTAGAATTTTGACTCGACTTGCTTAAGCAAATGAGCGACATGTGTGATTTTAATTACTGTGTCACATTGTAAATGCGACCCACATATTGTCATCTTTGTTAATATTTTAAAATCATGGATTCAAGCTATTGTAGAACCCTTTTTTATTGACTAAATCGTGCGTGTATGGATCGAGTTGTGCTCAATTCGTTTGCTCGAGGGCACAACTGTGTCGATGTCTAACCTATCGACGTCATTTAGTATCATAACATGACTCCGAAATATCATTGTCATATGTTGTACGAAGTACTGCGGAATTTTCGAGAAAATGTTGTGCAGTAGAATTTTAAAGTCACACGCTCCAAAGTTCTTATCATTCGAGTGACCCCCAAAACGATACCAAGACTCTTACTGCACATCATAGATTTTCTCGAATTTCCGGCAGTAAGTCGTCCATTGGCAGGAGCATCAAACAAAACCGTATAGCATTTCATATATTATGTCTCTACGAATTCGACGAATTGTTAAAAGTGCCGATAATACTCATACTCGTCTTGTTCGCAGTTACCGAACGTGAAGTCATCAACGGCGTCCTCAATGTTAAGAACACGAAAAACCACTGCCTGGCCTATGTCCGTTACATCAACAACATCAATCTGCAGAACCTGAAGAAGGCCTCGCTGTTCGTTGACATCATCAACCGCAGCTTGGATACAGAGTCGGCCAAGTTATTGGGTGACTTGCGGGACAATCGTTTGCCGGCGAAAATCGAATCGAGTAACATGCAGAAGTACACTGTCGAGTGGATAGGGCGCGAGGGCCTTGACATTGAAACGCATGAGGAGTACTTGAACCACTTCATATCGCACTTCTACAAGAACATCGTCAAGTTGGTGGATCGGGCGATGCGCAAGGAGGACTCCAGCGCACAGGGACAGATAGTCACTGAAATCCTTCAGCATTTGCACGCTTGCAACAATTCGGTTAAGGTGTTTTATGGACGCGAAGAGAGTCTAGAAAAAATCAAGCGTTACATGCTGGAGGATTCAGATAAACCACTTGTCCTTTATGGCGAAGGAGGTTGTGGCAAGACCTCACTCTTGGCTAAGACGGCCGCATTGGTTGCCGGCGAGTGGTTTGCAGACAAAAGGCCCGTCAATATAATACGCTTCTTGGGCACCACACCGGACTCCAGCGCCCTGACCCCCACGCTCATATCGATTTGTCAGCAGGTAGGTATCATCAGCATGGCCCCAATGGCCTCTCCGCTACGCCACAACTCACAAGGCCCACTGCAGCGGCAATTGTGCAATTGCCCACCCGGCTTCAATAGCTTAATTCTTCTTTGTAGATCTCCTACAACTACCTTCTGCCCTTCGAGAATATCCCCGACGATTTGGTACCTTTAACAGCACACTTTAAGCAATTACTAACTTATGCAAGTCCGAATCAGCCATTGACCCTATACTTGGATTCTGTAGATCAGCTGACCGGCACACAAGACTCCAACAATGTGTCGTGGATACCGACGCGACTGCCGCCCCATTGCAAGGTAAGTGTGCACGGCCCAGACGGAGAGGACAGTCAAACAGTATGCATTCGGCTAGAATAAGTTTTTCCAAATTGCTTGAACTGTGACTGCTAAATTCGAATTTGAGTAACGATTTCGATTTCCCGATCAGACTTAACGACAATTCGACCATGCACATGCATACAAACACACACACACACACACAACCTTAAACACAAACCACTAAAAAGAGTACAGTTATAAGAAATGCACGCTACGATAAATTGGCAAGTCTAGAGGCAGATGTGGGGGATTTTGTAAACTGGCGCCCAATCAATCAAGAAACTATCGACCATCAGTTTGGACAATTGGTCCACTATCGGGCCAACTTATAATTGTATTCTTGTGTTATAACGCTCCCCTTTGGCATCCAATGTTTTTCCTTCAATCAACTACAGATCGTTATATCCTGTGCGAACGAAGAAAGCAACCCCGTTGTCTCGCGCGAATACCATGTGCTGCGAAAAATGATCGACGTGGAAGAGAACTTTATCGAGGTCACCGCCTTGGGCGAGGATCTGGCCATGAATGTCATCAAGATGTGGATGAAGACAGCGTGCCGAGATCTGAACAACTATCAGTGGCGTCTGGTGGCTAATGCCATAAGCAAATGCTCGCTCCCGATCTTTGTGAAGTTGGTATTCGCCGAAATATGCCGCTGGCGCTCCTACACTCGGCCCCAGGAGACACACTTGGCGAACAACGTCATGGACTCGATCATGCTACTGTTCGAAAGGGTTGAGAAACAGCACGGGCGTATCCTTGTCTTCCATGCACTGGCATACATAACGGCTTCGAAATCGGGTCTCTCCGAGAGCGAATTGGAGGATTTGATATCGCTTGACGACAAGGTACTCGATGACGTCTATCAGTACCATTTGCCGCCCGTCCGACGCATACCACCCCTATTGTGGACCCGAATACGCAACGACTTGCCCAATTACCTGAGTGAGCGAGAAGCAGATGGCGTCAATGTCATGAACTGGTATCACAGGCAGTTCCGCGACACAGCCAAGGAGCGCTACTTCAAGAACATGAACATGGCTATGTACTTCCATTCGATGATTGCCGATTACTATCTGGGCATTTGGGGTGGTGGTGTGCCCAAGCCTTTCAAGTTTACGGAGATCCAAAGGCACCGGTTCGGTCTGACGGAGAAAGAGGGCGCTGCCGATCGTAAGGTGCCCATCCAGCCATTGGTGTTCACCAGCAAGGATGGCAGCGCTAAGAGATACAATTTGCGCAAGGTATTGCATTGGGGCCTTTGCCCCTCCATGCGATTTTAATCGCTTTTAATTTGATTTCACTTTGACATTCCAGTTTGGCGAACTGCCCTTCCACTTCGTCCGATCTCGACGTTTCAAGGATTTGTTCGAACATGTTCTTTTCAACTATGAGTGGCTGCATGCCAAATTGTCTAGTTGCCCCCTACAAGCAGTATTGGCCGACTTTGAAGATGCCTCCTGCAACACCGAGGACAAAGAGGCGAAAAGGGAACTGATGCTGGTGGCTGACGCCCTCCGATTGGGTGGCGCCATATTGGCTGTCTACCCGAATATGTTAGCTCCGCAGCTGATCGGGCGCCTGTTGCCGGAAATTGGAGGTAATGCAAACATAAAAATGTTGCTCCGAGCGTGCGACCAGTGTGGCCCAAAGGACTGTGCCTTGATACCCGTGAACCATTGCCTGCATACGCCAGGCGGTCCTCTGAAGGTAGGTCCACCAACCCAGCGAACCAGGTCGATGTTCGAATGGAACAATTATCCTCATTTCCATACTTTTAGTACTCCTTGGAGGGACATCAGTTTGCAGTTTTTGGCTTTACGCTGACAAGTGACATGCGTTACATGGTCTCCATTTCCACTCACTTCATAACCTTTGACCTCTCAACGTCAGATCTAACGCGGGACGTCAATCCGGGCATTGAGGGTATAATGCAACAGCTCGTTCTGAGTCCCGACAACAAATGGGCCGCAGCTTATTCCAACAACAATCAGACTGTATTGCTCAACATGCTCTCCAGTGAGTTTGTGGTCATAGACACGCCCTTCGATGAGAACGACGGACCCATAAGTAGTCTGTATCTGATTAACCAGAGGTAGGTAGCATCCATCACGACGTGTTTCTGGGGGCAGTCTCAAAGAAGTGCAAATGTTCTTTTAGTTTGTTCATAACATGCAAGCTTAAATGGGCCCAGTTCGATATGCGCGGCAATCTAGTGGACATCTTTGCAGTTCCCGGCAGTTGCGTGGGATGGGAAATTCTGAACATGGAATTCACAACGCCCAATGATTACAATGTAACGTTTTGGTCGGGATCGATTAACGAGACCCGCATACGGTTTGGGTCGTGTCGCCGAGGGGATCTGTACACCGAACCGTTACAATTCTACAGTGCCTTGGCCCTTAACAAGGCCAGAGATCGGCTCTATGGCTGTGCCAATGAGGACAACTATGAAGTTAGTGTCTATCGCTTTGTGGATGGTTCGGAGGAAAATTCATCCATAGACTGGAGATTGGAAGAGTCGTTGCCACGTTACGAAAACGACGAAAAGGAAATGCTACTACAATTGCGTCTAGACCAGAAGGATCGCATGCTCTTGGGCACCGCCGGCAAGGGGTTTGTCCTTTGGGACTTTGGTGATCGGGAAGGCAACCGACTCAGCGATCGTGCCATGTACTTGGCATTGCCTCACGGAGTTCGCAATATCACGACCAAAATAATGCAATCCAACTCCATAATGGTCAGTTCGAAGATGGACTACGCCGTCGCTGGGGTGCGAAAGAATCTTTACGTCTGGTGTTTGCAAAGCCTGCAGCTGGCAAAGGTGCTGGATGCTCATTTCGGTCGCATAATTCAGTTGGAGGCCCTGACGATCGGCAATTGGAATAACGTTGTTACATCGTCAATCGACCGTTCGGTTAAGGTTTGGAACATAAACAACATTTTCGAAAAGGTGCACGTCATCGATCGGCATGAGCTTCAAATCGATGATATAAGGTGTGTATACAGAGGCCTCCTGAAGATATTGGAACAGCTAATTGTTTTTAAACAGCCTTTCAGAGGTCGACTTGGCCGTGACAGTAACGAGAAGTTGTGTTGGTGTGTGGGAGACTCGCACCGGCAGGCTCATAACCAAATTGGCGGACAGCCCCTTGGGTGCCATTGTGACCCATGCAGAAATCACCCCCGACGGTCGCTACATCGTCTCGTCGGAAACGGGTAAGTTTCTCATATGGAACCGGGTCTCCGAACAGGTCATATACAGAGACGACCAGCCCGGCATTCAGCAAATCACTTTCATGGACTATGGCTATAAGGTCATGACGGTGTCGTGCCCGAATTTAAATCAGAAGGAATCAAAAGAAGGAGAGGAAAGCGGCCGGTTAATGGCCACAACCACTGTAAGATCAGTACCTGGTAAGTACTCAAGTGTTGTCCAATAGTTTGCGCCCGTCCAAATAACGTCTTGTTTAGACGGCTCTATTCTGTTCCGTTTCGAATACCCCATACGAATGGTGCCCGGTTTATCGTTCCGTCAGTCGGTGATCTCGGCCGACGGGGCGCACATAATTGCTTGTTCGGTGGATAAATCGAACAAGGATTGTCTGGCTGTGTATAGTGCCTCAAACGGCACATTCGTTACAAAGGTCCTGCTCAAAGGTTGTAACATCAAGGAAGTCATCTCCCTCGTCCCCATGCCCCACAAGGCCTCCCAAATAGCGGTGATAAGCAGTGAAAAGGGCAACATCATTGACATAAAAACCAAGAAGAACATACGCTCCATACCGAAATGGGGTGGCAGCATCACAAAGGACGGCAAGTGTGGCCTCTATGCGCCGACTCGTGGTGGCCTCGAAATGCTAGAACTACGTAAGGGCACTACGGTCAAGACCTTCATACCCAAAGTTGCCGAGGGTGTATTTTCGGTGATATGCATCTTTACGGAAAACGACGAATACGTGTGCTATTACCACAGTGGACGCAAAACCATCCGCGTATTCCGCACTTCGGATACCGAAATGATCGCCAACTATCGAATGCAGGCCGAGTTGACGGCAATAAAAAGCAGCAAAGATGGCCGTTGTCTCGTTCTGGGCACAGTGGATGGATGTCTGTCAACGCTGGCCATCGTGGACCCCAACAAGGAAGGCATGGTCGAATGGTTGAATGCCTTGCCGTCACGAGATGAGAATTGGAAAGCTAAACTAGCAAAAATGAAGGCCAAGGTGAGTTTCTTTTCTTCTTCCTGTCGTCTTCATTTTCTAATGTTCTATTTTGAAGGTTGGCTTCAAAGCTGCTATTCGAGTTGCAACCATTTCGTCCCGGTTTGACAACCAAAAATCGAAGCCCAAGGAGTTGAAGGATGATACAGAGGAGGCAGAAAATGCCGAGTCGGGCGAAGAATCTTAAGCTGAATTAGTTTAGACTGTTGTTGTTGCTGTTGCTGTTAATGTTACACTGTTACACAATATACAATGCGTTGTATTTGTTGCTTTATTTTCGCTTTGACAAAATAAAAATAGATATATTTAAATAACTAACTGGACAGATGGACTTTGTTATTTTACTCATTTTAAAGAGGCCAATAGAGATGTCAGCACCAAAAAAACACACACACAAGTATGGCCAGGTTTTAAAGGTCAACATTTGCAAGCAAAAACATCTATGACGAACGAAGCACCACAACATAACTTTAATATCACGCTTAGGCCAAGGTTCTCAAGTCTCTGCCTCTGGCTTGTTGATCTATTACAACGAGGCCTGTGCTAAGCTATGCGGCTCCGGTGTGATGCGCCAACGTTAGTGCTACGCAGTGGAAAAATATTCAGTACTGCCTAAATGCCGTTCTTAGAACCGCAACAGGGTGCCTCCTCATGACACCTGTCGACCACCTACATGAGGAGGCGAAGGTCTTACTGGTGCGACAGCATGATAAAATATTGTCAATGCAATAATCAACCTCAACCTGGAAGAATGTTGTGCAAATACTGTACTAGGAGAACATTCCCCTCCCCATCGCAGCTGAAGAGCGAGAGCCGCCCAACAAACCCGAGTAGTATTGGCTCAGTTAAGATCCGGATGGTGCAGAAATAACAAAATATAACCGGCACGCAGAAACTCAATGAATAGACATATATTCAAAATACCTCTTCCTCTATATATATCAACAGGAAATGTAAAATTACGTAGGTCAGAGGTAGCTGATTCCACAATCACGCAACTCTCACAAGAAACGCCTTCTCGTCAACTACAGACGAAAATCTTGGAAACAACAATTGAGGATCCCGAGATGAAATGTAGTATGAAATCAACCAGTAAAGAAAGTCTTAAAGTCGGGCGGGTCCGACTTTATGATACCCTCCACCACTTTGCTAATTAAGTAGAGCTCCACATAACAATTAAAAGTTTTTATGGGAGAATTCAATCATACACGCGATGATTATAATTATAATTTAAAGTTCAAAGGACTAAATATGCCGAAGCATTTGTATCTTTTAAATTCGGAATTGTATTGCCCATTTGGTGCACAATTAATTTGAAATCGGATAAATTTATATATATGGGAGCTATATCCAAATCTGAACCGATCTCGATAATATTTGGCAAAGATATTTCTGAGCTGTATTTGATATATTTCCCTGAATATCGTTGTTACGGAGTGCATATTACGGTTGTGGGTAACAAATTTAACAAATCGGATTTTGGTGCACAATAAAAGGCAAATCGGACGAAGATATATATGGGAGCTATATCTAAATTTTGATCGATTATCTCCAATTTCAATAGGGTTCGTCCTTGGGCCAAACAAAAGATCTTTGCAAAATTTCATCTGGATCGGGCAATAAATGCGACCTGTACTTTGTTTACAAAAATACATGGACAGACGGACGGACGGACATGCATAAATCGACACAGAATGTGATTCTATGCAGACCATAAAAAGGAACTATGGGTCTATCTCGTTTCCTTTTGCCTGTTACAAACAAATGCACAAAGACATAATACCCTGACCACCTTGTGGTGTAGGGTATAAAAATCGACATTCACACTCATTAGCTGAACTTGGGATTCAAAGTTTCAGTTTTTATGCAAAGCGGACTTAAGACATTCACAAAAACGGTGCTACAATCGAGCACTTGCCAAATTGTCGGTTCACACAGTCTATCCTGTGTAACCCGTAGTGGAATTCTCTAACTCATTTTTTGAGTAACCGACAAAAGTCGGAAGTTTCGGCAATTAACGAAATTTGTCGGAAAGTAAGCGACGAAATCAAATTAGTCGCTAAGACCAACCGATAGCAACAATGTTGTCAACCTTAACTTCTTATTTACCTCCACCACATTCAATGCAAAGGTAGATTGTAATACAAACAAAATCATTCAACAACGACAGTTTGAGATATATATTCTTTTTATTATATTTTATAATTCGATTATATTTGTATGAATTAAATATTAAGTTTCAAGAGAGTGGTTTATTATAAATTACCAACTAATTTTAGCAAAATTAAAAAAAAACAATATGAAATCATTAGCAATACAAAATGCTTAAGCTATTTTAATAATAAAAAAATGAGTATGAGTTAATTAATAAATATAAGCATGTGGAAAATGGTGAGTATTTTAATATAACGACAGTAGTTCACCAACATACAACGCACGCAACTCAGAACGAAACATTCCACAAAGGACTGTTGGGCTCGGCCCACTGAAAATCGTACACTCCATTACTGGGTTTGATAATATATGTCGATACAATTACGCCTAACAGTTTTCCGAAGAATGAGGAAAAACAGAAACAAAATGTTATAGTACAACAAACAATCAATTTATAAATAATAAAACGAAACAGATTTCCTACTAAATAACAAGGACAAATTCTGTAAGCAATCTATTGTTTTAGAATTATAAACGTTTCTTAACTAGGACTGTGATATTCAGTAAGAAAATATGCGTTCATTCTACGACTTTCTCTCATTCCATTATTATTACGTTTTTCTTTTGGGTTTTAGTATTTAGTTTTGTTTAGTGTTCAAGTTAAAAGATTGAAATATTTCGGTATCATAAATTGCTTTGTTTAAATAAGTTATGTCATTGGTGTACAGACGAAATACTTATATTTGACAAAGGGTAGCTCATGGCCTGAATGCACTATGACAGGCTCGCGATCTAGTTGCAATAGCATGCCACGACAAGCGATTGTAGATTGTTTGTTTTATTTACGGCTGCTATTTTCTTTAATATGCTTAAAAGAGGGAGAGAAAGCAAATGCTTCTCCTTAGAGAGTTTAGTGCGTGGTTTTGCCTTGTAGAGATTCGGGAGAGAGGGGGCTTTTTTCCATACCATCTCCATTTTACAGAGTGTGGCATTCAAGTAAGACGACCGGAATATAAAATACTCAGTGTTAGTTAATGGCTATAAACCCTATCATATTTAAATATTGGATGGATCTAGGTGTGACTTTCCTTTTTTATTTGAGCCAATTTGGCCTGTATGTGTTGTAATCGATTGGGAGACATTTCCGGTTTCTAGAGAGACATTAATAAAGTAAAAACAAAAAATATTCATCAAACAAATTGTTTCAGTTGAAGTTTATTCCAAATATACTTACATCTCTCCTCATCACTGATACTTTTTGGGCGTTCATGGAATTCAAGTTGAGATTCTCATCCATCACCTTGTTGTCCATCATTGAAAAGTGAGAATTACTGCCAACAATGACGCCATCAGCATTACGATGAGGCGCCAAATTAGCCTTTGCTCTCAAGTGGTTCAGTCTGTCCATCCAAAAGTCGGGATCTGGCTTCACGCCGGAGGAGTTTTCTGATATAGTAGGAGATTGTTGATTTTGGTAATTGGCATCTGTTAGATACGAAGGGCGTATGGCTTTATTTTCAAATCATACCAAATGTGTTGTTTGCGTATGTACGTGTGAATGTGTGTGCATGTGTGTATTAACAGGTGTTGGCGTAAGCCAGAGGAGTACATACAAATGTGTTAATAGTGAGTACACTGTGTACAGAGTGGAGCTTTGATATGTACACTTACCCAGCCGATTGTCACCCATTTGCGAAGCCAAAGCAGTTTGGACTGCACTTCCATCACCAGCGGCGCGTTGTATTTCAGCTAAGCCCTCTTCAATATATTTTTGGAAACTAGGACTGGCTCCTTTGAGGAAAGTGGATACATCGATTTCTGGATTCTTCATCTGTTTTAGATAGATAGATAGATAGATAGATAGATAGATAGATAGATAGATAGATAATATGAGTGTGATCCCATTGAAAAGCATGTTATGGTCTATGGAAGAAGCATCTTACCTTAAATTCGTACAATTTGTTCAGACCCAGCTGTTTTGTGTCTTTGTCAGATATCAATTTGAAAATCTGCGACATAGTTTCGTGAGCTTGGTTTGAAATGCGTTGTTTGGCTAACATATCTTTGGAAGAGACAGAACGTTGTGGCGACGAGCTTGGTAAGTTTCCTTCCTTCTGCAGATTCTATAATGACACAGGACAAAGCAAAGAACAAATGTTTGAGCGCAAAAACAATGGCAATGGTTCAATATGGATACCTTCAGAATTTTTATTAAATACGCGTGGAGTTCAGAATGCGTAGGAATTTGATTAAGGTGTTGAAGTATGGCATTTCCCTTCACTTTTGCCATATTATGAATAATGGTCTTGACTGTCCTAAGGGGCGTGTCGGAAGGCCTAGTTTGCCACCAAGAACTGGGCAAGGCTAACATAAACTCATGAACCTCCAACATAACAGCATCATAGTTAAGCTCATTGCTCCGTTCCGGCAGGGTTTTAACATTGCGCCATATACATTTCATCAACAGATCCGTGAATTTCGGTAGTCCTGCCTCGGGGCAAGTCTCGCGTAAGAGACGTATCAGTGCACTACAAAAGACAAGGCGCCAATGACTCGCTTGTTTAATATTAGGGGCCACACAGAGCTTACCAGTTCATATTTGTAAAGTTGGACTTATCCAACACCTTGACACAGATACCGTTGATAACTTTGTTGTACTGCCCATCGTCGCCAGTATTAAGTTTTTGGTCAGCCAATAGGTGAAGCAAGACCGACATAAGATTTTTAATACAGGCAACACTTAACGTTTTTCCCAACGTCTTCGATAAGAAAAACGAGTACAAAATCGAAAGCAATGGTTGGTAGACCACCAGAGATTCTGAAATGGGAATTTGTGAAAGATTCTGCAAAACAAAAAAAAAATGTTTAGTCGAGAGTGCTAAAGTTTGATTCTCAAGGCAGTGACAACCTTCAACTGGGCGAGCACATTCTGTATGAAAATCTCTTCATAGTCTCGGAGAACAGCTTGCTTCTCAGGAGAATCTATAATCTCTTGGAGTTCATTGATAGCAGCCCTAGCCTTTAAGGTGTCTGTGCTGCTTGTGGCCTTGATGATTTTGATCAAATGAGGGTCATGCTTGGGCAATACATCCGCCAGACTTAAAAAATAAAGAAACAATTGCATTATACACATTCAACATACCACAAATGATTTGCATACTTGGCGGAATTATTTCCAAATGGCTGTTGGTATAAGGCTGCGTTGAACTGTTGCTGCTGTTGCTGGGGACTTAAATAGGGCGATACATTGTTAGCCATAATGCCGCCATTTCCTGCTCCCATTCCCGATGACGGAGGAGGCGTTGTGTGATTCTGTTGCATGTAACGAGAACGAGCCAAAAGTTGTTCAAACTTTTCCTGTGGATACCTAACGCCATCCTTAGTTGGCAGGACTTTTATCGGTTCAAAGAGCAGGGATATATCCACATTTGGTACCACAACTTTCTCGATTTGATCTACACGAACCCAATCCTTTTCAATTTCTGCAATTTTGTTGGGATCAAGGCCGAAGGGCCCAGTTGTTTTTGGCGGTTGTTGTTGCTGCTGTTGTACCGTGGCAATGGGAGAAGAGTTCGGTTGGTCAAAAGTCCTATAGAATAAAACGAGACCACGGAACCGTTAACGAAATTGGCTCAAAAACATCTAATTGATTTCAACGAACACGTAACCGCTAATAGAGAAGCAAGATAAAACATCGTATATACGAAACCAAAGCTCAAACATTGCCAGACACTCGTGAACTTAACTCAAAGGTTAAATAGTTTCAGAGCACATGCAGAGTGAGTTTTAGTTAAGCAAAGCGGCAAGGCAAATATTGACTACGAACCAATATGAGCAATTTCAAAAATGGACTAACGTCGAACATAGCCGACAACCAAATACTTTACACCACCTCAAAGCATATTACATATTAATATTTCCCATAAATATTATAAAAGAGAATCTAAGGAAATCTGTGTATGATACGTGTTTTCATTAAGCTTAATTGGGTCCCAGGACATACTAACATGGCGAGGAAGAAGTGAGTAGAGGTGGTTGTTCACAGCCGATTGATGTGCAGCTTGGTGAGACTTTCAAACCACCGAAGCAGTTGCTTCAAAATCGAAGAGGCTAGTAGAAAATGACACACAGAAATCCCGGTTGTAAGGTATCTAAAGCCATCTAGTAGGTAATTCCGAGAAGAACCTGCCCCCTTCTATTAATTGGCAGATCTGATCTAGGGCCGTTGCAGTATTGCAGACTATGTGAAGATCAAAAAGAGGCAACGATGACATAGGCAAATACGAGACATAGGCTATTTGGTACTTGGGTGACAGAAACCCTAACGATCTTCTCAGACCTTTTGCTACTAATACATTTTATAATCCTTTCCTCATTTTTTTTCTTTGTTCTCTACTCTATAACTTTCTTTTTGATCACCATTACTTCTTTTTCCTAGAATGAAACAAAATGGACCAAAAGTCTCGGAGTGAAGCAGCTGCCGACCCATGTAGCTGAGCAAGTTTAAATCAAACCAAAATAAGGATTAAGGTAAGGATTTTCGAAAGTGTTTAAGATCTACTTTAGTCAATCCCCTACAGAACAACGAACGATCTACCAAAATGTCTACTGCATCATTACATAGCGTAACATTTTAAGAACATAAAATTAATTTGGTTTATGGGTACTACCTAGTGGTGTAAAGCATAAACAAATGCATAATTTCTATCAGAACGACCAAGACCAACGAACATATCACAACAATTGTAAAGAACACCAAATTCATATAGAATAGATTTGAACGAAAATATAACGTAGTCCATCAGATACAGGTTAATATTATGATATACATAGGTATAGACGTGAAACAAAACGTGTGGACAAAAACACAAAAACTAAAAAAAAAAAACAAAAACAAAATGAAATTTACGCTTGTCGTATGAGCGATGTTGCGCACACATCTCTTTCTTCCAACGAGCTATTAATTGCATCATTCGCTTCATAATCAGAACTAAAGCAAGAAATGAAAAAAGTTAGGAAATAAAATTGCAATATTGGCGAGCAAGATTAGAAAATATTTGTATAAGTACAATCAGTTCCACCTCGAGTTAATTGGATAATGGCAGATTTGTCAAACCAACATTCTAACGACTCACTTACCTCTGGTTGTGTTCTTCAGGTGGCGGCAGCTCGTCACAACCGTTTGTCGAAGGATCCTCAATTTCAATACTGTCCTGTTGAACTATTTGTGCGGCTGATTTTGCACTAGTGTTTGCCTCGGGAGCTTTCTTTTGAGGCTTTTTGGCTCGTTTAATGCGTTCATCGAGCATAGACAAATCCTTGTCATTCATTTGACCGATGAGTTTGTAGATCTTTTCCCCAGCTATGAAGTAAGCTTGGACCACACAGTTGAGAGCGGCATTGCGCACGCTGTTATCGCGATCGGATATGTGACGGGCGATCTCCTTTAAAGCGACTTGTTGCGAAGGCTGGCAAACAGTTAAGCCGTAGCTTTCAATTAAATAGCCCAGTTCATCCAGGCATTCTGTGCGTTGACGGGCGTTTTTGGATTTTAAACCTTCCATAACATAAACAAATACTTTGGCAAATGGGTAAACCAAGAGTATTTGTCGCAGTAACGATCGCACCCCATTGCGCACAGCGTCTTTCGGATCGCCCAGCTGAAATTGATGACATGTTGTTAGTGAAAAACAAATGGGTCCGTTAATTCTTTGGTGTACGCACCTTTAACAGGAGGTGAGGAATAAATGAACTGCCCTCATTCTCTGCCAAAATGTACTCGTGTTCGACTAATGCCAAAAATACTTGATGTAAATACTCAAGACCCTTAATTAATACTGAAGGGTTGGTATCGTAAAAGCGCAAAGAAAGCCACTTTAGGATCAAGTCCAAGTTACAGATCAGTGCCTTTGGATTTTGGGGCAAATCTTCCATTAGTGATTCAATGACTTTTAAATGATATCTTAAAAAATATTTAGATTTGTTAGATATACATATTCAAAATTCGAGAGCATTAATACCCACCTAAAGTCATCGTGGAACATGTTGGCCATTAGCCCCTTGTTGACATTAGCCGTTGTCATTTGTTCTCTTAGCAAATCGATGAATTCTTCTCTGGGCGTGGTGAACGTCCACTTAAGTACTCGCATTTTTTGCTCGTCAATTAGTCGTTGATTTTTGGTGTTGTTAACGGCTAGAAGTGGGGAAGTGTCAACGTCTTCTTCCTTCTTTCTGGACGATGATGAACTGCCGCTCTTGGCAGCAGATGCGATCTTGCTTGCAGGTCCCTTCTGGGGGCCAGCAGATGCTGCTCCCCCTCCGCCACCCCCACGAATAGACTTTTTAGTGTCTTCCACAATTGGCGCTTGTTGCTTACCCTTTGGCAGGGGTTTAACAGGCAAATTGGGTCGCGCTTTATCTAGAGCTGCCTGTATGTCTTTTTTGGAAGCGGGTTTTTGTTTGTCCAAGGCCTTTACCATAGCTTCGAATCCCAAGTGAATCATAACACCCAGGACGGCCTCGTTTGAGTTTTTACGCACGTCTGCATTGCGATCGCATATGTGTGCATATAGGTGTGGAACCATTGCTGTCAACTCATCCTTTGGTATACTTTTAGGTGGCATTTGTGGCAGTCTCTCGGCTAACCAGGCCCACAACTCCGATTTCAGTGTGGGAGATCCTCCTTTTAGTGCATCGGCAATCATTTCGTTTTCGAAGAACTCTTTGTAGCCGCCTTTTTCTCCAAAACTATTTATGCAATTAAGAGCTGCAGCTCGGACAAAACTTTTGCTGTCCCCCAAAGCGTGCAAAAAGCCAGGGAAAAGCACTCTCACGTGGTTCTTACATCCTGGTCCCATTGCATTAGCCAATTGCTCACAAATCGCCAATGCAGTCTGAGCTATCTTGGCATTTGAATCCAACAAGCGTAGGGCTAATGCTGGCGCCAGATCGCCGATATTTGGCTTAATCAGCTTAGCTTCACTTATTATGATTTGAAGTTTATTGAGACCTTCATTTCTAGCCTTCCAATCCTTGTCGGACATTTCCTTTAACAAGGCTTCTGTTATTTGAGGAGAAATATCCACTCTCGGCAATAAATCTGCAATGTTCATTGGTTCTTGGTCTTCTTCATCATCTGCACCTGTATCGGCGTCAGCATCGCCATCGCCACCACCAGCGCTACTTGAAGCGGATTTCTTTATTCCTCTAATCGACTTAGGTGGCTTCTCTCCCACGTTCTTGTCAAATTCTGCTTGTATTTGAGACTTGAGAGCGGGCTTTTCCCCATCAAAGAACATCATCAAAGCATTTCCCATATACATGGACATTGTTCCGACTAGACCTATCGCCGCAGTTCTAACCGTTGGATTGGTACTTTGAACTGCCTTTCGCACATCTTCAATCAGCAGTTTTGGTTGTAACTGGAAGCCAAATTCTAGAATGGACTTGTTTACCCAGTTAATTGCCTCCGATTGAACCTTCGGAGACTTTTGTTCGAATGCAAAGGATAGTACTTTGCCCACAACGTACTCAAGCTTAGTTGATTCAGCAAATGCAGACAATACGTCTGCAGCAGCACCTCCATTTTTGATATCCGCCAGTTTTTCCGTTATTTCATTGACAACGACATCAATTGTGGTTGCAGTTACTGGACAGGTCTCCGAAATGGTTCGTATTATGTCCAATTTGAATTTCAAAACTTGGAAATTCATTTCTTTCAAACCAGGCTTGCGGCCGCTTATGGTTCTGATTAATACCTGAGATAGTCCCGGAGTTTTAGTATCAAAATTAGGCATTTCTTGCAGCAAACTTTCGACGGCAGCCAACCTATTTTTCCAATTTGAATCGACGAGTCCTGAAAGTATTGCGGGCGATAAAAGTTCCTCTGCCTTCCCTTGTATTTCCTCAGGTGCCATTTCCCTCTCTGTGGCCAATACCTTAGCAGTGCTTGCACTCTTTGACAAAGGGGCTCCGCTCGATCCTCCACTTACGCCAGCCTTTTTCGGTACCGGTTTTTTAGCTCCAGCGGTTGAAGGCCTACTTACTGGTTTCGGTTCGCTAGACCCGCCCTTTGGTGCTGCGGAGGTCGTTGAAGACGATGACTTGCTAGCTGGAACTGACGTTGGAGCTGTTGCTGGTCTTTCTTTTTTGATTCCGGCTATTTTGACTTTGATTTCGGCCTTTTCTTGACATTCTTTAATTTTTGCCATTTTTAATGCGTCCACATCAACCAGGAAAGGACCAACTTGTTTCTCCCCCATCAGTTTCAATAGAGTTCCAATTGCATCAGCGGAACTGTCCCTTACAGTGGGATCGGATTCATTCAATGTTTTTATTAAGGTCGATACAAAAAGTTTCAATAACTTTTTATTGATAGCAGTCGGCTGAGTTCTAGCAAATGCTCTAGCCAAAAATGCAGCCGTTTCTGACTTTACGCTGGGATTTTTATTACCCAATGACTCTACTATATGCTCTTGCATAGCTTCCAAATTTGTTGACGGGTAAATAGCGTCCATTGCCTCACGCAGTGCGGTAACAACATTCGCCTTCTTTTCCTTAAATTTCTCCAAAAGCGAAGGTATGCAAGCCTGCAAAATGTTAACTTATAAGAAGAGAACAATTCGCAATAAAAATGAAAAACCTACCATTGCATAAGGAGAAAATCGCTTTCCCAATCCCTTGGCCAACATGGCTAAGCATTTCGTAGCCATGGCCACCAAAACCACATTGGAATCTTTTGTGATAACTTTCTTTAATGCCGTAACCAATGAACCGTAGTCTCCGCTCTCCAATTTAGGATTGTCTGTTAAAAGTTTCTCGAGAGCTTCGAGCGATTCTTTTCTCAAAGTCCATTTTTTCTCTTCCAGTTTTTCGTAGAAATCTTTCGGCATTTTTGACAATATATCAACTGGATCTATAAGATCCATTGGGTCTATTTCTTCACCACCTGCATCCACATCGTCATCTGGGAAAGGTAGAAAGTAAAATATTAAAGCTGACGTACCAGATATCGTTATATCGGAACTTACCGTTTCCATTGTCATTGCTTTCGGCCGCAGCTGCTGATATTTGTTGCTGTTTTTCCTGTTGCGACTTTAAATAACGCGAAGGTTCAGCCTTTTCACCCTTAAGTTTGTCAAACTCGTCCTCCAATTCTTTAATAGTCACCTGTGGAAGTGATGATATCTGTTGCTTCATAGCAGGGCCAATCCATCTACCAAATTATAACAAAATTTATTTTGGATATCAATGCTTCAGTTATAATGGAAATACCTATAGATTTCAATGGCTAACTGCTTCCCCTCTTCCCTTACGGCTTTGTCACGATCACTCATCAAAGGTGCTAATTTTTTAATGAGCGGTTTTACGTTGACCACCTTAGAACCGAACTCTTTTAATGCTAGCGTGGTGCAGGCCACACAAGCTGAAACTATTTTTGGATTCTTATGCTCCATCCCCTTTACAAGCTCTTCCAGAACGGCTTCGTGCTTCTCAATTTCGATGTACATAAGGGTAACTTGGACCGACAGGTCCTTTGTCTTAGCCTTTGGCGCAGCTATGCATTTCTGGACGATGCCAGACATAACATCACCAACTGTCTTGCCAGCATGGCCACAGTTTTCTACAAAAATTAAAGCAGCCTCCAGTCCTTTTTCTTGCGCCATTGCATTCGAGTCGACCACCATTTTCTTAATCAGACCAACAAATTTCATCCATTCCGGCGACTTTTCATCGTCTATTTCTCGGAAAATTTTCGCAGCCTCTTCATACCCATCAACTCGAGCCTTCCACAATTTATGAACACATCGTTCATCCACCGGCAGCTTCTTGTATTCCGTGTCTTCTGCCATCTCGCTCAACCAGTGCTTTCAATATCGACGTTCAAAATTCAAATGTCCAGAAGTTTGTTAGTCGACTATTTCTGTATAAAAGGAAAGAAAGGCGTTAGAAAATGTGTCTCAATTTTTTCCACATTCACAAGTAATCATTCAAGCAAAATTTAATAATACCAAATAAAATACTAAGCGATGCATAAAATTAATTACTGCTGCTACCAAAAAAATCGCAATTGTCGTATGCCTCATTTGCTCCCAGGAAAGTATACTCCCAATGTGCCAAGCTGCAGACAATCAATGGTATTCAAACTCAAAATCTATGTGTTGTGTCTTTATTTAGCATTGTCATCGGGAAACCCACTGGGAATTTGGTCTATTTTTAAATATGGCATGAAAAACTTAAAATACTCAGTACTTACAAATCCACGCTGCTGTTCCCTCGCTTCTCCCTCTTTTAGTGGAAATTGTAGAAAAAAATAGAGTAGTGGCAAGAATATAGAAAACAACGATCGTCGCATCGACTTTTTAAAGATTTCAATGTTGTTGAGTACTTGTTTTGTCGTATGACCAAAATAAACATTATGAAGGGACTGCCGGAACCAATATATGTGAAGTCAAAATGCTTAAACCCAGGTGCGTTGAAAATATTATTGTTTGCCCAACCATTTTTAATAAATATTCAATCTATAACTACATCTTAAATACTTTTTGTTCTTTAGGTGTCACCCTGGTACAATAATTTGGCAATCAACTAATGAACGAAAAACCGATTAACTAGTATTCCAGGCTGTTAAAATTTAATTAAATTACACAAATTTAAAACAATCCCTTTATTTATAAAATCACGAAAAGAACATGAGAGGGATACTTCAATTTGCTCCATCGTACGCACGTGATTACGAATACTAATTTGAAACACATATCCAACTATTTTCCGAACAATACGCTCAATTTTATTTTTATTAACCTCAAATCCGTAATTAACGAAAGACATCAATAACGAATATGTTATTGGTTTCTCACAATTGTTGGTGAATAGGCTATAAAGTTTTCTAAGAATAATACAAACCTTATTTGAAATATCATTTAAGTGGCTACTGAAATTAAGACCTGAAATAATAACTATGCCTAGACATTTTATAGAATCTACAGTGTGAATAAATGTGGCACCAATGTGATTTCTGAAACAACATGAACCACGACTACGTGCGTGAATGCAGGTCTTAAAAGGATTATTCTCTAATTTAATTACAGGGAGTAATTTAGAAAGGTAGGAGTTTATAGCTGTGGCAGAATCATAGGACTTGAACAGAAGGAAATTGTCAGCCGCAATAACATAGGGGTTACAAATTGGGCTTCTTAGGCAGTAACTACATCATTAATTTAAAAAGGAAAGAGTTTCGGATATATAATGGACCCCTGCGGAACACTGTAAGTCACAAAGCCTATATACGATTCTAAATCTTTAATTGAAACATATTGTCTTCGTATTGAAAGGCATGAGTAAAATAATCGACATACAGTTTTAAAAGAATTTTGGATAAGGAAGGCAATATGGAAGTCGGTCTATAGATTTTATTATAGTTATGTACATCTTTGTGTAAAGTAATTACTTGTCCAAGTTTCCAAGCATCAGGAAATTGGCGATATTGCAGGAAGAATCTGTCCAGCCCAGTTCAAGATTTAATAACATTTAGAGATAATAGTAGCTCATGCTCTGTAAAAGAACGAAAAGAGAATAAATCAACATCAACAAAGCAATCAAAAGACAAGTTATCCGAGGGACTCATTAATTTCGTTGATTTCAAAATGTTCACGACCAATACATTTATCAACCATAAACATCCATATAAAAACGTTTGCCAAATCGGAAGGCAACCTTCCTAATTATTGCCTTAGCCGCTTTCCAGTCTTCATCACATGAATTCCTTGCAAAATACGGAAAATGACTTATCTCCCTCTTTTCTAGCCTGATTTAATTGAAACATGCGAATTCATATACAAATACTCATTGATTCTAAATTTATTGTAATCTTTAAATTCAATCCATATTTACATCACCTGAGATTTAAACTTAAAAGAAAGTAATAACAGCCTGTGGTTAGAAAACTATGGGTATTGAATTTGGCTTTAGAAGGCAACATCTTTTGCTGACTAGTGAGCAATGAGTAATGAATGTAATAAAGATCACATCTACATACAAGGGAGCGGAAAATAAAGGATTTTATTGTATCAAACATGTTGTAACCACTGCCACAATAAATGAAGAGTGAAAACCAGAAATGTCCACAAATAATAACTCACAAACCCCATAACGCATTTATAAGCATACACCACCACCACCTCTTGAAGAGGAACGATCATTTCTACTTAGGGTATAATTCGAAAGGCCTAGAGAATTAGAGTAAGTCTCAGATTTTCCCAAAATATCCAAACCACAAACAATAAAAATACGCTTAAACTCTTCCATTTTGGATATAAATTAAAGGGGCATCAGCATTTAGCATTTACATGACAAATATTAAGATTTCTCGAAAAAGAAGTAAAAATAATTCAATATAATATTATCCGTTGGTCCAATATTTATATTATCACTCGTGAAAATAGTAGCAATATTCATATCGTTATCAGTAACACCCTTTACACTATTTCATCAATTACGGGCAAGGTCCAATTCTTCCGGAAGGATCTGACTTTCGGGATGAGTAACCAATATATTTTCGTTTCAATTCTTGTCTTGGTGCGTGCAGGGTTTAAATGAATTAAAATTTTTCGAAGTGCTACTTGAATGTGTAAAGCCAGTGGTAAGTAACGAGTGCCAAAAATGTACCATTTCGATACGACACAAATGCAAGACGCTTGCCAAAAACAACAGTTTCACATGGAAAATTGCTGTCTCCCCATAAAGCTATTTCGTATTTGTATTATGTTCTCATTATGTCCTAGACTAAACACGAGTAATTTCATGAAATAATTTTTTAGGTGAAGCCTCACCTCCTTCACGTTCAGTTTCAAGAAATCTAATAAATACTCGAGTATAGACAAGGACTATGCATTTTAACTTTCGTGAAACACTGTCCGTAACGCTTGACACAAAGTAATGTGCTGTCCATCGACTTTACTGTTGGGGATGTACGTATGTTCTCTTCTCTCTGCTCTCTTTCACTCTCTTCAGAGGAAAATCGCATCACACCAAGCAAGTATCGAAATTTAACGGAAAAAAGCTGTTGTTGTTTGGCAATTACGGCAGAGCTTATGAATGTTGACAAAGCCTGCTTCCGCAGTTTTCTTTGTTAATAACCGAATATAAACAAACACGCATTACTGACATTAATTAAAGACGGTATGTGAGCAATCATTCGTCATCAGCCAACCACAACCTCTTGAAATGGTGCAATTGCAAATGAAAGAAAAACAAAATGACGTCTACTTACCGTTTTATGTTTTTCGCACACAACTCTTTCTGCTTAACAAAAAAATCTCTTACACTGTGTCGCTTGGTTTGGTCCGCTGTTAAATGTCTACACCCACAGCGTTTTTCACTTAAAATTTTATATTTTCGGCGTTTTAATAAGTAAGTTGCCCAGCAATTATACTCCTGTTCTAGCAGAAGCTAATTTGCAAAATTTTGCATTTCCTTCGTAATTTTACCAAGTTATTCGTCCCTCAGACGCACAGCGTAACAAACAGACTTCGATTTTTCACATACATAGAAGAATGAGAACAGATGCGAAGAAATGGAAATAATAGCAAACAACGACAAAACCGACTATGATCGAAAAAGTAACAATAAAAACAATACTTTTCGAACAGCAGACTTTAGAGAACAAAAACAAAATTGGTACCCTTAAAAATTGCTTCTCGACAATTAATTTTCTTTTAAATGAAATAACTAAACAACTGGAACTTGGCAACAGATTGCGAAGCTGGGTGAATTTTTAATCAACGGCAGCTCACTAAGTATTAGCAATCGGCGGCGGGTGTGACAGTTTATTCCAAATGGCGGCTAAGAGTACGTTTACATACCAAATCTCTATACGGGTAAATCCTGATGATTGACCAATCACAATAAATAAGACTATATAAAACCATCCTTAATTTATTGTGAGTAATAAATTATCAATGTTAATCCGGGTAGAGATTTTATATGTAAGCACACTTTAAAATATATTCTGACGTTTACACAGGAAAATTTTCTTATAACGTTACCTAAAACAACGTACAAAACTTTTCACGAATATTTGTATTCGGAGTCACCGTGAGGCCAGCTGTCGTCAAAACACAATTTTCTGATTAAAAATATATAACAATATATATTTTCTAATCTAAATATTCATCTACAACATTGGAATAGTGAAGTATATCGTTTTGTGTTTTCTTCCTTTTTGAAGGAGGTAAAATAGCTTCGTAAAACTACAAGAATACAGCCCAGAGGCTGCGCCCGCTTCTTGTCAGAATCATTCAAAATAAAAAAATTAATGAAATATCTGGATTTTCTTTCAAAAATATTAACCAAACTGTTCAATCTTTCAATTTCATGGCTAAACTGGTTAATAACTTTAATGCACGATCCGCAATGTACGTGTCTTACAGTCATTGGATTTGAAAATATTTTGTTTTCATTTTTAAAACAATAGAAACATACACAAAATTGGCAGACGTCGGGCACACTTAGAAAAAAAATTGTAATCAGCTGGTAGCTCTACCTTACTTTTTTATGGTACCATGGATTCCACATAAAAAAACTTTTGACAGAAAGAGAAGACTAACAGTACGTTTATTAAAAAAAATTGGGTTAACCCACTGGATTTTTATTAAAATATTCCTATCCCTTACATATACTTCAAATAAATCCTGTTAAAGTATGTTAATCCTATAAAAACAACTGAAAGCAACTGTGTGCTGGAGTATTTTAGTGTCAAATAGACTTTTAATATGCAACAGTTAGTTTTGTACATTTTTCATTAAAAAAATTTATATTGGGGTAAACTCGCGAAACAATAATGACATTTTAGGATTATTCCACCAGATTAAATCTATAGTATAGTAGGACAATACAATTTTATCCCAATATTGTGCAATGTGTTGGCCATTAACAGCGAAAGTATGCATATATTTTGCAACCGAATTTGAAATAATTTGAAATTATTGTATTAATTATTCAGAACAATACACACATACATACGCATATTCCTACAAAATTTATAATTTTGAGATAAAGCAATTGTCCCTCTATCTTGTATTCAATTATCCATCCTTTTATAACGATCCCTCTTGTTCCTCATGCTCAAATTCCTAGCGTTCCTTCATTTCTGGATCATTCTTACGTAGGTACCAATCTAGTTTTCCCTTATTCTCATTTCTACTTGGTCCTAACAAATATAAAAGCGATCCAAACCGGACAAATGGAAGAAAGGAATGGTCGATAAAAATTAGCATCAAAATGAAATCCTCAGAACGAGTTGTGAAGCATAATGGCCGACTGGTCTGACCAGACAACAGAGCCGAATAATACTCCGGCTCCGGCTTTCTCATCGACTCAGTAGACTTTGCTTTTTCGTGTGTCAATCGACGCCGCTGCGATAATTTTAGTATTTTTTTTACAGTCTTTGTGAAATAAAAATAAATTGTGGCAAATCTAAACAAATCTAAGGATATCTTTAACTAATATTTGTAAAATCCTTTCTAAAAGTGTATTTTCAAGAATAGCATAAATTGTTTCATGAAAAGTGCATGTAAATGTGAAGAAATAGAAGTCAAGAAAGGAAACGACATTGCGTGAAAAAAAAAAAAACAAAACTACATACAATCATCGATTAGACAGAAGAAGTCTTCGAATTAATTTTCATTCGATCAAATTGAATCCAATTAGCATCCCCGAAATCCTGTTACTCCTTGAGAGGCAAAACCAGGAGAATAATCTTTGTGGCTTCAGAAATACAATAGTCGAAAAGGAACAGGTGTGATTGCAACAAATTAAATGCGCTGCGACTATGATGCCACCATAATCATTTCATTGAACAACTGAAACGACGTACTAAACGTGTTATCTGCAACTTTCAGCTTGTGTCCATACAAGAGGGGCAATACATTGACATTTTTTTTCAAACTTATTGGATAAACATATTAAAGGAAGTAAAAGGTAAGCCTGAAAAGTCATATCCCTGGTTTGGGTGTCTTTCGTCCGAGGATATTATTTTCATGTAAAAGACCACCACCCCTAACGCATGAACGAGAGGAAGGGCGGACGAGCCGATCATGCTTGGCTGGCCTTGTTAGCTTGGTGTAAAGAGTATGATTTCTGTTTTGTGAAAAGTGTAAAAATCTACGATGCAATTTTTGCATTTTAGACAACATAAAACATAATCCGAGTGTTGATTTTGATTATTAATTAATACCAATAGATAAAACCAAAAGCTAAGTTTTTGTTTAGAGTATCGTATGGTAAGACATTGAGCCAATACTGTTAGATGAAATTTTGCGGATGAAGTGAGATGAGGATCGACCCGTTTCGAATCGAATATATTAATAATGTGGCCAATTTCCCGCATTCAATATAGAAAAAATCGATCACAATGAACTCGAATGTGATTAAATCGAAGATTTTGATAGATACCATATGAATTGGAATGGTAGGGTATGGCTCCAGATATTTCTATTACAATCTAAAAGGCACATATGTACACAGATTCATTCCGATCGTAATTTCTTCGATATCGAATGTGAGAATTTTGCCCCAGGTCATGTTTGCATCACTGATTACAATGATAAATATAACAATCCACATTTGATTGGGGAATTCATTCTTTCCGATTTATAAACGGCCAACGTTCCTATATTACATTTTGTTTGATGCCTATTTAACTTTGAATCCATTTGGAACCATCTCCACAATTCACTAGATACTCAAGCGTTATATATACAGGCCGAACCTTACAGGTCCACTGATGTCATTAGAAGATATTCTATTGGACCTCAACCTATACCCCAAGGTGCTGGCGGCTAGCTACTCGAGTTTCTTTTTTCTGCTGTACAACACATCACAGATATCTGTGACTTGCCTTTATGATACAAACATTATTATGGCCTTTATGATGTGTTATTGTTGTTGTAACATTAAAATATGCGCCGTGTTGATTTTTATTGATATGGTTCATCTTCAAAAGCCTGTATCACACGCTGGGCAGACGCACATTTTCAATAATTCGCGACTAATATTAATGAAAACGGCTTTACTATCCTGAACATAGTTGGGTCAAAGCCTCCCTGATTTGTCTACTCAGTCGACGTTCTTCAGCTGCAATGGATGCGGTAGACACCGAGGACGATACTCATACTGTGAATGTTAATAGCATCCTTGACTTCATGAGTCTGCATGGTACTCAGACCAATTTAAAATGGTTCTTGATCTAGAAGGTCTGTCTTAAACTCCCACGGCAACGCCCAAGCAGGTACTGCAATGAAAGCATGTGGTTACGGTGACGTACGGGACGAACCTTCGTTTCCAATTCTAGATGATCCACTGGTGTCATGGGAAGGCACCCCGTTGCACTAGTATTCGCAGAACACACTGGGGTCGCATAGCTAAGAACATGCAATGAAGAAGGAAACCGTTCAGAAAGATATAAGTTATATCCGTAAAACATGCTGACACGATGGTTACGTCTGGTGAACTGTAGCTTTTTTCCCTGGTGTGAGGGGCTCCTGTTGAAGCGGAATGGGTTTCATATACCGACAATCTCGTTCGTCGTTGTTGGCACTCTGATGATGACCAAAATTATAGCTATTAATAATAATATTCTTATTAATATCTTTATTATTATAGCTATTATTATTACTAGTTTAATATTGATATGCAGCTAGGTATTATTGTTTTTATGTCAGTTAAGAGTCACGTACTTAGACAGTACAAAAATTCAGGAGAAATAATTTCTGTTTTTTTTTTTTTTTGGTTTGGTGGACTTGGTTTTATACCGTTGAAAAATACGAACTCTTTTAAACGTTTTGTTTAAGTTGTTTTTGCACACTGATGCCAACATGTATATCATATGTAATATGTCTTCACACTACTATATGCAAAGTTTCATCTAATACACACAAAAGCTTCATTTTCACTACTTGTGTACCGAGTTATAATTTCAGTTCAATTGTAAGCAGAGAGTTTGGAATGTTTGCAGGTTTTCGACTATCGCAAGATTCATATAACTGTATAAAACATAGGAAAATTATAAAACGTCTTAAACTTCTAAGATATTGAAATCCCAAATGGTTGATAAACCTTTAGATCGTTTTTTTAGTTGACCTATTGACTTGATCTGCTTTGTGATAGAGTATTTATTATTGCGGTTGACATCGATGATTACATCAGGGATTTTAGGTAGTTTACCCTCAATTCAATATATTAAACGTGTATTTCCACGTCACTCCGCAGAAATCTCGTGACTCACAACTCTATAATAGAAGGCCACTTTTTCAAATATTACTGCTGTCCCACCCGCAGTCGCAACAACTGTAATTGCTTAAAGTAAAGCGATCCTATCCGGTACTCAGCACGTTAGCGAAAAACGTACTCTTCCTGCATCAATAAATAGTGTTTTTTACGTTCTAGCGTCAGAACTAAAGGCTGACTTTGAATGAGATGTTCCTTCATTTATTATTATTATTTATTAATCGATTTTGTAACAAAAAATGCCACAAAGACCGTATATAACTACTACATAGCTTCTTAAAACCTGAGTTACACCAATTAAAAAAATAAAAATTAATAAATGTACAATGACTTGATATATCCGTGCGTACATACGTACTACTACTATACAGATTATTTATATATTGGCTCCCCAGCCAAAAAATAATAATATAAGGTTTTAGGTGTTTAATATCCATCTTATCAATAACTCCCGATTAGACAGCAATAAATTAAGTTAAACAGCGGTGATATAGAATAAATTAGATTGCAAGATGCTGAAGCAGTTTTAATCGAAGAACATTATTTGAGTGTGAAAAAACTCTTAATTCATAGGGTAATGTGTTCCAACATCAAACGATCTTCCATAATCATTTCTACAGATCCTAATTATAATAATTGTAGGGTTTCTTGTTAAGTGAGAAAAAGTGAAACACATATTCAAAGAAACTGGCTTTCCACTGCCTATATATTATAAAAGGATCCGAGATTACGACAGGTAATTAGGTCACTGGATGAACAGCCGACAAACCGTTTGACATATTTGGATATATGTTCTCTTCCACGGATATTATAGACAAACCGAACTACAGAATTTACGATTCTATACAAGTGGATGAGGTGAATACCAGTAGCACCGGACACTACCTCAATACCATATAAAATTGTAGACATTAATGGAGCATGCGGCAACACTTCCTTTATATAGCAGGGTAAATATAGGGTTTCCTCCTTCCAAAAGGAGGAAAATGTCATCTGCGAAATGATAAGTTTAGCATGACTCGGGGTCAGTGCCATCCTTAAGGTCATTTACATACAAAATAAATAAAAGTGGACTTAATTCCGACCGCTGCGGAATACCACTATAGCTCAAAACAGTATCTGACTGACAACCGTTCAGAGCAACAAACGATTTGATTGATGCAAAAAGTTATTTTTTTAACATCCACATTTTTTTTAAGGGAAAAGTCCCGGAGTAATACTGCAGCGTCTTACTTGATGTTGATTTTTCTAAATACATATTTTGGGAGAACTATTGCAGCTGGTGGGCCTTTTTTTACAATCTCTCGTTATTTCTTCGAAGCCGCTCCATATTGTTTCCAATTAAGGAATTATGGGATATGCTAACCTTTTTATAGTATTGTAAGTCAATTATAATACCTTTAATAGCTACATAAGTAATACTAGAAAATTAGCAACTTGCTCCATACAAGTCAAAACACCATCTAATTTTGTAAAACGACCAATGTCGAAACTAACAGAACTACATTCTGCTGCCAAAATTCTCCAAATTCAACAGCCCCGAGTTGTTAATCTAACGATGTACTCTTTGGCACAGCTGAAGAGAAAAGTGATCCTCGTTCGGATTGTCTTGGCCAGATACATTCAGTGTCACTTTGTCTAAATTTCACCTCATCACTATCATCACCGCCAACATGAAACTTTTGAACGTTGTAAAAACAACATACGCTATCCGCAGACAAACGCGAGCGAAATTCACATTGGCCGTTTTGCGTCTAGACGGAGGAAATTCTTTTCATTTTTTATTTTCACTCATATGTTTGTAGTAAATGTGTATTTAGAATATATAGTACGTACGTACATACATACATATATTTATATATATTTTTTATTATATGTTTTAGTTTGTTTTTGTTTTTTACTTTCTTTGCTTTTTATTTTTATTTAAGTTTTCTAAATTTTATTTTTGTCGCGTGTGATGTGTTTGCTTTTCTTCTTGCCGCCGTCTGCATTCTCTTCGCTGTTTATCGGTCGGCAGCATTCACAAAAGTCCATTGAAATAGTCAAATTTTATCGGTCAACGGCAATGAATGAATTGGGAGGAGTGAATGCCTATGCGTTCAGTAGTTTTGACACCATGCATTGTTTCCTTTGGGCTATTTCCTTTGATCCGATCAGCTGTTACATTTTGGAGTCTTTAAAATATTAAAATATATTGTTAATACAACAGCTGATAAGAACGTTTAATATGCATGTGGCTGCTATAAGTCTTAGAAATTATTTGCTATCTGGAGACTGTCATCTTCGCTGTCCTCACTGTTGCTACAAATTGGTTGGTGGTGTCACATTATTTGCAAGCCATTATTACGGTATATTTGGAAACAAAAAAAAAATGGGACCTATCATAATGGAATTTGTGCAAATAACCAGCATAGAGCAAATAATTAAATTTTAAACACTTTAGAAATTTGACGTACTTGCCACATTCAATTTAGTTATACGATCAAAAGAGTATGTGCATCGTTTCTCAATCAAAGTCTTCGAATTTTTATGTTGTTATTTTTTATGTTTTTACGCTGTTGAAATTTTCTTCAAAATGCTTTTAACTCGAAAACAGGAGCATTTTTTCAAAAATTATTGTTCAAGTGTTGCTGTTCACACGAGTTTGAAGCATTTTAAAAATAGATTTTTAAGAAAATTTCAGTGGTGTAAATCTAGTTTAAGAAGGTATTATCTTCAGTATGTCCAGTGCACCCGGTGTGTTCAAGATGGGCCGTGCAGTGTTTAGTCATGTCCGTCTTTCGGTTTCAAAAATGGTCTCCTATGAATAATGTTTTTGAAGTTTATATTTGAGCTATTTTGAATTTAAATATATATTGTGGAATGTTTATATTCCTCCCATGGCTATGAGTGTTATTCCTTAGTCGAATTTAACCTGGTTTTATTTGAGATAAATAAATTCTCTTTTCAGTTTTTTTCAACGCTTAAGGATTCATCGGTGAGAGGTACAGTTAACCCTCATCGTCAAGCAAGTACGTTCTGAAAGCTTCATCACGAATTACTTACCATTCGCAACATCGAGGAGGTCGACAGTGGTCGCAAAAGCCGGTGGCAACAAAGGGACAGTACCGGCAATTGCCACAGGATCTACCTCAACAGGACTGCTAGGCTCAACTTTTGTTCAAACGCTGAGCAGCCCATTTGTTGGTTCCAATCAAAACAGCAATAGCAAAAGCAGCAGTCGTGAGTCCTTGGATAAACAATTGCCGCAATATTGCTCCGCCAAGTCAGCAAATAATACCCAGCAAGCACCTGGAAAAGTAGTCATGTCAGAAATCGGTGCGATTCCAACCGCCAATGAAGCCGGAGGAACACACTCCAACGCCACAATAGTCAAAGAGGGCTGGTTACAGAAACGCGGGGAACACATCAAAACTTGGCGCTCTCGTTATTTCATACTGCGATCGGATGGCACTCTCCATGGTTGGCGGAACAAGCCGAATGAGAATGCTCCGCCCGAAAGGCCCCTAAATGATTTTACAATTAAGGGCTGTCAAATCATGACAGTAGATCGCCCTAGGCCCTACACGTTCATCATACGCGGGTTGCAGTGGACTTCTGTCGTAGAACGCACTTTTTCCGTTGATACTGAAAGGGAAAGGCAGGAATGGACCGACGCCATAAGGTAAATCCCCAAACAAAAGATATTATATATGTTTTAAATGGAATCTTCCTATGTCATAACTATAGAACTGTGGCCAGTAGCTTGAGTGAATTGGGCGAAACCGCCATGAGCACTACAAACAGCACAGATATGACCGATGTCGATATGGCTTCCATAGCGGAGGATGAGTTATGTGAAAAGTTCTCTGTTCAGGGTACGTCTACACGCAGCAGTGGCGGAGTTAAGAAAGTGGTACGTAAATACAAACCGAAATAGTTACAGGATTACAGCACTAGACCACGTTTGTCTCTTTCAGACTCTGGAGAACTTTGAATTTTTAAAGGTGTTGGGAAAAGGCACATATGGCAAGGTGATATTGTGTCGTGAGAAGGCAACTGCCAAACTGTATGCCATCAAGATTTTGAAGAAGGAGGTGATCATCCAAAAAGATGAAGTCGCTCACACAATTACAGAAAGCCGAGTTTTGCAAACAACAAATCATCCATTCTTAATAGTATGTATTGACGACTTGTCTATGGTAACGTTGCTAAAAATTGCTTTACATTCTAGTCCCTCAAATATTCCTTCCAAACGAATGATCGCCTTTGCTTTGTAATGCAATACGTAAATGGCGGTGAACTCTTCTTTCATTTGAGTCGCAAACGTGTTTTCAGTGAGGAACGTACCCGTTTCTATGGGGCTGAAATCATATCAGCCCTGGGATATCTGCATTCACAGAGCATCATTTATCGCGACTTGAAGCTGGAAAATCTGTTGTTGGACAAAGATGGCCACATTAAAATTGCAGACTTTGGCCTTTGCAAGGAGGACATAACCTACGGTCGCACTACAAGGACTTTCTGCGGCACGCCGGAATATTTGGCGCCAGAAGTATTAGAAGACAACGATTACGGCCGTGCAGTGGATTGGTGGGGTACTGGTGTTGTTATGTACGAGATGGTAAGTATCCAAATTATGCATAGCCTACCGCCCGTACTTATCTAACTAAACTGAATTTTGTAGATGTGTGGACGTCTTCCTTTCTATAATCGTGATCACGATGTCCTCTTCACACTAATTCTTGTTGAAGAGGTCAAGTTTCCACGTACAATATCGGATGAAGCCAAAAGTCTGCTGGCCGGTCTATTGGCAAAAGATCCCAAAAAACGTTTGGGTGGCGGTCCAGGTGATGTCAAAGAAATCGAAGTACATCCGTTCTTTGATAGCATTAACTGGACTGATTTGGTGCAAAAGAAGGTAAGCCGTATTTATTGTGGTAAAGACATATCACATGATGATTCGACATTTTAGATCGAGCCTCCTTTCAAACCACAAGTAACATCGGACACAGACACACGCTATTTCGATACAGAGTTCACTGGCGAGAGTGTCGAATTGACACCACCAGATCCCACAGGTCCCTTGGGTTCGATAGCCGAAGAACCTCACTTCCCACAGGTACGTTGTGTGCATTTTTATATCAGAAGTTGTTTGTGTGATCCTACGTGAATGCCTTACGTTTTCCATTTCTTCTCGCCCACAGTTCAGTTATCAGGATATGGCCTCCACATTAGGTACTTCATCACACATTAGCAATTCGTTGGCATCGATGCAATAGAAAAGAGTGCAAAGCATTTGTTTATAACATTACACATATTGCCTATGCCAGCAACAACAATATAAGCCGTGTTCATGTTTATTATATCGCGAAATGTTACTATCGTTCACCTATATGTTCGTCATAAGCGTATGCGCGATCTTATCCTAATAAACACTAATGACAAAAAAAAATACAACAAAACAAACAAAACGCAAGAGAAAAAACATAACACAAAAGGACACACTATCTACAGCCACCACTACCACAATCAATAGCATCATAAACAAGAATAATCAGTGTAAAGCTAACGTATAATCCCTGTTACCCCAAAAACATAGGTTTAAATGCTTATAATTTTCTATCCGAGTATAATTTATTCATTGATTGCTTTACATACTTAGAATTTTGTCTTATTCGAGAAAGAATGGTCAAACGAAAACACTTCAAATCAAGTTTTCCTCTACAGTTGCAAGATGCATGCACTGGCACACTTTACCACAAAATAAATATGTATGTAATAATAATAATAAGTTCAAATGCAAACGGCTCTGGAGAGCTTATTTTATAACAATTCAATTCCACGCAGCAAATCACTTTTTGTAGCATATTTAGATGTGAGTGTGTAAGGTTCGTTATCACCAGCAACAATATTCGTTCTTACCACTCCACTCATTTTTAAGGCGTATATGGGGTTGAGAAAATCTCATTTAAGATTATGTACGGCACACACACATAGGAGTGTGCGGCGTAGAATGCTGACGAATGGATGTTTGCAGGGAAGGTAGCGTTGCCTTGGGGATTTTTTTGAGACTAAATGTTTTGCTTTCGATCCGAATAGAAATCCAACTAAGTTAACAACGAAAATCAGTTCCACATGAAAATTTACATAAAACTGTTATATTAACAGTTGCCAGATATCATTTATAACAATTCAATACACATGCGCACCATAGAACAGAACCTAATAAAGCCCATTGCACACACATCCATATAGAAGTAAAAGTAGATGTAAGCTCGGTTTACTACACAAAAACAAAAGCAAACAATGAAAACCATAAAAAGACTCAGAATATCGAAAGCAAAACTTCTCTAAGACACAATCACATCCCGTCATCATCATCATCACCAGCCAGCCAGCCAGCTATGCTACCTACCGTATATGTGACACTGTGTAGTGGTACCAACAGATAGACATACTAACAGGCCGACCGACAGAAGGACGTGTGATGTTTTCTTCTTTAATAATATTCATAATTCGTAATAATTGAATAACAACCTAAAAAATAGAATTTAATTTTGTAAACACATTTGTAGGGTCTTTATAGCGAAAATGTATCTAAAACAAAAACAAAATCATTGAAATAGTTTAATAACAAAAGCAAACAAGCATATAAGTACATACATACATACAACTACGATACAAAATAGTTTAATAATAGAGAAAATACTTTTTTTTAACCTAATACATAATGAAAACGCCAACCAGTACTACAAACAACAAGAAAAACACCATTTATCGTCGACCTTATAAATCCCTATCCATATATTAAGTGTAGTCATGCTTTTGGTAATAAGAACATATTTTATTATTTCGTAACGGTCAATACCCAGAAACTACTACTCTCCCATCCCACACCTTTCCCCCAAAATGAATGTATGCTGAAATAATAAAGATTCGAAGAAAAAAAATACACCACAAAACCTATGTGAACCTTTTACTTTTTTTTTCATTAAGTATTCATTCATAAATAAAACTGTTTCCTTTCTACTTTTTGTAATTTTTATCACTAAAATCGAAAACACAAAATTCAATCGTCTTTACCTAACGAGAACACAAATCAATCTATCTACTACAGCAGAATGAAATCGTATTTCGAAACTTAACTTGATTGATATAACATTTTTTGAGAAATAAGCAGAAATATGTATTTAATAAATAAAGAAACAAAAAAAAAAAAAAAAAAAACAGTAATAACATTAAAATTAAAGAAGCAAACAAAAAATATATATGTAGATAACCATTTATCTATGTAATAATTTATACATATACTTTATATACATACTATATAAGACAAAAATAATTAAAAACGAACAATAAAAATTAAAAAAAAAACTCTGGCTTGCTTTTCTTTTTCTGTTTGTCGATCTGAAACGCAGAGATAAAAGTTTGACAATTAAGTTGAATTTAGAGCAACCTGTTTTTGAGTTATGATCGTGTACAGAAAATATACACATACATAGAAATACAACAAGCAACTAAAACGAGAGCTCGGCATGGAAATTCTGCTTCTAGGAGCGCTCCGCTCGAATTCGATTGAGTTTACTCTGATTAAAAATTATGGTTATCGGAACTTATATCTTGCAATAAATCTAGAAAACCGTTTGAGTGCCAACATCACGACCATATGGAGTTAAAACTATGAAAATATCTCAAGTAGAATAGGTTAGTTCAAGTCTTAAGTAAGGTCGGACAAAAAATTAAGTTTTGACCATAAACTTAAAAGTTTTTAAACAATTGGGATCATGGCTTATATAAGTTCAGTATCAGCTTATATAAGCAGAAAGCCCATTCGACAACTAAGTTCGCATTCAAAAGCATAAAAGTTTTTAAACAATTGGGATCATGGCTTATATAAGTTCAGTATCAGCACATATAAGCAGAAAGCCCATTCGACAACTAAGTTCGCATTCAAAAGCATAACTGTTATTTCAAATTATTCGAATCCCAATAGTGTTTTTTGTCAATCTGTTGTCAAAAGTAGGCTTCTTGTCCGTCGTTGGGGAAGATTCTGCTAAATAAAACTTGATGTTACATTTTCATATCGTTGAGAAAAATACAAACACGAACATATCTAAATTTGACATGATAAGTCATTGGAATAAAAAAAGAATTGGTTGATAGCTATGGCCTGCCCATCTTGTGTTCTTTGTACTATGTGACATATTATATGCAACTCGATTATTACAGAATTATGCTCTGTTCCAGAACTGAAAGAATGGTAACGTCTTTAATACCATAACCGATTTTCATTCTGTAATATCGAAGAAAATTCCAAAACTAGTAGATTCTTGCAGGTACTGGAACATTGTATTAGTAAATAAAAATACTTAGAAAATATTACATTTCTACACAACGGATCCAATCGTTTTCCATTCGTTCTCTGTTATGCGACTACCTTTTTTTTAATTAATTGCAGTACTTGTGGGATTACAAAAAATAATATATATTTATTGTATATACTTCACATGACAATAAATTAAAGATTTGAAGGCGTCACAGCATGTTGTCCTAAAGTAGCATTCCCTTGGCGACTTCGGCTGCCTTTTCTGGTCCGGCTAGGACTTCAGCTATTTTGAGACCAAAATCAAAAGCAGTTCCTGGACCACGACTAGTGATTAGGTTTCCGTCCTGTATAACTTTCTGATCATCAATATACCTGTAAATATGTTTAAAGTATTGGCATGACAAAATCAAAAGGAATTCAAACGAATCGACTACTTGTAATGGGATTCCAATTGTGACTTGAAAGATGGATATGACGTTAACGATTTCCCCTTTCCAATATCAAAAGCTGCCAGAGCCGTCGGAGCGGCGCAAATGGCCGCAACAATCCTATTTTCTTTTTCCTGTTGTTTCAAAATCTCGCCAACCATCGCAGAGGCAGCCAAGGCCTTGGATCCACCCAAACCACCTGGTAAAATTACAACATCGAATTTAGTTGCCTTGACACTTTCCAAAGAAGTATCTGGCACAATAACGACGTCCCTGGAACACTTCACCGGCTCGCTGCCAGCCAAACCAGCAACTGTGACAGCTATCTGCAATTATGGAAAATAAGCTCTGTCATTTGTCTGACCGGCAAATGTTCATAAATGTCAAATGTAGGTCGTCCAAAAGTCGCAAATGTCACCAAACTCCAATTCTTAAAATATCGCAGAGTACTACGCATTGAAGAATTTTCTAGAAATAATGTCAGACGAACTTACTCCTGCTCTTCGCAAGGTGTCAGCTGCAATAACAAATTCCATTTCCTCGGCCCCATTGGCCAAAATAACCAAAGCTGTCTTCGACATTACCGAGCGAGTATGTTGTTGCACAATTGAATTGGTACCACGTAGAAGTGTTGCCCAAGTCCTTCCGAGCATCCAAGGGGATCCGATAGTTCCGGAACTAGGTAGCTTATAATAATATTATATATGTGTAAGTATATTTGCTCGTTTTTTGATTCTGTTTTATAGCTGGTTCCTTTATTCCCTTTTGTTTTTCCTTTTCCTTACCTATAAATGCCTGAAATTATGCAACGATTTTATGATGTTAAAGTATGGTACACACTACCGATCAAGAATATTAGCTAGCTGTTTACTTTGTTTCGAGCAAAGTTAATTTTATGAATGATTTGACTTTTAAAAAAAATTTATATCTGATCTTAATAACTCATCTGCTAGAACCACCAAAAGTCGGACAGCTCAAGTAATAAAAAAGGCATAAAACTACATTCTATGATATGATCTGTGTTATAGCGGGTTTGTATTCAAAATATTTACCGGTGCTAACCTTTATAATGGACCAATAACAATAAATTTTCCTATAGTCAAAGTTGTTGTGATTGGCCAATTATCAGGGATAACCCTTATATATATTTCGAATGTAAACGTACATATATGCTCTGTTCCAGAACCTGCAATATTTTCGACATACTTTAGAAAAAAGGGCCTTTGTAGTATTATTGTCGTTCTGGAACACAGAAATAATTATCAAAGTTTTGCATAGTATGAGCATTTTTGATTGAAAATAATATACAGCTCTGTAATTTCTATCATTTACATTGTAGATATAGAAAAAAGTTTGCCATCTCAATTTTTTATATACAATGGATATATGAACATACATTTTTATGCGATATTTTCAAATGTACAAAATTAAGAAACTTGTAATCGCTGTTATTTATAGTAATTCTAAAAGTACTATCCACAATTTAGGAAATTTAACCCACCTTGTATTCATTGTACCTTGAACATATTATGTGTATTCGTTTGCGAATTTTGGAAGGAATTCTGGAAGCTGCTCGTTGAAGTGAGAAAAAGTGAGAGCGAAACGAGAGAGATATTTTGATATTTGAGTTACTGAGAGTTTGCAAATTCTTACTGGGAAACCTCAGTTGTTTAATAATCAGTTGTTTTGTAAGCAAACAAACAAATTTAAGCAATCTATTTTTTTGCGGAAAAAAGTTATTAAAATGATTAAAAACAATGGATACGGAGAACGTAACGGAAACAAAGTTTATTATTAATAAATTAAAAGCGGATTATGAGCTTTTTCCTTAATTTACGTGTCAAATCCAGCTACAAAAATTGTGCATCCGTGGAACATCATTGTCCATATCTATATCAATTGGAATTGCAGGAATAATAGTTATTTGTTGCAGATCGTAACTTTGGGTATGGGAACGGTTTATGTTTTAATACCGTCCACCTTACCATAATGGTTATATTAACTTTGTCATTCCGTTTGTAACTCCTCGAAATACTCATGTCAGACTTAAAAAAGTATATGATATGTTCGTCTGTCTGATGTAATGACCCTACCTTTTCAACGAATTGACATAGAAGGCAAACATTTCGCAGACATGTATATTTTGCCAGCAGGCATGTTAAGTTCGTTAATGGGCCATGTCGGCATTATTTGCCGGAATGGTTTCAAATTTCGTACTTGAAGATCTTAATGGGTCCTACAATTTATGACAAACCTGTATACGCAATTGATACAGGTCAACGTCTTCGTATATTTTGATGATTTTAGCGACATTATTCACCGGATTTGATTTAGATTTCGTATTTAAAGTTCGGAGTTGACAAAAAAATCTTATGCAGGTTTTCGTCTTCGTATTGCCCCCAAATAACGGTTTCATTTAAACTGTATTTTTCTACGATTTTTTTATTTGTCACGTTCCTTCCAAATGGTGGAGAGTATTAAAAGTTCGGCCCGGTTGAAATTAGCCGATTTTTAACTTCTTTATTACTCATTATTTTTATAATGAAAATGTAAAAACAAATAATCTGCATCAAAATATTTCTGCCGTTAAGATTTGCGCCAAATTTGTTTCGATGGATCAGCTGTGATCTCACAAATGTTTTGCAAAATGCTGTTCCATGGTAGAAGAATACAAGTAGTCGCATCGACGCAGGTGCTGGGACAATGAACTGTCAAACCAAATTTGAAATTGAATATTTTGAAAGAAAAATTATTCAAATTTGTAAAAATCGTTAAAAAGTGCATGTCATAACAACCTCCGATTGGTGTCGTATAACAAAAAAACATATAAAAATTTACTCATTAAAAAAAAAAAACATTTAAAAAAAGTTATGACGTATCAATGTTTCCAATCGTCGATGCATCTACCTTTCTACCATTTTTCTACCATGGCATAGACTTAAAAAAATATGGAAAACCATGGTACAATGATATCAAGGTAGGGCAGAACTACCATATGATTTCAATTTTTTTATTTTCTTGGCCTAATACGTCATCTTTTTTTGTTTATGTATGTGTTTTCTTTTCAATAACAAAAAAATTGTTCAGAAAACATTCAAATTCGGGTGTTTTCAAAATGTTTATTTCAACGCATGCATCGACAAAATCTAGAGTTTTGTAGCGAAATAATCCTTTAGAGACATATAGTACATGATTTTGAAAAGAAGTGTTGACCTTTCATTCAGTTATCGCGGTTTTCAATTATTTATTCAAAATAAATGCAACAAGTTGTTTGATTTTTTATTGTTTTGATACTAATTCTGACATTACAAGCCAAACAGGTAGACCTCTATACTTGCAATTTGACCTACCTTCTTAGTTTTTTAGTATTAGTTTTGTCTTTTTTATATAGGTAGCTCTCATCACGCTCTTGCATATTCACAAGGTGATTTACGCGGTTGACCTACTCGACTTCACGTAATTTTCACTCATATTTTATTATGGTACAATCTTCCACAGGCAAATATCCTACAGTTTATGGTATTTTTAACATTTTAAGATTGAGTGATTTCAACATTCTTACTCAACCCCCCGAAACGACATAGACGACATCTGCTGATCCGAATTTTTTTCGAAGATAAACAGTGAGAGCATTTCTTCGTCTATATTTTATTAGTAACTTTCATTAGTAACTTCTTACTGAGTAAATGTTACTGGGAACGAACCTATTAATATGTCTTCTAAAGGTGCAGATACATAGACGTTATTTTACTGGATTAAGTCATCTTTTAGCTTCTTCTGCACCTTTAATGGGAATGTAACGATAAGCGCTTTAGTTACAACCTAAACCTACTCGCCAATACATATTAAAGGAGAAATACCCTTTGCAGCGACGGGTGACAACCCAATGTTTCCAAATGCCATGAACAAATGTTTTCTTTTAAATTGGCTGATGCAGATTCCATTGCTGATATGCAGACATTTTGTTCTGAGAAATATTTATGCCTTTCGCTTTAATGCTTCAGTTTTATGGAAACTAAGGAATTTTTGGCAATCGTTAAATTTCTTTTCGTAAAAGTTTTGTCTTTGCGTATTTCGTTCGTTTTTTCTTCAAAACTCTGAAGAGGACGTTAAAATGGGTCGACTTACATGCAGACATACCCATACCAGATTTTTTTCCATATACACATGAACTATATGGATGTGGGGCCCATTTGTATACGAAAAAACTTTTTTACAGAAATAATAATTAAATCATTTTTTCGACCCAATTGATTGAAAAATTTAAAAGAAAAAACTCACATGGACATAATGAGATGAGGAAGAAAAGGCGTATGCGTTGGATGATTGTGATTATATGGACAAAAGACTTTTCCCTTAAGACTTGTTGGACATTTGCAAAAAATAAAATAAAACAAAATGTAACTACATGCCAACCGGTCAAAACGAAACGTTTGTGTATGTTATCATTAAGTTGTTATTCGAAGCAACAACGTTTTTATACGCACCTACCGCTTGTCGCAATGTACACAAAGGACATACATATGTATGTACATATGCACATGTATTTATTTATTGTATGTATGCGTGCATGCTCCCATTTCTGCTCCAGGTAAACGAGAATGTTTATCATCCCATTAACGTGAAATTTCCTTAATTGTGTATTTGAATATAGAGGCCGTGCTGACAAGTAAATGCCAATTCGACTAATAATCCAAATATTTCAAAATTATATATTTGAAAGTACAGTTTTTTTTAAAATGCTTTTCATCTGCAAAATAAAAAAAAAAAATTACAAATAAAAGTTTTTATGGGTAACTTGTGAGAATTAAATCATACCAACTATGATTATAGTTATAAATTAAAGTCGAAAGGAAGTAATATATGAGAGGAATATCCTCCTCTGAATAGATTTCTACTAAATTTTCCGAGGCATTTGTGCCTTTTCAATTCAGGCTTGTATTACCCATTTGGTGCACAAATAACTTGAAATTGGATAAAGTTATATATTGGAGCTATATCCAAATCTGAGCTGTATTTCATATAGTTCCCTGAACAAGAAACCGAAAGAGGGAAAGTGACAGAAGTAGGGCATACTCAGGAAAAAATTGTAATCAGCTGCTAGCTGGACAGTAGCTTGTTGTTGTAACACTAGCCTACCCAAGTTGGGGTGTTTACTTTGTAATTTTGTGTTATTTATTTTATGAAATAAGAACAAATGCCGCCAAGATCCCCAAGACCAGAATCTGTACCAAATGGTCTAACTTTGCAAGATTTTCCTTGCGGCCAGTTGATGTTAAAGGGAACACCCGTACCCAAACTGACACCCATTTTGATGGCGTCCCTATACACAATGGTGTTGTACCACTCGAAATATTCTGAAGACGTGACCTGTTCATATGCTCACTCTTTTTTTTAACTTAAACTGGAAGTCGTGGCAGATTAAAGATAGTCGGTAGATCTTCTGTGTCTATAGATCATTTTTAAGCTTGTAAAGCGGTTTGGCCGATGTGTTCTACTTGAGCTCGAAAGGGCGCATTTTCAAGGGTTTCAAGAGGTCATTATAGATAGACATATTGGCATAGACAAATAAATGTATAGACTAAAAAGTTGTCCCATCTGTTATCTTCGAAAAAAGTGCTTCAATAGATGTCGTTCATGCTGTGAGAGAGCAAAAGTCTGTTCGCTCAATTCCCTCAAAATACAAAATATTGAATATTTTTATGATTTCTTACTTCTTATCAATTAAAAACTTAAAAGTGACTTTGTTTACATTTAAATTACCCGGCTATGTCGTGAAATATAAAAATATAGAATATAGATATAATATTAAAGAGCAGAAAAATGAATAAATGCTTTTCGAAGTCGAGTGACTTCACTAGCCCTCAGTGACTTTACTGTCCCAATGACATAGACAAATGAAAATACAGACAACGAAATGCTCTCACCGTTTATCTTCGGAAAAAATCGGATCAGCAGATGTCGTCTATATCGTTTCAGGGGTTTGAGTGAGAATATTGATGTCACTCAATTCTAAAACGTTAAAAATAACAACAACTGTAGGATATTTGTCAGTTGAAAATTGTTCCATAATAAAATAAATGTGAAACATCGAAAAATCCCGGAATAATGTGGGTTGAACGCGTAAATCAGCAAAACATGATGAGAGCCATCTGGATAAAAATACAAAACCAACTTTTCGCTATCTATATTTTCATTTGTCTGTGCCAATGATCAACCAGCCGACATCTGCTGGAAGGGGTATATTTTAAAACTTTTTAGCCTACACATTTATTTGTATATGATATAAGTCCAAAACTTTTGGCTGATTTAAGAATAGCTTTAGTGGTTGAGGATAAAATATATACGTGTCCGAAAGTGTCCTATGTTCTTGAATAGACATAAGCGATGGCCTTCACATTGTTGTAAAGATAAATAGTGGACAATTGAGCGATAATAGGTATACATTGTGCAGAAATCGTTAGATTTCGAAACTCCAAAAAACGATGCCATCTTTTCGACCCTAAAGGTCTTTCAGATTGACGGATCTGCAGTGAAGTGGAAATTACGAGTTTTAAAAGAAAACTCTTCACGCCCCATAAAACATTTCCTTTCTTCTGGTACCCTGAGACGAGTACGCCGGTGCATTTTTTTAGGTAAAAGTTTCAAATAAATATTAACTGGGCACAACGTGAGTGTGGATGTGTGTTTGAGGCGAGCTTTGTTTGTATGATTGGAAATTTATGATGCTAACATTTTTTTGTATCAATCCATCCATCCATCCATCCGAAGAAATGATCAATGTATGCCCCGTTTTATGTATGTTGGTATGTATGTATGTATGCACATAGCATTGCAACAATACATTTGCAACAATCGGCGACTGCAAATCTCACTTTTTCTCTGGGTGCGAGTGTTAGTGTTTTCATAAAAAAGTCATAAAAGGGAAAGTACCTCTTAATGGAACATTTTGAGCGATACTCACTGTGTGTGAGTGTTTGTGTGTGTGCGTCTACCATCTAGGCATGGATGATGTACCACCAATGATACATGTCTTGTTTTGGCAACGAGCGACGTAACGCGAATAGTAATAGATTTTCAGTTCACTCTGCCAACGTATTCGATTGGGGCTCGCTCCACATCTATAGAAAGGCCTAGTCAACAATTAGCAGGCATGAAGAAGTTGGTCCAAAATTATTTGACATTTACCCGGAATGAAGCCGTTCAGTGCTTCCATTCTCGTTTTGCAATTTGGCCTCGCGGTGCAGAAGGTACATCATTGTCATTGGCCCATATTTTCAGAAAATATAATTGTATGTACTCAAATGAATTGCATACACACACAAATCAGGGGTTTCCTTGAAGTTATTTTACCGTAATTAATAACATAGCAATCGATGATTCGAAAACTTGGATACAAGAAGTTACAAAGACCTATGAAGCCCTATGAGAAGCATGGAACAATTGAGGTGGGCACAAACCTCACTGCTAACATTGCATACCGGCAATACCTTGTAAGAAGCGTAATTTCCCTACTAAAATCTTCGTTATTGCGGAAGTCCCAGAATCAGCCAAGGGAATTATGGGATTTAACACAATACATACAAATCATTTCGCTCTGAGAGTTATATTAATAATTTTAATTAATTTACTCTTCGAGATGAACCAACGTTTTCCTCCTTAAAAGAGTTACATACCTATTTACGCGTGTATGTAAGTAAAAGTATGCACGCAGTACTGAAAGGGTGTCACATCAAGATGAACATCTGCATACAAACATATTCGTGTTTTTGGATGAGCTTTCCTTAGGACACTTCAGTGAAATTTCACGCCACTTTAGGTGGTTCAAAGCGGTTTGCGACATGGCCACCATGTGGGTTAAACGTACATACATACCGATATTTATATGCTTGTACTCCATGGTTTAAAACCCCACAGAGTTTTTGTTTGGTTTTGTTCTTCTTCTTCTTGTACATTTACCTTTGTGTTCGAAGCCGGTCAAACGATATTATTAATCATATTTGTTGCTGTTGTTTTTGTGTGTTTTTTCCATGACCCTATTGTGGAGACAGTGCTGGCTGGGTTTTGCCACACACCATGCCATGTGTAATCATCCAAAATGATGCATTAGACTGCCCGTATGGTGTCCGTGCGACAGTGTGCGTAAGTGTGTGTGACAATATTTAGGTATGCTCACGCTCAAAGCGGAGTCAACAAATGCAGCCAACACCAACAATTTGTCGCCATCCATTGTCGTTTCCATTCAGTTTTCCAACAAAAGATGCTTTCTGTGCTCGGTGCGTGATAAAATTAACGGATCTCACTGTAAATCTGGTACCAGATTTACTCACCTTCATTGGAAGCGATGCGCATGCGCTGTTGTTGTTTTTTTGCACACATTTTTTTAAAATAACAAAAAGCTTTCCCTTTCAGCGTTTTTGATAATGTGTTTGTTGTTTCACTCGGCCGACAACAATGACAAGGCGTGTGCCATTGACATGAAAAGCAAATGGATTTTATTATGGACGGCATTCAAATCGCAGTATTGGGATAAAAATGATTGGTTCCGCCGCATTCTTTTGCGGCAAAGCTTTCACAAGGTGCAAACAAAAATTCGATTGGGCCAGGGTAGTGACAATAACATGTCAATTACAACGAAAACGAATCCAAATAGGTCAATGTCACCATCAGTGTGGGTGCTAGTGAGGCCATACATGGCGACATTGAACTAAACAGCGAGTTAACACTTCGTTAAGTTTACTTCGGCTGTACAATGTGGGCTATTCTCCTGGAAAATAGCAAGCAATCTTTAATATATATCCTATACCTCTACAAGAGTTAAGTGATAAGTGTCTGACCTATTAAGGCTCAGAGGCACAAACTTTGGGCATGTTGCGCACTGTTGATGTGCGTGGGTGAAATTCGAACTGAAAAGGTACGCAAAAGTACACAACTGTATCGAATTATGTGGCATGGAATTTTGCCAAAGGGTAAGCTTTGTTTCCTAAATGACTGGTGTCTGAAGGTTGGGAAATCTAACTAAATTGGTACCAAAGGTAATGGACGCTGTGTCATTGTCTATATTCTTCGAAAGACATACGGGTTTTTACACAGAATCTTACACAGAATCGTGTACTAAATACCAAACATTGTACCATTGCCTTTATATGCTAATTAAGAGACAAAACCCGAATTTGTATTGGGCTCTTTGTCTTTGATGGACTTGGGTGTTCAGGGACATGGCAATCTTAAGCTTTGTATGCGGTAAAAGTATTTACGAAAAAAGAGCTTTGAGAATATCGTTCAAAAAATACTAAATGTTAATAAATAAGGTGAATTGTGTGAGCTGATATTTTGGAATTTTAGATAGGTAACAATATTGGGATATAGTTTTGAGATAGGGTTCTAGAAATCCCTACCACAGGTGCATGATAAGTAATAAGTTTTACTTAATTTGGCGTCATTGCTAGAACGTAAACTGATAATGTTTGAGGTTTGAGTTTTAGGATAAGGATGGTACTAGCATTGGTACACGATTTGCTTTGATGGAATGAGTTCGATACGGTGGACATGTTAGAGATCGAAATAAAAATTACAGCCGGCGAGTAGAGATAATGTATTCAGTTTATTATTATTTTAAAAAATCAATGAACAGTCTTGCAATCGGTTCAGAAAGCGATTTGAAGTTTATACTTATTCTAGAAAGTATTTAGAAAATTATTATTATTTATAAATTTGATAACTCGACATTTTGCTATATTCGGAAAGTTTGATCTGAACAAAACACCGATGAATTGGTAAACTTGTACCGTCGACTTTGGGCCGAACATTTAATATCTATCCCAACAGGTGAAGAAAACCTTTAAAAATAAAAGTATTCGGATTGAGTATTCAAGGGAGTTAATTAAAAAAAAAAATACAAATCCCAGCGAACTCTGTTGGAGAGTTTGGTAAAAACTTTAAATATTATAAACGGGCGAATACCAAACCTTCAACCTTCATAGATAATTTTTATATATATTCCATATTGTGAGTTTTAAGTACCAAATTTGAAACAGTTATATTGAAATGTGGCAAAAATCATGAAAATTCCCGATATTGGGAAGTACCGTTACATGGGGGATACAGAAAATCGTGGACCCATATATAAAAGTTCCATAATCATATTTGGATTCCATTACAGAATATAAACATAGAATTTAAAACAAATCGGTTCATATCATAAGAATACCGAACATTGGGTGGTAGCGTTATATGCGGGCTATAGGAATTCGTGAACCTATGTAGTCAATTGTTTGCTACAGTGGTTGGTAGCTATTGTGAATATTAACAATCAAATTTGAAACATTTCCGATGAAGTACCGTCACATGGGGACTATAGGAAGTCGTGGATCTATATAGACAATGTTCTGCCATACGATGGCCAAATACCGAATATGAAACAATTCCATTATAATATGTGGCTTAAATGGTTAAAGTACCGAATATCGGGAGCTACAGTTATATGGGGAATATACGAAAACCTACCTTTCCTCGGCCTAATTAGCTAATAATAAGTCCATGTACCAAATTTCATCCTCTTCTGCCAAGTCCTTCTACTTTTTGTCACCTTTTTATGTGAACCCGAGAAATAGTGCGACACCTTCCGATTTAATGGCATTAGCTATATTTAACTGATGAGATTAACTGAGATGCGGCAAACTAAGAAATAAAGCTAATTCACAATCGACCTTGTTATCAGTGTTTCTGGATATTTTGCTCATCACCTTTGCTTTAGTTCAACCTTGAATGTTACCTTCATCGTTTTGCTCACCACCAATGTGATGTAATTTCCATAGGCCTCGTCCCAACTTATTAGCGTTAAAAAGTCATCATCAAACAATTAACTTAATTGTTCTTGACAATGTTTGCAGTTGCAATTAACAAATTATTGTTGTCGCCCAACTCCAAAAGACACACACACAAACACACAGACAGTCAGACTACTCTGCACAACCGCATTTTCGGTTACATATTACCTCATTCCCGTCGTTGCGGCAAAGTGCCAAATTGTCTCTTTAAATTTGAGCGATTCACCGAAATTACCTTGCCACGCATCCATCGTTTTGAAAATTGGTAACTTCCCCCCATTTACTGCTGATTGGTCTCTGTTTCTAACAAATAATGGGCACACATAATTCGAATAATAACCGTCATTGTCTTTGGTGTGGTTGGAAGCAGCGTGTCTTGTACGAACTTGTCTACAGCATGGGTGCACCGACATCTGCAACGGCAAACCGCCGATGTGACAACGGTGACAACATTGGCTGCAACCTTGGCCAATTCCATTCGTGGACGTCTTAATTCGAATTTCTTTGGTAAAGTTGCACGCTGGGAGAAATCGTCACCGGCAGGGATGCTTAGCGTTGAAAAAGGTTTGAAAACCGGCGGGCATATGATCAAATCGGTCCATCAGTCGGTGGCCACATGACTTGTTTAGGCTCATTGACACCGAAGCCTGCCATGAATGTGAAGATGGCCAAAAGCGGGTGTCTAATTAAAAATGTGCCATCACCATATCGAAAGAGCAGCAATGAAAGTGTCATGATACCTTGTTACACTGTGCAACAAATACTAAGACAAACAACACCAAGAAAAGACATCATACCGTACCGAAGGATCGTTCCCAAACGAGTCATATTTCTATTAAGAACGCATTTTAGAGCAGCATGACGATTGAATTTTAAAAACCAAAATATTGGCTCAAAATTGTATTCAATAGACGTTGCCATAGCTGGACAACCGTTGCCCATTCAGCTGGTGTCAGTATTGTGACTCTGTAATGTCCACTCTCTGTCCTCTTCGAAATGCTTTGGCCATTCTACGTTTCCTTCAAAATATCTTTTAGATTTTGGGTTTTTTCGCTATACGACATGAATGAAATTATCCCACTATGAGATACAGAGAATTCACCCTTTATTTGTTCTTTCATTTCGTAACCACTCTCTCCAAGCTACCAAATATAAACGTGATTCGCCTAGCCGAGTGCAAGTATATTGCATTGTTGGTTGACCTTTTGCTTGCGAAGCTTCACGCCAATACCCAAACCATTTGGACAAATCTGTCTCGCAAAATTCAAGGTATTGTCCATGTGTCGCAATGCTCTATTTTTTTGAGGTCGTTGGCAAACCGGAGTCAACATTTCGCCCAGTCATCATCGTTCATCAACAAATACGAATACAGAACACCAACCAAAAAACCTGTTGAGTCTTACATGCAGAACGGGGGAGCAAGAGACCAGAACTACAACACCTTAAAGAGAATCAAGAAACCAAAAACTGCATCTGGAATGCATTTGAACGTTACGAGTTGCATGGCCAAGTAGAGGTTTTGTAGGAAACCAAATTAGGTCACGCACCGAACACCGAACACTCTGGACAATTGGGATTCACAAAATATCAGCATCATTTGCGGTCATCCACCGCACTGGACATACACATACCTACACAACTATGGATGGTCATACATGTGTGCGAACACGGTTGCCAGCCAGCCAGCCAGCTATATCAGCTAGCCAGTCACATGATGAGGGATTATAAACATGGCAATAAACTGTAATTTAGCACGCTTTTACCCTAAAAAGCGTCTTTTTTAAATCGACTGGACTGGATGTCAGTAAGCCATAAAAAAGCTTGAAGAAGGCATGACAAAGAAATAAGAAATAATGAAAATAAGAAAAAAAAAAAAAACAGACACAAATGAAGGACCACTCTTAATAGTCTCAACGATAGCGGGCAATAAATGAAATCAAATGTTTTCCAAAAATGCCTGAAAGGGAGATGGCAATTTGTTGCCTTTTTACTAAATTTCAAAAAAATTGGCATTTTTTATTCTCAGTCATTATTTGTCTGAAGTCTATGGAATATTTGTGAGAAAGTTTTTTAGATAATTTATGTGTTTAATTTTCATATGGACATAATAAACGCCTTCCATTTATGCATATAACAAATCTTATGGCTCATCGTCACTTGGCCAAAAATCGTCAAAAAACTGATGTACCTGGAGAATATCTCTTTCAGAAATTCGAAGGAATTCGAACTGAAAGGAAGGAGATCCATTGTAATAGTAGCTAGACATTCAAATCAAAAATGGGAAGATAATCAAAACAAGAATTGCAGAGGTAGAAAACAAAACAACTCGCCTCCAACTCCGGGTTATGTAATTTATTGTCCCTTAGCTTTCGAAATTTGAGATTTAAACACTTTTGTTGTGGACTATCATTTGCTACTGTATGTTCCTTGGTGGTTTGGCAATCTTTGGAGATTTAAAATTTGTAAGAAAAGTTAATTTCTTGCAGAATAGCTTGACGAAATTCGAATTATTTCTTCTGAAATTTTCCAAAAGTCTTCTGCTTTCGCAACAAAGTTTTTTCAATTCGTTTGTAAATTTAACGAATGAAAACCTATTTTGGTATTTTAGTAATACAATTTAATTAATTGTAAGTCCATGTATTACTACACAATCTTCTATAGCATCCACCATAAGATTATCACTTCGTTGGCAACAACATCAGTATAAAATCCAAGTCGATTTAACGATCTACGTATGGGATGATTGACATCGATATTTTGTGGAATCGGTTATTCCTTTCCCAGAAAACTTATTCCAACATAAAACACCAATTTGGATTCAAATCAAAAATAACTGGATTTCGCCGCTCCTGGTCGGAACTATATTTCTTTTGTCTCATTAAGAATCTTGCAGTAGAAAATGTGATTAAATATCAGCTACAACATCAAAATTATATGACCATAATCGGCACTAAAAATCAATATAAAACCGAACTACAGATACAAATACATGCATCGGATATCCTTCAACCCTACTGAACGAAGCAAAAAATTTAGATGCTTTAGTGGAGACTTACAACTTCATAGCTAAAGGTAGCGCGATATGTTCCCCCATTCTCAAAGAGGAGACAAGGCGAGTGAAAACGTGTTTGCCTTAGAAGCGTATTTTCATTCACTGCTCGTCGCTTTACGTGTTTTATGTTTTTGGCCTGTACGTCTGTGTGTCTATTTAATTAAGTGACAGATACCCCAAGATCTGGCCCGCCAGGAAGACCAGTTTTTTTGTGCATTTAAGATTTAAGATTGCATTAGCTGCGTTCTGCACATACGCATGTGTGTTCAGTAGGTGTGCGTGTGTCAGTTGCCAACGAATTTGCATCGTTTTGCATAGTTCCACCGCATGATTTGAGTTTTAGGCCAATGTACGCGAATGACATTTGAGGGCGTCTGTTCCACTGAACTACATACTTGCGTGTGTATGTGTGCGCATTAAAGAGAGCTAGTTCAAAGTGAACCGCATACGACCTGTTTGGTCTGTCATACAAGTGCGATTCTTTCCCAGGGGGCTAGGTCACGATGATGCTGTGGGACGACATCATGGACATTGAATGCTAAATAGCTTGACGAAAAATACTTTAATACTTTAATTTACTCGAAGTTGCTCACTTTTTGTTCTCAGTGTCCTAAAAGGACATTCACATATGTACCAGCTGGCACAGTCCGCTTCCCTGGTCTGTTGTTTTAGTTTTGAAATATCTTGTCTCCAATGAAGGGGCATAAAAACATGCTGTGAAAGTTTTTAAAAAACAGTCAGTGGTGCGATTCTCTAACTCATTTTTCGAATTACCGACAAAAATCAGTGAAATTAAAATGCTTATAATTTCGGTAATTAACGAAATTTGTCAGGCAGCTAGCGACGAAATTAAATTAGTCGCTAAGGCCTACCGATATATACCAATGTGGCCAACTTTTATTTATTTTTTACATCAAACATTTTCGTTCGATTTCTGTCGGTAATTCAAAAAATGAATTTGAGAGGCCCACTACAGATCTACCATGCATATCATATTTATGTATCACTTTCTGCCTATTTAATCTTTGAGATAAACAAGTGGAGTAGGGCTACTGTGGTGGCTTTTACGCACTTTAAAACCCCCGTAGGACATTTTTGTGTTAATCACCACCAATGTCCATTTGTCCAAACCAATTGCGAGCGAGATCTGTTGTCAATGCTCATCAATGCCATTTGGATTACGTAGCCCATACCAAATACTAGGAATGTATCCCCGGCTTCATAATTGTACTTGGTCTGAGCGTATTCGTTTATTGAACTCACCAGACCATGTTAAGATTGAGTGATGTATTGTTGAAGTTATACCTACCAAGTTTTAAGACCAATAGTTCTTCACTATAAATGTGGTCAAAAATGTGGGCGTGGTCGGTCTATCCACGCCCAAAACAAATATACGATCGATTGCGAAAGTTTCAGAAATTCGTATATAAATTCATGAATCGAAAGGCTCATTAGGTTAGAAGTTAAAGCGTTTTTTAGAAAGAGGTACCATCATCACCGATTTTATATACAATTAATTACCCATTTACCACAGTAACAAAAACAAGTAAAAAAACATTAAGTTCGGCCGGGCCAAACTTTTAATACCCTCCACCTTAGGGTAAAGGAAACATTAGAAAAAATGTGTCAAAAACCATCAAAATACGGAATATCGGGAGGTACCGTTATATGGGGGCTATACCAAATCGTGGACCTACACATGCAATGTCTCGTCACACGAACTGGGACCCATTATGATCTACAACTACCAATTTTTAGACACATCCGTGAAGAAATGTGTCAAAAATCATCAAAATACCCAATATTGGGAGGTACCGTTATATGGGGACTATACCAAAACGTGGACCTATACATACAATGTTTCGCCACACGTACAGGGACTCGTTATGATTTACAAATACCAATTTTCAGACAAATCCGTGACAAAATGTGGCATAAATCATCAAAATACCCAATATCGGGAGGTACCGTTATATGGGGACTATACGAGAACGTGGACCGATATATCTTATTTTCAATACCAACCATCCTAGACACAATAAAAATGGCTCTGCTAAATTTTGGCGCTCTACGTCAAATAATGTGGGCTGTATCGTGATTTCAACAGACAGACAGACGGACATCGACTTAGAATTTTATGCTCATTATGAATATATATATACTTTATGGGGTCTACGACGAATATTTAAGGATGTTACAAACGGAAAGACAAAGTTAATATCCCCTTCTTTTCAAGGTGGAGGGTATAAATATCAGGAGAATGGGGGTACCGTTTTCGGGTCTATAAGGAACACACAAACACAAAAAAACACAAAAAAATTGAGTTTTATAGGTGAAGATGGATTATAATTTGAATGCAACCCACGGACAAAGACTTTGTTGCAAAGAATGTTTAAGGACGCGTATGATAAATATTTCCCTCAATTCGGTTACAACGCTCATACGACCAGATAACAACTCGGCAATACTGAGCATGGGTTATCAAGGACTAAACATTGCGGGCCGACTTGATGCCGGACGTACCGGATAAAAATATTAACTTTCAGTACCATGGTTACATGTTTCGTGATAAAAGCAAGCGATTTTTCTGTTGCAGCGTTGCGTTGAAAGTTGGACATTTTCAGCATTGACACTTGAATTATTTTTTTTGTGTGTTAAAAATATAAATATATAATAATACAACAAAATGTGAATATTTCTATTTAGAAAATATTACAATGGCGGGAATGCAATAAAGTATCAATTTTTAAAACGTTTTTATTTCAGTCAGTGTTTAATTAGTTAAACTTTCAGAAAATTTTTTACGTTCGATGTATTCCAAAAATTGTGGTGCAAACGTCAGGTACTAGGTACGTCTAAAATTCGGGTGGGGCCGACTTTATGACACCTTACATCCCTTTGCATATTTAGTAGAGCTTCATATAACAAATAAATATATAACAAATAAAAAATATAACTTTATCTGAACCGATTTTCGCCAATTTTGACATACTTGTTTCTAGGCTCAATTTGATCGTAATTGCCATCCCATTTGGACTAATATTGCACGTTTTGTGCGCAATAAAAGGCAAATCGGACAAAGATATATGTGGGAGCTATCTATCCAAAACTGAACCAATCTTGATAAAATTAGGTATTTCTGTGGTGTATTTGATACATTTTCCAAATGCCGTTGTTACAGAATGCATGTTACGGCTGCGAAGGACAAAAATATCAAATATCAATGGGAGCTTGAACAATATCTGAACCGATTTCGATCAAGTTTGGTATACTTATTTCCAGGTTTAGATTGATCTAAATTTTGACCGATTATCTTCGGTCGTTCGTCCTTGGGCCAAACAAGTGACTTGTGTAAAATTTCATCTGGATCGGGCAATAAATGCGACCCGCACTTTGTTTACAAAAACATGGACAGACAGATGGACGGACATGCATAAATCGGCTCAGAATGTGATTCTGTGCAGATCATCAAAAGGAATTATGGGTCTATCTCATATCTATGCCTGATACAAACTAAAATCCCGACCCTTTGTGGTGTAGGGTATAATTATCACATTATTGCATCATTTGTGATACAATCCTGAAGATACTTTTTACCATAGTGGAGATGGTGAGTATTTTTGTGCGGCATGTCGGGTATTGGAAAGGCCAACTAATATTTTTACAAAAAGAAAGAATGAAGCTATTCCAACCATTTTTGTAGTCCAATAATTATTTTAAGAATATTGTCCAAGGTATGTGCCCGAATCCAACGAGTTGTTGACATATAAAATTTTTGACAGGAATCTAAATTTTTAATTATTCCTTTGAACTCCCACTACTACGACAACGGGCGTAAATATGGAGCATGTCACGGCATTTTCTATACCACGTGGTACCACGAAGATAATCCTTTGAAAGACTTGACGACTTTTATTGCAAATTTAGAATGGAGCAAAAATCAATGGCAGCGAATAGCGAACGTAGTTTTCTGGAAAATATTGATTGCAGATCTATGACCTGTTTTCGGATGAAGGAATGAATGATATAATGACAATATTAGTCTTTTAAATTGGAAATTGACACATCATTAATATCCCGAACAATCGGAAATTAGAAAATGTGCCTTGATATTTGGAATCATCTTACGATATCTACTATTTAAGTAGATATGAGGATATATCTTGATTCGTTTATCCTCGTCAAAAAGTGTTTCAGGTCTACAAAACCTTTAATACGAATGATATGATAGTGCTGAGACTCACAATTTGTTCCTTCAATTATTTCTTCTTTGGTGTATATTTTTCTCCAGGAATAACATTTCTGTGATCCATAAATGCATGTGCACATACGTACATACATGCACATTTTCTCTTGCATTTTTTAATTGCTTTCTACTGCTCCTGCTGAGCTGGGCTTTCTTTCCAACTGACAATTGTGGGTCACTGTTACACAACTGCAAATAGAACAGAATCAAACAGATGCCGAGCGCCCTCTTTGCACTGCCGAAATGTCGGAATTGGATGGACATGGTTGGCCAAATTATGCTCGAAACCATAACATTGGGCATTGTTCATCATTTATTCTAGGTTTGCATGCGCGTGCGTGCGCCTGCCTTTAAAAAGCATAGCGCAGTGCCTGCATCAGTGAAGAAGACTACTGAGTAACTTCTTGTCCGACACGCAATGCCGGCGCCGGAAAAGATGAACGGATAAGGTCTTGTTTTCTTGAAATGTTAGTTTTCGTGGTTCCATTTTGGCTTGTTTTCTGGTTCGGATTTGTTTGATATTTTGGCAGTAAACCATTTGCAGTTACGATGAATGATGAATGAGGCGAAGCACTGGCCAACAGACATAGATACCACTCCAATATTCATTGGGGTGGGTTGACAAACATATCATCACTAAATTCCCTCCCGCAACCGATTTGGGCGATTTGGCACCCCAATAATAAAGTTTCTTAATGAACACCTCTACACCGATTCGCATTTCTAATCCATTTGTTGTCCAGTGTAATTAGAACAGTAAGCTTGCTTCCCATTGCGCTCCAGTAAACATAGAATTCTAAATGCATTTCGGAGTTTTGTTTTTGGGTGAACAGAACAGAATAGAACAGAAAATAGATAAATTGTGAATGACTAAAGGCCACAAATTCGGCAAGAGATTGCCAGTGGAAATAGCATTTGCCAGCGTCTAATTAGGCACTGCAGTTGGTATGCAATGCAATAACCGCTGCATGGCCATCAACTTGGTAGAGGATAACCACCTTTTAATGAATGTCGGAGTGACGTCAGTTATGGTTAATGATTGGAAGGCAGGTTTGGAGATTGCGTGATCTTCATAAAGTAGCCAATATTATTGTTTGGCAAAATTTTCTATAAATAATTCATGCACTTGGATTTGATGGTGGTGATCTGAATCAAATCCCTGAAAAGAAAAAACAAAAATAATAAATAACACAATGGATATTTTTTCGTATGCCACCTCAGCCACCATAGAGGATGGATGGAGGATGGTGTGCTCAGTTTATCATTTAGTTTGCAGGACTGCACATATTAATTTTCGTAGGAGGTTAAGAATGTTATGATGACATTGTCAATCGGTTTGTAAATTATTTTGGAAACACATTTCATTTATTAATGAAATCTGTAAGCAAAATTAGATCCCGGCTAAAGGACACTGAAAGCTAACAGAGCTAACAAGGAGGTATCTGGTACCAGAGCCCACGACCAAATCCAAACTCAATATATCGTAGTGTTTGCAATGAACATAGATCAGCTGCGAAAATCTTCCGATATTAGATCTGGTGTGAAGATGGGATATATCGATACTGAAATTAATGGGATAATGGTCTGTATAGATGTATCTCCGAAAAAATGGCCAAAATTTTGATTTCAACATTTACCATACCTTGGCCAGGTTTTAGGATGAACTTTTTGGTTTTACGGCTTTCGTGAAACATCTCTAACACCAACAATTTACATATAACTTTTATAGAAGACGAGTGCCCGAAAACATAGAACATCGTAGTAATTACAACTAACCTAACGGACGATATAGGTTCATACCTTCTGGGACCACACAAATGACCAATGCCTCGGGTATCTCCAAATGATGTCCCTATGAATCTTAGATTATTTTAGATATCACATAACCCTTATCTGTTCCTCTGGAACATTACATCTTAACTTGTTAGTAAGAAGAAGAGTATTTTGTAGAACGTGTCAGAATTGGGTAAAAAAAATTGGTTAGTTCATGAGTGGGCCTTAACAGCTTTCATAACTTCCGTAACTGCAACAGACTTTAGACCAAGTCCATATCATCTTCCTGATATCTCTTATGAAGGGTGCACTGGATTCGATTCAGTCCAGTCACATTTTCTTTCTTCTTCTCGTTTTCTTTTGCATTTCTTTGGCCTGAGATAATTAATTACGAAATTGCATGAGAATGCGATTAGATTATTTGATGATGGAGGAGAAAACAGTTAAGATGTGTAATATGCGATTACGGCAGTGGAACACACCAACACACACCAACACACAAATGCATGGACAATGTTTTTAATGAAAGATCAAATGTTGGCAATCAATCATTGGTGCTCCAGAATTAGCAAATCAGACTGTGTTATGCATCGAATGTCGCTGGACCATCACGAGGAGCCTTGTTTGGAGGTTGGAAAATTATTTTAAATTGTGTGTTTTGTGTCAAATATTGTACTCTGCGAGGACAAGATCCTTGAGTTGAAAACTTCTTCCATTGCATTGCAAGTGCGTTTCTAGGAGAGCCATAATCAAGCCAAGGCACTCCCGTACGCATGTTCTGATAGTCACCTGCACACAATTATAGGGTCTAGATCAGGTGGTGCAAGCAGCATGGTTAGTAGAGTGTGGTGGGATTCTCAGTTCTCTTCACTGGTGCTCTCTTTAATTTGAGAGACTGATCTGCCTTGGCAAGTGGCTGGCAAACAGTTGTTTGTTTTGTTGCAATGTTTGCTGCACTGGATCAGCAGTTGTTGTCGCTTCAAGCGCCTGCCGTACGGGGCGGCATGTTGGTGCAAGTTGCAACCTGTTGCAGCACATTTTCATTTGATTGTTTTGTTTTGGTTTTCGTTTTGTGCTCTTTCTTTGCAATGTTACGTTTCGCTGGACTGCGTTTGCAGCAATAAGCGACGAATGGCTTGGATGGTGGTGGTGGCGATGATGACCACCATCGTCATAATGACGACGATGTTGATGATGTTCGGTTAGGTGGTATGCCATGCCATCATCATATAGTATGTTTCTCAGCTCGTTGCATAGGTATGTTCGGTTCGTATGTATGCATGTCTGTATAGCCAATTCATGTTGGTCTGTCTCTAAATACTAGGCATGCGAGTTTAGTTTGCTGCCGTTGTTGTTGTTGTTTTTGTAGCTGCTGTTGCTGTTGCCGTTGCCGTTGCCGCTGTACAATGGCTCAGACCATGGTCCGGTATTCAGTTGAAATGCTCGCGAATGCTGCTAATCAAGTCAGTTTGGTGGAGAACGCGTCTAAGAAAAGTGCAATTATAAGTGTTTAATAAAAGCGTTGCTAAACGTATGGTTTATATTCGGTATCCCAATAAATTTCCCAAGAGAAAATAAATACCTTATCATCTAAACGCCAGAACATCATACGTCCGATATCTATCTATCTGGGAAGTGTTCGTCGATTACGAAAAAAGAAAAAAAAATAATAAAGAAAAAATAGTAGTAGTAATAATAATAATAATAATAATAATAAAAAGAAAAAAAATTAATTATTTCAACTGGCTCGTTCTGCTACTTCGTTGTCGTTTTGATCTCCTCGTCAGCAGAAACATGGATACCATCTTCATCCTGTGTGGAAAAGAGTTGCACTTTTATTAACAATACATCTGGTGAGTTGGTGCAATAAATATACAAATGTATGTATGAAAGTACGAAAGTGTAAAAATTAGTGTGGGAATTGACAAACGCTTAAAGTCCTTCGAATAGCTCCTATGGACTTTATCTCCTATCATTCATGTGTGATTTGACGCTATTTATCAAAATGATCAAGTTGTTATCAAAAACTTGTCGCTTAGAAAAAAGACATTCGAAGTGGAAAACTTTAGAAATATTTAGATTCTATAGAACGTCAACATAGGGGTGAACTTGTATCGGTTCCAGAACCTGCAAGAATCTACTCAACGGGAAATTAATAGTACAAGAAATGTTTTCCATATTAAGGTATATTAACAAATACGGGTATATTTACTTTGTCATACCGTTTGTAACATCCCTAAATATTCGTCGTAGACCCCATAAAAAATTCTAAGTCGATTTAACGACGTCCGTCTGTTGAAATCACGATATAGCCCACATTATTTGAAGTAAAACTTCAAAATTAAGCAGAACAATTTGTCTACATTAATCAATATTGTGTCTAGGATTGTTGGTATTGAAATGAGATATATCAGTCCATGTTTTGATATAGCCGCCATATAGAGGTATTTTTTTTTTATAATTTTTGCAACATTTTCCACGGATTTGTCCAAAAAATTAGAATTTGTAGTTCGCAATGGGTTTTAGCTCCGGTGGCGGAACATAGTATATATAGGTCCACGATTTGGTATAGCTCCCATATAACGGTTCCTCCCGATATTCGGCATTTTGATGATTTTCTCAACATTTTTCCACGGATTTGTCTATAAATTCAAATATGAATTTATAGACAAATCCGTGGAATAATGTCGCGAGTAGGTCAGAATGGATTCTAGCTCCGGTGGCCCAAAATTGTATGTATAGGTTCACTTTTTTTATAGCCCCTAAATAACGGCACTTCTGGATATTCAGTATTTTGATGATTTTTGCCTCATTTTTCAACGGGTTTGTCTAAAAATTGGTATTTGTAGTTCATATTGGGTTCTACCTTCGGCGGCAGAACATTGAATATTTTGGTCCACGTTTTCCAATAGCACACATATAACGATACCCACCGATATTTGGGATTTTGATAGTCCTAGTCACATTTACCCACGAAATTGTTTCAAATTTGGTATTCAAGAAGATTTGGTAGATGACAATCCTTAAAGTATAAAATTGTCTATAGAGGTTCTCGGTTTGGTATGGTCACCACACAACGGCCTCACCCACTTTATGGTTTTTTTTGAATAGTTTAACAGCATTGTCCAAACGGTCTTACTGATATTTGTAGTTTAAAGTGGAACACGTTTTGAATTCAGATACTTTTATATAAAAATATTTTCTTTACCTTAACCTGGAGGGTTTTTTTACTTGTTTTTTTTTTCATACACAACAAGTATTTTGGTAACGTTCATTGAAATACATGTATTTCGGCAATTAACCAAATTTGTCGGTAAGTTAGAGACGAAATTAAAGTAGTCGCTAAGACCTACCGACAGATAACAATGGGATTCAAAGCTACCGATTTTTGTCGGTTATTAAAAAAATCAGCTAGATAATCCCACTACAGGTCTGGTTCAGTATAGAACCAAATTCCCCGTGCAGCTTTATACATTGTTGAAAAAGAAGTTCTTTGTAGTCGTATAATTTCAGAAACATTTTGATGACGTTTAGCCGTCAAACAATTTTTTTTTTATAATTAAAAATGGAATTTGTTTTAAACTGCTTGGATATTTGTATCATGGTATAATAATAATGAACAATAAGAGAGATAGGACAAAAGATTCTTCCACTTTTTTTGCAAACAGTGCCCACTTTTTTCTTAAAAGTTACTGGACCTACTATGTTCATCACAGTTATGCATTTTTCAGGAACAGACAATTTGCAAAAATATATTTAATAGCTCATTCGACCGTTGTCTGGAACAAAAGCTGAACCCGCAATTTTCACAATTTTCGTGACATCGGCATCAGGTCTATGAACTCCGTGGTCTAGTTATTTGTTGCAAATGTTAGGTGTGAAGTAAACTATTTTGTATATTATTAAAAATTATTTTTCGCGAAGAGAGTGCTATAAGAAAACTGTTGCATGATTGATAAGCATGCCTGGCAGAAGAACCCACTTCTACATAGTTGTGTTTTTTCTCTATTTACTTAGATATGATCTACCTTTTATTGTTTTACGAGCCAATAACTTATCAATTTACTTTAAAATTATTCCAGAAATCTATTTAGTTTTTTTCTGAATACAAATAAAAACAAAATGAAAACTCATTCCGAATTGCAATCCATCATAAAAAACAACAACAAGAACAAGCGGAAATTTCACGGCCAAAGGGACAAAAAACCAAGCCTGTGTTATTCGAAATGTGGAAAATCAATCGCGGGCTCCGTTTTGTGACTGAAATTGAAAAAAAAAAATCGACCAGACGCCAGAAGTAAAGTTTGGCCAGCATCAAGAGTAGAAAAAAGAGTTTTCCATCAGTTTGTAAATGTGAAAATGTGTGATCGTGTATCATGATCTGAGGCTTGACGTATATCTTTTGTACTAGTCCATGTTGTTTGTTGTTCGTGTTGTTGTTGTTGTTATTGATGGTGGCGGTTGTTTCATAACCGTCATCGCCAACGTATGTCTCTACCATAAGCCCATCTATTTATGTTTGTCTGGAAGATTTATTTGTTCGGCTTTTAGAGGATGGATGGATGAATGACTGGCTAGCTGGTTGCCTTAATAGATTGATTGCTTCTTACCAGTCGGCTAGCTAGCTAGCTGAGTGACTGACTGAATCACTGACTGGCTATTTTGATGCCTAGCTTGCATAGATGAATGTTAAGATAAGCCCGTGCGGGATATTTGTAAGTCGTTTACCACAGACATCAATCCAAAACCAAAATCAGCCGAGTAGAAATTCATCGAATATTTTTTGGGAAAATAGCATCCGTAGTACCTATTTAGTACCTATTTTCCAATAACAATTGCTTTCTTTTTGAATTATGACTTATCAGAAATATGATATTGGCGACGATCGCAACTGCACCAGCACACCCTAATGTATGTGCATGTGTTGTTTTGAACATAAACGTCAATCAGGTCCTACAAATAAATATACACAAATAGTTGAACTGAATAACTTTTGGCTGACAACAGACAAATGTTGCCGTGTTACGTATGAACGCCGTCAAACATACGCACACACATGCATACACACATACGTTGTGGCAATTGCGTTGTTAAAACAGCATTGTCTGTGTATGTATGCTGCTGTTTTTATGGCCACCACCTAGGAAGTGGTTGCCCAGAACATTTGCACAGTGCTGTTGTGGCTGATTTTCCATAGGACCAGCATTACAACGTTACGATGTTACGTTATGACCACGTCTTCACCGTTGTTTTATGGCCCAAGATCACTAACAAAATTCCCGGGACTCTCATCACTCAGGGCAAACTGCATAAATTAGCGAAAAAAGAAAGAAAGAAAGAAAGAACGAAGGAATTAAGTCAAGTTAAGACAATAATAACGACGTCGACAACAACAACAACAGCGGCAGCAATAATAATAACAACATCACATGACCAAAACAACAGTAAGAATACAACAATGAAAAACGATTCCAGATATGTTGGTGGAGATAGTGAATACCCCACATCCAAGACAACACACATCAGCCATTTCGTGTTGAACTTGAAATAAATCAAAGGCAATACCAATAACAACAACAACAACACGCACGCGCACACACAGTCCAAACACACACATAGGCAGATGTAAACGCACAAAGGGATAGGGGATTTGTATGCCCATAGGTGTATTGGTCTGGTATCGTCAAAATTCAGAATTTTCATAAAAAATGTTCAATTTCAAATTCTTAGCATAAAGCAAAATCCCGATCCAGAGCCGTTATTTCTGATACTGAAGGAGTACTAAATATCTGAAGGAGTAGATATTTCTCTTTAAGAAACCCTTGAGGTTGGCCTATGCGTATCCATTTTTAAGTCTGCTGGAATTCGGGTAGTAGTAGTAATCGATGAATCATCCGTATATGTTTTGGTATAACCACCTGATTTTATCACCTACTGGTATTTGCGATTCTCAATAGGCATATCAACTGTGTGAAAATCCCCATAAAATGGTACCGTCCGGTTAAGGTATTTGGGGCCTCTGAATTGACTATAAATTGAAGTTTGGTATACCCAGAGATAAGAACCCCTTAGAATTAAGGCATAACCCCGGATAACGGTGCAGCCCGATACTTTGCAGTTGCAAAGTTTTATTGGCACCATTTAGCATTTCTCACTATTAGAGGCTATGAAACCCTAAGTCGGTTCAGAGTACTGAGAAGAGTCCCTCGGTATATTAATAGCCTTTGGGTCCAAGCCAACATTTTCAAACAGCAATGAATACGAATATACTATCAGTCCGGGTCTTTCAAATGACTGGGTCCAAGTAAAGTATATGAAGCATTTTTGATAAGGTCGCTTTTACATAATATGTGCGACTCTCTTGAACTTTATTAAAACAATTAAAGATAAGAAAAGAATTACAACAAAGTCGTAGTTGCTTCGTCGATAACGTAGTTCGATTGGTTACAAATTAATTGTTCAAAAGAAATTCATTTCACGTTTCTTGTTTAAGTCTTTTGTTTTTGACCGTGAATTTCAAGCAGCGACTAACTTATAACAAAGCGTATTACTAAGCTAGTGTTTGGCGTGTTACTAAAAGTACATACTTATTCCTTCAGCACCAACAATACGACGAAGTGTTACAACTGTTACCGACAGGTGTCCAACAATGTTTCCTAAATTCAATGCCATTTTCTCACGATTTTTCTCTATTCTAAGGAACCTTTTCACACCAACCAAGTCCATAGGAGACTTAGTTGGTGTGAAAAGGTTCCATAGAATAGAGAAAAACTTCTGTAAATGGGGGCAGTCAATTACACGAAATTGAGAAAATAAGAGTATTTCTTCTGTTTTGTTTAAAAGTAAATTCTTTATAAAACTCGATGTAAATCCGTGATATATGTACCTTGGCCGGTATCACTAATTTTAACTAGTAACCCACATTTTATGACAACTACATACTCTCAACATTACCAGTATGCAAAACAATCATAAGTTATTTCTCTAGAAATGTGCAAGGCCAAATAACTTACCAAGTAATGAACAATGGCGGCATAGAGTGTGTTTTAGCTCAGCGTAACCTGCTTTTTTCCACTCGCATCGGAAAAACTCTGAATGGACGGACGTTATTCAAGAGATGTACACATTATATTGGTACACATTTGTACGTTCTAGTCCTACGTTACAAGTAGCCTATCTTCCCTCTCGGCCGCGCTATTCTGTACATGTTTACTGTTTAACGGATTCCATGGAGATTCATGGGTGCGGAGGACAACCACTTTGAATATGTTTTGGAAAATTGTTTTGTTGCTGTTGTTGTTGTGTTTATGGTTTATTTGCAGAAACACGTTACTTCATTTGCCAGTTTTTGCTGAGTGTTCTTTGAATGGCAAAGCTGGAGCACGAAACCGCATTAAGTCAAGTGCGTTAAATACAAGTGCAGTTATCTCGCTTTATGGTTGTTCGGATGGTTGTTGCGATTGTGGCCACATGTCATTGGCTGACTGCGCCGCATGCTTCGCGACTATGTTGTTGGTGAAATGTTGAAAAGTCAGTCAGTCTGTCGGCATGCCTGGCTGCTTGTCAGTCAGTCAGACTTCTGCAAATAGTTTGTACTAATGCTGCCGTTGTGACCATTTCTCCACATTTCATCCACAATTCAATTTCGCACAACCTGTAGTCGGGAGTCACACATTCAAACACACACAAATGGGTATGAGTGTGCGTGTGTACATACAGACACACTTGCATGGTGGCTCTTTGGTATGCCTTGCGAAAAGAAATTTGCCGTTTATCATACTCGACTCTGAGAAATGTTGTAGCTACCCAGTTTCATTGACTTGCTTTGGTTTTTGGCCGATCTTGTAGACATTCTGGTGGACAGATCGATGCAAGGGGATGCTGAAAAATGTTTTGATTTTTGGGTTGCCTTTAGTTTTTATGTAAACTTTCTAGGGCCCTTCCCCAAAAACATGAATCTTACAGACGGAAGGGCCATCCAATAAGATGTGTTATCTTGGTATTAAAGGAAAAACTCCATTTTGTGAGATGGAAAAAATCGTGTCTTTATTTCACAAAATATAGAGAAAGGTGTGCCGAAGCATGCCTACTGGACACTATCCTTTTCACGATGACGGTGTAAGATGGTTTGAGGAATGCCCATCTGGAAAAATGATGATGAATGAACCAAACTGAGTTTTCTTCAACACTTTGGGCAGCAGCTGCAATATTTTCAGTTGATCTTTAGCAATATGCATGGGGTTTCGAGGTCGAGTGTTACTGAAGCGTGTATTGTTCAATGCTCCAATTCAATGCAATGGTAATTGTCACTTGACAAATGACAGTTACCGAAATACCTCGTTTAATGAATGCTTAGTTTGTAATGTCAGTTTGGAGTTTTTGTTTTATGCCACTTTTTAATGCAATGGGCGATTTGTAGAATGAGAACTCTTATGATCCGCCGGGTTAAATTTCTTTTTTTGAACGATTTCCTTTTTTCACCCTTATCCGTCACTCGATCCCATTATGAATTTTCATTGTCATTTTTTCGTATTTTACAAAATTTAAAGCTTAGCTGCAACTTGTTTTAGAATAAGAATGGTACCGTCCAGTTTTAAGGTTGCTAACCACACCCTACTTGTCCGCATTAACAGTGCGCTACTGTTTCTAGGCTATAGCGAACAAATGCGTCCGACTTCTTAGAATTGTTTTTGCCAAAAAGGCAAATTTATCGAAATAGAATCAAAGTTTAAACGACCTTCTTCTCTCTGCCTTTAGTTGATCTTTGCTCAACAAGAACATGCATTTTCAGAAGTTAAATATTTTATTGAAAAAGTTGACATATTTAAAAAGTTTCCAAAACCTTTTTTTTGAAATTTAGCTTATCGTTGCCGTGACCACATATGGTACCCAGGTTTTGACATCCAGGAATGCTACGCACCGTTTATGACACAGACATGTTAGCGTTTACCCGACTTTGCTGCTTCGGCTGCTAATGAAGTGGCGGACGAGTTGCAAGTCAAAGTATCCTCAAGTGAGCATGGACACATTTGACATTCACAGTGAGCGAATCGCCGGGCCAAGTCACCAACCAACCAACTAACTAGCCAGTCAGTCAGCCAGTCGGTCGAGGTAAACAAAACAAGAATTTGACAGTCATATGGCCAAATGGTTGAAAGCGACGAGAGCAGGGGAGTGGGGAGCGGGAGATAAGTGCAACATTTTGGCTTGTATTTTGTATTTCGCAATCGGATTGCTTCATATTGGTTCCCAGTCCGCAGTTTGTACTATTCCATACTGGATATCTGGTGGTGGACTTGTTTAGATGATGATTTCGTGTTCATTTAGGCCCAGTTACGTGATGCAACACAAGTAACGGTGAAAAATGCCTGTTTTTCCTCTTTTTACTTGCGAGATTCTACTTCTAATAGCGGCAATGATCCGGCTGATGATGCTACGACTGGCTCTGCTTCTGCTGCCGAGGTGAGATGCCTGCTTTGCCGCATCGACTCAATGCTCAGCGAAATCCATATGCTGGTGATGGCTTTGTTGTTTTGTCCGTTTCTTTGTTGGTTTTTTCGTTCGGTTGTTTGTTTGTCTGCCCGTTTTGCTTGGCTTCTGATGATGCACTTCTCCTGAGAATTGTAGCAAAACATGTGTAGACGTTGTTGCTGTTTACATTGCCTAAAGCCTATTATAAATGGCCAATTCGGAAACGAGTTGCAGAAAATGAAAAGAATTCCCGACTGGTTCTGTTCTTCTAGTGGTTATCCCATTACTGTTATGACCGAATATACCATGTGTGTGTGTGTGTGTGTGAGTGCGTGCGTTTGTGCGTGTTTGTACTGCGACACCATTATTAAAAGTTAATGGATTTCATTATCAAATTGAATTGAACAAATTTGAGTGTGGCCAGAGACGATCAACAATGGCAACAAAGCCGTCGCCACAAGTAACCTCCAGCGCACATTTTCCTTTTCATTAAAAGTGTTAATAGATAAACTCGACATGGGACCATCCATATGTGCCGATTACATACCAAACGGCAGACACACCGACAGACACCCCAACGATCTGTCGGTGCAATTGCATGCAAATTGTGGCGGTTCGCTTCCATCTGCGCACCTGCGCCGATGGGTTGTATCTGCAGCCAGTGAGCAAACAAAGTACAACACACAACATGTCTCTTGCACCTATTGACTCCCCCACACCCCTCCACCCACAGCCAGCCAAGGCATGATCTATTGCAGCGCTGTTGTGGAGACCAACAATGTGTATGTTGGTCAACGACGGCATGCATGACTATTGCATGTGTGGTGCTGCGGCGTTTCCGCCAACCTCCGTCGCGCCGTCAAGGCAAAAGACCACTCGTGCCGAAAACGTGACCCAGCCAATATTAACTTCAACCGTGTACACTTGCACCTCTACTCAGCCAGCCACGGAGGCAGTCACTGTGGCATCCATCCGAACCATCGTTTTAGGCTATTTGCCACCGCCACCATCCATATCACCGCCACCCGCGTTTCGAGGTCTCCGTGTGAAGGTTGCAATCATTCCCTGGTGTAGCGCCAAGTTATATGTACATATTCAGATACATACAGACACTCATTGGCCACAGAGCGATGCATCAGTGGGCCTATGGCGGTTTCTGGGTCCGCCACAACTATTTACCAGCTTTTGCAAATTGTTTATTTAAATACGTCTTGACTGTGGGTTACAATGTTTTCGTGTTGATGTGGATGTTGTTATTGTTGTGGTTGTTGTTGTTGTTGTTGTTGTTGTTTTCAGTTGTTACTTCTGGCCTCCGGGGTGATAAATTGAGATTGCAGCCGGCATGTTAAGCGATGCGGGAGGAGTGGATGTTGGAACTACTGTAACTGCTGTTGTTATTTCTCACTTAGTTAATGTAACCGAATTAATCTCAATTTGGTCATGCTTGTCTCTGCCACAGGCGATCATGTCAATGCATACGAATATGTTTTCAATTTTGTTGCACCAAGGAAATGAAAGCAGGCGCAGATAGGAAGGGGGGGAGGGGTTTGGCTTAAAATTGGCCAAGTATAATTTCCATATTGATGAGTGGTAAGTGACTTAACCAAACTTCCGGAGTAGAATGGATTCATATGGGACGAGATGACTTACAGATAATGATTATAGTTCTGTTCATGCTATAGCATTGTGAACTTTATCGAATATTCAAATATTTAGTTATAAGAGGAAGGACATATTGTCGGCTACATAACCTCAGCATAACCTTAAAAGCCCGAAAAATATTTGTGAAAAAAGGTGAGCTTTGCTGTCCAATTTAGGGAACACGGTACACTTTTTCTAGTTCCCTCCATTCGAAAATGTTGAATTATGTAAGGGCAATAGAATAAGATCTCCGTGGACATTAACACTCGAAGAGTGCAAAAAATTAAAGCAAGGATTTACACATCGTGATATATCAAATCATGGCACAAGGCCAATTGGGCGATTTAGTATCAAAATTAAAAATTAAAAAAAAAATGCAAATATCATACAAGGAAGTGTCCGGATGACCAAACATTTTGCCCAATAACATTTCTATGATTTTGCTTCCAACCATTTAAATTTTGTAAAAAATCGTATAAAAATTCAAATATACTTCTCGAAATAGCCTTGCAACGTTCAAAACAGTATTTGTTTATAGGTCACAAGCTAGGGGTCGCCAACAAAAATCAAGTATCTAAACTAGGGGCATCTTCTCGCCTTTTCAGGTAAATGTCCACTATTTCGATATTCCAATCCAGTTGGCAAATCTCTTCATTCTGCATTGAGCCTGCCAGTGTTACATTAGTGGGCAAAATAATTCCAACATTTTTGCAGGTGTTTCTTTGGTTTTCCTTGGCATTGCAACCTATGCCGTCTGCCATTAATATTCAGTGCAAACGGCATCCAGAGCCTGTGTCATCAATCACAATTAGTGTAAACCACCGAAGCGACAGGGAAACCTACTGCCGCAACATGGAAACGTGGAGAGATATGGGTTGTGATATGTTAACCGATGAACGGCGGACACGCCTTTAATGGTTCATCAATTAACATTTGTGGCGGATGCCAAGTAAACGACTTCGCAGGGGGCACAGTGGTGTGACTTGGTCGCCGAAACTGTGGTGTCAAGAAATTAGGACGACTTTTCCATTTAAGAGATCCCGACTGCTTCAAAGGGCGTCGAATCGGTCATGGTATTGCTTGCATTGCCTTATTATCATTTATCATTTTTGCACAGATATTGTCTTCTGTCGAGCTGACTTTCCTAAATGTGTAGCTTCGGTGATACGCCCATGTACTTAGTCGATTCCCAGTCGCTATATTGAAATATTTTGTAAAAGATTTGCAGATAAGTGCACGCAGACGTAGATTCGGATGGAGCATGACCATGGTGGCCATAGCTATTCACATTCATGCATCGGCCGATGGCTTTCTGTGTGTACAAAGTGGTCGCCAGTAGATGGTGGAGCATCCGCTCCAGTTAGTACCGTCTGAAGAAGACGCATTGCGTACAGGTACTCCCAGCTGTTTGGTGCATGCCACAAAGATTTGTGGCATCGGTTGATGTTTCGCAACGTCATGCCTTGGAAACATACAACTTTATAAAACTGAGCAAGATTCGCTTCATGGCAAACATGAGTTTCCATTGGCGGTTTAAGGTCGATTCGTTCCCGATTTATTGGTTGTGTGGCATCGATCGTACATCCACTATTCTTGACCGCCAGCGACCACCATGTTTGGAGGCATGTTTGGGCGGGCTGCTCTCTGCCGAATGCCGGCCCAATCGGAAAAAAGAAAGTTTTTTATTATTCGCATTATCAAGTGGTGATACTCGTATTAAGGCGATTAATTTTATGCAATTTATCTAAACTTAATGCAGCCGAGCTCAAAGTAGAGCTCATGCAACCTCGATTGCCCATATATACACACACAGAGATGCACCATCCATCCATCCAAGCACTAGTCCATCCTTCGATCGGTCTGTACCTAGCAGTCAGCCAGGCAGCCAGCCACGTATGTGGACGAATGGTTGGTCCAGCAGACGGATAGACAGACATTAACATTACTTAACTCGAACTCCAAGAGCAGCAACAAAACAAAGCAAAGTAAAGTAAAGCAAAAACAACAAGATAAGGAGTGAGGCAAAACAGGTTCAATGGCTTCTCCGCTGGGCCAAGAGAAGCTGGCGGGCCAAGAGGGGCAGACGAAAGCAAACTTTTAAATGTAATTAAATTGATTGCATTGAAAAGCCTTAGGTGGTGGCATTTGTCATCGCCATGCAAAAGACAGACAAACTTAAATCTCTGTTTAAGGCCGGTCCAGTCGAGTCCAGTCTGGTCGAGTCGAGTGCAATTCAGTGCAAAAAGGTTGCAGGTTGCACATGAAAACGGGAGGTGATAGTGGTGGTGGTGTTGTTATTGTTGTTCGACCAACTCTCGAACACTGCCGCTCAGTTGGTACGTTCCAAAGTAAGCCGGCAATTCGCTTTGCCTATTGTTGTGTTCAGTTTTGTTGTGCCCCACTAAAAGGTAAATTTTCACTCATCAACATTTTTTCGAAAATATCTGGACATCAGGGTGGGGATTTATTTGCAATTCATTTCGTCGAGCGATCAGGCTCTATCTGATATGACGGGTGCTGTGGGCTCCCGCAAATTTCCCTTGCTTTCGATGTTCTAGATTGGATGACTTCGACTTTCGGAATCACTTGGAATTGTGTTACTTTCCTCTTTTGTCAGTCATTGACCTAGTCCAGCGTTGGCCAATGTATTGACCGGCAATTGGCCATAAATCTTCGTTGTTTCGCTTCTTATAATCGTTTCGTTTCAACATTCAACTTAATTGTTATCTGCAGTGGTTGCATGCCTGAAATCGCTATAATTACTTGTCCGAAACACGCACACAATCCAACCAACACACACACACACACAACTACATTCAGGTTGTGCGACAACCACATTTTTGAGAGAATTTCTGAGATGGCCTCATTTTGGAAGGAGGAATTTTCCCTTTCCACTTTCGAATATGAAAAGTTAACTGTTTATTTGCAAAGGATTAACAGCATGGTCAGACTTCAGGAACGAACCGTATCAGTGTCCAAAGTATCGAGATAGCCATAAAGATAAATGCTCTGCGCTCCAGGTCACTCACCCAACCCATCAACATGAAACACCTACCTTTCCAGATGATAAAATCATAATTGTAGTCATAACATAAATATGACTGAACGTACACACACACATACACACAAGAACAGTTGAGTGGATGGGTATTCACACACATACACACACATCCTCTAGTCGAACACATCCGCGGAAGAATTCATCCATAAATACCAGTAATTACATAAGAACTCACGCGTATTTTTGTAAAATCACAAGAATTAGGATTTGACTTGTCAAACAAGCATGAAGAGAAACGTCTCCAATATTTCACACAAACCCGCTCTGCCGATACCCGTTCGAGACAAGCACATTTACAGTGAAGTGCAAAACTGTATGGGGTATTCGGTAGCGCCACCAATGTGGGTTTCTGTGCCACAGATAATGGAGATAATCAAGTTCGATCTCGTGTTTGAAATCTTTATGAGCAACCAAATCAAGATCCGTGGAAGCTGGACACTGACAGAGGGAGGTTGAGACGATGAAGTGGGAAGGAGAGACGTTTAGGTTGGAATTATTCAGTTTTTGGTAGTTCTCAGCAATCATTTGTACAAGACCTCAGAGTATTCTAAGACTGCTTCACCGCACACCTTTTCTTGTCTTCGAAAAATAGGGCACAGTTCGAAAAACTGAAAATGAAATACTTTAGCACCGCAACACGGAAATTGGTAGAAAAACTTGAGCTGTTGTGACAAGTCAGTGATGCGAAGAATAAAAGCTTAAAAACAACTGAGAATATTGCTGATATCTTCCCAAGAGTGTCTTAAGAACTTGGTCCGTTAATTTAATTTCGATTTTTTACGAGATTAAGGGTTTGCAGAGCTTTTGCAGTTAAGGAGAGGGAGATGTGATGGACATAAAAGTATTACTATGTTCGATTGATTCGACCACTGTCTTCGCTTTGTATCAAAAAGCCACAATCGTTTTATTCAAGAATCACAATTGTTGACTTCTTGTCATAGAAATTTTGACAAAATCCTTAGCTCAAGCTTTGGAACAAATGGGTCCACTCCTTCTGGTACCTCCCCCTCAAGGGGTCAAAATTTTGAATATCCTCGAAGCTGATAAAACGCGAAAGTAACAACTGAGACCATTCAGTCTTGCCTCAATATTTCTATCAACAAAATATGTTTTATAAAGATGGTAGAGATCAGACCATTCCTTCTGGTACCTCCCCAACAAAGTGTAAAATTTTGAATGAAACCAAAACAAAAAAATAAGCATCCGGTTCTCTTCATGTTTCACACATCCCATTATTTCTACTAATATAAGATCTGCTGTGAAGATGGAATATATCGGCCCACTCCCTCTGGTACCTCTCCCATATAGGGTTAACATTAACCCGTAAAACGGGAAATTAACATTCGATTTCATTCAGACTTGGTACATCTCAATCAACACATAATCTGTTGTGAAGATGGTTGAGATTGGACCATTTCTTCACGTACCTCCCCTACATAGGGATCAAAATTTTCAAAAACAAAACGGTCAAAGAAAGCGAATTAAGCATCCAAGTCTCATCAAAATTTAAACATACAAAAAATTTTGCTAACACAATATCTGTTGTGTTGATTATACATATCCTTTACCTCACCTCATGTCTTTCAACCAGAAACTGGAGATGAATATGGAATTTATGATTTCGATTTTCTGTAATTTTTCCCATACCAATATGTTTATCTGTATTAGATGAAGCATAGAATAGAATATGTGAGTCGACTATACCTTACAACTCACGCACATTTTACATTATCACTTATCTCATATAAAGTAAAGGAAGTAGCCCATATAGTCCGAACCTGGCACATCGCAATATGTATATCTTTTATTTATTTGGGTCCGATATGAAATGTTACAATTTTGGTCCATTCCTTTGAAACCTACTTCATAGGGGGCCAAAAATTTGAATAATCTATAACAGGAGTCAAAATATACTTAAGTAATAGAACATTGGCTGAAGGTATACATCTGTGGGCAAAACCGAAGTAATACTTTCTAACTTGTTAATATATCCTATGTTCATACTGGATTTGCAAGTGGCAAAAATATTGAAATGTGGGAAATTTAAAGGGAATCTCAAATTCGCAACATTTGGTGAGGGAGTTACCAGGAGGAGTGTGTACATTGCATGTGTTAGTGCTGAGGCAATTGTTGACTATATCAAATGAAATGAGCGCACTATAGGCCGAGATAATAAATACAGTATGTGTCTTAAGTCTTTCGTTTTGAACGAATGCTTTCACCATTACCCAATAAATTCAGAAGTAAATTGATATGATTAAGACTTTTGTAATACCTTCCACCCTGTGATGGACGACATATAAATTGCATCATTCGCCTTACAACCCCTCAAAATATTCGCTCAAGACCTTAGATAGTTTGTCTAAGAATGTAGGACCTCTTAATAACATTGGGGTGTAGCAATGGAGCGACATAGAATAAATGCCATTCAAAAGTATATGCTTGCACATTTGCCCGAGACAGTATCGAAAGTACGCTGTTATAGATATGTATTCGTGTTTTGGCTGCGTATGTTTTGAGCTTTTAAATACAATGACAACAACTGTAAATGGCAATGTAATAAAGAACAAATTAAATTAGTTTAGTTAATCTCCTCTAACAAAAGTACACAACAGCCAGCCGTCAGTTAGACAGCCAACCAGCCAGTACACTATTGCCATTAACATCAACAGCAGAAGAATAAGAAGCAGCAGCAGCAGCAGCAGCCATCAGCGGCACACGAACATGAAAAATAAAACGGTGAACCTTAAGCAGCGAAGCGAAGTAGCTATCAACTAGGAGCAGCTAGGTAGGTATGTATGTAGGTAGCTAGCTCAAAGGTGCCTTTAGTCTGTCACACTATGGGAACATTTGTATAAAACCGCTGGAGCTGGGCCCATAAGTGGAGAGGGGTGGGGGATGGGGGTTAGTTGGATGGCAAGAGAGACTCCACTCGCCATAAATACACACATAACAAATGTTCTTTCCCGGCAATAACGCCAAAAGTGATTTAATAACTTGGTAACCAGGTACGACAAGGTGAGGAGAGGTAGGTAGTGGCGGAGCGACTTGTAATTGTTGCTGTTGTTTTTGGCTTAGAACATTGACAAGGAAAGCACAGCACAGCCACAGACACAGCTGAATATGTGGTTTTATCCATAGGTATGTATGACTGAAGCTATTATGGCCTTCATGGTGGCACAACTTCTCGTTCTGGAGGCAAAACAGAACTGGACAAAGAAAAGATGAAGGGAATGGTTGCGGGCGCTTGTTTGTAGACATGTTTATGCAGGGAAACTCCAAGAAATATTGACAAGAATGTTTGCATTTGAAGAGGAAGACAGGTTCGACACTACTTGTTGTTTGTTTTGCAAAAACAAAAGCGAACACTAACAAGTCGCTTATGTAATACCCACTAATGCTGCAAACGCTTTAATTTGGAAGGGCCGAATGGCAAAGTATGTAATGTTTCCCTGTCGATGTTGGTCGGAGAAAGCAGTGGAGGATATTCTCATTCAAGCAATGACCATTACAACCTCATACAGATCCGACTTGTTGGTTTAAGAATGGCAATTATGTTACGTACATCTATCGATCGAATTAAGGTGTTGGTGACAGAACCTTGTAAGCTTTGTAGATTCCCGAGCGATCGGCGTGAATTTCCACTGAATATTAGTAATACCGCCCGCTAGACAAACGCCCACAAAACTGGCATCAGTTGGATGGCAAAGATGAATCAGACGATATGAAGAAATTGATCCATAATCGAAGCATAACAACAAACAACCATTGTCTATGTATTGGTGTGTGTGTGTGTGTCTGTTATATTCGATTGAAATGCCATTACTCATTGATTAGCACGATGTTTGAGGGCAACTGGGTTACATGTCTGCAGACAGAGCATTTGTGGCCAAAAAGAGAACATCCAATTTCTCTTAGCCACAGCTGCATCTCTTGGCAGACATCAGCTGATGACAAAGTCACACATCAATCGAGAGGCGTTCCACTGCAAACCGAAGTCAATTAAGTTCGCCAACAACACCTGTGCTCACCAATGCTCCGGCCTGCATTGCAGTGCCGGTGGAGAAAAAAGAGCGCGTGCGCAGCATCTTCACAAGCACAGCTCTCTTCGGTTCGGCTTGGTTCGATTATGTGCACACACATATCATCCGACTGCTCTCGCCCGATACGTATGGTTGGCTAATGCGCTCCACACCACACAACACCACACAACCATGACACACGGCATGCCATGACTGTTTGTCGGCCTGCTGATGGGTTCGTTTTGGAGGTTTTGTGCTGGAGTTTAACACAATTACTGCACAGTTCCGTCATAAGTCTCCATTAGAGCGGTTCGTCGGCGCGGCTGGCAACATAACTCGTAGAAGTACCCGGTCGCTACACAAAGCCAATATTTGCTTATCTTAAAGAAATAAACAAATGCGGTTAGTTTCGAAAAAGTGTTTAAGAAAGTCTAAGAAAACCTCTCATCCTCTGTGTCGCGGAAGAGTACTCGACCGGATTAGCGCCTGCAGATGTGTACTTGTGCCTCTAATTGAAACGAAAATGAATTGCAAATTGAGGCAGGCCCATCGGCAGATCGGTAAAAAATCAATCTGAAAATAGACATCGACAAAAAGAGAGCAACAGTTGATCGAACTTAATTCCTTGAGTGTACGGATGTTGCTGTCGTTGTGTTGAAAACTAAAAAAGAAAGAAAAGAAAAAGAAAACAAAACAAAGGCAAAACAAAACAAAAACAAAACAAATTGAGTAGAGCGAAAGAAATCACAATTGCCGAACCAAGTGACAAGGTAATTTATTGATAGCCAGCAATTGTTATTATTACATATGAGAGTGGGGGCGGGAAGGGGCCGCTTAAGTGGCCTACGCTTTGCCAAAACGGCCGGAGGGGTGAATGCGTAATAAGAAATCTTTGCTGGCCACAAACGCTGCTCTGCCAACCCAGCAACACTTGATGCTGCCAATGTGGCTCACGGGTGTTATGTGTCAACAACACCAACAACAATGTCTCCTCTTGGTGTTCCTAGCATCTATGCCTCCTCCACACTTGGTATTCCAAGGGGCGGGTTATTTTTTTCTTTGACGAAAGTGAGAGTTTTGATTTTGTCCATGTATTGATGTGTTTCATTTTCGTTATGATTGATGGCAGCAGCACTGATGGCTGGTGTTATTATCCCAGCGCTGCCATCTACAAAACTATGGTGCGGGGGGTGAGATAAGTTTTGCACAAAAAAACCAAAATTTATTATTGGTGACATTGACAGCGTACGGATAAAGTACCAATTAAAATCTAAGGCACGTATAATCTATTACAAAATCCTCAAGAAATTGCGGCAGCATTAACAGCCATCGAAGCCTCTAATAGCTGCACACCATCCATACAAACGTGCAGACGAATGAACGAACGAACGCAGATACGGGCAGCTTGGCAAAGGCAGGCGACCGAACGTCCAAGACAGCATAGTGGCCTTTAAGTACCTCCATTAGTTTTTGTACAAGTGCAGTGTTGAGCAATCGCTTCATTGTTGCTGTCCGTCCATTCTTAAAGACTTTGCACACACACACACACACACACACGCAAATACATACATACATGCGACACAACCTAGGCCTGAAGAGTCGCATTGGCAGGTTTTAATATGCGTGTCACGCAGTCGTGTATCAAGTTCAAACTTCGGTGCACTGTCAACAAGAAATGCAGCAGTGCGCTCCCGTACTTATCATCCCATCCATTAAACCAAAATGGTATCAAAGCCCAGACGGACGCGGACGAGCCGTGAGTGGCAGATGTGTTGACGATACTTAACGACATTGGAGATGTACATAGTTGTTGCTGCTGCCACTGTGGCTGGACTGGGTTGAGGCTGAGGCTGAGATGGAATGGGATGACACATTTTTGTAAAAATATCCTCTTTCTCGAGCTGGGACTAATGCTTTGATTTGTAGCCGTCGTAGCTGGGCACAGAAAACTAGTGTTGAAGTATTAAAATTAACAACGAGCGGGCGCTGATGCAAATTAAGATATTAATCATAAACGACAAAAAGGCGATTCGGGTATGAAGGGATATTCATTCGGATGCAAATCCAAAAGATTCGAGTAGCAACTTGTGTCGAGACATCTGGAAATTATCCAGAAGTATAGACAGGCATAGACTATAGATGGGTACGGTAAGTTCTCAATGAGAATAACTCAGTAACTTCGACAGACAGAACATTCTCTTCCAAGTGCAAATATAGCAAACAGTTTTCGAAAGGACTTCAGTGAAAAGAAAACAGCTGTTTCGCAAATTCAAGACGTCACACTTAAAAATTGTTGAGGAAATCGAATTAATAGTTATTTGATGGTGTCATACAATATTGAAAGCCTCTCATTAGACAAATATTCAAAAATAATGACTCAAATTTTAAAGTGACAAACAAACATCTAATAATTCTGACTGGCATAATTTGAAGGAAACTCTCAGTAGCTGCATTGCCAAAGTTTCTCTCTTCACTCGTTCTCGCTGAATTAGGCAAATTATTGAGTTATAGTACCTTATATTGACCAAATAGTTTAACAACAAACGGTGTATAGAAGTTCATTTTCGTCAAACGCAGTTCAGGGATTTTTTTTGCATAAACTACGTATTGGGGTATAAGGGGAGGACCAACAGGGTCTGGAATTGCCAAAATTCTTCTGTCCCCATCGTTTCTGCCTTGAGTTTAGATTAAGTAAAGAGTTCATAAATTTCTCATTTGGCTGCAGTTGGGCCATAAATTAATGCATAAATTAATAATTGGAGGTATTCCATTTTAATTCATGGCCATTTGTATGTACATATGTAAATGCAGACTAAACAAACTTGGCGATGATATATTCCAATTAGCACCCATCCGTTACCTCAACTAATCCAGCAGAAAAATCTCCATTACTGACTCAATAGGGAGGTGTTGGTGTGGCACCCTTTTATAAACCACACACAAACACAAACTCATACAGACATTTAAGAATTGGATAGGCACTCACAAACACACACACACATACACACACACCCATTCACAGCCATAATCCAGATTGGATAGTTCAATTTAACAAAATGGTAACACAACTAATCTACGATCTTTGATCGGCTTCGTCAACATCAAACACAAAACCAACAGAAAACAAAAAAAATCTGGAAATAAAACGCTCTTTCATGTCGCTGTGGCATCGCGCAAATGTCAGAAAGCAAAAACTCTGCATACTTGAAGCCATGTATGGATCCAAAGATAACAATAAAAGTGCTTTCGGTTCAAGTCGAACGAACTTACAGCTACATAGCCGCACTGCAGTGCAGCAATTCTAACAGGTCGTCCAGCACTTGAAAGGCACGCGCGCTCTCTCTCTCTCTCTCTCTATCTTTCTTCGCCTCTGGTCTGAGATGTCCGGCGAACTTTTCGCAAACATTGGCAACGGAAAAATTAATTAAACGGCACATGTGTGTGCCCCAGCCAGCACACCGGAATGAGAGGAGAGCCGAGACCCACAGTAACCGAATTGCAGCCATGGTCACCAGCATCAGCCATCATCATTTTTGCCTCGACAACTTGAAAGCTATTATCGCATTGGCTGAGCAGCATACATGCGCTCGCTTATGAAAATAAAATGGTTAAAAGAATGTGGCTGGAAAACCTACCCGTTTTCCAACCCTCCCAGCCGGCTAATTCATATAGAAAATATTTGTATATGCTCAAGAGACTGGCCTCATATACTAACAGACATGTTTGTGTGTATGTGAGTGTGTGTGGTTCACCATTTCCTTGGTTGGACAGACTCCATAACGAATTGACGAACTTTTAACTTGAGATTCTAAACTTTACAAATGACCTGGCCAATCGGTCCAATTTGTGCATAAGAATACCACTGGAACAGAAAAGCGCTAGGCTTTATCGTTTTATCCACGAAGGGATAAAAAAAGTAGCAGCCAAATTGTTGGTAAAAATCCTTTAAGTAGAGCCAACTCAGCCATGAGGGAACTTTCTATAGAATGCATTACAAGCACAGAGAGGAAGTAGTGCAGTTACAGACATCCTGAGTTATTAAGAGTAGGAATGTTTCATATTGGACCTGGACCAAAGAGAGAGAGTACATACATATTTCAACAAAATACTCAAAGCCCTTCCGCTGCTGGGCTGGATGCAAACTCAAACACATATCCTCCATTAACGTGCCCGCTATTCAAATAAACCCAATTGCCGTCTGCTCTCCTGGGAAATTGTGTAGATCGTCGATCGTTGATGGTGACTGGAGTATGTGAATGTCCCTGTCGGTTGCTGAAAACTCTTCAAAGATTTTTACTTCATTTAATTTTTATGTGCCGTTTTGTCGTCGTTGTTTTTCTTATTCTTGTTGTTGTTGGGTTTTCATACAGAAACGACAGGCGAAAATTACTTATTGTCTGAACATGGAATCGTTCGGCCGTTGTTGCTGTTGGTGTTATTGTTATTGTTGTTGTTGCTGTTGTTCTTTGGTGATTTTCTTTTTAATTTTTTGTAGTTTGCTGTCGCCGTTGTTGGTGTTACTGCTGCTGCTGCTTTCTTTCTTTCTCCCTCTCTATCTGTCTCTCTCTCTCTTCGTCAATACGCCATAGACTTGGGGAACATGCTTCAAATGTCGACTAATTAGTATACGTGTTTTGTTACAGTTATCATCTGCAGCTTTGAGCAACAGCTGTAGTTGCAGTAAAAGCAGCAGCAGCAACAACAACAACCATAAACCCGACCAAGGACCGTAATATGCGGTCTTGTCAGCTGTATTTGTATGCACTGGCGGCGGTATTGGTCTGAGACAAAACACTTCCAACAGCAGTAGTGGCAGCAGCCGAACCGCAGAACAAACAAACAGACACAGTCAAGAACTGGGAACAACGAAAAGCAATCCAATCGCTTAGCCATTATTATGTTATGCCATTTGTCTATTGGATTTGCCAGCTAATGCGGAAATTGTTTCCTATGTGTCGCTAGAGTCAGAGCAAAAGCACGAGTGTATTCCCAGACACAAACAGATGCAACTTCACTGGCGGGTTCTAATTAATAAAATAATTGCTTTTATTTACTTTGCTCCTCTTTGAATTGAATTGAACTGGTCATAGCCTGACTGAGGGTAGAAACCGTTCGTGTCTAAAGTCTTTTGTTTTGGTTCTGTTATTAGTCGACTCGGGTTAGGCTAATTTGTTAGCGACATTTTTTCCGATTGCACATTTATCGTTATCAGAAGAGCATTTGCTGAAAAAAATGATGCGATCGAAATGTGGATGTCTGATAGTTTTTCCATGATGGATGAATCTGGCCCCTTTGTGAGGAGGATATTATAGCTTGGTTTCAGTCTAAAATTATGGGCCCGCATCTAGACCAAAATTAATGTTCAAGAGCTGCACTAGGTGTGTCCGTAATAATAGTTCTACAATATTTTCCGATTATTATGGAAATAGCCTAATAAAGTTTGAAACTCACAGAAGAGGTAATGTCAGGCATTTAGGGATAATTTGGGCTTATTTTGCATTAACCGTCTCAGTGTTGTCGCTTTCCTAGACGGATTATTTGCAGACTGTCCTCTCATCTACAACAAATCTTTACAAATTCTACGACGAAGAATGCTTTCAGCTGTGTCTCGCAACTAACATGCAAAGCATGAATTGTGTGGGAGGAAGCTTCCACTTCCACACAATCATAACAATAAATTAGTGTGTGTGTGTGTGTGACCCAATTTCACAAGCGGCAGCATCATCTTTTGTTCTGAATGAATTGTATTCCAAAACAACGAATAGTCCAAATAGTTTATGGCTTGATTTATGAAAACCATTTAAAAACACTTGGGATTAGCTTTTCTACTCTCGTGAAAACAAAGCGAACTATCGAAGAGGAGTGAATAACGATTGGCAGAGCATTAATCAAAGGCAGGCGACACCTACTTTTTCAATTAGAAAGAAATACAAAAAAAAAAACACAACATCTGTTCCGAGTGATGCCTACTAGCTGATTCAGCAATTTTTTAACACATTCCCATGATGAACATAAATTTAACCCTCACATGACCGACACGAGTAATTGCCCTAAACGATCCTATGCAAATTAACTAAGATGCTGTTATTTTAGCATTTCTTGGGTCTTGGGTCTGTTAGAGTAGGCCATTACAATATTCCAATACGAAACTTGAAACAATTTCGGTGAATAGTATCGCACAATCATTAAAATACCGAATATGGGGAAGTACCGTTATATGCGGACTATACGAAGAAATAGACCTGCATAGGCAATTTTCTTTTGCGGGTTGTAGTACCAATTGGCAACATCAAATACGAAATTTGAAACAATTCCAGTGAATACTGTAGCTAAAATCATCAAAATACCGAATATATGGAGGTACCGTTATGGGGGACCTATACGAAGACATAGTCATTGACAACTTTCGGTTACAGGATGTAGTACCCATTATGAACTATAATTACGAAATATGAAACAATTCCGGTGAATGATGTAGCTAAAATCATCAAAATACCGAATATGGGGAAAGACCGTTGGGGGCTATATAAAGACCTGAACCTGGATAGACATAGGTCAAACACACATTTGAGTAACATGTTATCAACCTTCTTCAATTCGTTGAAAGGCTAGAGGGACGGACGGATATCGACATAGAATCCATATATTTGTGGGGTCTAAAATTTATATTTCGAGGTGTTACAAACGGAATCACAAACTCAGCACGATGGTGGAGGGTATAACAAGAAAAGGGTAAAGACATTTCATTGGAAAACGGAACGGTTTTAAAGTTGTACCTTACCGCTTCTACATAGAATAAGTCCCGTTTACTTTTTGGATTTGTTCCAATTACATTTTGTAGCGAATCAAACCAAAAAGTATTCAGATTTACCCGGCGCACATTCGGGGGTTAATTAATTAAAGGTTGGTTTATAAAAAACGGCCTAACAATAATAATAACAACAAACATAACTTTTACTTTATGTTTTTCGTTGTTTTTTTTTTTTTCTTTTTGCAGATGTTTATATTTTCTAAGTGGATCTACAGTTGTGTGATAGTCGAAGGGACGGTGTAGATTGCCAGCTAGCCAAAGGGCATGTGTAACATTTCATTTGACTACCAAATCAAAAAAAAAAGTGCGCGAACGCCAATGTAACCAAAAGGCTGATTAATGATTATTAAAAATTAAAAAAACAAATTCAAGAAACAAAACAAAAACAGAACGGCAGCAGTGGCCGAACAAAGTGAAAGAATTAAAAAATAAAACAAAAAGTTTAAAAGTGCAATAAAAAATAGTGAGCAATCGTTTTTCGTTTTTTTTTTTCTTATTTTAAATGAGCAAAAAAACATAAACGCCAAAGATTTCGGTGTAAAGTAAACAACAGCAACAACAACGCTCACAAACCGATCGAATGAAAGGAGTTAATGATACGTTTTTTATGAGTTATGGTGAAATAATTTTGTGCGGCGGCTTTTCAGTAGACTGCGATGGCGGTGGCGATAAGAGTGTATTTGTAGTTGTTGCTGTTGGCAGTAATGAGTGTAAATGAGTGCGTGTGTGTAACTGTGCTATTCAACAATAACATTTAGAGTAATTAAAATGAAAACATTTCGTTGCTTTCTTCATGCAACTCCTAAAAAGTCGATTCGTTACAAAAAGAACAACGACAACAGCAATAAAACTCACATAAAATAGCTGAACTGTAAGATATACCGAAAATAGCAATTGGCCCCAGCAAAAAACAAATCACAGAGAGAAATTGCATTCCACACAGAGCTACAGCTACAGCTACAGCTCAGCACCACATCAGCGTCTATAGATCACCAATTATGATGGCATTTTCACGTTCAGTGTCAATTATTTAAAGTTTACTACTGCCGCTGGTATCTGGAAAACAAGCCAAGCTTCCATCCATCCATCCATCCATCTAGCCATCTATCCATTCAAGTATCGGATGTTGCATCAAACACAACACAACCCAACACCACAGCAAGAGTTCAGTTCATCTCAACGGTAGCCATCATCGTTTCATCCAATATTGTCTGACTGGCTGGCTGACTAACTGACAAGGCCAACAGCTTAGAAAAGCAAACACAACCGCAAAGGAATTGCCACTGCAACAGTGGCAACGAGGGTGGCAGCAGCCGCCACAACGCTTCATCATCTTCATCTGCTGTTTCATTTTCATTTTCTTCTGCACTGCATTTGGTGGCATCCATGACTTAATGAGATTGCCGACTTTCGTGCTCGAAGTACAACGGCGACATCAACGGCAACAACAGTGGCAACAAATTGGTAAGTCAACAACACAAAAAGAAAAAAATAACGAAATTTTTGAACTTCCTTGTTTTGATGTTGGCACATGAGTGTATGTGTGTGTGTGTGTGTGCGTATGTTTCGAAGATGGCTTTGTCTCTAACTCTTGCCTACTGCCTATGAAATTTGTTCAATTTTACGAAAAATGCCAACATTACCCAAAGCCATCAAGCAGAATAATTACAAAGAGACACGTAACATTTCAATGCTAGACTTCTTCTTCTTTGACGCAAACACTCCGACATACAAACATTCACACACACACACATACACGTTAGGGTCTTGTGTGATATGACATAAGTCTGGATACAATTAGCCATTCCCCTCCTCCTCTTCCTCTTGCTCCAGTGCTTGTATGCTGTTGGAAACCAAGAAAAACGCCGATACCTCAGAAACCCCTCAACCTGGATATGCAGGCTGCCGGGTACCTCTTGGATATCAGCTGAACATAATCTGTGGCAGCAATGCATTCATTAAATGCATTTCATCATCATTTCTTTGGCTGTTTAGCGAGCGAGCGAACACAAGACGCCTTTGTTTACATTCCGCAAAACTAAATAAACGAAACAATCACCACCAGCACCGCTACCACGACCATCAACACCGACACCATTATCGTCATTAACATCATAACCAACTGTTGCTGCCGCCACCGCCCCAGCTTTTCGGTGACGTGTGCCGGCATGCGTTGAAGATGGCTTCCCCACCGCCACCACTGCCGCCGCCGACGTCGTCATTAAGCAAGCGTAAAAAGAGAACACCGCCAGCTGGGATGGCGTGACGCACTTGTTAATTTTAATTGGTAGTTGATTATATTCCAATTGCGGCACTTATATTCCGTCATTAACACGATCATTAGGTGAGAGGCTCCCCACATCGACTTTTTGTTCGAATTTCAGAATGACAAGGAACAAATGAAAGCTGTTATTTCTGGGAATAGTGTTGCAGTATTTCGTTACGGTTAGGAAGGAGCAGTGGTCGTGCGGGGCTTACCCTGAAAGTTTAGCAGTGGTGATTCCTGCATAGAATATATGTGTCCACTTGGTGTTGAAATAAGAAATGTTATAAAACCTAAAAATAGGCGCTACACATTCCACTTTCTCACATCCCTTGCTTAGATCTGGTTGGTTCTTACCCTGAGAGGTAGTATTCGAATTTGTACAAGTTTTACATGTGGTTACATATCTATCACGGCCATATCGGTCCACTGTTTCTGAACCTCATATTTGAATCACACTAAGGCCAGGTGCGAAAATGAACGATATCCCTATTTTGGGCTCACTCTCTTTGGTACCTCTCACACCAAAGTTAATTTCTTTGGACAAATAATAAGTCACATAAATAGTGAACAGATTCAGTCCACGGGTCGTACTATTTGTATCAATCTTAGGCATGGTTCGAAAATGGGACTTCCCAAGAAACAATCACAATTTGGAAAAGAATCCTTAGATTTGATAAAATGGAATTCGCCTCATTCAGATAAAATTCTAACAAGTGACCATATTGAAAAAAAATTGTAGCAACGGAAGTAGACTTGTACAAGACGAGGGCTACTATCCTGTTTAGATCCGGTGCGAAGGTAGTCGATAGTTGATACACATCGACCTCTGACGCAGATGACCCCCGGGGTTATATGGCATGGAAGTAAGGGGTCAAAATTCTTCTAATTGTATCTGTATGGATTTGAGAAGAACAAAACTTCATGGTAAAATATTCGAAAATGATATTTTAAAACCATATTCATGTATACGACCAAGGTCTGAGGGTAAACAGAAAAGAATTTTCGATACTCGATGTTCCAAGAATTCCCAAAACAATGAACCAGTACATATTTCCAAAATTTTGGATTTAGTGTGTTGATGTGACAGCAAATAATGAAATACTACTCATATGCTATTTTATTGAATTGGAAACCTCAAAATTAATAATATTAATAATAATTTTTTATGCAGTTCTCAATGCCGATAACGAAAGACCGACCACCTTCCGACATATTAATGGGTTTCGCTTTTTCATAGTCATATATAGCAGTCACGCTATATGTAAAACTTACTGTTCTCAGAACTCCCAATCCATTCAGATCATGTCAGGGACTTCTAAAACACAGATACATGTGCATATGCTACAACACCCTATGCCAATCCAATTTAAATATCGCCAAAAAAATAAATAAAACAACAACAAGAACTTGTCGACCCACTTATTTGCGAATGACAGCTTCAGATAGGTCGTCAAATTTAGGCCAAATTGTATTGCGACTTGGCTTGGCTTGGCTGCGCAACATCGCATCGCATCGCAATGCTTTCATCCAGAGAGCAAACGCTTCATAAATGTTTTAAATGACAAAACAAGCGCATTTTATTGCCGATTTATTTGCCCGAACATGCTTTTTTGGCATGAATAAAGCGAACCACTGCTGTCTGGATAATTTATTTTTATTCATACGTTTTTTACGCATGCGTGACTTATTTGTGTCACTTTAAGCTCAAGCCGAATTATGCAATTCTCAGCGCAAAGCGTTGAGCAGAAATCCACAAACACTGGAGCGCACACACACACACACACGAACAACACGACGACATTGGTGCGCGAGTAAGTGTCACTTTTAAAGCAATTACTTGATTGTCTGGCTGCCTAGCTGCCAGGCTGCCTACCGACGACCTGCTTGCATTCGAACGAGAATCGTGAGTTGAAAATTTGCTGGTCGTGGAAAATAAAAGCTATGCAGTTGTTATCACTTATATAATAATAAAGGTCTATAATGACACACGCATGCTCACACACATACGCACACTGCTAAGGCACATAGTTGTTTCTTCAGGCCATGTTAACGTTGGCCGCTGTGTGATCGGATCGTAATTGTTCTGATGAAACGTTTAGAGCGGTGTTAATTGACAATCTCTGGCGGAAATCTAAGCAAGTTTCAACATTAAGTGGCACTTGGTGCGACTGAAAGAAAGTGAATGACTGACTTTTGTCTACATTAGCCCCGCTGACGCCCTGCTTTGTGTGCCAATGTTTCATAACCTCGATTCCACAAACTACTGCTGCTGGCAATGGCCCTTTCTTGGGGTTTAATGTTGTTGTGAGATTCAATTTTAAAACTCGGAAACAGGGGCGATGAGACACATAATCCAAACAACAAAAGAAACCAAAAAAAGTTTTCCGTTTTGTTGGCTCTTAAATGCAGATGTTATCAGGTCAAGTGTTAAAGTGAACGTACAGAAGACATAAAATATGAAGTAATAAAAGCTTGGCTCGCTGACGGGGAATAGCTTCAAGATTATTTATGTGCGAGTGTGAGAGCTAGTTTAGATTTAATGTAACCGAAATGTAAAGCAACTCCAGATTGATGGGCTCCACTGGAGCTACTTTTTTGGCTTACGAGAGTAAGTTTCTCGGGGGTGAGAAATAGAGAATTTATGTTTGTGTCTTAAGTCTTTTGTTTCGCGTTTGTTCGATGGCTACATTTTCGCAGTTTATGTACTATTTAAGCTACGATTTAGACTATATGTTTGACTGTGGCCAAGTTATATGTAATTTTATTTTATTTTTTTTTCTAATTTTTATATCGGGCAGGTTAATTTCCAAACCACACTTTGCGGTTATGCAAAGTTTGCACTAATTCGGATGCTCACTTTCACAAAGAAAATGTATATGTATGCAAATATAGGAAGTAATTATACATACCGGAAGGAGTAGTGCGATATGGCCCATTGTCGAACCCGATCTAAGTTTTACAAATTTCATTTTGCCATATTTAACAAATAGTTTTGAAGAGAATCGGTAAATCATTACACGTAGAGGAGGGAATAGCGGCTTACTATTGTCAATTTTCTCAGCAGAATGGGTTCGGTGAAAATATTCCTAAGAACTCTATTTTTTATGATTTTTCAAAATATTGACTATTGGTGTAAATTCGCACTTACACGTTCCTCTTATCATGGACTTCGAATGCATTTCTTGCTTGCTTCATATTGTTTTTCCCTTTCCAACCCTCTCCCCTCTCTACTCCTCTGTGTAATAGTTTTCTTCCAATAAGAAGCGATTAACTTTTGCACCTACATACGTGTATGTATGTGTGGATCGAGATAACTACTGATTTGCATTAAAAGTCGACTTCTTAATTGATTGTCGATTTCCCCCATCACACCAGCGAACAACACTTGATTCACCACGCATTTTACACCCTACAAAGTTGCCGAGCGGACAGATCTGCTGTTGCCACAATGAAAGTTACGGTGAAGACGTGTAGCCATCGTTGAAAGCCAATAACGTTTGCTTAGAAAGCATATTTCACATATCGGCGTTATCGAACAAATAAGGAACCACAGCAGCGGGGTAGCTCGATGGCTCCATAAATGGAAAATGTCCGCATCTAAAAGCGTTTTTGATAAGCTGGAGAAACCAAGCACATTAACGCGTGGTCGATCAATAGAAAACGCTCATCATTCTATTAACAACAAGTCGCACTCGAAGCACATCCCCATCCATTCATGGAAGCAACGGTCATGGCTGTTATGGTCATCCATTGTTGGCATCGATTATATCCATCACATCGATTGATGATGACTGATCCATGTGCATGACCATTCACACACCACGCACGCACACACCCTCGTATAGAGACTGTATGTGAGCACGAGTACCTTCGTTTTCTAAGTGAATTCCGACATGGCACCGTTTTCTGTGGTTAATGGCTATGGGAAAAAGTTACTTCCAGCTCCCCCAATATCTAATTGACGTTTAACACGTTAACGATTTATTGATTTATTTGTTTGATTTGGGAAAATGGACATAAGTACAAATGATGTTGTAAGATACTAGATATATGATTTTGGTAAGTTCGTGTCAGAGCAAGCAGGACAATAAATACTGTTTTCATTGAAGATATTTTATTAAAATTAATTTCTTAGAAAAGGAGTAGGGTTTGTTTAGACAACTCAAGGATAATTGGTTTGTGTTTACACAGTAGAAAAATTAGACGGAAAATATTAGAATTGTTTTCAAATCATCTCAAAGCCAAACCGATATTTTATACCTTCTTTTAACGCCCATTCATATGATACCCGTCTTTTCTTTTCATAGCTTCATTTAGTGCTACTTTAGAATACCCTTAGTCTGTACAATTTTTAATGATGGCCATTAGCGGGTCAGGGCTACAAAACCGAGTAGAGGGGAGTACTAAGAATCTGAATCATCAATGAAAGAACAACCTGCTACTGACACAAATAAATCAGCGCCGTTGCGAAGAAACCAACAAGCGTCAAAGAGGCAGACGGATGAATGAACGGGTAGACCGACAAGATGTGTTTATTTACCACACAGAATGAATGTGAATGAGCAATAGCACAGAGAGCGAGGGGGAAGAATGATCGGACGCTGTACGTTGAGTTTATTACAGTCTCAAGATGTGAATGTTCGCTACAAAACAATTATGCCAGCGGTTAAGTTGTAATTACATGTTTTGGCCAAAACAAACAGCCGCCTTTGGCCAACAGCCCACAACAACGGTAATAGGGAAAACCGCAAAGCCCGGTAACCCTATCAACCGTTGGTGTAGACGGCAGCTAGCACATACAACATTGAGATATTCAATTAGGTTTAGACTATTTTTCGAATAGAGCCGTCTTGAATTTGTTGATCTTTGATACATTGGACCACAGTTCCGTACCTGAGTGTTGAACGGCGACTCTAGGAGAGTTCCAAGTTTGTAACACCACACACTTTAAAAATACATGGTGTAAGAATGTCACTCCGTCCGTCCGACAAAAAAACAACATTTACATTTACAAAAATGTGACATATACATTTTGGATCAGATCGTAAGGAAATTGTATGCATGATAAGAAGGATCTTCAAGGAAGGGTTACTATTGTTTAGGGCTCCGAATCGAAAAAAAACATCGGTGGAAACTATTTTTCAAGTACTCGCCTGCCAAAATTGATATATCTATTAAATTGTGATGGCGTTCGAGGTTGGCTGTATTCAATCGTTCTGGTTCCTTCAAAAATACACAAATTGTTAAAGTCATATCTTCCATAAAAGGTGAAACATATCGAAAATATCGACATTTAGATTAATTATAACTCTCCTAAAACCCGTGGTTTGAATATTACAAAAGTGTAGGTCCATTTTTCCAGGTACAAATGGTAAACATTTTTAAAATGAATAGAGCAACCTATTTTCTTGGCATTTCGCTTATCGTATTATTGGTATCTGGTTTAGGTCGCAAAAAACCTAACGAAGGATCAACATGGCTTTAATAAAATGCAAAACGTTGTCACGTTCCTCTCAATATTTTCGTCAGTACTCGACGTCATGTAAAAAATAACTTATGCGAGTTTGCAGTTTTTGCCTGAGGTTGTACTTCCCTTACTGCCTTATTCAATTGCTAATTGTATTCTTCGCAGCTCAGTCAACTCGATTAAAAACTGATTCTGATCGATTCCTTAATATTCTATTTTCAGTCTCCCTTTTGTTTAAGACATTTTCATGAAATTAAGTAAATCGAACCAGCCTTTCAATCCACTTAAATCCCCCCCAGAACATAATTCAAAATAGGAAACTTTAAAAACCAATCTCTCCAAACATATACCTACACAAACACACACACTCTCATACAATTGAAAGTTAAATCAGAATGTGTGTTAAAATCTATCGAGATCTTTTCCGCATATTCAAAATATTATATTTCAATTTTTTCTTTAAAATTTCCAAACAAGCGTTTTTATTTTTCATAACTCGCACTTTTTGTAAACCTTTTCACCGATGCTGTGGCTGCTGCTGCTCTTACTGTTGCTGCAAATGAAGTTATTTAAAAATATCACAACGCAGACACATTTGAATGATTGATTACTCTTTGGGAATATGAATAGATGTTTGTCGGTTATCTTCGGCTTAAGATAAATTGATCGCTCAGTCATTAGGGGTGGAGAAGTTGCTGGGAAGAGAAACTATCATGTTCACATGTACATACTTACACATACATATGTGATGGGAATAATTTAGCCGTTGAAACAAACCCGAAATGGCCAACAAAAGATAGCGAAAGCTGTCCTTGAAAACGAAAGTCAAAGGAATAGACAAAGTTTCACTTTCGTTGCCAGTACTGCGTATGGGGAGTAACGAATTTTTAAGGTGTACGTGACAATGCACAGTATGTTTCCGAAACACTTGGATCGGCCCAATATTTCCGAATAATAATATAATAAAATAATTTCCAAAGAAATTTCGGACACTCTCCCGCTCTCTCTTTCGATTGCTACTTAAAAATGCCTCACAATAACAAAGGAACAAGTTTGTAAAGGGGGTAAAAGAAATTCGGAATCACAATTGACCTTAGCAAATAATATTTTCATTTTTTATACCTCTAAATTACGATTTCCCACGAATTTCCCATTACTTTTCGAAATGTTGGGATTACACCTTCTGGCAGATGGAAGGGGAGCGGGAGGCCCCTCCCCTTTGCGGTAGGCCGTGTTGTGAATCAAAAGTGAAAAGTTACAATTATGGCAACACCATTCCATGTTGCAGATGCTGCACCAACGTAATTTGCTGTGTGCATGTGGACAGTGGAGCTGCCTCCGACTACAACAAGTGCATCAGGTACTGAACCGTGGCGCACAGATTTGGAGTACATCTGCGGAAACATCTTCAGTCTGTGCCAAACAAGGATGGAAGAAGCAATTTATTAATCGCAGACCCAACTGCACGAGAAGCGACTTGATTGTGGCCGTCATTAAATTGCCGTTGATAAACGTTTCCACAGTGGCAGGTTGCAGACGAAACGAATCTGTGCATTGAGCGCCAGTTGGTGGCACCACAAAACAACAAATATCTGAACAATGGAGCCAATAATAAGCGTGCTCACGCAATAGTCTCGTGCTCAATTTGAAAAATGCAACTTACGCTTGTGCAGACAAGTGGCGCAGGGAAGTAAAAACGCGGAGGGGGGTTTGGTGCCCCCTTTAATATGGTTACTATTAAGACTTTTTTGTACTTTTCCGAGGGTTTTTTTAACCTATTACCTGTGAGTCCCCCACGACATTTCGGCATACGCCTCTGAACGAACGGAACAACTTTCGAAATTCCCTGTTAATGTTTTGATATCTTTTGTCGTTTCAGATTCACACACGCTTGGAAGATGAGGAAGCATCGCTATAGTCGACAATGGCTAGTCAGTCAGGGTGAAGATGACAGTGTCAAGGGTCGAAGAGGTGTCCTGCACCAAAATGCCAGACCTGCACCTTCGCCTGCTCAACTGGACATCCTTGAGGTAGTTCATGTCACGGGACGAAGCAAATGTGAACGTCAGGGGTATACCACGCGCACTGCGAGAAGTCACCTCCGGTTGTCGGAAAGATCAGGAGATCGTTTTTACCAAATACTAGAAGTATTATTAGCTATAGTATTAGTCAATTTTCTAGCGTGTAGGCTAACAGACTTCCCAATGGCCGTGGCCGCGTTTGGTTATGGGGCCCCAGCAGCCAGTTTCCCGAGTCACAATTTGCAAGGCAATTTCGGGGGGAGCCATCAACCATATACGGACTCGGACGAAATTGAAGATCCCTATTATCGCCAGGCGCACAGCATTGGCGGATCCGCATTCGGATATAACGGACTGCAGCTGCAACACAACCTGGACGACAATTTGCTGAGAAGTCAAAACTTTAAGATCAGTCCCAAGCCATGTTCGGTGGGCCGCATAGAGGGCACCTGTATGTTTGTGTGGGAGTGTATAAAATCAGAGGGTCGCCATGTGGGCATGTGTGTGGACTCGTTCATGTTTGGTTCATGTTGCGCCCACAATTACACGGACAACATTGTACTGCCCAATACGTTTTCGTACACCCGACCGACTAAGCCCATCGGCATGGGAAGCATGAATCACAGGCCCAGGCCGCCACAGCATCCCCACAAGCCGAGCATAATGTACGAAGCGAACTGCAAACAGAAAATCACATTCAATGCTAATTTGTATTTTATTTCAGAGGTATGACAACCATCGAGAGGCCCCACGGAGCTGGAACGTTAGTCATACGTCCCTCTGGTCCTCATCATCAGGGGCCACTGGTGAGGCCGCAACAGTCGAAACCTTCATACAGCACAGCCACAGGACTGGTCACATCAACCACAACGGATAACCCCACTTTGATTTGGACTTCGAGTGCGGGACAGGGGGATTTACAATCATCGGCCAGTATATCTTCGGCCACCACAAGTAAGTTCTCTTCTTACGTCCTATCTAGCAGTGATGACATTCATTTGAGACCTATTTTCTTTACCCCAGTTAACCACCAGCAACATTGGCACTTGACAACCGAACCGAACTTTATAACCAAGCCTAGACCTCCTGCATGGGATAAGCCGGGAACGTTCAGACCCAAACCTCCGAAGCCCAGTAAAAAGCCCATAATGCCCTCCCAAACAGATTGGCACACCACCCAATCCCAAGTGGCTTACATATCGCCCTCCTATGGTTCATATTCCACCAGGAAACCAACAACAACAACAATTTCTCCCACATTGTCATCAACCACCACATGGAAGACGAATGCAACAAGCACAACAACTACATCAACAACAGCTTTAACACCGTCATCATCAACAACAACGACGTCGTCTACATCAACAACAACAACAACAATGAACAAAACGAAGCCCCAGGTAACATTGTCTTCTTTATTATATCCTTTCCGCACCCTCCCCCCCACTTGTCCTCGTAGCTCACTATGCTGAAGTAGAGGCAGAAATGGCAAAAAGTCCTACGACGCTGTAATAAGCCAGACCCGACCCGCCATTCGCGTCCATCATAATGAATCTGCTGCCCAGAGCGACATTTTATTGTTTGAAAATACCTGATGAAAGATTGGCTTAACTTGGGAGTGGCATTGGCCAGATGACCGCGCATTGCGTCGATGAGCAAATAGAACCCCGATCTTTGTTCTGTCAGTAAACATTACATCTTCACATTTCCATGTCTGCCGCCTGGCTGGGCATTGCGATACCCCTGGAGCGCCAATGCCCTTGATTTAAATTGATGAAGATCAAGTAGAAATGCGCTCACATATATGGGGCTATCCACACGGAATGTGATAAAATATTTATTCTTGATCCTTGGTCGAGTAAAGGTTAGGTAGGTCTCCTTTGGTCCAAAAGTCCAAAGGCACTGCTTAATATAGGAAAAATGCAAGCAGCAACAAACACTAATGCACTATTGAGGAAGAGTGGGCTCAGTGGACCAAAATAGTGCTTCAATCGGTTCTAACTTGTAACGTACCAACGCCGAGATCACATTCTGACTCATTTATATTTATACACTCCACCATACGATGAGAGTGTTAGTTAAATTTGACATTTGAGATCAGTAAAAATCCAAAGTCTATTAAGATCTAGATAGCTTGAGATTTGGCAGAAAAGTTTGTACTCTGTGTAGGATGATTGGTATTGGGAATGGACTTTATTGGTCCACGTCACACCGATTTTATTTATCCTATTTAGCATCTCAAAATTGGCTTAGTTTTAGTAGAAAAGCTCCCAGCAAATTGCGAGGTAGTTCGTCACGAAGTTTAACCTGGTGACTAATCGACATCTTTGGATACGAATAATTTATGGAGAATAAACCATAAGTGGAGCATTGGAAAACTTGATGATATTTTTCTGTATTGTAAATGGGTTTTTTATCAATTTCCGAAAAATATCAACGAATTACCCATTCCAGGGAACGACTCATATGTATATTGTTGGGCGGGGAATGGCGAAATGAAAAATTGATTCTTTGCATGGCCAAGCACATTTGCAAACAGTGCAATTGTTGGGCGGGAGTCATTAGACTGCATCATTATGTCCAAATAACATCAACACTGATGTCCAATTCTTAGTCCCCTCCTTGTTTTCATTTCGTTTTGAACATTTTTTCTTTTTTTGCATTTTCTATCTCTCCCGGGGCAGTTTGTGGGACAAAACAGCAGACCGACAACAGTGCCAGCATCTAGTTTCACCTATGCCAAACCAACCTCAAGTAGTTCGGCAGCAACGACGACGGCGGTAACAACACCCATCAGCACGTCATCCCCGAGGCCTCCGTCATCATCATCAACAGCAACCACAACAACAGCATTCAATACCAAGAAACCGGCGACGACAACGATGACGACGGCAACAACAGCAGGTGTTTTACCCACCAAAACAACAACACAAAGACCAACGTCATCTTCCCGACCGTATACCACGACCAGCTCAACTTCGCCCTCATCAGCGTTGCATACATTGCCCGCCACCAATATTAGCGCCATTGAATCAAACGAAATTGCTGATAACTCCGTTGATGGCGGCGACGTCATAAAAACCGTTTCAGCAGCACGCAGTGGTAAGTCCAATTGGTCACTCACTGTTCCCTAATGTACCGGCAATTTTCGATAAACGACCATCTCTGTTTGATTTAGAATGTGGAGTGCCTGTGTTGACGCGGCCGGAAACGCGTATTGTTGGCGGTAAGAGTGCTGCCTTTGGTCGATGGCCTTGGCAGGTGTCGGTGCGTCGCACCTCTTTCTTTGGGTTTTCAAGTACGCACCGGTGTGGCGGTGCTCTCATCAATGAAAACTGGATTGCCACGGCTGGCCATTGTGTCGACGAGTAAGTACATTTTCTGGTCAATAGATATTCGCCTTATGTCTGAGCCGAATCGAATCGAGTCGAATCAAATGAAAACAGAAAATAAAAGTCATTGTCGGGTGATTAGTAATAAAAGTTTGTGTGTGTTCGTTTGTGGCGCTTTGTACTTTCAGCCTATTGATCTCGCAGATTCGAATACGGGTGGGCGAATATGACTTTGCACACGTGCAGGAGCAATTGCCCTACATTGAGAGGGGCGTGTCGAAGAAGATTGTCCATCCGCAGTATAACTTTTTCACATATGAGTACGACTTGGCCTTGGTGAAAATGGAACAGCCATTGGAGTTTGCCCCACATGTCAGTCCCATCTGCTTGCCCGAAACCGATAGCCTTCTGATCGGTATGAATGCCACCGTAACGGGGTGGGGTCGATTGAGTGAAGGCGGTACATTGCCATCAGTTCTTCAGGAGGTAAATGTCATTGTTTGAACGAAGTGGAAAACAAGTTCAGTAGCTAATAATTATCCCCATTTGAATGCCGTTCCTTTTTTTGTTTTGTTTTGATTCTGCATTTATAGGTCTCAGTGCCCATTGTTAGCAATGACAATTGCAAGAGTATGTTCCTTAGGGCGGGTCGCCAGGAATTCATACCGGAGATTTTCTTGTGTGCGGGTTATGAGAACGGCGGACAAGACTCTTGCCAAGGTGACTCCGGCGGCCCATTGCAGGTGAGTTCAAAAGAAACTATTCCAAATTTTGTACTTCATCATTTAAACATCGTCGTTTCAGGTGAAATCGCAAAATGGCCATTACTTCCTAGCCGGCATCATTTCGTGGGGCATTGGTTGTGCTGAGGCAAACTTACCCGGTGTCTGTACAAGGATTTCGAAATTCGTGCCTTGGATAATGGAGAATGTGACGTGATTGGCCAAAAAGCTGCCAAACTCTAAGCCAGCTTAGTGCGCTTCGCCTTCCACGCTGGTTGCACCAATGTAAATACTCGATGTTCGATAAATTTGTTAATTATTTGTTTTTGTAGTTGTAGTTGTACTCTCTTTGAGAGCTTAACTTTGTCCTTATTTTTTATTGTGTATTTTATTTTAATTTATTTTCTAATTTGTGATTTTATTTATTTCCCAATATTTCGTAAGCTGTAGTTAGCTCCAAACACACAATATTTGAGTGTGCGCCTACCCAAAACCATATTGTAAATATATATTTATTATTATAGAAAAAGAGTCATGTCAAATATAAATATTAACACTAAATCTTAGAGGAAGGAAACGTATGAAATTAATTTAATTAAAAAATAAATAAATAAAGAAATATATCGTCTTGCCCAAAGAAAATAAACCATTGGTTGTTATTGCCAAAAAAATGCATTCGATTTGTAGGCACAGATTTATGAAATTGTATGGTGAACATTTTTTTCCCCTAAATTTTTTGGATATTTTAATTGTTGTGTCATTTGATCATATAAACACCGATATTGACCAAATGGACTAGTTTGCCATTATTGAAGAAATAAATGTCAATCCATAAGTTATTATCGATACATATGAAATTGCTCTTTATTTTATTGCGCGGAAAATATAATAGAACTTCCACAAAAACGGATGATCCGCATAATAATTTTACCTCGACAACATTTTAACAGCATTTTGGTGTAGGTCGTAATTCAGCATAAGCAACTTTATATTCTCTATCCTTTTTTAATAAAATTCTCTATTACTTTTGAATGAAGAAAAATTACTTTGGTAATTCTGAAAGAAGGTAGACACAGCTGGAGATTTGTGTTCCCTTAATTTTTACCGATCTGTGTTGCCTTCTTTTTCTATCGATATTGATAATATTTCACTATTGGAATTATGTCCTCCGATCCAACATTTTAATAATTTTTGTGGATCGAAAACTCCTTCTAATAATTTAGATTAACTTAATTTCAAACAAAGCCATTTTGTTCGTTTGCTTTTCAAAACTAGCAATGTCGAAAATTTGTTAATAATTTATTATGAAAATTAGATCTACTTCTCGAAACATGATACTGTTATCAGTCATTAAGTCATTATGCATCTTCTTGTATTTGTCTTTAGGCTACCACCATGAAACGGTCTAAGCTCAGCATGGCAGCAAGGGAAGAAACACATTGAGTATGGACACATTTCTTTCTTTTGCTACGCGGAACAGATAACAACAAGAAAAAGCAAGCATATCGAAAGAATTCACCCTTGGGCGTAGGGAGTAGCGTGAAGTGTAACTTTATTCCAACATTGGAATGGATACATCTTCTTAGCAATTAATTTTTTGCACACAATACAGCCATAACAGCCGGCTCGTGTACATTTGAACTTGTTGCTTCGTTGTTTGCTATCATCTTTAACACCGCATCTGTCTGCTAGAAATTCAACTCGCAGCGTTTGTCGGCATTTTTTCCGTCGTGTTGTTTCGTTCAGATGAAAATTTCACTTTCTCATAACTTGTCAGACAGATTGCGATTCGTGAATTGGAAGTTGATGTGACATTTGACTTCATTCGATCATTAATCATTGAGATTTACAAAAAACCATGGCAATAACAATAGAAAATCGAATGGAATTATGAGATGGACGCACATAGACAGGTAAGAATTTAGCATTCACTTTCGGAATTTATGTACTTCATGCTAAATGTGTGTTCGTTTACTCATTAATTTGTACAAATAATTACTGGATGTTGTGTGTTTACTCAACAATTGAATGTAAAAGACCGAAGTTGAAACAAGAAGTTACCGAATAAATCATTTTGGAAAGGGAAACTTACAGATTGGATTCAAGTTATTTTTATAAATACTTTTTCTGGAAAATTTATTTCATTTATAATTTTTATTAAAACAGTATGGTCTAATTTCTCTTAAAACAAATAGTCATGATAAATTAAAAGCTCGGGTTTTGATTTGGATTATTAATCACATCGTTTGTTTTGCATTTTTAATAATTAGTTTGGTAACACAGGTCCCCTTTAATGCGGGCTGCTATTTTGTGTAAGAGAATATTTTTGGACTTAGGTTCTTCTAAATAAATGTAAAACTGTTATACAATGTCGTTTAACGTTTAAACGACATTGTATGACAGTTTAAACTTTAAACATCGAAATATATTAAGACGACCCACGCGCTAACGTGAGATGATGCTCATGCCAAACCTACAGTCTTTAGCCCACATCAAGGTATATCATTTAGCATTTGTGATCATTTAAAGTGTATGTGCTACGCTTTAGTTCGACATTTGGGTACGTCAACTTTGTATAAAATAAACCGGATTTGGTTAGGATCTAGCCGCCTTACAACGTGTTTGACTGATTTTAGGTATTCTAAAAGCTCCTCACGATATAAGGCATTTTTAAGGTCAACACTTCCTTTTAAATAGAATGGAATGAAACATACATATTATATTTCTTATATTGGAGGGCACAAAACGCTTGGCCTAACCATTTCTACTTCTATATATAAAAACTCGTCGTGTCGTTCGGTCATTTAATTAACTGAAAAATTCGCGTCGGAACATTTTATAAAAATGCATAAATATCGGGAACATAAAAAAACGTGCTACGCTACAAACACTCTAAACTTATAGAAGATCAAGATTTTCAACTATTACTTTTATACTTAGGAAACATTTTTGTTTTTATAGTAATAATGACTTTATTCTGATTTATTCAGTATCAGACCATATATTTTAATAAATAAAAATAAGTACTTGTCAATTAAAAGAAAAACATGTTAATCTTACCTGTTGGATATAGGTACCATACATGTCCACGAGTATTGCAAATGTATTATGTTAGTCTATTCTAAAATCGTTCGATTTGTAGGTAATTTTCTTCTTGTTAAGCGTTTATTCAACTTAAAATTAAAATATCCAATATTTCATCGACATCAACCATGTAGCCGTAGTAGTCTTAATATACAAGAGTTGCTTCTTTACAAATTTTGAATTTTTTTTTATTATCGTTTCATTTCTCTCGAACTATTTAATTTAATTAACAGCACACAGAATTTACGCATTTATACGACTAATCAACCACAAATGTTCGCTGCAGAAGAAAATTATTTCTTCTTGGGGAATAATGCCTCCTTGGCTTCGTCGTACAAATCGAACACCATGAACTTAACATCTTCTAAGGTTGTGGGGAATTTGCTAATGGGTTCTACAGGCACTTCTTCGCCTGGTTTAACACCCTTCACAAAATTGTAGGCAATAGCGTAGCCTTTGCGTGCTTCGAAGAGTGCCTCCTTGGCAAACTGTTCTGCCTGACGGGGATAACACATAGAAGCTATTGCACCAGCGCCGACGGTAGTGTAGACTACCTTCTTGATGAAACCACCTCTAGCAGCAAAAATGAAACCAGACAAGCCGCCCATGGCTATGGCACCAGTGCGTGGCATCACATTATGTGGCTGATTCAAGTAATCGATAGTAGACTGTGTGTGCTCCTTTGCTGTGTTAATGTAGTCGTTTACAGTGTCTGTTTGCTTTTCCAAAGCTTTGTATCCGGCTTGAATTTCGGTACGTATAGCACGAACACCACCTTCTATGGCATTACGAAGTTCTGATTCCTTTGGAGGATGGGGTCTTCTCTTGGGCCTACAAGTTGTACATTTGGTTTGTGAGATTTCAAAGCAATTTGAAAAATGCAAAATCGACTTACTCATCAAAGGAATGCAGTGGGGCATACAAGGGCAGCTCACTGGGCTTACAGTTGTAATGGGGTTTTTCATCCTGTTGTTTGGCAGGCTCATTAGCTTGCTGAACAGCCACTGCAGCGAAAATGGTTGGTACTACTGTCAATTTGCGGAACATTTTATTTTGTAGGATGAATTGTAAACGGACAATGATAAGTAACCAACCCGATACCAGCCGAAAACTATAAAATATTTTGCCGAAAGTAACCAACAAATGTTCAAATGAAGAAAGCGCAAAAATTAATCATATTATTATGAAAAATGTAAAACTTATCAATTTTCATCTTTACTCACAGTTGTGTAATGAAAAAAAAAATGCAGCTTTCTGTCAAAATACTCTCAGTTGTCAAAACCCATTGTCAAATAATCGAATGAAAATGTAAACAAAATTTTGACAGCTTGAGGTTCTTCTAATCACAGTAGAGGATTTGGCGTTTTTACACCGGCATGCGCAAAAGGTGTAACTAGCAATTGTGAATGAAATCATTTCTGCCATTATGGCGCGTTTACATGCCAAAACTCTACCCAGGCTACCAGTGATGTTTGACCAATCACAATATATTCGAGGCATCATGGTAGAAGAATACAGGTAGTCGCTGGGACAATTAACTGTCAAATGAATTTAGAAATTGAAAAAAAATATTCAAATTTGTCATAATTCTTAAAAAATGCATTTCATAACAATCTTCGATTGGTGTCCTCTAAGAAAACCTATAAACATATACCTATTTAAAAAAAAAACATAAAATGTTGACATATCAATGTTCCCAAGCGTTGAACCGTCTAGATGTATTCTTCTACCATGTAATATATGTTTCCTATAATTACATTTATTGTAATTTGTTAATATGAGCGTTAATATTTCGTACATAAACGTATTACTACATTTCAAAATAATAAAATTTAAAATAGTAAAGATACAACTATCCTTTCAATACAATTACCTTTGCGAAATAATGAGTACCACCAAATTTTCAGAATAATTAAGAAAACAATTCCTCCATCATATTACCCAGCTCTAGAACTGCAAGAATGTAAAAGTTTTCAATACGATAATCGACTTTCCCTTTATGATATCGAAGAAAATTGCAAAACTAGAAGATACTTGTAGGAACTGGAACAGAATAATACTATTTTGTTTGTAGTAGTACGACCATGGCAGAAGAATACAGGTAGATGCATCAACGCTTGGGAGCATTGATATGTCACAAAATATATATGTATATATTTTTTATATGTTTTCTTATACGACGTTATTCAAAGGTAATTTAATCTGGGTTTTTTCAACAATTTTTACAAATTTAAATAATTTTTCATTCAAAATTTTCAATTCCAAAATTAGTTTGACATTTCATTGTCCCAGCAGCTGTGTCAATGCGTCTACCTATATTCTTCTACCATGAGTAAGACAATCCATGCTCAAATTTAGTTGACTGAATAACTTTAGCTATCAGAGGAAAAGTTTATTTTACTGAAAATTTAAGCAACTAAATTGGTATGTTAACATTTCAATGCCCATCCATTTGTATGTAAACTTGCTTTGAATGTTACTGCTCAAATAAACGACGAACCTATTTTGTTTAGGTGTCATACGGTTAATTCACAATGAATGAGAACTATAGGTGATCAGCTGACTATGCTCAAATGTCAAATATCCAGCTGATTGCGTTTCGCTCATGTCTCATTCGTAAACAACAGAGGTACTCGGGCATTTAGCCTTTTCGTTATATTTCATCGTTCATTCCTTTTTGCTTTCTTATTTGTTTCGTTGGGGACGTCTTTCATTTTGTTTTATATCTCTGAGGGTTGCATTTTATATCTCTGAAAATTGTATTTAAGCAATTAAATTGGTATTATAGAAACATGCCAATATTTCAAAATTCACCGGCCACTTTATTACCGGACCATACCACTCACAGCCAGAATGAACAAACGAAAATGTTAATTTAAAGTTACAAACGTAAGTATACGCAGAAGAAATCGATACCAGCCCACCTTAAATCCAACGCTCTCGACTCGAAGAGTACCAAAATACTCCCACTAAAAAAGTGATTGCAAAACCTTAATCGCACACAAGAAGAAGACGCTAGTGTGAGTTACGCGTTGAAAAAAATACTTTTAAAGAAATGTAACCAATATTATTTTTGTGTTTCAGATACAACTTTAGATGGTGTACGCTTTGTCCCAATAATTCTCCCAGTACCAGTAACAATGTTCGCTGTGTAAGGTGGAAGTATTATTATCTATTTCATTCATTAAATTTACTTCGTAACCCCCCAATTATAAAAGTGGAAAATATAGGCTGCTTTAAGAATATCTAACCAAACGACATGGCCGCTGCTACAACACCGATATCATCTAAGTTTAGGTAAGCCAACTAGTTAGTTGTTGGTGTTGCAATCCGATAACTGACTTTTTTATGGCCAGGCATTGATTAATTATTCTACGCACAACACCCATGGGTTATGAAGTACTTATTCTTAGCGACTTAGTAATGGTCATATGAGCAAGTGTCTTTTAAAATATCACATTGCTTGGCTGCTTTCTTTTAGTGGTGGCAAGATTTCCGGCTGATATTACTAACCACAAATATTTATTTTTAATTCACAGCGATGTCGATGAATATGGCTTCAAACGCCCAGAGAATTTCGACTACAAGGCGTACGAACAATTCATGTCAAATTATCTGAAAACACTGGCTAAGCGTCGCAAAAGATGGGAGGAAATTTTAGAGGAAAATGTTGATCTCAGTAACATTAATTCCAAGCTGAAGCGCTACATAAGGAAAGGAATACCAGGTAATTTCTGATTTAAATCCTGTACGCGAGCATGCATTCACTAGCTTTCCTTTTTTAACGTAGGCCCATTCCGTCCTGATGTATGGATGCGCATTTCTGGTGCTTATAAATTACAAGCCAAGTCTCCTGATCTCTACCGCAGTTTATTGAATGCTCCACACGAAAAAGAAATCAGTGATTCCATATCAATAGATCTACCTCGTACTTTCCCCGACAATATATTCTTCGAAACTAAAAAGGATAGTCTTTATAATATCCTTATTGCCTATGCTCACCATAATCGTGATGTAGGATACTGCCAAGGATTGAACTATATAGCCGGCCTGTTGCTTATCGTCACCGAGGATGAGGAGAAGTCATTTTGGTTGCTCAAACACATGGTAGAAAACATTGTGCCACAATATCACACCAAGAATATGGCTAATCTTTTACGGGACATGGCGGTTTTCAAGGAGATGGTGATACGCAGGGTTCCTGCTGTCAACAAGCACATTGAAAACCTAGGTAAGTTCTACTGCTAGGTAAGCAAATGACATTCTGAAAGTGTATATTTAACATTTAACTTTTTTTAAGGATTGCCATATGCCGTAATAGCAAGCAAGTGGTTCATATGCGTATTCGCAGAGGTTCTTCCAGCTGAGACAGTTTTAAGGATTTGGGACTGTGTCTTTTCTGAGGGATACAAGGTAAGGGTGATCCAGGCATATTCATTTAGAGAACACACAAATAAACGACCTTCTTTTACAGATCGTTTTCCGTGTGGCTCTCACCATGTTCAAAACGCACAAATCGGCTATACTAGCAGCCGATGATATAGGCGCATTGGCCAATTTCTTCCGCGAGGTATTAATCCACGACGAAATCGTTACTGACTGCCATACATTTATGCAAAAGGTGTTTGAACTGCGCTTGAAGCGTAGCGAATTGGAAAGTTTACGAAAAGTTTGCGTTGGACGCAACAATACCTAAAAGACTTCCGACTTAATTTACATTATCGCATCGTAACCATGACTAATATTATAATTCTAATAATTTGCTGAACTGCTGCCCAATAATTGAGAGGTTCAAATGACAAAAGACAACATCACACGCGACACCGCAAATAGTGTCACATATTGTAAGCCAAATATGTTTTTCTTCTTTTCCCCCCACTATGATGCCAATTAAATACGCCATTAGTAGTATTTTTCAATTCGTAGTTAAACAATAATGTACCATAATGTGTAATGAGATGGTTACACACATATACCAGAAAAGTATTCATTATTCCCAAAAATTTACACAGCAAAAGGCGATTTAGTTCGATGCCAAGAATAGCCGTACATAATATGTGTATGGCAATTAAGTCGCTGGATGGTCGCTTCACAGTGTAGAACGAAAAGGAGAACAACTAATTATTTCATTAGGAAAGTTGTAGCTTAGATTATTTCATGTTCCGAAAAAAGACAAACAAAATAAACCTATGATGAACCGACAAATTACTAAATGCTCGGATACTGTAAAAATGACTCAAAGTACAATTCTAGTTATTATATATTAATGCTATTTATGTTCGTTATGATTTTTAGCTTTTTACAAATATTAGAAGCGTAGATGTGTTTCTATTGCTGCTTTGTTGGTATGTTTAATTTTGTTAATTTTGTTTTTACAGTTTATTTTCTAACAATGTTTTACTGCATAAAAGAAATGTCAGACCAAAATTCAAATAATTTAAGTTTTATTGCTTCATTGTAATCAATGCCGTAATGCGTAACAGAGATAATAATTATATAAATACATAACTAATAAAAACAAAAAATAACAAAAATACGAAATTGAATTCACTACGTCCACTTATTTTGTGTTGGGTATGACCTAAAAATGGAAGACTAGAGTAGAGTTGAAAAAAAAAACATTGAATCACTGGAAACGTTGCATTTATGGAGGTCCACAGTGTGTTCCACACATAGGTTCAGATGAGAGAGCCAATGATGTCAATAGAGTTCTTCGCCCTGGATGCACTCCCAAATTTTCCCAATTTATCCACGACAAACGGGCAGTTAAATCTGCAATTAGGTTGTACAAATGTTACATTGAAATGTTTACTATTCGAAAAGTGGATCCATACCACTGGTATTCCAATTGGCCTTGTCGGCCTTAATTTCTCCTCGCAAACATTTCTCCACATATGTCAATGGGTCGTAGTCTGATTGCAAAACTTCACGCAGCAACGAAATATATGCAATAGCCAAGCGCAGAGTATCTATTTTGCTTAAACGCTTCTCGTACGGAAATGTGGGTACGTGGACCCTTAACTCATCAAAGGCTGAATTGATACTACTGCAAGGAGGTAAATGACATGGAAATAAGGAACGAAACGAAAAATGTTAGAATCATGTTATACCATAGAGAGGTCTTTTTTACGAAACATAAGACGTAAAACAAAAGGACAAATCTATTTGAACAAATATATATAAAGACCATATATTGTTGTACCCAGTTGGTGCCGACCTCTGGATTCGCTTCCTCTCCCGCACATTCGCCTGCTGCCTTTGAATTTTATAAGACGTCGTGTTATACGAATTGCTGCCACTGTTGTTGGGGCTGCTGCCACACATTAGCGCTGCGGTACTGTTTGAATTCAGTCCGATGTTGTTGCTGGATGAATCCAGTATATTTTCTGCAAATCAAAACAAATTTCATTGTAAATATGAAAGTAAGTGTGTTAAGAGATTGTGCCACTTGCCATTACTTTGTTGTTGTTGTTGCATATACTGCTGTTGAATTTGTCGAAAATTATTCGAATTCATTCGCAAGTTTCCATTTCCCGTGCCAACTGGGCCGCCAGCATAGACGCACGAAGGCAAGTCATTGATCATGTCATCATCAAAATTGTGAAAAGAGATGTGGCTAAAATAAGGATTCAATAAAATTATTTAGGAATCGTTTCAGGCCTATCCGTTCGTCTGCTGTATTCACGTTACCCAGCAAAAAATCCCAATTTAAAAAAGTTGGGTTTAATAAGTATATGGAAGTAACTTCCTACCAAAGTGAAATTAAGAGTCAATAAATGAGTTCAAAGAAGCAGTCGTTATATTTACAGAATCGTTTTCCTGATGGTATCGACCTTCTGATTGATAGTCGAACACACCATGCACTCAGCCACTGTTACAAACATTTATTATTCTTTCAAGCATGTATGTGAGTCGAGTGAGATCTTCATATGTCCTTATAATTTTGTTTGATTCGAAGATGAACAGCATCACCGAAGATGGACAGCATCAGTCCACGTTTAGGTATAACCCCAATAGAAAGCTACCCTCGATTTGGGGTTAGTTGGTGAGTAATTTCGAGATTTTCCCACATACATGCCTGAATTTGGATATTTCGGGTTCATAGTGAGGGATGAACCTTTATAGGGAAAAAATAGAGTGGAGTTTTTTATTTGGTGTCTTGATGGGTTTGACCACAAAGTAAACGATTAATGTTCACATTGAATACTAAAACCCTAGGAAATATTTCTCAGTTTTATTCACTTTTGTTTTATATTTAAATACATATTTTGAATTCATCGACGCTAGAAACGATCACTGCAAAGACTGTCTTTATAGGCCCAAATTTAAATATAGATTCACGGCACGGTACAACATTCCTAATTTTGAAGGTTTTACTTGGAATTTTTATATTCTGCACCATGGAAATGAGGGTATATTACATTTTTAACACCTCCAAATATTTGTCGGGAAACGGGGAATAAAACATAAACATCCGTGATCAGCGTAAAATTCGATGTCGACCTTAGCAATGTCCGTCTGTCAGTTGAAATCAAGATGCAGGGCATGACTTAGAGTTTTGAAATTTGACATAATAGTTTGCATGTTTGCCATGGAAAATGAGGAATATCGCTCCACATTTTTGTACAGCCCCCATACAACGGAATCTCCGGATACTCGGGTTTTTGATGATTTTAGTATTTATTTTCCACAAAATTGTTTAAAATTAACTATTTAGAGTTTGTAATGTGTTCTACCTCCGATGGCATAACATAGTCTATATTGGTACACGGTTTCCTGTAGCTCCCATATAAGGGTACCGCCCGAAATTCGGTGTTTTGATGATTTTATCCACACTTTCCAAGCCACATTTGGTATTCGTTAGGTATGACGCCCATGGAACGCTACCGCCCACTATATAGTATTTAGTAGACCTTGGATTCTCCAACTAATTTCACCGATAATTTCAATTTAAAATGGAATTCGTTCGAATGGTAAATCCAGATACTTTTCTTTGTAAATATTTTCTTTATTTCATGGTGTTTGGGTCGCCCAACGTAACATTTTTTCACTTGTTCCTTTTTAGTGGGTTACAGCATACTTCTATATATCTGCAATACATAGTTAAGGGCATTGTGAAGGCTTTGACCACTTTTTTCCATCGATTTCTCTATTTTCAATTAATCGCATTTTCAACTTTGCGGAAAGTATGAAATGCTCGGTCCATCCAAATATACGACTTTTTCACTTACTCAATATTGTTTTGGTGGTAAATTATGATATTTTCTCAAAATGAGTCACCGATTCAGTTTGAAATCTTTTAAATATCGTCAAAAAACGTCATATTGGTTTCAGGTTTCTCTGCATCCTCAAGGTCCGAAATTTTCGACGAATTTGAGGCTTGAAAACAGCGGTGAAAGGTTCAAACATTTGGTAATCCCGAAATTCCTGCTATTTTTGTTTAAATTCTGATGTTTAATTTTTGACGAAAATTTTGGACTAATGATTAAAATTGGACAGACATTTGAATAATAACAATTTTTTTGTTTTGAAGAAACAAAAAATGTACATCCAAGGATTCTTTAATGTTTCGTATTTTAATTTTTATAAAACAAATTATTTTATTCCAATATTAAAAAACAAACATCTTCACTTTCATTTAGATTTTTTTTCGATTTAGTTTTTTCTTTAATCGGTCACTTTTTTCGTTTAACCAATTGTTGTAAACTTTATTAATTTTATTGAAATACCAACCTAATTGGTGGCGATGAGGATGAGTCCGGTAATTGATTTCGAGACATATTTTTTTTTTAATTTATTTATTTCAAATCTCCAATTATACTATCAACCGCACTCTAATAAGATTTGCAACGAAATAACAGCATCTCCTGGGAATACATCAGCCTTTTATAGCAGGATAATGTTCCAACAAGAATAGCAGAACATCAATCGCAGACATGGGATTTGCAACCCCTAAATGCTGTGAAGGCAGTGATTTCCTTTGCTGTCCCACCTTCTGTCATTGCATTCGTCGATGGCGACCAAAGGGGCGGAGTCTCTAAAGTATATGATTTAATACACAGTAATTATTCGACGAGTATGACAATTAATCTGAAGGGTTTATTTAATTTTTCGTGAGAAGATTTAAAGGAAAAGTGTACATTTTACGTAATTTATATGGAAACAGAAAAGGTGAAAAGATTTTCACATTTCATACCATAATACTAAACATTCCAAGGCCAATGAATAGTATTAATAACGTAATTATGTTCCTAATTAATAACCAAAACTACAAAAAATTAAAAAAATATAAATAATAAATAAAGGGCGTTGGAATGGACGTTATCTTAATTTGCAAGATCATAGATATGTAAAATTTTTGTTTAAAAGATTAGAAAATTCGGGATCTCTAGTGAAATCAATTGGAGAATGCAGTTGAAGTCTTCAAAATACCATACCATGTATCCATTGTGGGTTTAAATCCAAATTTGAAACTCTTCCGTGAAAAAAATGTGTTATTTATTATTATTATTATTTATTAAAAGATTGGTAAATTACAATTATATGTTATACAATTGGCATGTGTTACAGAATAAATGTGACAAATTACTATCTATATTTGGCGTAGCAAGAATGCTGTGTACCAATATAATTAAAATGTGTACATTTGTAAATTTAGAATTATTAAAAATTAAATTCGCGTATTAATAAATGTCTGTACCTAATGCAGTTTTCAAGATATAAGTATAGCGATGATAAATTTGTGTCATTTAATATACTTATTACTTTATCTACACTCATTAAAATTTTATTAAAATATTTCTTTCTGTAAACTTTAAATACTGGGCAGAAACCAATAAAGTGGAAGGTATTTTCAGACTGGTTTGTATTACATAGAGAACAGATTCCATCGGTATTGGCTTTAAATGCCTTTGAGTTTAAGTCAAGCGAACCGCCTCTAGCTTTTATGATTAGGCTGGTTGCACGTGATGGGTTAAATTTGGGATCTCAATATAATCTAGCAGAGGGTACAAATCATGGAACTGAGAATTTCGAGCTGCTACTTCAAAATCAATTCTTTCTTTGGAGTGTAGATACATAATAACACCTTTCCAATTGAAGCATAGTGGAATGCTATTGTTGGGATGTATGTAATTTATGACTTGGCATAGGGTTGTCCATTCGTTAGCCCATGAAATTTTCAGTTCTAAGATGTATTCAGCCAAGATTCGAGGAAGTCGATTTGAATGCAATTGCAGGACTTTTTTAATATAACAGAAATGTGTTTTGAGTGTAGAAGGGAATATGGAATTTAGAGCAGTTTCCAGACACAACATGTAGTTCAGTGTGTTTTTAGGCAGATATAACATTTTCTTTATGAAAAAGCTAAACAATTTTTCCACATCATCATGCTTCTGGTATCCCCAAACCTGAGAGGCATAACACAATATTGATTTAGAGCTAGGTATTCCCTGCCTTACCCCCTGGTAAACATTACCATCGTTCTCCACTAATAAACAAACGTTATTTTTATAAAAACAACAATAAAGGGATAAAGCCTGACCATTTTGCAACAACAAAATACTACGGTATCCCGAACAAACAAGCCACACTGTTCAAGATTCAAATATTTTTAACTTGTTAGATTTGGAAATTTTTGGACTTTTGATATATTTTGACCACGTCGAATTTATAGCAATTTTTGATGAAAAAAATGTGTTTAAAATTATCAAAATATCGGATACTGGGAGGTATCAATTCCAATAGATATATTTTAAATACAACAGAAAGTAGAATCCATTATGATCTCTAAATACCGAATGTTAAACAATTCCGTCATTATCCCCAATACTGGGGGAGATTTTCAAAGCTTGTCTGTGTCTATCCTACATTCCTGAAGCATGGAGTGAAGTCACAGTTACTTATATCACCAAAGCGGGGAAGGACTATAGACCAATAAGTCTCTCATCCTTTCTATTGAAAACTTTGGAAAGGCTGATAGACATAGAGATCAGATCTCTAGTACCCAAGACCGTCATTAGCAATGCTCAACATGCCTATATGAAAGGTAAGTCTGTTGAAACAGCGCAACACGATGTCGTAGGGTATATAGAGAAGAACATGAATGGTTCCTTATTCACCTTGGCTGCCTTCCTCGATATTGAGGGAGCCTTTAACAACGTCACGCTAGAATCCATTCATGATTCCTTATCAAAACTCAAAGTACCCCAACTCCTCATAAACTGGATTGAATCATCAACTCGAGCATTGGGGAAATATCCGTCAGGAAATCGGCCACGAGGGGCACTCCGCAAGGGGGTGTCCTATAACCATTACTCTGGCTTTTGGTCATCAATAATATAATTATGGATCTAGAGGTAACAGGAACGAAAGTAGTCGCATACGCTGATGACGTCGTCCTATTAATCGCCGGGAAATTCCTGCAAACAATCTCGGATCTAATGCAAGGAGCTCTAGTCACCTAGCGTGAACCCATCAAAGACAGAGCTCGTCCTTTTCACTAAAAGACGTAAATACCCTACATTTACACCACCGAAACTAGATGGAGTCAGTTTAAACCTTTCGCTAGAAGCCAAATACCTTGGCACTATCCTTGACCACCGACTAAGTTGGAAGAGGAACACCGAGGAACGAGCTAAGAGAGGCTTAATTGCACCTTTTTCCTGCAAGAATTCTATAGACAAGAGCTGGGGCGTCAAACCGCACATCATCAAATGGATGTATGAGTCAATCGTTCGCCCCATTCTAACCTATGGATCTCTAGTATGGTGGCATTCTTTAAAGAAGTTAACTTATCTACGACATATTAACAAAGTTCAACGGGCCGCATCCTTACTAATAACGGGTGCCTTCAGGAGCACGCCTCAAGCAGCACTGGATACTCTACTGGGCCTAGGCCCACTGAATTTATATGTGGAGGAACAGGCATCCAGGAGTGCTCTTCGACTCAGAGAACTAGGTGAATGGCGCAGTCAACCCTTTGGACATTCTGCGATTCTAAGGCTTGTAAGGAATGTGGGAGAGACAGACTTTGCAAGTGACTATATTTCACCACGACTAAGCTCCTACCCACCTGCCATACACATACCTGACAGAGACACCTGGGCTCAAAACAACCCACCTTTCCGCGGCATAGCTGTCTATACCGACGGTTCAAAGATGGAGTGTGGAACGGGAGCTGGTGTCTTCTGTGATACTCTTAACGTTCGTGAATCCTACAAGCTTGGAAACAACTGTAGCGTTTTTCAGGCGGAAATCATTGCAGTCAAAAAGGCCATTGACCTGCTGGTCACGAGGAACATTGAAGTCAGTAGTCCGGTGACTATATATGTCGATAGTCAAGCGGCACTGAAGGCCTTGAGTTCCTTTACAATCAAGTCTAGGGCTGTTTTGAACTGCAGGGAAGCCTTGGAAAACACTGGGTTGTTCATCAAGCTTTGTTGGGTTCCTGGACATTTTAACATCCCAGGTAACGAGACTGCAGACGAACTGGCCAGATTAGGATCCGAATCAACTACAATTCAAATAGACAACTCGGTTAAACCACCACTGTGCCATTTCCTGCAGGTTATTCACAAACACTACTCTGAGAAAATCCAACAAAAATGGCTAGATGAAATTGGTTGTACCATCCCCAAACGAATCTGGCCCACGCTCTCGGAGAAGAGAACAAGGTCACTGATGGCATTGTCAAAACCTGATTTAAAACTCGTGGTGGGCATCATCACAGGTCACTGTAAGGTGAGGGCTATGACATCGAAATGGGACAGCGACGGCATTGACTACTGTAGGATCTGTCAAGATGAAGAAGAAATCGAGACAATCGAACACTTACTCTGCCACTGCCCAGCACTCATTAATGTGAGGCATAGGCTAGTGGGGAGTTTTGAAATTTATATGTACATTTGTAAGGATAATTTTCTAAGTTCTTCAGGTCAGACTAGAAGATATTCTGAAATAAGAAATATATTGTTATTTTTGATTTTAGACCAACATTCAACGTCAAATACTGGATATATTGATATTCGCCAGAGACTGCAAGATGAATTTAATTGAGTTTTAAAATGGAAATGGAATGCGATGTTAACATGGCAGACATCCGTCAAACTACACAAATCCTCAAAATAAAAATATTTTTATTTCCCACACACTTGGCTCATTGGAAGGAAGTTCTTCGCCAGTCACACCTTGGCCTAAAGCCACCAGCAATGGCTTAATTCCTTCATAGATTTGGTGCTGCAGCAAGGAGACGCAACACATTTAACCCCATATTTGTTTGTGTTCATTGTTGTTGTTACTATTGCTGTTGTTGTTGTTGCTGTTATTGTTGAAATGCGATAATTTAATTGTGGTCTTGTGTTTTCAATTCCTGAGAATTGTTCGATTCCGATTAACAGTCATGTTTACAAGGCTTTCTGGGAAGGGGGTTGTGTGCGTACTTGAATATGTCCTTGTGGCAATTACTCGTGTTCCTCTCATCGAAACCAGCTTCCATCACTTCTGTCCATCCCCCTTGCACCCGAAACACAAGAGGGTTGTTGCGATCGCCACTCAATCGCAGAGATACATCTACATCAAATGCGATTACTGTCATCGTGTTTTTATTGCCGTTATTTGTGCGACAACGACCGGTTGGTTGTGTGCTTCGTCCTTAGACACACACACACAAACACGCGGTGGAGTGAGCGTTGCAGGGCAATTTGCCGGTAATGAAAAGGTTTGTTTCCGTTTCACTGCTCTGCGACATATTGTTCCATTGTTTGGCTTCAGCGGTTTTTCTCGCCTCGGGAAATTTGTTTGCGTTCATCATCGACAAGAACAATCTTGGGAACGTGTGCCGTGCATGCGTTCGTCCTCCGTCCAACACTCGGCAACTTGTTTGATCGTTTCGCAGTGCGTCAAATGAAAGAAGTCGCTCTTTCGCTCACAATGCCCACGCACATGCTGTAAGTCATTCGAAGCAGAGAGGGAGGCGGGCTGGTAGGCGGAACCAGCCAAGTTCATTCTGCCGTCCTGAAGTTGACGTAGCTAATTTGTGTTTTGCTTCTAATAAAATTACAATAATTCTATTTAAACAATTGTCGATGACAGGCAGAAGGACGACGATGATGAAGGGGAGTTGGGCGAACAGATAAATGTAAGTTTGGGTTTCGTTACGCAGAAATGAAATTGCCGTTAGTCTAGAAAGTTGATGTCGTTTACGGTGTCATTGTGTGGTTAACCAGTTTCATGCTTGAGAATTCCTAATGACATTAGGAACATTTAAAAGTTGTGTGGGAAACATTGGAAACTAGAGCAATTGCAATGAGCGGTCTGTGAAGTGTCAATAGATGTCCTTTAGTTTCGATATCGCAGAATAGGAGAATTAAAATCCATCCCTAAGACCTCTGTAGTCATGACTTCACTTTCTTTACTTTCGTAATTTAGTTACAAACATAAATATGAAATCAAAAAAAAAAAAAAAAAAAAAAAAAAAAAAAAAACAAAAGTTCGGCCGTGCGAACTTTACACGATTACCAATTTTTTCTTTATGATATCGAAAAAATTCTTACATTTCTGTAACAGAGCAAATGAATTTCAAAGCAACTTTAACAACCTCTAGCGTCACTTCCTTGGCTCATGATTCTGTAGTCATTTTCTTTCGGTGTAAATAAGCTCCACCTCAAATACACACAACAAACATGCCGTTTCATTCCTACCCCCCATTATTCCACGAAAGTGTGCATTGAACTACGCACAAAACGGAGGGGAAGGGGGTAGACGTTGCCATTTACCTCCATAAATGGAATCTGTCAAAAGCAGACATATACTCACAGTCAGATGTCACCCACTGTATTGTAGGAAATTTTCAAGGATGTGAGTTGATTTGATTTTAAGTAATAATTATTTCTCAGATTTGAAAAGTATTTAAGCAGTCCTGATAATATATAGAAGTATTTTCTTTAGATTTTGATCTAACTCATTTCTCATTAGGACAATAAAAACAAGAAAAAAAGCAGTTAAATTCGGCCGGGTTGAACTTTTAATACCCTCCACCATTTTCTAGGATCTTCAAAAAAAAAAAAAACAGTCGAAAAATACCACTTAAATGAAACCGTTATATGGGTGCTATACTGTAGTATCTATTCCCAACTTCAAATACGAATTTTGACACAATTCCGGTAAATAATGTTGCTAACAGCACCAAAATACCGAATAAATGGAGGTACCGTTATATGTGGGCTATACGCCCACGTGGACCTTCATAGACCATTTTCCTTCGTTGGTTGCAGTATTCATTACGAGCTTCAAACTGTAAATACGAATTTTAAAACAACTCCTGTCAAAAATGTTGCTAAAATCATATCAGGAGGCAAATTTCTCAGAAGGAACTCCTTGTGTGGATTTTGAGACAATTCCATTGAAAAATGTAGCTAAAATAATCCAAATACCGAATATCGAGTGGTACTGTTATATGGGGGATATACGATATCGTGGACCTATATCCACAATTCTCTTCCTTAGAAGGAACTTATTGTGTGGATTTTGAGAAAAACGTGGCTAAAATTATCAAAATACCCAATACCGAGAAGTACTGTTATATGGGGGCTATACGATATCGAGGTCCTATATCGACAATTCCTTTTCAGGAGGTAAATTACCCTCAAAGAACTCCTTGTGTAGAATTTCCTATCCTAATTCGTTTTGACTCTAGCGTGATTACAACATACGGACAGACAAACGGGCGGACAGGGTAAAATTAGAATTTTACGCTGATCAAGAATATATATATAATATTAGGTCTTAAATTAATATTTCGATGAGTTAGAAACGGAATGACAAACTTAATATACAATTATGTATGGTGGAGGGTATAAAAATCTTCCTTCGCCATATCGTATTAACGCTGTTTGAGTTCCGAATTCCATTGCCATTTTCTCGGCAAGCCAGCTGATAGGCAAGCGAAGTTTTAAAGATATCGGGACCTGACCTACTTATGGATATGTATCCCTATAGCAATACGAAAGAGATTAAATAACAATTAAAAACGTGTTATGTTCGACCGGGCCAAACTTTCAATGACCTCCACCATGAAGTAAGGTAAACCTTTAACAATAAAAGAATCCGGATTGAATATTGGGAACATTTCTATTTCTGTCAGTGAAATTGTTTAGTAGAAAGTCTTAAAAATGCCGTATAGTCATTGGCACCGATTTTCTGCTAATTGGTTGGTGTCTTTTGGGAGTTTAAAATTCCAAAATATGGCCAAAATCACCAAAATACCATATATTCGGAAGTAGCGCCTCATGAGTGATAAAACAAATTAGGAGCCTATTCCAGCAGTCTTCTGTCATAGGAGACACAATTCAATACAAACTCTAAATACCGAATTTTAAGCGATTCTCCTGAAAAATGTGGCTAAAATCATCAGAATACCGTTTTCGGGAAGTACTGAAAGATGAGGTGCTATAGCAAAACGTGAACCTACATGGGCAATGATCTACCACAGGAAGGAGAACCCATTATGAACCCTAAGTACCGAATTTTACCCAATTCTATGAACTAAATATAGCCCATCAATGAACTTAACGTGTCTACTGACAAAATACACATGTTTGCAAAATTTTAGCCTTCTATCTCAGCTCGTTCGAAAGATAGCGTGTTACATCGCGAATATTAACACTCCATTGGGTCTAACATTAGTATTTCGAAGAGTTACCCTCCATAGTATGGTGGAGGGTATAAAATACTGAGATACTCCGACTTATCTCCTGCAGCACAAAAGTGTTTAACCGACGCTAAAAATGCATATTTGTCATGGATTATAACCGATGACTTGTGGCTAATGCGGCGAAATAATCTTTTCTTCTGTCTTGTCTTTTGCCACATTGAATTGATCTTAATAGCTCAACTTTTCATTCTCAACTTTTAATTCTGATAAAATTTCGGTCATTACAGAATCGTACAGCAATAATTGGAAAAGAGGGATAGACCCAAATGTTCCCACCAACCAACGCCGCAATTGTTATGTGAAAAGATTTCTTCGGCAATTGACACTAATATCTGTAAAATATCGATTTGTGTCTGTCTGTCTGTCTGCCTGTCTGTCTGCCTGGCTGAGAGTTTGTGTGAGAGTGTCTGTGTATGTGCGTTGGTTGTGGTTGAAGGTTGTGGTTGCATACGCGCTATGAGGATTTAACTGTGGTTAATTGTTTGCGTAACGTTCAAGTCCTGCCGCAAGTCCACTTCTTGTCTGCTTTCATTTGTTTTGGTACTTAACACACTAGCAGTGGCCGCTTGTTGTTCCGCTTGTTTGTTTGTTTGTTTGTTTTGATGCTTACGGATAACCATAGCGAATGTAAGAGAGTGTGCGCTGGCTATGGCATTTATAAGTATGTTTGTTTGTTCTGTGTGTCGCTTTTTCATGGGAAAAACAAATAGTGGGGAAATTCTTGTTGAGCTTTTTTGTTCGGTTTGTGTTTGTGGTAAACGGGGTCTTGACGAAGGTGAATGAAAACTTTTATCTTAACAGCAATTGGAGCTTTTGGGAGCTAAACTTGAATATGTTCAAATGGAAATGTGAACGTTTTACAATAACATCTAACGGTGGGCGGGTAAAGTTTTGACAAAACGAATTGCAGTTATGTATTTAGATTTGTGAAAAAAGTAAACAGCACATTTTATGAAATACGCGATGAGAGTACTCCATGATTTATATTTAATGGAATAAAGGGTTCTCCTCTTTGACGACTTCTTCTTCTTTGATTATAGCGATTTGTTATATCTAAAACTATGTTTTGTAAGAGAATGTTGCATAATCACATGCAGTACGGCTTTACCTCTAAAAAGTGTGTTTACTTTTAATGCATTCCTGCATTTAGGTAAGTTCAAAATACCGGTTTTGAAACAAATCCGATAGAAAATGTCGCCAAAATATCCAATATTAAGAGGTACCGTTATATGGGGGCTATAGGAAAACGTGAACTTATATAGACAACGTTCTGACATAGGATGTAAAACCCATTACGAACTCTAAGTACCGTTAGAAAATGTGGCCAAAAATAGTAGTATAAGGAGGTACCATTATATGGGAGCTACATGATCAATTGCACGAGGTAAACCCCATTGCAAATTGTAAATACCAAATTCAACAAATTTCGTGAAAAAATGTGGTTAAAATGATCAATATATCGAATATCTGCAGGTACCGTTATATGGGCCTATATTAAAACGTGGATCTATACACACTATATTCGGCCATCAGAGGTAGATACAAACTATTGTGCCATATTTCAAAGCTCTACGTCAAATATTGTGGACTATATCGAGACTTCAATAGACAGGCGGACGTCGTTAAATCGAATTTTATGCTGATCATAATTATATATACTTTTTAGGGAAGATGGAAAAGAAAAAAGGCCACACAGAATGTGGTTAACATTTCCGATTAAAATATTCCGAAACTGTAATGAGTAATATTGCCAGAAACCGATTATATCTGGAATTTAAGGATTTCAAGGAACTTTAACGGAAAATTTGAAAACAAAAATAGAGAGGGACGAGGGAACTTGCACCAAATCGCCAATACACGTGTATTCTATTTGTAGTTCTACTTTCATAAACTACTGACTTTATTTCGGAAATTATTAACAAAATTAATTTTCTCGCACATTGAGTTTTTGTCGACTGTATCATTCTCAGTTACCAGATCTGAGATCGTTTTACAGGTCTTGTTGTAAAATAATAAGGATCAATTGTTTTTACCGAATCATTGTAGAAGTTACAATTCTAAAACTTTGACCTTAAATTGTATTCCAATTTATCACATCTATAGAAGGTGTAAGAAGAGTAAGGGCGTGCATATAGCTACTATGTTGCTGTTTTTTTTTATTCCAGAAGGGATAATGTTTCATCAGAATTCAGTAGCACAATATCGAAAGGTGATGATGACGATCACATTAAATATATAACATTTTGTTCGACATCGCGGATTGGGTTGGGTTGGGTTGGTTTAAACACTCATTTCAAAGTATATTTATATCCTCCGTATCCGTTTAATATTCTTCAACCCAAATTATAAAGGAAAAGTAAACAGCCCTGTGTATAAATAACATATAATTGAATTCAGGTTAAATCGATTCGGCGATTAAGGTGTTCGGTTATTTTAAAGTATTCTAATTAAGGAATTGAGCTCAACATTCGTATAGAGGTAGAAAAAATTAATATGGGTGGAGGCAAATATTAAATCAGCAGGTTAAAAGTATGGCAACTTGGGATAAAGCGGACGATCTCTATGACGTGGCATTCATTCTCGTTATATCTGATCTGAAAGAAGAATACATATACTTTGTATTCTTTGTACCATGTTTACTTGGATTCCATGCGGGCAAATATATAGAGATGTGTGAGGAGAACATGATATCACAGTTATGATTATTCAAAATTTGAAGCTACCTGAATGAGACTGAGAAGGATTTAGGGAAGGGATTTAGTCTGCAGAGATGTGAGCCGTTTTTTTTCGAGTCTCACTTTTGACCTATCAAATGATATGGGAGTAACATTTATAGTCACAATGAAGGTATAACCTCCCTCCCCCCCTTCCCATGCATCGTATGGGGCTATTCGAACATATTCACAATTTGATATCCTCATAACAATTTTGTAAATCCAGCAGATCTGCAAGCGTGACAAAAATGTTGAAAAACAACAACAACAACAACAACAACAACAACGACAACAAAAACATGATAACAAATGTCAGCTGCAACAGCAACATGAACGATAACGATCTATCAATGATCGCTAAAACGTTGCTATGAATAATGCTTGTTATTTTAGATTTGCACTTGTTGATGTCGCTGTCATCGCCGTTGATGCTGATGCTGATGTTGACGTCTGCATCTCTGCTTCTGTGTGTTGTTGTCACATTAATTGTAATCGAGCAGAAATGCGAACGATCTGACACTGACGTTTTCATACCAATGCATGTATGTTTGTATGTTTGTTCTTGTGTGGACACCGCTAGCCAGATATCCATCCATTCATTTAGTCGTCCGTGTGGCTAGATATGTGTGACCGTACTACTCTGGGAACGCTGTTTACAGAAAAGAAAAAAACACTCTGGGGGGTACGACGCGTCACCGTGTATGCATGCCTCGTCTATGCCATTCTGATCGAAACGAAAACAAAACTACATTCAAAGGCTATCTAACCAAACGCAAAAGCAAACAGACAGACAGCCTGACAGGCGGACAAACGAAGCGAAAACAAAATTGTTCTCATTTGCCTAGCATGGACACACTTACTCACCGCAATGGGACAGGCGTTTTGGGCCATTTAATCAATTGCCTGGTGAGGCTTAGAGTGCGCCTGGCTACTTTGTTGACGTACAGATCTCAAGCTTCGAGTCAAGTGAAAATGTGCAAAAAAGAAAACAACAACAAAAACAACAGCAACGAAAAACTGAAAGAAAAACAAGCAAACAAAAACCGAGTGGACACATCGCAAATCGCCGCACAGCACAGCACACAGATATCAGTTAAGGTCTACAGTTTTTCTGCTCAGTCTCGAATCTTGAAACAACGGTTACGGACGTTCCATATCACTGCACACAGCACTCGCGCTACAGAAACTAACACGGCACGGTACGGTACGGCACAGCACAACTTTGGTAGACCGCAAATTGGACGAGGCAAAAACAAGAGTGTAAAAAGTGTTGCGTTAGACGCAAATTGCTCTAGGGCAGTAGCGATTGCTGTCAATTGCGAATATTGTTGCAATGGCACCGCTCTAGTGCCCAACAACGACAACAACAACAACCAGTGGCAGAAACAAAATATTAAATCAAGTGTATCGCTGATCAGAAATTAATTAATTCGACCGAGAGAAGATACCTGCCGAATGACAACAACATTGACAAAAGAAAGAAATACCTACAGCAAAAAAAAAAAAAAAAAAAAAAAAAAAAAACTAAAACAAATAAGTGAGAAGAATATCAAAACAAAAGAAGCGTGACGAATCGATTTATCTTCTTTTATACGATCCGATCTTTCGTCAATGAGCATTGTGCGGATCGGCCAATTCTGAATTCATTGAAATTGCAATTTGGGTGCGCAGAGAGCGGAAGATCGAATCTATTGAATTGTAGCAGAGATCTATCGAAGCCGAAAAGGGCTAAAAGATCGGTCGATCGGTTTGATAATTTATTAATTTCCTATGGTCTGTGGTGAATGAGAGAGTGAGTGTAGGGATGTTAATATGTGAAAGCAATGGAATGTTGTAGTTGTTTGCTCCTGGGGATAGATTACTTTTGTTTTTATGGTATTCCAATGAAAAATCAATCATTTCGCCAATGTCTTTAGTGAAGTTGGGATTCGAGTAGTGGGATGTTCTAACCTTTTTTGATGTTAATTTTCAAACGCAAAAATTTTCATGTAAAATGTACCGAAATTATAATCTATCAAAAAATTCCTATTTCCGATAATTATCCTTAATTTTGCAGGACTTTTATCAATAAAATATATTAAACAAGTTAAAGTTTTTTCATATAAAAACATTTCCAAGTGATTTACGTTTCAAATAAAGATAAACTGTTAATCAAATAGTTTGAAATTACCATTAAAATATGTTCTTGAATCTTCCGATCAGCATTTTATTTTGCCTCAAAGAAAGTTTGAAAGTTATATTTTTTCGATGAATCCATTCTACACTATCTCAAAAAAAGTGCTCATATTAGTGTGTCCCAATCTCATGTGGTGCAAGTAGTAGGTTTTGCAAAATTCGAGGAGAGAAGAAATGACACAGTCAACATTTGTATGCCCTCCAAAATCACGAAATTTGATGTAAGTCTTACATGACTGATATCTTAGGAAATAAATAAATCGTAAAGTATCAAATTGCCGCCCATTTGGTTGGGAAACGTGGACCGGAAATTTGAATTAATCACACATTTAGATAACACCCATCCTATGAGAAAGGCCGCAGCTTCAGGAATTGTAATGGGGTGGAATTTGAAATGCTCCTGAGCGGGAGAATAGATATTTTTATTCCAAATTGGATTATAAGTCTAAATGAGCAAAATAAGTAATAATTAATTTTGAGTTCATAAAAGTTGAAATTTGTTTCATGCAAATCTTTGAAAAGACAGATTGCAAGGAGCATATATGTATAGAAAAATAGAAGAATACATGGATTGGGAAACATTAAATTTATAACACAATTATGTTGGCAAATTCATGCGTTCAGGAAATGTTGGGTTTTACACTCTCTCGTGCACCAAAAGGCCGCTCAATCATTACTTTGTTTTCTACAGAGAGACAGAGAGGTAATTGGAACACCCTAATGTAACGATTGTTAGACCAATATGAATCGTTATCAATTTTAATTCCCGTGCTAAAAATACTCGTAAACATATCACAAATCGTATTGAAAGTGACCCAGTGTACGTACGAACAAATTAAAAGAACAAAACAAAATATAGAGCACATGGTCAAATGTGATTGAGATTTGCAACAACAACAACAGCAAACACAAAACAAAACAAAAAGTCAACTACGACGACGACGACGACAAAAACAACGGCCAAAACAATCACGGCTAAGGAGCACGTCATACAACGTCACTGTTCCTCAGCGTGTGAGAAGAAGAAACACAAAGCGAGCAGACAGAGAATGAAAACCCCCCAAATAACAAGTTTCTTTATTGTTTGTTAATCAATCGCGAGCGAGAGAGCGGGGGTTCGTTACGGCTGATAACAACGAGCGTTGAAAAACACCGCAAATCAATTGCTTGAGCTTCAAACACTAATGAGTGCCGCTTTTTGGCGCAATTTAAATTTGAAACGCTGATTTGAGAAACACCTCGTCATAAAATGCCAACAAAACGAAATGCCAGGCGCAACAGCAGTAATGCGCTGGAGGAAGAAGTCCTTGAACTCTTGGGTGGACTGGCGGCAAAGAACACATTTCACACAGCCAATGGGGAGAACAAGATTACAGGTATGTATGTGGTTTGTATGTAAATATGTAGGTGTCAGTGTTAGTTCGCTGTAATGAATGCGAATCTCGCTCGTTCATTGACCCTTACAGCTCTGCACATAAGCTTTTCTTCGTTTCCATGAAGTAGACAATCCTTGGAATTTGACTTTCTCACAAAAACAAACAATTTACATTAAAGACCGCTTCAAATTGTTTTTATTCTGCTACCGCTGTCACCGGCATCGGAACTCGGTTTCGGGTTGTTTTCGTTTGGTTGGTCATGCATGTGACTGCAAGTGAATGGCACATTGTAAACATCTCCATTGCCACTTAAATTCAATTTAATCAATTACATGAACCACTACCACTACCACAACCACCATCATCATCCTCGTCGTGGCCGTCGCTATGTTCATCACACATATGAATTTATATACAAAAACAAACTAATGCCAACAACAATAATAATAATGATAATAACAACAATAATCCATTTGAGACAATACTGCGGTCAGCGACTGGGTTCGCTGTTTTGCATTCGAATGAGGAGGACTCCCACCCTCATTCGCAGAGAGATCGTCCGTGAGTAATTGAGAAATGTGACACATTAAAAGACAGGGGTCACATAGCCTACACATACGTACATATGTATGTGGGAGGTGCAAAAACTTGGGAGCTGCATGCATTGGGAGGTAGTGTAAACAAAGTGCCTTTTACAATAACAGTAACAGTTTGAAAAGAATGAGCAATTCCTTGAGAAAAAGTTGTGATTTAGGGACTCGCCGTCGGCAAAAGAAGAACATCAACTATAAAATACGACGAGTTGTTAATGTAGATGTAAGTGGTAGTGTAAAAATAATGTTGTGTAAATACCCTGCAGAAAACGGTGGAGGTATTGATGAACTGCGAGTGGTGCTACACTGATGTAAAAGTCAGTAGTATCAATGGTTGTAGGCGGCGAGTACTGCTTGACTACTCGCAAGTGCTGCACTGTTTTTTTATAATCGCATCTATTGGTAACACTGTCAGCATCTGATTATGCTTATTTGTGATTTGTGTTTTGTGCATTGTGTGGACTTGCAAGTAAAATATTTGTTTTTTTTTTAAGTGAAAAAGAAAAGAAAAAAATATTGTTTTGAAATAAAAATAGCTGAATGAAAACAAAATCTGTCTTTCATTCTTTTAATTATTTGCAATGGCAATGCGAATAATTACGATCGTGCAGTATGTTCAGTTACTTTCTTTCAATGGCGACTGATGCAAAATTCAGCAGTCGCTCACCCCTCACAAAGCGCTGCAAAAGCGAGTACTGATTTTCACACGACAGTCCAGTGTAAAAGTCAGCAGCTCTTACCGTTAACGGGGAAATGAAGAGCGAGTGGTCGGTATTGCTTGGCGAGTACTCGAGCAGCACTGCGGTACTACTCTTTTTTTCTGAAGAGTAGCTACATCACATTTGGGAGTCTTAACTTGCAATACATACATACATACATATGTATGAATGAGTACGATGTGTAAACATCTAAGCATGAGTACAAGCATTTATAACAATGTATGCGAATAAAAATAATATTGTAAACGGGAAAGAGCGCGAAGAGCACAGTTATGTTTATCTGTAAAGAAACTCTGAAACAAAAATCGAAGTGAGTGAGTATTAATTGAAACTGAGAAGGACGCATGTCAGTGGCGATTATTAAATTAACGACCTTCAGATGTGAAACACAAAAACGAACTTCATGCGGTATACTTAACGTGTGACGACTTCAGCGATCATACGTTTTGGGGGACAAGAACAATCATGGAATAGGAAATTCGATTGCACGATTCTTTGTACGAATAGCTGAATTTTTTTTACATTTTATATTTAAAATAAGTTCAGTTCGAAATTTATATAAGGTACATAGGAATGTGTTGGAAATTATTTTCAAAATGTTAAAATCGATCGATGTAGTAATAGGACAATAAATAAAAAAGTAGGATATTTTTGAATACGGCTTTGATTTTTAATTAAATATACCAAAAACATTTTATCTTAACGAAAACAACTTGGACATTTTATTGTTCTAGCAGCACTTTCGCAGAATTCCAATGGTATGGTATTTAGAACAGATTGGATAATTGGTACCTTTTCAGTGCCAACCATACTTTACGATTTCTATTTCCTGATCTTTGAATACGGATGTTAAAATAACTGGAACATTTTCGTACTTTTTGTGGTAAAAGACAAAAATTCAAGTTTCTGGTTCTACCCCTTTAATTCATACCAATGGAACATTGGTTCTGCACACTCCACAAATTAAATTTTCTTTACCTTTTTTGAACTTTTCTCAATTGCTCAATATCAATAAAACTATAATTAGTACCGAATAGTGGCTTTTGTAGTTCTTTTACGAATTTCCTAAAAAAACGTTTTTTATACAAAATGTTTCCATATAGTTAATCAAATAAAAATATCCACAGCGTTACTCCATCTCTAAGTACAAATAGAATTATTATAAAAAAATAATTGTAGAACAAATTTCTATCAAAACCTATAATACATTTTGGAGTTCTAACCCCCAACACTGTGCCCTTATATAAAATATTTTCGTATTTTTCAATCAAATAATTCTTAGTTTATTGCAATAGAAAGTTACGAAAATCTTACAGAAGAAAAACAAAAACCTGGAATCTATCGGAACCGTTTTACTTGTAATTAATACATTTTTATAGTTATTCCTTAATTAGATTTTGCGGTCACAGATGTTTTGTTTTGTGTGTGTGTGTTTGTGTTTTTGTTTTCTTTCAAAGCCATTGTGTCAAACAATTAACACCTTGGATAATATTCAACGAAATTAACTTTTGATTTTACACTCAGTTAGCGTGACAATATTCAATGCACATCTATGTGTTTGCATGAGAGTGTGTGTGTGTGTGTAGGTTATTTAGCTGCTAGCACCAACAAACAAAGAGTTGGTATTGTATCAGACACCTGTTCAGTTTGCCTCCATTTAGTAATACCGACTCTCATGTCCATTTACCAACCAAACACCCACCCATCCGCCACTCGACATCGTCTTCTATTGTCGAAAAATAAGGCATTAACATTTTCCCAACACATGTTCTGTGACGTTCCGTCGTTCGGGTCGTACATACGGTGTGTATGTGTATGGTTGCGGCGGTGTGTCGCTCTGTGCTCTGCGACACGTTCGTTTGCATCGTTGAATGGCAAGAACCGGCATTCTCAAAAAGCAAACAACGGACGTGGCGCTAATCAGCAGGAATTCCGATATGCAACAGCTAAACAAATTCAATTAGAACATTGTCACAATGAATTGGCTTATCACACCAGCAGGCCAAACATTCACAGCGAAGCACACACACACATACACGCACACACAAACACTTGTTTCGCCAGTATCATTCATGGACATCCGTTTCAACGAAAAAGTCTGTTTCTCACCGAAGAGCATTTCTATTTGGCATCATTTGAGAAACTTAAGAGAAACCAGAAGCAAACTGAGATATTCCCAGTGATGTGTATGTGTGTGTGCGTGTGTCTGTTGAGAAATTTATTTTGGCATCAATCTCTTTGGGTCCAACCGCCTGTTGTTCCAACCACTCAATGAGCCTTTTAATATGAGGCTGCGTTTACTCTTAACTTTTAGCATTTGGGAGAGAATCAGAGCTGGGATTTTATAATTTCAAAATAATTATAAATAGTTATAGTAGTCGGAAGAATTATATTATATACCTACAATTTGAAAAGTGTATGGAAAAAACATCAAAAGCGATGGGAATACTAATGAGTGTTTTTTGAATTTTTGAGTTTTTTACTTTGGCACATGGCACACACAAATATTAAATGTTTTCCTGCAGTACACACTTCCGTATCATTTCCCAAAAAACCGCTTTTCATATTTTTTCAATATTGAAATTTTGCTAGAGCAATGGCGAAATGTCAAAATTCGGACCATTTTATAGGGCACATTTTCATCAATTAGAATCCAAAATAACAAATTTCAGTTTGTTTTGTTTGAAATTGAGTCTGAAACCTTCAATACAAAAAAAAAAAAAAAAAAAAAACCAGTAAGCAAAGGCTACAGTCGAGCGGGGCCGACCGTTGAATACCCTACAACACTATAATAAACGATACATTTTATATAGACGAGATACTCGAAAGAATTCCACAAGATATTGTGACAAATAATAAAAGAAAACCATCAGGTTTCGTTCTCTAATTTTCGAATAATAGCAACATAAACTAATTTGCTAATTTCCAATTTATTGGTAGATGTTGCACGTAAATGGTCTTCCTAGATCTGGAACCAATATTTCCCAAAGACCCTCAGAAGTGGCAAAAAATTAACATTTATTATTGGCTTTTGACTGAAACGCATCTATATGAGATACAGACATTTGACTATATTCTTCCACGAAATCAGCGTTAACGGAATAGTCAGAAGTGTGTCTTTCCTGTATTTGTGAATTCTCCAAAGAGTCACTGGAATGGACATTTTCGTATTTTGTCTACAAAAGTTGGCAAACTATTTCACACATTGAATATTTTTGGATGGCCATCCAAAACTGCTTGGCTTTTGCAATGTGCGGTAACCCCCATTCAAATGTGCGTGAGGATCGGGCGATAATTACGACCTGCTGACAATTTTGCAGTTTTTTTGTCCATTTCAACCCCTAAATATATGGCGATTATCTCCAAAAAGAGTAGGCTTCTATTCTGACCCTCATCTTATCCCCATGCAAAATTTCATAAGGATCGGGCCATAAATGCGATCTGTATATGATATCCTGATATCCTAACTACTTAGTTTTATTAGCTGTAGAAATATTACCAAATGTTTAATTCAAAAAGAAAATATGCCAAAAATGTGACAAAATTGAAAAAAATATGAGAAAATTTTACAAAATCAAGATTTTTTAGACGTTGTTTTTTTCCTGCCAAGAGGCTATTCTGAATTAATGAAAACTGTCGAAATCAGTTCAGCCGTTCTCGACATATAAGAGATTTTTCAAGCATATCTTCTTTGATAAACATATATATCGCACATATTTTGCTATATATCCGTTTTGTTGGATGTTAACATCAATGTAAAGATCAGAGGTAACCTTGTCATGGCTTTGTGATTTCACCGGGATTTAAAATATTCGCGGTTTAATGAAAAATTTTGAATTTTTTCAACACAAAAGATATGGTCTATTTTACCCGCTAAATATTATCCGATGACCACGGTATCGGTAGGCTTCTTCCCCGCCCTAAACTCTAGCTACATGCGAAGTTCCGCGTCGATTGGTCTATAATTGCGACCCGTATAGCTACTGCAAAATCCGAAATTTTTTCAGTTTTTGGTCCATTTCGACCCCTAAATATTATGCGATCATCTCCAAAAGAAATAGGGTTCTATTCTGACACTAGCCCCACCTCCATTCTAAATTTCGTGAAGATCGGGCCATAATTGCGACCTGTAGAGTGATTACAAATTAACATGGACAGACGGACGGACGGACATACATAGCTAGATCGACTCAACTCGGCGAGATAGGATGATCCATATATACTTTCCTATGTGGGAAACCAATATTTCGTGGTGTTACATAATTTTTGGCCCAATCAAACTTATAATACCCCCAACACATAGTGTTGTAGGTTATAACTAGTCCGCATTACCCCGCTATACTAATTATTAAAAAGTTTGTTGATTACCCATCGGATACATTGACACAGAATATCAGTTAATTAACAAATTATCTATTTTTTTAGAAGGCCACTGTTGCCTTGTTGTCTTGGTGTTGCAATTGAATTGGGAAAATTCATATTCCCTCACCTTATGGTCCAACGGGTTATTGTGTTTATTATTGAGTCCAATTTTTTATAATAGACAAATGCAGACCCTACTGTTCATAGTTCTAGTTCGGAAAGTGAATTTCTTCGTAATGAAATGACATGTGGGACATTGAAGGACTTTTCGTATGCCTTTTGGTAAGAAATTCCTTCTCTTTGATAGCTCTTAATACTCATAAATTTCAATACAAATTTTCATTAATGTTCAAATGTATATAAGTCTGCGATCCATATTACGATACCCCAGATATTCGATATGTTCAAGATCTTAGTCATATTATATTTGTGGCTATCTCTACCCTAGCAGAAAAAACGTGGACGTAGATTTAAGTTCACCTTCATATAATGGTACCCATGATATTCGGAACTTTGACGAATTTAGTAAGCCACTATATTGGTGTTCGATGCTTTTCTTGCCACATTTCTAATATTTGCACATAATAATCATTTTGCATCTGTTAGAGTTTTATTTCTGAAATTAGCAATTCTAAATGAATATCTATATTGGATTTTTTGCTTAATGGTGGAGGGTATCCAAAGTTCCGCCTTGCCGAACTTAAGTACTTTTTTACTTTTTTCACCATAGAAAAAGCCACGAGCAAAACTATAGATATAAATCTAGTTTCTCTTTATATTCTAATAACAAGGGTACAATATTTAGAATTTTTTAGCATTTTTTCTATTTTCGAATTTAAAAAATGTCCTTTTTAATAACGACGAAGCCAGGTTAGAGCTATCCTGCTGTACTCTTTGACTCCATAGCCACAATTTAAATATTTTCTTTTCGTAATTCACTATTTCAAGATTGTGGATTTGACTGTGGCATCTGAGCGTTGATTATCATTCACTCTTCATGCAAGCGACTTGTATAGTTTGTTTTAATTATGGATACAAATACCGGTAATTGAAGAGCGTATCCGGTACAATTATGTTGTCACATGTGTTAAATTGGTCATTGAGAAATAAGAATATGTATAAAAAATAACTTATATTTGTCTTCACATCTTTGGCTTTCCGGCCCTGTCCGATTACGAATGAATGTCACAAATGCAAGTGTTAAGTGTTTGATAATAAGAACATTAACTCATTATATTTTTGTGCCTTTTTTTTAATATTTTGCTTTGGCAATATTATGCCATCTGCTAAAAGGTCGCGTATAATTTTAAACGACCGACAGCCTCATTAAGTTAAAAACAAGTTAACAGCTATAATTGCAGTGTGTGTGACTAACAAAAACAAAGCAAAAACGAAAAAGCGAAGCAGTAGTTATTTTTTGCGAAGAGATGGTTAATATGCACACTCATGAAATACCACGGAATCAAGGACGTTAATTGAAATACGGGGGTTCGAAACAACTTTCAACACAAATGTATTCCAAATTCATATTTTTGACACTCTCTGTACGAACGGAATTTAAGAGATTCGTTTGTGCTCTTCCATTCCCTGAGTTGGAGGCACATAGAAAGTAAAAGTGAATTACTTTTGGGGGGTGAGAGGCAAGTAAGAGATTCACACGGTCAACTGAGGGCAACAATGGCTGCCGCACAGCATCCATCCAAGTCAACTTACGCCAAGGTAGCCAAGGCAGACGGGTCGAAATACGGCCCACCGAATAGTACCAATGAGACAGGTGATGTTGGCTGGTGCGACGATGATGCTGCCGATGCTGTTGCCGATGATGTACGCCAACCAAACGTGCTGCGAGTGGCGAGATGTTTGTTGGCTCCATGGGCTAAGGCATCGCAGCGCCGACACATTCACGCTCTGCTCTGCAGCCACAGAGCAACGCATAAAAGTACTTTGCAAAATATCTGAGTTTTCAGTATCTCTCGGGACTCAAATGTGCGAACATCATTGGAACCAACAATAACCAAAAGAAAACAATAAATAATTAATACCAATAATAAAATAGTGAAAGAAACAAACAAACGACTGGCAGGACAAGACGCCAAACATACCAGCATCCGATACGGGCAGATGTTTTCCTTTGTTAGAACAAGAAAAGAAATAAATAAATAAAAATAAATATTGAATAAAAAACGCCAAACGCATATACTCTGCGAAATTGAACGAGAAAAACGACGACAACAACAACAACAGCAGCAGCAGTAACAATAACAATAACAAAACATTAATAAATTGACGCGCTACAAATTATAGAAAAATTCCGGTAATATACACGAGTATTTTCTTCATTCCATTTCGTTTTGTTCTCTTGTGAGTTTTCCGCCCGACAAAGAGTTCAAAGCATAGACAGCATTGATGTCGTCTTTGTCGTAGTCGTTGAACGACTTAGACGATGGACGACGGACTGTGATAAACATTTAATAAAAAATCAACAGAAATAGCCCCCAAAAATGAATTGTGAAAAAAATTGAATAACATCACACATTGTTGTGTCTTTGCCATGGGCACTCCGCCACCCCACTTACCCACCCACCCACAAGATGCTGCCAGACAGACAAATAAACTTAACAAAGTGTACAAAGAAAAAAAAAAAAAAAACAAGTCAACACCGTTCCAAGAAAGGGAACTCGCGTTGTTCACCCAATTGATTCCCACACTATTTGATAGAGACATTTTCCAACGGCAACAACGATGAGAACAATGACGTTCTGTCCGTTGCCAAATATAGCGTTTGTTGTTATTAATACTTTTTATGTTCTCGATGACATTTCATTGGCATAGGTCTGTTCGATTGGGCGCCAGTTGTCATTGTTATTGTTTGAGTACCAGCTGGCCAAGTAATTCCAACTTTACCAGCCACTTTAATTAGCTATGGCGTATGAGCAATAATCCATTTGAAAAATATTTATACCAACCCATGTCCCCCCCCCGAGTGTATGACCCTCATACACACACACACAAACGCTGTGTGTGTCAATGGTTTGCAAATATCCTCCCGCCTTTCCCCCCTAATCAATTAAAGCAATTCCCAGCATAGAATGTGCAATGGCTAAAAGAAATCTACCAACAAATACTCGATGGCACGGTTGGTATATACACACATACACACACTCCGCTACAAACACACATACATTCGCCCATAGACACAATCAGTGTTATTGTGATTAAAATCGTAAAACATAACTTGTTCATCCTGCAAAATAAACGAACTTCCCCACCAACTATTCGTATTATATTCGAACGATTCGATTCGACTCGATTTGCAATCATTGCAAAAACAAAAGCAACAACAACAAAAAACAGAATTGAAACTGAAACAAACCCCAAGGCAGCATCTCAGCAATGTAAATATGCACCCCTTTCCCCGACACTCCACTCAAAATAATCCAGGTTCATCAAGGATGTGTGTTTGTCAAAATCCCATAGCACAGACACACACACACACACACACGCGCACACACAAACAGTCTCACACCCACTTAAGCTTACAAAGAGAAATGAAGAAATAAAATATAAAACTCTCTGTTGTTATTTCCCGTAAGACTACAAATGCCGATGCTGGTGCTTGTTCTTCTTGAAATTCTGTGTGTTCGCATTGCTTGGCTGTTGTTTTTATTTTTGAATACCCTACTCCATGCAGGGAGGTGTGAGTGTGTGGGTTCGAGTATGAGAAAAAACCATCTCAATCTTGTCTACAAACTGCAATTTGCTGAGGATTATCTGTCACATTACCATTAGTTGTCTGTACCGATCGATTAGAACTCTGTTCAGCTGTGTGCTTTAATTTTTTGATATACATTGTCCTCGTGACAGTATCTGGGATGAACGCTTCTCCTAACTTTCTTATTTTTTAGAATAAAACCAGTTCACTTAAATTTTAATCTTAGAAGTCGGACCATGTTCCACTTCCACAACGAAATAAGAGACAGTTTTTTCCTGCAGTTCGAAAAGAATTTTCCCAACGTCTTACAATGTCTTCGAAGTAGGACATCACAGAGTCGGTCTTACCTCCTAAATGGTTTTTTCTACATTTCCCTTCCATGCAGGCTTGTTGTTGTTGTTGTTTTTTTCATTGTTTTTGCTAACCATCTTTCACATCATTTCAGTTCCGTTGTTTTTGTAGCTCTTGATGTTGTTGTTGTCCCATAAAAAATTCTCCTAATGATAATTTGCCTCAAGGACACTGGCAACATGTTGTCTGTTGTCTTTTTCCTCAATGTTTTTGTTGTCACAGATGATGTAGTTGTCCTTATTGTTGTTGTTGATGTTATTGTTGAGCCATTATTCTTCTAAGCCCTTGGTAGTAGAGAGGGGAGTTGGGATTTTCCTGTTTGCTTCTCAAGGAATTGTAACTTCCTTGTTTCTCCTTTTGAAGATGGCTGTGATTTAATGGCTTCCATTTACCCTCAACGCCCCTCACCTCTTGGCCGACACTTGAAGTCTAGTGTTTACACCATGTAATTGTCACACAATGGCATGGCTGGATTGAAATGCCTTTGGAGCATTCTCCAAATTTCCCATCGAACGCACATACACACACACACACACACTCGCATAAAATATCGACGAAGGCTCTTAAACCTATAACATGTGTTCCCAGTAAATGCCAATAACGTTAAGCCGAATGAAAGTGTGGATGTGTGCGTGTGTATGTGGATCTATACATTTGGCCACACTCTCGAGGCCATGGCTTGATTCCGTAAGATGAAGTCTCATTTGGTGTTGTTTTCCACTTCTGAACACTCGTCTGCTTGCCATCGTTGGCAAAGTAAATAAATGGAGTCTTTTCGCCGGCATTTTGACATAAATGAAAAATGGCACCGCAAAGTGGCGGCGGGAGTGGCGCACACACACACACACACATTAGTATCCGTATTTTTGCAGCTACTGTAACTTGAAGAGGCTCACGGCTGAGTAGAAGGAAGAGATAGGAAGAAACTAAAAGGATTAATATTTCTTAATTGCCATTCATTTTAGGTATTTATGACAATTCGTTTAAACACAATTACACAACATTTGTGCGTGTGTGTGAGTGAGTATTTTAATATGTGGCAAATGTTGTTTTTGAAGAAACAAGCAAGGAAACCAAAATGGTTTGAACTCAAATGTACGACTAATTTATCTAAGCAATGGTATCATATGTAAGAATCTTCCGATTCCAGTGCCAAGTGTGTACGACTTTGACTTTAAAATCAAATTCCTATTCATTCTAGGGGAAACCAGTCTTATTATTCATTAATACATTGAAGGGGGTTACTACCTTTGGCATTCTACTGACATTCAGTCAATAATAACTGCTGTCAAATTTTTATACCAACAGAAGACTCCACAAACTTCCTAAAAAAGTAAAAAATGCCTTCTTTTATAAGACAAGGAAGGTCGGACTATAGAATAGTCTGACAACAGAGGGTCAGACTATATAATACTTAGAAATTAAAATATCACATGAAGCTCAGGAAGTATTTATGTGGAAGATGCAGCAGATGGCCTTTCTATACAGATTGGGTCGTTCTTTCAATAGACAAACATGAAGTTTCCTCATCGTAAAGAGAAAGGTCTTCCTATAGGGAAATCGATACTCCCTGATAAATCTTAGAAAGTCTCGGAAGACTTCATCTTGTCTTCTTCCTACTATAGAAGTTCAGACAGTCTTCTTCTTTAGTCAATGACAACATTTAAAACAGAGGTTATTTAAAACATTTTCCATCAGTTCAATATACATTTTCAAAATATTTTCCAAGAAGTGTGTCCGAATCAACCAAGTGGTAAAATATTTCAATTTGGGATTGGCTCTTCAGAATTTGTATTTTTTTTTTTTTTTTTTAATTTAAAAAATCTTGTTTTAGGTTCTAATATCTGAAAACTAAATTAAAATAAAGTTAGAAAACAAGGCGATATGCAATTATATATTGTTAAATATTCTTTGTCTTCCTATAAAACAGGTTCCTCGAACAGGCTTACCGAATGCTAAGAGAGAGTTTGCCCAAAACATTCGTTTTTTTAGTTACAAAAAAAAAAATAAAAATAAGTAAGCAAAGGCTATAGTGGACCGGAGCCGACCATGTGATACCATACAGTATTAAAATATATTTGAAGCCCCTTTCGATTCATTTTGGTCGCTCCACAAATGTTACCCTTGGTGTTTGACCGGGGCATTTGCTCCATATTGGTATTCAAACAATTTTACATAAAAGTTGTGGTCCATTTTACCCGCTTAATATAATGCAGTGGCCATCAAAAATCCTAGAAAAATTATGTATCGATTGGATTTAAATTGTGACCCGTAGAGCGACTGCAAAATCAGGAAAAGTTTAATTTTTTGGTCCATTTGAACCCCTAAAAATACATCTTCTAAAAAAATAGGCTTTTATTCTGACCTTAATCCTACCTATATGCACAATTTCGTGAGGATTGGGCGATAATTGTGATCTGAATATAATCAAACAAACCCAACACATAGTGTTGTAGGGTATAAAAATGTTCACATGTGTTGGGTTAAATTTTTATTAAAGATTTGGAAGTAGTATTATTTCGGACAAATAAAGAGTTGTTATACCCTGTACCGAATATTTGTAACATAAGCTCTGGGCATGGCACAAATGGAGTCTGTGTTTCAGAAATCTGCCACAGCATTCTTAAATCACTAAATATAAATAAATGAGGTTCTATAAATATAGTTTACTTCAAAAATAGGACAACATCAAACAAAAGTAAACTGCAAATGCAATTACCAACTTATAGTTGGTTGATTGAAATAAAAGTTAATTACACAAGGCCTTTGAAATGAATAACTACGAATATATTTTAATCAAAATCGCTGAGAACAAATTCAATTATTCTTATCTCTCCAATCTTATGACCAAGTATTATATTGCAAATCCTCCAGCTGGACCCGTTTTGTTGGCCAACAGCACCTTGACATTGTAAACTTTTATGGCACGTAAATGAATGGCTAAATGAATGCGCCCAACTTTTATGTCCGCTTATCTGTGTGGCTGATGCCGTCATAAATATTTTACGAGCATTTTTAAGGTGTTGTTTATGGACTGGCGGAAATATAGTCATTGAATCGACGTCAACTATATTATATTTTCAATTACATTTAAATATTTCTTTTTGTTTTGCAAACTTAACTCGTTTTTTGTCCAAAACAATGATTCGGATATGGAGGCTGAAGTGACGAAGCTAGGAAGTGAGGGTCAGAGTCAGGTTTGTTGTTACGTTTCAAGTTCTATTGCCGAGCATTTCTTCTGACTTCCCCTTTCACAGTTCTAATTCGATTTATTTTGAATATTAATAAGGTGCTGTTTACATCACGTGCGGCGTTCCATCATATTTGAATATTGAAAACACAAATTTGAAAAAAAAATACACTCTTTCATTTTACTACGGGAAATTTGAAAGCATTTTTTTTTTGTTTTTTCATTCACACATGAACTATGAAACGTCTATCATTAAAATTGTTTAAATTAAAATGGAATAAACAAATTATTTAAAGCTTCTTTCAATGTCTACCATCAGATACACCAGATAATTGATTCTTAGATTAAATGCCATTCGGTCTATACTCAATAAAAAAAGTTTTCAAAAATTATTTAAAACAGACCAAAAAATGAGAAAAGAACAAATAAATTGATTGAATTCGATCTACACATATAATCTTTTATTTCGATTCAATTGCAAATTTATTGCCGAAAAAATCCCTTTGATACGAAAGATTTATTTGGTTTCGCTAGTGTCTGTTTTGTGTGTGAATTTAAATCTCTAAAGAATTATTCATTTTAGTATAAACATAAATAATAGTACCGTCTTCTCCCCCCATCCTCTGGGATCAATAACATGATCCGTAGGTATTATTGAAGCTGAATACCAGTGGAATCGAAAACGTCAAAAGGAAAATCAATGTTCTCATTCAACCATTCAAAATATTGAACTTCTTTAAAAACAGATCGTAACGGCGAAAAGACAAGCAAACAGAAACATCCAACTAATCACCCATACAGAATACAGAACGCAGAACACACACAAACAATCAAACATATCAATTTTGCATTTCCATTTGTTCGGATAGCTGTTGCTGCAGCCAGCCATTCGTTATTTTTATTCAATGAAGTGAATTATTGGAAACTCACCAAATGGCCGATCGTAAAGCTTATTAGTGGAAGAAATTATTTTGGCAGATCTTGGCATATGCAGAAGCTATGATCAACATAAATGGTCTGCCACATTGATCTGTCGACGGTATGGAGGTCACGATTTAAAAGTGTTTAGTTTTGTTTTGTTTTCTTTTTTCTTGAAAAGGTGGGTGGCTTTTGAAAAGTGCCGGTAAAGTTGGCGAACTGCCATGAAGTTCCTGCTATATCGACCAGCCAACCGCCACCTGAGGGACAGCAAGTGCCTGAATGCGTGACACATTGATAGCCACAAGACATTTTACAAACATGCCCAACAAGGCATAAGGTCTGCTCATAATTTTAGGAATTGTGCAGCAGTTGCTTTTTGAGTCAAATATGTCTCTTATTTTGGATTTCCCTTAGAAAGCATGAATTTTTGATGATTTTGACTGTAAATCTGGAGATGGAGATGGGCACTGAAAAGCCGGACCATAAAAATTGTCCACCTTCTAATCCGCAGTCCTTATTATGTCGAATTTGGTTCTCTCAGGGAATGGAAATACTTTGAAAAAATGATCAACTAGTCTTTGACAAAATTGTCCAAACCCATGACAACACATGGGGGAAGTGGAACTAAACGAAAGAATTTTCTATTCGAAAAAAATAAACTTTGACAATTGCCGCATCAGTGCTGTCATTGCAATTTGTCGACTATTCTTTTATGGGGTTTGGACAAATCTAAATTGTTAATTAAAAAGAGATTTATTTTCCAATTCATTTGGAAGATCGTAAATTTTAGAAGATTATTTGCAATAAGCAATCGACAATTTATACTTTTGACAGTGCATCGTATCGCAACGATCCCGGCACTCACTCGCACACATCTCAACTTATCCAGCATCTCGGCTTTAAATGGGTTTGCGACAATAAAAACAAAGCTCACTTGTTTTCTACTCATCGCACTGGCGTCAGTCGTACAGCTTGCCCATTGGAGCGGACGCTGCTGCCGTCACTGGGTGAATGGATGTTGCTCCCCAGCGTAGTTCCCCATGGCATGAAACCGCTTCGGGTGTTATCATTGTTAAGTGTTAATAAATAAATTTCTAGGCACACACACACACACACACACACGAGCTTAGACAACGCTTTAGTGAGTGGTTCTTTTTGTTTATTTTTTAATTTATTTTGCTACTGTGAGAATATAAATTCTTTAATTAATATTAATCGTTGACAGAACTGGATGGGTAACTGGAGACTGGGGAATGAAGCGTGTTTCCAGTGTTTCAAGTTCAAGAAATGTGTCAGCCGATAAAGCAAACAGTCCGCAAAGATCTTGAAATGTTTGTTTTGTGTCAGCGATTATTTATGTTTTCATGTGCGACGCTTCGACCCGCCGAACGGGCATAAATCATATTAATTATTGTTAAATGATAAAAATAGCAACGAAAATGAAAACTGAATTTAAAAAAAAAAAAAAACTCGCAATAAATAATATTGATAAGCCATTAGGAATGATTTTCTATTTTATTAATTTTTATTTATTTATAGAGTTATAGACTGTTGTCGCACCTTGCCTTACCTTTCAATTCTCACTTGACTGCTAGATTTATTTTCACTATTGTCAAAAGAATTTAGATAGAAGGTTGCAAAGCTCTTTTAAAAAGAAATTCTTGGAAGAAAAGAAAAAGAAATTCCCGGAAGCTTTTACACTGATTGCCAGAAAAAAAAAATACAATTTATATAAACGTAAAAAAGTATTTAACAAGTCAAGTCGATTTTGCCGACTGATATATATCCTCAGCAACTAATCGTTTATTTGAATATACGATTAGGAGGTTCCAAAGGAGGGGGCCAATGTGGTGTTATATTTGGGCTATATCAATTACTTCATTCACCTTTTCATGAGAAATGTAGTAATTTTTGGAATATTATGTTATGTGCTTACATAGTGGACCCAAGAAATAATATTGGGATGAGCATCTAACATTAATTACAAAGTTATATTAATGGGCGTAATTAATCAACCTTTAAACCTTTTATGGGGGATGCACAAGATGCCAAGAACCGATGAATTCTGTATTCACATCAGATCTCAGGTTACCAAGTTTTAAAAGAATCGCTGACTTTATCGCAAAATTATACCTATAAATATTGAAAATTGTTAGGCTTTGTGAGAGAGATACCAAAAGAAGTGGGCCGATAACTTTCATCTTTACACCAGATCTTGTGTTAATAGAAATATTGAGATGTGTGAGATTTGATGGGAATCAAATGCTTATTACTGATTTATAAGTATGTTGGTAATTCAAAATGTTGACCATTTGTGGGGGAGGTACCAGAAGGAGTGGTCTGATATATTTTATTTTCACGCCTGATCTTGGGCAATTAGAAGTATTTGAAGATAATCGAATATATATTTTGCAAATTATAAGATATATAAATATTCACAGCGTTGACCCTTTGTGGGGGAGATACCAGAAGGAGTGGACCGACATATTCCACAAGATCTTGAGTAAAAAATATTATTGGGAATGCGAAAATTGTAGATAGTCGGATGCTTACTTCGCATTTATAAGAGCTATAATTATTTCAAACTTTGACCCTTTGTGTGGGAGGTACATGTTGCAGTGAACCGATATTTTCTATTATCGCACCTGACCTAGAACTAATAAAAATATTAGGATTTGCAAAGTTTGCCCAAAATGGGATCTCCTTTTCTTTTTATATAAAAGGAAAATAATTTTCTGTGAATATTTTGACCTTTTGTGGGGGGAGGTACCAGAAGGAGTGGACCGATATTGCCCATATCCGAACTCGATCTAAGTTTGATAATAATATTTCGATATACCAAGTTTGGACCAAGAGTTATCGTGCGATCAGTCAGACAGACGGACGGACGGACAGCGATAGATCGACTCCAAATGTCCAGAAACGGATTTGGTCAAAAGAGACTTAGGGTACAAAACCGTTAAATCGACTAGCCACGTTTTGACCGTATCAAATGATTCTTGGCCAGGAACTATTTGAATTGAGGATCTGATTTCACAATTTAGTAGATTTATTGTGTGTCCAAAAGTTATATTTCCCATTGACCTTAATTTGATATGAATATTACCACCGACCAAACTTGGACCATTTCGAAATTTTTGAACTATGATATGTTATTTTGAACTATCAAAGGTTAGTACCCTCAACTACAGTGGACCGATAATATGGAAAATATGTTGGGATGTGAACATTTTTCAGATGATCGGGAGTTGCTTTTCCACGTTAAGAGAACCGTTGACCATTTGGGGGAGATACATGAATGAGCCATTTGGGCCCTTCGCTCAGAATTAGAATTTGTTTCAATTTTATTTAGATTTATGTGAGAGAGCCAGTAGATAACTTCAATATGGACACTTACTATAACATTGGTAAAAAATGTTAAAATGAGCTACGTTTTTTCGAGAGTTTTGCTAAATAGAATCCAAATCACATGAAACGGAATTCATCCAAATAAACTTTGAATCGAAAACAGTGATTTCAATGAGGAACGTTTGGCCGGCTTCATACCCTCTGTAGGCACTTAGACTTGGTGTATGTAATTGGCTCATTTATAGGACACTTTCATGCTGCCATAATACACCTACTGAGTACATTTTAAATTAGATACAGTATTCAAGTGGCAACAATTTACCTGCTACGATGTTAATTGGTCGGAATTATCCTATAGGACATTTCGCATCCTTCTACAGTATAATAATTCTCTCCATGCTGTTGTTGTTTTTTGTAATTAATCTACAGTTGTCTTTACAAATGCGAAACATAGTCATTCAAGAGTTCACCCACACACATACATACGTGCGTCTGCATATGGATGTAGACTCACACATGTTCATACATATGGAGCCAAACATTGAATAGACAGTTTTTGTTCACTTGGCGGAGTGTTTGCATTTTAGCTCGTTTAACAAAAATTAGAACACATTAATTGCACCGCTGCAGACTGCCGCTGCCAGACGGGGAGGGAGTGGTTCGGTGCTTAGAAATGAGAAGTTCTCACAATCAACTGAGGCACACACGCACACATTTATGACTTGATCCAGAAGTACGCAGAATAAAAGTTTCTGGGATGTGGAGTTAAGAATGTGGACATTAGGGTGTACTGAAAGTGATGCAAACCAATTGTAAATGTCGACAATACAATGGTTATGGTTCTCTATCCCCCTGTAGGGAGCAATCCAAAATTTGGGGCACAGGTTGTTGCTATTTCGAAGAAATATCATTGCATTTTGGAACACGGCAATGAAGTACCAACAAGTCACAAAAAGCAATGATTCACTTTAAAAAATACCTATATGTCCGCCGCATGCACAGGTGCCCACCAGTCAAATTTCAAAGCCCTCAAAATGCATCAACAGAGGAACTGCTCAAACGAAGCTCTTTGCTGCATTTCATTGTTGACGCCAACGACACGCTGTCTGTAAATGACGACAAACAAAACCGAAACTACTCTTCTGCCAGACATGTGGCCGGCTGGTCTGCTGATGGTGGTGACGACGATGTGTCACAGTCAACAGATTGCACAGCATGCACTCTATCAGACGACTGTCGATTTTGATTATTTTGCCACTTGGTGCTTTCGTGTAATTTGTGGCTAAGTGCCTGTCACTTTGCTTACCGGCTCATCCATGTGTGTGAGTGTGTGTGTGGGAGTGGGTGTCTAGTCGACAGTCTGTTGTGACTGCTGACTTGTTTATACAGGAATTGTCAAAGACACATAGCGTCAAAAAGAAAAGAAAACAAAACAAAAAAGCGCCTTTTGCACTCAAACACAAGACGAAAATCATTCATTCAAAACAATATTCAACACTCACACACACACACACTTCAAATTCAACAAAGATTTACATACAGAAGCAAAAAAGACATGTTCGAGTGAATATCGCATGCACATCTCTAAACAAAGTGACTAAATTAAAACAAAGTGCCTAAATTATATGCTAATTATCGCTGGCGTTACAAGACAGCGAGCGTCCCCACTTGAGGTTCATTTGCATATTTCGCACGCATCTCACTTTCAATGATCCGTCCACTTAGTCGATCTAACCAGGCATCACCATCGCCGTCGAATTAAGCAGCTAATCAGCATTTTGTGACTGGCAAATAGACAGAAAACGTGATTTTGTAAAAGGCAGGTCGTGATTATTCACTTAATCGTCGATTCGAATAATTTATGCCGAACATGTAATGTCGGGTTGTAAACTCCGATAAGATCGGAACATCAGCTCATTGCGATTGTAAAACATGACTCCGGTCTTCCACATTTTAGGAGATGAGTATGCCTCGGCGGGTAATTACTGTGGCTGGGAAACGAGATTTCCACAAAACAATGAACATAACGAAAGAATCTAATTCGTTTTTAAATTCAAAATCCATATGAACTTCGAGATGCATGCACCACATCTAACAACAATGAACAACTTCGAGTTATGTGGTTGTGCAAATAGGCATGTAGGCAACAGCGATGGTCTTGTAACGATGACCAAATTTTTGTGAAAACAAAATAGTTTAACGAAGGGATGTTCGAACTAAAGACAAAATAAATTGGAGAGATATGTACCCTCAGAAATTGACTGCTATTTTGATTAGGCCCATTTTGGTCGTATCAAATGATATAGCCCAAGGTGAGGGTATAATGAGATGCTGGATAATTACAAAAAATTTTTTTGGCAATTTTTGTGAAGTAGATGATAGCAAGTATGAACCAAATAACATTGCTGTATATGACTTCGACAAGGATAATATCGAAAACTATTTATTGGTGCAATAGGTGTACCCGACCCAGTTTCATCAAATTGTAAAATTCTCTTGAATATCAGAAAATCTATACAATTTTGCTGTTATTACGTATATGGTGAGCAATAACGGTAAAATCAAACGAAGATGTACATCGAAGCTATAAAAAAAAACTGAACCGATCTCGATAAAATGTGGCAGGTATTTTCGAGCAATATCTGATGCCCGGTATCAAATATCATTGTTGATCGATTGTTGTTACGCATGTGAGGGACTTTAACACCAAATCGGATGAAATATATAGTATATGGGTGCTATAGCTATATCTTAACCGATTTTCACCAAAATTTAAAGAGCTTGCTTCTGGGCTGAATTCCGTCGCATGTGCCAAAATTCAGTCCATTTGGGCTGATATTACCCATTTAGTGTACAATAAACCTGAAATCGGATAAAGATTTATATAGGAGCTATATTCAAATCTGAACCTATCTTCTCAAAACTTTGTGCACTTATTTCTAAGCTGTATCTGATATCTGGTACCAAATATTATTGTTGTGGATTGCATATCACGCATGTGAGGGACCCAAACGTATATATGGGAGCTATAACTATATCTGAACCGATTTTAACCATGTTTGCTTCTAGCCTGAATTCGGTCAGGTCATTTGGACTGATATGGCCAATATCTTGGTGCTCAATTAACCCGGAATCAGTAGAAGATATATATGGAAGCTATGTCTAAATTTCAACCGATTCTCACCAATTTCAATAGGGTTCGTCCTTGGACCAAACAAATCTTGTTTGGATAATTTCATCTCAATCGGATAATAAATGCGACCTGCATTTTGTTCACAAAAATACATGGACCGACGGACAAACAGACTGATATGCATAAATCGGCTCAGAAAGTGATTCTATGAAGATCCTCAAAAGTAATTATGTGTCTATCTCGCTTCCTTCTCCAAATTACAAACAAATGCACAAAGACATAATACCCTTACCAATATGTGTATATTAGGGTATAACAAGAATCCTGTCTCTCAAGAGAATAACTTTTATCAGATCTGTGTCGTTTAGTGTTTCTTTCTGCTACTCATGAGTTCCAACTTTTTTGAAGAGAGAAAAATAAATTTCGAATTGGGTTGTCAGTGAACAAATTCAAGTGGTGCAGTGGATAATGAGACCATTAGGCCAATTCTTTGAGTAAAATTAAAACTTATACTCAGTGATTGGACATACTATTTTTGAGATTCTTTTGAAGGCACATAATGCACTTTTTTGTGTACCGATATTTTATTCAAATATTTTTATGTAACACAACCTCTTGACTGCAAAAGCGTTTATGAAATATGCCAAACTATCCAATTTCATATTTTGTTAACATTTTTCTTCTACTTTCAATTTATGATTGGCCAATGCATTGCACATTTCATCGCCTCACAAAAAATAAAAACCTACATTCATGGCAGACGAACTATTAAATTAGTCAATTTATTCCGTTATTACACCGGCGTTCTTAGCACCGCTTAGAAGAGGCAATAACATTAATAAATTAAACAAAACAAGCCATTAGGCACATAGAGCGCATTCCCGCACTGAAATCGGCCTGCAGTTTGGCCGATTAGCGAGGCGCATTGCTCGATTTGTTTGCTTTCGCTCAGAAACCAAAAACAAAGCAAACCAAAAACACAAATTAGCAATTTCGAACACACATTGTCGGCGCGGTTGTTTAGTCTGAATGAAATGAAAACAAATAAATAATTCAGACAATTCTGGGGGCGCCGCTTGATTTGTAACCAAAACTGGCGTAGATGGCGGCGTCCACCCTCCTGTCAATGGACTGGCACGACAAGCATTCCAAATGTGGCCTTTTTCTCTCCTGTATGGCCAGCCGCCGAATGGCTTTATAATTATTTGAGGCCAAATGGAATTCCGAGCACGGTTTTCTTGTTTTAATTTACGACAGAAGATAATCGAAACAATAAAATAATATTTAAAATGCAAAAGCAGAGTCAGCTGGTGTTCAGGGGGATATGAGTTATGGAGAGCACAAATACGCTTCTTTTTAGCACAACATTGTAATATGCATATTGGCGGGTTCGGTTCTGCGTTCGTTCGTTCGTTCGTTCGTATGTCACTATTGGTGGCGGCAAATCATTGTCAATGGATATGGGAGCAAGAGCGGGGGAATGTGGGCGCCTTTGGCCAATAATCCATTACGATAATGGAATATAATTTAATCTGCGCCGAGTGTTGACACTTTTAGAAATTGTTTACAAATCGTTTTTCGAATTCTAGAGCAATACCAATTAAAGTAAATAGTTGCGGTCATTTGCATTGCATTTTCCCCGCATTCAAGGTTCCATCAAAAGTTGTGCAACGATTCTTATTGTGCATACCAGATGAGATCGATTGAAATGAAATAAAAACAGACAAAAAAAAACAATAACATATTGAAATTCCTGAATGGGATCGAAATTAAGGTATTGTAACCTTTATAACTTATATATAATGTCAAATCGAAAGGAATCATTCAATGATGGTTACACCAGATCGTAGTTCTACGCCTTAGACCATCATTTGACAGAGTGAAAACTCCGTAATATCTGCTCGAATCGTCCATGAGTTTGACACCCACATTGGGAAATTTTTAGAAGGCCAACCATCTATTTGTTAATACAAAAAGGCTACCAAAGTTTTAGCCTCCAGAAAACCGTTGTCCGAAAATTACATATTTTTTAGCATGTTTAGTCACATCTTCGAGATGTGTTGGGCTACACCAAAGTGAGGGTGACATGTTTTTCAGAATGCTCTCTTTTTGGACAACTCCATGTTGAATAGAGATTTGTTGTACCGTTAAATAGCTCTAACTTATCACCCTTCTCCACATTGTGGGAGATACAAAAGAAAATAATACCTCGTCCACCAAACTCCGGAAACTAAACAATGTTAGAAATATTTGCACAGTTCTATAGAATCCTATATCGGTTCCCCACTGTCTCACTGTCTCTTGGCCGTTCATTTAACTTCAAGTACCTAATTGGGCCTTTATTTATGTTTGTCGTGTGTCGCCGATTTATTTAGTTATCATTTTCAAATGAATGATAGACTGAATAGGCGAATTGAATTCAAAAAAGAAAACAAAGAATAACGAACGAATGAATGAATGAAGGAATTAAATAAATTGAGTTAACACCAGGCCAGGCGAGAGCAGACCGTGTTGGAATTTTCATTGTCTATTCGTGACTGTTTGTTTGTTTTTTTTTTGGCTGTCTGTCTCCCGCAGACAACAGTGAGCAACAAGTGTCGCCGTTGTCGCTGCAACAACAATGGAAGAACATGACACGCTTGCCGAGAACACGCTCAGCATCCAGCATGTGGCCAATAGCAATAAATAGCAATACTGACTGTTGACAGTTGGTGTAATCAAATTTGACACAATAACTGCTGAATACAATGTCGGCTAAAACAACAAAGCGGCTGAAGCGGCAAAAGGTGTCTATTTAAATATTTAATTAATTGCAGCCAAGTTTAAATTGAAGTCTAGCTATAACTAATTTGCGAATAATTGTCAGCCATTAGTTTTTATGACAAGGTTTCGGCGATTAAATAGATGTACATTTCATTTCTCAATTATATCCGAATAGTGTCACTGACAATTTCACTCCAAGTGAAATATTCACTTTCAAAAGGTGGCTATCAAATGTTTATATTTTGTATTACAAAATAATCTGGTCCGATCCGATGGTTGCTCCTTTAATATTTTCATATATAAACGAAAAATGTGTTGCTTATTATTGGGGAAAATATCCTATTCGCCACTCTGTCTGTTAAAAAATTATGAATATATCTACAATTGAAGGGACTAACAATTCTTCCGAATCAAAAACTACATAAAGTCAACTAATTTTTCGCGGAAGCTTCCTTCTATACGCAACATTCCATAAATATCCACCATTCTCGTGGCTGTGTGTGTGTGTGTGAGTGTGGTGTTCATGCGGTCGCCCGCTCATGGACAACTGCATTTGTGTTTTATTTGTTGGAATATCCCTTGAATCGTCTGCCTGCGTAGATTGTAGCATTGAGTGGCGTGCACACAGACACAGAAACACACACACACACACACTCTTACATGTACCAAGCAATGGATGGATGACCTTCACTGATGGTCGCCACATGGCCATGGCGGTTCATGCAGTTTGTACTTTATAGTTTAACAGCCATTAACTGTGACATTACATGGATAAAAGAGCGACGCGAGCGAGTGTAAGTGTGAGTGTGTATGTGTGTGTATGTGCGATGGTTGTGTTAAAGTAAACTCAAAAACTGGCCTTTGGAGCCATCTATTATTTCACTTCCTGTCGGTGTCGTTTGTTGCGGTTAATATTGCATTAAATATACCCGACAGGAATGCATTTGTTAGGTAGCGGGATGGATGGAAAACAGCTGTCGTTGTTTATTATCGTCTAAAAGGATAATTAATTATCCTGATAGTAGTTATGTGTAAACATAAGTGGTTTAATGTGACCTAATTAAATTGAATGTTATTTTCTGTATTTATTGGAACAGCGAACTGGATATCGAACAACATCCAGTCGAAACAACCGGTGTCACCATTTAAAGATTTTTTCATGGAAGGAGTTTTAACAGATCGTATAGCCTATATATACATTTTTGAAATAAAGACAGAATCCTAGAGCTTTAGGTTTTGACACTAGAATTCGCATTATAGACATATTTAATATAGGCTACATCGGTCCGGTTAAATTGCAGCTCACATTTATAGGTACCACAATATCCAACTGAACCTGTTGTAATTTGTCATTTCGGGTCCCCAATAGGTTAAATCCCTTTCGGTCAAAAAAGTTTAATGTTCCAAGAGAATCGACCCTTTCTAATAGAAGATGCAACATCAACGTTTCTAATATTAAATAATGTTGGAGTAATTGCCCTTTAGATTCAATCTTCTATTATTATATTTGGATTAATTCGTTTGTAGCATAAAAAGGATTGCAGAATATTTATCCAGCCCTTTTCGCTGTTTCTAAAATGAAACCTGAGCATTGGTGGAACTAATTTGCTAAAACATGTGCGAATTCTAATCACAACCCCTTTCTTATTCCAACAAAACTTAGACTTGAGTTGAACACTCCACTGTCACATAGACGGCTTTGTTAATCCTACATAGCTGGAAAAATTCCAAAAGTCTTTTGAGGACTAGAAAAAAGATTAGAGTTCAACAAAAAAATAACAACACACACACACACACAAAACTAAACAAAGTAAAGTAAAAACAATATCACAAACGAGCAACACGAATTGAAACCAAAGTGAAACTAAGGAACTGGAAAATTCCATTTATTTGAAATCCATGGAGGGAGACGACAAATACAACGACCAGCCATCATCTTCATCAGTGATCCAGAACAAAAAGTCCATTACTTACATTGCTCACGTGTTCGTCCTTTTGGCTTTGTTTAGCGACCACACTCACACACACATACACACAAGGACTACAAATGTGTAACAAATTGATTAACAACCGACCAACAACACAAGCCCCTACCTCGCTCGGAAAAATTATCTTCCGCACATGTTGGTGTGCACTTGTAAGCTATACGACCATCGTGGGTTATGTTATTTACGTAGAAGCCGTGTGGAGTTTTCTGTGGGAACGAAGAAAGTAATCTGAAAATTTTTAGAAAATGTTGAAATGTGCGTGAGTTAGCAGATATAGTCGATCGAGGTATTCCATGCTCATACTTCATCTAATACCGATAAAAATAAATAAAAAACGAAATCTAGCATGTATATCCAATTTTAAGCGAAATCATAAATTCCATATTCATCTCAGGTTTCTGGTTGAGAGAAATATTTAGATATAGAAAATTATAAAGAATCGTTGACGTGTTATGACAGATAAATCTATTGAAAATTGTGACCCTTTGTGGGTGAGGTACCAGAAGGGGTTCGCAGGTATGAATGATCATCTTCACAACAGATCTTGAGTTAGCAAAAATGTTTGTATGTGTACAATTTGAAAAGAGTTGGATGCTTATTTCTCTTTCTTGGAGCCTTTTTGTTTTTCAAAATCTTGAACCCTTCCATCTTTACACCAGATCTTGTGTTGATGGAAATATTGAGCTGTACCAAGTCTGAATGGAATCGCATGTAAATTTCGCGTTTTATGAGCTTCATAGATATTCAAAATGTTGATCCTGTTGTAGATCCTGCAGTAGATCTTGTGTTAGTAGCAATACTCGGATTTTATAATCGTTTTAGTTATTCAAAACTTTGAGCCGTTGAGAGGGAGATACCAGTAGAAATTGCCCGATCTCTACCATCTTTATAACAGATCTTGTGCTGATAGAAATATTGAAATGTGCCAAGTCTAAATGGAATTGGATGTTAATTTCGTGTTTTATGAACTTCATAGATATTCAAAATGTTGACAATTTTGTGGGGGCGAGTGTACCTGAAGGAGTGGGCCTATATATTCTATCTTCACACCAGACCTTGGGATAAAAAGAACATTGTGATATGTGTAATTTGAAGACAATCAATTATAAGAGCTATAATTACTCAAAATGTGGATACTTTTGGCGGGAAGACCTTTTGGGGAGAAGTACCCATAAAGGGTCAAGAGTTTGAATAATCATAACTCTGGAGCTGGAGGTATACCTCTGTCGGAAAATCCGACTAATACTATTTTACTTGCTTTTGAAAATTTCGACCTTTTGTGGGGGAGGTACCAGAAGCGATGGACCGATATTGCCCATCTCCGAACTCGATCTAAGTTTAATAATAATATAACAATGTACCAAGTTTGGACCAAATCGGATATTCCCTTCGAGAGTTATCGTGCACATCAGCCAGCAAACAGACAGACGGATATCGCTAGATCGACTCCATAAATGTCCTGAAACGGATTTGGTCCAAAGAGATCTATATAAAATAAAATTGTTATTTCATAAATACATTTCTTATACATATGCTGAGATACCCTTTGAATTACATTCGAAACTTAACTGTTTTTTTCTGACAAATTTTCATTCATGGGAAACAGTCTTTCAAATAGTCTAGAACAACGACAATAAGTGGAACAATAAACGCGGCTTGTGTTTTTAGAGTTTTCCCTCTTTTTTACATCTTAACAATAAAGGGAATTATCATCGGTGGCACCAGTACCTTCCAGATTGTACGAGAACAGAAAAAGAACATCGAGAAGAAGAAAATCAATTTCGCCATATTTCAAAAACATATTTTTAGATCCTTAATCACAATATTTTTTCTGGATTAATTGCATCCACCTTCTTAGCAGTCACACTTACACACCTACAGAACACCAATATCGACAATAGGATGGCGTATGAGCGTTGGTTGCAAGTACCCATTACTCATACGCCTCACTTTAAATTATTTTTAATCAACCAAGAATAGTCTATAATTCTTCTAAAAATCTTTCCAATATCAAGACGTACACAAATCAATTCACATCTCCAAATGTTCTGCACCAACATTGTCCTCATAGAAAATTAGAAAAAAAAACAACCATATATAGTCTTGAAGTCGTGAAAACTCTCCAGCACACCTTCGCATGCCTTTGGCAAGCGAGCGTATTTAATCTCATTTAATGTGATTGACTTTCTTACGACGGAACAAATCAAAATGGGATATAAGGAAAATCAGGCGGAAAATAAACTAAATAACACAAAAAGGGGGAAATTAGAATTGTATTTAACAGCGGAATTCCAGAGGACGATGAATTTCAAATAACCATTGGTACACACAACAGTCGGAAGAACAGAACAATGGAAGAAAGCACACACATACACACACACGAACATTACAAAGTTTGTGTGGAGTTTTTTCCTTTTGTTCAGATTGCCCGCGTGTGGGTAATCTCAGGTCAGCAGTGGCATTACTTTGTTGTTGTTGCAGTTAATCATCAATCGTTTGTGGTGGCAACGAAGAAAAAAGAAAACCAAATGTTTCTGACATTCGTTCCGAATCTAATTAATGAGAGATTTTGTTTTTGCCAACAATAGGCCTCGAAACTATTGCTAAGACCTACTAAAATGAGGATTTCCGGATTAAAAGTTGTTATTAAGTTAAAAGTTTTCTTTCTCTCTATCCCTCCTCCTCTCTTTGTTCACATAGCGCACAACTGGAAAATGCCAACTAGCCAGCCGTCCTCGTTGGAGCACGATGATGACAGCACAAATCCCAACAAGACTTCCAATCAGGCGGACAATGACCAAAAGAATTCCACAACAACGGGACCCAATGAATCGAACCTAAGCAAACGGGGTTCACAGTCACACAATGCCGAAGAACACAGAGGGTCCGCGGGAAGCACTGCCATAACGCAACACAGGAACAGTGGGTCGAGAGACTCGAACGGCGGCAAGGCCGTAGACCTCTACATACGGGGTCCCGATGGCGGAGGAGGTGGCGGCGGAGGCGGAAGCGACAGTGTCGAAGATGCTGGCGAAGAGACTGATGTTATTGGCGATCTGGTTGGTCATTTCGGCAAGTGGCAGTTCCTGATGACCATACTGCTGTCGCTGTTCCAAGTACCCAACACCTTTCACATATCGTCGTCCATATACCAAGTGCGTCCGTTGACTGACATTTACATAATTCTCTCCCCTTTCTCTAAAGTCTGTTTGTCATGTCTGTTTTAAAGGCGGCCAGCAAGGATTTCTGGTGCAAACGACCCACTCACCTGCAGCACTTGCCCGTGGACGTGTGGCGCAACCTGAGCAATTCCAATGACAATTGCTTTCAGAATCTGGTGGACTGGGGAGGCATTAGCAACGAAACCATGCAGCAATTGCAACAGGTACGTATGGCCGGCCTGTGTGGGAGTGACCACACGGGATTTTCGGAAATGGAAGCTCACATTGTTTTTGTTTTTGTTGGCATTGCCGTCTTGTCTGGTATTGTTACAGCAAGGATCCGTATTCAAGAGTTTCATTGGCAACAATGAGACACGGCGAGCCTGCTCAGCCTGGGAATATGCCGTCGACGATAACGTGGGGAACAGTTGGACCTCCCAGTGGGACCTGGTGTGCGACAAGGAGTATTTGAAAAATGTGGCCGAAATGTTTTTCCTGTTGGGTGTGGCAACGGGTGGCATCATCTCCGGTTATCTTTCTGACAAATTCGGCCGCAAGACCATGCTCTTCATATCGGCTGTGCTGCAGACCATATTCGGTGAGTATGCCTCTGTCAATTGTAGATTGCAAACCGACACGAACGTGCAAGGACATACAAGGACACACATTGAGGAAGCAACCAGTGAATGAGATTCACTGTGACTTTGAACTTGACAGCCTGCTTTGCGGTATTCACCTCTACACCTGGCCAATGACAAAACTGGCACTAGGAAGCACCTTCACTTGAGGTGGCCACAAACAAAAAGACAAACGGACAGACACACCGACCGACAGACACGTGGCTGGCTGAGTCTTCTTAATTGTTTTAATGTCACTTATCAGCCGTACTCGATTCGTTTGAAGAACAAGGTTTAATTGAGAAGGTCCTTTTGATGAGGATGCTACAATGAGTGCTGCAGCATGCATGGCCGAACATGACTGGATTGCAATACCGATGTTGTGTTCCAACAACACCTACACAAACGAGTAGGTGTCCCAAACACCCAGTTGATTGTTCGAACCACAATGTGAATGAATGTTCAACATGCACCCACACACACACATGCACACACTCACACAATCACAACTACAGACTATGCAAAGCAATTACAATTGTCCTTTTGTGATGTCATTGCTATGACTACTGAAGTGGTGGTGCTCTTTCCCAGCAGCACTTTAATGGAAATTTAAAAATAGCCATTATTTAAATTTGTATTTCGATTTGAACAATTCAGATTTAAAATAGAATCGATGTAGGATATATGAAACACACACACACACACGAATACAGGTATACCATCGAACATAAATAAAAAATACAAAAAAAAAACATTGATTTGTTTATCTCTCATTGACATCCTGAATATCCTGTGTATTTTTTATATTTATCGTCATAAATACAGTTATGTTTAATTTCAATTTCAAGGAATTGAGAGGCGTTACTCTGCATCCCCGATAGAACGCAATTGATGCTGCTGACATTATTCAAATCAGCAGCGAAAACAATTCTGGGAAACTTTTGAAATTGATTTTAGGAATCTCCTGAACTGCCAACAAGGAAGATGTGAAGATGTTACGTAAACATTTCCAGGGAAATATTGTTTTGTATTTGTGACCATTTTTTCAATAACAATTGAGTCAAAATAAAAAAGGAACTCCCACCGGCTTGGCACTTTGTCCCATTCTGTGGCATGGTAGGTGTTTCCGCACGTGTTGCATAAGAGGAAAGCTACACACACTGTTAGTGGTTTACACAATTAGCCAAATTTTGATGAGCTAATGTATAGCTCAGAAATTTATGGATTCAATACTTCTAAAAAACATACATATCCACTTAGTCAGAGTAAAATAAATAAACGGCTACAAATAGCATTTGAGAGGGGAAAAAATGTTGTATCTGCGAAATGAGATGATTCCTGCAGAAATTATACTCCAGTGGAGCTGTCCATGTAGTCCGATCAGGTCATAATTCCAGTTTGAAGTTTGGCAACAATTCGTAGCCGACAAATAGACTGACAGCCGACACATAGCTATATCGACTCTGTCCATGGGTATACTACGATCACTAAAAGGCTGGCTTATGACCAAAATTTCGAGGTGTTACGAACTTCACAGCTGAGACATACCCCGCCCTCTCCTCATAGTTGTGTGGCACATCTGGTTCGAATCAAAAATTGTTTCTTTTATTTATGTATTTATGTGTGTGTGATTTTTTTCTCATTTCAGGATTGGCATTGTACTTCCCCCATTCATTCGAATTCTATATAACGCTCAGAGCCCTACTGGGTCTGGTATCAGTGTCCGTAACCTATTCGGGCCTGATATTAGCCATTGAATATGTTGATGGCAAATGGCGTACCATAGCCGGCATGTATAACCTGTTTCCACTGCCAATATCATACATGGCTATATCCGGTATCGCCTATCTGACGCAGGATTATCAGCGGCTTCAGTTGTGCATTGGAATACCGGGCATTTTCCTTTGTTTTTTGTGGTGAGTGGAAATTTTAATTGCTGTAGCTTCCCATAGATAAATGGGAGTAATAAATTATTATGCCATCGTATCGCCCTCTTTCTAGGTTCGTAGTGCCTGAATCGCCACGCTGGCTGCTTGTCAAGGGACGCATCGACGAAGTAAAACAAATTGTGGAAGCCGCAGCCCACTTCAATAAACGTGACTTGCCCAGCGACTATGAGACGCTGCTGAAACCACCGCCCCAGGAGGAGAACTCCCAGGACTTCTTTTACTTGTTCAAATCACGCTACCTGAGGCGAATTACGATTTGTTTCCTTTGCATTTGGTTCACCATGAATTTGGCCTACTATGGCTTCATCCTGAACATGAACACGTTTGGTGGCAATGTTTATTTGAATTCGGTAAGTGAGCTATGGCAGCCGCAACGTACCATCCCATCAGCCCACTCGCATTCATCCATCATTCGCCCAGCGTTTATTAAACACTTGTTGATTTTATTTTTCTTTAATTATTCACACCGAAATGGAGAAAACAATTTCAGATTTCCAAGACATGAATGCTGAGGAGGAAGCGATGCGGGGGAGGTGGGCGGTGGCATAATATTCTAATGGCCTTTTCAATCAGGCAATAAACATCACGGCGATAAACATTTAAAACTTTCAGCATTCAACATGTGGAAAATGTTTACATGGAATGTTTCCCAGACAGTTTTGCACCCTGGCATACACGCACACATACACATAGGCCACATACATAATTGCTTGTATTTTGATATCACAAGCAAAGCAACAATACACGGCTGGCCAATATTTTGGCAAAATGCCCATGAATTGTTAAAAATTATGTTTCGCTGGGTCTCCAAGACAGTGGTTTGCAAATCACAGACAAAGGACAATTTCTCTTTTTGTGAAGGGTTCGACGTAAGCCTTTGTCAGGAACGCCATCTATAATGTAGCTTATTCCAATATGAAGGAACCATTTTTAATACTGCTTTCATGGATAGTAGTTCCGATGGTCAGAAATGTGAAAAGATATGATAGTTTGCGTTGAAGTCTTATTTTAAAATTGACCCAATTTAATACCAAAATGGGGGTTAAAATTTTGACTTTTCGTCAAGAAGGCCAAAAAAGAATTAGACCAAATACTCGTCATTTTCGGAACGGACAGACTCAGAGCGACCTGAAAATGACTTTATTCAAACATATCAGAAACCGATCCATTTATAGTCCTGAGTCTAAGTGTTAAAGGTATTTCAGGGTTGTATAAGACGGGGCTCATAACCAAACGGCGCATTGATTCTTCTGATAATTCTGGAATGATGTCTTACAAGTTATGTTATTTTAATATCAGTTTATTTTTCACCCTTTGTGATAGTTTTGCATAGCTTTTAATTGCATAAAAAAAGACTTTCTATGAAAGACGCTTCCTTACCAATTTGCTGTCGCAGTGCCCCCGTGCTGAATGTCAGTTCATCTGACAGGGGAATGTGTAAACATGGATAAATTGTTGTTGATGCCTGCTCACATTTCGTATTGTTTGTTAAGGAGAAGCATTGCCCATTCACTCCCATCCCCCCGCCCTCCCAATCCTTTATACACATTAAAATGATGGATGGTGACCGCAGGCAGATATTTCTCCTCTTTTTTGTTGCAGACATGTATTTCAATATTTAATTTTTCGTACACAATGTCGAATGCAAAAGTGATGGTCGATGGAGTTTTACACTTAACTAATTATGTGATTTTATTTCTCTTCACTTCCTAATTTAGGCTCTAGCTGGCCTGGTCGAGATACCCGCCATTGCAATTGCCATGTACATCATCTCGAAGGTGGGTAAGAAGTGGCTCTTCAGCGGTACTCTAATTTGTGCTGGCATTGCCTGCTGTTGTGCAGCCATCACCGAGGGCAAGGAGGACATTTTGTGGTTGAAAATCACTTTTATTATGATAGGTGAGGAGGGTGGGGGAGTGGAGTGCGAATAAAGATAATATGAAGTAATTGAAATGCATTTCTTGTGCCTTGCAGGGAAATTCACAATAAGTGCTGGCAACACAATTATGCCCGTTTACACAGCCGAATTGTACCCGACCGCCATACGTAATGTGGGTGTGGGAGCTTGTAATGTGGCTGCTGGCCTGGCTCTAATATTGACGCCGTATTTATCGCTCTTGGTAAGACTGTCGAGAATGTCCAACTTATGCGAATAAAACTTTTTAATGGTTTCGTTTCGTTTCGTTTTATTTGTTTTAGAATAAAATCGAAGATCATTTACTGATGTCACTTCTAACCGCTTGGTGTTTATTTGGCGGATTTGTGGTTCTCTTCTTGCCGGAAACAATGAAACAGCACGCAGCTAACACAAAAACCAAGGAAGAAAAGTAAGAGAAAGTAAAAGTAAAATGGAAAGAGATCCCCAGAAAATGTATTTCTTTTAAAATAGAGAAAAGCTTTTATCTTCTCTCTCTTGCTGATTTTCATAATTGAAATTAAAAATACGTATTTATTCAAATGTTTTTCACGTTTAAACCTTTGGAACGTTGAACTTTAAAAACAACACTTGTTGAATTGAAAAGGACACTACGTTGTCTATAAAATACGAAACAGGAATTGAGTTTTGGACCAAGATCATCATACTATTAAAAGAAGCTCTTTTTTAATTCCCCTTCTCTTTTTTTACAGATGTTAGAATAACAGCGGCGGCACCAGTAGCAGCAGCTGCAAAATGAAGCAATTCATATTTTCCAGTATAGCACGACTTGCTCGGATTTTGGCTGGTCCAGAATATTTTTCAATGGCTTTTACACATTTGAAACGCGCCCCGCAACCTTTTTTCGTTATCGTTATCGTCATCATACATACAACATTTGCATATCAACCTATTTACATACATACATACACATCAACATATGTACATGTGTAAGTCTGTTACTCGCTCATATATTTGTTACTATAATAGAAGAATTCCTTAGATTTTGATTTTGTTAATCGCAAAACCGCAAACAGGCAGGACCTTTAAGTTAAACATTCGCAAACACAAACTTATGCCCAAGTCGGAGGACTTTGATCATATCGTAAATTTGTCAATTGTTATGTAAGATGGAAACCACTCCCACTCCCCCAACCCCAACCCCAACCCCAACCCCAACCAAAACACGTACACACGCTCACACCTAGATTGTTGTAAAGATATTTTGAATTAATTAAGTATTTATATACATACATGTATATATAGTACTCATTTATACATATGTATTTACATAAACACATATACACACACGCATATATATTCATGCAGACAAAGCGATTATTAGTAGATATTTTAAAAGGAAAATGAAATGAAATTGAAAAGCCCAAAACCCAAATACATTTAGTCTGTAGTCAATTATTTACTAAGTGTTCCAAAACACCACACACCCACCCACCCACACAATCAAAACAAAAACTACAATTTATAGAAGAAGCAGGAATAATGTTGTATTTGTCAATTAATCCAAGAAGAATAACAACAACAATAATACACCCACATACATACATGCATAGATAGATGTGTATTAACAACTCAATTCAACTCGAATCAATTCTAATGAAAGAGAAAAACCAAAACAAACCTAATATTTATTATTGTGCATTTCCTTTTGTTTCTAATATATTTTTTTTTATAATAATGTAATCTTAAATCGTATATATATAGATATTTGAAAAAAAAAACAACCTGACAGGTCACAATACATACATCTATTCATAAGTGATGCGGTGCTACTGCCATGCAAAAATGAAGAATAGTCAGGAAGACATAGGAGAAGAGAGGAATGTCCTCTATTCACACACACACATACTTTTTTGGTGGCATCGTGTAGTTGTTAGTCAATTGGAAAATGAAAAGCAAAGCAAAAAATCAAAACGTGAAATACAATTTGAATGTTGTTAACAAAAAAAAAAAAGAAAAAGAAAACTAAACTAATCAGATCTTCGAACGTTGTTGTGTTGTATTTGTCGTATTGTTATTGTAAAGTATTGTAACAACATATGGATGTTGCTTGGCACAAACACACACACACAACAACCCACAAATTTATCTAATTATAAAAAAAAATTACAATGTACTTAAGAAATACAAAAATATATATATCTGACATTCTATAGAGATATATATATAAATAAACACTTAATTACCTGGATATATTTATTGTTTTGTCTACTCCTCTTGTGCCCCTCCACCTTCTACTAACCCACCGTCAAGTCAGACGAACCACCAGCCACCTACACCCACAACATCCTCCAAAGCTCTAATAGAAATTTCTTGTCAAATAATTATGTACTTACAATGTAAGCCAAATAATTGAAAAATTAATAAACAAAAAAAAAAAAAACAAAAAAACTATTTGAAACATATATTTAATTTGAGTGAATGATATTTATCGTATTTTTATGTGTTTTCATTTTTTTGTTTTTGTAACAACATTACAAGAGAAAACAAAACAAATAAAACTACTTGTATAAGTGTTTGTGTAGTTTGCAAATTGATCAAATAATAAAAATAAAAATAATAATATGTTAATAATTAAAATGTTGTTTTAATATTTCGCATCGCAGGATGTTAGGAACACAGAGAGTACATTTCGATCTTCTTTTATTGGGAATACACTGATGAATGATTTACTGAATCTTCAGCAATCTATCCAATCGGAAAAAAGTCTGAAAATTTGTGAAATTTTGTTCCGGGGTCGCATGACAAAAAGTGTACGAAAAGTACTCAGATTTACTAAATGTAGACGGCTTCTAATCATTTGACAATAAGACCACTTTCAGTTCCAGGGAAAAGGTGAAATTGGAGTTTTAGTAAATCATATTTAACACATAAAATAGGTACTAAGAAGTGTTAAATATCTCACCATAAATTAGGTTTTGAAACGTACTGAAAATCACTTGATATAAAGATTTGAATTAGTAAACGTTAAGCCTGTTTATTTACGTCGAAAGAAAACAAAGTCCAACGTCATAATTTTTACATTTTTTTTTACATTTTATTGAATGAAAGCAAAAATTTTGGATGTAGCATCAAATTTTAGAATAAGTTTTGATTTGTTCGAATTGGTCACCTTTGGCACAAATTATGAAGCTGAATGAATAATGAAACCGTCACACACTGACCGAATCTTTTTGGGCCATTCCCCACGAAGCGCATGATTGAGGTGATCGATCTATTGGTAATTTTTAGAGCCAACCTTGCTTTCCAAAATACTCCAGACACAATAGTCCAACGGATTGGTATCCGAAGATGTTGGTGGCCATTGTGCCCTGGAAATGAAGCGAGGAACCTCATTTTGTAATCATTCATGGGTTGCGCGTGCTGAGTGCGATGGTGCTGAGACCTGTTGGAATGTCCATGGTCTGCGGCCAAATGTTGCGTGCCCAAGGCTTTAATACACCCTCCCGAATATTTTCGCTATAATATTTGGCATTTATTCTGATGCCACGGTCGATTAATACGAGCGGAGGGCGACCATTGGCTGTTATGATGGCCCACACCATCACCATGGTCGGCGCTTGAGTTCTGGTGGCCGACCGAAGGTGCACATTTTTAGCTGACCTCTTTGACAAGTAAACACAAACATTTTGTTGGTTTACAAACTGCTGGACAACGAATGTTTTCTCCTCGGAGAAAATCAAATTCGGCAGTTCACCACTTTCGGCCAAGCGAAGCAACTCTTTAGCTCTTTTAAGTCTATTTACTTTCTGTTGCGGTGTAAGTCCTTGCACTTTTTAGAATTTCAACGGTTTTACCCCGAGCTCATTTTTCAATATTTTCCGAATGGAATATTGCGATATGTTCAGCTCACGAGCCATTTTATGGCCACTGCGACCCGGGTTTGGATCAAGTCGCTTCTTTACTTTTCGAACCATTTCTGCCGATGTTGCTGTTTTCTTCCGCCCACTTCCTTGACGACGGGCTACGCTACCAGTGTCACGGTAACGAGCGATGGTACGAGACACAAAAGTTGTATTCACAATTAAATGCCGGAGTGCTCTAATGATAGGCACTTGTGAGTTTCCAGCCAAATATAAAGAAATCACACTAACTTTCCATCACGAATAACTTTTTTCTGGCAAATTCTCACCAAAATGCTTTTGTAATTGTTAACTGGAATAATTTTAACAGCTGTCGGACGAGTGGCTTAGAAATGGCAGCAGTCTGAAGTTGGTTACAGTTTTTTCATCTCACCCTGTACATTTCAAAGGAAGTGGACCAATGTGTTTCATCAACTCGAAAAGCGGTTTCTCAAATGAAAAAACAAATATAAACTTTCAAGCAAACGCTGTACTGAAAATGGCGCCCAAAGTGTTCTTGAGCAGCAACTCAAATAAAGAAATGATTATCTCTCCCAAGAGAATTATTGCCTTAGCTCCTCCGCCCTTGAGATATTTATTCCAAACGAGTGACTTTTATTTTATTCGCATGCTTTAATTTAATCGTCCTCTAATTGGATGCAATATCGTTGGCCGAAATTCATTCTACTGGTTTAAAACTCACTGAACTGAGACAGTTTGCAATGTTTAATCGTTCAAACAACAACTTTTGTTTAAAAAAAAAATAACAGCTAAATAAGCTTTTTAAGCTCCAATTTTTACATTGCGATGGAAAGAGCTTTAAGCATTCAAACATTTTGCAACAGAATTGGGATCGCCAAAATCAGTGGTGTTGACTTGACGTTTTGTGGAGTGTGATTTTTCTCTTGGCAAATTGGCGGCCCCAACCGTGCAGGGTACGAACGGCACGCCATTTATAAACAACGAGGCAACCGTTATCGAAAGTAGATCGTTACCAGCCTTATCGAAGGCAACACAACACCAATTTCAAATTGCGGACCAAAACAAAAAAGGAAAATAATTAACAATAACAACAATTGAATTGAATACAAATATAAAAAAAAAATAAATTATTAAACATTTGAATAAACACACAAAAAACATGAGCGGTGTCTTGAGACGGGGGTCACTAAGTTTTGACCTTGATAACCGATCGAAACGCGGTAGCATCGAATCGAATTTGTATGGCGGATATCGGGATATGAAAAATGCCCCAACTCCCGAAATCAGTGTAATATCCTTTGACTTTCGGCGGCATTCGGCCGATTTGAAAAAAGACAACACCAACAATGGCGACAGCGACCCAATTCATCAGCTGCAAATACCCGTGGATGTGCCAAGGAAACCCAGCGACGATCCCGACAGCGATATAATATCCAATTTCATTGGCCATTATGGCAAATGGAACTTCATTTGGACATTTGTCTTGAGTTTGTTTCAAATAACTCCCACTTTTCAAATGTTTGCCTTTGTGTTTCAGGTGAGCAATAAAATCAATAAGATCGACAACAAAACAACAACAACGAAAAGTGAGACATTCAAATAAATAAATCGTGAACTTAACTTTAACCATTACCTGTACTGAAAATGTCGATATCTTTACACCAGCTGTGAACTAATATTTGTGTCTATGTATGTGTGTGTGTGTCGTCCAATTCCTTGCTATTTAAATCGTTTTACCTTTAAATGGAAAAATAGCCAAGCAAAATGTGCTTTTTGAGAAATGCCGCCGCCAGTTAAAAAAAGTTGTAAAAAAGAGTGTTTTTTTATTTTCTTTAACCAAAAACAAAAAAAAAACGATTAAATAAATTTGTATTTGGAATACAAATGGCCTAATGATCGGCTAATCATTTGGTTCTTATCATCCTCAATGAACGGCAAGACCGTGTCTATCATATCTGAGTGCGTCCAGTTATCTAAGGCCTAATTATCAACAACCGTTACATTGACTGTGGCAAATTGTAACTTACATACGTTGCACATACATACATACGTATATCTGCACATGTTACATATTTCTATTGAGACATCAAAAACCTTTCAAAAAACAAAACAAATTTGAAGTGTTTGCGGTTTGTTTGTTATTGGAGCTGGGCATTGTTTGCACAGCTTTCAAGTGCCACACAAAAAAGTAGCTGCGGCTAGTAGAGGCCAATATGTTGACATTCGAACGACGTCAAACGTCAAGCTAAACTTCCAAGCGCCGCAATGCAAAATATGACCCTTGACTGCGGCCATACCAAATTTTCGAAGACATTAATCCAAAGAATAAACAATTGTTGATAGATAATTGATAAAGTCTGTAGGTGGAAATAGATATGCGAATGTGAATAGTTATTTGACTGGTGATCTTGTAGTGAGCTATAAAATGGGTTCGTGTATGTATATGTTTTCAAAGACTAAGTTCATCTTTGAGATAACATGACTTCAGTCAAATCGCATTTTTCAAATCTGCCCATGTATTTTTCATTATCGTTTTTTCTTCTACAACAGCTTATGTGCCAAAAAATAGTTCATTTAGAGTTTACTGTACAAAATTGGGACTCCAAAGATTTTAGTAAGGATTCCTTTTAGGAAATCCCTGTAAATGTCTCCGGAACCTGCGTATCCCCCATAAATAAATGTCTCCCCATTAATTCCAACCAGATTAGGACATTAAATCTCTTTTCAGCAAATGACGAATAGTGATCTACTATCCACAAAATCTTCAATACAGGTATATGGTATGATAAACCGTACTTATCAACATTATACGTACTCAGGAGTTCCTTGTACTTTAACACAACATTTTTGGTTGGGGAAAGTGAAATGCTGCCATAGATGTTACAATCACATACATGTAGAGATTTTCCAAAAATGTAGCAAGAATACTACCTATGTCATAAATCTGGCGTTTATGATGCCAAAATTAACATTCGGAAACATACTTCTTGTTATAAAAGTAGATAATTAAACCGTTTTATTTTTTTAATTTTTTTTAGATAAACACATTAGAACTTATGGACTATCCCGAAAATTTCCCAATTATTTTTCAACCCAATTTTATAGAACCTTTTCAGTTTTCAAAACTGTCAAGATACAATTTGCATTTCCCAAACAGAGTGAACAACAAATTTCATTTCCTCTCGACTAAAATATTGAAAACATCGATCGAAAATGTTCCTCCCTTCCACGACGTCAACAAACAATTAATTATTCTTAGAATTTTACAATTGCCTTTTCGGCGAGCATTATCAGAGCAATTCTATTTGCTCGGCGTTCTCGAAGTGAAGTTGATTTATCTGAACGTCGTCGTTATTTGTCAATAATATACCTGTCTGTCTGCACTAATTGGGTGGGGAACGGTAGCAAGTGAAGTGTTCGAAGTGGAATCTTTATTGCAAAGAAGCGGTAGTAATGCCCTCTCAAATGTGATTTATGCTGATAACGGGGCTTTATCTCTCTCGTGTTTATTATGGTACTCCAGTGTTGGCATTTGCTTTTATTTTTATGTTGCTTATCACCTGTATCGTCTACACGACTCATGTTGCGGATTGTCACAGAAGATATGCTAAATGAGTTTGCGATTTGTATACCCTGTCTGTTTCAATGGAACAACAATGTACTCTGCTGCTTCAGGGACCAATACCACGTTGTCCCGTCCATTAATTTTTCTATAATTTAATCATGCCAATTTTTGTACAAAATGTTAACTGCTTACCCTTCCCCCCTAAAAAGACAATGCTATACGAATACCACAGTAATTTGCAAAACCAAGCAACCCAATCTTCTCAAATAACAACATCTCATATTCTTCGGTTACATAAAAGAATCACTTGTGGAGGCAAGATTCTCGACTCATACACGCACGCACATTCTCTTCGAAACGACATCATTTATTTTGACAATGACAGTGCAGTGCGGTTAAACTAATACCAGCATTTAAATCTTAATAAGCTTTACTTGAACCCAACTAATGACAGCCATCAATGGCACGCACCCGTCCGAAAACTCAACAAGTTAATCGCAAGCGGGCCATATGTGCGTTCACAATTACGTCGCATGCAAATTACACAAACGAACAAACACACATACATACACACAACAATGGAATACCCATACTACTGCATTGAACAGATGCACTCTCGCACTGTGTGCTCGCTCCCGCATGTTTCAAATGCACGACAAGTTCCGGTAATATATCACCGGCAACAGGTTTCACAAAAATTGACAGTTATTTCGTGTACAGTGAGATGCGATAATAAGTACAGAAAACAAGTGTTCTGTATACGAACTAAAGGTTGGGACACATTAGCAGTTCGACGTCGTAGCATGGCATATTAAGGACACATTATGAAATTATGAAAATGGTATTAATGGCTTTCATGTAGTATGCAGATTGATTGATTTAATAAAAACATAAATCCCATAGGCATATAAAGACTCGTACATTTAGGGTACTATCCATGTTTCATAAAAAAATTAAATGCAATTCTGTGCTGGAGTCTTATATTGTCAAATAGACTTTTACATATGCAACAGTTGGTTTTGTTTATTTTTCATTTTTTAACAAAATTCTTGTATTGGGGAAAACCCGCAAAACAAGAATGAAATTTTGAGGTTATTCCACAATATTGATTGAAATATCTAAATTAGAAGGACAATGCAGTTTTATTTCAAAATTGTACAATGTGTCGTCCATTAACGTCGAAAATATGCATTTATTTTGCAACTGAATTTGAAATAATTTCAAATTATTGTATTTTTTTATTCAAAACAATACACACACACACAAAATGTGTATATGTTTAGACAGAATAAGGGCACCACAAACATGGATTAAGGGGGTAGCTTTGTTAAACCTTCTGTAATTGTGTCATGGTACTAGAATAAAAGAAGATTTTTCATATTAATAAAAAGTGGTACTATATATTGATGAGAAATATACTTGAGTCGAAACATAAATATAAATATATATATTTATGTTCAAGCAATCACCAGTAAATTAGATTTTATCGAGAGGCGCTAAAGAATTAAAAATGTTTGTGCATAAATGGAAGCTTACATTCGTCCTATATTTATTGCTTTGTTTTTTTTTCTTGAATTTCCATTTTTGTCTTGCTTTTGCGGGGTAATTTTTTCGTAGTTAGGATGAATCGTTTATGTCTCAAAAAGTTTGCCGTTGTCTCAAAAATATATACATGCATACATAAAACTGTATTATTGTAATACCAACTCAATGACGCCTACTGTATATCACAAAGGGTGTTGACACACCCCTAACTAATCGCAAATCACGTTATTTTATTGCCATCCACCATGCCATGAAATCCTACATCCAATAATTCTTCATCGAAATTAAAATGTCGGATTTCGTCATAAGTGGCGTTTAATGAAATGAAACGCTGTTCATTGCCTCCGTGACGATGGCATGTGCTCCGCTTGCAGCCAATCGATATCGCTCGTCACCTGTCGACAGTACCGCAGCACGACTTGAAAATAATTTGATAAATGAAATTAATTTACAAACAATTTGGCAATTTTGCAACAAAAACAACAATAATGAGGTGTAAGTAGTGTGACAAAATAATCAACAATGATTGCATAAATTATTATCATTGTTGTTGTTGTTATTGCTGTCATACACAGACCAATATATCTGTGTATGTCTATTAAAACAAAGGTCTGTCTGGTAACTTTTTCTACAAAAAATTTTCATCAACTTCTTTTAGAGAGAAAGAGAGAGAGAGAGAGAGAGAGAGAGAGAGAAAAGGTGGGTCTATTCTATTTAGTAACAAAAAATGGGAAAAAAGTAAACTGGTAAAAACCTGCAAGCACCATAAAAAGAAACAAAGCACTTTTCTATTAATAATAATATTAAAAAAGGAAACAACTAAGGTGTGGATACTAAGCAGCTTGAAGTCTTCGCATGGCATATTTTGCCACATATCATAAAGGTATGCCAGAGCCGCTCTCGAATCCTGTCGTCGTTTCCCCTAATAATTTGACATTAATATGCCTTACAGCAACAATGTGAAAACATTGTTAAAACTTTTGGCTAATCAGACAGACCTAATGTCTGTGCGGAGTATGGTGCGGCGTGATTTAATGATGGTGATTAAAGGCAACTACTAACTAAATTGGTAAAGGATGGTGAACGGTTTCGATTGACAATCATATGTTGCGTATAGATGCACGCACACACACACACACATGTGAGTGTTGTACCGCACTCTGGTATTTGTGAATTTCAAGTTCAATGTCACACTCAAACATTCTCCGTAGCATAGCAGCAGGTTTGCATACGATCTTGCAGTTGTTTTAAGGAAGTGTTTTCCCTCCACTCTGTTGACCCCCTCGACAAACTCTTTGACTGCAACTCGCCATAACTTCCGTTTAATTTAGTTTTGTCAATGATTTTTCGCACTTCAATGTTTGTCAACTTTCTAAAACAAACGTTCGTTCGAACCAAAAATACGCGGACTTACAAACCGGTTGTCATTGATATTGGTACTGGTACCAGTCAAGAGATTACACTTGGCAAAAAGTGAGGTAATATTACAAACATACTTACATTTGTGTGATTAGAGCGCAATAGCAATAACAAAAATAATAACAATAACAACAGCTGGGCATAAGCGTGGTTCATAACTAGCGTTGACCTAATATTCCATAGCTTAGGCTGGTACATAAAGCTGCTGTGCGTCGAAGCACTTTAATTGCCCTGATCCAAATGTCACAGCCTCATTTGGGGGACAGATGAACTATAAAACCGAGAGTTAAACAAATGTGCAAATCTTAACGTGAGACAACAAATGAAAATAAAAAAAAACATTTGCTTTAACCCAGGGGTTGTTCTATTCAGGAAAAGTGAACAAAAATCTACCCTTCTATTTCATTCGAAAATCAAGGCAACAAATTTGCATGAAATATGTCAGTACATTGTGTTCTTTGAAATAAAACTTATACGAAAATATTTGCCCATAAGTCTCATACCAAATATGGATCAGATCAGGTACCAAAAGAAAAGGTCCGATTTCGACCGATCCGATCTTGTCTAGATGAAAGTATTGAGATGTACTAAGTCTGAATGAAATCGAATGTTAATTTCGCGGTTTATTAGCTTCATAGATATTCAAAATCTTGGCAAGTTGTGGGGGAGGTACCAGAAGGAGTGGACCGATATATACCATTTTCACACCAGTTCTTGGGTGAATAATATTGTGATGTGTATAATTTGAATACAGTTGGACCCTTACGTCACATTTTATAAGAGTTATAATTATTTAAAATTTTTTACCCTTTGTTGGGGAGGTACTTGATGGAGTGAACCGATATTGTCCATTTTCCACCTTACCGAGCACTGATACAAATATTAGAATTTGAAAGTTGAAGAAAAATCGGATTATCTTCTCTCTTTCCGTTATTTCGATGAGGCACTACCCATATGGCTTAGGGTATACAAAGAAGTTAGGAAATTGTATCCACCTGATTATAATGTGTAGAGTTTTTGCTAAATTTTAAACCATGCATACACGATAAAGGTTAAATAAACACTTGGTTAACTTCTCTCAGTATAGGGTAGGTTATGGTCAACCCCACAATATTGTTGTTATCACTGAATGCATTTAAAGTCATCACGAGACTACCTAACGGTGCCATCGCCTTAACTTTGTTAGGAAGCGCCGATCACATTCCACACACATAATGGGAGAGAATAATTATTGCCTAATTGACATCTGTTTCGCTCGGTGTAATTGTTTCGAATTCTTCATAAATACCTGCCACATTTGCAATGCACAACCTGGATGACCAATAATTCTCCGAATGTTGGGTGTATCAATTTCATTTGCGAGACTTAATTTATGTATTATTTTTAATGAATTTCATTTGCTAGGTGATTGTGTGTATGTACGGCAAGAATCGATCACTTCACTGAGGATAGATATTACAGGCATTTTATCTAGCGACGTGATATATATTAGGTCATATCGGATCTAGCTGATGAAGTTTTAAGATAAGATAAGTCTGTTGGTATGGCCATTAATTGGCACCGGAGCTATCAAAATGCTGCGATAGCAATTTGCACATATATATTTTCGGGAGGGAACTCTTTTGATCGAGATCATATGGCCTAATGTAGAAGAGACACTCACACCAACATACGTACTTCATACATGTGTGCATAAATCTTTAGATTATTTCTGTTCTTGGCGGCGCAACTGGGGTATCTAACATTTTTCTCAATCAGAGTGTTGTCAGTCGCTAAACGACCTTAAAAGTGGTAAAGTAACACTCAACCAGCTACCCAACGAACGAACCAACGAAAATCTGTGACACCCCAGCACTCGTCCCCCTTCCCCAGTATCGAACGTTGCCCGACGCCATGGCACAAAGTGTAGAACAGCAATTATTTTTGGAAGCTGAGAAGATAGATTTTAGCCAACTTAGCCAAGATGAAATCGAAAGTCTGCAATCGAAGCGTTTATCGTCAATTTTGAGGCATGGTGGTCTGTGGCAAGCCACCTGGTGCGGCATTCTATCCATCTTCCAAGGTGTTTCCACATTTCATATTTTCACCTTTGTCTTTCAAGTGAGTACAAGATATAACCACCAATTCAGCCATGCGAATGGCATGAATGGGAAATGCTGTAGTTCTGGGACTGACGAATTGCCAATGCGAATAATCACGTTCACCACCTACCTACCTGGCCACAAATTCGTCTATCGATTGATTGGTAATGTTAGACTTCTTTTTTTGAATTTGCCGCTTTAATTAGTTGCAGTGTTTTGGTTTTATTGTTGGCTTGCACCCACCAACATCGTGTTGTTGTTGTTGTGATTAATTTTCATGGATATTGTGAGACGTTTTGCAATAAATTGCTGTTGTGTTTTTTTTTTTTTTTTGGTTTGGCTTCATTGCACTTGTTTGTTGGTCGGTCGTTCGCTCGGCTGGTTGGCTGGTTAGTTGGTTGCAAGCGGGAACACCATCGTGTTTGGTTTTTTGTTACAATAGCCCTCACCCACTAATTCAGCAATTGGGGGAAGGGCAAACCAGCCAACGATTTGTAATCAAGGCAAAATTATTAACCACAATTTTTAGAATTAGCCTCTGCCGCACCGGCAACATGACTTCAGCCAACATATTTACTAACTGTTCATTTGTCCAGTGATTTGTGTGTGGTTCTTCTTTTGCCCACTGGTGCTTCGTCAGTTGTTCCTTATCATGGAACGAACGCTTGACATTGATGCCGCAGCAATGAAACCAATCACAGGCAATTAATTATGCGAATTGTTTTCTTGTTTCCTGGCAATGAAATAAGGCTACGACTTTTTTGCGACACTTAAAGTCTGTACTTGCAAAGATCTGGTGAGATTCAAGGCAAGGCCAATCATACAGAATGAAGCGATAAGCCAAAAATGATGCAAAATTCGTCAATATTGGATATGTCTGATTACTTACCCAGTAAGATTTACTCGGTAACTACTAGCCGGAGCGTAATTTCACTCAAATGAAAAAAAGTATGGCAAAAAGTGTGGGGGTGTATTTAATAAAAATAGCTGATTTGTTTGAATAAATATCACCAACGAATGTGATAGTGTAAAGAAAAATACTAAAATACTAAAAAATAAACTAATATTTCAATTATATTTGAAAATAACAGCTGGTTGGTTGAATTTTCTAGATCTTGCCAGAGATCAATTTCTGCCAGAAAATCCAACAGCTCCCAGAACTGCCAAAATATCTCTCTTTATTCACTCTCATCTACTGGACTTTTGAGAAAACGGACAACTGTTTGGTGACAACAAATGTTTGGTAACAATTGTTACAGTAGAAAAGAAATCTCCCACAAACTCTTTCTCTCTTTCTCATATTAGTGGCCACCTATGTCGTAAAGCGAAAACCAGCGAAAATTTGTTAATATGATTATGGTTTTTTCTAGATGTCACATTTTGATACCCTCCAACATAGAATGGAGGACATATTAAGTTTGGCGTTTGTTACACCTCGAAATATACATTTTAGACCTCACAAAGTATATGTATACATTCTTAATCAGCATAAAATTCAATGTCGTTTTAGCGATGTCCGTCTCTCTGCCCAATATAACTGTAATGGCTATACGCGGATCTGATCTGGAGGTACAGTTGTATATTGAGTATACCAACATTTGGATCTTTATAGACAGTTCTATGCAGGGATACAGGAAACGTATACTGGAAACACAAACTGCTAATTTACAGAAAATTCAGTTTAAAATTTTGACAAAAAAAAAAAACCAAAAAGGCTTTTTGGTTTGTAGCAAAATTAGCAGTTTGTGTTTCCAGTATACGTTTCCTGAATCCCTGCATAGAACTGTCTATAAAGATCCAAATGTTGGTATGGTCATCATACAACTGTACCTCCTGATCAGATCCACGTATAGTCCCCATATAAAAATACTCCCCAATATTTGGTATTTTGATGATTTTAGATACATTTTTTAACAGAATTATTTCAACCTTGTTATTTGGAGTTCGTAATAGGTATTTAAAAATGTACTGGGAACTCTGTCAAATACAGAATATTGGTGCTGCTTTTCGCTGTCATTTCTAAGCCACTCGTCCGACAATTGTTAAAATTATTCCAGTGACATCTCATTATATTGTTAACAAGTGTAAAAACCATTTTGGTGAGAATTTTCCAGAAAAAAGTTATATTTTGATGGAATTCAAGCGTGATAGTGTGATTCCTTTATATTTGGCTGGAAAACCATAAGTGACTATCGTTAGACCACTCCAGCACTTAAATGTGAATAAATGTTTTGTGTCTCGTACCATCGCTCGCTGAACATATCGCAAAATTCCATTCGGCAAATATTGAAAAATGCGCTCGAGGTAAAGTCATTGAAATTCCAAAAATGCAAGAACTTACACCGCAGCGGAAAGGAAATGGACTCAAAAGAGCGAAAGAGTTGCTTTGCTTGGCCGAAAGTGGTGAACTGCCGAATTTGGTTTTCTCCGATGAGAAAACATTCGTTGTCCAGCAGATTGTAAATCAACAAAATGATCGTGTTTACTTGTCAAAGAGGTCAGCTGAAAATATGCACCTTCGGTTGGCCACCAGAACTCAAACGCCGGCCATGGAAATTTTGATGCTATTTCCGACATTTTTTGCTTTCATTCAATAAAATTTAAAAAAAAAATGTAAAAATTATGGCGTTTGACTTTGTTGCAGTTTTAAAATCACACCCTGTATATAGGCGACTCCAATTATGAACAACATTTAAAAAGTAAATTGTTCATCATACATTGACAAGAACATATATCGAAAGTCGATGTGCAAATCAAATTGGATCATTTGAATTCTGATCACCTGTTGGCTATTTAAACCGATTCGGGGTATTTTTGCGGTCATGAATCCACAGCATTCTAAAGTATTCAAAATAAAAATATACATACCCGTACATATGTACACTTATGTTATGAATTTTGATGTTTGTGAAGTTATAAACGATTATTGTTTTCATTCATGGGTGCTGCTCACGCAAAACTACAAAAAAAGAGATCATGTCACCGGAGAGGCTTGGCAGAATAAACTTAAGTAAATTATTGATAAAAGCCGCATGACAACGTGAATTCAAGTAAAAAGTTTTCAATCAATTCAGATTGTGTTTACAAAACGAATGTTAATGTACCCGAGTTTGATGACCTAAAACAATCGGAGTATTAATTAAAAATGGATAATAACTTCTTAGCATTATTTTAGTTTTCTATTTCTATTCCTATAAAAGCCAGTCCATTATTCGTGATTAACCTCTTTCCAAATGCGATCAAGTTCAAGTGTACAACTACTTGTACCTGCCTGTGAAATGTTGATAGTTGCACTCAAGTGCCACCGTATTTGGCCATGATATATATTTTTCCCCGTCAAATAATTGCATTGGCACCTGAGTATCTCCAATGCAATGAAGCCAATTAAATATCACAATGATATTTGACGCTTCAAATTATTGGAGTTCCATGGCATTTCTGCAACGTGCAACATTGTGCCACCTTTGACATTTCGAATTGGAAAACTCACATTCAAGTCGACAAACATTCTTGTCTCTCAATAACAAAGAACTGATCTATTTGGTCACGTTTTCGATCGTTATGTAAATTTGATATCTGATACAACTGTTTGTATATTCGTTCGTTCGTATTTGTCACCTGTTGCATGTCAATGGAACGGACTGGACTGGGGAGACCACACCACACAATAAACACCAAAGCCGTTTGGTGGACATGCTAACGTTCATTCAGTTCATTGTTGACACATTTAACAAAAGAGTACTTCCCATAATTGGTTTTATTGATACAGAGTTCTTTAAAAAAATAGTTGCATACATCAAATTACTCAGTTCGTTTTGACCCAATGAAACTATTCGCTATTCCAACTACAAGACTTATATCCACTCTCAAATTCTATTTATAAACATTTTATTTCTGTTCTTGGAGAGAAAACAATTAAATACACAATAAATTCTCTTCTTCCCCTTTCCTCCAAAACAACATTTCTAGACAGCCGACAAAGATTTCTGGTGTGCCCGACCACAAAATATGATGGACATGAATGCCAGCGAATGGAAAAATCTAACCCAGACTACCGATTCGTGCTCAATCTGGAATATTGACTTTAGTTCGATGGACTCCATACAGTCCCTATTTAATTATATGGCAACATCGGATGCCCCGCCAAACTACACCCAGTGCACCCAGTTTGAATTTGATGGAGACCAATCCATGACATTGGTCCAGGAATTTGGTTTGGTTTGTTCAAAGCGTCAGCTGCTGAGTGTGGTTGAAATGTGTTTCTTGGCCGGGGCTGCAGTGGGCAGTGTTTCTAGTGGTTGGATTTCAGACAAATTTGGTCGCAAACATACCCTGATGAGCTTCGCCCTATTGCAAACGACTTTTGGTAAGATTTAGTTTTCCCCCAAATCTATTCACATGTCCAATTAAATGGAATTATCTCTACACACACACCCACAAACAGGCACTCTCTTGGCCTTCTCGTCGTCCTTGGCCATGTACATGGCTTTACGTGTGATAATTGGATTCGCCTCGATGACAGTGGCCGTTGTTAGTTTCGTGCTAGTGGTCGAATTGGTCTCCGGCAAGTGGCGCACCGTGATTGGCATTTTGAATATTCTGCCGGTTGCGGTAACGTATGTTCTGACAGCTGGTATATCCTACTTCGTGCGAGATTGGCGCACATTGCAGCTGGTCATATCGTTGCCATGGTTTGCCATATTATGCATTTGGTGGGTAGCATTTGCTCAAACTTGTCCATGCGGTCAAATTAAATTAAATTTTCATTTTTCTACCCCCACCCCCACAGGTACTGCGTCCCCGAATCGCCACGGTGGCTTTTGGCCAGAGGTCGCCTGGAGGAGCTGTATGCCATTGTTGAGAGGGCGGCTCGTCTAAATGGTACCACATTGCCGGCTAACTACAAAAAATCACTGGAGGCTGCAGTGCCGCCCTCAGCGTCCAGTGACCAAAATGCGCCGACGTCTGTCGTCAATGGCTCTGTCGACGGCGATGCAGTCAATCCCTCAATGAATGATACAAATACCAAGGCAGCGGAGCTGGATGCCAACGCAAGTCCATTGGTTGTAGTTTTCAGCCGAACCTATTTGCGTACCACCTGTTTGACCCTGGTTGTCTGGCTGACTTTGATAATTATTTATTTCGGCCTGACTCTACATCTCAGCAACCTTGGTGGCAACATTTATGTAAATACGGTAAGTGTAATCCGGAATGGCCTCTGGCCCCAACGGCCTCCACCACCTTGCTTTTGCTCGCTACGGCAGGGGGTGATTCGTTCTTGGCATTTACAAACTTATCTGGATATCCCTGATAAGTTTTCTGAATTGAGTGCGGTCGTCGGCAGGTCTCCCTCTCTCTGCTCACATTGGTTTCCATTAATGTTTTGCATTCAAACAAAAACGATGAAATCTATTGACATATGTATTTCAATAACTCAAACTGACACACACACACACAGCTACATGCATATTCATTCACACTTACGTTAAGGATGTTAAATTACAAAATGCACTAAGTTGTAATTTAACAATGCACTATTCCCGATTCAGGATCGAGTAAAATTTTGACACTTTGTGGAAGAGTTACTCGAAGGATTGTTGTCAGGCCTAAATTTAATACGAAAAAATTACGATCCGCTAAGTTTGCATTAAATCGTTCATCGTGGTGTGTGATTATTGAAAAAGTTGAAGAGTAGTTTCATGTATCTCATTTATTCAGATAAGCATTCCCAAGTAAGCAGAGGAGCCATCAACAATTTCTATTGCGCTAAATGTTCCCCCAAGATTTTCCATGTAACAGGTGCATCTGTTTGTGACAGATAATGCCTAAAATTAAATATTTCTAGTTTTTATAACCCTACAAAAACCAATAGGACCGCCATATATCATTGTGTATCATTACAAATTATGTGGGGAAATGAAGATGAAATTGCAGTGACATCGACTTAGTTCGCTTTGCATAGCAGTGTAGTTAGCATCCGACTTCTCTATTGCTGTGACACATGGAAATTGTATACATACTTATCAACAATTTACAAATATGAATTTTCTATTTATCTCTTTTTTTGTGTGTTTTCCTGTGAATTATGAATTTATTTATGTTTTGGCGCCCAAACACACACACACACACACACCGCCACAATCATCTACAATATGCATCTCGAACAGGCCATTGCGGGTGCCGTGGAAGCCGTTTCAATATGCCTGAGCGTGTTTGTTGTCCTGAAATTGGGTATTCGCTTGAATTTAATAGCCTATATGCTGATACCGGGCATCTGTTGTTTGGCCGTCAATATTGTGCCCAAGGGGGATGAGAATCTTATTTATGTGATAGCATTGGCCATGATTGGTAAGTGTCATCTGTGATCCACGACAATACGAGTGTAATAAAAAATTGAATTTCCTTTGAACTTCGAACAAACAGCCAAATGTATTATTGGGGCAAACAATGCCATTATCCCCACCTACACGGCCATGCAATACCCAACGGTGGTGCGTAACTTTGGTGTGGGCATGGGCAATCTGGCTGCTGGCGTCGCACTGATACTGGTCCCATATATGTGGCTTTTGGTAAGACGAATTAAATCAAATTTAGATTTTCGCCCTTTTCGATTGACACAAGGATGGCTTTCTTCTTTTGGCATATTTTCAATAGGAACACATAGATCCCTTGTTGCCGATGAGTATAATGGGAGTGTGCGGTCTTATTGGAGCAATTGCGTTGGCAATGATGAAAGATGTTCATCCGTGATTTGGACACCGACCCGACACTCTGTGCGTGTCTTTGTGTGCATGTGTAACATTAATCATCAACCATCTGTGATAAAAAGGGATTCATAATTTGAGGCACAGAAATAGTTATAACAATTTGTATATTGTTTAACTTTCGATTAAAATTTGCTCGGTATTTCATTCGAGTTCCATAAATGTAAGTGTGAGAATAATTTCATTATTCATAACATATCCGGGACAAAATCTACTTCTTAGACCTAAATTAATGTAGGTGGCTATGTTTACTTTATTTTGTGGTAAAAGGTAAAAGCTATTTGATTTAAGCACTCCCATTGCCCAGTCGGCGAAAATGATTGTTATTCGCCATGGGTTTCAATTCAAAATTGCACCCAGGCTTATGAATGGATTTGTTGGTAAGCCGCCTTAATAGAACATAGTAAGTTAAGTATTCCTATATAGGTATATGTGTTAAATTTTGCCCACCAATTCACATTCATTTAATTTGAGTTAAGAAATATTTTATTTATACCCACAAAAATACTATGTTGATACTTTATTCATTAATGGTCCTTCATAAAATTCAGAGAACGATGATGAAAATTCCAAGAAAGGTGAATCTCGATTCATGAATGAAAATTGTTTTATAAAGCTATTGGTTATTATTTCACATTGTTCTATGTAAATTAAGCTATATGTATCTAGTTTAAGTTTAATTTGTTTATATGAAAATAAAAAGTTTAATTTTTGTTAAAGAAGACAAAACTAAGATTCCTTTACTTAAATGAAATATGCTCAATTCAAAAAGAAAATAAAAATGAAACTTTTAGAACATATCACTTGGTTTGCCTGGGGCGTATATCTCCCCAAACATATAAATGGTTATGTGCTTGGGGCATATGAGTGTAAATGTACGAATCATAAGCCGACACTTATTGCATGTTTTTGAGAGTTATTATTTTTTCAAAATTTTAAAGAAACGCGTAAAGTAATAGCAATAGTGTTCAATATGTTGACCCTTTGTGGAGAAGGTATCGGGAGGAGCAAACTGGAATATTTTGTATTCACTCTAGTCCTAGTTTTTGTAAGAATGGTTAAAGTTTAAAGAGAGTTGTAGAACTTTTGAATTTAAATGAGTTGTAATTATTCAAACTGTATACCCTTTGTTAGGAAGGTACGGGAAAAATGGGTCCAATCAAATTGGATATTATTTTCGATTTCTAAAAGACATTTGATTTTTTTCTTGTAGTACCACAGGAAGTGGAAACATAAATCCATTTTCTCACTCTAGATCGAAATAGAAATATTGTTACGTGCATAGTCCGAAGTAAATCAGGGAATCTTTGCGCGGAATGTTGACTTTTCTTACAAAAAGGAGTGAGCCGATTACAATTTGTAACTTTTTCTGAAAATCTTGAGCTTTTGTGATATAACGAGATAACAATCTTGGTTTTAGAAAAGATGTTTAGATGTGATATGTGTGGATCGTGCCCGTGGGCCAGACAAACTGACGGATGAACATGACTCGAACATATCCAAAGAGACATGTGGTCTAAAGTTATTATTATTTGGAGTCATAGGAAGTTTTTAAGTATTTGGCGGTTAGTCAGCAGATACATACCACCACTTTAATAAACACTTCTATAACCATATTTAGGAATTAAGGGCTCAGTTTTGCTGGCATTAACTATACCTGGTTAAATGTTCATATCTTTGAACGAATCGAAGTTATATCTAAAACACCACGTGTTAGAAAACAAAAAATTTCAGGATACATACACGACTTGGAACAGAGTTATTAAATTTAACGATTTAGGATTCAAATATATAATCCATTTTCCCGCCGGTGCCAAAAATAGCAAACCTCAAAAAGGCAAATTTCAAGTTCCTCATGAACCATAAATATAGAACCGTGTTAAATATATTCGCTAATATTCATTGGAAAGAAAGCTATTTAAATATTTAGAGTGAAAGAGGAAGGTCATCAAAATATTAAATACCTTCATAACATTAACTCTTTTGAAAAGAAATATAATAGATAAAACATATTTTATAGTAATTTTATTAATAGAAAATATTCTAGGCAGGGATGTCAATGTGTCTAAATATTTGGTTTTCAACTGAGCTCTAAAAGTACCAGACTGTTTTTAGAGGTTACATTGCAGCAGCTTTATATCGTTTCAAAAGCTATACCATCAAATAAACTTTTATATTTTTTTTTCATTTTAGACACCAACCAAAAGCTGTTGCTCTTCTCAATATGATTGGACGCAAGGCAAGCTCCATGTATGAAACAACGAAATATACACCACTGCTCAATCGAATAGATTCATAGATTTTATAATTATTTATTGCTTTTACCCCTTAGAGAAGAAGAAATGAGGGCATTTATCGATTACAATGATATAAGTTTATCTTCAAGGTGCTGGGTAGGATTGTTTTAAATATTCTCACGAAAGTCCTAAATTAATTGCCCCGGCATTTTGTACGAAAATAGTATTTTTCATATAATTTAAGGCAATATATAAAGCAATATGAACTTGAATAAGTTTTAAACCCATCTCGGACGTTGTCCAAATTTGCAAAACATAAAAGGATAAACATGAACACATCAGTCTATTGAGTTCAACAAAGTTTATGTAAAATACACAAATTATTGGAAATTTCTGTTTCTGTTTAACATTTCAGAATGCCCTTCATCCGTCGTTTTTTTTTTTTTTTTTTTTTTTGTTTTTTTGCAAACTCCCTTGATGAAATATTCAACCCATAATCGGTGAAATAATGATGTCAGTTACGTCATTGTGAAACTGCGATAGGAATATTAAATCAGTGCGTGAAATAAGTGCTTTCGAGTTGTACATCAACATTTGGCTCATTTAATATTCTCTACGCGCTTGTGAACTGTCTTCATAACAAGTCATTTTCTTATTTAGCTTTTTTCGTGCAGAAAGATTTTATACAAAACCAAATAAACTCGCCGTTGTGGGAACTGTATCGCCACCTCTATCTGTAGCTATATGAATGAATGTGCAAATTACCATCGAAAAGGAAAATTCAAATTCCCGAAAGCCGTTATATCCGTTATTAACACTCTAGATGAACGAATTGGAGCACAATAGTATTCCTCTAGTCAACTCTCTGTGCATTCACACGCCTGCGCACGACCAGGGCTCAAAGAAAGACAACGCCAAAGAAAAGTTTTAAAAGCTCTGGCTGCTGGTGTACAACAGTCGGTAGACGCACTCATTTGAAGCCACGTATAAAACTGCAAAGCTGCCTCAAAAGTAAGACATTTTATCAAAGTGTTTTGTTGGTAACGGTTATAGAGTCCAAAAATAAAATTGAATTGAACAAATTTAGAGCGCTGCCAAGCTGCACATACAAAAAAAAAAACAACAACATGAAATTACAAAATCCCCTGGTAAGTAAGAATTAATTAGCCATTAGCTATAAGTCAGCTGCCAGCAGCCACCACAGCCCAAGCACTCCAAAAACTGGACTACAAAATCGGATTTTGGATATTTTGCTCAAATATTGCGCTACTCGACATGCCCGTTCTAAGTCATGTTTATGGAATGTTGAACCGGATCAAACGTTTTTTTTTTTTTTTTTGGCAACAGCAATCATTAATCGTACGGACCCAAATAATCAATGGCGTGGAGTGCCAACAAAAGTTACCTACCCATTTAACCATTAAGTGCGAAACATGGAATTCAAAATACAAGAATAGCCAATCTTTGGGCTAATTAAAGACATTCTCTCTGTCTAATTGTGTGCGTGTGTGTGTTTCTGTGTTTGGCGGTAATTAGTGTTCCCATTAAAATCTTATCTGAATGCAGTCAATTCAAATCGGATTTATTGTCTCTTACTGTAATTGTTATTATCCAAGCCAAGGTCTAATAACTATTCAACAACAACAACAATTGAAATTTTCGGAATTATTTTATTGTATGCAACAACAGCAAAAATGTAAGAAATAACATTGTTCGGTATGCATACAGAAATAAGTACGCCGTCGTAATAATAAATCCAATAACTGGGTATTGATCACACTTTGCAACCAACCGCTTGTCCGTCACAATGGCCACAGTCAAAGCGGACCCAAAACGAGATCGAGTCAATCAAATGTAAGCAAGCCATCATGTTGGGCCCAAGAGCAACAACAGCACTCAGTCCCATGGAGTGGGGCGGCTACCAATAGACTTGGCCAATTTGTTTTGGTCCATAGCCCGGGCAAGTGTGCGTACCAAGTATGAATGAACGAATGACAGTGCGGACTGAAATATGAAACTGATTTCAATGAATTGACCTTTAAGAGGGGGATTAATTAGTGGAGTGTATTTGTGCCTCACAATTGCTACAATTGCTGGTGGCATTCACTCGACTGGCTGTGTTCCGGCCACGGTTGTTACGCTGGTTACATTGGCCATTTGAAGGTAGCTCATTGTAAAAAGTATTGTTGGAATTTTTTGGCTTTGCTTTAAGAAGCAATTTGTGTAACAGTTAAATGCCGGCTCGCACAGCTACCGCCCGCCACCTGAAGCTCTTTTATTTTGTTTTTTTTTTTTACTTCTCGGGCTAGTTAATTGTTAGTTATTTTGCATTTCGAAGCATAAAGTTAGCAGTCACAAGAATGTCGGTGACTGTTCTCCCATTTCTACTGTGTATCGGAGAATATGAGAGCTGCTCCGCCGCTTGGAGTTCAGTAACTGTTACAGTTTTGCAGAACTGCATTTGTGTTGATATTTACGTTTATAGCTTTACATACGTACGTATATCCATCATTTTGTGAGATTTTATGAACACACCCAAGGACGTCCACACTTTCAAATGTATCTAGATTAATGTATCTGTATTTTACAGAGCTAAAAATGCATATGAGCGTTGCAAGGCAAATGGATCACATTAAACTTTAGAAAAATAAACTATAACAATTACAAGGTAATTCTGTAGAGTGTTTACGCAAATGCGATGCCAGTTTGAAAGCGAGTTCCAAATTGCTGATTAACATCAAGCGGCTTAAAACGATCGTAAACAAATTCAATAATATTACGGCATTATGCCAAGATGTGTGCATAGAATCGCCGAAATTGCTTCAATTTTTCTTAATAAATGTTTAAGAAATATGAATAGTGCTCTCCTGTTGGAGTATTTGTATGTATGTGTACTTCTGTATGAGTCAGAGAAGATCTAGGTAGTTGCGATGCTCCATATCAGTGATTGTTCAGCCATTAATATTACTATTCTGGATTTCTGGCAAAGAGGTTTCCTGGGGGTTGGGTGCACCAGTTGTCTCATACCAAATATAATTCCAAATGTATTCATGTCACCACTTAAGTACATTTCAAATTGAAAATCGAATAAACGATTTATATGGGAATTAAATCTCGATCTGAACATGTATTAACCAAAGTGTCCTGAAGTATTTTACGTATTAGCTTTCTCGTACCAAAAATCTCTGTTTTGGGAAGCATACATGTATATTCAGATAAAACATATATCTGGAAACTATAGATATATCTAAACAGATTAGATCCATGTTGGATCGTTCTATTCGAAATATACTTTGAAGTTCCAAAAATCATCTTTTTCATCTGTTAGGCAGAAGGAGAGTGGAACCGATTTTATGTAAATGCCTCGACTACAAATAAGGTCTCGAATCTAAACGGGGCCAGGCCAGGAAAAGGTCAAATTGACAGAAACATATTAACGGGAGCTACAGTTGCATCTTGAGACCATGTTTGCTAAAATCTGCCCTACTTGGGAGAGTTCTATGTGTAAGAGCTCTATTCAAAAAATTTTTCTATTTTAGCAATTATTATTTGTGTTTTACACCGTGAACTCATATTTTACGAGAGTTATTATTATTATTTGAAATTTAGACCATTGCGAAGGTATCGGATACTTTCTTCTCTTAATATGCGATTTAATTTTTTTTTTTTTTTTTTTTTTTTGTAAAACATTGCCTTTTGTTGGGAAGTTATCAGAAGAAATGGTACATATAGACAGACAACACACTGAGGGCACTTTCAAACGGCAAGGAACAGTAAAAGTATTAGCAAATACAAACGATTTAAGTATTTTACAATTACTAATGTAGACTTTTTACCACTGGGACCGAGTCAATAAAATGTATGCACATGTACACGATACTATTCTGTGAAATTATTTTCTAATGTGTCTTTCCTTAAAGACTTCCGCATGCTCTTGCTTTTAAAGTGTTAGCCCATTAGTCATCCAGCTAAGGAATTAAAAACTTCTTAAGTTAGTCAAACATACATAGATAAAAAAAATAAATAAACACAATCATGTTATGGTAATGCATGTGATCGTAGTGTGTCCCATTAAAAATTCTTTTGAAATAAATGCACTTTCGATTGCCGAGGAAAAGACAATAGCGGGACATGCCAAGAAAATCTGACTGCACAAACCAGTTTCTAAACAATTCATTTATGGTATCTGAAATTCAATTGAAGCTGAAACAAATTAAATCGCAACGTTTGTTCACTGTGTCTGCCGACATCGACAATGAAGTGGTATAATATTGGGCATAGCCAGCCAACCACCTAGCTAGCTAGCTTACTGACCCGTTGGTTATGATGTTAAATATGTTCGGAATGCACGTTTTTGTGGCTTTGCTAGTTGAATTCATATAATTTACCTAAATAAATAAAAATATTATATTTGCCGGAACGATTATGGTAATGGCGTTATGCTTTAAAATATTGCTTAGTTTTTTAATGCTTTATACAACTTATTTATTTCACTTTTATTGGGTTCAATTTTCTAAGGACCATATACATTGTATCGCAAATATTAAAACTTTCGAATTGTTTGCTCATAGTTCGTTGCAATTAGGCAACCTCTAGTGTAGCGTGTTTATTAACCGACCACACCAATCCAAACCATTTTACATATATTTTAACTACATCTCGAGCATCTTTCCAAACCCACATACAAAAACATGTCAATATTATTGAAGAAGTTCTTCACAAAGCAATCAGGGTGTGGGAGAGCTTATTCCGCCAATGAATGCGATATTCAAAACATATCATTGCGTTTTGGCAACAAATTGTAGGCTTGAGCTTAAAAAAAATAAAACAAACAAAAAACAACATTGGTAGAAGAAATCAAGTTCCTTGTTTGTGGTTACCCAATCTACTGGCAATTTTTCCACCTGAACGATTCCAAGTATCGAAAATGCAACTACACCAAATATCTGCGCAAAAATGAAATGCAATGCAATTTATTGAGGGTAACAGCCGCACTCACGGACCAGCGAGCGAAGGGAGGGAACATATATTTTTATGTCGATCAAACTAGTTTTATAATATCTGCTGCTCTAATGCCTTACATTCTGTCTGCATGTCAGTTGGGTTGCTTGCTAGCCAGTCAGGTATTCAATGACGTAATCGTCCAAGCAGTGAATTGATTTAATAACCGAGCCCAAAAGAAAGTTACATTTGGCGAATTCAAATCGAATTGCCTTATGTCTAATGGGGGGAATAAACTGCCACAGAGATGAAAACCCGCAAGTGAGTTGGAGAGCGTGATAATGACATTGGAGGAAAGTCGTTGCAATTTAAATTACATTTCCACATATTTCCTCCAGAAAAACAAAACACAAGAAAAACCAGTCGATTTCCACTTGTCGTCAATGGTAGCCGGTAGTAATGCTGAAAGAAATGCATCAATGGTCAGCTTCCATTATGGGCAGTTCGATGTAGACAAACATTAACTACACATTCAAACTGCATTACGCCATAACATGTCATGAACAGTGAAATAAATCAACCGCCTCAGGGAACTGGTGCACAAACGGATCAGTGATTACAAAAAGTTCAACTTAAAAAATAAGTTTTTCGTTTGCAACTTTAATCTTTGGAAGTATCTGTATTCTACATTCAGTTTCAACAGCAATCCTAGTTGGTTATTACAATTAAGGAAACCAATTGCAGCTTATTTCAATCCCCGTAAAACAGGTTTCTTGAAATTCTGAAGTCATCAGTCACGTACTCGTATTGTCAGACCAAAAAAAAGCCCAGATGCGAACAAATCTATGCCAGTACATTTCCCACTAGATAAATATTTTCAAATCAACCAAACCGAACACCAGCCAATTTAAAGCCAAGACACGCCGTTGTATTTGGTTTCTGCGCGTATGGGTGCTAAGACATTAATTTATGTGAGTGAGTTTTTGTAAAAATAAATCTGTATAAATGTTTTTACAAATAAAAACAATTAGAGGATTTTTTATCCTACACTACACTGTGGTAAAGGGTATTATGTCCTTGAGCCTTGGCTCTTAATAGACAAAAGAAGACATTATAGACCCCTAGTTCATTTAGATAAACTACATGGGGTAACTTTTTAAGTCGATTCGTCCATATGGTACAGATTACAGTCCACTGACGAACACTATCGAACTTGGCTGCCATCGGGTCAGATTTGGAAATAGCTTCCATGCATAATTCACGTTTATTGTGAAATAAATGTGAACCTTTAGCCCAAATAGAATAGGTTTTGGCATATACGACCGAATTCGACATAGATACAGCTCAGTTCGTCAAAGCCACAAAATAACGGTATTTGGTAAAATAAATAAATTTCGAAAAATTTGTATCTGAATACACACTAGAAGTATCTCTTACAAAATTTATCGAAATCGGTTCAGATATACATGTAGCTTTCATATATAATTCCCTTAAATTTGATGTAAATAATTCACAATACCATCAATTGGGGTGAATTTTTAACCTCGCGATCAGATTTTAGTTTACCAAGTCAGAATTTAGTCTACCAAGTCTACCACATCTTGACCAAACCGGTTCAAATAAAACTTTGGTTCCCATATATGTGTATCATCCGATTTTATATTTAGGCCTACTCAAAGTTACGATATTCACTCTATACCAATATTTTGATTGTGTAAGAGTTCCATGTGCCATTTTTACTTTCTGAGGTATGTCTGACATGTCCGAATTTTCCGATATCTGCTTTAATTTTCGAGATGTACGTATTAGAAAACTAAATTTGCAATGCAATGAAATAGATTGTTTAATATTCTATTTAAAAAATTTGATATTTATAGACATCGAAGGTTTCCATTCTTCAGTAAGCCATACTCAATGACATATGTTTCATGTTCTTAAGTTTATCAAAGTTTTCCATTTCTTTTCAATTTTTCAAATTTTAGTCGCTAATTGTGGTCGCAGTTCTAATCACTAGCTGCGTAGTTGAGGCACAGCTGCCGCCACGTCTATTAATACCAGGAGCAATACCTTTGCCTGCCCCACGATCAGCACCTCAAGCACGTCGTACACGTCCACCAACTTTGAGAGCACAAAATAATTTGATTCCAGCAAATATCCCATCACGTATTGAGGAAGCCAAACCGGTCACCGAATCAGGAGAGGATGAAACACCTGACGTATTTTTGCCGAACCTATTAAGAGAACAACAGCTAGCCCAGGCACAACAATCACAATTCCAACAAGCAGCCGCCGCCTTCCTCAATAATGATCCAAGTGTAAATGCTCTTCAAGAACCATCAGTCGACTTTGAGTCATACACCACGCGATTCCCTGATCGCACCTTACCTCCACCAACAGTCCAACCCAGCCACAAGCCTAATTACAATGACTTTGGCATAGGTTCAAATGTCATTAGTACGCCTAGATTTAGCCAGGAAAGACAGGCACCCCCACCACAAGTTCAAGCTCCCGTACCACAACGTGAACGTTCCAATGTAATCAGAAATCGACCAACTGCAGTACGTGAATCTAGGCCTCAGTACGAACCCCAACCAGTCCAAGTAGCCCAACGGCCAAGACCCAAACCCATTCAATCACGCCCATTGTATGATCAAAATCAAATAGAAGATAATCAGCAAAACAGACGCCAAAGGCCCGTCGCACAAACCACAAGGAAATGGCGCGAAGAAAATGAGGACGGCACCATTGTGTGGGGTTATGAAAACGATGATGGCTCGTTCAAGGAAGAAATTATTGGCGTTGATTGCATAACAAAGTAAGTACTTTCACACCACCTCATCTTCCACACATTAACCCAACGAATCTGAATTATTATTATTTTAGGGGAACTTATGGCTACATCGATCCTGATGGTAACAAACGCGAATACCACTATGAAACTGGTATCAAATGTGACCCCAACAAACGTGACCAGACTGATGAATACCAGGAGAACAACTTTATCAACTACGACGACAACAAAGCCGTACTTCCAAACGGCATTGAAATCGATATGACCCAGCTGGGCAAGAAGAAGTCCAAGAGACCCGGTGTAAATTACCGAAACTGATGTGTCCATCGTCTCATGCTAGTTCATAAGTTCTGCACTGTATCCATATCTTGTAATGTTTAGGTTTTATTATTTTATAGAACATACAAAGTCTTACCATTACCATACAAATTGTTCGCATTCAGATGTTGAAATCGTACCTTCAACAATAAATTAAATGATATGATAATTATTGTATTCCTTACGACTAGTTTATTGATGGATTGATTAGTTACTGATTGACAGGCAGGCAGACACACAGCTGTATTGAGTTGTTGTTTTACATAATCTGCAAGAATGAAATGAAGGGAAATTCAATTTTGGCGTAGCACTAGTACGGTCTTTGGCGTCTAATGGGTGGTAGTCGATTTGGTGGCGTGATGGAAATATCCAGAAAGTCGCCGATGCAAAATTTCGCCTGAGCTAATGTCTTGTTGTCGTCGGCACCCTTTTGTCCAGTACATGTTACGCCGATTTCTCGCATTTGAAAGTGGTTATTACGAAAATTAGGATACACAACAGCAAAATCAAAGTAAGTTCCTTTCTTGCGAGTGTCGGGGTTGACGTCGCGCACCAATGAGGTCAGTTCATGCAGTGAAGCATCCATCCATGTATAGATCTGTAGTTCATTGGTAGGAACATTTCCATACATATATTCGGACACCGAATGATGTCGCCCCGTCGAGCAAAACACTCGCAAAAGCAATGGACATGTCTGCAAAGAATCGCATGATAAAACCTTTAGTATTCTCTAATGTTCTGAATGACAATGTTTACCTTTTCACGGTCAATTTGTTTAATTTGGGGCTTCTCTTCCACAATCATAGATTCTACATTAGCCATGTTTTATAGTTGTCCAAAATATAGCTATTGAATTAAATTGTCCTTTATCCTTTGGGGAGCGTGCAGCAGCAAGACAAGCGTCTTTCCTAAATGAACTATGAATTATTGTACGAAAAGAACTATCGGTTGTCAGTCCCGCCCTATCGTTCATATTGTTTCCTTATGCCATGTTCTCACTGAAATAAGAACGATAAATGTCATATTAAGGTGAGAACATGGTAGAAGAATATAGGTAGACGCGTCGACACAGCTGCTGGGACAATGAACTGTCAAACCAATTTTGAAATTGAAAATGTTGAAGGAAAAATTATTTATATTTGTAAAAATTGTTAAAAAAAACGAGAATTATAATAGCCTCCGAATGACGTAGTATAAGAAAACATATAAAAATCTACTTATATTTGAAAAATAGGTTATGGTAGTAAAAACTTTTATGTTTTTGTAGTTCTGGAACAGAGCTATAGAACTAGTTTTTTTATTAGCTTAAGGCATTGACTGGCTTCTTCATAACTATGTGTATGTTCCAGAACTTTCAAAAGTCTACTACTTTTGCAATTTTTTTCGATATCAAAAGGGAAAATCGGTTATCGCAGTAAAACCTTTTAGATTCTTACATTTCTGATGCTATGTTCCCATTACACCTTCAATCACGTTGTTCGCTCTCAGAATTATGTACACGAATTAACCCGTTCATACGGCACGATTCTTAATTCGAAGTAAAATAATTCCCTTTTTCAAAAATTTTGTTTGTTGATTTTAATACGACTTTATACGAATATACGTGAAATTCTCACTAATATGAATAGAAGATATTATTGTTCTTCTCCCAAATTTAACAAATTTCATTCATGATTCAACTTTTTGTGTAAATGTTGACATTTCGAACATATTTTTGTAATTTTCTATATTTAAATTCTGCTGGAGAGACACTTGTCAAACATTTTTTCTGCCGATAAAAGCATTTTGAAAATATTGCCTCTTTTGTTTGCAGTTTTCTGTGGAAATTTCAACTCGTGGACAAAATGCGTACCTCGAATGAGAGAGAAAATTGTCTAAATATGGGTTGAGACATATTTTTTCATTGTTGTGAGAGTGATTTGATTTGAACAATGTACAAATACGAGTGTTCGCTCAGGAAATTTTGTGTGAAGAATTAGGTAGTTTTTTCATAGTTAAGGGTCAAACAACGAATAGAGAGCGAATCAAGTGCAGTGGAAACGCCACATGAAACAGACGTTATGACTTCAACCAGAAAAAAAGCATTCTGTATACTTGCACCTTAGAAAAGGGCTGTAAAGAACAAACCAATTGTTTTTTGCAAGAAAACGCTTAAAAATAATCATATTCCTTGCCCTATGATTTAAAACAAATGTTGCAAATTGTAACTTCAATTCGTCTGTTAACAAAAGAGTAGAGCAAAAAAAGAGCGATTAGTAAATCAGTAATTGCAAACCTTTTTATATTGGAATCCATCGCATAACCTAATGTTAGTAATTATTTTGTTGTTTTTTCAAATTTTAAATGTTTCCTTGCAAATGAGAGTTAAACAACGTTAAATTCTCGGAAAGAAGTTGTTGGACAACTACCACTATGGAAAACCGTTTTGTACGTCCACACTACCCACATACGCCAGGCCCGTACTCTCCCATACGCCAGTATCCTAATATAATCAACTAATAAGGTTGTACAAATTTGACTTTTTCAAATCCATGTCTTATTCATTTCTATTTTCAACACACAAAATAAGAAATTTAAATGTCTGTGTTTAAAATGAAATTGTTAAACTTTGAAATTTCGTACGCTCGACGTATTTGGGTAAAATTCATATAAATATGTGAGTTTCACTTATTTGGTGAAAAACGTCGACCGAGTACGTCGAATTTTAGGTAAAGCTCTTAAGGTGGGAAAACATAAAACGCATTTTTGACTGGTACTACCCCTATGGTTGTTCCATTAACTGTACAACCCTGAAATATATTATCATTAGATGGTCAACTAAAACCCAACTACTACAAAATTAAACAACTGTGTGTTTTTAATGGACGAATAGGAGAGCAAAATTAAGAAAAATATTTCAAGTTGTAAAATATAATTAATTTAATTGTAAAGAATCATACAAATTTGCCAGAAGAATACCTGCTGCGAAGTGTAATTGATTGAATAATATAAAATAATTACAGTGAAATTTGAGAGACTTGTGTAGAAGAAAAGACAAATTACGAATGTTGAAAGAAAAACAAAGATACTACGATTAAGAAAGAGAGAAAATATAGAATTAGTTGTTGAAAGGAGATTGAGAAGATTATTGCCCGCCACTGAACATACCCATCACAGTTTTTTTGCATTGGCCTGTGTTTATTTTTCAATAAAAAAGGAAAAATATTGTATATCGTATTCGTACGGCTGTAAGTAAGAAAATATTATTGCGAGTTTGGTTTTTTTACTGTCAGATTAGCTATGTGCAGCACCCGTCTTATATAAGATGGTGAAAATGTGACTTCGTCCTGTGTGTATTTGATGTCCTTCCAAATTGAAAACAGAAACATTTTCCATACATACAGACGTGGAATCAGTATTGATTGGCGTCGATCGATCGACCTGTATGAGACATTGTTAACGCCAGTAACAGGGAGGGTGATATGTGGGTGTATGACGGCTGAATCGCGATGTGACGTCTTTCGTTTGTTTTACAATAATTTTAAAAGATTTTTTCAACAAGTCTGTTCGGTGTATTGGTGATGGTGCTCTACAACCTATTTCGTGTATTGACGTGCATATGTACGTACAAACGTGGCATAAGTTGAGTTTAGGGGCTATGCTTGGATTGACCTGAAATTTTTACCGCAGGTAGGTATTTGTAACCTGATTACGGCAATATAATTTTTTTGTGGGGGAAATACCCGGTTACCCGGTTATTCGACCCAAAAGTTCGAATACATACTACGTAACCGATATCAATAATATGGGTATCATTTGAAAGCTTATGAAAATATCTATCCAACAAGTGGTCATATGACGGGGTAACTGGAACCTGTTTCGGAGAAATTTAGGAAAATGTGCATTTTTGTATGAGTAATTTTTGAAAAACCCATAAAAACTCGAAAATGGACCCATTATAGGGTCTTAAAATCTATACACAATATTATAGCTAACACTATTGCCTTTCCAAAATGGTGTCATATGTGTTGATATCTTTGTAGTTCCGAAGATATTGACTTTTAAAGTCGTTACTTATGAAAGCAGTTTGAGTGAACCCAAGTTTTGTGTCGGGTTTAACGTTCTTGTTAATCTGCTTTGTTTTTAATTTGGTGTTGTTAGAATATTATGGAACGCGTAGTCGGTGTTGGACATATCCCAGAGGAGAAAATCTTAAGCCCCGGCCGAAGGCCGGCTGCTTACAAAAATTACAATTTTTAGAAAAACTATGGATCGCGTAGCCGGTGTTGGACATACCCCAGAGGAGAAAATCTTAAGCCCCGGCCGAAGGCCGGCTACTTTCGAAAACTACAGTTTTTAGGAAACTATTGATCGCGTAGCCGGTGTTGGACATACCCCAGAGTAGAAAATCTTAAGCCCCGGCCGAAGGCCGGCTACTTACAAAAATTACAATTTTTAGAAAAACTATGGATCGCGTAGTTGGTGTTGGACATACCCTAGAGGAGAAAATCTTAAGCCCCGGCCGAAGGCCGGCTACTTACAAAAATTACAATTTTTAGAAAAACTATGGATCGCGTAGCCGGTGTTGGAAATACCCTAGAGGAGAAAATCTTAAGCCCCGGCCGAAGGCCGGCTACTTACAAAATGTACAATTTTTAGAAAAACTATGGATCGCGTAGCCGGTGTTGGACATACCCCACAGGAGAAAATCTTAAGCCCCGGCCGAAGGCCGGTTGCTTAAAAAAGCTATAAAGGTCAAAGTCAAATGCATCTAGACTGGAGAAAAATATAATTTAATGAATTCAATCTCTTATATCCACGGAACCACAAAAGATATCGACACATATGACACCATTTTGGAAAGGCAATAGTGTTAGCTGTAATATAGTGTATAGATTTTAAGACCCTATAATGGGTCCATTTTCGAGTTTTTATAGGTTTTTCAAAAAGTACTCATACAAAAATGCAAATTTTCCTAAATTTCTCCGAAACCGGTTCCAGCAACCCCGTCATATGACCACTTGTTGGATAGGTATTATCATAAGCTTTCAAATGATACCCATTTTATTGATATCGGTTACGTAGAACCGGATGTTGTATTCGAACTTTTGGGTCGAATAACCGGGTAACCGGGTATTTCCCCCACAAAAAAATTACATTGCCGTAATCAGGTTACAAATACCTACCTGCGGTAAAAATTTCAGGTCAATCCAAGCATAGCCCCTAAACTCAACTTGCTCCCAAACGTTCATAAATCATGAGTGGGGAATTCTCAAATGATTTGTTCGTCATTTGTGATTTTGGGGGAATGTGTACATATACATACCTTAGCATTGGAAATAGAATGCACGGTTTAAGGTATCAGATCTATGACACAATTATGCGGTCCCGGCATGACATGCTGCACATAGCCACTCTGTCTTTGCTTCAGTAGGAAATTCATATACATTCCAAATTAATGCATGTACCCATATTAAAGTGTGACTCTTTTTAGGAAAAATGACATCAACACCACCAAAAAACAACTGCAAATTAAAATCAAGCCACAACAGCAGCGGTTCTCCAAGCATTGAAAAGCTATCTCCAGATCAGGATGTCTTCATAAACCCAACTGATGGCCTACCCAGCCAACATCCCACTTTGCCCGATGGTGAAGTTGACAGTAATAGCGAGCCAGAAGTGGATCCAGACTCGTTCGATGATTTACCGACTTCTATTATTGTGACGAACATACATTCAGAAGTATTTTCCAATCCTCAATTGAAGCAGGAAATGGAAGACCTGTTCCGTTCGTTTTGCGACTCGGCAACGTTTCAGTGGTTGCGAAGTTTTAGACGTTTACGTGTTAACTATGATAATGCAGTGGCGGCTGCCAATGCACGCATTAAACTGCATCAGTATGAGTTCAACAAGAAGACAGTTATTACATGCTATTTTGCCCAACCGGTAACACCCGTGTCAAACAAAAATCTACAGCCTCCAGCTCCAGTGAAACAGTTCCTAATATCGCCTCCAGCCTCCCCACCAGCTGGCTGGGAACCGAGGGAAGAAAACGAGCCACTAGTGAACCATGATCTTCTGGCAGCTTTGGCCAGTCTCACGCCTGGGGAATCTCATGAGCTTCATCCACAAAGTGAAGACCAGCCAGCAATAGTGGTTCACACAGCAATGTTGCCAGAAGCTGCTGTTGAAAGTGCAGTTCGTCCAAAGTTACCCATTGTTCAAACCAAATGTCCGGAAAGGGCGTAAATAGAAATATCTAAATGTACGATTGTATTGTATTTTGATCGACAAAGTGTGGGAGAGAGAGTGAGAGACAAGGATTTTCGGTTGGTTCGTATATAGAAAACATTCTTAGGGCATTATGTTGACTATGCTATGAGCTATTTCTGGATATGGAGGTAATTCCCACATGTTCCAAGAGAAAAACTGTTCCACTTACTTGGCTATTAGCAGATGTTACCTTCTAGTTGAACAGTTCATTCTTCTCGGATCTTGCATTGGAATTGAACGGTATGAGAGTATGTAAGGCTGTTGTTTGTTTTAAAACTAAAGCTGTACACAAATTATTTGAGAATTATTAAAAAAAAAAAACAAACACACACAAATATCAATAACCTTGAGCATTTCCAAAAAAAAAATCATTACGAATCGAATTAGTTTGAGAAGCCTTTGTTTAATTTGGTTAAATAATTTATTTCGACAAATTATTGATTACTTATTGTGATCCTTTTGTTTCGATGTAGATACTGAAATTATAAAATAAAAGCAACAAGAGCTCATAATGGTTCGTGTATAGTTTAAGTTATTTAGTTAGTAATTTATTATTGTACAAATTCACACACACATATACACACTCATATACACTAAACGAAAATGTGGCACAGAAATAAAATAATACGCTGTGCTTTCCAAAGGAATCAGAAGGAAAAATTAGAGAATTATTATAAATTATAAAAAAAAAATTGAAATCCAAAGAGTTATTATCTTCGACTTCCTTTGGAATTTAGCCAATAATTTGCAATTGATTCTAATTTTGCATTGATTGTTATAAGATTTTAAATTATTCAAAATAAAATAGAACTGTATGTATTATCATTAACATATGAACGAATTAATAAAGGCTCTGATTCAAAATATAAAAGGAAATGAATTGATGTCAATGAGAACCGTTTAAATGCAAGTCTGTAGCATACATGCAGTTGGGTGAGTAACGATAATAAAATATCCGGTATCTAACTTTTACTACATTGCTTATTTTTTCTTTTACTTAACAAATGTATTATTTAGTTTACCTTATTCATTTATTGTGTTTTCATCAGCGTCATAATTTCAATTTATGATAGAAACATTAATTTTATTCTGAAACTTTAAATCGCCGGTAAATTACATGTGACCTAAAATCGCGCGATTTTGATTACATAATTACGTTTTAAACAAGTAATAATATTGATAAAATATTGATTTTATGAATAATTGATGTAGCTACAACGACTCTACAAATTGTAATAGTAAAATATTTTAGTTCAGAATGATTTCTACTTAATACTACACGGACATTATTATTTAAATGGTTAAAACGTTTTCTAATATTGTGCTTGCCATAGGTTATTAACATATATAAATATTGTATTATTTCAAGCCATAATATAAACTCTTTGATTTTAAAACACATATCAGCAAGCAACTGGCATATTTCTGGTGAAGCCCGTGTTTTGGAATTACTTACTTATTCGCCGGTCTGAGGCTCTTTAAGAGAATATGTTTCTATGGAACAACCTAAGATCAGTTATTTTTTATATATTAGCTTTTATTAAAATAATCAACGAGGTTTTTATGATATGAGTGCATTTAACGTGTCAGGAGTAGATCGAGTAGACAATGGCCCATCTTCGCTTTAAATCTAAATGCAAGCTTTGGACCAGATTTTCCCTTCCGAAGTTATCATGCACACCAGCCAGGTAGGCAGACATTTTGGCCTGAGTGAGAAGCAACACTTAAATATAAAGTTTGTACCCCATCAGACGGGGAGCAAGGGAATAATTTCAACATTTAGAGACACTCTCACATTATGTACCGGAAATATTTTGATAACATATTGAAATATTTAGCAGATTCTATTAACCGCATCAAGTGAGTGCGAATAATATCTCCACAATACACTTGAAAATTAGAAGTTAATTAAATTTTTTGTATATTTTTCAACTTAAATTCATATAGTTTATTTCATCCAAATATCAATTTATTATTATCTAATTAGAGTAGACCGTAAATATTAGTTCGAACTTTGTATAAAATATTTGACCAATAAAAAACAAGTCTGTAACAATACAATTTACAATGAATGCTTACATATTTATGTAACAAAGAACTAAAAAAAAACAAGAACAGGAATGTATTGGAATGTCCAAAACTAAAAAAAAAACGCTCGGTCTAGGGCAGCCATTTGAGTTTCTGAGTGATATGCGTGTTTGATAGATACCTTTTTACTTCTTCTCAATGGTCTTAAGGGGCACCATTTGTTCCGGATCATCTTGGTAAATTCTATCCCTGTTGGGCTTTCTGCCAGCACACTGACTAAACCAGGTGTCGCCTCGTCCAAAGTTTTCACCATCTTCTATGGACTCGGGCATAGGTTTGTTCATGGTCTCCGGCAAGAACATTACCCACACCCCAGAAATAAGTGCTATCACGCCGAATAGAACAGCAGGTATCTTTGGATCAAAGGAATCGAGCAGTGTTATAAGCGGAGTAAGAGCGCCGGACAGACGAGCACACATGGAACCCAAGCCCATGGCAGAATTGCGCACAACCGTTGGGAAGAGTTCCGCCGAGTAATTGTAGATGACAGCAAAGGATCCAGCAATCAGGAGTTTTCCTACCATAACAATGGCTGTGGATGTGGTGCTACCTTGGGCAATGTAAGCTGCCACAATACAACATATACCTCCGCCAATCATCAAGGTGCTTGTAATCGGTCTCCTGCCCAATCGATCGAGTACCATAACAATGGTAAAGTAACTGGGGAATTCGACCAGGCCCATTATGAACAATATCAAAAATGGATTTCCATACAGTTTGCCAGCACTCAACGACAGACCGTAGTAGACGAGGGAGTTGGCGAACCAGCAGAGACAAACATTCAAAGTTTTGATGCGCAAGTTTGGTGTCTTGAAGAGATCACTTAGACCAGCACTGGACTTTTCCTCTGTTGCTTGTTGGGCCTTTGATTTTTGTACATAGTATTCTTTGTCGACGGGAATGCCAGATCCATTCATTCTTAGACCCTTGGCCACAATATCCACCGCTTCTCCGGCACGACCTTGCATCCACAGCCAACGGGGAGATTCGTCCAAAAGCCACCAATGGGCCAGGAAGAGCACACCATGAAGGCCATACACAACTTGTAGAAACTGTCTGTCCTTAATCAAGGCACCCCATCCAGCAACCAACATTATACCAGCTGCAAAGACGGCCTAGAACAGAAAAATATTTTTAATAGCATGTCCAATACATCAGTAGTTTTTTCATTCGAATACCTGGAAGGCTATGCCACAGGCAGTTCGTTTACTCGGTCCCACCAATTCCATTGTCAGCACAAAGCCGCAAATATAGGCTCCAGCCGAGCCGAAAATGCCCAAAAGAAAACGTGCCACCATAAATGAGAAATATTCGGGAATGAATGCAACCGAAACGCCGATGATCAGCTGCAACAGGGCTGACCAGCAGAACACCGTTTTGCGACCGACCTTGTCGGCCAAGCCGCCGAGCGTAACGGCCCCGGTGAAAACGCCCAACATGAAAACCGTCTGAACTATGCTACCCATCCAACGACGTTCACAGACGAAATTCCAATCGATTGCCCGCGACGTCTCGTAGTAGGTCTGATCGTAAACGTACGAATCGCACGATACAGTGTTGTTCTGGCTATCGTACATGTGACATGAATCCAATTCGCCGTTGTCCTTCAAAGGAATAGCTGCCAAAATGTCTGATGAATTCCATGGGACATAAGAAAAGCTGGAATTGTCTACACCTTCAATGAAGCATCGATGTTCGGGCACAGCTTGTACGGTAACAAGTGAGAGCATGTGAAGACCAGCCGTAAGAGCGGACAAGACTTGCAAGAAGAATTGGAATGCCTGATAGCGTCCGAATTCCCCTGTAAATAGAAACAAACAAAAAGCATTAACAAAGTGAATAAAGTTGGTGCGATTCAATGGACACTACTATATTCTGCGGTATTTCCGATACACATACAAATGAAGGTGTAAGGATTTTTATATAAGTGGTTTTATTCCCTGGTTCTAGTCCAGTGATGGTGTAGTGACGGAAAAGGGTCGGTGCTATTTCATTTGATATTCTCTTGGATCCGCTAAGAAGACAAGCCGATTCAATTCGAGAGAGAAAAAGTTTGTTTGCTTTTTAAAATATTATCAAATCTAAAAAATTCGCATTCTGTTAAAACTTTCAAACAAAATATTGAACAAATTGAAGCAAAATATTAAATACACAAACACACCTAATGTGATTTGCTACAAAATATCACATACAGCTCATTAGTACCACAAATATTATTCAGCTCAGGGGTCAAATTTTTCGATTCGATATCGGAAAAAAGTTCGATCGAAATCAATTTATATATGTCTATTTTAGATTGATGTAAATGAAAATATTTTCAGAAACAACTGGTAAACTCTCACATACGTTATTTAGTCGTTTCTACTGAAATTTTCAATAAAATCAAGAATCGGTATCGAATGGGAGAATGAGAGACCACAGATAAGAATAGAATTAAAAAAAATTGCAACGGGAAGCACTCTTCCTGCTTTTGTAATGTTTTCCCCGCAAAGAGGACTTGATATGCCTTGGATGGGGATATGAGAAAAGTTGTATTTATCAGAAATATGCGTTTTCCAGAACAAGGAGTTTGAAAACTGCTGTTACTATGCTGCAAATGCGCGATTTGCAGGTGCCCTTGGCGTCATTTGCGTCGCATTCGTTATTCAAATATGTCTGCAATATTTGAATATTTTTTTATTCTATTTGAATAGTTTCTTCTTCATTGTTATACAAGCCAAATAAAGCTTGCAGACACAAAAATCATAGGTATTTACATGTGTTCATTGATTTTCTACAAAATTTATTTTATTTCAAAGTGCGAACTGAATGCGGTAACCAACCATGGCGGTGAATCAAGTGTATCGCAGGGGCAGCTTTGTAATTGTAATTTAGATTTCCACATGTCGAACATTTTCGATTTAATTAATTCGGAACATTCGGCATTAGTTTCGCATTTAATTCGCATGATTTCCGATTCGCAAGTGTTGCAGAAGCATGCATTGTTGTAGACGGCTGTCGACACGAATCTCCTTGAGAACTGACCACGGTGACCTTGAATACGACGCTCATTTCGCATTTGAAATGTCAATTTACATTTGTTTTCCAGCGTTGGAATTGAAGTGGCGAATAACGCATTTGGAAGCAAGTGAAGAGCAGAATAACTTTTCAAACTTTCTCCTTATTGTCATTCAGAATGAAATATTTCACCAGAGCGCAATAAGCCAGAGGCTTGTCATAAAGATAAGTGGCATAAAATAGATAATACCTATGCATTATTGCAGGTAGTTAAAATCTTGTCCAGTTATGGCAACTGGAAACAATCTTTTGAACAGATTTGCAAACACTTGGTCTTATCTCTGAGGAGATTGTAATCTTTAGAATAATTTTAATTCTATTATAAGCGTTTTTATACCCTACAGCACTCTGTGTACAGTCTGTAACACCTCGAAAGTCGCAGTTATGATCCGATCCTCACGAAAATTTGCATGGAGTCAGCCTTGGGTTAAGAATAGTTTAGATGGATTACCAATGAATGCAACAATGTACAAATAAAGATTGGGGAAATGAACCTGTTGTCTTAAAAATACTGTAAAGTGGGAGGTACTGCGCCTGTACCACCACATGGACCAAAGTATCGAATTTCGGAAATGCAAAAGGGGATTGGTACCCATTTTGAAATTTGAATATGAAATTGCATATAATACGGTAGAAAAATATGATCCAAAACGAATATGTGGGCGCAATACGAAAACGAACTAAACATGAAACGCAACGGACTTGACGTACATACAGGGTGAGATAAAAAAAAAAACTGCAACAAAGTCAAATGCCATAACTTTTACATTTTTTTAAATTTTATTGAATGAAAGCAGAAACTGTCGGAAATAGCATCAAATTTTAGACTAAGTTTGATTTGTTCGAATTGGTCACCTTTGGCACGAATTATGGCCTTCAAGCGACCAATGATACCGTCACACGCTGCCCGAATGTTGCCCTGCGGTATCTTGGCCCATTCTCGCCGAATAGCTTGCTTGAGTTGATCGACACTTTGGTATTTTTCAGTGCCAACCTTGCTTTCCGAAATACTCCAGATACAATAGTCCAACGGATTGGTATCCGGAGTTTTTGGTGACCATTGTGCGCTGGAAATGAAGCGAGAAACCTCATTTTGTGTGCGATGGTGCAGAGTTGGAATGTCCAAGGTCTGCGGCCAAAATGTTTTCGTGCCCAAGGCTTTAATACACCCTCCAGAATATTTTCGCGATAATATTCGGCATTTATTCTTATGTCACGAGCGGAGAACGACCATCTGTTGTTATGGCGGCCCACACCATAACCATGGCCAGCGAGTTTTGGTGGCCAACCGAAAGTGCACATTTTCAGCTGACCTCTTAGGCAAGTAAACACGATCATTTTTTGTTTACAAACTGCTGGACAACGAATGTTTTTTCATCGGAGAAAACCCAATTCGGCAGTTTACCACTTTCGGCCAAGCGAAGCAACACATTAGCTCTTTTGAGTCTATTTTCTTTCTTTTGCGGTGTAAGTTCTTGCACTTTTTGGAATTTCCCCCAACATCTTGGGGGATCGGCTTTTGCTTGTCAAAAGGGTTTAGGTATAAAGAAATTTTTATGTTTATTTCTCTTTCCTGAACATGTAGTATTTTGGGGTATGACGCCCAACTTTGCTAAACTGTTGTTTTGTTTTTCTTTTATTTTTAATTAAATATCAACTTACTTTCAAAATAATATTCGCATGCCATTGGTTAGTCAATGTTGCTAATAAAATGTACAAATAATGGGAACGACGCACACATACATAGGCACACGTTAAATAGAACTAATTAAGCGAATTAATATTTTCAAGGATCTGTTATAGTCAGCAAATATACGTTCTGTATTCAAGGTAATTAACAAAGCATATTTAATTTTGAAAAAAAAAAAAAATCTAAAAGCAAATAGTTATTAAATTGGCAAATAAACATTCAATGGCAATTGGTGCCTGGTGGATGGGAATTAGTACTCGCCAGGAAAACCGGAAAACCCCTTCAATGTGGAGAGTGTTAAAATAATTCGCATTTCACACAAACAACGAAAACGTCAAATCATTGCCATTTCGCCAGATATGAGCTTCGTACAGCATAATCTCTTGTTGAAGCCAGAAAAATATGCGTCAAATCAACATTTCCATGACAACTTGAATGAACTCTTCAAGGTGAATTCCGAGCTATGATAAGCCCATATCAACAAACAGAGTGGAGAGGAATAGTAAACATTTGTTTATGGTGAAATCATATCAGTACATGGGTACAGGCATGAATGCTCATGTTTTTATGGGGGCAGGAATTTATAAATCAGTCATAAAACAGAAACAAATAACGATTCCTAAAGATCGCAACACAGTAGGGAACAGTTGTATTAATTCTATTGATTGTAGACACCATGTGTTAATGTCACGATAACATAGGACGTTTGAGGATCTTACGAAGATTAAGCTTTTTAGAGAAGGATCCCAGCTAAACCTTTAAATCGTCGCTCAGTGGTGGGTGCATATCTTTCCTCTATTTCAAACGTAGCTAAAAATCTACAAATACAAAAACAATTATTGAAACATAAACTGTGTTGCCGTATATTTTTTCAAATTTTTCTTAGCAACGTCATTGCGGTTTTGAACTAATGAATTGAAATGCAAGACCAACCGCAAAATAGATATTTGAAAGATTTGGTTGGATGCTCGGTTGAATGTAATTCGCCAATCAGACATTCATTCAATAATAAAAATTAAAAAAAAACGACGACAGTCTATTGATTGTCAACTTCATTTAAATGATCGCAAGGCCTTGGCATAACTTAACAACATCGGCGGGAGTTTCGTCAACAATTAAACATTTACAAATGTGTTTGTTTCTACATGTAAGTATGTACTGCTGCCGTTACTGTTTGACATTACACACATATTTACAGAGGGTCGAAAGTGTTTTTCAATCTGACGATATGTTTTGTGCGAATGTTATCACTGTAATTGCCTGCGTACGAGAATTGTTGATATTGGATAGGGGAAACGTTGGGCGCCAATATCAACAATTTGACCATCCATAAACACAAATTCATTTGTATGCGTGCGCATGCTCATGTATGCACATCGCAAGAACATTTAAATCAATTATTTATCTTGCCTACAATCATACAAATTGATTATAATTGAAAAGCTTTGCACTCAATTCAATTGATCAGCTGAAATAGGCCAAAAGTTGATTTCGTTTTGTAGCAATCGACAACAGCAAAAGAATACTTGAAAACGAGAGGTGATACTTGTCACATTTTTTCAACTTTTTCAAAGACAACATTTCAAGAGTAATTGCAACAAAGAACAATTGGCACGTGACATTCACTCCAAACAGAGTACGGAGCAGTGGTTCAAGTATGTCCAGTTCGGGATTGCATAACACTTATTCCTAGCACTCAGTTTGTATTACATATGTTTCCACATGTTTGTCGAAAATCTTCAATGCATTCCAAAAACTACACAAAAAATCACTCAGATCGCTTAAAATTGTTTAACGTTAAAAAAACGTTATATAGGAGAAATTGGTGGATTAAAGGTCTTTTAGTACCCACAATTTCTAATTGTAGCAAAATTAATTCAAAAGTGTATAAAACATCCTAAACAGGTTCTTCTTCACATTTCAAGTAGAGCTCTGATATATACCTATAATTAAGGCTTAAGAGTTCAGCTATAGTAGTCGAATTAAAGGTAGGAGTCTCCATCTGAAGCTGGATTTTGAATTAATTTCAGTCATTCAGAATCCGGCTATAGACAAAACCCTCCACCTCGACTCCGGCTCTGCTACAAAGCTGCATGATTATGAGAGAATTCGGACTAGAATTAGGTCTGTTAATTTTTAGGCCAAACCAAGCGTGTGTAGAGTATCATATGTTAAGCTCGAACGGCTTTTGAGCTTTTCTTGCTGTTATTGTGTTGTAGAAATTTGGCTAAAAATAAACGTTTGGTGTTTGGTGATAAAGAAGGAGGGTGTTGAATGAGGTAAATTTGACTTTTCATCGGCCCTCTCTCTCTCTCCATGTAAGTCACTTTCTTTTAGGGAAAAATATCTACATTTCAACATTACATTGAAATTACTTTCGTCCAATTAAAAGGATGTTTACATTGGAACTATTTGGCGGGTCAAGCTTCTTTTTGAGTATTTGTTTGAAAATTGTGAAGCAGTTTCCAAAGCTTTACATGCATGCGTAAGAAACAAAATCGTTTCCTTTCGGAAATTGTTCACGTCTGAATGAGGACTCAATTGTTCGGCAACTAGGATGCGTTAATTATTTCCATTTGATAACAAAAAAACACACACACACACATTGAACAATTGATGCTACATGTCATGTCAGATTTCCAACTAGTTTTCGAACGCTGATGATTTTTTATGAAAATATCAGGTTATTATCCATCATTGTAATTCGGGGTTTCCAGGTTTCCAATCCAGGTTTCTTACAATTTTCATGGTGGCAGGGTAACTCTCTACTTTCGGGGAGTGGTGTAAATCGCAAAGTTTTACATAATTAATATTACTAGTCACTCATTTAAACCGATCAAATGACCATCCTGTGGAAGCTTACATTTTTCTAAATATTTACCTGAATGCAATTAGGGTTGAACTATAAATCTTAGCAACATGTCTTTTTCGTTTTCGAATGCCTGCTTCATGGTCAGCTAAGAGAGCCATATAAAATCTGTAGCTGACAATTTCAAGGTCTTTTACTGATAACTGCCCAGAATACTGAGACCACACAAGACAATGTTTTATGCGATAACTATGGTAATTACTATTCATTTGATTGTGTTTTTATCGTGTTGAGCTTGTATTTTATTTATTTTTGTACCACTTTAGACGGCCATTCATGTTGTAAAAAGCGCTTAATGCATTTTGTTATTGCTTGCCGTTCGCTCATGCATCATAGGAAGTAATTCAAATTCGAAAGTGAGAGCAAGTTCAGTAAACCATGTTGTTTTCGTGATCTATAAAAAAATGAAAATGTGGTACAAAACTATGATTCATGATTCCACGGTCGATTCTCTTTGATAATTAATAGTTTAATTTGCACGTTTTATTGCGATCATTTCGACATAGCTTCTTCTTCTTCTTCTTTGGATTTTTGTTAAAAAACACGTTGAACAAATACTCACATGTCTGGGAGCTTAAAATTGTTTGACCCCTCGGTTATCAAAATGAAATCATTTTCTGTTGGCGAATTCGAGCGTATTAGCAATGGTATCAGCCGACAATACTCGGACACAAAATTCGTATACGCATACATGTACATGTGGATGGATCGGTGTTCATTTGGTGTCCAAAAATTAAGCCCCCACCCATCGACATATTAAAAACAATAATTGTCGTTTCTAGCGATGATAACTCAATAAAGAAATATAGATTAATTGAAATTAATCAAAGAAAAGATCACTGGAGCATTTGCTCTAGCACGTTCTCATTGATACAACGTTCTCGCCTCTTAGCGAATGTCTGTTTAAACAAAACAAAAAAACATGTTTAAATATTTAATTGTAATTAAAATCGGCATGTTATTTGTGGTATTAGGGTTAGCAGTTCTAATATCCCAGATGGTGTAGTTTTGCCAGCATCTAAATCCAGTGAAAGTTCCCCAAATGAAGTATAGGACTATAATATCTATCAGGGTGTGGATTCTAGTTCTATGAAAATAGGAAATGTAAAATATTTCCTTTATTAAATTTTTCATTTGGCATTTCTTTCCTTTATCAAAGTTTTAATTTCACATTTACATAGAACAAGAATTGAGGCCCAGGTAAAACTTTCGAAGATTTTAAATATTTGAAATTTCCAATTTTCCAGGGCTGTAAGAACTTTGACGATTGGCTAATAATACATTTCGGTATTATAGGAAACCAAGTATCCCCAGATACACTTTAAAATCAAACACAAATGTAATCAAAAGAATTTTGAGAACAAACATTTATAGCCACGATTTAAATTTTCAAACTAAAATTTTTATATTTCAATTGCAGTTAAATTGAAATTACCCAGGTAAATACTTTTACAAAATTCCTGATACCCCACAACTTACCGTTATCGACAGCCCTATTTTCTGATAATACGTACAAGAAATAACAACTAATAGTTTGCCTTTTTCGGTTCATGCAAATTTGATTTAGTTGCTACCTTTCTAATATTCAGTAATTAGCGCCTTCACTTTAATTCTATTAACTATTGGAAACCGTCACCAGTGGCATAATTTGTATGTAAGTGTGGGAATTGATTAAGTGGCTACAAGTCACATGAGAACAAAGCTAATAATGTGATCACTGCTTGACTACGCATTGATGCTGGAAACCTTTGATGATTGCAAGGCTCCATCTCATCTGGTTGCCAACGAATGAATGGATGGAAATTTTAAATCGCAACAGACAAATATAATTAGGATAATACTTTAAGTAGGAAGTTAATCGCACTGATAACGTGGTCTCAAAGCAAACAGCGCCGACACTCTACGCTCAATTCAGACAATAGCATTCCACGGCCGGAGACCAGTCATTACGATAAGAGAAGTGTTTCTAGTGGCTTACTTTCCTTCTCATTGTGTTTTGTTTTACTGCCAGATAAGCAAAACATTTTGTAATCAATTGTTTAGTGTCCATAAATCAGGCGTAGATACGCGACATGCGGATGAAGAGCTTACCTAATTTGCCCATTAAATCTTCCAGTACGAAATCAACAGCCATTTTTGTGCGTTTGTGTGTGGCTGTCTGTTTAGAAATGCAACTTCGTTGAGAACTTCACCGATAAAGTTTATTAATTACAGATACTGAAATGAGTGTTTCGCCAAAAATCACATATCCGGGGTTATTAAACCTTTGAAAATCTGAGACGAACACACGAACCAATCGAAATTATTTACTGTGTGGCCAAGAGTAAAGCGCGTTTTGTTATTGAATTAACATTTAAATCAGCACATAACGTTAATAACGTTCGATTGTAATCTTCTCGGTTTCAAAATCCGTTTCCGAACTTAACTCAAGAAAACAAATATCTCTGAAGTGGCCAATAAGCAGCCAACCGCCGACCGATTCGCGTGCGAAACCTAACGCATTTATAACACAACTAAAGTTCCACAACAAGCAGGTCGCTGGAAGTTGCTGTTGGTGGATCTTCCATAAACAACAGCAGCAGAAGCAGCAGCAGCAGCGAACGAAATAAACAATATCTTTAGCCGTCACATTAGCTGTTGTTTTTCTTTTCCAACTACGCTCATTTATTGGCGATCATTTGATAGTCTCATTGCTTTGTGCGACTGCTTGGTCTTGGTTTTCCATTCTCTTTTCGCCAAAAAGAATTGTTAATTGTTATTAGTTTTCGGACTGCTCTATGGCGTCTAATACCAATCAACCAAGCCTCCTGCTCTCACCCGACGATTGGCACATTAATATTTGGACACATTGTGCTCTCCAATGGGTGTTATGACGCCAACAATGAAACTGGTTTCGCTTGCTGAAAGAGTGCAAAAACAGCAGCACGAGCGTTACTGTTTGCTTATCGATCACATTCATCGCTGTTGTTGGTAACAAAGCAACATTTCTTGTTTAACCGTTAACAGTCGACTGATTCTTGTGGGGCATAGTCATAGATAGGCACAGACATGTGTAGGTAAAATTGTTTGGATGCATTATTATTCCTGCAAAAATCCCACAATGACGACATTTGCGTCATTAACTCCGTCATGACATGAAAACATGAAAAAACATTTTTTACTAACGACAATGTAGGCAGTCATTCCAAAAATGCAAACAGTAACATCTGACGTTCATCCAAAACCCGGTTTGTGGGTATTCCCAAAAACCAATTGAAAAACATTTCGTAAGAAAAAAGTTTGAGTATTTCTTGCAATGCGTTGGAAGAAGCAGAATTCCAGAAGCTTAATTAACAAAAATTCCCATTAAAATAAAATAACATCTGGATAAGATTTACCTTTAACCCCCCCTTGATTGGGAACTGTCTCTAAGACTTTATAACGTTTTACAAAGCGAACTAAATTATTTGTTTTCAATATTTTCTCGAGCTTAAGGCTTATTGTAATGTTATTCTCAAACCATTTTGGTATTTAGGTCTACACTTTGCATATTTTGTAGAGCTTCACATAAAAGTTTTTATGGGGAATTTGTGAGAATTAAATCATACCAACTATGATTATAGTTATAATCCAAAGTCCAAAGAAACTAATATATGAGAGGATTATCCTCCTCTGAATCGATTTCTACTAAAATTGAAGAGGCATTTGTGCCTTTTCAATTCGGTCTTGTATTACACATTTGGTGCACAATTAACATAAAATCGGATAAAGATATGTATGTGAACTGTATTCAAATCTGAACCGATCTCGATAAGATATGGCAAAGGTATTTCTGAGCTGTACTCGATATATTTCCCCGAATATCGCTGTTACAGAGTGCTTTTTTTGGCTTTGGAGAACAAATATAACAATTCGGATGAACAATATATGACCACCAAATTTGACATACTACTTTCTAGACTCAATTTGGTCGTAAGTGCCACATTCCATCCCATTTGGGCTAAAATTACACGTTTGGTGCACAATAAAAGGCAAATCGGACGAACATATATATATCCAAATCTAAATCGATCACGATAAAATTTAGCAAAAGTATTTCTGATCTTTATTTTATATATTTCCCCAAATATTGTTGTTGCAAAGTGTATATTACGGCATCGGATGGCAAAAATAACACATCGGATGAACAATATATATGGGAGCTATATCTGAACCGATTTCGATTGAATTTGGTATACTCATTTCCAGACCTAATTTGGTCGTATGTGCAAAATTGTATTCTATTTGGGCTGATATTACACTTTTGGTGCACTATGAAAGGCAAATCGGACGAAGATATATATGTGAGCTATATCTAAATTGTGACCGATTATCTCCAATTTCAATAGGGTTCGTCCTTGGGTCAAATAAAAGATTTGTGCATAATTTTATCTGGATCGGGAAATAAATGCGACCTGTACTTTGTTTACAAAAATACATGCACACAAGTCGACTCAGAACGTGATTCTATGCAGTTCATCAAAAAAAAAAAAAAAAAAAAAAAAACGATGGGTCTATCCCGTTTCCTTTTGCCTGTTACAAACAAATGCACAAAGCCATAATATCCTGACCACATTGCAATGTAGGGAATAAAAAATTAAATTAAAACACAAAACGACATATCGATTTTGATACTAACATTACAAATTGATAACAACATGTTTTGTTGTTGTCTGTCGGTAATGTCCAAATACGCAAAAATATTTTTAATTTCACTTTTCCATAAAACAAGAATACAGCCCGATAAACTAAAAAAATTATAAAAAATGTCAAAATTTTGTAGCAATTTTGGCACACTAACATATCTTGAATTAGATATTTTAAGAAAAGGATTGATGCTCGAAACAGAATCTGTACATCAGGAGTACTTAACAAAAGCCCGACATGTAAATGATTGCACAGCAAGTATAGGCACAAATGAAAATCAAGTAAGGATTAATTTAAGCAAGCACTTATATATACAAATATATATAGTCCTTATATAGTTGATTCACATAGATAATTGCATGGAGATGTTAAAACTGAATATAGCAAGTTTGGAGGAAGAGTTACTACTCATTGAATGCGATTTGATTGAATGCTCTAAAGTTGTGGAGACCATAGAAAATTCCCAAAATTGTAGCATTTGCAGGTGTCTTGGAATTCCACCAAAAACTGAACGCGAAAAGTTCATGGACTTGTTGCAAAAAACTTCATTTCATATTTGGCAATTATATGATTTTTCATCGCACGTAGAGAAGATTATAAAACATTTTTGTGTTCCAAAGACCACCTACGATATTGTAAGTTTACTGATATAAATATATCGCAAACAACACATGCAAGATCATAAGTTCAGATTTTCTCCCCTCTGAAAAATCTCAGTTGATCATATCGGCTGCTTACTTTCAGATTTTTCGTATTTTAAATTGTCATAATGTCATTTTATGTAATACCGAACGGAACATGGATTTAGTTATGGACAAATTGCTAGCAATAACCAATTATCTAACCTGGAACAAAAGTTTCTTCCGCAGACCACTTGGCAAGCGTACATTGAACTCCTGAAGTACACAACAAATTGAAAGCGGTATAAATTTATGTTAACATCTGTTTACTTTGGAACTATAGTTTACACTTTTATACATACTCAGCATGTAATTATAGATTATAAGAAATATATATGATATACACTGGTGAATGAATAACATTTAATGAATTATGATCCCTAGACTAAGTTATAACAAGCGCTAATTCCTATGCTGTCTCCCGGAAGAAGATTACATCATCAGCAATAACACTAGTGCTGGTCTTTTGATTGCCTTGCTGGTCGGTAATTTCACCATAAGTGACTTTTCCTTGTACCATGGCTCTTTGGCCTTTCCTCAGGTACTGCATTACGGTTTCACGCAAATTTGGTTTGAAAACAACAACGCGATGCCAGTCTGTTCTTTGAGCCCAATCGCCATTTTCGTATCTGGAATTGCATGCAATATTCCAAATTAATTTTTGAATCAATTACATAAAGTCCAAATAATCCATACCTGTAATTTGTGTGAGTGGCCAAAGAGAATGTGACAACGGGATGTTCTGTGCTTCCTCGCGATTGAGGATCGGCTCCAACTCGCCCCAGGAGTGTAATAGTGTTGATAGCTATATATAAAATAAACGTTCATTAGCTACATTCTAAAAACTAAATGCACGAATTCTTTGTTATCTTACTCTTCTCGGTGCGAGCCGGGGCTTCATTTGAGTAGCATCTGTTGAGAGCCGGTATCAATGACTTTGATATCAAAATGGGCCGCATCTATTTGCAAAAATGTAAGTAACGCAGCATTTATTTGAAAAGGAAGGTATTTACCAAGGCTCCAGTCTGTTTGATTAAGGAATTCATCTTTATTTCAAATGTCAATAGAATAAAAACACGAGTAACACGCGTCGCGCCTCCCTACAATCAAAATTACAAAGCACCCAAAAAATCCGACGCCGTGGAAGTCAGAAACCTATGAAAGTGATACCAAGACAATATAAGTAAAAAGTGCTGCCAATTCACTTGTAGAGAAATTTGTATAATTTGGCATCACTTACACTAGTTCGTCCAATGTCCGAAGGTGTTGCCACAAAATTAATATGAAAAACACTAGCGACACTTACAATATTTTTGTAACACTTTTGTTCACTGTTCTTTTCACTGCAATGAAATGATTTACTTGAATAAATTGTAGATGTCGTCCCACAGATGTGTAGTGACAACTGTTAGGAAAACAAAATATATTTAATTGTTTGTTTGATCTCAAAAACTTAAATATAAAAATGCACCTTTTTTAAATCCATCTGCGTTGCTTAACCAACACTTTAGCCGATAATTCAACCAACCGCTCACATTGATGCGGGAATGCGGGGTTGAACTCATCGCTTGTCACAGACGTTGTAGTTATTTTCGTTGGCCTGCGTTTCATGGACAGCCGAACCGTGGATTGAACGATGCCTAAAATCAAACATCTGAATTTGTATTTTTGTGTGTGTGAATGTAGTCATCAAATACATGGACATCACTGCAGAATGATTGTGATGAAGACAGCGGTAGGGGTGTTAAATCCAATGGGCTTGTAAAGTTTGGGACTGGAACTAGCCTAGGTTCAAGAACCGAGTACCTACATAGAAATGTAGATATGTTTCAAAGAAGGGATTTGCAATTGGAGCCCTTTTTCACGCTGGGCCAGGGACAAAAGGTTTAATACTAATCGGAAAGACTACAATTTTTTGTGTCACATATGTCAGAACTTAGCCGTAAGGTAAATTGCAATACTACTCTTAGCATTGTTTTTGGATAAAAAAAATGCTAGATGGAAAAAATACTGACAAACCATAGGTTACTTTCTTCATTGCCAATAGAAAACAATAGAAAACAAGTAGGATTTTTTTAAATATTCTAGTCAAATTAACAAAAATGTGCCTCCTTGAAAACAGGAATTTTTTCATATTTGTATGAAATTCTATTCTTAACATTTATTGAAGATCTAGCCACAACAGCTCGTACGTCTAGCTGGTCCATACTTAATATTTCAATGATATTAACATCGATTTTGGAAATGGACTACATCTTTAAAATAAAATGAGTGTTTAGAAGTAACAAAATAATTAGATGGGAAACATAGTTCTTACATAAAGCGAGCGGAAAAAAACTCAAATTCAAACACTTCCGAAATAAATAAATCTTTTGAATTTTTAAATTAGACAGACATATACTACGTCTCTAAGAAAAACTATAACTATGTGTTCAATTGGTATTGAAAATCGGCTGTAGAAAGCTCTTGCAGATAAACTGACTGGAGATTGATGGAAGTACTCATTTGAGACGACTCAAATATTGAGACTGATATGGGTTTCGCCCAAACAGACTTTTAATATCAAAAGAACAAATAGGTCCCGACATTATCGACAAAATATATGGTAGTACTGGGACGTGGTTAACACTTCTTATACCCTCCACCATAGTATGGAGGATATATTGAATTTGTCATTCCGTTAGTAACAACCCGAAATATACACCCCACAAAGTATATGTATTTGTGATCAGCATAAAATTCTATACCGATTTAGCGATGTCCGTCCGTCTGTGGAAATCACTGTAGCTTCCGAACGAATTGATGTATAGATTAATATAATTTCACTCAAATGTATATTATGTCTGCAGGACTTTTGGTATTAAAAATGGGCCATGTAGGTCAACGTTTTGGTATAGCTCCCATAGAACGGTACCTCCCGATATTCGGTATTTTTATGATTTTAGCGACATTATTCAACGGAATTGTTTCAAATTTGGTATTAGAAGCTCGAAATGGATACTATAGCCTAAGACAGAAAATGATTTTACGATTTTGATGATTTTAGCTAAATTATTCACCGAAGTTTCGCATTTGAATATTGTAATGGCTTATGCCAAAAGTTACCTATGCTGGTCCATGTCGTCGTATAGACACTAATATAACAGCTACATGCTGTATTTTTAAGATTTTAACATAAAATTTTAACGGATTTTATTGTTTTTAAGAATTGCTAAATTCGTTCCAAATGGTGTAGGGTATTCAAAGTTCGGCCCGGCTGAACTTGCAGCTTTTCTACATGTTTTTATTAAGATCAAATGCATTCTATTTTCAATGGTAAGAAAATAGTATATCGTTCCTGAAAAGCATGTCTTCTTAATTGAGCATGCGGGAGGGTAGCTGGAGCCAAATGTTTCCAAGTAATTACTGCGCCAATGTATAAAATACAAATCAGGATCTAAGGTCTCCTTTGACTAAAAAACGTCTACAATATTCTGCAAAGAAGGTGCTTAAAAGTACCATCTTCCAGAATAAATTGACCTAAAATACTACCGTAAAGCCTTTCTTTTCTAGATTAAAATTCTATTGATTTAACTTGAGAATATTTCAAACCATGCTGCAGAAACATTACCTAATACAGCCTTAAGAATTGATTGATGGGTGTATCAGGAATTTAACTTCCTCTTGCTTTAGCACGAATTCATATCGAATATAAAGGCTTTTAGTTTCCCTTAAAATATAGTACACGTGTCTACAATGGTAAAATCTAGATCGGAAAATTAAAGTTAAATATTAAATTCTATGAGATTTTGAGTTAAGATTAACAGCAATTGCAGTAGTAAGTACATTAGCCTTTTTATTAGATTAGAAGGAAATTTCCAAACTCACTCCAGAGCTAAGCCTGATAGAAATATTGTAATATAGTCCGAATTCAGCTCATCATTTAAACCAAAAAAGTCAACAGATGACTTCTGAATAAATAATTCTCCAATCTACGAACCGCTTAAATATTTTATTATTTTTTAAGATTTTACCTTCAACGAGCATTTCATTGCCCTTGAATCCAATTGACTGCACCAATCCAATTTTCTGAAGATCGTACATACTATTCATCTTCTCTCCCTTACCCAATGTAGAAGACAACATTCAAATCTGTAATCTGAAAATGCACAAGCGAACAATACACTTCTGTTAACAATTCCAATTTATTAATTACACTTACCACAATTCCATTTCGTCCAGTAACAACTACAAATGCTCTGATATTAACATCTATTGGTTCACCGAAGACCGACAACAGCTAACGCGTGTCCTTACTTCGCTCACAGTCATTGGCAGTGTCATTGTTGTTGATGTATGACATTGGTGTAGTCATAGGAAAGGGCAACGTATCTCCTGCAAATGTAAATCATATTTTTCATATAAATAGCATTGTTAACAAAAAAAAAGGGGTTAAGTCAAAGGACCTGCAATTATAGCAACATCATTTAGTTAATAATTCTTCATTGGTATGGTGAGATTGTTGATGTTTCGCCAAACCCGCTTTATAGGTACCAATAGTTTAATAATTCTTTGTTTTAACGATAGGTTTAATGATAGGTCACTTTTCATATATTGCGCATTTCGCAATTATGCTGCGAAGGAAATTAAAATTTCTTGAGAATTCTTTTGGTGGATATGTAAATTTCGCTAATTATTTCCACTGCGGTTCCATGAAAACTAGTTACACACAAAAGCATATTCGGCATGTACGATCACTTTCCCAGTAAAAAATTACTCAGTACCATGTACTGAGTGCCATACACTGAGTACCATGTACTGAGAGTTTTTCTCTCTCGCTTGCAGTTATAGAACAACATTTTGTAGAATCCCGCAAAAAACATTTGTTTTATTAAAGTTGTTAAAAAAGGAATACAAATTGCAATATTTACGGTGATTAGATAAAATAAAATAATATGGGGTGAAAAGATTTTCACATTGGCCACAAAACAAGTGACTTTCGATCGGCTGATGATACTGGAGAATAGGTGTGCAAAAAGTAAACAGAAGGTATTATTGCAGTAGCTTGCAACTACTCAGCTGTTTTGTCAAAACAAAGCAATTTGTTCCCCATTTGTCCAGCAAGAATTTGCAAACTATCACTGAAAGAACTCTTAAAATTTCTCTCTCCAACCGCTCTCTTTTGCAGAACCTTTGACCTAACAGACGAGTTCCAGTAACAATTTGTAACAATTGTTACAAATTTTAGGGAAACCAGACACACTAAATTCTTACTGAGCGAATTTCCCCCAGTAAGAGTAAAGATACTCTCAGTAAATTAAACATCCAGTAATAATTTGTACAAATCATATACGCACACATATATATTCCCATTAAAATCTATTTCTGATGGTATGCATCCTTTAATGATGACGTAGGTACCAATCATCAATTTGTACACAGCAAAAATGTACTCCAACACAACATGACAGTTGCTAACAGTTGTACCCGCCAAGGAAATGCACATTCAAATTGAATTCCATGTGGCGGAACATAACAGAACTCATTCCACATTCCACCGAAGCACGAAATATGAATTTATGTGCGATCTCTCGCTCTCTAAATGGATCTATATTTACCACATTAAGAATTTCTCTAATGCCCTTAATATCAACCCCCACCCAATAGCCATTTGTCCATGCATCCATCCACCCAACCATATTTTCTTCTGTTGGTCTTAAAACTATTCCGAATCTTAAAGACCTTAAGAAAATCACCCAAAAACCCTCCAGCCCGTGAGTGTTCACATTAAAGTGAATATCTTTCGAAACCTAAACTCGAATAGAAAACAAAACGAGCACAAAATAATACAAATGAAGTATGTACATACAGACACACATACATACACAAGCGCTCAAATGTCGATATGTATGCATGTCTGTTAGCCTGTATATCCCACATTTATGGTGAATGCTTGGAGGTTGGCAGTTGGATGGCATAGAGAAGGAAAAAACCAACACAAAAATTACGACGACAACAACCCGAAATCGAAAGAAACACTGCCTTTACACGGTGACATTTTTTAACCATGCCATTTTTTATTGTTGGTAAAAGGTGTAGAGAGACAAGGATAGAAGAAAAAATGGCACGATAAGCCACCGCACAGGGTTACATGCCATTTTCTTTGCATTTCTCTTTTTGCTTCTTCTGAATTTTTTATGATTTTGACATTTCATATCGTTTCTTTATTGTAATTTTTGATGCGTTTCTTTTATTGTGATGTGATATTTTTAGTGATTGAATTGTATAGTGAATTATATGAAAATTAATTGGAAGTATTAAAAAGTAAAAAAAGAAAGTTAAAATAAAAGTTAATAATGCAATATTTAACACCTCAATAACTTTTTCCATCATTTCTTCTTTAGATTCACACATTTAATTTTAAATCACTTCTTTATAAATATCTGTTACAAACAATTAGCTCTATACAAAATACTGAATAAAATAAAATGTCAGAAAAAATGCCAAGTACTATTATCGTAAAATGCCACCGTGTAAAGGCGCGAAGATTTACGCAGAAATTTTAAAAGAGAATTGATAAAAATGCCAGCTAAAAATTGCACCGTGTAAAGGCAGTGAAAGAAACTATGGACGACGACTGTGTGTTATGGAAAAGCAGGCAAGCACCAAGCAATTCAACGAGCCAGGCAGCCAGCCAGCCAGCTAGCTAGCAACACACTTCGAACGGAACGAAAAGATAAGGGAGGGCCGCATAAGGAACGAGACATGAAGCACACATTAAGGCATCAAAATTGTGACGGCAGAATGAAGGTACCAAAGAAGAGGGGCCTTTAAGCGATGTCAAGAACAATTCAGTTTCTCTATCTCAAAGAATACTCGCTAGCAATGAAAATTCCAATTAACTCAATTTCGTCTGTTCTGTACTAGTTATAAAGCCGTACTGGTACAAAATGGGTTCCTAAGTAATGCGAAGGGAGCCAATTGACACTTATTTGTCCGCAAGTAAACGGAAAGGCTACAGCTGCGAGAAAATAAAAAACTAAGAAAACAAGTAAAACGAACTGTCTCACTGGTATATGACTGTAAATGTGGAACTAGTAAATCACCAACTACAGGTAATGCAAAGGACGTCAATTGGTTATCTTGTATGGTATTGTGAGGGGTCTTAAGTGGAACTAGTTACTGTAATCCTGAAACTCGATGAGTTTCCGATGCCGTAACGAATAGTAATGATGATAAATGTCATGAAAATAGTCGGCAACGCAAAAAACACGATTTTGTACAAAAACTGGAGCTTTGTTGCGGTATAGGTAGCCATTTGTACTCTCTGTACCAGTAACACTGCCTTTACACGGTGACATTTTTTAACCATGCCATTTTTTTTTGTTGGTAAAAGGTATAGAGAGACAAGGATAGACGAAGAAATGGCACGATAAGCCACCGCACAGGGTTACATGCAATTTTCTTTGCATTTCTCTTTTTGCTTCTTCCGAATTTTTTATGATTTTGACATTTCAAATCGTTTTTTTATTGTAATTTTTGATGCGTTTCTTTTATTGTGATGTTATGTTTTTAGTGACTGAATTGTATAGTGAATTATATGAAAATTAATTGGAAGTATTAAAAAGTAAAAAAAGAAAGTTAAAATAAAAGTTAATAATGCAATATTTAACACCTCAATAACTTTTTCCATCATTTCTTCTTTAGATTCACACATTTAATTTTAAATCACTTCTTTATAAATATCTGTTACAAACAATTAGCTCTATACGAAATACTGAATAAAATAAAATGTCAGAAAAAATGCCAGGCACTATTATCGTAAAATGACACCGTGTAAAGGCGCGAAGATTTACGCAGACATTTTAAAAGAGAATTGATAAAAATGCCAGCTAAAAATTGCACCGTGTAAAGGCAGTGTAAGAAGCACTCGACAGTTCTATTCGGAGAGTAAGAACATTGTTTCTCTTTCGTGTGTACATAGAGGAAAAAAAGTGAAAATACTTCGTTGAGAACCCTCTCTAAGAATAATCGTGAGCATTAACAATACATTGACTTGGAAATTTTTAAAAATTGCACAACATGTCAGAACTTGTTTACTTTTTTTTGTAATTCTCTCTTCCGTTGGGAAAAATATGTATAGCAAGACAAATAAGGCCAGTCAAAATGTTCATATTTCGCTGTACAATATTGCCAATGAGGAAAGTTAGTGGAAAACTCTCCTAATTTTGGTTAAATCACACCGATTACTTCTTGCTATATTTCTTTCGAGGTACTTTACTCTCTCTCTCTCTCTCTCTAGTGGGAAATAACTGAGTCAATATATCAGTTACCCTACAATGTATTCGCCGCATGAACACAGCGCCCCAGAAGGCCTTTTTCCCAAATGAGTCGGCTCATGAACACAACACTCAGCAAATGGAAGAAAATGAACGATCTGAGTTAAACTGAACTGAACCGAACTGAAGGAAAAACCTCTGGAAACAACATAAGCCATCACAAAAATTGTAATAAAAGCAGCTCTCTGCGACACAAATAAAACAACAACGGCAGCGACATCGAACGACGGAGAAGAATAACACCGAGGCAAACAACATTGAGGGTTCCAGAGTTGCCATTAGACCAGTGATACTTCTCGTGGATTGTTTTCTGTTCCAAACAATTGGTCTTTAGGAAAATGTGTGCAACACTCACCCAGATAATAATCATCGTCATGCTTTAGATCTATAAAAACCCTGACACCCCCACGTATTGCCGTGCAGTTTTAGTATTTTTGATATACCCGTATTCTACAATGTTCAAGACATTAACATAAAGTATTGACAACATGTCAAGTAGTAGATGAAGTTCACCTGCGTCACCTAGTCAAAATGTGTTTTTTTGCTTAAGTTATAACACCCTTTAAATGAATATCCGATGTTCAAAAAATCCAAACTTATAAAATAAAACAAGTTAAAATACCCTGAATACCCTCCACCATTTGGAACGAATAATAATAAATGAAAAATAACAGCAAATAAATTAATAAATGAATAAAAAAATTCTATTAAAATCTTAAAAATACCGAATATAGGGAGTTACCGTTTATACAAAGACGTGTACCTGCAAAGGCAATTTTCTGCCACAGGCTGTAGTGGCCATTACAAAGTTCCGCATATAGGGAGGTACCGTTATATGAGGGGTTATACGAAGACCTGGACCTGCATAGACAAGTTTCTGTCGTAGGCTGTAGTACCCTTTAGGTACCATTAGTAGTAGTACCATTGTTACAAATATGCAATCGCATTGGCAACAGTGGCTGGCTGCCATGGCGAATAAACGAACTGAACCAACTTTACTTTACAGCAAAGCAGCCAGCCAGCCAGTCATCCAACCATTCATTGATATTTTTGTACTTTTATAGAGGGAAGTAGGTAGGTATGGATGTGTATATATCTGTGCACACACACACAAGTATGTCTGTATGTATCTGAATATCTACGGATTGTACGAACGTACGTACGTCAGCCAACCCCAGTTTTCAGATATAACAGCGTCGCATCAACCAACCGAGCCAGCACCAAGGCACAGGCAAAACGGCAAAAGCAAGCAAACAACTTATGGAGGGTAGAGAGAGCATTGTACAAACGGGCATTAATGTTGAATTTTTTCATCTGTTTTTTTTTCTTTAGGTTTTCGTAATCAGAATAAAATGAAAACTCACTTAAATGGATACGGTGGGCATGCGATTCACAATGGATACATTAGCTGTTCTCCTGGATGAACAGTTCTCCAAAATTAATTGCAAAGCCATGGTTTTGTATCTGTCATCAGGTGTGCCTCTTCTATCACGGATCTAGTCAGAATTCTGCTCAGAATTGTTCTAATATGCTGGTACTTAGGAAATTTGAGCGAATTTTCAATCGATTTACGGAATTTTGAAATGCACATTCATTACAATTCAAGTTTGGAAAATATTATGTTTTCAAGTATCGCGATTTTGAATTACTTTGATTGTAGGCCAAATAAATGATGGATCTATCTTCGCAACATTCGTAATTTAGGTGCCAGTGTAATTGGTTTCTGTAGACCGAAATTAAAAGCGGTTCTAGCCGACTGCATCCCACTGTACATAATAAAATATCGTAACTCCACTCCAACGTAAATGTCAAGACACACCAGAATAAAAAGAAGCATTTACGTACGTACGGACGTACTTACTTACGTCGATGTTCGTACGGACAAACAAACGTTTCCATGTGCTGCATGGGCGAAGAACTTGCCAGAGCGAATGAGTACATTCAAATATTCACCTCAATACCCGCCCGCCTCCCGCAGCCATCCAAATCTGAAGGAAATTCCATTCTATCAGAGTACACATTTTATGGAGCCATCCAGCCCGCCCGCCAGCCAGTCAGCCGGGCAGGCAGGCAGTCAGCCATCCACAGTTCAAGTAAAAACTTTCTTATACGAATTCGAATATGAACATCGTCGGATGGGCGGAATGGGCGAGTGGTTAGATGAATGCTATAGTGTATACTGTGTGGTACACGCGTATACTTTTGCACAAACAAATGAACTCGTGAAAATGTCGTACTCACAGTGAGTCGAAAGTTTGAATTATAGACGAATTTAAAGACGGCCAACTTCAATGGGGGGACTGTTTAATGCTGGTTGTAATCTGCGGCCGCTCATCTAAATATGTTCTAGACGTAACGTAACTCGGTAGAAACCAAGTTTGGAAAAATCGCCAACGCCTGGTCTCTTGCAACACCTGAACTTTGGGAATCTACAAGATTGGATAGTCCAGAATGAGCCTTCTTAGTTATAAACAGGTCTTGTTCTGTGTTGTCCGTCCATCTGTCCGTCTGTGGAAATCACTCTAGCTTCCGAACGAAATGAAGTAGGTTGATAAAATTTTACTTATATGTATAGGGTTGCCCATATTCTGGCAACGCCATAACTCTTGACATACCGCGTTTGAAGCGTCAGTCCAAGCAGATTTTTACCATGAAACAATATACGCCACGCGAGCGCTCTGAAATTTACATTCAACAGAAGAAGTCAATTGTGAAAACTCAACGTGATTTTAAAACATTAAAAAATTTGAGAAGTGCGCCTTCTACAAACACCATTAAGCGTTTATACGAAAAAATTTCGACTGGTAAGGCTCTTTCTAATCCGAAGAGGCCATATAAAAGTCGACCAAGGCGATCGGCCGAGAATATCGCTGCCGTACGAGCCAGTGTTGAGAGATCCCCAAGAACATCTCAAAAACGCCGTTCTCAGCAGTTGGTCGGTCCACTTTACAACGGATTATTCGCATTTGTTCCGTACAAAATTCAATTGACGCAAAGAATGTTGCCTGCGGACAAGCCTCGTCGATTGGAATGGGCCCAAAGGGCCCAAAGGTCCGTCGAATATGGGCAAGCCGTATATTATGTCAGCAGGACCTTTGGTATTGAAAATGGGCCATGTTGGTCCATGTTTTGGTATAGCCCCAATATAATGGTAAAAAAGCAGTAAGTTCGGCCGGTAAGTTACCCGCCACCATTTGTAACGAATTTTCGAAATTTTCGAAAAAAAAAACAAAATCCGTTAAAAATTCTATGAAAATCATAACCATATAGACATATGGGGACTAAAAGAAGATCTGCACTTGCATAGACAATTTCCCGTCATAGGTTGTAGTACCCACTAGGAAGTGCAAATTCGAAAATTGAAACAAAATACCGAATATAGGAAGGTACCGTTATATGTGGGTTATATAAAGACGTGGACCTGCATAGACAATTATCCGTCATAGGATGTAGTACCCATAGCGAACTGCAAATACGAAATTTGAAACAAACGTGGACCTGTATAGCCCATTTTAAATACCAAAAGACCTGCACATCAAACACACATTTGAGTTGAATTTTATCAACCTACTTCAATTCAATCGGAAGCTAAACTGATTTCCACAGATGAACGGACATCGTTAAATTGACATAGAATTTCATGCTGATCAAGAATATCTGTACTTTGACAAACTTAATATACCCTCCAAACTATGGTGGAGGGTATAAAAATGCAACACACATCTGACAATAAAAATTGATTTGAAAAATAATTTTCCCGGGTATACTTTAACAATTTCCATTGACTGTTCGTAGATGCCAAATGGAAACCATGGTTTTTTCCTACACCACACAGAAGTTGAGCATGGTGGTGGTGGTGGTGGGGCATCATTGTGGTGCGCAATACAATTTCTTGTTGCTGCTAGTGCCCAGCCACCTCCTCCCCCGTCAGTACCATCGTCAGCGTAGCACAACAAAAAGCTATCTAGTTTTGTACAAGGCAAAAGTGGAATTATTTTCTGGAAGGTTATCCTACACTCTACTTCAGGCAACGAGGAAGTTGTATGGATGGATGACTGGATGAGCGAAGGCTTTTTGCGTTTCTCAGGCCATTGAGAAGAGTTCAGCCCTACCCTCGCGCATAGAGTGTTTCGAATTCGTTGTCTAGTGGCCAAAACAAAAAGTTGTTTGTATTTGAGTTGTATTTCGACGATGCGCAGTTTACTTCGTCCCCATTTTTTTTCGTTTTGTTTGTTATGGACGACGACAACAACAAGTTGACGATGATGATGATGATATTGTTGTTGCTCTCGGCGATGATGATGATGATGATATTTCATGGTTATTTCGTAGAATATTCGTACTGTTTATAAGTTCGCAAGGTTTCGTTGTTCACAGCCGGGATGGAAAAGTTAAAAACACTATTGCCGCTGAAAAAAGCGGAATGTTTTCGATCGATAGAGGGCATTGCTAGTTCCCACACAACTTCATAAAGGTATTCGCATTCCATCTGTTCAATTCTGTGCTAGGACACCAATCCATTCAAAACTGATCCATGCTCGAAAAGAAAAAAAAAAAACAAAAGATGGCTATGTGACAACTTCCAAATAGCTTCAATGAAATATCATTAATAGTATTTAAGTAAATATATTTAAATTTGTATTATTTTGTTAATATGGCTATGATGAGATGCAAAACGCATTTCTAAGCGGTACTTTGCGTTCGGTGTAGTGATTTCTTTAAATTCATTAATTTGCCGACTTAGGTCTTCTTATCTCATTTATCAATCGGTATCGCTGTATGTATTGGATTTCGTAAAGGATAGCAGGTTCTTATTGGAGAGTAATTAATTATATTTGGAATATAATTATTTTAGATAGTAGAAGATACAAAAGTTTCGGATTGTAACTACACTGTTGATTAACATGGTATTGGTGGATGTTTTGATTTGTGGAACTTAAAAATGTCTCGGTGGAATTTAATTAAGAATTAATTTGATTTAAATTCTAATTTACAGTTATGAATCAGATGTGCCCTCCCATTTAAAGGCATCGAAAAAATGATATTTTTGAAAGAGATACAAGTGACGGAACTCTCTTAAAACAATCTTGTACTCTTTTAACAAATGAAATGTTAAATAACAGTATTCCATTGAATATAACGAGGAGCAGGATTGGACGAGTCGCAAACCTACTAATGTGCCCTCGTACTATTGCAAAAGAACCTATTATGATATTTTGCTGATTTAAATACAATATATAAGCAGTAAAATAGTATCAGTCGGTTTAGCCAAAAGATGAATAACCCCAACCTTGAGTAATGATTATTCAAACGGTTACCTCTTTATGGGGGGATTTCTGAAAAAGTTGGCCAATATTGACGAATTCGTATCTGACCTTAGACTTATATAAATATTACAACGTGCCAGATTTGGACTATATCGACTACTTCCTAAACTTTATATGAGATATGTGAAGAGATGTGTGATAAATTTTGGGAAAATGTGGAAATATGGGTGAGGTAGCAGATATAGCGGATCGAAGTATTCCGATTTCAGATAAAAATATTGGTATGTGCAAAATTTGTAAATTCATATCCCATTTTATGCGAAATCATAGATTCCGATAAATTACATATTCATATAAGATTTCTGGTTAAGAGAAATATTTAGATATAGCAAGTTGTAAACAATCGCTGACTTGTTTCGCAAGCTATGACAGATATAAGTATTGGAAATTGTGACCCTTTGTGTGAGGTACCAGAAGGGGTCGGCAGTTGTATATTATCTTCACAACAGATCTTGTGTTAGCAAAAATGTTTGTATATGTGAAATTTGAAGAGGGTTGGATGCTTATTTCGCTTTCTTTGAGCGTTTTGTTTTTCAAAATCTTGGACCAGAAGAAATGGTGCGATCTGTACCATATTTTTAACAGATCATGTGAGATGTATCAAGTCTGAATGGGATCGGATGTAAATTTCGCGTTTTATGAGCTTCATGGATATTCAAAAATTTGACCCTTAGTGGGAGAGGTACTTGAAGGAGTGGACCGATTCCATCTTCACACCAGAGCTTGGGTTAGTAGAGAACCGGATGCTTATTTCGGATTTATGGAGGTACCAGAAAGAATGGGCCGATCTCTACCATCGTTATAATGGATCTTGCATTGATGGATATATTGAGATGTGCCAAGACTAAATGGAATTGGATGTTAATTTCGCGTTTAGTGAGCTTCGTGGATATTCAAAATTTGCCCCTTTGTGGGGGAGGTACTTGAGGGAGTGGCCCGATCATGTTCATTTTAGCATCTGATCTAGCACTGATGCAAATATTAGAACTTGCAACGTTGGGGAAAAATCGGATTATCCTTTCTCTTTCTGTGCAGTAAATTATTTTCTTTGAAAATATTGACGATCTAAGTTCGACTTATTGTCGATGTAACAGGTTTGGATCAAATCGGATATTCCCTTCGAGAGTTATCGCCAGACAGACGGCCGGACATCGCTAGATCGACTCCAAATGTCCTGAAACGGATTTGGTCCAAAGAGACCTAGGGTTGTCTAAAACCGGTATTTCGATGAGGATTTTTTGGCCGTATCAAATGATATATACCCTCTGTAGCCATATGGCTGAGGGTATAAAAAAAGAAATGTATTCGAACGTATAAAGTGGCCATTTTGCAAAAACTTTTGCTTAAATGACATTTAAAGGCATTCTTGAATATGTCAGGGTGTGATCCGGAAGCAGTTCCAGTTTCCTCTCTCGAAAACGGTAGCTGTTGTGACCCACAATATCGCAGTCAGTCACAGTCACAGAAATATATTAGACAGACCACTTTCTAAAATGTCTCCTCAAATACTATCTAAAACGAACATCAGGATGAAATATCAAAAACCATTGGAGCCTCACAACTTTCAAAATAAAACGCCCCTGATCAGCTTAAATTAAGGAAACCTCCTACAGGACATATCCTCTTGTCCCGTCTTGCACTATTACAATACAGACTGATAGCTGATTTACATAACTTTCGATACGTAAAATTAAAAAAAAAATGTTCTATTATTTCCATATTTTACGGAAAAGGAACACCATAACTGCTAGTGGGTGTCTTCACTAGTTCTAACATTGGTTTAGGCGAAACTTTTTGATACAGAATACTGACGGCGATCATATTTTCTAAAACGTTTTATTACGACGACATTTCAATTTTCAAAATTAAATAATGGTCCCGCCATCTTAACAGTTCGAATCAAGTGGCGGCGTTGCCATACGTGAAATTGGGGAAAAACCAGATAAAAATTCCATTCTCCGTCATTCGTTGCTGTGGGGTCTGGTGTGGTAATTGAAAAAAAAACTCAAAGAATAACAACAGCAGCAGCGAACGTGTATTTACACACTCACACATACTCACTCGCACACTTAACAACAGAACGGCAACAAATCGAAGTGGACAAAGAATTGAATGCGTCATGCGATGAAACATTCCTCAAGTCCGACAATGTCGTCGTATTCGTCAGCGTGTTATTTTCAGAGGAACGAGGAACGTAGCATTCAGATGAAGGAACGAACGAACGAACGCATGCGAGCGTTACTGTATCCATCCAGACCAGAAGAGCGCCAGCGACACATGCGGCACTCAATGAGTGATACACCCCAACGCTTTGACTTCCATGGAAGACAGAGCACCAGCGAAAAAAACCCCGAATGGAATAACGAAATGAATACAACAGAGTCTTGATGTAAATATATGTGTAGACGGGCACAGAAATGACGAACTGTGTTGGGAAAAAAACAAAAACAAAGTTAACAATACTAATTTTATTTTGTTTAAAAAAAAATGTTTACAAACAAAATTAAAACTAGTTTTATCGCTAATCTTCGAATTAAAGCTAGTCATAAGAGTTTGATAATCTGCAACCAATAGTGTCCGTTTTGAAGTAGTCCGGAACAATATATTTAAAAGTGAGTTGGAGTTTCTGCTATGTGTTAAGATCCTCCAATATTAGAACTATAGTATATTCAATAAGGTAGGGGTGAAATTTTATTTCTAAAATTTTAAAGAGCCTTAAAATGTTTTAATTGTATTTTTAAACTAGCTAAAAAAAAGCTCCAATTGTAAACGGAATTGGTGGACAAATTTTGGAGAATATTCTTTAAATTATCCGGATTAAGCGCGATAATTGAAAATGTATTATCGTAAAATATTAATGAATTTGAAATACCCCGTAAGTATCGACCATCTGTCGGGTTTTTAGGGTCTAATGGTCAGAAAATGTCTTATATTATTGACTTGTTTCCCATGCATCTGAGATTAAAGGCATTCCCGTCTAGCACCCTTTGATATGGCAATTTCTTTTGTGGGTTCTCCACTCCAATAAACATGTTTGACGGCGTCGAAGCCCTTTTCATATAATGTAATAAAACAAATGAACACATCCTACTGGACATCTCCGGACTTCGGTGTTACAACTTGAATGCAGTATAATGCTTCTCTTGTGTCCATTCCTTCTTTAAACCCGAATTGGGTATTTCCCATATGTGCTTCACATTTTGTGTAGATTCTCCCATGGATTATTATTTTTTTTAGATATATCTTCAAAGCATGACTCAATAAGTTTATGAGTCTGAAGTCACTGAAATTCTTTGCATTATTTTTCTTGGAAATCGCGATCGGTCAGTAGTTAGATATTAGGTGCCTTTGATCAGAGTTTTGAGTAGTTTTGAATTTGGGTGTGATAAAGGTATCGGTAATTAATATTTATACATATAAATATGCTGGTATCTTTATGGTAGCAACAAGTTCTATATAAAATCGCCAAGAATATTCATAGTAAATATCACATGCAGTTTGTTATAAGCTCATATATATGGCTACAGAGGGTATCATATAACGTACCCATTCCAAATAACGATTTAAGTCCCTAAATCCTCTTCAGAAGTGGAATTCTCTCACTAATTTTTTGAGTTACCGACAAATATCGGCCAAAATAAAGTAGTCGACAGGACCCTAGCAAAAATTCTGTCAACAATAGTTAGATGAGTTAGATAATCCCACTACAAGACATTTGGAGTCGATCTGATTTATCTGTGTGGCTAGGTCACCCGATAACTCAGTGCTAGGTGATGTGCAGGCTATGCGACCCACTCCGTCCACAAAGGTTTAAGATTTTGAACATCATAACACTTGTGAAATTATCTTCTACCAACACAATATCTGACCCCACAAAGGCTCAACATTTTAAATAATTATATATCTTGTAACATGTTGACCAAAAGGGCGGTTATCTTTAAACTCCGAATATCTCAATATTTTTACCACAAATATAATTTGAATATGGGGTATATCAGACAACTCTTTCTAGTAACTCGCACACAAAGGGTCAATATTCTGAATAATTGTAATTCTCATTAGATTAAATATAAATATGGGGTATGGAGATCCGATCTTTATGGTATGACTTTATAGCTGTCGCAAATCGACTGATACATTTAAAATTTTATAAATTCTATTTTCTGATTAAATTACACAAATTAAATACTGCGGCATATCCAAACCACACAGAATTTCATATTTTTTAACATTTTTATCCTTCCTTACATCCGATACAACCTCGATGACTTCTAGTTCTAAGTTTATGACTTCTAGTTCTAATTTAGTTAACTAAACACCTCATTTACCAAATTTAGAACTTTTCTCACACTTATAATACAAAATTTTTAAGTCAGTGCTATGTACCAATGTGCTTATATACCAAATTCCAATACAACTAGACGATTTGACAAGTGAATCTTTTCGAACAAATATTTACGAATATCAGAAAAATTCTTTACAGGGTTAGATAACTGCAACAATGTCAATCGCCAAATTTTTTAACATTTTTTTTAAAGTTTATTGAATGAAAGAATAAATTAAAATGTCGAAAATAGGATCAAATTTTAGAATAAGTTTAGATTTTTTCGAATTGGTGACTTTTGACAGGGATTAAGGCCTTCAAACGGCCAATGAAACCGTCACGATTAATACGAGCGGTGAGCGACCATCGGCTGTTATGGCGGCCCACACCATCACCATGGCGGGCGCTTGAGTTCTGGTGGCCAACCGAAGGTGCACATTTTCAGCTGACCTCTTTGGCAAGTAAACACGATGTTTTATGCTATATGTTCAGCTCACGAGCCATTTTTCGGTCACTGCGACGCGGGTTTCGATCAAGTCGCTTCTTTACTTTTCGAACCATTTCTGCTGATGTTGCTGTTTTCTTCCGTTCACTTTTTTGACGTCGGGCTACGCTATCAGTGTCACGGTAACGAGCGATGGTGCGAGACACAAAAAATTTATCCACATTTAAATGCTGGAGTGCTCTAACGATAGCCACTTGTGGTTTTCCAGCCAAATATAAAGAAATCACACCATCACGCCTGAATTCCATCACGAATAACATTTTTTCTGGAAAATTCTCACCAGAATGCTTTTGTACTCTTGTAACCAATACAATGAGCTGTCACTGGAATAATTTTATCAGTTGTCGGACGAGTTGCTTAGAAATGACAGCATTCTGAAATTGGTTGCAGTTTTTTCATCTCACCCTGTATGTTTTGTTTATCCAAATCCAATTGTTCAGAAATTCGTATACTTACTTACCAATTTCTTAAACTACCTGCATGCCTCAATACTTCAAACTAATCGTGTGATTCATAAAAAAATTAAAATTGCAGTTCTATACATTTCCCTTATTCAAATTAATCCATTTTCGGAAATTTGAAGTTCGAACTTCTAGAAAACTATGATACCAACATTTATATTCAAGATTTATTTGAATAATAATCAATTTTTATAGCACGAGTCACAGGTCGAGCACAAGTTTTCTCTTCCCTCGGTATAACACAAATAAATTTCAAAGATCTAGCCATTCCCATTTACCCAATAATTATTATATGAATCTCCTTAATAATTAGTAATATCTATACACATATTTCAAACCCACGTCTTTTTTCAACTCTACACAAAAAATTGAATCCTTATTCATTACCAAAAACTATATATATACTTCGAACCCAGACCAAGAGTGGAGGTCTCATAACATTTTATAATTTGCAACAATGGTTTGGATAGCTAATTGGCATCAAATCAGTTCTCATATTTTTTCTGAGAGAATGATTTGGGTGTAGTGTATAACAGAAAAGAAGTCCCACTTTACAATATTCAGCGAGCATCGAAGACCAAACATTGCTCCCTGTCCCTGGAGAAGTTCTGTAGAAAATATCTGTTCTGCGTTTCATATTCATTTTCTCAGAATTAAGATTTTTGCTTTCGAAACACAAAAAAGAAAACTATTTTAAATTCTCCGCAAATACGTTTGAAATATGCATTTTCCATCTTTAAATAGAACGGATACTTTGCGCCATTGTTGTTATGCCTGTCAAATGATACATGCCGATCCGACAACAGGGTTGTATTCTGTGCAGCAAAAACATGGTGGTGCGTTTTAAAGGAGATTTGAAAGTATTAAACTAAAAACAAGAAACAAAAGCAATTCCGCATAATATACCTACCCAGCGCCAAGCAACTGTTCAATTCCAACTGCAACGCTGAATAGCAAGAAATTGCATCCTTGGATTTGAGCACATAGGGTTGCCAAACGATTTTTTTCTCGTCTTGCTTCTATTGCCTCATCGTGGAACGTTTAGTGTTGTCGAGTGCTGTTACATTTTAAACATTAAACCCAACAACAAATGAAAAATTCAATAACGGTCATGGCAAGAGCTGAACCAGCAACCACTGAACCAGCAACGAATAATGAAAAGAGAAAAAAAGCACTACAGGGTGACGCCTAGTTGTTCGTCTGAAAAGAGTCCCCTGTGTATTGAAAATATATGTTGAATTACAGCAGGAACCAATGTCTGGGAACCCTGTTTTTGCTTTCACACAAACTCGCGCACACACACACATACACATTGCATATTCTCTATTTTATTTGAGCAAATGCGACGAACATGAATGTAGAGCTTGAAATGATGTGACTGCTCGCCAGCTAGCTAGCTTGCCAGTCGAACCGACAATGAAACTGCCGCAATATAATGTAGAGAAACCTCCACCATCAACGACACTATTTTTTTGCTGGTAGTAAGACCAGAGTTGCCACAAGGGGCTGATTTTGCTGGATAGGGGGGAAATTCCATTGTTGGGACTTCAAAAAACATGATCCTTCCTTGCGCTTTGCAATTTAAGTTAGTCGTTTAAAAATGGAAAATAACAGAGTTTTAGGTCACAACTTTAGAACTTTAGAACTATTGGGCTGGCTGATAATACGAATGTCACAGGGACAAACTAAGAAATGACGTTCGAAATCATTTTGAGACTACAAAAACCGGCCATAATAATGAAACATTTCAGAGAGTGGCTGTGTCCCAGCTCCTTCACCCATCTGCCTTCGTCGCTGGCAAGACACTTTCTGAAGGAATCATTCCGGTTTCAATTTTCAAAACATATATTCTTTTGGATGGATGACTTGTTATCAACTCAAATACCAATTAACAATCCATTTCGACCCGTTCACTCTCCAATGGCAACTCCGATACATACTACCTTACAAACCTTATATCAAACGCCAGACCGAAAAAAGAAGCCACCCACCAAATGACACAGAACTACTACAGCCCACACCAGCCATTCCACTCTGCATCGTTGGCAGCCATTACACTATGGGACAGGCCGGATGGCACGAGGGGAGGGAAGGTGAGGATGATGACGGCAGCGGTGACGTTGACGGCAATGGCTATGGTTACGATATTGAGTTGGTGAGTTAACCTATTCACCATCTAGCAAGGTAAATATAAAATGTATACACACACCCATACATAGTTACATACACATCACATATACACACACACATACACACTCAGCCACATATAACCAAGGCAATATGTAAAAATACGAATTTATCGAACCGAAAATTCAACCCACCGCCCCCACAGTGTCAGTAGTCACTGCAACGAGCGACAACAACAATTGTTCCGACCAACCGACCCTCCGACTGTCTGTCGGTCGGCCTGAATTCACATCAGACTGACGAGTCGACACCAAAAACCAACAGAACCGAGCGAACGAACATCGGGGGATGCAAGTTGCTTCACAGTATGCCAATATTTAGGGGGATGGTGTGTGTGTGTGTGAGTGTGTGTTTGTGAATGTTGCCATTGGTGTCGGCCTGTCTGTCTATGTGTGTGTGTGTGTGTGTGTGTGTGTGTGAGGCAGTCAGTGTGAGGTCGCAAATGTCTGTGACTCACTCACTGACTAAAGGATACAGATGCGATTGCAGATACATATTCAACCCACCAGCAGTGCAAAGAAGAAACATCGGAGGAGGGGATGGCAAAAGGACCACACAACACAGGCTGTAATAAACCAATATCTAATACACACACACGCACACACACTCACATCCATCTAACTGAGGCATTAGCAAAAGAAAGCAGGGATACCAAACCCCACTGCCACATCAGTAGTCAGCCATGGCATCCTTAGTCTTCTTCTTCTTCTTCGTTGTCTTGTTTTCATCATTTGCAATTGTCTATGTCGTTGCTTCTGTTCCAGCTCCTGCCATGGATTCAGAATCGACTTCCATCCTTCGTCCTAAGCATATTACATTAGAAATAACGACGATAACAATACAATGGGGATAACAGGCGCCCAAAAATCGACTCATTCCGCAGGCCAACAACCCCACACATACACACACTCTCTCAATGGCACAGACTAGCATCCCGGCCCGTTCCAACAATCCATCCAAAAACACAATGCTTTTGGCACACAAATCCATGGCCGACCAGCCCAAGCCCAAGCCCAATGCAGAGGCGACGAGCACAGCAACACAAAGGGTACGAAGGCTATTGCGAATTGCCAGGCCAGGACTGGCAGTGAGGGCAAAGTTGTTGATTAAATTTCTTGCACCACGCCATTGCTTGCCTGCTCGCCTGCCAGATGAACGGACGACCAAAGGACGATAGTGACAACGACAATTGATGAAAATGGAATACCGTGTTTTGGTTCAAGAACACCAAGCTTGGTTCGTGGGATGGATAGATGGATGGACGAACCAAGTGTAAACATCGTAAAGGGAATCTACGAAAAGCAGCAGCAGCAACAACAACGAGAACGGCATGATATTAAGACACCGTAATGTAGATAAGGACACAGATACATACACACTCACACCTACTTGCACACAAAGGATATCTTCTAATGGCCCAACTGATGCAAACCAACAGACCGACCCACAGACTAACAGACAGACCGAAAGACATTCGAATGGATGAAGAAGCTGGATATGGATGGCTGGAGTATATTTGTTGTTGTTCAAGGATGTTTGTTGTCTTTGCGTTTAGATGAAATGTGTAATGTCCTCTCCCCAAATACAAACTGTCGATGTAAATATGTATGTACGGCTGGGGTGAGTGAGTGTGTCAGGCTCTGTGTGCGCCTCAATAATAAAAGAGCTTTTTATGTAGGCATGTCACTGTGTGCGTGTGCGAGTAAATTTATACAATTTGAAGATCTTTAAGCGATGCTTAGCAACTTTCGTTGAAAAGCTTTATGAGCTGTCCAGGTCAACGCCGAACTCGCAAGTGATAGCATTTGCGTTAAACACGATTTAAGATTTGAAAACGTCGCCAAATAGGCTGTTTTAAATATCGTATCCCCGCATTATCCGTCTAGAAAATATATAAGGAATATCATCAGAGTGTAAGATTTGCAATTGTAAGTAAGTAAAGTATTTAGCTTCTTTTTGTCATTTTGAGAATTATCGAAGTCAGCAATTGTGTATATACACTCTCCAAAGGTTTTTGTGAAATGATTTACAACAATTCTGTAAAAATTTAAAATAAATTTGAGACTTTTTTTGTCACGATGGCACTTAACATAGACCAGTAATATACCTTTTCGTTGATGCAGCGACATATTGGACCATCTAAAACATTTGCCATTCCATGTGGTCAATCCAGTAAAATATATCCGATCAAGTTACATCGGACACTTTAGTAAGTAAATTCACAATTTCCGAAATTATCCCTGGTCCGTTAAGAGAGCTAGCTCAATCTATCTTTTAAATGATCATTAAATAAAAAATGTTAATATTACTTGTATTTCGGTACTTGTTATAAACCAATAATTGAGGCGAATGACATTTCATTCTTCTGATTGGTCGAGATTTTGATTTTAAGGATAAAGAGGATATTTTGAAATTTTAACTTGTGTTCCATTCTCGTAATTTGGTAAAGAAAGGTAAAGAAGATCTCTCTTCTACTTGTCAGAACATTATAAAAAAAAAAACGGGAACATAATCGAAATTTCCTAAACATTTTCCTAGAGGCAAATTTTTCAACACCATATGAAAACAAAATATAAATATAAGTTATAGCTCGTCATTACCCAGCTTATTTATCTCAGTATGTAAAAAGCCTAAAGAGCACAAGAGGGTTGCTGGGTGTTAAGGGTATGTCCCCAAGGACATTTTGCGATTCGATCATTCTCTATCAAATCTAACTAACTAATCAAAATATCGATGAGGAGGTTTCATAAAAATGGGGCCAACTAGGCCAACATACAGAGTAAGATGAAAAAACTGCAACCAGTTAAAATTATTCCAGTAACAGCTCAATATATTGTTTACAAGCGTACAAAAGCATTTTGGTGAGAATTTTCCAGGAAATGAGTTATTCATTATGGAACTCAAGCGTGATAGAGTGATTTCTTTTTATTTGGCTGGAAAACCACAAGTGGCTATCGTTAGAGCTCTCCAGCATTTAAATGTGAATAAATCTTTTGTGTCTCGTACCATCGCTCGTTACCGTGATACTGGTAGCGTAGCCCGACGTCAAGGAAGTGGACGGAAGAAAACAGCAACATCGCAGAAATGATTCGAAAAGTAAAGAAGCGACTTGATCGCAACCCGCGTCACAATGGCCGAAAAATTGCTCGTGAGCTGAACATATCGCAACATTCCAAAATCCAACATTCGGAAAATATTGGAAAATGAGCTCGGGATAAAGACATTGAAAAAAGAACATAGACTCAAAAGAGCTAAAGAGTTGCTTCGGTTGGCTGAAAGTGGTAAACTGCCGAATTTGCTTTTCTCCGATGAGAAAATATTCGTTGTCCAGTAGTTTGTAAACAAACAAAATTAGAGGTCAGCAGAAAATATGCACCTTCGGTTGGCCACCAGAACTCAAGCGCCGGCCATTGTGATGGTGTGGACCGCCATAACAGCGGATGGTCGCTCTCTGCTCGTATTAATCAACCGTGGTATCAGAATAAATGACTAATATTATTGCGAAAATATTCTGGAGGGTGTATTAAAGCCTTGGCACGCAAACATTTTGGCCGTAAACCTTGGACATTCCACCAGGACTCAGCACGCGCCACCCAAGAATGGTTACAAAATGAGGTTCCTCGCTTCATTTCCAGCGCACAATGGCCATCAAAATCTCCGGATGCCAATCCTTTGTCGACCCGACATTTTTTGCTGTCATTCAATAAAATTTAAAAAAAATGTAAAAATTGTGGCGTTTGGCTTTGTTGCAGTTTTTTTTTATCACACCCTTACGGATTTCAATACTGAACAACATAACGCTGATGAAAAAACGTATATGTCTCTTTATGGGGTCCCAGCCGATGTGTTACAGTCCAAAATGCCAGTGGAATGTATACAAAATGTGTAATTTTCATTAGTTGTCTATTGATGGGATATTGTCATTATTTTTTTATTTGTTGCAAAGTTAATTCAAACCAAAAATGCAGATGTTTAACAGCAAGACGGCGATAAGAATTTTTTCAATTTCTTTCTTTTAAAAGCTTCTTCTAATAGATCAGATCCGATAGATCGGACTCGTCACTTTCTCAATATTAGGAATACATTTTATTCAGTGGTGATCACACGCATACCATCAAAAACCCAAATAGCATATGCAGGTGTTTAGGTATGAGATTGTACGAAGATGTTTGTTTTTGTTCACACGAATATTGTACGGGCAGGAGAGAAGCAATTTCAAAAACCCCTTAAATTCTGTTTTGGAGAAAAGCCGGCCCTGATTAAAATGTATTTTTCTGAATCTTTGAGAGAAATCAATTGGGAATTGTTAATAGTCCTCTATAGAAAACACCTCAATCGGAAGTTCCCAATATAAGATAGATGGAAATGTAATGGTGTTGATTTCAGCAAATTTAAACTAGTACTGAATAAAGTAATTTAAATACAGATTTTTTACCCAGTTGTTGTCGTTGCTTCTCAGAAAACATAAGGTTTTGCCATTAACCCACTCCCATTTGTATCTAATAATCCTATTTCTCCCTTTATTTATAACTTGAAATAAAACTTTGATTCCCTTTCGCTTTAAAAGAGCAACGAAGGTTTGTGAAATGGACCTCCCACCTTTTTATTATATAAATATCTATATTATCTAGTTGTTCTGAAATCTCAAACGTCGAACGAAAATTAAACTAATAACCAATTCCAATGCAACGCAGTTGTTAACTGCAACTGTTTGCGTATGGCCGACAGACAAATTAATTCAAATTCGAATTCAAAGTCATTCAAATTGTAGAAGAACAGCCCAGCGCTGTTACCTACCATCACCACCACTCGAAAACGAATGGCCCAGTGATGCGTCGTTTAGCAAATTTTGTGAATATTTTTTGTAGTTGCGCTTCGTTTGACCTACATACAAAGAGCGAACACATTCGAACAACAGCTCAAGGATTTCGACTATCCTTCGTCGGAGCACATGTGAGCGAAACAGCGCACCGCACCGCCACACCATTACCAATTGCAAATATGAATGGAGCTCGCTGAAGCCAGAAGGCAGCCTTACAACGATTTTAAAATGCAAACGTCTAGAGGTGGTGGTTGGGCCGGCGTGCAACGACAACACACACACACATACGCACGCACGCACGCACGCACACACTCACCCACCCACCTACAACAAGGAGATGCAAACGATAAACGCAACAAATCTTAACGACAATGCCAAGTGGGAGTGAGTCTGCCGATGGATTATCCTGTTGAATTTCATTGAAAACGAATTTCCCAAGAATTCCCTCACAACCAGAGATGGGCTTCGAATTCCAGTAACAAAAAATATCGAAATGTTCGTGTGTGTGTGTGTGTTTTACTTGTGGATGTTTGTAAAAACACAAAGGCTAAGGCTATCATTTAAATGTGTTGGCATTTCTATCGGCCACACATCAGCTGCTCATACCTGCAAGGCCAGCATTCAGACGACATCCATCCAGATATCGCCAGGATATGTTGTTGTCTGTCGGTCGGTTGCTTCTAACAACTCGACTTTCGATACACGATTCCCGACTCTCGACTATAGTCGACTTAGTCGGGACCATAATGTGTGGAATGCAAACAAAGAAACTGACACACGCACGCACCAATACCCCCCTCCATCGTCTATCCGCCACACGTTTAGGATAACAAACTAAACAAATACTCACATTTATGTATGCATGTCTGCGACGCAAATGCATAGACATGCCACGGTGATAGTCGCCCAGCGATAGACGATAACACCGACGACGACGACAACAACGACTACGGCGAGGACGATGAGTATTTTACCACTACTACGTGGTTGAAATTCACGTCTGGCTGCCTTGCACGTAAGTGGGCCTATTTAGGATGCCCAATATTATTATCGTGGCCCATGAGGAGAAGGCACGACAACGCGTGAGATTCGTGCGTACGTGTGTGAGTGTGTGTGCGTGTACAATCCTTTGGAGAGTCGAGCATGCATCGTGGTGCGTCCTCCTTGCTTCTTAATGAAAGTGGAGTATGTTTACAAATATTCTCGCACAACAACAGCAGCATGGTTCTGGACCCATTTTACAGGCAATCAAGTGAAAGTTGCCGGCACCATGTTGCTGCCCCGTGCCGCACTCTCCTTGGGTCTGCACATTGATTTTTTGGATGAAAAGTGAAAAACGCCACTACAGCTAACTTTTCAATGAGGAATGTTCAAAAGCACACAACACGGCTGGCTCATAAGTAAGCGACCGGACAACGTGTCGTATGAGTGTTTCGGCATTCACATTGATTGCCTCGTTGTCCGTCGTCCACTATCACAACCGGAAGTGGCAACAAGCAGGTCCCCCGAGCAAGTTGGACAGACAGACAGCCAGACAGAGCGGCATACATCCGTGCGGAAGGAGTGCGTTTCATATTTTCGCATCCTAAAATCATTGAAATAAATCAAAGCCTTTGCATTCGTTCATTCAGCCATCCATCCAGCCAGGCAGTCAGTCATTCGGCTGGCGTCAGAGTGGCAGCAGAGGACGTGTACCAACCCGAACATCATCACTCAACCAAACCGCCTGCCTGCCTGCCTGCCAATCTTAATGTTATGCATTACGTATTCTGCTGATTCGGTTACAACGACGCCGTGGCCTTGACTTTTGTCAGGAAGGTTTTTAGCTTCTGGTGGTATGCAAACACTTAGCCCTGAGTATGGCAACAGAAGACGGAGAAGAAGAAGAAGAATGAAATACTTGTCGAGGACTTGCTATTCGACAACATTCGATACACAGGTGTTAAGTTTAATCAAAGTTAGACGATTTGAGGGCGGGGGGTTAGTTGCGGCTATACTCGTTGTGAGGGGATTTCTTTACAAGCCAATACAAAGTAGACACAGTCTCAACGAAATTCTAAATCAATTCACTTTCGCTTTCCGACACTGACGGGATTATATGAGAATTTGGTTCGACGTGTGGCAGATATGAATGCTCCTTTCTGGCCAGTCGGAAATAATTTGTTTACCTCGTCCATGAAGGCTAAAAGCGGACCGTTGTATTCATGTAATTTTTGTTTTCCAGTTTTATCTTATTTTCGGGTCATCTGAAAAGATTTCTTTCGGTTGACTAGGCCAAAAATAAATTTAATTTATTCCTTTAATAAAGTCGTTATTGAATGTTTGAATTTGTTTTTCGTGTCTCTTGGTTGTCAATGAAGGTATGGATGGAAAGAGCCCACCTTATTTACGTCGATTGGGTGCTGTGAAATAATTGTTTGCCAAAAAAAATATATATCAACCAATAAAAGCAGACATACCAGAAAACTTAAATGATGAACTAGTTAAATATTTCTGTGAGTGGCCAATACATTCCCATAATTGACTCTGGTTAACAAAAAAAAAAAAATGGAAGTAACGTGACTGCTTTGAGATTGTGGGGTTAGAAAGCAAGTTGGAATATATGCTTCCAGGTATTTTTTGATTATATCCTTTACCTAATGAAACGGCGAAGTGGGCATTCGATTTGGTCTAAACATTGAATATCGTAATATTTTTGTCAATCTAAGACAGAGTTCGATAAAGAGTCATATTGACCCACTTCTTCTGGGACAATTTCTCCTCTCCACCGCAAAAATTTCAAATTAAAAAAAAAACTAATATAAATCTGGAGTATTCGACTTGGTACTGCGTACTTCGCAAATCGTTACATTGATATCGCACTAAGGTCAGATGCGAAAATCGAGAGCATCGCTCCATTTCTTCTACCAACTCCAAGTGTCCAAATGTTGCGTAATCATAACTTGTATGCTTTGAAGCGTTTCTGCTTCTTTTGAGTCAAAGGCGAATTAGCCAATTTAGACACATGCATTTTTGTGGATCTGATCGCCTGAAAATCTTCAAATCTCTAAGTTCTGTAAGATTCGTTTGTTTGTCGATTTGTTTTCTTTTTAAATCATCGAAACTTATAAATTTAGCAACAACTTTATGCCTTTAAGAACAATTTGGAGCTCCAAGGTTCTAAACATCGAATGACAAGGATTTATCCTCCAATCATTAGTGGCAAAGAATAGAGTAGAATTTTGGTTTCTAAGTCGACTCGTTCATTCAGAAAATGTGTCAATTTTTTTTTTTCAATTTTGCAGCCTCGATTACATTGTAAATGTTAAGAAAAACATATTTAATGTGTGGACTTTCCAATGGAAACCTAGTCGTGCGTATGAACTATGTCTATAGCATAAGGGGCATATCACTAATACGTCCATGTATGCGCGTGTGAGTACCTGCACTAGCCACGTAAACCAAAATAGTTGTCCGTTAAAACAAACTCACCGCTTCGTTTGCAACATTTGATCGTTCAGAATTACTACAACGTTTCACCTGTTCTGCGATAACAATGGAGCAACATCCACATGGACCAGAAGATAACCTAAAAATAACCTGACGATCCTTTTATGCCTTTGTCTCCAGTACATATTTACTAATAAGAACACATACTCACACATACTGGCACTCAAAGGACACCACTTTACAAATACATAAGCTAAAACACATAAAGTGGTTTTATGGCATATATGAGAGTGTTTGTGTGTGTGTGCATACATCCACACATTACAATTACTTTAATGCAAACACGGACACCCACACACGCACACATCCAATATGCCGCAGGTTTGTATTTGAACACAATGTTACTATGTAAAGTATATAACCAGTATTTGTATCTGTATCGGTGCACACATACATACATATTTATGCCAGAAATCCTGTGATCACACGCACTGACACATCAACATATGAGTGGTCTGAAATGTTGGTAATTAATTAAAAAAGACGAGACTTTTAGGTTTTCATTTGCATTGTATTTGGAAGTAGCTCTACAAAGGTACATGAACACTTCCACATTCGCCGCTCACAGCATTAATGTTCTTCTCTTCCTATGATACTATGAGGCTGCATCTCGTTTCAATACTTTACAAATCGAATCACTTTCTTTTTTTCAAATTTCCATCCTGAACTATTGGACATGACAGGATTTTTCCTTTGCCCCCCCCCCCCCCCCAAATCAAACAGATGTTCTAATTTTAGTAATGAAATATCCTTCGTTACACCCAAATGTGGCCAGTAAATTTCACATCCGTTTGGTTGAATGTTGAACTTTACTGAGTTTGATATTTTTGCCATTTAAAATAATTATATATGCACATGCATCAATGCTTTTGTTGTGTCTGTTGGTCCGACTGTCCGGCTGTCGGTCATCATCAGTTCACAATCTCCAATATAATAGACCCAGCCAGCCGGGAGGACAGGACGTTCGTTCATTTCAATTCATTTGAAAACTGGACAGAATAAAAATTAAACCACCCAATGAACGGAACGGTCCATGCATCCATCCGCGCCTTTGTATTTTAAAATATCCAATCAGCCAATTTTGAGGACTGCCAATTATGTGTGATAGTTTTTTTTAATTTATGCGTTTATTGCGTGTATTGGTTGTTGCAGATTATTTTTTCAGATCATGTGAATATCGTAATTTTTCCTATTTTCAGAACACCTTGTTTGGGTCCCTGCGGACCAAGTTTAGCAAGTGGCTTATATTTAATCATAAATTATAATTATTAACAAATTAACTTTTCCATAGTAGAATTTCATGAAAAAAATAATTGTGCGGGATATTTTGACTTGCAACAATTCCGTTTTTCAGACTTAGAGTTTTTAGCCATATTTTAAAAAATGACTCGTTCGAGGGATACAATTACCAAAGTAGTTATCGTATTTTTAACGGCAATATTTCCGAAAACACTATATACCTAAAATGCACGGCTTTCGAGGAATCTTAATCCGAAAAAATACAAAAATGTGAAAGAGGGAGAACTAGTCCCCTCTATTAGGCTACTTTCAAAACGCCGATACACGCGTCTTCTTTTTTAGTTCCATTTTCATAATCTGCTTCCCCGTAATTATTGAAAAATTGAAATTTATCGCACAGTGTAAGCTACTTAAAATTCTGAAATTTATGAGGGAGCTATAGTCCAAGAAAGAGATATGAAAATATCTCACCTGTTTTAAGGGTAATATCAATATTATGATGTGCAAAGCTTGGTTGGTAATACCTATCGGCTACTCCATACGCTTACACGTCACATCGGATATAAGATGGGCAAAAATTATAAAGATTTGCCAATAATTTCGGGTTATGTGAGAGCTATAAAGATTTCGGATCTACATATCCTCTACATATGTTTATACTGCGGGAAATTTGAATATAACTTGAAAATATTTATTTTATGAGTCAAATTTATTCAAATTAGCCAATTATTATTCACAATTTTGAATTTTTGTGTGGAGGGTACCACATTCACACCAGTGGAAGTAAAACATTGCTAAAGGTTAAAAGGAATATCGGTCTCTTTTTTAACCTTATGTGAAGAAGTGTTCGCTATATCCCATTTTTGCACTCGATCTTGTGTTGTTAGATATATTGAGATGTGCCATGTTTGAAAAGAGTCGGATGATTATTTCGCATTTCATAACATTTTTTTTTTTTTCAAAAAGTTAAATCTTTGTTGGGTAGGTTCTAGAAGAAGTGTCTCGACATTGTTCATTTTCGTACCTGACTTAGCATTGATACAAATTTTAGAATTTCCAACGTTTGAACAAAATAGGATGCTAATTTTTATTCAGACGGGCGAACAGATCCTTTCTAAATGTCCAGTAAAAAGTTTCTCAAGTTCTTTAATACCAAGGAACGCCTAATTACAACTTTTTTGTTTAAAAACTGGCCTGAGAACGATTAAATACTTTAAATTGGAATGTTCCGTTATATAAGATATTTAACAAATAGTGGGTCTATGATAAAAAATTCCGACGCCAAAACATACCTGCCAATAGTACTAACTTTAAATATCTTTGAAATATGGGCCTACGTAGTCCATTTCCAAAATTCACCCAAACCAGTCGTGATTCCGCTATTTGGGATGCTTTCAATGATTTTTTTAGCACAACATTGCCGAAAAACGTTCCACACATCTGCAAGAAGAAGAAGAAGAAGAAGAAATAAAAAACACAAAACTAGAATCCACTAATCAAGTGTTCAACCAACAGCATTGAACTCCGATGCGATCAGATTTTCGCTTCGCATCCCAACAACAGCCATTGGTTTTTATGTTGTTTCATTTGTTTCTTCTTTTGTTTTCAGATGTTGCAGTGGCCCGAAATTCGCATCAGCTCTTCGTCACTGCACTCTAACGGCCATCATAAAAACCAAAAACAAAAAAAAACTGAAAATGATTCGAAACCGTGGCTGAATGACGCATCTGTCCTCCATTCCACAAAGCAAAAGCAGAAAAAACGCGTTGTTATTAAACAGAAAAAGCGGTTTTGCGCACAAAATAAGAGAACGACAAAAGAGTGCCATGCAAAAAGTCAGCTAAACAATCACCATTGGCAGCACGCTACACAGAAAGGGGAAGGCAATGGTCGCACCATATCCAGGCAATGTCGTTTGGAATCGGCATAGCAGAAGTTTGAAATACCCTAACGAAGGTGAACAGGGCATCTCTTTGGAATCTTTAATGTTTTTGTTGGGTCGCAGCGTTGCATTTTGACTTTCAGTAGTGCCAAGTTTTTGACGAGGGTGAATACCATCATCAGTTCACATTCAACACACACACGCACACACAAATTCGCAATAGTCGAACAGTAAAGCTCTCCATCTGTATATACGGATATATGTCGTATTTATATACAGACATTCACACATACATATCGGTAGATGTATGTATGGAAATACATTGTATATGGGTGTAGGTATATAGTGCATGTGTTTACGCTACGTACGAACTGGCGAGCAGTGTGAGTGGGTTCAGTGTAGGCTGCTACCACGCAAACAAAACAGCACAGCATTGATGCCAGCAATACCAGATATGGTTGGGATAAAGGGGGGGGGGGGGGGGGGGGGGGTTGTGAGGACGACTGAAATGAATGACAGTCTGACGATTGCGTTTCTGTGTTCGTCGGTTGGTCGTTCGGTCGGCCGAGTTCACCATCATCATCATCACAAGCATCTGACAGGCAGGCAGCCGGTTGTTTGGTCGATGGGCAAAAATACGAATGTATGGCGTTGGCTGGTTGGAGATTGCCTCTGCAGCGCAGCCAAGACCAGTTCAACAGCATGGCATTTACAACATACCGACGACCATTTGGACTTGGACTCCATTCGCATACCAGCCGCCACTGAGCCTGCCATGGACTATACAGTGCAAGAGTGAAGCTCCTCCGCAGAGCAGTTGGTTGACTGGCTGGTTCGCATGCCATCCAGCCTGGCTATGGCCCTGGTGTAAGCAGCTTGGGAAATAAACTTCTTTAGTGTTGTTCGCAATTCGTTTAAACGACACACTACCATGACGACGACAACAACAAAAACTACGATGTTGTTCGATGATGATCATTACTAATGCTATCGTAACGATGGTGATGATGATGATGTTGGTTAGAGCATGGCTTTGTTCGGCACAGCATAATGATCATCACGCTGATGACGATGATGAGGATGTGAGTTGGCATTGTTTGTTAGCAAACACGTTGCCCGTTAATTGAATGAAGCTGGGGGGAAAGTTGCAAATGTTTTTTGGTTTTTTTGGTTTCTTTTGTGAGACTGGCGCATGAGCAAAACAACAAAGTAGATACGTAATAAACGAACGGTTTTCGTTTTGCTTTCCGTCTGTCAGTCACACAGTCAGTCGTTTGCAATGTGTAGCTTGACAGTGGTGACTAGCAAGAGGATGGCTGGATGGCTGGTTGATTCTGGCACCAGTAGGCATCATTCCCGCTGCCCATTTACCCGAGAGCCAAAAAAAACCTTCCAACACATATAGTTTACGTGAAGTTGGTGGGAAGGGTTGACTGTCGGAACTAAAACTCTGGCAGTGTCCTCGAACTCCCTACACGGACGAATATTTGACCTCGACCATATTATTCCAAAAATAGTTAACGCCTTTATAATTTCTGACAGCAGAAAGGATACATTTTCTTTGGTTTTTCATTTCCAAGCAGTTTTGAGATTTTTTTGAAGGAAAAAGCTGGAAAATATACCCTTCAGACTATGTCCATTTTAAATAATCTTTCGACGGATATAGAAAGTTTTTTAATACCAACGATCCAATAGGCTTTCCAAAAGGGGTGGGTTCTTTGAATACCCTCCACAATTCGGAACGAATTTGGGAATTTCCAAAAAAATAAAATTCGTTAAAAATTCTGTTAATATATTAAAACTACCGAATGCAGTCGTTACATTAGGATCTATACGACGACGTGGATCTGGGTAGGCAATTTTTGTCATAAGCCATTACAATAACCAAATGTGAAACTAGAAAAAAAATTCGGTGAATAATGTAGCTAAAATCATCAGAATACCAAATATAGGGGAGTACCATTATATGGGGGCTATACCAAAACGTGGACCTGTACAGACAATTTTGTCATAGGCTTTAGTATCCATTACGAAGTTCGAATACCATATTTGAAACCAAATATCGGGAGGTACCGTTATAAGGAGGCTATGCGTGGAGGCTTGACGTGGACCTGCACAGACAATTTTCTGTCATAGTCTGTAGTATCCATAACGAACTTCAAATTACAAATTTGAAACAATTCCGGTAAATAATCAAAATATCGGGAGGTGCATTTATATGGGGCCTTCACGAAGCCGTGGGCCTGCACGGACAATTTTCTTTCATAGACTGTAGTATCCACTACGAACTTCAAATACCAAATTTGAAACAATTCTGGTGTATAATGTCGCTTAAATCACCCAAATACCGAAAGTAGGGAGGTACCATTATATGGGGCTATACCAAAACTAGGTCCATGTTTTGGTATAGCCCCATATAATGGTCCATTGACATTTTCCCAAATTCAATTCAGGATTTTATTGCCCACAACTTTAGGTGTCCAGCGAATGTCTCTTCAGATATCTGTTATGGGGGAATGTTCGTTCAAGGACATATATATACATAAGGATATGTATATACCGAGAATATAATTTCGTCAAGTGATGAAAAACTTTTCATAGGAATTTTCTCAGAGCGTCTTTAACTTTGAGAGGCATTTTCGAAGAGGAGTTTCTAGGCCATTTCTATTAATATTATGGTTTTCCAGGTGGCTAGATTAAACATAGACACGTTACATTTATAAAATTGTTCACATAGTGAACGAGTAATTTTAACCTTAAAATTTGGGAAAGAGGAGTCCATAGAAGGTATATTATCAAGATATATGATTTGTTCAACGGCGGCAATCGAAACAGAAATGCATCTTCCAAACTGTGTAGAGTGTCGTATTAATGCTGCCACATAGTATTTATGTATGTATGTATGTATGTATATACATAGCTGAAGATATACCCAAATACAAGTATATACAGCTAATGGCTGGCACATAAGTACATAGAGAATATATCTATCCTATGACAGAGGATCCTGGCTTCCATGGATTAATTTGGGCCATCCATCCATTGCCGATTGCACTTAAGAATGGCAATTGGAAAGAAAATAACTTTTAAAGTGGGGTTTGACTGCAGTGGCCTAGTACCGACCGTCGCACGTATCGTGTCTTGTAAATTCGCAAATATTCATTCGGACCCCTCCTCCTCCACGACTACCTACAGAGCGCTATACATAAATCGCAATGTATGCTTGTGTAGCAAGCTATGCTGCAGCTACGTGCTGCATAAAACGATTCGGAAATGTGACGAAGAATGTTCGTTTTGTTTTTGCCACGAAGCAGAAACAGAAACAGGAAAAAAAAAACAAAACACTTGCAGCAGCAATTGATGTTGGTAAGGCTGATTGTATTATTGCTATTGCTATTACTCTGATGTTGTTGTTGTCGTTGTTATTGGAGGTACTGCTGATGGTGGCAGTGTTGTTGTTGTTGGCAATTTTTTGTCAACCAGCGAAAAGCCCCCAGTGTGAACTCTGCACTTCAAGACAGAACATGCAACACGGCGCTCTAGCGCAAATCTGGTTATTTGAATTCACAACTCTTCAGCCGAAGCAGAAATTCTACGTAAATCACGCAAAGCAATTACAAGACCAACAACAACAACAAGAAACAATTTTAGCGGCAATCTCTTTCCTAGGCAGTTCAAAAGTAAAATAAAAACAAACATTCAATTGAAACGTTACATCGAGTAACCCCCCTTTTCGTAGAACCGAACAAACAGACAACGGGAAGGGATTGAGTTTAATGTGTAATTTTTCAAAATCATAAACGAAGTAAAAATAAAACAACCGACACCTAGTTAGCCCGCAAAAAGTCCAAGTAGCCATGTATAATGATTGGACATCACTCCAGTAACTAATTGAAAATGCCGACTGGACCCAAAGTAAGTACCCATCATCTCATCTTCTTGCTTTCCACAGCCTGGTTTTCATTGTTAAAGAGTTTCTGGGGGGGCCGTGCTGTGTCCAGGGCCCATCAATTACAATGTGTGCGGATGTGTGTGTGCCACCCGTTCTCCTCTCATTTCCTTGTCATTCAGTATTCAGCAGGTATACGATACGATAAATAAGGAAGGTCGCGCGCGCCACAACAAAGAAACAAAAAAAGAGTCATAAATCCATCCATAATTGTTATTGCTTTGCTTTTCTTTTAATAGCGGCACATTTTTCCATATTTTGTTTTGATTCTCAATATTTAGCATCGGTTTCCTTTTTTGCTCTTGTCCCCCATATACGACGCTTACACGCACACTTACACACATACCCATCCACATTCACTGAAACATACAAATTCACGGAAATATTAGAGACAACCTAAATTGGTTCGAAACCTGCTATTAATCGCCGACTAACAATTGGCCTTTTCATTAGTTTAGTTGAATTCAGCTGAGTCGAGTTGAGTGGGGTTCAGTTCAATTCGGTTGGATCGCCCATGCTGGTGGTGGTTGGTAGTGGTGTTGTTGTTGGTGGTTCGAAGTGGTATGGGGTTTGTGTTCCGTTCATGTTTTGTTTTCCATTTGCTTATTACACAGCGGAGAGGAATGCGACAACCTACGCCGAACAATAAGCGCATTATGTGTGGCAGAATGAGCGTGTATGTATAGGTGTGTGTGTGTGAGTTTGTAGCAAAACAGAAATAAAAACCAAATCAAATTCCTATCGCTTTTATTAAAACACTTCCGAAGATTAATGGCTTTGGCAGAATGCACACTCATTTGCCTGCCCTCTCGCTGGGACCCCGCCGCCATGCCAAAGCAATGAGGCGAAAATGGGGATCAAAACAAAACCTGAAAAAATAACAACCTCCCAAAAAAGCATCAACAAAAAAGTTGTCGTTGTTGTTTTTTTTGCGCTCGCATAAATTCAATTGAATTCAAAGTAGTACAACACGAAGAGCAAACAACAACAACAACGACCATTAGGCAACTACAGATGGATGCTTTTTGTTTCGGCATTGTAAAATGAAAATAAAATAAAAAGAGCAGATAGCAACCGAACACACGCACACATTCGAACATATTTACATACATATACATATGTCAGTATGTATGAATAGGAACGACGGAATGGCAAACATCACCTAAAACGCTACTGAATTGTGTCAAATATTTGCAAAATGTTGGCGCTGGCGCTTATGGCCGCTCTCATTCTATGTCTGTGGTGAGATAAGCACTGGTGATAGGGTTACACATTACATCGCTCTGTGCACAGTCTGACACTCACATCTACATATCTACATACTTACATACTGGCACTGGCATACATATGTACGTTAATACTACTTACATGTAATTTGGCTCGTAGCTAACTTTTATTTGTTGTTGCTGCGTTCTATATGTTTTGTTGTTGTTGTTGTACCTATACACATGACAACAATATTAAGTTGAGTGTTTGTTTTTTATTTCAGTTTTCACAATGAACTTGAAATAGAAATAGATTTATACGCTGCTTGGCGTTGAGTTCAATTAACTGTGAAGAAAAGCACACACACACCACCGCGGATGAGTGTGGGGAATTTTGAATTTGGTACTAAATGAAAAAGTTGGTAGTTGGTTTGGAAAAGTATTACATTTTTGTAATTTTGAAAAACAAAATCTGGGGATCCTTTTCCAAATAAGTCCGTTAGCATAAAATACAAGTTTTGGTCAGAACTCGATAGAAGAAGACGTAAAATAAGTGTCAATTGAAAACTTTTCGATTTCCAAAACAATACGTATACTTATTATAGGCAGATGACATTACTTATCCGTTGTAGTTAAATAAACATTTCAATTTTGAATTTCGACGTTTTTGCAATGCAGGTTATTTTGTAATTCCTAGAAAATGCTAATATCGAGAATACACGTCTCTAGAAACCAACCAAAATTTCCAAATCGAAGTTGGTATGTTTCCGTGGAGATTATCCACACATTGGTAGGGTAAAAAAATATTGAGTGAAACACAAAGATTTACATGTGTATATTCATGTTATAGCTGGGGTCTAACATGGACCTTGAAGACTAACATCGCTGTGCTGCGCGAATCCATCCTATTAATAATCCCAAGCGCCAACCTAGAATTCCTGTACATTGTGAGATAAAAAAAACTGCAACAAAATCAAACGCCATAATTTTTACATTTTAATTGAATTTTGCGCTTGGCAAAAATGTCGAAAATAGCATCAAATTTTAGAATAAGTTTAGATTTGTTCGAATTGGTCACCTTTGGCACGAATTATGGCCTTCAAACGGCCAATGAAACCGCCACACGCTGCCCGAATGTTGATCTGCGGTATTTTGGCCCATTCCCATCGAAGCTCCCCTTGCTCTCCAAAATACTCCAGACACAATAGTCCAACGGATTGGTATCCGGAGACTTTGGTGGCCATTGTGCGCTGGAAATGAGCGAGGAACCTCATTTTGTAACCATTCTTGGGTGGCGCGGGCCGAGTGCGATGGTGCTGAGTCCTGTTGGAATGTCCAAGGTCTGCGGCCAAAATGTTTGCGTGCCCAAGACTTTTATATACCCTCCAGAATATTTTCGCAAAAATATTCGACATTTATTCTGATACCACGATCGATTAATACGACCGGAGAGCGACCATCGGCTGTTATGGACATCATTGACATCAAATAATGAGATGACAGAGCAGCATTCGGATCCTACCGTCGTTTTTCTTTATAATTTGACATTAACAAGATGTGCTACGATGTCATGGTGATATCAGAAACCCGAATTGTTTATTTCAAAATTTCCACCTTGGGTTGGGTTTATGTTTTTTTATATGACCTTCTACTAATCACAACGAGCTCTAAAATGCCTTTATTTCACTAAATCGTTATTATCTCATATGATCTCAAATCTGCATATCGTAGATGTTCTCTTTAACAAACAATGAGGCCCACAGGGAATATGTACGCGCCATCGGGAGGGAAACTTATTCGGACAATTTAGTATCTCTCGGAGGTCTTGCAAGTTGATAACTGCACCAAGCGGACGACCAAGCAAGCAATCTGCAGTCACAATTGTCTCAGATGTTTACACTCGCTCCACCCAGACTTGGCGTGGGGCTTCTCTCATCCTGATCTTTTAAGGTCCGTAACTTTGAAAAAATATATATATACTTGGGAGTTTGGAAAAATATGTATAATTACCATAGAATTAAAATTCATGCATTTTTATTTTACGGCCACAATTTCCGCGTATTGGAAGCTAATCCAATTCTTTTTATGTTAAACTGTTTGAATTTAAATATTTCAGAAGCCAGACGATTATTTTTGAGAAGTTTTGTGCAATTCCTTTTCATATTCCTTTCGGAATATGTTTAGAAGTTTCGAGCTAGTTCTTTTTATTGGCAGAGTTGAATCAACAAGATTATTAAAATTCTTGTAGAAAAATAAACGGTGGGGAAGACAAATGAAGCAGAAATTGGGAAACTGAGTGGATGCACCAAATCACACAGGGTGTAAAAATTAACAAACATAAAATTGACTTCATACCTCTCCAGAAGACAAGAGACGTGCTTTGTTTACTTTTTTAACTAACAACAAAACCGTTTCTCAATTCAATATTCCTTCAGCACAAGCTGTAAAATGGTCAATGGTAACAGGTGGACAGGCACGGGCGACGATGCCGTCGTGACAATGATGACCCCATAAATAATGCAAAGCGAGTGCTCCACGCTTTAACCAATTTTTAGGCATAAGGACGATGTACTCGTCGACATAGTTCGTGTGGTCTTACATACCTACATATGTTTGTAGGTACATATGCATGCATATTCTCAGTTATGAATTACGTACTCTTTAACGTGGCTGTGTTCCGCTCTCTCTAGCCAAATGTCTTTGCTCGCATAAAGAATTCGCAACAATTTGTTGGCAGTTTTAGAGTGCGCCACGATTAAATAAATCGATTCTGAATGAATGAACGAATGAGGATGCTTTTGCTTCCGCCCGCTTCTGACGAGCGATTGTTCTACCTTGTTGCTTTTCGAACTGCAGAATTTCTAAGCATGCTGACGGCAACTAAATTGCGATACTTGGATGGAATGCATGCATCCGTTCATTGGTCTGTTTGTTCTTCTGTCAGCTTGTCTGACGGCATAATGACCAAGTTTAATCAATGCACTTAGCTACGTGCGTCTATGCTGCTTTGGCATTAAAATATGTAATCAAACAACAACAGCCAATCCAAGGTAGATCTAACAGGTAACCGCATCGGCGAATTGCTACAACAAAGTAACTTTTGTGGTCCCCTCAAATGTCAAAATTGGCATCTAAGGCGAAAAACATAGATTCGCCATGACATTTAAAGGTTGCGGCAAATTTGTTTCAACCAATCAGAAACGAGGTGTTTGTTTACATTTTATTTTGTGTGCCTCTCGTCGTAAACGAACGTCGCAATTTATATTCAATAGAAAATATAGAAAAAATGGTTTAAAGAAAAAAAAAAACATAGCACCAATATCGTTCTATGCAAAATCAGGGTACCAACACTCCGAAGCATATGGCCATACATTCACCACATATTCAATAGCAGCAACAGCAGGATATGAATATCAAAATCTCAATAATTTGGCCAATAGCCAACAACATAATATCCAGGAACAGAATCGCAAAAAATTGGATAGAATTCATTGGAGCCGAATTCTTGCACTACTTCCCGTGATGTGCTTTGGATTAAAATGGTCCATACAAATCATAGATGTTGGGGCTAACTTAATTCCTCAAGCTGCACTCCATTCTAACCTCCTTCCTTTGTCTTTAGGGACACTAAATAGTGTTAAATTTCCATCACAATATTTCTTATTGCAAATCGAGCACTTTTTCATTTTCTTTTAATTTTTTTACTGGTTTCACTCTAAACTTGCTCTTAAATTAATTATTAAATTATTTAGGGAAGAAAACATAAACAAATTTGTTGTTGCATTCATTTAGGGCGAATTCATCATTACAACAATTTGTTTTGACATTTAATGGTGCCGTCAGCTGGGCTGATGCGATTACCTAGTACATCTACCTTGAGCCAATCATCTTGGGAATCTCCTCGTGTGTGTGTTTGTGTGTGGTTTGTTTTATTTTCATTCATTCAAAACAAATTTTTGCAAGTGTCACATCATGTTCATAAGAGGAGGGGGGAAAGGTGTGTGAGTTGCTATCGAACTTCGTGCATGGCTGTGTGTGCCTTTGTTTATTTTTCACCATCCAGGGGGTTAGGTGAGGTCGCGTCTCGTTCGCTGTCTTACTTTTTTACTATTGATTTAATTTCTATACGCGCTCGTTTGCTCTCTCTCTCTGTTTCTGCGGTTCCGCCATGCCATGCATTCTTTGGCTCTCCGTCGCCGCTGTTATAATTTTATTACCGGTGACACAAGTGGTTTCTTTTCGAAACAAACAAATAAAAAATAATACCTATAACATGCTCTTATGTTTGGCTGGGTTTGTTGTCGTTGTTGTTGTTGCTGTTAGCAGTGTGGTGTATGGTGTTGCAATGCAAGTTCTTGCCGTTATTGCCCATGCTGTCATTGCTACACACAGTTAACGAGGAGGCAATGTATCAACGAAAAGCCCGACGACATTCATGTTTCTGTTGTTGTTTTTTTTTTTTTAGAAATATTTTTGTTTGTTTCTTAAATGTGCTCTCTTCGTCACTGACTGACAGACAGGCACACATCCATTGGAACGTACAACATAAGTTTGCACGAGTGGCATGGCATAGCATGGTAGGAATGTATGTATGTGACGTGGTGTGTTGTGTGTGTGTGAGTTTTGTAGTAAGTTTTTGGGAAAGCCTGTTCGGTACATATCATCGACGGTTGTAGATTAGAAAATGCAAAGCAAAACAAAAACCGAAAAAGGGTTTATTTTTTGTTGTTGTTATTGCTGTTTACAATTCATTTTCATTTTATTGAGTTTTTCTACTACATTCTTGTTTTATGTATGGCAGGCAGCCGGGCATGTGGAGCATGGGTTGGGTTCTGCTGGCGCCTCTGCTGCTATGACAGCAGAGTTAGATCATTGAAAATTGAGTCTTTCGTTTGATTTTTTTTCTTCGTTTTGTTTTAAATTTTTGGGCTTAATTTTGTAGTTGTTTTTAAAATGCGTTCCATATATTAATGCGTGCTCTGTAAGACGCCAGCAGCAGCAACAACTACCAACCTTTTCCGCCTTACATCCATCCATGGCTGAGAACAGCGAACGGCCTTTGCACTCTTGGTTCATCAAAGGAAGGGTACAACAACTGAATGAATGAATAAATGAATGGGTGGATAGACGACGGATGGGGATGGATGGATGGTGAACGAATGGTTGGCTAATGGGACGGGGGCTGCTATGTTCTCTGTGTGGCTGCCGGCCACAGCAGCAGAGGCAGCTGCGGCAGCAGCCGAGTGTGGTGAGTGTCTTTATTTATTTAATCGTTTTTTATTTGTCATTTATTTCAGTATTTTTATAATTCAGAATGTTTTTTTGTCGGCAGCATTTCTCATTAGTTTGGCACGCGCCATCGCATGTGGTCGTAGGTCGGGATTCGCTGATTTTTTATGGTTCTTTGGCTGGCGCTTTGAATGTTGTTGGTGTTGTTGTTGTTGTATTGTGTTGCGCTGTGTTTTTAATGATGATTTCTGTGTTTTTGTACTGTGTCCCTGCTTTTGTTTTCGACATTAGTTAGTTAGTCAGTCAGCCAGAGTGTGCCAGCTAACCAGCCAGCCAGTCATTCATTCATGCAGTGGTTGTAGTTGTTGGTAGGTAGGTAGTATTTGTTGTCGAGGTGTTGACAAGTGGTTGTAGTCCGAAAACAAAGTCCATATGCCAGAGCACATAATTACGTCTAATAAATCATTTTCAGCTAATTGTTGCGCTTTAACTTGACTCTTAAAATCTCTAGTTGTTGACATGAATTGGTGGAGATATGAGAGGCGCTATTATGGATGGGTATTGAAATGTAGAACAATTTCAATACTGGTCATTTCATCGTTTATTTACGGGTATAACAAATGTTTAACTAAGTGGTTCAATTACTTGTTGCTAATTCCAACAAATGTGAACAAGCCCAAGTCGCATAAAAAGAACCGCAAACGTATCAATGCGCACTTAATAGGTAGCTGGGATATATTCAAAATATTTCCTAGTAAATAATCTATTAGGAGATGCTGTCCGATTTTAGTTTATATCAGAAATACGGATTCTTATAGTTGTTGAAAAAAATTTAATTTAATTCGGCAAATAGCTACTTACATATATGGAGCCGATACAAATCCTGCACTTAGGTTTAAGGATGCGCGACAGTAATCGGTGTTGGTCGCTTCACTCGGAGACCATTTCGTCCTGCAAGTAGAAAAAAAATATAAGGTTAAAACAGGGGGTGTATAAGACAATATAAGTGAATGAAAGTAAAGATTTAAGAGACTCTAAGAGAAAAGAACAATTTCTGTTTGGCTCATGATCTTCAGGTATATGGTGAAGTCTAAATTCTGACATGGCCGACAACCTATATTCGTTCCTTTATCACGTAGCCCACAATAATTAGATTGAGCACATACCATTCACAGATTCTTGAGCTTGCAGAGCAGCATCCCATAATGACATCAAATGCAATTCTGATCTCGGCCATGTTTTATATGGCTATGGCTCGATATAACAGGGAAGACGAGACAAAAGGCCTAGCGATCGGGTTAATTTTGCTATGTTAAGATTTCTGGTGAAATGAGACAAAGAAGGAACTAAATTCTTTAATTGTAGCATGTGGGACGGCGCATGATAAATTTGAAGAACCTTCAATATTATTAAAGACAATCTACCTCTAATGCAACCAGCCTCGATTTATGATTTGAGATCAAAAATATCAACCATTGGACGATTTCAATGGATATTTTTCAAACATCAACCGAACAGAGAATTTATGACTTCATTCAATAGGTCCAGAAAACAAAATTTAATTGAATTGGGAAAAATTGAAGAACCGAAAAGTCGAATTTTTTTCTATCACTCGATATCAGTCAGTCCTGGAAAACAACAATTAAAGTTATTTTATATGCCTTACGACTATAGCTACATTTTCTAACCGATCCAGTTGTATCATAGAATTTACGCTCCATTACATAGCAAAACTATATGATAACCGTTACAAAAATAGATCCACACTTCGATGCAAAGCCAATTTTTTGTTCCAAAGCCAAGTTTTGTTCCAATTGGAAATACAAGACTAATGGTATTTTCCAGAACTGCAAGAATGTGAAAAGATTTACTACGATAACCGATTTTCCCTTTAGGGTATCTGGAAAATTTTCAAAAATAGTAGAATCTGGAACTGAGCATAAGTTGCACTTGGCTTAAATTTAAAAAATTGACTATGTTTGAACCTCATTGGGAGCCAATTTCATATAAACCATAACTTATAGGTGCCGTTATGTCGCTAAGAAAATTTCCGCGGGAATTCCTACGGGTATTACATATTCAAGGACCTTCTATGTTCGTTTCTCAGACAATACTTAGAACAATTAATTTCAAATGATGTTCTACTTCAGGTCTCTCTGATGATTCAACAGTTATAACTTCCCCTCAGATGTCTCATGCGAATGTTGTTACTCTCTTTGTTTCTTTGGAGAAAGTCATTTTTTTTTTTTGCAGTGACGCAGTGTTTTGTCTACGCCAACACCAATACATCACAGTAGCGAACGGAGGAGGCACAGTCAATGATTTTCCAATAAACATTCAATCATGCCCGAATCGGTAGAACATTATTGTGGCGCCCATAATGCTAACGTCGCTAATTTGTTTACATCCGCAAGTGCAAGTACAAAATGCCACCAGACCAACACCATCACCCACAATCTTACACCAGCGACAGACAGACAGGCAATACCTTTACTAAGAGTTTAATTGCTGCACTCATCGTCCCGGCCAACTACTGATAACACTAACAACTGACCATAAATACCAACACACACACACACTGTCTACATACATACAAACAATCGTTCGTTCATATGTATGTAGGTACTTTGTACTTTTTTTCATTGCTCACCGCTCTTTCTTGGCTGAAATTCTAGTCTGTCAATAAAGGAACACATTCGCTCACTCATCACATTAATCATTCAATGGGTCAGCGAGCGGGGAGGGTTCCGCTAGCGGGTTGACTGGCTGGCTGGCTGACTTGTTAGACTTTCAGTTTCATTCATGATGGAAGTTAGTCAAACACACTTACATACATACAGTGCATATATGTAACATACTTACGTACATATATGTACATATACTTCTGTTGAAACTGCAAAATACCCACATACTTGGCAATGATTCACAGACTAAGAATGTTTCCTCGCGTAACTTGGACAATGAGTTGCTGAATGGATGGATGGATGTTATGAACTCATACATACAGTTAGGTCCATGTGACGAAGATGATGGGGACGAAGAAGAATTAACAGAAATGTTAATTGAAACAATTAGTGGTGACAAGAACAACAACAACAACAACAACATCACAATCTTCGTGTTTTCCTTGCCAACAAGCTGAATGCCTCACAACAACAGAATTAACTCTTGAATTGAATCTCAAGGCAGCAACTCTCAAAAACCCCCACCAAACAAACTCTCACACACTCAGGGACACACACACACCAATTCGCGTTGCCGAGAATGCATTGGCGATGAGAGTGAGCCATAAATACCTGTTGTTATCCCCCAATACCATAAAAGTAATTGCTGTCCAAAGATTGTACGGCCTTTTCTCCAGAACAAACCGAATAACTGTTAACAGTTACTCACTCACAGGCGGGCTGACATTGAGATCGCTATCATTGCAGCAGCAGCAGCAGCAGCAGCTAAAGAAACGGAGCAGGCATAGGCGAAAACTTTATCACATCATTTGTGAGTTTAGAGGAATTTTTCAATTTTGTGCAACTCCAAAACATTGGAGTGTTGTTGCCAAAAAAAAAACAAACGCGCTGCATGTGGACATGTTCGTTCGTTAATTGTTGTACGAACCAACTATGAAAAGTTGCACTCACAGCTGTGCTTAACTGCAACAGCAATCTTCATTTTATTCATCGAACAAAATAAAAAGAGAGATTTCATCAAATAAAGCCACCTCGAGGCAGTCCGATAGCCCCCGAAAATAGGCACCAAACAGAAAAAAACTCCTGAACAAGTAGAAGAATCCAGTCGGGTTTGCGACATATAATCGGTGTATTGCATAAATTCGTGATTTCGGATTTTGAGCAGTCGGCCAGAGAAAATTTCTAAGACTTAAACATTTTAATCATGCCCGCCACCTTGTTACGTTACGTATCCTCGATGAAAGGATAGAGAGTATGTTACACTTGTCCTTCCGTTTGCACACCTCGATGTATTCGAAGACAAAAAGTTAAGTTGATCTAAAGATGGACGGACATCTGTTGACATTATGTTTGAAATGAGTGAATGAAATCAGGCTCAGACTAGAGACTTTAGCCCACATATAACGGTACTTATTGTGTTTTTTTTTTTGTATTTTCAATCTCCAATCACAATTTCCAAACAAATCTGCTGTAATTTAACATTTAAAGTTCTCAGCACAAAATTGTGGTCAATATAGGTTCACTATTTTGTGTGACGGTACCTCCTGATTTGAAATATTATTTAGATCAGATGACGAAAAATCAATCAAAATCAATCAAAAATCAATCGTCGGTTCGACCTAGAGACAACATTCGAATTTAGGACTTTTAAATATCATGGTCACCTGCAATTTTACAGGGTGAGATAAAAACTGCAACAAAGTCAAGTGCCATAATTTTTACATTTTTTTTTTTTTGAATTTTATTGAATGAAAGCAAAAAATGTCGGAATGTCGAATAGCATCAAATTTTAGAATGAGTTTAGATTTGTTCGAATTGGTCACCTTTGACACGAATTATGGCCTTCAAAAGGCCAATAAAACCGTCACACGCTGCCCGAATGCTGTTCTGCGGTATTTTGGTCCATTGCCGGCGAAGCTCTTGCTTGAGGTGATCGATACTTTGGTATTTTTTAGTGCCAACCTTGCTTTCCAAAATACTCTAGACACAATAGTCCAACGGATTGGTATCCAGAGATTTTGGTGGCCATTGTGCGCTGGAAATGAAGCGAGGAACCTCATTCTGTAAATTCTCACTAAAATGCTTTTGTACGCTTGTAAACAATATAATGAGCTGCCACTTGAATAATTTTAACAACTGTCGGACGAGTGGCTTAGAAATGACAGCAGTCTGAAGTTGGTTGCAGTTTTTTCATTTCACCCTGTATATTTATTTGGAAATTGTAGTAAAAATATGCCCTTTCGTTTCTCATGTATTTACATAAAAGTTACCCAAATACGTCGGACGTACGAAATTTCAAAGTTGAACAATTTCAACATTGACAATTGAATATTTTGTATATTTTTTTTTATTGAAAATATAAACAATAATACGTAAAATTTGAATGTTCGTTGGAGAATATTGAGTATCATAAATTTTTACCTGGTTTTAGTTTGTAGATTTTAAGATAAGGACCCCAATATAACTGTAGACAGCCAACTACAGGTATTTTATAAGTCCTAAACTCCGAACGATCTAAAAAACAAATATTTTTCAAGTTTGGACCCAAACCTCAAATTTCAGTGACTGTAAGACAACTCATTTCAATTTCGGCCTTGTCCGAGCTCAAGACTGTGTGCATAGTTGAATTTTTCGAGGAAGTGGCGTTAATTTTATTTTGGAAACTGGAATTCTCACCAGATTAGTTGTTGTTTTGAAATTTTACCCAATATTTCCAACCAACTAGAGTAAAAAATATTCAGTACTGGTGCAGGGCTCGATATTTCCTAACTGATTATGTTGGTCAGGTCCACCTCATGACTGAGGGTATAAACAATTCCTGTTCTAGATGATCCATACTTTTACGTCACCAGAATTAATGTTAAAAGATGACTGAATGAGAATGACGAAAAACCTTTTTAATTATAGAGACTTACGCATGGACCCTTATCTTTTTTATGGACACAATTCCTCACAAGCTCAGTGCTCTTCAGCAACAAAGCATTGAAAACCCCCTCAGCAAAGACTTCACCAAAAAATTAAGTTGGGGATTTTTTGTCGCCAGCAAAAAACCATGACCGAATAGCGTTTCTCCTTCACACTTCCTTACACAGACATACACATATGCAATCAATACATGTGCATTCTATAAAATCCAAGAATGTACCTATGTTTAAATGAATCAACATAGATTTCGAAACAGATGAGTTGAACCGAGTGCAACAACCAAAAAAGCCACAACGTGGATAGAAGGAGCATGCCTTGGCAAAAATTAAGTAAAAAACTCGAATGAAACTAAACAACAAATACACACACTCACACACACGCGCATACAAATATGCATTCAAGCTGGTGTTCGAAAAAAACGAAACGAACTTCTCGATTAGGGAGCCAGGAGTCAGGAGTTCCACCAACTACAAGAATAATAAACAGGACTGTCAAAGTCCATTATTTGCCTCAATCGCATTTTATCCTTCGAGTGGAAAGCACACACAGTGCCAGTTTCCACGGATGCTGCCATCTTCCCTGTAAGGACGAAATCTGGCAAAGTGTCAAGTTGGCGTGAATGTGAATGAGTGTGTGAGCGTGTGCGTGTGTGTGTTGGAATGTCAAAGTGTAACATAGTGTCTGTGTGTCTCCCCTTTGTTTTTGTTCGTTGATATTTTTACTATTCTGTGTAACATTTCCACCCATTCTCGTAACTTTTAGCAAGGATTAAAATAGAAGAAGAATAACACAATGCTGTAAGCCACGAAGAAGGAGGAAGGTGAGGAGGGGAGGGGAGGGGTGGGAAATGGAGCGATACCAAAAACTCATAAACTTGCACACTTATACTACTTATACATACACAATACATACTATACTCCCATGGCCATGGTTGCCAAGTCAAGTCAACCGGTCTTAAAATATAGCTGTCTTTTCAAGGTTCCAGTATTCAAAGGACACATATGTGGAGTAATCAGTAACGTAAAATGAATTGCAATTTGTATTGAATAGTGTTCAAGTCGAGATCGCCTTTGGCTTGGAGTAAAAATCACCAAGTCGATTTTAAGGAATCGCCTTTCGATTTTGTATTCTCAGATTTTTGTTTGCTTTTCATTGCCACTACAATTCGAAAAAAATTGTTTTATACCGGGCTTCAGAAGGTCAGAAGTTGATATACCCTCAGCCATATGCGTACAGAGGGTATATATCATTTGATACGACCAAAATGTACTCAGCGAAATCACGGTTTTAGACCCTAGGTATCTGTGGAACAAATGCGTTTCAGACCATTTAGAGTCGATCTAGTGGTATCAATCCGTCCGTCCGTCTGTCTGTCTGGATGGTGCTTACGATAACTCCCGACCGAAGTGTCCGATTTGGTCCAAACATGGTACATTGTAATATTATTATCAAACTTAGATCAAGTTCGGAGATGTGTAAAATAGGTCCACTTCTTCTGGTACCTCTCCGACAAAAGGTTATAATTTTCTGGTACCTCTCCGACAAAATTTCATAATTTTCACAGAAAATAAAAAAAGATCATCCAATTTGGAGCAAACTTTGCAAAACCTAATATTTTTATTAGTTCTAGATCGGGAACAATATTGGACCACTCCATAAAATGCCTCCCCCACTAAGGGTTGAATAGGGGGAAATTAACGTCCCATTGTCTTAAAATTTCGCATTACTCAATATTTCTAACAATACTAGATCTGGTATAAAGAGCGGAACACTCCTTCTGATACCTCCCCCACAACGGGTCAACATTTTAAACAACCATGAAGCCCATAAAAAATTTGGTGTGAATTTGGAATTTAACAGCTTCCACTTCTGGTACTTCCTTCACAAAGAGTCAAAATTTCGAATAACCAAAATGCGAAATAAGCATCTAATTTTCTTCAAAGTTCACGTATCCCAAAATTTCTTCCAAGGCAAGATTTTGTGTGAAGATAGCACCTCCCCCACAAAGATTCACAATTTGTAATACGCATATCACTTTTTCAAACTTGGTATATCTAAATATAATTTATATAATATTGAATTTACATATATAATTTACACATTCCAATGTTTATATCAGCATTAGATGAAGTGTGAAAATTAAGTACTTCAGTACACTATAACTGGTGCTCACGCCCATTTTAACATTTTCCAAAACTTATCACATATCAAGTCACCGAAGTAGTCGATATGGTTCAAATCTGGTACTTTGTAGTATTTATATAAAATTTAGGTAAGATACGAAATGGACAATATTGACCCACTTCTTCGTAACACCCGCATAAAGAGGGAATAAGGCAGACAAAATATATGTTTGAATGTTTTGTTTGAATTTAAATCGCGTTTAAGGTGGACAATAACGATCCACTTCTTCTGGTACCTCCTCACAAAAGTTAACAATTAAAAATAAATCTAAAAAAACGATGTTGACTTTGTCTGAGTCGAACTTTCTGTACCCTCCAACATGTGACAACTTTATTTATGGTCCAATCGGATATCCTCAAAAAATGCTAAAAATATGGAAGTTACGTGGCGTGGATGCTATAGCTTCAATGCATATTTTTGGGAGGAGTTAAACTACACAATTAGAACCTAAAATATCATATTACAGCTGATTTAATTGGAAATTTGGACCTTCGAACAGTGGAGCTACCACTGTATGAGGACTAAACCATAGAGCGGACCGAAATATGAAATTACAGCTGATTTGGTGGGAAATTCCAAATCCTTAAAAATGCCGAAAATTAGGAGGTAGTTCTGTCTGTTTGGAGTCTATACCTAATTGTGGACTAAGATATAGTCCTTTTTCAATACTAAAAATCTTTGGCGTTTAACAAACATTTCATTTATCTTGGCAACTATAGGCTGTATCTTAATTTCAAGTGACGAACATATGTACTTCGATCCACTCATGAGGTGTTGCAAACGGAATGACAAAGTTAAAATAGCTTCCACATTATAGTGAAGACTATAAAAATCATATTTCAGGTGGATAGCGTAGGAATCATCCGGCGCCCTAATATTCACACCAAACCCACTGCTTCTGATAGCTCCCACCCACACAGAGGGTCAACAAATTCTCTCTCGTAACATGAGAAATTATTCTGCGATTTACTTTAAGCTTTGCTTTTTCTATCAATACCTTTCTATTCCTACTCAATACTCAAAAGTAAAAAATGTGACACAATGGTCTACTTCCCTCCACAAAAGTGCATAATATTTAAGTATCGAATAATCGATGTAGGTCAAATTTAGTACCTCGTAATAAGCGTGATATAAGCTTAAAGGAACAATGTCGGTCCATTCCTTCTCGTATGTCCCACCACCAGAAGCAAACTTTTAATTAACAAAAATTTGAAATTAGAGCCTGATTTTCTTCAAATTTCGCAAATCTTAATACATCTATTTTGTGGGAAGATGGGCCACTCCAGCTGATACCTGCTTTTTGATCGTAATCCTCCATTCAGTCCAGACATTTTAATCTCTAATGTCAAACCATATAATGGGGATGCAAACCGACAGATACTTTCCGACTTATATGAGTTTCGAAGTTAACTAGTCGAATCTATTACACACACACCGTTTTAAAATATTAAAATAAGTTGTTAAAAGGGTCCTGGTTTAGACGAGATTTCTCAGTGGATATTACAAACTCCATATAGTTCCACAATTTAAGTTTACCATTGGTTAATTTATATTTTACTTAGAAATACAGTGGCAACTCTATGATTTCACCACATCGGATACAGCTAAAGTACAAACTTTCAGATACATAACACACACAAAGATATTCATGCACACACATATACGCGTACATACATTTACATCAAAAATTGTTCAAATGTAAGTTTGTTTGTAAACGAAGAGGCGAAACGACAGCAACACCAACAACGTAAAATCTATTCTATCCACCAAAACAGTCATGGAAACGTACTAACGACAACAAAAAATTCCATGAGCGTAGCGGTTTGAACGCTTTGGGTTATTTTGATATTCGTATGACGCTGCTGTGTCTTTGAAGTTGGAAACAAGAACGCAATAACAGAACGACCAACAGAACATTTGGATCCAACCAAAAAAAAGGTCGTTGACACGCCTCTGTGCTATCCACATCTCGTTTTTACGGATATGGACTTTTGTAGCTGCACTCTACATGGGGCAGTGTTCGATATCTCACGTAGAATGTCCTTGCCATGGGCAGAGCATAAGTGAAAGATGTAGTGGGTATGCAGAAAAGCGAAACACAATTGATCGAGGCTTCGAACATCAGAATTGGAATAGTAGGAAGGAGCATACGATTTGGAGGATGCTCTCTTTGGGAATTGCAGTTTGCCATAAAATAGACACTTGTATTCTAATTTTGGACATTTGATAGCATTATTGCAAAAATAAGAGAAAAAATTTCTTAAAAATATGTAAAATATTACTATTTTAACCTGGCTACGTCGGTGACTCACACAATGATAATATCGTGTGCAACAGCAAAAGCACGACTCTCTGCCCTACCGTGACATATATCATTTTATGAGACAAGGATGCCTCATCGATGCAAGGGATTTGGAAAATATGTCTCTTTTTGCGAAACTCATTTCAGGTCATTCGGAGTCGATCTAGCCATAGCTGATAACTGTCGAAACGAGAATCCGATTTCGTTCTAATTTTGCACATCGTAATATTTTTACCAAACTTAGATCAAACTCGATTCTCCCCCAACAAAAACTTAAAACTTTCAGAAAGAAATATACAAATCCCTTATTAAGAGAAGTTCAAAGTTGGCAATGTTAATACTTAAGTCAGTTATGAAAATTCAAATCATTGGCCGACCCAATCTCGTGCCACCCTCTCAAATGGTGGAGTCACGACCGATTTTCCAATATTCAACTGTCATTGGGTGTAGTATGGACGTGTGATATGTCAGTCTACTACCTGTTGCAGTAGAATGTAAATTGTTGCAAAAACGTCTAGTGCTCGATAAACGAGATAGTGCTCGATAAACGAGATAGTGCTCGATTAGGTTGTAACCAAGTACATTAAAATACTTGTATGCATATGACATGGACAGTTCTTTTAATGTCTCTTCCATCCTACAATGTCAAAATTTCAAATAATCATGACTTTTAAAACTTGAAAAAAGAGTAATATTTATATCATACCAATGTTAGATCTAGTGTAAAGATATGTGGGTCTACTCTTTGCGGCACTGTATCCCACCATAGGGTATTGTTTTAGAGTTTTTTTCCACGTTTTCCTTTAGAGACGTCATATTTTGTCAATTTCCAAATCGAATGTTTCTGAGATCAGGAAATCATCTCATAGTTTTCTCCAAAAATCCGTCACCTTCAGCAAATTCCTTATGGATAACTAACTTCCAAAGTAGGAAAGCAACAGAGCTAAACTATATCTCCCATAGAAGTGTACCAAATGCTGTCGGCTTATATCGATCGCATGGCATCGCAATATCTACCTACCTGCCTGTCTGCCTGCCTTTATTTCGACTTGGCCTCTGTTTTTCTTGTTTTCGAACGAATATCTGAATATCTTCTATGCTATGCACACAGCTCTAAATACAAGTCGTCTTGTCATTTATGCCAGAAAAAAACTGGGAATGTGAGAGTGTGTGTGGGGGTATCTGTGTGTGGTTGTTATTTTTTCTTCTTCTTCATCATCGCCGTCGTCGTCGTATTTTTTTCATTATTCGAAAGACGAAATATGTCAGTGATAGAGCGTTGCGATAATGCTGGCATGGCATTTTTTTCTTTTTTTCGAGCGTTTGCTTTTTGTGTTCATTCCATTGTGCGGTGAAAAACAAAAACGTACCCCGGCCCGTTTCCTCCGCACACTCGCACAAACACACACACACGTACGTCATAGCACACAAATATCTCTTCGAACGAACGAACAACCGACCGCCCTTGTCGGTTGACTGTCCCAGTCCCATGGCTTGCTTGCCTGTGTCGTTTAGCCGTACGTAAATGAGCGAGTTTGTATGGATGTGTGTGGTGTGTGTGTGTGTGCGTCCGTTTATTTATTAAAAGAAGCTAAACCCAGTGCGGGCGGGTGACGACTTCAGATGTTTTGTTGTCGAGCTGAGTTGAGTTGATTTGGTTTGGTTGTTGTTGAGGGGATTTATTTTACGTTTTTTCCTCAGTGTCGTTGTTGTCTGCTTCTGCTTCTTCTTCTTCGTCTTCGACGTTTTCTTTTGGTTATGTCGACTACTTCAGCATTGCTTTATTCAATTCCATTTAATGTTGTTGTTGTTGTTCTACTCTATGCGAATGAATACTTATCGTTGAGGAGCGTGTGTGTGTGTGTGTGCGTTCATGTGAGTAGGGGGATGTGTGCGTAAGCGGCAAGTTGTTTATTTTCTATTCGTATCGTAGGTACGACGATGATGTTGCTGTTGGTGATTGTGATGGCAATGGCGTTGTTGATGATGATGATGACGATGCGATAGCATTGGCTCTGGTGATAGTCAGTTGACGGTGATGACGATTGTGACGACGGAGTTCAGTTTAAATTTTGAAATTTCTCATCGAAAAGCTTCTCTGGTTTCTTTGGTGTCTATGCTAGGCGTTTGAAACAACAATGACGGCGGTGTTGATGGTAGGTTTGACTGACGTACACCTATTGTAGGAATGGAGAAACGACTGGCCATCATCACCGTCATAATCGTCATCACCATCTGCACCACAGAGTCATAGCCACCACACACCCCACGCCCCTCTTTGATAACTGTGAGAGGCAAAGCAACTAAAATTCCAACTATCGTTGCTCTCTACTCTGTGTAACGGTGGTAATAACCCATGCCTGATGATGGCTCTGCTGAAGCTGGGAGAGCTCATAGTTATTCTGTTGTTACTGCTTTTTGTTCGGGGAACATTTTTTTAAAGCAACAACATCCGTAAATTTAACACAATTTGGGATACCTACTTGTTGTTGTTGTAGCTGGCTCTACTCCTGGCATGGCTGTTGGTTGGGTAATGCGTTGAAATGTTTCATTTTTTCCGTTTTGTTATTATTGTTGTTGTTGTTGTTGGTGTTGCTTTGTCAAGTTGGGAAACTAAACAAGCAGTAGCAGCAGCAACAACCTCGAAGCTACCGACAATGACAGACCAACCAGCCAGCCAGTAACCAACCAACCGACCGACCGACCGACCGACCGAACGACCAACATACCAACCAACAACCAGTCAACTATCCAGCTCAAGCCTCAATTGCTGTGCTGTGCTGTGCTATTCGTTATTCACAGGCATGGAAATAGTACCAACTTTTGTTGGTGTTTCTTTTTTTTTTTGGACAAAAAGTTTACACTGGAGGAGCCATGAACTTTTTGGCTCTGTAGCACCAGCACAAGAGACAAACATGGCTAACTACATACAGTGTATACATATATGTACCCAACTATGTATGTATGGATGTAGGAACGTCGCAAGTGGCTGTGTGAGTATGTGCAGGTTTATTCGAATGTTTTCCATCGAATCGCAATTGGCAGAGTCGGTCCGCCGATGTTGGGAAGATGGATGATATTTAGTCGTTTGGGTGCACCCAACACAGCCAAGATCGCCCCAATGTTGGTAGGTATGCAATATTCAATTTCGAATGTGGTTACTGGTTACTTGCCAGGTACTCAATTACTTAAAGGTACACACATACATACATACAATGTATGTAGCGAACTTTACTACTAAAACCAAATTAAGTTCATTTCTCAACCAGAAGAGGAAATACATCGATCTGATTAATTATGACGAGGACCCATTCTATCTAATGAGCCTAATCCTATCGAAGGTTTATGAATGGAAAGCATAGAAAGTTAAAGATTTTAAACATTTTTGGTAAGCATGAGGGTGCTTAACTACTGCTATGGTCAGAATATTGAAAATTGTTGAAAAAAGACAAACTCCTGAATTGTTCTTCTACTAGGCAATTAAATTATTGAATCTCCGGAATTCGAAACCAATCAGCTAAGCGGTACATATTATTATGAGTATTGCACACTTTTTTTCTCGATATTTCGTAATTTCAAAATCGATCTTAGCTGATAACAAGTAAAAAAGCAGTAGGTTCGGCCGGGCCGAACTTTGAATACCCTCCACCATTTGGAACGAATTAGGACATTTTCAAAAAATAAAAATAAAATCCATTAAAAATTCTGTTAAAATCTCGGAAGGTGCCGATATATGGGGGATAAACGATATTGTGGACCTATATAGACAAATCTATATCTAGGGATAAAGTACTCACAAATAACTCCTTGTATAGAATTTAAGACAGTTCCGTTTAAAAATGTGGCTAAAATCATCAAAATACCGAATATTGGGGGGTACCTTTATATGGGGGATATACGATATCATGGACCTATATAGTGAAATCCCTGTCAGGGGGTAAAGTGTTCACAAAGAACTCCTTGTGTAGAATTTCAGACAATTACATTGAAAAATGTGGCTAAAATAAAATGGACCTATATAAACAATTCTTTTCCAGTGGGTAAAGTGCCTACAAAGAACTCCTCGTGTGGATTTTCAGACTATTCTATTAGAAAATGTGGCTAAAATCATCAAAATACAGAATATCGTGGGTACCGTTATATGGGGGCTATACGATATCGTGGACCTATATAGATAATTCCAAGATGCCAAGAGATAAAGTGCTCTTAGCGAACTGTTTGTGTGGATTTTCATATAATTCCATTGAAAAATGTGGATAAAATCATCAAAATTCCAGATATCGGGGGTACCATTATATGGGGGCTATACGATATCGAGAACCGATATAGCCTATTTTCGAACTTGACCTGCCTGCAGACAAAAGAGAGATCTGGGCAAAATTTTATCTTTATATCTTAATTCGTTTAGCCTGTAGCGTGATTACAACAGACGAACGGACAGGGCTAAATCGTCTTAGAATTTTAGGCTGATCAAGAATATATATACCTTGTTGGGTCTAAAATGATTATTTCGATGAGTTACAAACGGAGTGACGAACTTAATATACCCTCCATACTATGTATGGATTTCATGATTTTCATGATTTTACTCCATAATTTAGTGCAATTATAGCACGCATTTCCAAAACCACCTCCTTCTCTCCAACCTAGACACCAACAGTGACCTCAATATCAATTTTCAGGATTCCAGCTCTATCCCTTCACCAAATAACCAATTTTGTAATTTTCGAACAATTAAAGTACTCATATCCCAAAGCTCCGCCATATCCATAACACCAGACACCAACAATGGCATCTATATCAAATTTCAGGTTTTCAACTCCTTTACCAAATGCCAAATTAAGTACTACTTTTCGTACCATTATAGGACACATTTTCAAAATCATGAGGATTCCAGACCTATCCCTTTACCCAATACCAAATTTAGTACCATTCAGTACTATTCGTACAATTATAGTAATAGCGCATCCCTATAACTCAAACCCAGACACCAACAGTGACCTCGTAATCAAATTTCGGGATTTCAGCTCTATTGCCCAATTACCCAATTTAGTACCACTTACCAATTATACCACTTAGTACTTTTCGAACAGTTATGGTACACATATCTCTCAACCCCAAAATCACCCCTATATCTCAACCCCAGATACCAACAGAGTACTTCTTGGTACAATTATAGTACACATTTCCAAACCCATCAGATATCAAGAGAGACATCAATATGAAATTTGAGGATTCCAGCCCTATTTCTCTTTTTTTGTACAGTTATAGTACACATTTCCGAAACCACCCCGATATGTTCCGACCAGCAAAACCAAAAGACAATATCTTTTTAGCAACAAACTTTGGATTTTATTAAGTCCATGGCTTACACTTTCCGAATTTTTAAATTTTTGTTTTTTTTTTTTGTTATATAAAAAAATTGAAAATAATGTTTGGAATGGTAGTTTTCGTAAGCACTCAATTTCGTATCGTCATACAGATATTTGCCCTTGGAGTTATTTAGACAGAGTGGCCGGAGCTAGAACCCATTATGAACTACAAATACCAATTTTTAAACAAATCCGTGCAAAAATCATCAAAATTCCGACTATCCGTAGGTACCATTATGTTCGGGGGCTAGAACCCATTACGAACTATAAATTCACATTTTTGGACAATTCCATGAAAAAATGGGGCAAAAATCATTAAAACTCCTACTATCGGGAGTTACCGTTATAAGGGGGCTATACCAATACGTGGAGCTATACATATAATGTTTCGCCCCCGGAGCTAGAATCCATTATGAACTACATATACCAATTTTCAAACAAGTCCGTGAAAATTGTGGTGAAAATCATCAAAATACCGAATATCGGGAAGTACCGTTATATGGTGACTATTCCAAAACGTAAACTAGATACAATACAAATTGTTCTGCCAAATATTTAAGCTCTACGTCAAATAATGTGGGCTGTATCGTGATTTCAACAGACAAACGGACGGACAGGCAGAGGGACGTCGGTAAATCGGTAAACAAACTGAATGATAAAGTTAATATACCCTCCCTTTCAGGGTGGAGGGTGTAAAATGTAAGGCAATTTGTTGTTGTTTTTATACCCTCCACCATAGTATGGAGTATATTAAGTTTGTCATTCCGTTGTAACACCTCGAAACATACATTTTAGACCCCACAAAATATATATATTCTTGATCAGCATAAAATTCTATGTCGATTTAGCGATGTCCGTCCGTCTATCCGTCTGTGGAAATCACTCTAGCTTCTGAACGAGTTGAAGTAGATTGATAACATTTTACTCATATGTATATTATGTCTGCAGGACTTTGGTATTGAAAATGGGCCATGTGGGTCCACGTTTTGGTATAGCCCCATATAACGGTACCTCCCAATATTCGGTATTTTGATGATTTTTATTTGAAGTTCGTAATGGATACTACAGCCTAAGACAGAAAATTATCTGTGCAGTTCCACGTCTTCGTATATATATACAACGGCACCTCACAGATTATTTTTAAGTCTCGCATTTGAATATTGTAATGGCTTATGACAAAAGTTACCCATGCAGGTCCATCTCGCCGTATAGACCCTAATATAATCAACTACATTCGATGTTTTTAAGATTTTAATATAATTTGTAACGAATTTGATTGTTTTTGAGAATTGCCAAATGCGTTCCAAATGGTGGAGGGTATTCAAAGTTCGGCTTTACTTTTTTACTTGTTCTTTTTTTAACTCATATAGCACAGTAGCGTCCACTTCAAGTTGTTTTAAAAGTTTGAACACATTTTCCAACTTAAGTGGCTGAAAGTCCAAATTTAGGGCTTCCAGCGAATATCGTCCAACAATGTGGAATAAAATTTCTCCCTTCTATAAAAATGTCCTCTAAATTTCGTCTCTACCTTCATCCATTGGCAAAATTTGGTCACAAAAATCCCACACTTGCCACATCCAGTTTGCAGTTTCCAATTACGATCGTGCCCGTGATTCGAATTGTACCTATATCTAATAGTTTTTTTTTATTAAGTACAGTTTATGCAAAGATGTTGTGCGACAATTAATTCTCAATGTTCTTCAAAGTGCTTAGAAATGCCTGAAATGTATTTGATGATGTCTATGGTTCCGTTATAGATTAGATTGTCATCACCGTTGTATCCTTAACCGTTATGGTCTGAAAATAACTTTATTATCATCTCTGGATCCTCAGAATCCTTTCTTACAGCTGATTATATAAACCCCCAATAGATCATACCCAGTAGGATTTATGGTGGAGTATGTACATACCTACCTTTGTTGTACTCAACATCCGATTAACTTGTCAACTAGCATTTTTACTTCACACCGACGTTAATTATTGTTCGCTCCTCTTTCAATGCGATCCCAAATGAGTATTTCTAACAATTCAAACCACTTGTTCGAACAGTAATGAGAGCGAGCGTAAAGTCATGCATGTGTTTAGCTGCAATATCTCATGTTTCGAACTAATAAATGTCCTTTGAGATATTCCACCAGCTAACTAGCTATGCAATTCACTTGATGATCGATCGACCACAACAGATAATTATGGCTGCAATCTCAATGAAATGAATGTTGTGGTTCTCAGTGTGACAAGGTTACTCTCATTCGCCATCCTCACAATGAATCCAATCCGAACAACATCACAATCTCTCCTCCAATTATTATCACTTGCCAGCTAGCGAGTGAACAGCATATTTTGCTTCAACACGAACATTATCTCATTGAGAAAAATCTCAAAAGTGGGTTCGTTCTTCGGGCAAAGTCATCTATCTAGAGTCGGCTATCCAACTTTAATTCTGCATACAAATGGAATTTCTCAATTTATAGACCAACTAAAGCAACAGCAACGACAACATCAACAGCAGCGGCAACGGCAGTTAACGATGACAATTCTGATTCATGTCGAACGAACAAACGAACTCATAACGTCGATGTTGTTTTTTTTGTGTTCTTGTTGTTGTTGTCGCCCCCAATATTCACAAGCATTTAGTCCGCCAGTCAGCCATTCATTCCTACAGCCAGACTGCCAGTTTGCCAGTCAGTCAGTCAGTCAGCCAGCTAGCTATGTAAGGCGACCATTTTCGTTTCGTTTGTTGGAGAACAACAAAAAATGATTCGATTTTACCTCGAAATGTTAAAGTACCTAAAAGTATCTTAATTCTTTACTCAGTCCGCAGTACGAGGAACGTTCAGAGTCAGAGTCGTCGTCATCGTCATCGGCACAAAGAAAATTATATTTTGTTGATATTTTTCAACCCACAAGTCTTTCTCTTTTTTTTTTTTGCTGGTGCTGTTGTTGTTGCTGCTGTTTGGCTGTTGTTTTTCAAATCCAACTCGACAATATTTTGTATTCGTATGGCCCGGACTAAGTATAACGAAACGAAAATGAAACGAACAAAAAAACCCAAACCAACCAAACGATGGATGACAACACAAATAGCAGCAGCAACAACAACAACAACAACCCCACCACCAACGGCAAAGGCTGCACGTATCTACCCATGGTTTTAATACAACAACAGAAATCTGTATTTGCTGTTGTTGTTGTTTTCATTTTTGTTATTTTTTGCTTTACTTCTCCGAACATTCATTAGTTTGGGTTTTTGTTGAATTTCATTCCCACATTTCGTAGCATTTACACAAGATATGGTCGTCCGTCGTCGTCGTAGTCGGTTGACTCGACTCGCTACGGTATACGGGAAGGGTGTGTGTTTGTGTGTGTACACACAGAACCAGACCGAACGACCGACCGCCAGGCATTTGGGGTGACACCGTTGGGCAAACAGACAAAAAGCGAACAGGCGGGTGAGACGTCAGGGCTAATGTGTTGTGTGTTGTTTTTGTTTCAACATTCATTCGATTGCTACACTCACTCCGGCCCGTCGTAATCTGCAGCTGTGAGTGAGTGTGTGTGCGTGTGTATCTGTGTGCCTGAGTTGAAAAAGCACAACCACCACACCACCAACATCCATCCATCCGACAGTTCGTTCGTTCGCTGACTGTTTGTTTGCCTGCTCTCTGTGTGCGTGCGTGTGCGGATGTGTGTGTGTGCATCCATATAAAATGTATATAAACATTTTTGTAGGTTATGTGTATATAACAGAGTTTCAAAATGAGGCGGCGACGGCGTCGTACATACTCATTTCATTTGGTATGGTGTGGTATGGTATGGTACACGACTCGGCCGGTCGGGCGTTCATCGTTTGCTCATCACCATCGGCATCGGCACAGCAAAGAGGGCACACGAAACTGTAGAGAAACTCTGTGTGAACAACAAGCGGAGTGGCGAACATTCAACATTCGAGTTGTGTGTATGAAGCGCAGATGTGGACGATGGGGAAGATGAAGGAAGCAAGCCGTGGTGCGGCGGCTTGGAATGAAGTGTATCTACAAAATAAAAACACACAAAAAATGATTAAACGAACGTTGTCGTTGAGTCGAGGCAAATGACTGACGTTCCCACAGTTTGCCTGATGACTGGATGACGGTCTGGCCAGCTTAGCTTATGGTGTTTGTGTTGCTGTCGCTACGACTGCTGCTGCTGCTGGTGGTAGTGGTGGCGGTGGTGGTGAGTCAGGCGAGGCAAAAAAGAGAACATTTTGCTTGGAATGTTACAATAATAAAAGTAGCAACCAGCCAGTCAGCCATCCAAGTAAAGCAGCTCTGTGAAGGCAATAAATGTAGAGCCCAGCTCCATGGCAAATTAATGTTATACCGAGCTGTGCGGAGTGATGCCTACGCTATGTTCAAACAAAAGCGTATATTAAATCCTTTAAATATCCTATCCATACGTACATTGTTACCCTCCCCCCATTTGCTGATTTGTAGTTTTGGATAGTGTCCTAGTAGTCGGCACTTAAAGGTTTTGCCAATCTTCCAAATGCCTCTGTTTCGAATGCAAACATTCTTTCAGAGGAGTTTTTTGTTTAAGTAAAGTAAATATTAGAAATTAAACATATTGAACAGAAATTAAACATAGTAAGTCAAATAGTATCAGTTTTGCCGACATATGATTATACAAACACTCGACTCTTTATGGGGGATGTTCCGTAGCAGTTGGCCAATACGGACCAATTCATATCTAGCCTAAGACAAATATAAATATTAAAACGTGCCAGATTTGGACTATATGGACCTGTGCTTTATATGAGATATGAGAAATTTTTTGGAAAATGTGGAAATATGCGTGAGGTAACAAATATAGCGGATCGACGTTTTCCGTTTTTACTTCATCTAATACAGATAAAAATATTGGTTTGTGCAAAATTTAAAGGAAATCTAACATTTAAATCCAATTTTATGGGAAATCATTAATTTTGGTAAATTACATATTTATATCAGATTTCTGGTTAGGAGAAATATTTAGATACATCAAGTTGTAAAAAGTCGCCGAATTGTTTTGCAAGTTATGACAGATATAAGCATTGGAAATTGAACCAGAAGGGGTTGACAGATATACATTTTCACAACATATCGTGCGTTAGCAAAAATATTTAGATGTGTGAAATGTATGCCTTTGATGGATGCCTTTTTGCTCTTTCTTTGAGCGTTTTGTTTTTCAAAATCTTGAACCCTATGTGCGGGAGGTACCAAAAGAAATGGTGCGATTTCTACCATTTTTATAACAGATCTTGTGTATACGGAAATATTGAGATGCATGAAGTCTTTATTATTTTTACGTTTTATGAGCTTCATGGATACTCATAATGGTGACCTTTTGTAGGAGAGGTATTAGAAAGAGTGGACCAATATATTCCATCCTCACACCAGACCTGGATATGTCTGTGATATGTCTTGTAATATGTACAATTTGAATTCATCGGACTCTTACATCACACATACATTAGAGTTATAATTATTCCAAATTTTTACCGTCTGTGGGGGAGGTACTTGACCGAGAGGGCCTATATTGTCCATTTTGATACCTGACCTAGCACTGATGCAAATATTAGAATATGGACAATTGCAGGAAAATCGGATTATCCTTTCTCTTTTTGAGTAACAAATTATTTTCTTTGGTGTTGGCCGATATTGTCCATCTCCGAACTCGATCTAAGTTTGACAATTTTATTACGATGTACCAAGTTTGGATCAAATCGGATACTCCCTTCGAGAGTAATCGTGCACTCCAGCCACTTTTTTGGCACAATAAACGTGAAATCAGATGAGCTAAATCCATACCTGTAGAGCACTCTATAAAATTTAGCAGAGGTATTTCTATGTATGTATATGTATCTGATAGATGGCACCAAATATCGTTGTTGTGGAGAGCATTTTAACAGTGTGAGGGAGTTAAATATGAAATCGGATGATTTTCACCAAATTCGATACACTATCTTCCAGGCCGAATACGTATTATTCGTTCGTATGTGCCAAAAACCATTCAAAACGGGTATATATTAACCATTTGGTGCACAAAAGACTTAAAATCGAGTAAAGAAGGAATTAGGAACTACATTGAAATCTTAACCGATCTAGTATTTAGTAGTATTAGTATTTTGCAGAGTATTTTGCAGAGTTATTTCAGAGCTTTCTCCGAATCTCGTTGTTACGGAGTGCACATTACGACTGTGGAGGTCAAATCGATCCTTTGAGCTAGTTCATTCTGGAGGAACCCTGGCAACTGTAAAACTTCTAGGAAATTTGTAACCCCATTTAAAGGGCTTAATCAATATTCCGAATAAAATCACAATAGGATTTCACAAAGCTTTAACTGGTGTTATGTTACGTGTCAACGTCCGCTTGGCCTAGGATTCTACTGCAATTGCAATCCCAAACCTGCCGCGTTGACATCACTGGTTGCGTGTGTGTGTGTGCGTGTGTGAATGTGCTTTGGGAGATAGGTTGGAAACATAAAACTGATTCGTTAACTCTGTGTGGAGATGGGAGAGTTGGAAATGTTGGTTGATTATTACAGAGTGGTTTTTTGTTTTACCGTTCGTTTGTACGTCTACCCGTCTGACCGTTTGTCGTTTCTGATACGAATGGCAACAGCAACAACACCAACAGCTATTAGAATGATATTTAAAACCAACTGCATGAACAGCAGCAGATAGATTTTGTTATTTTCACTTCTCACACAGAACAGGCATCCAACCAACCAACCAACAAACCGACCAACCATCCCAGCCAGCCGACAGCCAGAGCTGGCTCGGTATTCACTTGAACTCGCATACCAAGCGACCGACCGACCAGACCAACAAAACGTAGCAAATATTTAAAAACCTTAATTTTTCCAGCAACGGAACGAACGAACCGACCAACGACGACTGCATTGGCAGCGGCAGTGGAGAAAACTATAATGAGAACGGAAAGAAATAAAAAAGTTGCAAATGGAAATTTCGTTATAATGGATCTGCCCAGGCCCCCTCCCTCCTATCGCTCACTCCTCACTAACTCGCATGAACTAACAACCAACGAACAACAATGATGTCGAACTACGAACGATGTATTAGACAGTAGAAGAGGAACAAGAAGCAGGACAAGCACCAGCTGAAGCAAGAAGTCCAAGCAATCCAACTTCTTAAATTCACAACATTCGCAACTCAACTGGTTTAAACTTCACTGGCCTGGCGCTTTTCTTTATTGTTATTAGTGTTGTTGTGGTTGTTGTTGCTGTTGCTGTTGCTGTTGTCGTTGCTATTATTATTATTATTTGTGTCGTTGTTCATAATTTGGTGCCAGGCGAGCGACCAGCAACATTTTCAGTCGTATTATTGCTCAGCTCATCGTTGTCGCTGTCGGACGGTTTGGTTGCTGTGAAATTTAAGTTGGTTGGCGTTTTTGTAGTTGCAACTCTTTGCAATTGTTGCGATGCCAGCGTTGGCCTTAATGTTGTTGCAGTTCCAGCGACTCTTTGACTTTACCCCAATAGCAACAATGGTTGGCGAATGTAGGAAAATTTTTCTTCGTTCGTTTTAAAGTTGAAGGAGAACGAACATCATCTCCGGCATTCTGATGCCGAATGCGACTATTTTTGAAATGCAAAGCAAGTTCTAATTCTAGCTCGACAAGTCTACTGATCAAGAAGATGATGAAGAATAATTTTCAGTTTATTGGTGGAATGAAATGAATGATCGAAAAGTTTTCGAATACCTACTTTCCGAATAACTACGGAAATGCCTTTCGATATCATTTTGGAGAGTTAACATAGATTTTAAATAAAAATTTCTGAAATCAACTAAAAATTTTAAATTTTCGAGGGTCACTACTTCTGGTTTTTGCCGTTAAAAGTATAAATCGCGACAATATCGATCCACTTTTTCAGTATCTTTACCACAAACGGTCAACATTTTGAATAACCCGGACCTGAGGTTTGTGACAGATGTTTGAAATCCTTAAAAATGAAACATATATTTCGTCCTAAATGCCGAGTTAGTTTTATAAAAAAATAAACTATTTTTCTAACTATTCTCCTTAACAACTAATTTGTATACCGACGATAGGAACATGTCCTGCCCAAATTGGGACAGTTGTGCCGACTACTGGCGCAATAGCACCATTTAACTTAATTTGACCATTTTACCAATTAAAATAAATTCATTTTAAGGTTGTCTCTTTTATCTAAATTATGAAGATGAGCGGAATCCTAAGGCGTTTACCCTGATCCAAGCTTTGCACATCGCATTATATCACTATTTTCTCATAACTAAATGATAGTCAACATTAATAAATCAAGAAAATCTATTAAAACGAGTTAAAAAGTATCAGTCATATTCGATTAAATTCTTGAACCCTATGTGGGGGAGGTACCAGAAAAAATGGTCCGATCTCTACCATCTTTATAACAGATCTAGTGTTGATGGAAGTATTGAGATGTACCAAGTCTGGATAGTATTATATGTTAATTTCGCGTTTTATGAGCTTCATGGATATTTAAAACTTTGACCCTTTGTGGGGGAGGTACCAGAAGAAGTGGTCCAATATATTCTATATTTATATCAGATCTTGTGTTAGTAGAAATAATGGGATGTATGAAATAAGAAGAAAACCGGATGCTTATTTCAGATTTTATAATCGTCTTGGTTATTCTAAACTTTGCCGCTTTGGGTGGGAAGTACACGAAGGAGTGGACCGATATATTTCAAATGTTGTGATGTGTGTAATTTGGAGACAATCGGACACTTACATCAAATTTTAGAAGAGTTAAGAGAGTTATGTTGATGGAGTGGACCAATATTGTGTATTTTCGCACCTGACCTTGCACTGTTGAAAATATTAGGATTTGCAAAGTTGGAGCAAAATCGGATCAAATTGAAAATTTCGACCTTTTCTTGGGGTAGTAAAAAAAGGAGTGGACCGATTTTGTCCATCTTCGAACTCGATCTAAGTATGGACCATCGGATTTCCCCTTCAAGAGTTATTGTGCGCCCCAGCCTGCCAGACGGACGGACGAACGACTCCAAATGTCCTGAAACGGACTTGGTCCAAAGAGAACTAGGGTCTAAAACCGTTATTTCGATGAGGCACGTTTTGGCCGTATCAAATGATATATATCCTCTCTAGCCAAATGGCTGAGGGTATAAAAAGAACCCTGTTCGCATTATTTAAGAGAAATTATCTCTCGTTCTGGGCATCAATGATTTTACACAACGAGGATCGCCGGCATGGATGTTAACAATAATATGACAGAGCTTGATAAGTGAGGCAAAGAGAGAAAAAGTTGGATTTGTCCTTATGACGACTACGTTCATGGGTTGTCATCAATGGTCATAACCAAAACGACGATTTTGCAATGCTCAAACGAAGCTTTATACCAACCGAAGTAGGCAGAAATACCTTTCGAAAAGCGAAACAGAAAAATCTGAAAACATCTACCAATTTATCATTTCGGAACAATATGCAACAAGTCTTTGGAATCCCTGACGAAGGGACGCCAGTAATACATTGTTAACAAAAGGTCGAGCAGTCGAAGTGTATCAAAATTTAAGTTTTCTGAAAGTGCCATTTCAGGACCAAGACCTACGGACCACAGCATCGAGTGTAATAACTGCGATAGAAGTAGTCAGCCAATCACGATCGCATTTTGCGAATTTTCTTTTAAGAACATGTTGCAAATCAGACAACGACACAACGAAAAAAAGGAAGCATAATGCCAATAGCAATAGCGCACAGCTACAGTTTGCTAACAACATTGCCGAATTGCTCTTTGCTCATTTCCCCCACTCCCCTCCCTTTGCTCGCTGCCACCTTCTTATCGCACTGAACAAAAACAACAAGACGTCAACAACAAAACTTCAAGGTGATCACAACTTTGCGCTATTTACGACTGTAGTTGGTGTTGCTGTTGTTGCTCGATCAAACATTGAATGCATATTTATTTGCTGGGAATGAGCTGCTATGTATGTAAGTGAGCGGCAGACGGAGAAAGAGAGTGGACAACTGAGAGTGAGAACGACGACGATAATGGGGTTCGTTGCGGCACGAATAACAGCAGCAGGAGCTTAAAAATAGTTCTGTGTGCTTTTGTTCGTTTGCTATTTTGTTGTCGTAACGGAAATGAGATTGGAGCTGAGAAATCCTCCCATAACAACATCCATTGCCCACTGTCTGCTATTTGGCCACATTGAAGCACTCACCATTACCGTCACCACCACCGACAGCGAAATGCTTTCGACAACGGCCGACAAAAATCACCGCTATCATTGCAAAGAATGAACAACGTCGTGAGATTTTCTATTTGTCGAATAGAGCTTGAGATCATCACCATAACCATTGTCGTCTCCGTCCCCGTCGTCGTAGTTGTTGTTCGATCGCAGCTCTTGCCGTTCATTACTCGCATTTTATGATCAGGGTCGTTTGTTGTTGCCGTTTTTGTTTGTTTATTATGTTTTATCTTTTTTTGCGGATGTATTGTGAATTCTCTCTGTAGCCGAATAGCATTTCCTAAAGACCCAACCGAACAGGTGGATTGTTAAGACAAAAATTCAACTTTGCGTCACGACACCACCACGACGACCAGGAACGAGTTCTTCATCATCATCAGCAGCAGCATTTTTGTTTTTATTGTCGTTGTTGTTTTGCTAGTCGTCGCCAATTCTTGCTGACGACTGCCAGGTTGGGCAATTCCGGTTGGAACTGATGTTTGAATTCTGTTCTCATTAAAGCATTCCTGCCAACCAGCCGGGATAACAATATTTGCCGCCCATAAACACACGAACAAAATCTGACTGGCAAAAAAGGGTACCTTACGACGTTGGTGGATGTTTGAATGCCTTTATGTAGCTACGTATGTGCACACGAGTGTATGCACATCACCGCGACATACATCATAGAAAATAAAAATAAGGTGAATAAAAGAACTTCTGTCAGTAGCAGCAGCAGCCATAAACTTAGAAGAATAAACACAGGCTTTAGACACAACGTTGCCATATTTATTTTTAAATTTAAAAAATGTTGACTGTTACAAAATGCATCGCCTTCCTTCAAGAATTCACACTGAACGCCACGAGATAAGAAAATCTACGAATTATATGCTGAGACCTTAAAGGAATGGGTCACGGGAAGACCTGCCCAAATTAGTAAAACAACTTAATATCAAATGACAATTTTTTGCAAAAATGGAACTAATGACTCCTTTGCTTTCCAATAAAATCGTCCACAATACAATGCAATCTGACTCAAGCTTGAATTAAATGTTTACCCGAAGGGGACCAAAAGGTCTATTTTCAAGATTCCAAATTATCGCAAAGTTTCTTCTACATGCAATAAGGGGTACAAGATTTTATTGCCGGGTCATGGTAATTACGTTGATATGGGTTTGTTCTTCAGAAGACGCAATATCAAAACCGTATTGGTTTTTTGAGATGAGATACAGCATAAATAGAATCTTAACGCTTAGCATATCTGCTGAAACCGAAGGAAATGTTTAGGAACAGTTCGTAAATCTGGTTGGAGAGGCCTGCCCCGCCACTTAACCAAATAAAGAAAAATGATTACAAGCCTTTTTACACCGAACCTGTTTTCATAAAAACAGATGGGCAGTATCGGTCCACTCCTTCTGGAAACCCCCCCCCCCAAAAAAAAAAAAAAAATTAAACATTTTCAAAGAAAATTACTTACTACACAAACTTAGATTGAGTTCGAAGATGGACAAAACACAAATCTGATATTTGCACAAACCAATATATTTATCTGTATTAGATGAAGTATAAACACGAAAAATTTCGGTCCGCTGTATCTGTTAACTCACGGAAATTTTCACATTTTCCAAAAATGTTCTCATATCTCTTATAAAGCACAGGAAGTAGTTGATATAGTCCAAATCTGTCACGTTGCAATATTTATATCAGTCTTAGGTCAATATGACTTAGGTCAATATTGGCCAACTGCTTCGGAACCTCCCCCATAAGGAGTCAAGAGTTCGAATAATCATAAGTCAAGGTAGGTGGTGTAAATATGTCGGCAAACCCGACTGATACTATTTGACTTGTTAATATTGAAAATATTTACCCATTTGAAAACAATAAAATCAGTAAATTATGATTTTTCGTTCGAATGATCAACGATAAATCTACCTACACAAGCTAATCCTTTGGTACTTCTTAACTGCTCCTTATATTTGAAATAACTTACTACACAAACTTAGATTGAGTTCGAAGATGGACAATATCGGTTCTTTCCAACAAGTACCTCTCCCACAAACGGTCAAAATTTGGAATATTTTTTAAAATAATTTTAAAATATGATGTAGGAGTCCGATTGTCTTCAAAATACACACATCTTCAAAATACACACGTACATGGAATATATCGGTCCACTCCTTCGGGTACCTCCCCCACAAAGTGTTAAAATTTTGAATGACCAAAATGATCATAAAATCGGAAATAACCATCCGGGTTTCTTCAAATTACACACATCACAATATTTTTATTAGTCCAAGGTCTAGTGTGAAGAATGGATATATCGGTCCACTCCTTTTGGTACCTCCCCTAAAAAGGGTCAACATTTTGAGTGCCCATGAAACTCATATAACGCGAAAATAACGTCCGATTGCATTTAGATTGGATCCATCTCAATATTTCCGTCAACACAAGATCTGTTATATAGATAGAGACCGCACCATTTCTTACCACATAGGGTTCAAGGTTTCGAAAAACAAAACGCTCAAAGAAAACGAAATAAGCATCCAAATCCATCCATCTCCTCTAATTTCACGCATTCAAATATTTTTGCTAACGCAAGATCTGTTGTGAATATGATATATATATCTGCCAACGCCTTCTGGTAGCTCACAATTTCCAATACTTATGTCTGTCTTAACTTGCGAAACAGTTCGCCGATTCTTCACAACTTGCTATATCTAAATATTTCTCTTAACTACAAATCTGATATTTGCACAAACCAATATTTTTATCTGTATTAGATGAAGTATGAACACGAAAAATTTCGGCCCGCTGTATCTGTTAACTTACGGAAATTTCCACATTTTCCAAAAATGTTCTCATATATCTTATACAGCACAGGAAGTAGTTGATATAGTCCAAATCTGTCACGTTGCAATATTTATATCAGTCTTAGGTCAGATATGACTTAGGTCAATATTGGCCAACTGCTTCGGAAACTCCCCCATAAGGAGTCAAGAGTTTGAATTAGCATAAGTCAAGGCTGGTGGTGTAAATATGTCGGCAAACCCGACTGATACTATTTGACTTGTTAATATTGAAAATATCTACCCATTTGAAAACAATAAAATCAATAAGTTATGATTTTTCGTTCGAATGATCAACGATAAATCTACCTACACAAGCTAATCCTTTGGTACTTCTTAACTGCTCCTCATATTTGAAACGCGTTGTCCCTACGACCCAATGCGACAAATGAACACACTAAAAGAGCAACAACAACCGCAAACCCATGCAACGGTTGTAAAATAATCATGCGCTAATTAGCCATAACGCCTCCTTGACGCACAATCATTTTGCATGTTTCCCAAAAAAAAAAAACAAAAACAAAGCAAAAGGAAACACCTGCAACAACTTGTCAATGACATGAATGCATGCTCCGCTCTGCTCCTTAAGACGAATTATTACATTGCACTTGTACGAGCAGCCGATTCATTCATCGTCCGCTAGTCATCGTCGTAGTATTTCTTCTGCAAATCAAACTCAATTTATGTGGCCACGCGATGGTGGCGGCGACGGCGCCTCAATAGCAGCAACAACGAACGCATGCCAGGACACCATCAACAACAATTGCCACAGTGAAGAGGAACTATCAACCAATACTCGCCTCGCCTACATATCTGGACACACACACATAGATACGGATGTGTGATGCAATGTTGTTTGGCCAAAAGAAATGGTCTCAAGTGTGTAGACTGCGACCTCGAGTGTGAACCTCGCACTGAGGTGTTTTTGGCGTTTCTTTAAGCCCTCCGTTAATCATTAGCCATCAACAGCGCCACCCAGCCGAAGTACAAATGAAAAAGAACTAAGTGAACTGTTAACCCAAAACCCTTTCAACAATTATGCCACAGCAACACTGTCTAGAACAATGGAACGCGATTTAACAGCTAAACAACAACATAGCATGACAAAGGGTATTGGTGACCACCACATTTCGCAAGATACTGTTATGATACGAGCCAATCTCTCTCCCAAACAATAACAGATCGATAAGGAAGTCCAGCTGAACAACGAAATTCCAAGTTCATCGACGACGACGGCAACAACTCCAGCACCACTGCTACCATTGCGGGATACAAATTCAAATGCGCTGCAATAAGATCTGAGAAATTTGTCACAAGTACCACAGATTATACGATCGAGGTGCAATAATTTCAACAGTCATGCCCAGCCCTCTTCCCCTAAATCAACAATCATTCATTTTTTCAACGATCGACCCATCGATCGCTCTATCGATCGATATAACAGCCGAGTGGATCAATCGACCCGACCCGATTTGATGCAGCAGACATTGAGAATTATTGTACTTGCTCTCAGTTGGTACTTCGGTCGGCATCAAACTGACTCGTTTGTAGTGTCGCCGACGATGTTTGTTTTGTTTAGCTTTTGCCTTAGATTGCAATTATTTGCGGTCGGCCAGGCCATTCTCGCAAATGAGTTAATGCCGCGCACACAGCGCACAACAAAACGAAAAAAAATTAGAAACAAAAACACAAAAATGTTTCAAGGCAAAAGTTACCTCTGGTCGCGTCATATCCATCGGCAGTCAGTCAGTCAGACAGACGGATGGACGGACGGACCGAGAGACAATCATCAGTTTGTGCTTTGGCTGCTGTCAATGTACATCAGAGTTTGTGAGTCTGTCAGTTTGCATGAATGTACCAACCTACCAGGCAACCAACTGCCAATAATGTATGACTAGCTGGCTGGCAGGCAGGCTGACTGACTATAGCTATAGCATAAAGTCAAGTAAAATAGCACTCGAAACACCAGCAAGTCGCCTTCAACTCTGGCTGTCCAACGGCAATGGCTGGCTCTTTGGCCGGCCAGCCAGCCACTCATTCGGGCCAAGTCAGAAACTTGTGCGATGATCATCATATTTGTTAGCTTTGGCCTGGCAGGGCCGGCCATTATAACTAAGAGGCATTCTTCATACAAAACCCGTCAGAGATATTCCTATGTGTTTGTATGGATGTATGTGTGTGTGTGTGTGTCTGTAGATAGGTACTTTTGTCTTTTTTTCTTCTTGTCTTTATGGTTACTTCATCATCGAACGTTTTAAAGATATGAACGATGAACGAACCGAAAGAAACTTTATCCGTTGTCTTCATCCAGTCATTCAGTCGGTCGATGTTTGTTGTTCATTTTTATACCGACCGAAAACAAGAAAGCAGCAGCAGAAGCAAAAATTCACATTCAGTTCATATGAGTGGAATGGTATGATCCATCCATCCATCCAGCCATTCGTCCGTCCGTCTGTCTATCTGTTGTTGTTTTCCCCCATCCATCCATCCATTCATCGTCCCCCATTGTTCATTCGTTTCCCCCTTGTCCCTCACACCACACCACTCAACACCCAGAGACCGAGTATCTCTTGGTTCCGTAAACGTCTTTGTGAACGAACCAACAAACGGCCTGGCTGGCTGGCTTGCTTGCTTGCTGCTGTATGCTTCGACTGGATGGATGGCTGGCTGGCTGGCTGATTCGAAAAACAAAAACCCACCAAAAAGCATTTTATGCGACGACATAAACGAGCAAACGAACCAAACAGCCATCAAGTATACTCTGTATGCTCTACTCCGGTACTGGTGGTACTCTACTCCATGGCTGTATGGAAAATACAAAAAATCCCAACTGACAACATTCCACACACGTGTGCGGCTGGAAATATATGAGTGTGTGTTTCGGTATGTTTTTCATGAGAGGTTAGCAATAGTAGTTGTTTGTGTGTGTGTGTTTCTGTATTCAAACCCTCCGTACGAAAACTGAAGCTGAGCATATGCGAACTATCCAAGCCCTATTCACAATATATGTATCTGTAACAAGTTAGAAAGTATCAGTCGGTGATTCGACAGATTATACCCTCAGCACTGGTTTAGCCTCTTCGGTGGACTTTTCACCGCTTCTAATGTTACTATAAATATTGCAATGTGCGATGTTTGGAGAGAACTGGGGAATAATTTGGCATTTTATAAGAGTTACGATTACTAACAAATTTTACTCTCAGTGGAGGAGATATAAAGAAGAGAGAGAACAGGCACATCTTCATGCGAGATCTAATGGAATCTCATTGGGATATGCGAACGTTGAAGAAAATTGGACGCTTCGATATTCATAATTTCTAATTATTGTTCGCTTCTGACCTAAGTCTGATGCAGATATCACCACGGACCGATGGATAATATTAATCAAAATCTTTTCCCCAAAAAGTAGTGATCCAATTTTATCAATTTTTACACCTGACCTAAATGTTATTCAAATATTACAATGTGCCAACTTTTACCTGTATCTGGTACTCCTATCGCTCAATATGAGATATGTATTTTGTTACAAAATATTGAATTTTTGTTGGGAAGCTACCAGATAATACCCTTCCTCTAACTTGATAACCTTCCTTTGAAAAATATGACGATGTATTTAGTTGGGATAAAATTGTATACTCCTTCCGAAAGTTATCGTGCAGAGAGATCGTGCAGTTTGGACAGATCAAATTATATATATCCTTAGCAGGATATTAAAAGGAACCGAAATGTTCATACAACATGCATTTATGTGAAAACCTATAGGACTACGATACGAAAGGCATTAAAACCATGGGGATTGGAGTTAGATCCAACCGCAGTACCCATTCGCATTATATGAGTCCAGAAGGGCATAAGTATTGGAAATGTGGGCGGGTCAGACACTATTGGATCAGCATAAAAATGTGTAAAATTGACCGAATGCCTATCTCCTTTACCCAAATATGTGAAGTTTATATTTCGAATAAAAACATTAGCCTCAAAATGGACAACGGGAAATCTGTTAAAATATCGTTGTTTGTGAAATATCCATATCTTTAAGAATACCAATAAGTAACGTCGTAAAAATTATTATTTTTGTTTTTAATGTTCATTCACAATTTTTCTATAATTCGTTTTCCCCACCTGCCTAATAAGTGTGCTTTTAATATACCCTAATTCTGAATTGAAATTCATAGAAACTCAATATTTGAAAAACTACTATTTAGTTTACTGTCAACAGTAGACTTACGGTTCGACCTTCTATGGGTCTAGTGTATTTCGTAAAAAATTCATAAAACTGTTACCAATGGTACGACACACTGAACATGCCCATCATCCTCCAACTTGGGACATTAAAACCCCCACCACTCTTTGCGAGCAAACGAATGAGCACACCAAGGAATCGAAATAATAAAACTAACAACACAACGTTCACGTAAAAATACCCAAATAGTTCCCCTCTAACTTCACTGAAATAGACAATTCTGGGTTGCCACACACTCTAACGACCATTGGCCAGAGACGTACTGCAAAAAGTGTTGGCGGGGTAGGACACTCAACGACGATGCAATCAAATTGCTATGTTTGCTGATGTATTTATATGCGAACGTATGATAGAATCAACTCGATGAGGGACACATTTTTCAAAATTATTTAAGCTGTAAAATATTCCAAGTTCGAGCGATACACATGAAAATCCTAAAAGGGATTATCTACAAACCTATTATAGGAATAAACTCTGATGACATAGTAGACCCCACCAAATGATACTAATTTATAGGAAGACGGAAAACATAAAAAATCTTGGACGGCCGTCACGATGTGATTGTAGGAATTTGCAAGAGAAATCTGCGAGATCCTATCCATTCAAAGACTGACATCCCAGCGATGAGGGGTGGTAGGGAAACTAATACAAAATTATAATAGCAAATCTTAAATTATTTTACTAGGAATTTGTTATTGAAACACTATTGAGCAATATAGGTACCAAGTTATTTTTAATGACTGTAAATGGAGTCTGTGGAAGTTATATATAATAGCTTTCCAAATACCCAAAAGTTGTAATTTCACATTTTGATTGAGTCCTTGGTTTATCAGATTCTATGGAAGAAAGAACTTTCAGTTATTGAATTTTGACTTTATCGTTAAAGAAAAAGTCTGCTAGATGAAGGCATATGCTTTGCCAGAGAAGAGTAAATAGTCTAGCTCCCTTGATTCGAGGTTCATTTTAATTGCTGTCATTAGTGAACAAAATCCTCGACAATGTACGCCACTGTCTCTACCTAAATTACACTGAAAGGCCTGGTAACCCGTGACTCGGTCGCTCGCTCGCTCGCTCTCTCTCTCTCTCTCCGTGGGTATATTTGTTTCTCATCGTCATCGAAATAATCGAATTTCTTTCTCAGCACTGAGTTTTGTTGCTGTATCCGTATCTCTTGGTTTGTCTTTCTCATCGTTGTTGTTTCATGCATTTGCTTTATGTAAGGTTTTTGTTAGTTTTTTTTTGCTCGCCTGCTTCGTTGCTGTTCTCATGTATTATGTAGGAAAGCAGCGGCACAAAACAAAAACCATTTACTCGATGAGTGAGCGAGTGTATGCCAGGCAATGGCTATTGCTTGCTCGCTCACTCCCATCGTGCTGTCGTCTTTACTCGCACACGATGGTTCTTATCCAACTTCCTTTGTGTGTTGGTGGTTGTGGTGATGATGTATATGCACACACTCACACACAGCCACATCCAAGGCAGGCAGAGCGCAGAGTATCTGAACGAACACAAGTATCTGATGGATGTACGAACCGAGGGAGGGCAACGGCGGCAGATGAGAGGGCTGGCTGGTTGGCTGACTGACTGACTGTATGCGGCTTTGAGACTCTGATGAACATATCTTTCACAACGACTGCTTATTTCTGATTTTACTATGGTAGACTAAGTACACGCTCGTTTGTTCGCTCGCAAACCCGCTGGACTAAAATAGAAAATTTTAACGTAAATTGTGTTTACAAAAAGCGCGTATTTTTCGTAACTTCAAAAGTGCGACAGTTCCTCTAATCCGGCAAAAAAAATACAGAATCGCATTCAAGTGAATCACTTAATTCAGCCAAACAAATAAGAAGAAAAAAAGAAAACATTTTTTGATAAATAAAAAATAAGAAAAGAACAAATTTGTGAAACTTGTAAGTGAGAAACATCCCAAGGTGCAACTTGCCATTGAAAGACAGTGATTGAAAATTTTGGACAATTCCAAGAACCAGACAAGCGATAATCATTATCATTAACCAGTGCAACCGAATCCAATTGTTTACATCGCCCGCTGCTACCTGTCAAGTATTTATGTAGTTTGTTATTGTTGTCAACTGTTTCGAGAGTACCACCCCACTACCCATTAAGAGATTCAAATTCGCATTCGCGCATAAAAAAGAAAGAAAGACATAATCAAAACAAACAATTAACCAACAGCCATAAACAACACAATCGAATCAAATGCAAAAAGAAGAGCAGCAATAAGAAGCAGAACATTATAAATCACAACACACAAGATCCAATCGAAACAGCCAACCGACCACCACATTCATTGATCGGTGGTAGACCATCAATGCGCGCCTATGTGCCGAACAACAACAACATCAACACCAACTAAGTGAACTAACAACATTCATGCTTGCTTCAACACATTCTAAGGTACATCGTCGTTATACTACTATCATTCTACAAACCACAACAACAACAACTTCAACAGCGGCAGCAAATCACGGAAGAACCATCCACAACAACATCAACAGCAACGCGTAACTGTCAACTGTTCTTCATTCATAAAGGAGCGATAGCAGAAAAAATGTCAGAATGCATCGTTGCTGCTAAGGTGTTACTGTTGTCATCCCCCCGCCGTCATCCAGCTGTTACTACTTGCCGCCGCCACAGCTACTGAGTGGTGTCGGTCTTATATGCAAAATCCCAGACGAAAAACAGAAGAAGAAGTATTGCTCACTTATCCCAAACAACCAGAGCCACAAGAAACCAACAAAAGTGGACCATCTTCCTATTTTGGATCCTCAATATCAGTTCGCAACGCCACAACAAAGCCTCAACGACTCGATTGTGGATTTATTTATTCGCTTCAATCAAATAATGTGCACAGAGGTAAGATTTCTGAAATTCCCAACAAAAAGAAAATCTCGTTAGAAGTAAGACTATGACAAATGCCATAGAAAGAGATCAGCCCGAATCCATCGACGACAAATAAAGTAGTCCTAAGCCTTTTTTATGTAATATGTATGAATAGTCAAGTCTCTAGATTTAGTAGCTTGTAATGCCGACCCACAAGCCAGGAGCTTTGGTGGATCTGGGGCATATTCCGCTTCTCAAACTTTTAGCTATTGACGATTTGTTAGAAGGAAATTGTTCGTAGCTTTTACTTTAGATCTGTTGTACACCATGATATTGTATGGAAGCCCTTTCTATTTGAAAGGGAAAAGGATGGATAGTTAGATAGGATTTCCAATCATGTCAGATATTCTCTACATATATACAGCAGAAGTAAGGCTATTCCAGCTAGAGTTGTTTTGTCATGTTTTCCTACATATTGTTTGAGGGATTTATTAAATAGTCGGAGAATATCTGGAAATGAAGGAAATGATTTGTAAAACCCCAACATCCTGCGACTTGATTATGTTGTCGGGACTCAGCATGTTGCGTCCTTTAAAAGCAAGTATTAGGCCAACTAACTAACTACCTGTTAGCTGAAATCACAAATTCATGCTGCTATCCATCCCCCCAAATGTAAAGGAATAAAGCACTCATTGGATGGCAGGTCATAGATGCAAATACGCACGTAACCCCAAGCGCACACACTCACAAACACCCACCCACCCACACTTGCAACAACCGCAGAGAGGACGACTAAATTTACTCTAAGCTTTTATTTTTTTTTTTTTTTTTTGTAGCACGTGGTGTTGAGAATTTGCTACACTACGTTATTTATAGATATTTTATTTTGTTGTTGTTGTTTTTTTTTTTTTGTGCAACCTGCTCTTCGTACTGCTCCTGCTGCATTTTTTAACACAACAAATATTGGAAGGGTATTGTGCATAGATTTATGAAAACTAAAAACTTTTGCACCCACTACACACAAAACTCAGACAAACCTCTACGCAACGCACTCATACAAGTTGCATTTCCTAGCTTCCTTCCGTTCGAAACAAAACCAAAACAAACATCTCCTCTTCAAGCCGTGTCGGTATATGCAATGCTTTTAGCACTTGTCATGTCTGCACTTCTCCCGGTTGGCAAGAACAATAATAATAACAACAACAACATAACAAAAGGAACAGCATATGGCCCCCAACCGACAGACAGACCGACCGACCGACACACTGAACCTTAAGGGTTGTGTCTTACGTTATACTTATCGTAATGCCAGACCAGCTGAGAGAACCCCTCTAGGCGTTAGGTTTGGTTGCAGCTACACCACAACGCAATCCGCAATCCAATCCGCAAGAGTCGAGTCAGCTAGTCAAGCAAAACAGCAACAACAACAATAGAATAACCAAATATTGCGCTCATTCAATGCCATCTTCGTGCAACAGTTCGCTGTTTTCCTATTTTACTTTTGCTTTTCATGGCACATTTCCTTCGCTTGTGGAAACTCCACCACCACCAGCATCAACAACAACATTGTCGCTCGTAATTGCATCAATAAGTACCCGCCGCATCAGCATCAGCAACATCATCATCAGCGTTGCCGTCGTCGTCGTCACTAGCACACCACTTTCCGACCGGCATGTTTTGCAGTAAATCTCCTCGTCTTGAGCAAAAGAATCGCCGAAGAAGAACCACCAACAAAAGCTCGCCATAATGAATTCCTTTAAAAGTTTAATTTGTGCTGTGGTGTTCATTCATTTAGTTTGATTTCGGCTCTTCTCCAATTAACACAACCGGAGCAATGTAATTTGTTGCTCTTAAAATTACGCCAGGCCAAATACGAGGACGGCATTGCAGACGGCACGCCAGTCGGTCGTGAAAAGATTCCATCCAAGTTAATGGCATAAAGCAGCAGCATTACATATGCATGTCCATCAAGGAGCCGATACATCATCATCGTAACACCGAAGCCAGATACTTAATATCCCACTCAAACACCCCACCCCCACCGCCCCTCTTCTAGCATTGTCCAGTGAGCCAACTAAAACGATAAACTTTAACCCCATTTAACTGTAGCAAAGCAAAGGCTGTTTGGCCGCCTACCTTCATACGTCTTCAGAATTCCTTGCCATTCAATCTCTGGTCGAGTAGACCTCCACGCTCGGGTAACGGGAGAAGAGATGACGTAAAATATTCATGAATGGTGGCAGAAAACATAAAACTACGTTTTCGTTCCACTCCAGTGACTTAATAAGGCCAGGCCGGCCGAACGTCGCACAAGGCAAAGAGACGTACTTGTTTTCGGGTTCTTGATTTCTTTTCTTAACACCATTCTCCCACTGATAGCCGACCATTTGTCGGTCCTTGGTCCTTATCGCAAGTTTTATTTTGTTTCTGTTGCTGTCGTTTCTTGAATGCCAAATAACAAAAAGGAAGCACACACACATCCACATCCCCACCACCGAAAAGATGTGCCTTTCATTTTCGTGACAGCGGAGTGTTAAATTTAACTGACTTAAGCTGCTGGGAGTGGAGTGGAGTGGAGAGGACGGGTGTGAGGTGTGAGGGGCTGCTTGGCGAAAAACACATTTCCGTATGCTTCGTTATTGCGATTCTTAAAAACAAACATCAGCTGTTATTGCGACCATTAATTGTTGGCCGAATAATTAACCGCAAGACGACGAACCTGTTGAGTTGCATTAAAGGAAGCTGTTTCCGCTTTGCTGTTCTGTGGCGCCCAACGTATGAGCTTGCAATGAGAATGCGGGCAAATACGACTGACCTTCTTTTAATGGTCGTCGAGTGGTGCAAATTCTATTAAATGTTTGCCAAATTTAAAGTAGAATACCTACTTGGGTGTCCAATTTATTATGGACTTGGTCATGTTTGTAGTTTGTCCTTTCATACGTACATCGTCCGCCGTCCACTAGCAGCTTTTGCATGTGGCACTGGATGTGATGGTCGAGTATGAAGAAAACCTACATATCTTGCCCATAGACATGATGAACTACAACAAACGGCGACTCGTCGAAGTGTCGTTCGGTCGGTCGGTCGTTCATTCGGACCTTTGATTCATGCAACTATTGGACATAAGGTGTGACAACAACGCTTACAAGTAATGGACAAAAAATCACAAATCTGTAGCTGCGCAGTGCACAACGTAGATATAACACAATGTTGTATGAATTGTTGTTCAGTCTGTCGTTCTGCCGGCCATTCAGTGACTGTGACTGACTCTGGGCTGATTCGCATTATTCCCTTCCACTTATTGTCATCATCATCATCACCATCGCCATCATGCCAGTCGTCGGAAATAACACCCACCCACTCAAATGTCAGCCAGCCAGCCACCAGTTATCCGCATCCTTCTCCTTCGTTCATTTTTTCCTAACGATTTATCCTCAAATTCATATACCTACCCACAGTCTTCCCCCTTGAATTGCTCCCTTTCTACATATAGCCAGTGTACGACACCCAACTCGCCCTTGTTTCACCCCCACCCCTCAAATGTAAAATATCGTCACTCGACGAGTCGGGTATAAGGCTTTATAACACAAAAACCCTAGCCAAGCACCATTGCCACAAGGGAGGACGAACGTACATACGCCAGTACATCACCTATGTATCTACAAACATACATAAATGCCAGAAAGACAATGAAACAACCAAACTGTGCGGGATGTGTGCGGGTAGCAAAGTAATGGAATATATTTTTGAAACTGCTATAAATATGTGCAGTCGCTGTTATAAAAAGTTATAATTTTATAACACAGTATTCCAGAACGCCAAAATCGTTCCCCGAGGCCTAGTAACATTTACCAATTTCTACTATTCCTTTCAGTTTAGAATACAATTTTGAATTATTTTCGAAAATAATTCACAATGTATTTTTTCTGAAGATATGGAAGTTTTCTCATTCCCCTAAAGTCAGTCATTCAGTCAAATAGAACAATTTCAACCCCTCGTTTACAAATTTCCAAGAATACAACTCTTCAAGAACAGATGTTCCACCAACGTCTCTATCAACATTTAGAACCCACTGTGCCATGGCCAGAAGAATATAATGCCCCTCTTTGCACACAGTACTGCATAACCAGCATTATTATCATCTGATGTTATATTCGAGCGTTCGTTGTTCGTGGATGGTCGCTTGCAATGTATGTTCGAATATTTTGCTCGTTCGCCCGTCCGTGGCTCTTATTTTTCTGAACATTTTCAAAAGCAACTCTACATCATCATCACCATCTTTCTTTGTTGTGTGCGCTGCTGTTATTTTGTATAGCTTGTGCGATACAATGCGGTGCGGTGCGGTGCGACGCTCTGCTGTGCGAGGATCCCCTCTGCATGGCCCGCCCTGAATACATCCATGTTTTATTTTTAACACTGAGACTGTACTTCGTGTACTGTGTGCTGTTGTTTGTTGCTCACAGTCTCTCCTTCATTCGTTCGTTCGTTCGTTCGTTTGGTCGTTCATTCGGTACATTGGACGTCGTTCATTGTGCTCGTTATATGAGTTCAGAAGCTATAATAAAACCAAACATTCCATACTGCTTGCCTGCCTGCCTGACTGTTGGATAGCTAGATAGATGGCTGGCTGGCTGGCTGGCAGTTAGGTTGGACGTTTTTAGTACCGAGTCAGCAACATTGGATGTGGAAATACTTTGTTTGTGTACATTCAGGTTTTATTTTTTCATTCCATCCATTGTGCTGTGCACTGCTGTCGTCGTCGTTGTTTTTGTTGCTGGTGTTATTTTTTTTAACATTTTCAGTATTTTTGTTTTGTTCAAGTCGATTTTCGTTCTCGTTATTGTTGTTTTTTGTTGGTGCTGCCGCTTGTATACTAAAATAATGAGTTTGGATGGACGGTCGTTCGTTCGTTCGGTCGATCGAATAAACAACGCAACCATCCAACCCAACCAAACAGCCAACGAACGAACGACGTATTTTTGTGCGGACTGACGGCGATGATTACAATCCGATGGGAGGGGGAGAGCCATTGTGGCGATGATGAAGGTGGTGGTGGTGGCAAGGGCAGGGGAGCTATATAGAGCCAAGTGAATGCCATGATATCTGACATGACGGCAGCAATGGCGACGTACATCGTTGTTTTGTCGGCAACGGGGTCTGTACATACATACATTTATACTTCAATGCGTTTATTTCATTTTTTTATTCTTCTTTGTCATCTACTCGGAACTTTCAAAATAAGTACACTGTAAATTTGAAAGCGAAACAAAAAAGAATTTTCTTAAATGCATTTAACATTGTGAAAGACTATTGGGTTCAAAACCCAGTCGACGATTATGTTCCTCAAAATAATAGGTACAATTTAATGGTGCTTTGCTATTCCTATATGCTTAAACCCAAAACTCAGAACTCTGGGGTAGCAAATTCAAAACCGACTTGTTTTCTCTCGGTGTAACACAAAATCAGGCCTGAGTTTCACTTTGCAAATTGATGGTGGGGACGGTCGTCGTTAGCTGGCTGGCTGGCTGGATGGCTGACGACGACGGTTTGTTGTTTGGTCTGTCCGCCGTTAACCATCGAATAGCTGACTACTGTTGTTGATTTTGTTGGCTGTAGTAGGTATGTTGGGAATGAAAAAAAAACCAATCTCTGTTAATGTATTATATCCACACAAATACACGACGAACATACCTACGTACGTGCATACGTATTTTGTCCATATGTATACGAGTGCTCGTTGTACGTGGGTATGTTCGAGTGTGTCTGTGTGGTTTAAAAATGTGAAAATATTTCATTTTTCGCATTTTCCACTGGTTTTCATTTAAAGCTGAAATAAAGTTGGTTATAACATGGAGGACTGACGTCGCTTAATGTTTTGATGATCCAACGCTTTTGTGGTTGTCATTCGAAGTAGATGTTTTTGATCATTGAGGTTCGTTCATCATGTGATGAATTAGGTACAAATCTTCGCACAGATCAGCAATGGCATTCTTTGAATCTCATTTCGACATGCCGTCCAAAGGTTAACAAGAGTGATATTCCGATCATTTAAAAGAAATTTGAATCGGACCCTATTCGTCCCTAATGACTGGGTCATTTTGTCCAGACAGGTAAAACAAACAACCATGGATTACCTGTTACAATGAACAAAGGATTACTGGTAACAGGTATCAACTGCAATGACCAGGTAGTTAACGGATATCGAGACCTTGAAATAAAACAAACAAATAAGTATCTTGCTGGGAAGAGATTTTAAGATCCCCGATAGACAACCCTGGCAAGAATTCTCCGGTGATAATTGATTAGCTAAGGAAAACTCTCACAAATATTATAGAGTTAAGAGTAGAGTTGCCACAAACAGTTTGGCTTAAGGAAGGCCAACAGACCAAATAAAAAACAAAACAAACCAGTCGGTGGTAAAATTGCTTGCAAAAATCATCTCGAAATATCATCGCCAGCTCCATACAACAGCATTGATTTTGTTTTATACTTTCATACAATGGACCGACCCGCCAACAGCCAAGTAAATGATGTTGCTCACTGGCTGGTGATGTCTAACGACTTGTGGTCGCATCGACAAGCTGGTTTCTTCGAAACGCGCAAACAAAACCAGTTTCATTGCTTCGAAAACAAAAAGCCATACGAATTTTATAAGAGCTCGAATCAAAGTTCCAGCCGCTTGGCTGACTATATGGCGTTTTTGTTTGTTTCTTTCTTTTCAGCGTTGTTGGCCAACATTAAAAACAAAAAATTCAAAGTCTTTGAAAAATAAGCAGCGCTATTTGCGTTTGGCTGGCTCGTTATGTCCACTAGGGTACTTTGCAAAAACATCAAACATCGGGCAGGTAAAATAGCGTCAGCTAATGTTCGAGTTCGACGAAAGCGGGTTTCACCAACGCCTCAAAGTCGTTCACAACAACAGCAACCGATTCAAAAGATCACTCACTTGGTGGCTGGCTAGCCATTATTGTGCTGTCTCTTTTGTCGGTACAAATCTCTGCCGTTGACGATAACAACAATGGTGTGGTGGTGATGGCAATGATGATGACGATGATGAATTTCGAGTTGGGCTTTTAGACAACCGTTGTTGGGTTGTGCCATTCTGTGATACTCCACTAGTTGTTTTATTGCGCTTTGATGAGCATACCGATCTCCGGCTAGTTCCATTTCCCTTATTTGAACTGGAACCTCTGATCGATTGAGTTCCTACTAAAAATGCTTAGCATTTTCTATTTTCATTTTCAAATGATAGGGCAGGCAAGGCGTTCAATATAAGGATCAACCACCCATCCACACACCCATCTTTGCTTTCCTTCCCTTTACATAATTTTGAAACAAAACAAATGTGCACATTTTTTTGTTCCATTACAACTGGAGTCTGTAATCTCCCTCTCCATCGGCAAGGAATGTCGAATGTAGCAACGTCTCATGATTTGATTAACGTAGCACACACGCACTCACAAAACCTACACAAAATCTTCTTTGGGATTGTTGTTTATGTGCGTGGCTGTGTCTATTTAATGCGTATCGTACAAACGCACCCAGCCACATATTCCCAAAAAGGGCAGATAGAAGAAACAAAAATACATCTCTTCTAAATCATTCATCCACATACATATCGAGACTATCGGCAGAATAAGGGCTTTCGCCTGCTGTTGTATTCTTTGAATACAACAACAGAAAAAAAACGTGCACACAGCGGTACAACAAGCAAACGGGCGACCGACTAAACAAAGGGAGGAAGGCCGTTTCAGTCGAAATAAACCGTTGTGCCTGTTCCGCCTTCATGTGTTAAGCCGACTGGGATGGTAAATTATTTTCACTACTCCTGTGGCAGCATTGTGTACCTAACATGTTTCGGATGAAGTAAGCGAAGTAGGGGATGAAATGAAATTCGATTTCTACCATCATCCCATCTACCAAAACCACCACCATTGCCATCAACTTGGAGCGAAATGCCAAAAAGAACCTTTCCACAAAAGAAGAGCTCGCTCGCACACAAAAAGGCACGTCAAGGAAAATAACACATGCCGTGCCATGACAGCTTAGCCGTCGCAGTAGCATGGATACTCGTAACTAGAACTCTACTCAGAATCGATTCGAACAAAACTCACCCCGTAGTAGCGAAGGGAATTGTAAATGCCGTCGTCGTACCCATAGAACAAAATCCCTTTAAAACTCTCACAGGCAGGCAGGCAGGCAGGCGGCAGGCAATCAGCCAGCCAGCTATAGTCAGAAGTTGGAAATAAGAAAGTACAATAACAACAAGAGCAAGAACAAGAACAGCAACGACAAGATGAACGAAGAACAGCAGGGCAACGGCATATGGCAACTCATAAACACAATGGAAGAAACATTTCCATTATATTTTCCTTTCCTCTGGATGGTGTTTTTTGTTTGGTGAAATGTTGAAATTATTCTCGTCATCGGCGTCGCCGTCTTCGCTGCCACCATCATCTTCCTGCGTTCTACATTAATTTTACGTCTTTCTGTGCCCTTATAATATTGTATTCCGTTGGTCGGTCGTAAGGAAGAGAAGGATGGGTGGATGGATGGCTTAACGACTGTGAAAGCCAGAAAAAAGAGTCTCTAGCATTTGTTCCAACCAACTGCGTCATTGGGCTTAGTGAATCAACAAACGAACCAACCCTCCTGTTGGAATAGGAAAACATTAGGGCAGCGGAACTTTGTAACGGCTTAAAGTTAGAATGTACGACTTTTTGAAATTTGAAATTTAAGAATGAACACGCACTGCTGGAAACCTATACTAAATTGATGTTTTCTTTATTTCTTTTCATTTTAGGTTAATTCCGCCATGGGTCTACAAGCCACAGCCGCTACCAAGCGGAAACACGATTTAACCTTTGACTCCAAGGACACAAACACCTACACAAACTGTCCACCGCCAATTAAAGCCACCAAATGGTCACTAAACAACAACAACTACGCCGACGCTGCGCAAGAGCAGAAGGTTGCACAGCTCACCAATGGCTGCAGCAAATCGGCGAATAACAATAACGAAAATAAAAACTGTCAGCTTTCCTGCAACAGTGCATCGTCTATTAGTCTTAGAAATGGTAAAGAAGTTCCCAAATCGCCAGCAGCCAGTGCGACAATTCTAAACAATCTAGTGGCGACTGCTTTGCCCACTGCTGCAACAGAAGCTGACAAAACCACACCCTTGCCGCCCACCTCTACAACGCCCGTGCCGGAAGACAGCATAGCCAAACTTGAGGTGGTAGCCAATGTAGCGTGCGAACCATGGACGTCGACTCCCGAACCAGTTGATTGCATATCCAAACTGCAAGCGGTGGCTGTGCCCAGCGATCCATGGGGCAGTATTTCCACTCGGTCCACCTTGGCCACCACCCTGCTCAGTGCGGATGAGCTAGATGATGACGACGATGATTTTGAAGATGACTACGAGGAAGAGGAAAGTATTATTCCAACATATTGTCCGCTGAGATACCACACATTCCCCTCGTCAAATTCACCAACGTCATCCAGCCTGCAGGGCTCGCGAATGAATGGCAACTTCCCACCATCGTCTGCGCAAAGCTATGGATCTAGGCCCAACTACTATTCCGAACCCTTCCCACAACAGAACTGTTCCCGAACGGGTAGCCAGCCTCACATGAGAAACAACAGTCCTAATGGTTTTGTTTGGACCAATGCTGGTCCTAACAACTCATCCTTCTACGCCTCGTCCGACCCAAGCTATAGCGCACAACAGCCACAACAACAAACCATCCGCTGTGCAGAAAATGGCAAATCCTATTTGGAATTAGGTTGCAGCAGCCCAGCCCCCAATTCCGGCATCAGCTCAGTTCTTCAGCCCACTTCGCCATTCATGGGTGCAGCTCTCGAGGCCAGACACCCTCCCATGAAACGGTGCTGTGATGGGCGTGGCACCTGGTGCAGCAACAATAAGAACTGCTACAAGGATATTCGACTAAAGATACGCAACTTGTCTATGTTCAAGTTGTCCAGGTTCCGGCAAGTGTCTGAGCAATCGCTCCACAGATCTGTATTGATCTGCAACACACTGAAGAGAATCGATAGGGAAATTGAAGCTGAAGCCAAGGAGATGCACCAAGCCACGGCCCATGCGGCTCAACAGCAGCAGCACCATCTGCAGCATTCCATTCATCAACAGCCTCAGTATCACCATCACCTGCACTCTCACATGCAAATACAGTCGCCCGTGCACAATGGCAATGGTCATCAACAGCAGTCGCTGCAGCATCACCATAACCAACAGCCAATGCTGCATCCCCAGCATCAGGACTATATGCCTGTCCTAAACTGCGGCAGGCTGGGAGGAAATGTTGAATATCACAACCAGCAACAACAGCAGCAGCATCAACAATCCAATTCGCAATCTTTTCACCAGCAACAGTCACATTATCTCTCTGAGCGAGTTATTGACATCTCTCAACCATCCTTCCAAAACTCGGTACAGAAGCCTGCAACTGTCTCAGCTCAGTTCTCTCAGAGTAACAACAGTTGCGCGGTGTCTATGTCCAATGCCACCACAACAACGTTGCATCCTTACGACCACTACCCGTTCCGGGAGTCTAATTCGGGTCGTGTCACCCCTTTCCCCTGCCAATCTGTGATATCAACTCCCCCGCCATCACCTGCCTCAGCGTCTACAGCGTCATCGTCGTCGATGTCATCTTCGCCATCTCAAGCACAATCAGTGAGCACTGGTAGTACCAGCTGTGCGACCGTCTCATCATCCGGCAGCTCACTAATGTCCGATACAGATTCTGGTTACGCGGACGACGAATCGACGAGATCCATTAATTGGAGCTCAGTGCTGAGTCTGTCTTCACAATCCGCCTTAGACCCCCTAAATAATAACGACATATTCTCCATTTTACCTCCCGCCAACCCTGCTACAGCTGTTCCTGTGTCGGTGACGTCCACCGTTGTTACCGGTGACACCAGCACCTCATCATCATCCTCGGTAGCCATCAGTGGTACATTCGCCACGGTGCAATCCTCTGGTGCAGCATTGTCGTGTTCCAACGCTTGCAGTAATGCCTCGACAACACCGCCTTCCGCCACTACCACAGCAACATTCACCACACTCTCCACTATATCGTCGGCGACTCATTCTCTCACTTCTTCGTATGCCAGCAGCATGAATTCCTCCTCGACCTGGGAATATGGTTTCCTCGACATGGAATTCGGTCTGGGCACTGAATTCACCGAATTAGCGCCCAGCTGTAAATACTCATCCGCCGACGATCTGTTCAAGAACAGCCTAACACCGGTTACATCGGCACGCTACGACAATGACCTCGAGCAACCAGCTCACATCATGGTCGGCAGTTAGTATCAGTTGTAAATGGAAATGCATTAATGTCAAAATGGTTCCTGCTTGCACCTCTGCCCTCCACGTCCGCAACAAGTATTTCCCCCATGGATATGCCACCTCAAAGGCAAATAGCCATCTTAATTTTTAATAAACCCTGCATAAGAAACACGCTCAGGTTGTGAAGACATCTGTTTGTGACCGCGGTTCGGTGCTCCGCCCATCCTGGTAATTTCCGCCAGCCCGCCCGCTCACCAAATAAGCACAACACCTTCGCAAATAAGGAAGGGCTTTGAAACTTCCACACTTGGTCAAGAAAACAAAAATGTATTAAATTCCTAATTTCCTAAACTAGTAAATTTTTAGTTTTTGTACATATTTATAGAGGTACCGTTAACTTATTTAAGATTCCAAAATATTTATACGCATACGAGGGAATGAACAATAACTATTGTACATTGTTAGCTGCAATCTAAGATATTGTTATTAACTTAAGTCAGATGACATTTTTAAACCTCTCCAGCAATTCAATGTAAAAAAGTATCTTTGTTTTACCACATTCGTGATATGAAAATTTAATTCATTTGTATATACAATTTAGGCAAGTATTTTTTATTTTATAAGAAAACACTAACACATTTCAGAGATGAAAAAGAACAAGAACAAGAGAAAAACAAAGTTTTATGAAACAAACAAATATTTGGACAAAAATTAATTTAAATTAATGAAATGATAAAGAAAAAGAAAGAAACTCTACATACATTAAAAACAAATTGTTATAAAATTATAAATCAGTTTTGTGTTTTTATTACAAATGGATTGGGCGAAGCACAGGGAAAGTTATGGTGGGCTATGAAAATAAATGTTGGGTGATGAAGATTCGAAGGACTTATGCCCAACTCTTTCATTATGAGCAAAAAATGAATTAAAGAAAAAAATTAATAAGCAAATTGGCAGTTATGTTAAACATAAAATCATCAAAATATCGAAAATCGAAAGGTAGAGTCATATGAAGGTTTTACGAAAACGTGGATAGAATAACCAACTTTCTGCCATAGAAGATGGTAACCATTGTGAATTCCAAAGACCTGGGAAACAAGGTACCGTTATATGGGTCTATGCCACGACAGTTCTTCGCAAGGATTCGACTATCAATTTATGAAAATTCAATTGAAGGCTGTGACAAAATCTATAATAAAAAAAGCGATAATAAAACCTGGTATACCCACCAACCTATATGCCCAAAAAGTATCTAGGTCCTAAAATATGTACATTTCACTAACATTTTATTTGTTTATTTTTCTTTCGAGACATGGTTAATGATCTGAAATTTGCAGTGAGATGGAAAGCCAGAGGGACACAACCGCTACTGTTCGATGCGTCCTTCGATGCGGCCTCGACTCACAAGGCATATTTGGTGCGACGTGCTTTGCTTATGTCGAATAGTTACAAACGGAAAGACAAACTTAATATCCTCCATAGTATTGTAGTGGACATTTATTCTCACACACAAGACTTTACAAAAACAGGCTACTTTAAAAATAAAAAGAGAAAACCTAAAAATTTCTAGAAATACAATCATAACAAAGGAGTTGATGGAATTACATAATCTTATCTCTTCCATTATACATAGCTGTTAACTACAGGTCAGATTACACATCATGTTAGAGTCATATGTATGTCATATTACACATCATGTTATGAGTCATATGATCACGAGAGGTTACTTAAAAGTAAAGCCAAAAATATCTAAATTAGACAAAATAACTAGATGAAAGAACTGGATATAATTACGATTGTTTGTTTCAACTAGTTCGTTCCGAAACGGCACAACTCTAGAATGGATGGATGAAATCCGTTCTGTGGAATTCGAATTTTAGACGATTTTTGAAACTAAAAGTCTTTTTTATTGTCATGTTGTAATCGTTTCAAAATATGCCGTAAAAACATTACATTGAACTCGTTCCAATCTGTTGTTGGTAATACATACATATGTAAAGATAAACCAAATACACAACACACTACTACTGCGATTTAAAAATATGCAACTTACTTGCTTTCTAACGCAATTTCAATCAGTCATTATTTTCTTTGTTGGCCTTTCCTTGATATTCATTTAAAGATTCCAAAAGTAATCCGTATGTTTTGTCTGAGCACCAGCAATTTTATTCCGTATTTTCATTTAAATTCAAGCACAACTTCTCTTTGATTTCGTCTGTTACATGAAAGCCTTTGCCATGACCAGGTATTATATAGGAACATATATCAGCAATTTTGTAACGATTTTCTCTCTGAACTTGGGGATTTTCAGAGCCAGCACTTAACCATATTTCTTGGTTAAAAACGTCTTCATCGCGCTCAAAGAGATCGCCGCAAATTCCGACTATACCACCGAGTTCAGGATCTGCATTGTAAACGACTACTGAAACGCAGCTGAGCGTATGCCCGGGGGTTCTCATAATCACCACATCATCGTTTTCTAACTTGTAGGGTTTTCCAAAATCATAGTCTGGGTATTTGTCACGATGTGAGATGCAACTGCCAACAATATGCCATTCCGCCGATGTAAAAAGATAATTGCATCCAATGTGATCCGAATGCCCATGAGTGCAGACAACATAGTTGATATCTTGCGGCTGCAGACCAATCCTTTGTAAACCATCACAAACCACTTGGCCATCCCAAGCAGTCATGGTGTCCACTATGATGTTGTGGCCACCTGTTGTTTGTATTACAGTGCAGGAGCAATTTGCACGCATATCATTTGAATTTCCGATTGCTTTCGAATATCCTTCAGCCAAAACATGCACCTTGTTAAACATTTTGGCGCAAATAACAACTCTCGAACTAAACTGAAATCTAAAAATCAAAGAGAATGTAAAATTTTCGGTCCAAGGCCAATCCAAAAAACCCGCACACAAGGCGGACTAAACAATACGTCTGTAGATGTTAATTTTCTGGTTATTTTCAATAAAAAATATATTTTTCAACAGCAAAAGAGCTAGTCTTACCGCGTATTTGCAAATTGACTTTTTTATAAAACACCCGATCGAAAGAAAAGCGTCCCGGTGACACTAAAATAATAGTTGTGTTCATAAACTTCTTTTGCAGTTGCTTTTTTTTTTTTTTGTCGAAAAACGCACCTCCCTTTCTACTCCTATTAAATGGGGCTTTGCGTTTGGTTAATTAACTAATTAACGGTAATCATTAATACACCAAATTCTTATTTGCCTCCAATTTCCGCAATCAAATAAATTCTCATAAATCTCCAATGCAAACATCCAAAAAACATCTAATAGACATAACAGATGTTTACAATAACACTAATGGATTGTTCCAGAACTGTAAGAATGTAAAATGTTTTACTACGATAATCGATTTTCTCTTTATGATATCGGAAAAAAATTGCAAAATTAATAGATTCTTACAGGAACTGGAACAGAACTAATATTTTGTACAAAATATTACAAAATGTTGTTCGATAACCCGTAAGTCCAGTAAATGAAAGCGAGAATAATTTCCCCATTAGTCTTCCTGGACAAATTCACTCAGTAAGAATTATCCAGCACCAGCATGTTTCTAAGAAACAAATATAAAAACACCGCCAAGTTTATTGAGGAAATATTGTCAGAAGTTATCGAACACCCCGAGTGCGTTACATTTTGAGATCATTAAGAAAATATAATCAAATTTGCTATATTTTTAGTGGAATACTAGTTACTAAATGGTATCATACAGTGTTTAACGCTTATTATCTGAAAAATAAGTAAATTATTGCCTGAAATTTGTAATTTTTTTTATTTATTTATATTCAGTCACCTAGCCACGGACGGTTCCAAAAACTTCTATAAATGACTACTCTATTGCAACGGCCTCAATACTGGATATTTCTTACTGAGTTAATTTTTGCAAACTCTCAGTAACTCAACATTGCTTTCTTCACTGGAAATATGAGTTATCTTAATAGTTACAAAGCCAATAATTTCATTATTTTTCAGATAATAAACATTGAACGTTGTATTATACCTTTAAAGAACTAATTTTGCGCTATAAAAATTAAATTGCAAGGCATACGTCTGTTTCCTTGCGTAAAAAAAAAATACGCAAAAATGCAATTCTTTAGAGCGGTTGGGCCTTATCCCTGCTTTGACGGAAGATAGATAGCTTTTGCCATTTTCGACTGCGTGTGCGGAAAAAATTGTGGGTTTTCGTGTTGATTCAGGTGTTTTTAATCCTCGAGAATCATACGTTTCAGTGGCTCCAACAACTGTAAAACTAATTGAAAGTCGGAAACAACTCAAATGTATAATATAATTTATTACTGAGAATCACTAGAACTAGAGCTTGAACTGTCTGTAGACATAACTTCAACATCATCTTGGGATGCTTCTTTGTGTGAACGTGTCTCTAAAGCCACTGAATTGCCCGATGAACCCATGGACATATGCAATTCACCCATGTTCGTCCAATTGAACTGATTTTGGAACGCATTGGGAACTTCATTGACGCTGCGCTGATTATCCGTCATATTATTTTGGTGTACAACCCCGCCGCCATTTATATTTAGGTCAGATTTACCCAGAAATCCATTGCGCATTTCAATATCTGTTGGATATGGTCGTCGCACGTCGCCTATGCACCAAGTTATGGGAGCGCTAACAGCATTTGCAGAGCTTATACGATGAGCATACTTAATCAATTCTTCAGAAGAAACAGGCCGTTTGTTGGCTTGTTTGATACTAGCAAGTTTTTGCCTCGCTTGAAAGATAGCCGTGGCCAGAATTTGTTCAGCCTCCTTGAGCGATTTCTGAAGTTTCTGTATTTCTCTGTCCTGAAATATATAATGATCTTGCAATAAATTGCCTCAGAGTTCTCATAGCATCAGTATTACCTGAACATCCACTTTGGCTTTCAGTTCATCCATCTTTTGTTTTAGTTTAGCTTGTTCATCGGCTAATTCCAACATCTTGCGAAACTCCTCATCTTTGGCCACGAGTAAATCAACTAGCGCTGTGTGCTCAGATGTGGACTTTTGGTGTTTCGGCAAAAGATTGTCTATTAATTCTCTGAAATATATTTAATAAGGGTTTGCTGCCATATGACGTACTGAAACTCACTTGGCAATTAACTCCATGTCATCTATTAAGAGGAGCAGCCTTTCTTTTGTGCTTAAATGAAAGGACATTTCGGGATATCAGTGTAAACAATTTAATTTAATGTTATTTCTTCTTCTTCCTAGGTAATACTATTCAGTGAAATAATAACATGCTGTGATATGCAGCCTGAAATGACTACAGAAAGGCTGTAATTTGAGGCCATATACCCAGAGGCCTTTTTAGAGACACACACAGAAGGAATTTTTAAGAATACGATTCTGGGTTAACTCATATTTGATTTCATATTTTTATACCCTACAACACTATGTGTTGGGGGTATTATAAGTTTGATTGGGCCAAAAATTATATAACACCTCGAAATATTGATTTCCCACATAGGAAAGTATATGTCCGTCCGTCCGTCTGTCCATGTTAATTTGTAATCACTCTACAGGCAATTATGACCCGATCTTCATGAAATTTAGAATGGAGGTAGGGCTAGGGTCAGAATAGAACCCTATTTCTTTTGGAGATGATCGAATAATATTTAGGGGTCGAAATGGACCAAAAACTGAAAAAATGTCGGATTTTGCAGTAGCTATACATGTCGCAATTATAGACCAATCGACGCGGAACTTCGCATGTAGCTAGAGTTTAGGTAGGGCTAGGGTCAGAATAGAACCCTATTTCTTTTGGAGATGATCGAATAATATTTAGGGGTCGAAATGGACCAAAAACTGAAAAAATGTCGGATTTTGCAGTAGCTATACATGTCGCAATTATAGACCAATCGACGCGGAACTTCGCATGTAGCTAGAGTTTAGGTAGGGCTAGGGTCAGAATAGAACCCTATTTCTTTTGGAGATGATCGCATAATATTTAGGGGTCGAAATGGACCAAAAACTGAAAAAATGTCGGATTTTGCAGTAGCTATACAGGTCGCAATTATAGACCAATCGACGCGGAACTTCGCATGTAGCTAGAGCTTAGGGCGGGGCAGAAGCCTACCAATTTGCGTGGTCATCGGATAATATTTAGCGGGTAAAATAGACCATATATTTTGTGTTGAAAAATTCAAAAATTTTCATTAAACCGCGAATATTTTAAATAGCGGCGAAATCACAAAGCCATGACAAGGTTACTCCTGATCTTTACATTGATGTTAACATCCAACAAAACGGATATATAGCAAAATATGTGCGATATATATGTCTACCAAAGAAGATATGCTTGAAAGATATCTTATATGTCGAGAACGGCTGAACTAATTTCGACAGTTGGCAGGAAAGAAAAAGCGTCTAAAAAAATCGCATAAAAATATCTCTCTAAAGATGAAAATATTGATTTTGTAATATTTTCTCATATTTTTTCAATTTTGTCATATTTTTGGCATATTTTCATTTCGAATTAAACATTTGGTAATATTTCTACAGCTAACAAAACTAAGTAGTTTGGATATCAGGATATCATATACAGATCGCATTTATGCCCTGATCCTTATGAAATTTTGCATGGGGATCAGATGAGGGTCAGAATAGAAGCCTACTCTTTTTGGAGATGATCGCCATATATTTAGGGGTTGAAATGGACCAAAAAACTGCAAAATCGTCAGCAGGTCGTAATTATCGGCCGACCCTCACGCACATTTGAATGGGGGTTACCGGACATTGCAAAAGCCAAGCAGTTTTGGATGGCCATCCAAAAATATTCAATGTGCGAAATAGTTTGCCAACTTTTGTAGACAAAATACGAAAATGTCCATTCCAGTGACTTTTTGGAGAATTCACTTATGACTACTTCGTTAACGCTGATTCCGTGCGTTTCAGTCAAAAACCAATAATAAATGTAAATCTTTTGCCACTTCTGAGAGATTATAGGTGTTTGGGAAATATTGGTTCCAGATCTAGGAAGACCATTTACGTGCAACATCTTCCAATAAATTGGAAATGAGCAAATTAGTTAAAGTTGCTATTATTCGAAAATTAGAGAACGAAACCTGATGGTTTTCTTTTATTATTTGTCAAAAAATCTTGTGGAATTCTTTCGAGTATCTCGCCTATATAAACTGTATCGTTTATTATAGTGTTGTAGGGTATTCAACGGTCGGCCCCGCTCGACAGTAGCCTTTGCTTACTTGTTTTTATTGATATTAATAAAATAATGTTATGAATTTGTTACATGGTATAAATATATTGTTATCTGTTTTAATTAGAATCTAGCACGCTCTACCACAGGTAACCCTAATAATTGACCATTAACAATGAATTTGACTATAGAAAACATGCACTAAAATTATTATGATTGATCAATTATCCGGGTTAACCCTTGTAGAAACTTTGTATGTAAATTTGCTTTAAATATAACATGCCTGCGTATTTTCAGAAAATTCTTCTAATTTCAGATTTGGATATAGCGTCCTTTATATAAAGGATGTTTTCGTAAAATTTGTTGCTTAAATTGAAAATATATTTATTTATACTTTATCTTGCAAATGTGCTAAAACATATATCTTGATTTCAAACACTTCAGATTTATGCAAATTATATTTAATAATATAATAGAGCGTTTACATATAACCTATGTTAACAGAGATAATTGATCAGTAAAAGTCTCTACCCGGATTAACCATGACAATTGACCTATCACAAGAAGTTTGACCGTAGAAAATATACATTAAATTTATTGTGAATGATCAATTATCAGGGTTAATCCGGGTAGAGATTTTATATATAAACATACTTTAAGTTAAAACTTTTTACATAATATCTATGTAAACTATATATTTAAAAACTTAAATGTTATTTGCCAGAAAAAATATTTAAGTTTTAAATTGAACTTTTGCAGCATCTCTTTGCTCTCCGAATCAATATGTATTTTAAAGAGTTCGTTCCGGCATACTGCTGCATTTGAAGGACCGCTGTCAAGTAGTTTACGATCTATTACACACCACTTTGTTGTGCACAAATTTAAATTTTGTTTCTCCAACAGATCGAAGATATCGAGCAAGTTTTTGTCATTCGATGCCATAGGTATAACTACCTCACAAAGAATTTCTTCCTTCAACGTTGCAATATCAAAATTTTTAGGATATTCGTTTACATTGAGCATTATCCAATTGAATGTGGTCTCATTCCAACAAGAAATCCACAACTTCCCGTTGTGGAGTGTTATGGGTTCATTACCGAATTGCAGTTTATCTAAGGTGTCACAAAGACGAAATCTGTCAAAAAACCATTTCAGGAATGCCTCGCACTCTGTCTCATTGATGTCACCGTCATTGTTTGATGTAACTACCATATATTGACGGTATTCGGGGTGCAGGTTACGGCAGGGATTTTTACTATCGGTAGTTGTAGAAGTTACTCGTGACTGAATTGATGGAGATGATGCATGATCAACTTTGCTAGACAATTTCGAAGTTTTTGGGGTTTCTAAATATGGAGGTTTTGTGGCACATTCAATTTTATTAACAACATCTTGGGTCGAACTTTGTTCGGTTTCTTGCAGAATAGCATTACCCTTTGAATACGCGTCCGAAGATTCATTTCTACAAAGACGTGTGCTTTCTTTGTTTGAACTTTCGCAGTTCGGAAATTCTTCAAGATATTTGCATAAAGTTGGTGAAAGATTATTTTCGGCCGTAGACGGCTTCTGCCTATTTAAAAGAATTGAACGTTCTTGTTATAATATGGTGATCAAAAACATTTCAATGGATCTACCTTTTTGGGTGATTTATCGTCTTAAATAACTTTTGACGCTTCTTACATTCTCCCTCCGAAGAACTATCCGATTCTGTGTCACTGGTTTCGCTTTCAGAATATTCACTAGAACTGGTTGATTCAGAATCAATTATAAGAGTGTCTGTGGCTTTCAATTCCCTGGCGGCTGTAACTTTTTTAGCTGATTTAACAACCTTTTCCTCCATTTCTTGTTGTTGCAACGCCATTTTATCGCTGATTATTTGTAGAAAGCAAACGAAACGGGGCTCATCGTATATGCTCAGATTGTCATAGGAATATAGCAATAGGGTCGATGAACTTTGTAAATCACAAACATCTTTGATAAAAGTCGAATCCCTGCTGTCAAATGATTCTGCTATTGAACGAATTTCCTGGTGATCTGCGGGCACGTTTACATATTGTTCGATTCTCCTCTTTAGCGCTGCTAATGTGGAGTCGTCGTCAATAGGAAAATAATTTGTTTTCTATATGCCATGAATAATAGATAAATAGGTTTTAAGAATATATACATATAATACAACCCTACCTTTTGTGGCGATTTCAGACTTTGCGTTTCCAACTTAACTTTTACGTACATTCTTTGTGCATTGAAAGAAATTATCAATTTGTGGATCTATGAAATGGAGAATGGGCTGATAAAAAGAATTAAAGTGGATAAAGGAGAGAGCAAATAGATGCACGAAATTGCGTCTCTAAATCATATAACGGTTGAAATGTAAACTGGAACAAGTGCAATTTGTACGAGAAAAAGCGATGTTAAGCGAAATTCAAAGTTCCATCTTTAATGGTGCGAGCTCTACCTTCATTTCAGTCGATGGACGGAACAGACGAACATCGTTTAATAGGCTTATAATGATCACGAATATAAGTACTTCCGACGAATATTGCGAAGAATGGTACAAATGCAATGAAAATGTTTTTGAAAGCTGTAAAAAACATAATTGTGATTTGAAATTCAATGAGAGTCGAATCACAATAGTGCAAAAACTACTAAGTTTACTGTCAAAAGTTGACTTCTTGGTCGACCTTATGTAGGCCTTAATAGAAAGAAACGTACATCGCAGGTGCTATTTTGCCAATTTTGCATTGTAATTGAAGCATATAATTTTTAAGATTATATTTTTGAAGGAAAAAGCACGCATTTCTTTAGCGCGACCATGATAAAATTAGGAAGGTAAAGTCATTTCAAATAAGCATTCCCATCTTTGCATTTTCTGTAATTTAGCTTGTCTAATTTCACTACATGGAAAACTCTCCCAGATTTGTGTATGTACAATGGATATACATTTTGACAATGAGATGTTGTCAAATGAATTATTTTGAAAGAAAAATGTAAACATATGATAGCATGACTGTACCTTCTTAATTGTACTATGAGCGCGACAATATTTTCCTCATTTTAAAAATAAAAACAAATATCATATATATGAAAACAACTTGTTGCATAGGCACATGACTGTATTTCTGTAATTTTACCCTACCTTTTTTCTTTGGCATTAAATTTGCTTGGCTATGTGCCAAACTTTATTAATTCATCTTGTTTTAAATAAAATCACCCGTTGTTGCGCTACCATGTCGCAATAACAAGGGGTTCCTGCAAATGTCAAATTTTGTTTACTATTTTTTGGCTGTTGTTGTTTGTTTTGTGATTTCAATCACAATAATTCGTATTGACATTACATTTGGAAATCAGCTGGCTTGACAGGGTGACTAGGTTGATCCCATGTCGCAATAACAAGGTGTTCTTGTAAATTTTAAAAACCAGATTAAATGTCACACTTTGTTGGGTATTTGTTTATCTCTTGTTCTGTGATTTCAATCACAATAATGCATTTTGACATTACATTTGGTAGTCAGCTGGCTGGGTAGGGTGACCTTATACTTGGTTAACATTATACACATCAAATATTATGCATTTTACAATTTTAGGAAATTTGAAATATGCGACTATATTACCTAATATGGAGTCGCTGTTCCTTAATCGCGGTAAAAAGTTTCGGCACCATCGCCGTTCGCGTTTTGTTAAGTATAACAGCGAAATTTTATATTATTAATCAAAAAATATGTTCACATTGCCATTCTGTGAAATTTTATATCAAACAAGTGAAAAAGCAGTAAATTCGGCAGGGCCGAACTTTGAATACCCTCCACCATTTGGAACGAATTAATCCATTAAAAATTCTGTTAAAATTTCGGAAGGTGCCGATATATGGGGGATAACGATATTGTGGACCTATACAGACAAATCTATGTCTAGGGATAAAGTACTCACAAATAACACCTTGTATAGCATACCGTTATATGGGGTTTATACGATATTTTGGACCTATATAGACAATTCCCTTTCAGGGGGTAAAGTGGTCACAAGTAACCCCTTGTGTAGAATTTAGACAATTCCATCGAAAACTGCGGTTAAAATTCTCGAAATACCGAATATCAGGGGGTACCGTTATATGGGGGATATACGATATCGGGGACCTATATAGACAATTCTCTTTCAGGGGGTAAAGTGCCCACAAATAACTCCTCGTGTGGATTTTCAGACTATTCTATTAGAAAATGTGGCTAGAATCATCAAAATACAGAATATCGGGAGGTACCGTTATATGGGGCCTACACGATATCGTGGACCTATATAGATAATTCTCATCCAAGGGATAAAGTACTCACAAATAACTCCTTGTGTAGAATTTCAGACAATTACATTGCAAAATGTGGCTAAAATCATCAAAATACCAAATATCGGGGAGTACCATTATATGGGGGATATACGATATCGTGGACCTATATACACAATTATCTTTCAGGGTGTAAAGTACCCACAAAGAACTCCTCGTGTGGATTTTTATACAATTCTATTAGAAAATGTGGCTAAAATCATCAAAATACCGGGGGGTACCGTTATATGGGGGCTATACGATATCGTGGACCTATATAGATAATTTTCTGCCAAGAGATAAAGTGCTCCTACAGAACTGCTTGTGTAGATTTTTATACAATTCCATTGAAAAATGTGGCTAAAATCATCAAAATACCAGATATCGGGGGTACCGTTATATGGGGGGGCTATACGATATCGTGGATCGATATAGCCCATCTTCGAACTTGACCTGCCTGCAGACAAAAGAGGGATCTGGGCAAAATTTTAGCTTCTATCTTAATTCGTTTAGCCTGTAGCGTGATTACAACAGACGAACTGAAAGGGCTAAATCGTCTTAGAATTTTACGCTGATCAAGAATATATATACTTTGTTGGGTCTAAGATGATTATTTGGATGAGTTTCAAACGGAATGACGAACTTAATATACCCTCCAAACTATGTATGGTGGATCGTATAAAAAATGTATACCTATTGTATGTCAAGAAATGAAATTAAATCACAAAACGTGACACTAGTATTACTATAGAGTCAAATCAGCTGGGGTTTGCTGCTACCTTTAATAATTACACCATAAACAGTTCCTTTTTCAATCTGTTGATCCCTACTAGTTCCGAGAACACCGAGAAACTCCAGTTTTCGATTTGTGAATGCAGTGGACATGGCCAATGGCGAGAGGTTTGCGATAACAAGGAAGAACGCTATTGTGGCGGCAGGTCTAGGACTGTTCATCGTGATAGCCTCCAGACGTGAGCGCATTCTCAGTTACCTCAAGCGCCTTAGGGATCCACTCGGCCATAGGCGGATTGAAATCGTTCAAACGGTCGATGACTGTCACAGGATTGTGGGCGAATTAAAGAAGTGAGTGGCCAGTTTCTTCATCAATATAAATTTGATTCGGGTCTGATTGTGATTTGTTGCAAACTCTTCAGGGATTGTCACTCGTTCAAGGTCTTAGGATTTGACTGCGAATGGGTGACTGTAGGTGGCACCAGGCGCCCGGCGGCTTTGTTACAACTGTCATCGGAAAAGGGACTATGTGCTTTATTCAGACTATGTTGCATGAAGCAGATACCTAAGAGTCTGCGAGAATTATTGGAAGATGACGAAGTGCTTAAAGTAGGGGTCGATCCTCATGGAGATGCAAAGAAGTTGTGTCATGACTACGGTGTGGGAGTGGCAAGCACTTTCGACCTACGTTTTTTAGCTGCTATGACAGGACGAAAACCAGCTGGTTTGGCCAATTTGTCTAAATCGGTATTGAATGTGGAGTTGGACAAACACTGGCGGTTGGTATGTTCAGATTGGGAAGCAACAGAGCTTAGTCCAAAACAATTGAACTATGCTGCTAACGATGCCTTGGTAGCGGTCGAAATATTCAAGAAGTTAACGAAGGAGCTCCTGCCAAAACATTTTTGGCAGCTGTACAAAATTGATTTTGAAACTATTCGCTCAAGACTTGATCCATTCTTAGAGGCATCCTTCAAGGAAGGATACTTTAATCCAAGCACCAAATTCAATGCTAACAAGGTAAGAAAGCTTGCCCAAAATAGCCAAAAGCGGACTGAATCCGATGTGAAAAAGATGCAGCTAAGAAAATATACGACTTCAAGCAGATCTAAAGTTTTATATGACAATTGCCTACTGGAAGCGCCGGATGGAGAGCTACTGTGTACCATCGACAAACGAAAAGCCCAGTGGTACGTAGAAAGAAATCTGGGATCGGAGGTGAATTCTGACCCGTTCACTGTGCGGCTCAACTTTGAGCCAGCTGGACGCGCAGAAGGTGATGTTGGCAAATACTACCAAACTCCAAAAGAAAACCAATGTGTGGTATGTGGTCACAGGGATGCCTATATCCGGAAAAATGTTGTTCCTCGTGAATACCGCAAACATTTTCCAGGTAATTGCACATCGTTTGTTCAATTTGTATTGGGATTTAGAAATCTTTTTGTTTTCAGTCGTCATGAAAACGCACACTTCTCACGATGTGCTTCTATTGTGCCATGCCTGTCACCAAATAAGTAACATATCTGATTTGAAGATCCGACACAAACTCAGTACAATGTGCGATGCTCCGTTTACCCAGGATGATTGCTCCATCAAATTCAAAGAAATACCAGAATTAAAGTAATAACACCAACACCACGCCACTCCAATCTCGGTAACTTGATTGTTTTTTGTTTATATTTTGTAGAAAAGTGAAATCAGCCGCCCGCGCTCTGCTAAATCATGGTGACAAAATACATGAAGCTAGGCGCAAGGAACTGACAAATATATTACTCGACTACTACAAAAACGAGTCGGAAATAAACGTCGAACTGTTGCAGTCCGCATCCGAAATGAATACAAAAGAAAATAATGAAAACTACTGCCATCATGGAGAGAAAGTCGTTCAAATGTTCCAGGAGAAGTTGGGCGGTTTGATCGAATTGGAAAAGATATGGCGAGTCCACTTTCTTAACACAATGAAGCCTAGATTCTTGCCTTTGCATTGGGATGTGAATCACAATGCGAACAGGTACGTACATATAAACATTCATCATTTGTAAATAGAAGTATTTCTATTAAAGATAAATTCATAATCATAATCTAAACATTAACAGATTAGAGATTCGAGCTAACGAAGGTCGTGTTGAAGAGGCGGATTTAAAAATTGCTGGTCTATTGACTGATGGAAGCAGAAAAGTAGATAACACTGGCAATCATGAAAATAAATCAAGAATAACATAGCACAAAATAAATTCGTTAATAAACATCAACAAATAATGTCTTCATTGTTATTGTATTGGGCTCAATTCGACCTTCCTGTCTCGCTGCCGATGCATTTGTCCTATTCTGACCTGACTACATTCACTAAATTATTTTGCTTTGGCCGCATTTATAGTCAGCTATGAATCGGATTAAAATAATATCTTACGAACAATGAAGATTTTTTTTATCATATGGTTTTATTAATTTGCTATTAATAACTACAAGAGATGAGAGAAACCACAATGCGCTTAATTGGTTAAGTTGGAAATGGTTAATGTGTCATTATGGATAGGTTGGGGTTTTTGTTTCTACTTAATCGAAGATTAAAAAACGCAGTCGTTTCCTTACTGTAGATTCTCGGGGTAGTGACAGCGCCCACTTCTTAAGAGCTGTCAATATAACCGAACTTACAACTAGGAAAGCCCCCAGCAGTGAATAGCCAGTAGGCGTCTCGCCGAAGAACATCATTTGCCAAATAAAGGCGAATACAATATCTGCACAACGAGCAATTGCAACGGGTCCCGCTTGCTCAAGTTGTAGCGACACGGTCAAAAGGATTTGACCCAAGAAACTAAAAATGCCCAAGACGACGACCAACCATCGGTCGCGGCCGCAAGCCGGCCAGCAAATGGCTCCAATCGATCCGCAGACGATTAATGTGTATATGAGAGCAAAGGCCCCAAAGTTGGTCATAATGACTGAAAAGTGTAGGCCTTTTAGGGCCCTTAGTAATATGTATACATTGGCACCAAACAGTGTGGATGATATGGCTGCAACTGGACCCCAAATATCATAGTGTTTTCCCTCATACCGTTCCGCCTCCAAGGCTGCTGGTGAATCGCCGAAGACAAATGGCGGCCGTGTAATCAACACCACTCCCACCAGTGTCAGTACGATAGTAACTATGTTGAAAAAACTGCATTGCTCCTTCAGAAACACTCGGGCAAATATGGCCACAAACACCGGTGTGGAGAATATTATAACGCTGGCATCCGCTAAAGGCATGTTTCGAAAAGCATAAAAACTTAACATCAGACCCGTGGTGCCCATAAAACATCGAAGCAAGAGTATGACGCGTTTGCCTTCCGGGAATACTGGTTGCTTGGTGTAAACTAATATGGGTATGGCCGGTAAGAGGACGCCAATAAACCTAAAATAGTTTCTAGTCAGTGACGGACATGCAAAGTGCCAAAGCAACTACTCACCTAAAGGAAGCTAATTCCATGGGATTTACATCCACAAGCCCCTTTACTATCACAGAACAGAGGGAGAAGAATAACGAAGACAATGTGGCCAGAATGATGCCCAAATAGGGACAATTTAGTTTATTCTTCATGCGTACGAACCAACGATTGGAGACTATCGGAACGATGGGTCCGTCCACAAATTGACGCAACTCCAAGTTTTCGGACATTTTTATGGCCCTGTTTTTTCCTGTTTTCTTTCAACAAATCAGATTCTGATTATGGGTTCATAGTATATTCCTTTCGAAACCTCCTCCGGCTGCTGGATAACCACTACAACAACAATAATAATAAGTTTTAATTTGTTTATTCAATATAGAAACATGTGGTATATGGTGGATTGTTGTCTATTTGCCTCTTAACATACCCCTTGATTTTATCGATTTTTTCACCGTCCGTCCGTCCGTATGTCTATTACACTAAATTCTATTGGGTTAGTTAGGTTCTTTCTGGGGGGTATCCGAATTTTTTCAGCTTGCTTAACCGGACACAGCTTCACCGATTCTCTTGCAATGTATTAACTATAAGACAATGAAGTTCTTGAAACATTTTATTTCTACGAAATGAATTCCTCTAGCACAACTTGAAAACTTGCACAAACTTTTGGCCAAACAGGGGTTGTTGGAATTTTCGATAACAAAACTATCTGAAAATATTTGTTACCGTTGCTTCGCTTCTTCTTGCATGCATGGTTGTATTTTAATACATCGAACGGAGTACTGTATGGCACAGTATGTTTCCGGTACTGTACACGTATTTAGTTTTAAAATAATTTATTTCATACAGTACAAAATGTACTATTTCGAACTTCAATTGAACAAAACCAGAACATTTCGAGCAATCGCAATTTGTTGTTGCGTACAATCGATTTGCATTCATCAGACGACATAGCAAGCCTATCTGTAGGGCGATTCTCTTTAAGATATTAAAACGCAAAATATATATATATAAAATAAATAAATGTTCACAGCACTGTTGCTATGGGTAGGACCATGGTAGAAGAATGCAGGTAGATGCACCAACGCTTGGGAACATTGATATGTCAAAAATTTTTAAAATGTTTTGTCAAACATAAGAAGATTTTTATATGTTTTCTTATACGACGCAAATGGGACGCTGTTCTGATATGAATTTTAAACGATATTTAAAAATTCCTATTATTTTTCATTCAAAATTGTTAATTCCAAAATCGGTTTGACAGTTCATTGTCCAAGTAGCGATGTCGATGTGACCACCTGTATTCTAGAATATAGCGGCTACTTTATTTTGGTCACTAACTTACCGAAAAAATTCGTTAATTATTGAAATTATAATCATTTTTATTCTGAAGATTTTTGTCGGTTACCCAAAAAAGAGTTAGAAAATCCCACTATTTTTGCTGTCAAGACGTATACTTTTAATTGAAAATTTATAAGATATATTTTGATATTTCGTAATATTTCAGATAGGTAGTAATTTTTACAAAATACATTAAAAATTTCCAAGTTTTCATGCCACAGTGCCGATAAATATATTTCCGTTTAAAAAAAAATAAACAAAAAAAAGGATTTTCAAAAAAGTTGATGCCCAGCAAATTCGTCCATGTGATTCCTCCTATAATTTTGATGTCCGTTTTGCCTCTTGATCTGGTTTTTTGCATTACGGCTTGGAGTGAATAAAAGGCTGAAGTGTTATTATTTTTAATTGGTCTATCAGTACAAAAATAAATTCTCCATCGATACAATTTTGCAACACAATTTTTTGGACACTAAGTTTCGTTTCATTGATAAGTTCTTTTCCAAAAAAAAAAAAAACTCGAAGGTTTTCTGATTTATGTGTTTGTTTTCTCTTTCGAGAAGGTTTTCAATTGCAAATATTTTAAATGAGTATGGATTCAAATTGAATACAGTCGAAATGGAAATAAAGAAATACATATTTTTAAAACTTGCTTACTTGATATTTTCGCCCGAACATATAACTTTACAGAATTTCTTAATTGTATAGATGGTAATCTTGACCAAAATGTTAATGAGTAAAGTCAAAATTTCTGTTTTTTTTTTCACAATTACGAATCAACTTAGATCAATGCCATAACATGATCGATGATCTTGAAATGTTAAAGAGAGTAAACTTACCTTGCCGAGTAGGTCGACGCCCGAGTCGCATTCAATCATTTGCCGAAAAACCGAACGAAAGAAGGTAAACAATTGGCGTGGGTTTTACATAAAGCGGTGGTACTTTTTATTTACCTCATAATATTTTATTTTGCTATATTTGTCTGTATGTAGTGGTAGTTGTTATAAAACTGTGTTTGCATAAAATAAAAGAACATTTATAAATACTTTTAAAAAGGGATCTTGCTTCAAAAGAATGTTTTTGAAACATATTATTTTACCAAGTAGTTATGTGTGTTGTTGTGTTTTAATTTTCAAAGGGTGTGGGTGTTATGTTAGATTTTAGTTTACTGAAGCCTATGATACAATACGGGGCAAAATTTGCATAATACTTAAATTGTTATTGTTACGGTTATTATTTCATTTCAATATTTCGAAAATTGTATACAAAAGTTTAACATTATTGAGCCAAGATATCGATTCAGCTTTTTTATATGTATGTAGGTATTTAGCATTATAGTAATCGGTCGGTCGGTCATCGGTCGTTCGTTAAGAAGCGTTCCTCTTTGACGATTTTAGTCCTCAGTCTTTTCAAATTTTTTCCAATAACACGAGATAAATGTTTGTCTTTAAATAACTTTAATTTTCTTACTTACTTACATATGGATATGTGTGTGTTTGTCAGTGGTAGGGTGGGTGATTGATTACTTGTTGGGTGAAATATGACGATAGACTGTGATCTGTTCCTTTGACACTAATTATGATGAGGTGATGCGAAGCATTTGTGAATTTCAAATGTAGTAGCACATTTTGTCCGAACAATGGGCGTAGTATGGTGTGAAGATGTGCAATGCCATATAAGATGATTTTGGATATATTTTATTCTAAGCAAATATTTAGAGGAGGAATGGAAATGATGGTAAAATGCTACATCCAAATGCATTTTTTATTTAATAAGAAAATTTGTGAAAACTGTCAAAGAAAATAAGTATTTTTCTGGTCAAAAATTTAGGTAAAATACATCCTTTAGATGTCAAATGAAAAATCGTGACGGATTTAAACATATATTATTCTTCAATGTCCAATTTTTTTTACACACTTATTTTAAACATTTTGTTGAATATCCGATAGAAAAGCTGCTATAGGCAACTAAAGTACAATCGTAATTATTAAAACGCCTGCGATGCACAATTTAAGTGCAGAGTAAGTGGTCTGGATATATCCCTTCTAAATGTATAAATTTAAGATCAGTTGCGAACATTCGGACAATGAAATCTATAAATGATTTTAGGTTTCAAAAGCTTTCTTCAGACTTTTATGACTGGTGGGGTTTGGTGATGGATGCCCTCTTCGCTTCATAAGAAGCTGGGAGAAAAGAGTTTCCTCTTTCTGGGGATGGGCACATATATTGTATATTTGCTGATCTGACCTGATGTCGCACAAAATCGAAACGGATACACTCTCCACTTTCTATAAAATATGCATTTCTTCTGCCTTTGCAGAAGATATGAAAAAAAGATCTAAAAAATGAAAAATACAAATATTATTCTGGGGAATATCGAGTTAGCGATTTATGCAAACAAAAATAAAAAAAAAATGTTTTTTAATTATGATAAAATTTATTTATTTTTTCTTGTATTTTTTCATTATGTATTATTGTATCTCTCTGTTTGTTTCATTGGCTTTGTTGCATGTTTGTATAAAAGTGATATGATGTATATTTATCATTCGTGGGTACATATATTTGTGGTGAATCTCTTCAAAACAAATTGTATAAAAATCAATTTCAAAACGATGATTGTGTTTTACATTTTTTTTATATTAAGTCCACAGTCGGTAGATCGGCCAGAGTGGTTGTCTATTTGTCCAAAATTGTCTGTTTACATTTTAAAATTGAACCAATGTATCAAAGATCGAGTTTATTTTCTTCTCCATATACCGAAAGTGTAGTGTATATATGTATGTATGTATATGATTGTATGTATAAAAGTTAGCAAATTTTTCAAATAATTATTATGATAAAATATTTCTTAAAACATAATTTTAATAAATATATTTATGCGTATAATTTTTATTTTTATAATTATTATAGATTTTATAGGCATAACATTTATTTATGATTTTGGTACCATTCCCGTGAAGGTTTTTTTTTTTTTTGTTTTGTTTTGCAATTGTATTCCAATTTGTTGTTATTCTATAAGACATTAAACCTAGTAAATATTTTAGCCTTTGTGATAAATAGTTATGTATGTACGTTAGATGTCAACTTTATTCGAAAAATATTTATTGCTTTGTTATGCAGGTGATTGAAAGGAAAATACTAAGCAAAACTATTTTGTTCCAATAATGATTGGGTTTAGATTTGAGTGGGAACGCAATATGTACATACACATTTGATGAATTTCGAAAAAAAAGTCTATACCAAACTTGAAGTAGGTTTTCTGGAACGCAATAAATGTCGAACGTTGAAGAAATCATTAACCGTGGATTTATAGAAATAAAACTATCAAAATGCTTCCTAAGAACAAATGAAAACAATGAGGCAAACCTATTTGTTCTAAAAAGCGAAACATGGTAAATATTGTGCGCATTTTGTGTAAAAGTATTTTTTAAATATATTGTATATTAGACTAAACCAATCACATTTTGTATTAACTTTACTTATCATGTAGGTTTTCGATGAAGGACAAATGTATACACACACATACCCGCGCTCGTAGAAGCCATACATACATTGAAATAGCTTCAGACTAGATCCTATGTTGGATTATTTTCTAACAATAACTTTTAATCTTATTTTCTATATGATATATTGAAAATGTGTCCAATGTTGTTGTTGTTTGTGTTCTGGAGCTAATAATTTCTTAAATATTTGCAATTTTCTTTTTTGTTAAATCACAGAACTTCTGATTGTTACACAGAAGAAGAAGGCACATACTCCAGACCGTATTTGTCTGTACGAAGGATTGAATGAAAAGAATAGGAGAGTAAATCGTGACGAAATATCAACTTGAACTTGGTACGCAAGTGAAACGGAACCAGAACCAAACTTGCCTTGCATATGGATGCATGTATGCACGAACATTTGTGTGTGTGTGTGTGAGTGGTCCAAATCATCGATTATGTTAAGGTTAAACTGGGGAATATCGAGTTAGCGATTTATGCAAACAAAAATAAAAAAAAAATGTTTTTTAATTATGATAAAATTTATTTATTTTTTCTTGTATTTTTTCATTATGTATTATTGTATCTCTCTGTTTGTTTCATTGGCTTTGTTGCATGTTTGTATAAAAGTGATATGATGTATATTTATCATTCGTGGGTACATATATTTGTGGTGAATCTCTTCAAAACAAATTGTATAAAAATCAATTTCAAAACGATGATTGTGTTTTACATTTTTTTTATATTAAGTCCACAGTCGGTAGATCGGCCAGAGTGGTTGTCTATTTGTCCAAAATTGTCTGTTTACATTTTAAAATTGAACCAATGTATCAAAGATCGAGTTTATTTTCTTCTCCATATACCGAAAGTGTAGTGTATATATGTATGTATGTATATGATTGTATGTATAAAAGTTAGCAAATTTTTCAAATAATTATTATGATAAAATATTTCTTAAAACATAATTTTAATAAATATATTTATGCGTATAATTTTTATTTTTATAATTATTATAGATTTTATAGGCATAACATTTATTTATGATTTTGGTACCATTCCCGTGAAGGTTTTTTTTTTTTTTTGTTTTGTTTTGCAATTGTATTCCAATTTGTTGTTATTCTATAAGACATTAAACCTAGTAAATATTTTAGCCTTTGTGATAAATAGTTATGTATGTACGTTAGATGTCAACTTTATTCGAAAAATATTTATTGCTTTGTTATGCAGGTGATTGAAAGGAAAATACTAAGCAAAACTATTTTGTTCCAATAATGATTGGGTTTAGTTTTGAGTGGGAACGCAATATGTACATACACATTTGATGAATTTCGAAAAAAAAGTCTATACCAAACTTGAAGTAGGTTTTCTGAAACGCAATAAATGTCGAACGTTGAAGAAATCATTAACCGTGGATTTATAGAAATAAAACTATCAAAATGCTTCCTAAGAACAAATGAAAACAATGAGGCAAACCTATTTGTTCTAAAAAGCGAAACATGGTAAATATTGTGCGCATTTTGTGTAAAAGTATTTTTTAAATATATTGTATATTAGACTAAACCAATCACATTTTGTATTAACTTTACTTATCATGTAGGTTTTCGATGAAGGACAAATGTATACACACACATACCCGCGCTCGTAGAAGCCATACATACATTGAAATAGCTTCAGACTAGATCCTATGTTGGATTATTTTCTAACAATAACTTTTAATCTTATTTTCTATATGATATATTGAAAATGTGTCCAATGTTGTTGTTGTTTGTGTTCTGGAGCTAATAATTTCTTAAATATTTGCAATTTTCTTTTTTGGTAAATCACAGAACTTCTGATTGTTACACAGAAGAAGAAGGCACATACTCCAGACCGTATTTGTCTGTACGAAGGATTGAATGAAAAGAATAGGAGAGTAAATCGTGGCGAAATATCAACTTGAACTTGGTACGCAAGTGAAACGGAACCAGAACCAAACTTGCCTTGCATATGGATGCATGTATGCACGAACATTTGTGTGTGTGTGTGTGAGTGGTCCAAACCATCGATTATGTTAAGGTTAAACTCGCATTAGAGCTATCTACGCGATGAGATTATCAAGCATTGAGGGTTTCATACTTATTATATATTGCTATATAATGATATGAGCGTATTTGGGGGTGGGGGTATGATTTGCACGAAATTAGGTTGACGAATGACGCAAAAAACGTTTTTTTTTTTTTTGGATGAGCGTTCTAGAGGAGTTGGGTGATTAGTGAAATGCTTTTTATTTTTTTATAAGTATGTATGTACATAAATCATACACTGTATGATTTACGCAAGCGTATGCAATGGTATAGATTAGATTTATATGTATGCAATGTATGCAAGTTAGGTATGTAGATTCAATTTTGGGGGGAAATAGTCAACATGTTTCCATGCCATTATCTTTGTCAATTAGAGTAGTTAGATGTTTAATTGTATGTATGTACGCATATGAATACTATAGTTATACGTTGTAGGAGTACAAGAACAAAAACAAACGGAAAATGTGTTTTTGTTTTCTTTTTGGAACATTTACACGGGTGTTCGTCGGCGGCCGGTCTATGGGCTTTAGCATAGGCCTCGCTGGATTTAATGCAGTGGATTGGCTGTGGCATAAAGACAATCCTGGTCGGAGGTCATTGAATAGTTGGCAGAGTCACGGTCTTCTGGTATGGTTGAATTTAAGAGGGTGTTTTCATAGCCGTTTTTGGAAAAAGCATGATGACCTGCTCCCAATCCCAGGTGACCATATGGCGATTCAGCACCTTTTACATACGGCAGACGTCTTAGAATATTGGGATTGGAGTAGCGTACGCCATTGGGCAGTGTGGTATGCGTCACTTGTGACGGATGCTGTGGAGGTGGGGGTGGTGGCGCCGACTGGTCCTGATAGCAATGGGCGGTATTGTTATGACCAGACATGGCCACTCCCGAATTGGCATATAGGGGTGTTTTGAATGAGGTCATATTGGAACCGGCATTCAGTGATTGGGTCATGCAGTGGGCGGATGTGGCATACACGGCCGATTGCGATTGTTGTGACTGCGGATGGGAGAAGTGTCCATTCGACGGCAGCGGCATGGTACTGCAATGTTGCGAGTAATCGAATTTTTGTTCTGGCTGTGAGCGTTGTGGTGGCAGAGTAGCACTATTGGCATTGGCACCTCCGCTGGCGAAGCTGGACATGCGCATATTAGTGCAACGGCCGTAAGGCTCCTCTTGTATAGCGGGCTGTGGGGGCTTGGCAGGTGGCTTACAGGCGGGACGTGGCCTTATAACAACTTCTACTTCTCGTTCTTCGGCAGAGTGGACGCCACTTGACGATTCGGAAGGAGCTCGATCGGGTGGTGAAGTTGTACTTTCTGTGCCCATTGATGTGGTGTCACTGCGCGGTGTTAAGGCTTCCTGAGGAACACCCGAATCAGCACGGCGTAAACAGCGAGGTGTGGAACTTGATGTTATCTGCAAAATATTCAAATTACAATAAACAAAATACTCAAAATATTTTGGAATACTTACATGAGCTTCATTTGCATGGACAGTAACCGTCACAGGTGCCAATGGACTGACTAGATGCTCCGGAGAAGAAATCTCAGGTATGGCGTGTGGGGCCCTGTCCGCTATGGGTGGTGGTGGCGGAAGAGGCGGCTCCAAGTCTCTTGTCGAAGCATATGTTACACTGTCATCCCTCACACAGGCCAGGAGTTTGCCCTCCTCTGAGATGTTATCGTCTCCTAGCATGCCGTTGCTACCACTATTCGGACAATTGACATAATCTCTGTGGGAATTCATAGATGTTGATGTATGGCCGCCGGTTGTTACCATTGATGAGATCAAATGTTGTGGCGGTGGTGGTAATTCTTCATACTCGCTTAGGCGTAAAACGCTAACACCGCCAGCCGGTGGAGCCTTCGAAGAGATGCCACAGCCAATGGTGTTGCCCACTGTTGCACCACCTCCCATCGCATTGGCTGGCGGAGCAGATCTTAGTGTCGCATATTCTCCGTCATCAATTTCCCCCGTAGCACTGGCAAAACATAACGCGGTTCCACGGGCCGTATTGCTGCAAAGCAAATAGGTGTGTATTAGTTATTTAAACGAATTCCTCAACGTGTTTGCATCTACTTTGAGAACATCTCTACAATCAACTAGGACACTGAAACAATGTTTCTACACAAGTTCTAGTTGGATGATGAAAGAAAATGGATGAACGTCTTAAATATGTGGGGTAAGCAGTAACCTAGAAAAATCAAAAATCTATTTTTACATTTTTTGCAAAAGTCTTTTATTACAACTTGGATTTTTCCGCTGCAATGTTGGTTTTGGACACAGCTAGTGACAAATTGCTATCCATATTATTTTTTGATTCTAAATTAGCATGAGAACTTGACTACACCAGTTAATAAATCACCTCTACTATCACCCCCAACTATTAGTTGCATAGATTTCGCTTGCCATATAAAGCGATGCAGCGCTTCTTTGTTCTTCTGCTCCAATGATACCCTATTTTAAATAGTTGTAACACTCTCTCTGTTCATATCAAAAAGGCCTTTTCTAGTAGGTCTCCGCGGGGATCCCTATCCATACACAGCGTCACAGAAGTGCCGCCTAGCTCACCACCGACTAATCTATTGGCTTATAAGAGTCTAAAAAGCCTGTGAACTACTTGTAATCCTTGGTAGCACTTCTGATCTTATCACAGATAATTGTGATGTAACCCGACGCCTTAACCGGATATCGAAAGTTTCTCCTAGGAACTTGAAATAGTTGGCGCTCGGAATCATGGTACAAGCTTCCACGTACGTAACTACCGCTCCACATTGAGGATCTTACTGTGTCTTCGACTTGGTCTTTAGGAATTGACGATACGACTTGCTCAATACATGTCAAACATAACCGAAGATGGTTTGCCTTTGATAAAACAAGTGTCACTATTACTGTTCACATGTGGCTTTTTTGGCTTCGGTTAAAATAACACGCGAATCTCTTCGCATCTGTCACATCTAGTCACGGTGGATATTGTGACTTGTTGTTGTCACAACATTAGAACTGACAATGGAGTAATGGCACCCCAAACTTAATTTAATAATTCATCTGGAAGTATAAATAGATTTGATTTTTCTTTGGGTTACTGGCTTATTTTAAATTGTTAGTTCGGTTAAATGGTTCGAATCTATTTTGTTAGTAGGTGGCAGACAAGTAATTAGATAATCTAAGTAATGAAATGTATGTATGTAGATATATACAATTGAGTTTAATAAGACAAATAAAAATTAAATAACAATAAACAGGCGACAAGCGGAACAAAAATAGTTTCTCAACAACAACAAGAACAATAATTTGTTGGTGCTAAATCCATTATCTTTTTCAATTTGCGTCAAACAGTAATTCATCTTCATCTAAAAGTTCTCTTGGAATGGATTGCTTTGGCGGATGTATAAATGAATGGATGCTATGATGATACACACAAAATGATACCCACCAACAGAGGGCGGTGGGTTAAGTAACGAGTAAACTATAAGATATTGGTATTTGAATATGGATTAAAACAATAATATGTTATTCCATTAGGCCGATGTGCACTGGTGTTGTGGTTGGATTGTGGAAGGGTGGATAATTCAAAACAACAAATTAAATTAAAAAAAAACAAATAATTATTAACAAATCGTGCACTGAGGTTATAAACATGTTAATCGGTGTTATTTATATTTAACAACAAAACAAAAAGGAAACAGGAGACATTTCAAATCAAATCGAAACAAAATCAAAAAAGACCAAACTAGGAACTCGTTCATTTGTATTCACTAGACTGCCGCTAAGCAGCAGCCGAACTCTAACAGTAAAGTGAACCATTGAAGAACATGAACGTTTTTGTGATTGATGTGTGGGCTAAAAAACGATTTTTTACCGCTTGCCATCGTTTTGTTGGTGATGGTCACCAGCAATTAGTCGATGATGATGATTATCATCGTCACACGTACTCGTAACTTCATTGAATGTAACTTTTAACTTTGGTGAACTTGGCTGCAGTTTCGGCCAATAGATATCTTCGGCAGCCATGCTGTCGTTCAGGCCATCTGCACTGGGTGTATTGGTCATGCGACTGCCACAACCAACACCTCCGCCACCACCATGCTCCGAACCATTTATTTTGTGTTCACCGCCACCTCCACTGCTGTCGCCCGTTCCGATTGATGATGTGTTGCCACCCAAATTAGTGGAATTGTTCAAGCTGGCGGTTGTGGTATTTGTTAAACTGCCACGATTATGCATTAGCAGAGGCTGTGTGGTAGCCTTTCCAATGATGGAATATGCATCCAATGGTGGTAATTTGAAACTCCATTTACGCTTAATGGTCAGGCATAGCCAGATCACAATCCAAAGTAGAATGTGCATAACGCTTACCAAGGCTGAAATATACACGAAGAAGAAGAAGAAAAAAGAGAAGAAAAGAAAAATAGTGAAATTAAACAAAGAAACATTTGCCATGTGAGGATAATCCGTAGTTGAACTAATCGGTATAATTATTTGTTTTTTTCTTGTTCAATACAAGTGTTGAGTTCATTCCCAGCTCTTAGAGGAATAGGGCCAATTTATTTATACATAAATACTAGGGATGTGAATTGGGACGTGATTGTTTAACGGATAGACTGAATATAAAACCAACCCATGTTTGGATCCCAATCGGCATCACTACATAGTCGCAAGTCGCAAAGAGAAAAGAGGAAAATCTTCAACTTTGTAATTTAATATGCTTGAATGCTTGAAAAGTCGTTGCAAACAAAAGGCATTCAATTGTTGTGTGGCAATACCAATGTCCGTCCGTACATGCAACACAATTTGCAACAACCGACCCTTTGTGGTTTTTACCCACATCCAACACTCATCGTGACAGTCAAACAGGTGAAAATTGACTGCATTGTCATGGCAGAGGGTGGGGGTAAAGAAAGGGTCTATGTAGTTGTGTGTGAACGCATTTCTTTCTATATGACCTTCATGCCCGGACGCACGTATCTGAGGAAAATAAATGATTTTCACACATTGTATATTTTTCTTTCTCAGATGTATACGAATGAACGTTGTTTCAGCAGGGACTTTAAAGATTTAAACTTAAACAAACTACGAATTAGGAACAACTAACACAATTACAATCACGTATAGTTGCCAGCACAGGAAGCATTCCCGAATAATAAGGCATGTGAAGCGTGTCAATTTCAACCAGTTCTTTAATGTCATATTACGAAATGGAATATTTTCTCTCTCTCTCTCTCTCTCTCTCTTTCAGTCCCCCGATTTCAAAAGATAATTGACCGTATTTCGACTTACCCGCCATAAATGTGGGACAATGCAAATTGTGTCGATAGGTTGCACTTAAATCATTGAGCAGCGGCGCCTTCACCACTGACAATGCCAGCACATAGCACAGCGATGCACAATGGGCAAAATATATCCACGACTGGCTCGACTTTAGGGTGATGATAGAACGGTCTCGCATTTTGGCAGCCAAGCGTCCATGGCCATACAAATACATGATCATTGAGGAAGACAACATTAATATAGCCGAGAGAAGGAACAGGGCAAGCGTAACGGTGGCGTTCAGTATTAAGCCAGGATTTTGGATGGGCTGAGCTTCACTGTAGATTTGCAGTTTGAAGAGATTCGATATTCCAACGAAACTGAAAATGATATCGCATGCGGTGGCTATCATCTGGACACTGAACACGGTAGCAAATGATTTGGCGGTGTTCCAGAAGACGGCTGGGTAACGGACACACCATACCAGCAGTGCGAACACCAGATTCACAAACTCCGCACTGGGCGGTTGAGTAAAGATATTCACATCGATGGGTTTCTCAATGCCAAAGAATAGCTGCAACATTCCGGCAAATCCGTCCAGCCTCACATTGCCATTGTTTGGTTGGAGATCTACATCGGTACTTGGCGTAGATGTATCAATGGTGGTCATCTCGACTAGATATTCGCTGGAATCGTTTAGATTTAAATCTCCCACCAAATACTCGGGTTCGATTTCCACTTGACTCTCTTCGGGGAGTGAAAGTTGGCGCTTGAGTCTCTTCACTGATTTACTTTTAATTTCAATAATTTTCGAATTGCTTGAGACCGGGGTGGAGGGCACAATCTCGGGCAATTTTTCGGGCTTGACGATGTGTATGTTACTGTCGCGTGTTGTCGTACTTATTGTGGTCGACGATTTGGGATATATAGCAGCTCTGGCACGACCAATGTCCAGCTCCTCAAAAGATGAGGGTCTGTGTTCATAGATACGACCCGTTGAGGGATACTCAAATTCATCGAAACGATTGACCTTAGGTGGAAAGTCTTCCAGACCCTCAGGCATATTGGCACTGTTAATTTCACCCGAGCGTCGGCCACCATGGTGGTGAGTTCTACGCTGTGAGGCAGACGAATTGGAAATTTTTCTCTGCCGATGATGGCCATTGTGTCGGCGCGATGATTTGCCACTGTGGGAGCTATGATGATGTTGGTGATGTTTGGTTGGGGCCAAAGCAATTCTCTGAATTTCAGTTGACGTTGCGGCTGAGGGCTGAGTAATGGCGGGAAAGAAGGGATCTCCGCTGCCAAAAGAAGATGTTTCCTCGGACCATGTTGTCATCGCCGAGGTTGTGGCATCAATGGCGATGTTATTATTATTAATATTCTGGGTGGTTAATTTATTTGTTATGGTTCTTGTTGCTGTTGTTTTCATGGAGGGTGTTGGTTTGGTGGAAGTTGGCAATTTTGTTGTCCCAGCAGAAGAAGTTGTTCTTATTAATGTCGTGGTACTTGAAATTGGTGAGGTTGTTGTTTCTGCAGCAGCAGCGGTAGCAGTAGTAGTAGATGTTGTTGTTGTTGCCATCGTCGTCGACGTCGTCGTGGTTCTGGCTTTTCTTATATCATCCTCTATTGTTATCCAGTCATTTCCTTTTGCCTGCCGATTGTCTCCATTTTGACGAATGCCATTTTCTGTTGTTTGTTTTTCCGATGACTTCGCGGTGCCAGTGCCTTTAGCTTTCATTGGTATTTTAGCATCCTCTCCTGCTTTACCCTGGAATTTGTCATACTTTGTGCTTTGATTTTCGACAGCTTCAATTAAATCCGGCAATTCAAGGAATCTGCTCTTGCCAACTGCTGGCAATATGACATTCTTTCGTTTATTGCTGCCATACTGGTGTCGCAAGTCGGTACTCCACAAGCTATTGGCATTGCCACCGGTGATGGTGGCACCGCCCCCACCTCCACCACCACCACCTTCATCACTGAAAATGGTGTCATTCAAATATTCATCATCTTCTTGCGACTCATAAGTACGAGTGTCATTTTGATAAGGCGAAGCCATTACCGACATCACAACGAGATGTCGACGATTGACGCTCATAAAATCCAATTCAGTTTGCCAAATAGTTTCTGAAAGAAAAACAAGAAACATTGTGAGGTGCTCATGAAGGGTATTGGAGGTAATACAATTTTATAGTATTTGTAAGGCATCATATTCCGTATGGGAGTTCTGATGGGACTCTTTCTTTCTAAAGAAGAGGAATGTGTGTTTCCACGAACTAGAACTGTGAGTTGGTTATATCTTAAGAAACAGGAAACAATAAACTAAATTCCAGAGAATCAGATTTGTCCGAAAGTGTCCAATCTATGTTATGTTTCGTCGTATTTGATCCACTGTCCACTCTACGCATCAAGGAATAGCTCGAAATAGACCCCCCCCAACTGTAAATGTTATGAAAATTAACAAAAGCTTTGTATATATGTACACATGTGTGTGTGTTCGTTCGATGAGCACTTTGCGAGTAACTGCATCACTACAAATGCAAAAACCAATATAAATTTCAACGGCCATGGATAGATAGCAGCTTATCTACAAATCATAAAATATGGATCCATGTTAATAACGTCGAGTTGTGAACAACAATATGGAGCAACCAACAAAATACATTTTCCGTTTCTCTTTGTTTTATTCCAGAAAATGAAATTACTGCGGATGTGTACCACACAACGACTCTACTCTACACACAGACAACGGGTAATGGACTCGTTACCCAAATGGATGATTACAACATATTAGGGAGTAATTTACATTTGCATACAAGTCTCGAAACTTTCTCATTCCATGAACGACCCAAAGGCCCTGGTCGAGACTTGTTCAAACTTTGGATTGTGAGTAACGGTAAGTTTGCATATATATGTTTTTTTACTTCGTGGTCAATACCACGAATTGGAAAAGTACGAGTTGCAAGGAAATGATAGAAAAAGACAATAAAAAAATAAAGTGAGCCAAATTACGGTTAATTAATTTGCATTACTTTCACCTTACCAAGCAATGAACAAACGAAGCAAAAATTTTTGCCACAGCTATCCCCACAAAAGTTTAAAAATGAAAAAAAGTATATTTCATAATATGCGTGGGACTTCACGTTTTACTTAAGTCTGCTATGAAGCCCAAAAATATGGGCCTGATTTTCCTGTGCCTCCGCGCAATATATTTAATTTCTTAACAAGAATTGCTCACTATTCTGATACCTCAACAGAAATCGACAAACTGACTGATTCCAAATTGTTTAAACTTTTGGTCAGCACATACTTCCTACAACATGAGCATGTTAAAATAAAGAGTTTTATGATATTTTGTAAATCGGTGCACAAGCTGTGGAAAGCGCAAGAAAAAAAACCAGCAAGGAAAGGTCAAAAGTCGGGCGGGGTCGACTATATGATACCCTACATCACTATGAGTTTGGTAGAGCATATTGGGAATTCATCTGAAGTAGATCATACCGCCTATCAACCAAATATCATTGCTGTATGCTGGAGTTTCACCAAATGGTAAAATTCGGTTGAATATGAAAAAATCTATTCAATTTGGGCTAATATTATATATATGGTGAACAATAACCGTAAAATCGAAGCTATATTTAAATCTGAATCGATCTCAATAGAATTTGGCAGAGGTATTTTCGAACTGTGTCTGTATCTGATATCTGATTATTGTTGTGGAGTTCATATTACGCATGTGAGGGACTTAAAACCCGAAATCAGATGAAACATATATATGGGAGCTATAGCTATATCTGAACCATCTTTGATGTACTTGCTTCTAGATTGAATTTGGTCGGATGTGCCAAAATGCAGGTCATTTGGACTGATAATGGCCACTTGGTGCATAATTAACCCAAAATCGGTTGAAAATATATAAGGGAGCTATATCTCAAATTAAACTGATTCTCCTCAATTTCAATAGGGTTCGTCCTTGGGCCAAACAAATCTTGTTTGGAACATTTCATCTCAGCCGGATAAACATGGACAGACGGACGGACTGACATGCAGAAACTCATATTCCCTTTGAGGGAAAAATCCGAGTCTCAACCTAAAGTGTCATCACTCGCCAAAGCATTGTTTTTGGTTTAAAAATCATCCAATGACCGTCCCTGGCTACCATTTAAAAAAAAACTCCACCCTAGGACACGTTCGTTGCCAGTAATCCTGGTCCACCAATTTATCTAATGTACATTGTTGAGTGTCATGCATGAAAAGGGGTTTTATTTGTGTGTGTGTGTGTGTGTGTTCGTTTGTTTGTTTGTTTGTATATATGTGGATGTGAATGAGATTAGCGGTCGATTTCGTGGTATTATTATCGAATGAATATTAAAGTAACAACAATGGAATAATATTGCCAAGGCAACCGCGTTGGCAGTAGAACCATCCAAGTTTGTTTTTAACACCGCTGATGCTCAGTTCGGTTCTGCTCGGAGTAAGTCTTTTGATTTTGCTACGTAATTTGTGAACAATGTGAACGAACACAATATGACTTGGAAATCCTTTTGATGGATGCAAAGGAACAACTTTCGCTGGCACAAACACAAAGTCGTCGAATGACAAAAGCCATAATCCGTTTTAAGACGGCACAGCCAGTTGCCATGATTGCGCCAATAAAAATGCTCCCCAATTTATTTCAAAGGATTTCGTTTCCTAGGCAATGTTGGATTAGTTCAATGGGGGAGTGGAATATGCGGGCCGTTTGTTCACACATTGTTAGGAAAATTCGCGGTTTTAATCAAATGAAAGTGGTCTGGGGAAGCTCCCAACCCCTACATTCCATTATGCAATTCCTTCGCAAATGTGGTAAATGTTCCAAGTTATTTGGGCTAAGACCTTTGGCAAAAATTAAAAGATTTGATTTAAATGAAGACGTTGAAAACAGGCTCGCTTTTGAATGGTAAGTCAGTGGGGAAATAAAATTAAATTTAACAGAACGTTATGTTTTCCCTACACCTATTGTCTTTTGGGAGATATGTTGCCTATCATCCAAATATAATTTATGGCAAATTGCATTTACATAAGAATACTGAATATCGGAAGCACAGTTCCTTTTTTAAGTAGCACAGTTCTTTTTAACGGGTAGATTAAATTTATTTAGTTTTAGAGTTGTGCCAATCCAGTTCGATCGAACAAACTAGTTCCTTGGACTCCGATCGTTTGTAAAATTCTGCGTATGAGTGATATGAAATATATTAAATCACACATACGTCTTGCAGCTGGTGTACTGAACTTTGAACTAGATTGGCCCAACTCTAGGTAGCTTACCGTTAATTTAAAAATTTTGTATTATAAGGTAATTTTTTATTAAGCAGTAGCTGTATTTGAATCAGTTTACAAGAACAACTATTTTATAGAATTCTCAACACTCTGCTACTACTTTGTATTCCATCCACATACATACAAAGCAGGCTACATTAAATTTGTCATTTCGTGTGTAACTCATCTTAATAATCATTTTAGTTTAGTAATCGGTATTTACAGACATTGCTTTACATAAGTTACTTTCCAAAGGGTAGAGGTTATAAAAAGTTCGGCCCGGTCGAGCTTAATTGCTTTTTAACTTTTTAATGCTTATTTTCCGATTGTAATATTTGCTATTTACAGGGAGAGATGAAAAACACTGCAACCAACATCAGACTGCTGTCATTTCTAAGCCACTTCTCCGACAGCTGTTAAAAATATTCCAGTGACAGCTCATCATATTGTTTACAAGCGTACAAAAGCACTTTGGTGAGAACTTTCCAGAAAAAAAGTTATTCGTGATGGAATTCAAGCGTGATAGTGTGATTTCTTAGCATTTAAATGTGAATAAATCTTTTGTGTCTCGTACCATCGCTCGTTACCGTAATACTGGTAGCGTGTCCCGACGTCAAGGATGTGGATGCAAGAAAACAGCAACATCAACAGAAATGGTTCGAAAAATTAAGAAGCGACTTGATCGAAACCCGCGTTGCATTGGCCGATGAGAAAACATTCGTTGTCCAGCCGTTGGTTGACAAAAAAACGATCGTGTTTACATGCCAAAGTGGTCAGCTAAAAATGTGTACCTTCGGTTGGCCACCAAAACTCTAGCGCCGGCTATGGTGATGGTGTGGGCCGCCATAACAGCCGACGGCCGCTCTCTGCTCGTATTATCGACCGTGGCATCAGAATAAATTCCGAATATTATCGCGAAAATATACTGGAGGGTGTATTGGACATTCCAACAGGACTCAGCACCATCGCACTCAGCACGCGCCACCCAAGAATGGTTGCAAAATGAGGTTTGTCGCTTTGTTTCCCGCGTAGTTCGTGCCAAAGGTGACCAATTCGAACAAATCTAAACTTTTTCTAAAATTTGATGCTATTTCCGACAATATTTGCTTTCATTCAATAAAATTTAAAAAAATATAGAAATTATGCCGTTTGACTTTTTGCAGTTTTTTTTTCACCCTGTATCTCTCATACTTCTTTGCTTATCTATCGGTCTTAGCTTTATCTCACTAACTCGTATTTATAATCACTACCGGATTTATTGGTTTTATGTATGCGTGCATGGTCATTTACGAATGGAGTATAGAAGCTTGGTATTGAATCGCGACATTCAAACGTTGAGTAGTAAAGAGAATAAATAAGGCTGTGTTTTTAGTAACATGTAAACAGTGTAAAGAAAAGACGTTGGCATAATAACAGCCGCTTTTGTTATAAACTATTTCAATTATTTTAAATATAAGGCTAAGGAGAAAAAAATATAGAAATATTTATTGAAATATTGGGTCAATAATAAATTTTAAATCTACAGCTTCTCAATTTTGTATTCGCCTTCCCAGTACAACGCGTTATTAACTCACTCACTGGGCCATTCCATTTAAAGTGAAATGCCACTTGATTATGTCGCATGATTTTAATTTGAAAATTCAAAATTTCACAATATTACCCCGCTTCGTGTCCCTCAATGCAACGCTTCTCGCTGCTTGTTTGCATCTCATGTGAAAAACATTAGATTTTAGATATATATGAATGCTGATTCAATTACCTCTTGGCAAAAGTCCATTTTCAATTATCCGAGCCTCGAGTAGCAGTCGCGGCAGCAACAGACACATGGCGATTACAATGTGGACAAAGGCTGCGGTCGGTCCGCCGTGTGTCCACAGGGCCCGCAGAGTGCCACCTCGTGATTCTTCCTCCAGACCGTCGTGGGGTGCCATGGAGCAGCGTTGCTCCTTAATGCTGGTCGCCAATTTAATTCCGTCATTGGCCATATTGCCAACCTGCAAAGTAGATAACAAAGACAAAGGGCACTTAAAAAATTTCCATCCAAACGAGAAGATACAGTTGGTACCAACTCTCTCTCTCACACACACACACATTGGTATATATATTTTTTTGCAGGTTCGATTCAACCATCTATGCTAAGTGCATTTGAATACATAGGGGAAGTTGGAAACCATGGTACAATGAAGAGAAGGTAGGTCAACTTTGAAAAAATTGCAAGTATAGAGGTCTACCTGTTTGGCTTGTAACGTCAGAAATAGTATCAAAACAATAATAAAATCAAACAACTTGTTGCATTTATTTTGAATAAATAATTGAAAACCGCGAAAACTGAATGAAAGGTCAACACTTCTTTTCAAAACCAGGTTCTATATATCTCTAAAGGATTATTTCGCTACAAAAACTCTAGATTTTGTCGATGCATACGATGAAATAAACATTTTGAAAACATCCGAATTTGAATATTTTCTGAACAATTTTTTTGTTATTGACAAGAAAACATATACAAAAACAAATAAAGATGACATATTAAGCCAAGAAAATAAAAAAATTGAAATCATATGGTATCATAGCCCTACCTTGATATCATTGTACCATGTTGGAAACTATAAATTGCTCCATGTGACATTTAAATGTCACAAGTGTGTCTACACACACCCATTCACACATATGTATGTGATTGAACTTCTCTATAAATTATTTTACTAGTATTGAATTGGAATCCGGTCCATCGACCCACATCATATTCTGTCACATCGGACTTCAGATCATAAGTGTGTGTATGTGTGTGTGAGTGTGGCGGGCATTGTTGTAAAAATCAAATGGGATTTTGTTTATGTAATTAAGAATTTGAAATAACCGTTTTTTTGTTGATCGAAAACACAAACATCCACACAGAGATAGATTGTTAGAAATATTACCCATACATATGTACATATCTCAGTATTGTATGTGTGTGTGGATGTGTACTTCACTTTTAAATCGAACGTTTATCCTGAAATGTCCATTCGGTGGAACTCTTTTGTGACGAATATGGAGGTTGAAGTTATGCTGGTTTGAAAACGAATGAACCTTAAGTACATTATCGGTATGTGAATGAGCTGCAGTCAGCTGTGATCATTGATTGTGGCTGTGAGGAAGCTAACACAAAAACCTACCATACATTTAATGTTTATATGTCAATATTATGCGAAAAGTTACATTAGAGTATTTGGTGGATGTTTAGAATAAAATTGGAGGGATCTTGAGATTTTGAACGTAATTTCAAACAAAATGTGTGATGCATTGTTCCTGTCTAATTGTATAATCATGACTTGAGATGACATATTTTCGTTTTTATTTCAGAAACCGGTGTTAAAATTCAGTACTTTGATTATATAACATGAACTTAAAAGCTAAGGAAGGCAAAGATTCAGAGAAGAAAATATTATTCGCTTTCCCGACAGAAACATACCCTCAGCGTATGACCGTCTCCGCTAGGAGGTCAATTCGATATATTTTAGGAGTAGTAAACCTATACATATAATTCTAATTTCATCTAATTTCGGTAAAAGTATTGGCATATGCAAAGTTTGGGGTAAATCGGGAACTAATTCCACATCTATGACAGTCATGATTATCCGAAATTGTACGTCAATATCTCCAATTTTCGTATCTGAACTAAATTTGACACAAATGTTACGGTGAGCAAAGTTCAGACTTAATTGTGGACTCTGCAAGCTTCACATGCGAGTTATTACTTTTCAAAATTTTGACCATAAAGTGTGGCATAAAGTGGACTGGACTCATTTTTCCACATCTAAATTCGATCTAAATTTAAATATTACAATGTACCAAGTTTGGATTAAAACGGGTATCCCTTTTGAGAGTTATCATGCTAACCGCGGTCAGACAGACTATTGAACGTGGCTAAATCGGCTCCAAATGTCTTGAAACGCCCAAAGAGACCAAATGTCTGAAACAATTATTTCGATGAGACACATTAGCCGTAACTCCAAACAGTTATTTGATAGTAATTTCATGCATATGTAACAAAATAAAACGTTTACCCCTCAGCATATCAGGACTTTTCGATTTTTTTGCCCCATTAACGAGATCTGATACCATTTGGAAGAGGAATTCGACCTCCATAAATAAATTCGACTTTGTTCACAGCCACCCTAATGTCAGTTCCTGGATGGAAAAAATAGGTGTTGAACAGATACATCACTCTGACATGATGGTCAGTTTACACAGATCAACTGCTGAAAAAAACACACACAAAAAACACGCAAAACACACACACACATTTGGTGATGTATCCTTTTGTGATGTTTGAATTTTAAAATGAACGCCTGTAGTTTATTTAAACACAGCTACACTCACACACACTCACACCCAAACATGTTGGTGTGATTGTATGACCATCATAGGATAATGTCGCTGACAGTGGCTGGAATGTTTGATGATTTGTATGACAGTGTATGTGTGAGCATGTGTGTGTGTGTGTGTCAGTGTTTCTCTGTGATCTCTGAGGTGGTTATTTGCGAAATGAATTTGAGTGCTTCAGCTTTGGCTTCATTTATATTGCATCTCCGTGTACACATACACATGTCTTTTTTCTATACATATATATCTGCGTGTGTGTGTGTGCGTGTTTGTGCTGTTATAACACTTGCTGTTAAGGTTCACTTGCCGCTTGTTCCACCGAGCACAAAAAATGAAACACATTTCCCCGAACACCACACAAACTCCTGTTTTAAATGCCCGGTCCTGTACACATCCTTGTTCATATCGAAGCTGGTGTTTGTTGTGTCGGTTAACCAGATTGCCATAATATTTGTTATCATCATTACACATTAATGCACACAAATATAAACAGAGAGAGCGATGTGGAAAACTGACTGACAATATTGGTCGGTTGGACTAGCCGGCTGACTGACTGACTGGCTGCTTGGCTGGCTGGCTGGCTGGCTGGGTGCTTGCTTGTTTATGCTCATCATAAAACAAAAAGTGCACCGAACTGAGGTCGTCTTCTTCGACTGCAATCAGTGAATATAGTTTCTCTTTTGTTCTGTTCATGAACTTAAATGAAGGCTCGTGTTTGAATGCCGGGGTGCTCTACACAAAGTCGATTACGTTTATGACAAAAGCTTGTGTTTCGGCTGACCACTATCTGCCTTGCAGTAAATTACGAAATGTTAATCATCGGGGGAACACAAAGCCACCAACTTGAACAAAAGTTCATGGCCGACTAACTGTTCGGAGTTGCTTTGGCTTGACCCCTCGCGTTTGTCATTGTTCGTTTCTAAAGCTCACTACGTGGCCCAATCACCAACTGAAGATTGATCTTTAGCCACAGCACCAGTGGTCCATTGAGCACAATAATACAACACAATAGCCAATTATAGTCTTTAATTTATATACTTCTCGAGTGGAAAAATATGGAGCATGAACTACTTTAAAAATCCAATAGATAACACTTTTGGCAAGATGCAATTCGAAGCATTTAAGTTGTAACGCAAGAATTCAATTTGTAATTCAATTTAAAACATCAATTGAAAATTTTGAATTTTTAATTCGAATTATTTCATTTGTAATTCCAAGAAGCAAATGTGAATGGGAAAACTCGACCTACAGATGAAACGATTCGAATAAAAATGAAAAAAAAAATCAAATAAAAATAGAATAAATCAAACTTCAATTGTTTTTCAACGAATTTTTAGTATAATTCTCAAATAACAATTTAAACTTTTAGATTTAGAAACAAATTTCATTTCACCAAACTATGTCTAAACCTTTATTCAAAATTGTTCGTCTTATGTGTTCTTTAATATCTGGAATTCAAGACCAACCATGATTACAAAATGTCAAAGTATTACTATACTCGTGTGGGAGGTAAATGTATGAAACCCCTTAAAAAGGCATGAAATTGAAAATATCGCTTTGCTCATAATTCAACAGGTCATTGAATTATAAACATATTTCAAAATTTCTTCGAAATCACATGTAATATGTTATGTGGACCGAATAAAAAATAACGACTGAGTGCTGCACTGGAGTGTAATAATCTGGGATATCTGCTGCTGACACATTTCAAATTTATCATAATCCAGTAAATTTATTCAGACACATCCTTGTTGCCAATGGCGCAAAGGAGGACATCCACCCAAAATTACACATCCACAACCAGGCTTTACAATTAAAGGATGTTGACGTAAGTCTGTTTTCCTGCTGATATTCGTCTTAATGCACTTGTCATCGTATGCAATGCCAGACAGAGACTGGTAGCAGATTTACTCCTCATTCTCCGCCTCCTCCTTGTCGTTCTTCTGCTATTCAGAGAAATGCAATAAGGAAAAATAAACATAATCAAATTAAAACAAACTCAATACAAAGGCAAACAAGTTGGTGACAGACATGTCGGTGTGCGTGAGTGAGTGTATGTGTGTGTTTGTGACAGACTAACCGAAAATCACATAGACCGAAACTAGTTCGATAGACGAGACACATTGTGATGAGAACTTTTAATTAAAGCCTAAAAACGAATTGAACACAGTTGGCGGCGGTGGCCTGTAGTTATGCCAGTCAGGTCCACACTTGCCGATCGATAGTATTGATTGTTAGTTACGGTCAATTGTCACCATTGGACTCGGCTGGTGATGGACATCGTGTGTGTGTGTGTGTGGATTTGTGTTTGTGTTGAGATTGTTAAAACCAAATTTGTCAAACAGAGATTTTATAAAAGGTGTTTCAATTTGAATGTAAACGAAGATTTCTAACAAGTAATCCTGGAAACTGTCCAATTTATATGGGGATTTAAAAAAATATTTTGAAAATGCTATTAAACGATAACAAAGTCTGGTCATTGGCTGAGATGCATGCATTTTTGTATATTTTAATTCTATTCTGAATTTTTATTTAACAATAACATACTCTACAGTAACTTACCCAACAAAAAATTGCGGAACACTAAATGAATTCAAGTGGAAAGAAATATTGAAACCATTGCGATATCGCTCAAGAATAAATGAGTTCCACTCTTTTTAGGTAACGCAATTTTGGGGATATTTTTATCATTAGATGCCTTTGTGAAATACACCAGCAAAGAAATCTGGTCCCCATCCTTTGAAATTTGAATTTTACGCTTTTCTTTCGAAACCAACTTTATAATACAACTGAATTGAATTCTGCAACTGTCTTGATAGTTATCAAAAAAGATCGGCGAAATAAAAACGGCGCTAAAACTGTCACAGCAATATTGCTGTTGTCGTTAATTTGAAAAGAAAATATCAAATACCTCTCAAAATCATTTGCATAATGGGATGTTGCCGAAGATTTTGTTCTAAAAAATAGTTGTAGAAATATGTTTATTCTTCCGTGTTTAAAACATTAGTTTGACAAACGTCGGACACAATCGAAGAAAACAATGTTGAGCCGTAGGAAACACTACTATCTAAGGCCTACACCTCAAAATTTTTAAATTTAATCATTGAACATTTAAAACAAATCTCTTTTGAAATAATGATTGCTTGTGCGTTGCTCTAGAGCATAGAACAACCAGAAAGGTTGCTTTATTTCGAAGGGCATAGGACACTAATGTAGAGTCTTCCTCCTGTTGTTGTATCATACTCCAGAGTAAGTTACATTCCAAAAAGATTCTAATATACGGGTTGGCAGCATTATTAGTGACCCTCACAATCTTTATATCTATGCAACCTCACAGCGTTCTTTACAACAACAACCAGAAAGGTTGCTTTATTTCGAAAGGCATAGGACGCTAATGCAGATTCTTCCTCCTGTTATTGTATCATACTCCAGAGTAAGTTACATTCCAAAAAAATTCTAATATCCGGGATGGTAGCATTATTAGTGACCCTCACAATCTTCATATCTATGCAACCTCACAGCGTTCTTTACATATTTATATTACGCTTTTTATTTTAACATAATAAAATAATTCAAATTTATGTACATTTGTATGTAGTTTGAAACTATTTAAATTCATTCATATTGACTTTTTCAATTCGCTGTTTTTACTTACTTTGAATACGGCGGAAGTGAAGAAGAATGGCAGCAGAATAAAAACCACACCGGATAAAATAATTTGCAAATTAAGCTCAGCCACCGGCTCTATTTTCCATGATATCAGAGAGCAGCCTGCAAATCAAAAAGAGGAGAAAAACAATGTTGAAAATGTTATGGATTAATTGTTCGCATTCAAATGGTCTTACCCAGAAATCGATATGCCCCGTGCACGGCCAAATAGCCCTGGAACAACGTCAGTAGAACGCCATACCAAATGGACCACAGCGAGTTCAAGTGCAAATAGTTGTTGTGATCGGGATACATGTTGGAATACATGTTGTTGTATTTGGCATGTTTTCTTTTGGAGTTCATGTACTTCCCGGGCAAATGATTCCCCTGGAAATTCGGATGCGTCGGAAGCTGGTGATGGTTACCACTTTGGCTTTGGCTGCTGCCGCTGGTTAAAACCGAATTCGAAATGCTCGAATTTAGACTGGATGGCACAGTTTTACCCATAGACTCGTATGTAGCCGTCGACGAGATGCTGCTATTGAAATGTTTCGAATGTAGAATAGATGAGCGTTTCTTAGTTTTTGTGACGATGTCGTTATTGTTCTCATAGGTTAACAGCGAACCCCTTATAGACATGACCCTGTTCGTTTGGCGAAATATTATTGTATTTTGTTGTTGTCTTTTGTCAAATAAAATAAAAATCAATTTGGTTTAGCCATTCCTAGCATGGCCAGGTGATATAGAAAAAACCGACATATTGATTGTCTGCATGTTTAGAAACTTGAGCTGAAATGAAAATTGGGAAAATATTTAAAATTAATTTAGAATTCAATTTAAAAACTTAAAAAAAATTAAAAAAATTGCATTAAGTCTTAGTTTTGAATTCATCAGAATATTGGCATATACCTTAATTCAAGATGGATGATGGATTCACATTGCGTTCAGAAAACAACTTTTCCAAGTGCACATAGACGTATGGATTCCCATATCCCATGAATATTACTCATACGTATCAATACAATAGCTACCACTAGGTATACCAGTATTGGGACTCTCTAACTATTTTTGTTACAGTTACGGACCAAACTCGGCAAAAGCCAGTTGTCAAAATATGTTTTTAATGATATTACTAATAATTTTGACATGAAATCGATAACTAAGTACATTTCGCCCGCTTCGACAGTTATAAGAATGCCACGACTGATTTCAATCAAAACTAATTAAGATGTCCTCGCTGTTCACATCCACTCGTTGTGCAATAAGAATTTCTTCAACATCAGTGCCACATTTTTGCATCATTTCTTCATCACCTTCCACTTTCAGTGGATCTTCTCTTCGAGTCAATGAATGCTAGCTAACCTCTCCCCCACAAATGATTCATGATTGTGCAACTTTTTCTTGGTGAAATGAACAAAAAAAGAACGGAAGAAAAATCTGCCAGTTATGACTGTTTTGCATTTTATGAGCGCAAAAAGAATAAACTTTGTGAACTTTCCGCCATGAACTTTGTCGGGGTTAGTGAATAAATATCAGCTGATGCATATTCATTAACTTCATACAAGCCAGGCACAAATACACATAGACAAACACGAACACACATTGAGACAAACTCTCTCGTCCTCTCTCTCTCTCCATCTCTCTCTTGGGTCTATGATGTTTGCTAAAGTTTACCAAGTAGTTTGTATTCCTCATCGCCGGTGTATGGATATGAATGAAGTTTGTGGTTTTTATTGTCATTTAGCATGCCCAGTCCCTGGCCTAGACCCATACACAACAACTCACCCGAAGAGTCGCGAACACACACACACACACAATCACACACAAGCGTTTTCTCCATGGACTGACTGACTTACCCAAGCGAAAGGAGAAGGGCAGAAGAAGAAATATTTGTTATAAGTTGTTGGCTGTGCGGTTGTCACATTTTGTTTCTTGTGTCGAGCGACTCAAGGAGCGGGAGCTGCCTCCCACCCAACTACCTCATTTTCAGGCCATAAATTATTGTCTATGCCAGGTTTGTGTTACGAATCCAGGCTGTGAATCAAATTTCCTAACAATGGCATTCTTCTTATTTGTCCACTGCAAGCAATAGTCTCCGCTATTTGTTGGTTTGTTTGTCTGTTTGCTTCAGCAGTGACATTGATACATAGAGACACACGCACACTGACACACTCGCGGGTAGGTGAAATGTGTGCCTGTTTGGAATTTGCGGTTGTCTCCATTAATACGCGTGTAAAGCAATCCGCCCCAGGTAAAATGTGCTCAACTAATTGTCTGCACAATGGGTTGAGCAGAAATATTAGAAGTTAACCCATATACTTGTTTCGTGTCTAACAGATAGTTTCGTGGGGAGCTAACAGACTTAAGTCGATTTCTTGTAATTACGTTGACATTAATACGAATTGAGGTGGAAGGCAAAGAGTTGACACAAATGTGTTTTTTATCTCTGTTCGAGATAAGTCTACCATCATAATAGCGATGGATGTGCCCAGGCTTACCTCAAGTAGAAAACAATCATGGACGGACATGGTTCAATTTATTTTTAATTTACGTCGGTCATATTTTTAATAACACAAATTTGGCTTTGATTTGTTATGTAACCTTTGTACACCTTAGATAAGCTATGGACCGTAAATGTTTCGGCTCCGTACAAATTGGCGAATGACTTATGTCCCAATGACGTATTACTAATACGCCACAGAGAAAATCTTTTTGGTTTTTGTTTGTTGTCTGCAAACAACCAACCCACTGTAGCCACCAACAAATCATCAACCATTCTAACCATCATCATTTCTCTCAAAACCAAACAAAAAAAGAATAACAATAATTAAAGTAAGTAAAACTGGGTATAGCCTATTCCAAGAAGTTACCCCAGTGACTGGATAATTGCCTCTTCTCAAGATATTCATTTAGAAATCAGCTCGGGCACAAAGCAGAAAATAAAGAGGCAGAAAACAAACAACTTAGCACTCCCACAAGAAATTTTAATAAAACGTTTGCTGTTTGCGATGCTTGATTTTTTGTTGTTGTACCATTCTCATTATTCTGGAAATGAGAAAGCAACAACAACACAGACAAGCGTAAAAGTAACTTCTAAGCTGGCAACGACGTCTTCTCGGTCGGGCAAGTTACGCTGGCTCCTTTTCAAGTAGCAGTCATTAGCCTAATAACACTTGCCATGCTAAATGCAGCGATGCACTTCGTTTTCATCTCGTTTCGCCATAATTATTTTGCACTCTTCTGATGATTTGTGCACATCATCGGCAAGGACGGGGTGCATGGAATGTTTGAGACATCCTTCCATTTGTTTGCCCAGTGCCACTGCCAGTCCCTTAAATTTCAAGTCATTTCCATTTCATTTGCTTTGCCCAAAGCCGAAGAAGAAGAAAAAGAGGAGGAGACAACGAAACATTTCGATTGGAATAGATTTCTCTTCAAATGAAAATATTGGCCCGGTTTATGGCCCGAACAACACTGCAATTGACACGCAAGTGTCTTGATATGATATTAAATTGTTTAGAAAGATACCACCCCCCATTTGGAGAATAGCAACATAACCCGTTCAGAGGGATTTATAAAATCGCCCCTAACGTTTTTTTTTCTTTCGAAGAGAACTGTTGCAAATGTTTTGAAGTACAAATCAAGATTCTTCAACCCCTTAAAGTATGCTTTGCCACAACATTCCAAAAGGTAATTTAAGTTCTCACAAAAGGCACAGTGGTTTGGGGAAACCCTTTTGTTGTTGAAATGTTTTAATTCAAATGTAGGGAGACATTTTAATACATCGTTTTATATTTAATGTTTTCAATGAAGCGTCTAGTTTTTGAGCATGGCGAACACACATTTATACAAATTTATATTCTTCGCTATTCAAAGAAGACAATTTGAGTATTAAGTTTAAATTTTCATTTTTTGGATTGATTGATTCGATGCCTATTGTCTTCAATTTTTTTTGAATGGAGAACAGGTTATGGTCTTTGATTTGGGAACGGTTCATCAAGTTTACTTTACCACTTGGCCTAATAAGTATATATTTCATGCGTTCAACGTTTTAACTTGAACGTTTCTTTTAAGACCTGTTATTCTTTTCTTCCTTTGTAAGGATACCACGCCAAAAACTTACAAGCAACTGAAGACAAAAGTCTGAATTCGACTCTTTTTTGATAATTCTCAGCAAAAAATCTCATTACCAAATGGCGGATTTTTTGGTATATTTTGGCATCAGTAAGTAGGTACTTACAAAACTACCAATTAATTAAAAAAATAAACGATTAGTCTATTTGTAGACACTTAGAGTTGCATTTGTGTACAATTCAACAACACTTCATAATTGTCGATTTGGGGGTTGAACTCTCTACCTTCTGATACACCAGGCAACCAACCATTATTACGAACATTAATTGGTGCTTAAAAACTTGCGTGGGAGTCGGTAAATACTTCATAGGTTACTTGTTGGCTTACAGGAAATATAGAAAAAAGGCAACTATGCTTATATGTTGGATTTTGGTAATGCATTACTATTAGTGCTGAAAGTGACACATCCACTAGGAGTGACTATCCATTTGACCACTGTACATTTGTGCGTATTACACACATTCCCCTTGAGGGTGGCTTTAAATGAAAATAACCAAAGCATAATCACACACACACACACACACTACACACATGTACTCAATATTCCACTATAACGGAATTTATTGCATTTAAATGGATTTTAACACTCATATGGGGCTGTCTGTGATTCATACTCCCGGCAAGAAGATTTAATTCCATTTCGACACACACCTACGCACACCGAACACACATGCTCCAGAAGCACCAGCATTGTTGATGTTTTATTTTACTTGTTTCTTTTCATTATAAAAGGAAGAACGAGGAGGAATGGAAAACAGAAATTCCAAAAGAAACACTTTGCTAACAAAAAAAAAAAAAGAGACCTGCACCGCACATAGAACAGGAACTGGAACGACATTGGACATTATGTCCAGCAATACATGATAATTATTCAAGTGTTAAGAGACCACATGCACATGATATGATTGAGGAGGATTTTTGGAAGAGTCTCTGTTTCGATGGGCAGTATAACATCGAAACACATGGCTGGCCCTTCGATGCTAAAATATAAAATTTCTCTTGCGTGGGCAATCAAGGAGCCACTTGTAAAAGTGTTCTACAACTTTGCCTTAGCCGCATCAGTAGTTCTTTTGGGGAGGGGGCACATCTGACATTTACTTCCCCATGTCCCAAAGAAATTTACAACATTAACATTTTCCTCAATCATTCCAACCGTAACACATCTTGTTGTTGTTGCTGCTGCTGCTGTTTGCATTTAAGTGTTATGAATTGCCGATTCCAATACCACCGCATCGTCACCACATGCCCTGCTACCAGCTACCTAAACCTTTTCAGATTAGCAATGTGGCACACCGTCAAGGAAGTAAAATTCCCAGAACATTTAAAGCTTTCGCTGCAGACCGTCGTTTCAATTCTGTCCACCACCGCCGATGTCAATGAATTATAGAAAGTCATTTGAAACGTGAGCCAATGTGGTTAAGAGCTTTTAGCACACATTTCTACCGTTTCGACGGAAATCATAGAAATACAATAGTGAAATTGAAAACAGTTAAATGGCTCAAAGTACCCAATGGAAAGGTACTTTTTTGTTGGTATTACGACAAAGTGGATACTGTGAAAAACTACTGCTAAGCTAGCAACAGCAATGGAAACCATCGTCTTTGTTTGTTCAAAGAATCAAATTATTTGAGATTTAATTCAAGCGAAATATCTGTATCACACATCAGGTGCAAAGGTAGACAATTTTTACGCAATACCTCTACCTATAACGAGTCATTTTTTGAAGAAAAAATATATCATAACCCTCAGTCACTAATGACTGATTCGCTTCAAATGTTTGTTTCTAAGCATGATGTGAATGTGTGAAAAAGGCGTAGAAGTCTTAGAGTTTTGTCAGTAAATCATAAAAAGTTCATTGAAATATAAATTTTATCTCTTAATAAATTTTTAGTAAAAATGAATGGAGATTATTCTTGTCCTCATAGCATCCGACTTGAGGTATAATTTGACAGAGATTTACAAAAACTACAACTTTAAGCCAAATATGAGATTTAAAATTTAATCGAATTTTAAAACCCTCCACCATTCTTTGGAGGATATATTAGCTTTGTCATTCCGTTTGTAACTCCTCGAAGTATTCATAATAGACCCTACAAAGTATAGATATTCTGGATCAGCGTAAAATTCAAAGCGATCTAGCGTAATCACGTTATCTTTCAAACGAATTGCGACAGAAGGCTAAAATTACTTAGCTGCTTTTTTACTTGTGGTTTAAACGATTGGACAGAATTATTCTTGGAGTTGGTATTTTAAACATTGCCGAATCAAAAAAAAATGTCTACAATAAAGAAAGTTACATGAAATATTTACAAAGGTCCTTGAAAGGGGTATATTGTCCAATATTAAGGCTAACATTCGACGAACACGTTCAAAACGCGAATTTACCTCATCTTTCACTATCTTTTAATTTTGGAATAAATTGAATTCTGTTGCTCAATGTAAGCTCTTTCTGGACCTGTACGAGGTCCGGTCTTCTACAATAAGACCTTCTTCCGGTCTTCTATGACAAAGGCAAATTCTCTAGCTAGCGACGGCATCTGGTCTTTTACAAGAAGGCCAAGAACGATCTTTTGCTTTTTTTTCTTCGAGAAGACCCCCTTCTGGTCCTCTACGAAAAGACCTTCTTCTGGTCCTCTATGAGAAGACCTTCTTCTAGTCCTATGCGAGAAGACCTTCTTCTGGTATGCTATGGGAAGACCTTCTTCTGGTCTTCTATCTTCTACAGGAAGACCTTCTTCTAGTCTTTTATGAGAAGAACTTCTTCTGTTCGTCGATGAAAAGAACTTCTTCTGATCGTCTATGAGAAGAATTTCTTCTGGTCGTCTATGAGAAGACCACCAGGTCTTCTGTGGGGAGACCTCCTGGTATTCTCTGTGATGACCTTTCAGTCTTCTATCCGACGACACTCCAGACTTCTGTGAGAAGACCTGTCAATCTTCTTTGAGAATTTATCCAGTCTTCTATGAAAAGACCTTCTTCCGGTCATCTATGAAAAGACCTTAAAAAGATGATAACTTGTTATTGCAAGTGGACGGATTGTAAGTTTTCCGTCCGTGAAAAATTTGTTAAAAACCCAATCATTATGGCATCTCTACTCTTTAAGTTTCGCAAAATATTAAAGTCTCTTGTAAAGTAAAACTCCCGAAATAAAAACTTTATTCGTTTAGCCTCAGGATTTGTCCGAATTCGTTTATATCGACATTCATATTGCGTGATGTGTGTGTATTAATTAAATCATATCCTCTCTTACATATGTATTTTTAATTGTATTACAGCTTTTTGGGCCAGCTCGAAACACGCAAAGTCGTTTGCCTTAAACTTGACCATGCGGGGAAGTTTTTGTTTTGAAAATTGGACTTTTCCATTCTTTTTGACTTCTATGCCTGAACTGATACTTAACTGGAAAACCAAGAACTATGAGAAAATGGCCACTGGCACGCATCCAGAAGTCCACAAAATCATCGCTTAATTGAAAGTAAAACATTATTAGTTTCAGATTAATACTTTTAGGGCATTCAGTGCAGAGTGGGGTAAAGTATATTCATTTTTCAATAAAAAAACATGGAATTCATACTTCAGCTGTGGCATGTAATTGTCATTTTGGTCCTTTGGCAATGACAGTTAAATATTTGTTTGTAACTCCATTAGAGACACTTTGTATTCCTCCACCGGCGTTCAAATGTAATTGTGCCACATAAAAGAATTAATTTTGACAAACGTTAAATTCGATTAGCATTTTAAATGTTTATATGTAGGTATGTATGTGTGTGAGTGCGTATTGAGTCAATTCGTTCATTTGCCAAGAAGGAATGATAGAAACATCTAATCCAATGCCAACGACACAGACAAAGAAAACCCGACTGAAACAAAAGGGAATTGGAACAGGAACACACCCTCACGTAATCGCATCCACAACAAGGATAATACGTTTCGTGAATGTTGAAAAGAGGGTTGCAGGAGTTCTTCGGCATTTCCTTTTTTTAGTAGTTAAAGTTGGTCGTCATACCTTTTTCCATGGAAATTCAAAAAAATGGGTTACTTTTGGTAGTATTTTATTTATTGTTGTTGTTGTCTCTCTCCCTCTCCCTCTTTCTCTTCTTTTCTTTTGTCAGCAAGAAGGTCTATTAACTTCCGAGGTTTTGCCTTTTGCGTCTTGAAATAGTTTCCTATTTATTTCATAACATACGTAGGCATTAACCTAATTCTAGGTGGAATTTAAATTTTCTAGAGTCTAATATTCAAGTCCACCTACTATTTTTTATATAACTCATATGAGCAAGAGGGAATATTTTGATTTTTATCTTTATTTTCAAAATTGGCATATTGCGAGATTTTCATAAAAACAGTACTTATTCTAGAAATTTTCAACTTTCCTTAAATACGTTTTAATAGATTCTCAGATGATTAAAAATACGCTTCATAGAAATAATGACTCTACAACTCATGTTCTCTTTGGACGACATTTGGAGTCAATCTTGTCCTGTCTGTAAATCTGGCTGTAATGTGCGCATGATATCTTTCATAGGAAGTATTCAATCATAGATATCATAAAAAGCGAAAAGAGTATCGCACTATCGGTCCAATCCTTTTGATACATAATACATGAGCTACGATTAGGAGTAAACTGTAGATGAAATATATAGGTTTCAAATCCACGATTAAATTCGGAAACAGCTATCCATATTATTTATATCACATTGAGATCATTTAAAAAAAGGGGCAATATAACCCACACCTTCCGATGCAAACCCCCTAGCAAAGGGTCCCGGATTGACTCGCTTCATAAATGGGTCATTGAATGTCTTTAAACTTAGCACTTTCTAACGTAAATACCAAAGTTAAGTGGTCCTACATCTAAAACGAACTTAATACAATCCAAAATTCCCACACTGTAATATTTGTGTCAGACTTAAGTTCCAATAGTTGGTTACGTCGACTTGCTTCCTTTTTCTTTTTAAAGCTGCAGTTTTAATTTCCGTGCAATCGAAACTGTTTTTTTTTTTATTTTTTTTAAACCTTTCCAAACAGAATACCTTTTTCCTAGGTTCAGCTAATAAAACCCCAAAGAATAATTATTTTTTCGACTGCGAAGTTTCAGTTTTTTTTTTAAATACACTACAAGTTGTACGATAGCATTTTTGGCACACCTTCCCTCCCTCCCCCAAAAAGAATCCGATGTCATTTTACAAGCAGTCTCATATTGAATTGATTAACGCCAAGACATTTAAATTTGTTTTCAACAATTTAAATTTCCCACACACAGCCAAATCGCTGGCTGGCTGGCCGTAGTTCACCAATACCCTAATCATCGAAATTGCATGCAAGCGTTTCTCCTTTCATTGTTCCTTTGTTCCGTGTTAGAGTTCTCTTTGTTTTCATTGTTCCCACGAAACATTTTCATTTGTTGTGCGGCGGTGATTCCCTGGAGTTCCCAGTCGCACAAATGAGGAAGATGCCTTCTGGCGGTAACATAAATGCTATGGTGTGTGCGTGTATGTGTGTGAGGGCAAGAAAACGGCAACTAACAACGAATGGTCTCTTTGCGTTTGGCGTCTTTCTGCTCCAGCATCTCATTTATTTATTTATTGGTCTCATCTTCCAGCTTATTGGCCTCATTTGAACAAGTGTGTACGTCCAGTGGATGTTGTTGCTGATTCCGTCCGACCGACCAACCGACTGACCATTTCGAGACGAGACACAGGGTCACTTGGTTATGTAGGCCATTATGGAGTGGTCGATGTGTAATGCTGCATGTCAGCCCTGCCATGTTATGACCACGTAATTCCTGTTGATGTCTTAAGCCGGATGGTAAGCAACATATTTCAGCATCTGGATCAGGCTAGTATCGTTTTATTTTCCATTAGCTTGGCTTACAACTAATATGCCAAGTAATTTGCTCCCAAAAAAAAACGGATATATTCCTGCTGAGCAAATTGCCTGTTCTTTTTTTAGTTTTGGTTTGGTTTGGAATATTATTCACATTTCCATGCCTTCCAAACTTAACACCCTTGTATGAAAATTGTAATTTACCGCACTGCTTTAGGGTCCTTAACGAGCGGCAGCGGAAAATCTACTGCTACTCTCGCATTTTCAAATGTCCCAATTTCCGACAGTAGGCTGTGTAATTACGCAAAAATTTAACTGGAAAGATTAGACACCAGATAATGGCTTGACTTGTCGTTAGCTAAACGGGTTGGAAAGCCCCAGCAGCGATTAATATCAACTAGGAGTAATAATTTAGCTTGAACTGCATGCAAGTATGTTCGTCGACAGACACACTTCCGTCGCTGACACACAGTCTGCCATGTAAGACAATTTTAAGGACATTGAGAGTTTAGAAGTGTGTGTGTGTGTGTGTGTGTGTATGCGGGTTCTATGGAATGGCATGTGCTGCTTTTCGAAACCATAAACATTTGAAGCTGATGCTAAAATATTTCTTCATCTAAGCATGGCGGAGCAAAGTACCGCAACAGTACCTCACCGCACCGCCCCGTATCCCACAGCTTCGACTGCATGATGGGGATGTGTTTGTGGCTGCATTAACGCAAGTCTGCCAAAAAACTGGGTTACACAAATGAAACCGAACCATAAATTGTTTCGGGGAAATAAACAAAGAAAGCACCCATACACATGCATTTATTCCTTCATTTCCCTTTGTAACTTGGGGAAATACATATTTGTTCAATTGTTTGTTTTGTAATTTTTTGCTGCTGTAGTTGTTGTTGTTTTCTTTTTTGCATATTCACGCTCACTCTCATTTCAAAACAAAATTAAAAAATGTACACTGGTAGAAGTGGAAAATCGTGGGAAATGTATTAACGATTCGATATTTTACAAAAAGTCGAATTTTATATTTATAAAATATCCTACATATATCACAATATACAACAAGATGATTTGGCAATATGATTTCCTCCTTTGCAAGTATGCTTCGAAAAATGTCCAATCATCTCTGAAGGATCAGTCCATTTATGCCCGTCAAGATAAATTTAAATTTAATTAGCAAAGACACGAATCAAGGTGATTTTCTTTTCTCCACTTCAGAAATGGTTAATAAAGAAAGAGAGTGAGATAGAGAGAAGTAGTAAACCAGAGAAAAAATAAAGGTATTTTAATTTATTTCAAATTCTTTTTTTACAAATCTCAAAAAAAAAATCAGAAAATACGAAAATTTTCTTAGTCTGAAAGTATATTTGCCTATAAGGTCCATATTTTCGGAAAGTACTCCTCGAAACCTTTCATTTGTGCCCAGTGCCAACACCGCTTCATTTTTATATCCTCTTTTTATTAACCCTTTCTGCCACTGTATAGATACGATACAAATGAACCTTTCATCACATTTGGATACATTATGAATCTCATCCAAGAGCACCACATTTCTAACACAGCCGTTGCCGGAAAAAGTAAGGCAACGAATTTCGGCAAAAATTATAAAGAAATCGTGGTCTCAGCAACTTATTGCCTTTAAACTTTTCCTGTATTTCTTGAGGGACTAAAACAATATTCTCTTTTGTACTTTTTGAGAATTTGCCAACTGATTAAAAATAAGTTCTTATCTGAGAAAAGAAATCTACTCAGAATGTCCTAACCCGCAGTAGCTCAACCAACAAAACTGTTCTCTAGCCTCGCTTTCACTTACAACCTTTAGTTCTCGCCCAGTAATAATTGGTACAACTCTTGGGTTGGCAGATACATCATTTGAACATTTCTACCAAATTTGCCTATTCAAAAGTTCTTTCTGTGTATCCGCGAATCATTACACATTTGTGTGTATTCGTTTTAGATTTTTATTTCTGATGATTACATTGAAGCCCCCCCATAAAAACATTGAAACGCAACTTTACACTCCATTCCGCTGCACACTCACTTACTGACTGACTCACTTTGGCCAGCTTTTGATGCAGCGAACGCTTTTTAGCAGTCACTCACTTAAGTATCATACATATTTTAATAGATGAAAACGTCGTCCGTCGCTGCACGTCGAAATCCATAATGTCCTGGAATGTCCCCTTTTGTGACGGCAAAAGACGTCGCCGCGTGGGGTGGCGAGGAGACGCAACGATAGAAATGTTAAATGAAAGTAAGGGAAAGCAAAGAAAACAAAACGGCAAACTTTGAAGAACATAAATTGAAACTCATGAATGACTAAGTCAAAATCACAAATGGAATTGAGCAAAGTATAAACATGTAAACACTGCCACAGCTCCCTGTCCTGGTGGCTGGTATCCTCAGCTGGTGCTAAGGAAGGAGATCCTATTTCGTTTTTCATATTTTGTTTTTCTTTTTGTCGCAACCCCAAATGTAATGAAAGATGTTTATCGTTATGTGCTTAGGAGTTATAATACCTTGGTAATTCAAACATACAGACACACACACACACGTACATACAGACTCATACGTAACAAACCACAAGATATTTATGCTCTTACATAGATATGTCTGTGTGTGCCTGTGTGGTGATGCTTACCCCTGCAAACATTCTGGGAATTTTCAGAACTTTGATATTAAATTTGAATAGGATTTCTAATGTTTTAAATTTCTTTAATTGTTTTGACTCAGTATAAGGTCTTATTAATATATTTCAATACAAGTGTTTGGTGGCAATTGAAAACGTATTCCCCATACGAATCACAAACAAATCCATTACGCACAAAAAAATGTTTGCTGGTCAATGTTTTTCATTAAAACGTTTGAACATAAAATTTTTCAAATTTTTTTTCCATCTGCCATGATATATATCACACTTCCACTCACACATACACACACACATGTATGTGTGCTTGCAAGTACATAAATTTGGACAGATTTGGAAACAAAAACGTGCAAAATATTATGTGAGAAAATTACAAATCATCATTGGTCGGAGTTTCCACCAAAAGAAAATTGTATTTTTTTTGCAAATAATGTTTCCCAGTGCTCCACAAAATATTGACTGGCGTCGTAAATGTTGTGGCGCACAAGGAGACATTATTTGGCTTTCTGACACTTCTCATTAAAAAATGGTTCTCAATGATCCTTGTTTTTTTCGCAAAGTACAGCTCCCAACGATTTTAGTGTAAACTGTCCTCGGAGAAAATTAACGTTAAGAATTCCGAGAAATGTATTGAGAATTCTCAAAATTTATTAAAAAAATATATATTTTTTTTAATATAAAAACGAGTAAAGAAAGACCAAAGTCGGGCTAGACCGAGTTTATAATACCCTACACCACTTCGCATGCATAGTAGAGCTACATAAAACAAATAAACGCTTTTATGAGAAATTTATGAGAATTAAAACATACCAAATATGATCGTTTTTCAATGGGTATTACTCATCAAAGTCCATCCTATTTCAGCTGATATTATACTTTTTAGGCACAATAAATGTGAAATCGGGCTAAGATGTATAATGGTGGCTATATCCAAATCTAAAGCGATTAAATTTATCAGAGATATTTCTATGCTGTATCTTAAAGTTGGCAAATATCAAATATCGTTGTTATAGAGAGTATTTTACGGGTGTGAGGGAGTTAAATACATAATCGGACGAACCGATCTCGATATAATTTGCAAAAGTATTTCTGATATTGATATTTTCCTCCGAGTATCGTTGTTATGGAATGCATATGGCTATGGAGGAGAAATTAAACAAATCGGATGAATAATATATATCCACCTCCACATTTGACACACTTGTTTCTAAAATTTCAAATTTCAACAAATTTGGCTAATATAACACCTTTGATGTACAATAAAAGGCAAATCGGCAAATCAAGCACCATAATTTTCACAATTTTTCAATTTTATTGAATGAAAGCAAAAAATGTCGGCAATAGCATCAAATTTTAAAATAAGTTTAGATTTCGAAATGGTCACCTTTGACACACCCATGACCTTCAAACAGCCAATGAAACCGTCACACACTGCCCAAATGTTGCTCTGCGGTATTTTGGACCATTCCCGGCGAAGCGCTTTATTGAGGTGATCGACACTTTGGCATTTTTTAGTGCCAACCTTGCTTTTCAAAATACTCCAGACACAATAGTCCAACGGATTGGTATTCGGATGTTTGGGTGGACATTGTGCGCTGGAAATGAAGCGAGGAACCTCATTTTGTAACCATTCTTGGTTGGCGCGTACTGAGTGCGATTGTCCTGTTGGAATGTCCAAGGTCAAAATGTTTGCGTGCCCAAGGCTTTAATACACCCTCCAGAATATTTTCGCGATAATATTCGGCATTTATTCTCATGCCACGGTCGATTAATACGTTCAGCTCTTTTAGACATTAATTTAATGCTGTTATTTTGATGTGTTAAAAACATTTTCTTTCCTGTCATTGTCCCTCTCTATAGCACTACACAATATATAAGAGCAAAATAGTCTGATCTACCATGTCATACCTTCCCCTCGTTACCCTTCTCAAAATATCCAGACAAATCGAATTACATTGCCTGACAAATATTACTTACCTTGTTCTATATCCCAGCTTCCACGTAAAATATTGTAAAGCAGTAAGCCATCTTTAAGGAACACGTCGTGACTAAAGAACGAAATAAACTTTGGCACAGATGTGCAGGAACTTCTACGCAAAATTTGTATGTGCATGTGTGTGTGTGTGAGAGAGAGTGAGAGAGTTCGTTCTCCTGCCAACAATGTCAACCATTACACAATCATCTCCACCATATGAAGTTGAATAATTTCTTTTTGATGACAAACTTTTAGCCCGTTTCGCGTGGAAAACTTCATCTGCTTCTTCTTCATCTGGAAGTTAACAAAAGTTTTTATTGCTGCATTTATTGCTGGCTGGCTGACTGGTTGGCAGTTTCAGGGCACACATATGTTCAAATCCATCGATATATCTGCAAGAGCGTGTGGTGACAAACCTACGCCCCAACCCAGAGACTGCATCGTAACATGAAATTGAAATGGAAACTTAAATCGAACACCCTTTTTTCTCAATTTAATAATTTCGATCTACGCCAAACTTATTGCAGGATTATTTCCTTCATCCCTTCTTGGATTTTCTGCATTTCCTAGAAATGAAACTTGGCGAGTGAGTCACTCGGTAAGCGGGTGAGTCAGAAAAAAGTATTCCGAATTGCATTTCTTGACTGAGAATTAAGACCGCTCCCACCCCCAATTTGAGTATCAAATACATTTCAAAGAAAGGGGGTTGTATGGAAAACATGTTGCGGCGTGTGCTTAGTAATAATTACTACACCACCGGCTAACGAAATGCCAATTCATCCCAAAGGAAACACAACATTTTAATGCAATGCTGTCCGGTGTCATTGAACCCACCCCGCCGTTAAGGCCCACAATGGAATACAAAAGTAATTGGTCAACAGTTCGAATTTGGATTTGTATTTGCATTGAGGGCATGCATTCAATACTAAACAGTTATATAAGACTTAACCCACCCCCGGCCTTCCTCTCCTTCAACACAGTTTATCAGTGACGTTTCTCTGCAAAGTAACATAACATATGACCGTCTAATATGGATCTCACTGAATCATACATTGTTATCTGGCTTAAATTTTATTTCCTAAATGAATTAACTTCAATTATGCCCTCCACACATACGTCGTAGACTCCATAAAGTATATATTTTTTCCTATAGGGAACATATAACGGCTCCCACCGATATTCGGTATTTTGATAATCCTAGTCACATTTACCTACTTAATTGTTTCAAATTTGGTATTTAAGACTAGCAATAGATAACAAACCTTGTAGTATAAAATTGTAAATATAGATTCCAGTTTGGATATGGCCCCTACATAACGGCCTCACCCATTTTTTTTTTTGAAAAAATGGTGGAGGGTAGTAATAGTTCGGCCCTGCCGAATTTATTTTATTCAAGACCCCTAAATCCGTCTTCCTCACTGTGGTAACATTATTGTCATATAACTTTTATGGGACTCGTCTCTTGTATGGAATAACTTGAATTTTTATATTAAATAAATAATTAAAAACATATTCCTCCGAATGCATCGTTTTTTAATTGTAAAACTTCCGTTTTTTTAATGAACAACACTTTACGTGCTTCTGAGTCGGGGACTAGTTTTATTTAATTTTTGTACCAAAAATAGTACTATTTTCTCGACTATCTATTGTATTGTCGACGAAAATGATACTATTTGCGTTACCGTTTACACAATTATTTGGTTAAATATTCGGATACAATTGCAACTATAATTATCATATTTTCCGAAAAGGTCACTTATATCCTTTATGCTACCAAAACAAAACTTTTTTCAATTAATATTCTTTATTGCCCTTGCCCTGCTCTCTATGGGGGAGCCCTATGCTAAATTTCTTCTAGGTCTACCAACGCCACAGTGTTATATTTATTTTAGTACATTTACAATATCCTTTTCTCCACACAACAATTGGCAATGCAATACAGGTATGCCAAGAAATCCTAGCATTCCTTGAGTGCGGTAATTATAGAGTCTGTTGTGGTTGCCCATATTAAAATCGAATTTCAGTATTTTGTTTCCATGGTTTTCTCTTAACCGGTATCGCTGTCCGTACATCCATCACAGGATGACACATTTTTTTGCAGCTTGACCAGCCAGCAACATGTGTTCACATTTTTTTTTCGTTTTTTTTTTATTTTATTATCATACTGGCCATATTATTAAATACAAGTTTGGCGAACATCCATACGTATGCACGTACGTTTGTACAGATGTTTGTATTCATAAGCAGAGAGTAAGCCTGAGAATTTCTGAAAACAAAAACACAATTTTTGTTGTTGTTTTAATCGTCTGAATTAAGTTCTCCTCAGATTTAACACACATTTATGTAGTCGCCCCGGCCACGGAGAGCAGGTGCAAACATTTTATGCCCGCGATTCGAGGAAGAAACAAGATCTAAAAGCTTCACAAAGAAAAGGGTTCGTAATATGCCCGCTACCTGGTCTGCCAGCGAGTTAGGAGGGTTTGTAAAAGCAGCAGTTGTTCATTTTGCGATATCTTTGATTTGAGTGCCACCTGCCACCAATAAAACGGCCTTTTTTTGGTAATTTTTCCTTTCGTTATTTTCAATCTGCTGGTTTGCTGCTCCTGTACAAATACACGGCAAGAAATTTTAGATATGGTTCGAAATGTTGAAAATTACTGAAAAATGTATGCTCCTATTTCGGTTTACATTACGGAATATCACATATTCATACCTTTACCCTAATGACTAATGAGAGTATATTCCAATGAGATTATATGAAACAAAGTGTGTCTCACCAAATAATCTACTTTAGATCCCATGTCTCATTAGATGAATTCCTTTTCTGGACATTTCAAGCCTACCTTGTCGTGTGCGCATTTTTAATATTTCTATCAAATTTAGAAGCGACTTGATCGAAACCCGCATCGCAGTGGCCGAAAAATGACTCGTGAGCTGAACATATCGCAATATTCCATTCGGCAAATATTGAAATATTGAATGAGCTCGGGCTAAACCCATTGAAATTCCAAGAACTTACACCGCAACAGAAATAAAATAGACTTAAAAGAGCTAAAGAGTTGCTTCGCCTGACCGAAAGTGGTGAACTGCCGAATGAGAAAACATTCGTTGTCCAGCAGTTTGTAAACAAGCAAAATGATCGTGTTTACTTGTCAAAGCCAAAGAGGTCAGCTGAAAAAGTGCACCTTCGGTTGGCCACCAGAAATCAAGCGCTGGCCATAATGATGTGTGGGCCGCCATAACAGTCGATGGTCGCTCTCCGCTCGTATTAATCGACCGTGACATCAGAATAAATGCCAAATATTACGCGAAAATATTCTGGAGGACGCAGACCTTGGACATTCCAACAGGACTTAGCACTCAGTACGCGCCGCCCAAGAATGGTTACAAAATGAGGTTCCTCGCTACATTTCCAGCGCACAATGGCCACAAAAATCTCCGGATACTAATCCGTTGGACAGTTGTGTCTGGAAAGCAAGGTTGGCATTAAAAAATACCAAAGTGTCGATGACCTCAAGCAAGCGCTTCGCCGGAAATGGGCCAAAATACCGCAGAGCAACATTCAGGCAGCGGGTGTCGTTTTCATTGGCCGTTTGAAGGCCATAATTCGTGCCAAAGGTGACCAATTCGAACAAATCTAAACTTATTCTAAAATTTAATGTTATTTCCGACATTTTTTGTTTTCATTCAATAAAATTTAAAAAAAATGTAAAAAGTATGGCGTTTGACTTTGTTACAGTTTTTTATCTCACCCTGTATTCAAAAAATGAATGAAATCTTTGGATTTGAGTGTGGAATTAGATCTAAATTTTTATTTCGATTTTGAAATCATTGGCTTTTGGTCGACTTTTCATTTTCTGCGGGTCACAAGCCTAATTTAAAACAAAATTGTTTCATAAAACGCATTATTTATTTTGTAAATTAATTTGAATTTTCTTTTGTCAAATAAATAACGAATCTTCGTAAAATGTAATTTCGGCGTACTACAAAAACTGCAACTATTATTCAAAACTTGAAAAAAAATCTGATAACCCGTTGGCAAAAAAAATCTTGAATCTACTTTTTTTACAACAACGTGTCGCTAGATTTTCGCCCAAAGAGGAAATGTAAACCATATTTTGTTTTTGGAAAAAACTTAACCTCTATATTACCTGCGACGCATTTTTCCCCTCCCTCCACAAACTTCACTACGACTGCTACTGAAATTGATTTACATGGATTTACTTTAGTGGGGCCTTGTACCCGACCCATTGGCCTTTAATTGCTTTCACGTTGTGTTTTTCTTTGTTCCTTTAGTTTTGTTCTGGCCTTCTATGTCCTTCTTCGAAAACATAAAGAAAAACAACAACAACCTAAAACCCCCTAAATATATAATAGGAAAAGTTCGTTGCTGTCAAAGAGGAAGCATGGCTCTGCTGTAGTAACTTGTGTTTAACTCGAAAAACAAAAACCATTTTCAAGGGGAGGGTTGGTTTTTCATTTCGAAAGCTTCTCAAAGGTCATTGGAAGAAAATTCAGCACAAAACAAATCATGAAAATAATAACAATCGATAACACACTTCATGTAGAGAATTTCAAATGATTTCAAGTGCAGACCCATTGTATGTGTGTGTGTGTACGTTTGTATTTATGTTAAACGCAAAAGAATTTGGGATGCCAGCCTTCGACATCATCAGAAAATTGTCATGACTTTTACGCTCTTTTCGTTCTTGACAAATTCAATTTTTATTGAAATGTTCGCGCGGATTTCCACACCACCATCGAAAACAATTTGAAATCGAAATGTGCGTCGCCAAAAGTGGAAAGGTGGAATGTCTGTTAAACAAAACTGTAACCATGATGGAGTTTTTCCTTCAACTGTCGTGTACATTCAAGCGATAGCTTCAAGTGACTGCGTCCAGTAAAGTGTGAGTTATTGTCAAAAAATAAAGAGAGTTCTTTTTTTTGGTACAAAAGTATGAAAACTCATGGCCTCCACTTTGGCTGGAAGAAATGTTGTTACCGTGGCCATGTTCCATATTTTCAGTATTTCCTAGAATCGAAAATTTCGCAAAAACAAACTCTGCTTTATGTTGACATTATCTTTGGGTCCACCATTACTTTGCTATTTTGTTGAACCGGACATTGCATCCATTTGTTTACTTTTCGCTCCACGGATTTACGAAATTTCATTCTCATTTATATAATTTCATTATTTATTACATTTTCAATTGAGTTTTACCTTTTCAACATTCTTTTGGAAAAGCAAAAAAAAAAAAAAAAACACTGCGCAGCAGGGAAATTCCACACAAGAACAATGGTCAGCGTTTGATTTCGAAATAAAAACATGTATTCAGTGATTTTATGCAGAGTAATATCGGTGCTAATGTATTCCCTCCCGTTCATAAATATGGCCGAGCAAAGAAAAATAAATACATTTTCTGCAGTTAATGTAAACAAAACATATTTTATGGTTTTGCATTTTTTATTTTTTAGTGGCTAAATCAAGGAAAAAAGTTTCAAAATATTGTTTTGTTTTATTTTTTTGTCTAATGAGAAACAATAATATATGGGTCAATATCCAGTAGAATCCTCTATTTTAGAAATCGCTATGATTGGTTTACGCAAATGTGAGATCTTTGTGAAATTAACTGAACACGAATTCTGTTTTCTCGTAAAACGATTTCGGGATTGCGGGTTATTGTACATATACAAATATCTGAAAGTGTAATGTAGCAATAAGAGAAGGTGGATTTTGAAAACATTCTCGGACGTGGAGCTGTGCCTCCGATCATATTTTTCTAATTCTAGAGCAATATTATTAAATTCATAGAGCAATATTTCGTTAAAACTGCAATAAAAACTATTTCCCTTTACTTATTGACAATTTATGGTGGAGGTCTTGAAAGCTTTGGTCTTTCAGGTTGATGAGGAAAGTTAATCAGTGTTCCACTGTATCGCCATTGCATATTCATAAAATATGACTCAAATAACTCACAAAGTGAATTTATCAGCTAGTCTGTTTCGCACTTCCTCGTTCGCCCAGCATATTCGTACATACATACATATATTTTTATGCCGAACAGACAACCATAGAAATTGCTATTAAAGTCTCAATGTAAACAAAATTATCTTTAAATAACATAAAATCAAAGCATCTGCTACTTTTTATTGGATAGAACGATGTTATGTTAAAAAGCAAAGATGGTTTCTCTGCACTCACTTCTGGCAATAGAAGTCAGGGATGGGATGGTATAATTGCTTTAGCTAATAGAAATTGTGAATGTCTTGAAGTTAGCCGCCTAAAATGAGTGCATTTTTTCTTGTATACTCATAATAAACAGAGAGTAAGCGTGAGAAAGGGAGAGAGAGGGAAAGAGTGCTCTATCATAGATGGACAAAATTATAAAAGGGATATTCTTTGAAATAACTTTCCTGCTTTGAATTTTAACTCATTTAATAATTTTTAAGCAAACATAATATTAAAATAAACTCAAAAATAATAGTAGAAAATTATTCATATATGTTTGTTGATGTTTTACTCATTACAGAGAATTTCCTAAGACATTGGATAAACCATTCCTAAACTTTTCATTCCTAAACCATTGGATAAAGAAAACATTTTATTTCACAAATACTAGTAAGATAATGCTGTTGAACTTTCCAAAAATAAAAAAAAAATAAAGTAGGTGAGGCCGTTGTATGGGGCCAAACAAAAAAGGGAACCTACATATGCAGGGTGAGATGAAAAAACGGCAACCAACTTCAGACTGCTGTCATTTCTAAGCTATCGTTGGCTATCGTTAGAGCACTCTAGCATTTAAATGTGAATAAATCTTTTGTGTCTCGTGCCATCGATGGTTACAGTGGTAGCGTAGCCGGACGTCAAGGAAGTGGACGGAATAAAACAGCAACATCAGCAGAAATGGTTCGAACCGTAAAGAAGCGACTTGGTCGAAATCCGTGTCGCAGTGGCCGAAAAATGGCTCCTGGCTGAACATATCGCAATATTCCATTCGGCAAATATTGAAAAGTGAGCTCGGGGTAAAGCCATTGTAATTCCAAAAAGTGCTAGAACTTACACCACAACAGAAAGAAAATAGATTCAAAAGAGTTACTTCGCCTGGCCGAAAGTGGTGAACTGCCGAATTTGGTTTTCTCCGATGAGAAAACATTTGTTGTCCGACGAGGTCAGCTGAAAATGTGCACCTTCGGTTGGCCATCAGAACTCCGGCAGAAGCGCCGGCCATGGTGATGGTATGGGCGGCCATAACAGCCGATGGTCGCTCACCGCTCGTATTAATCGAATAAATGCCGAATATAATCGCGAAAATATTCTGAAGAGAAATTTGCTTGGTTACTTTGCAGAGATTTGCTAGATTTTTCTTTTCTTCAAAACCCAATTTAGAATTGTTTCATGGCTCTCGGATTTATAAAATATATACTAACAAATGAACTTCTGTAACTAATACCAACGGTGAAGCTAAGAGGTCCGGAGAACATGGCTATCAAAACATAAGCAGCTTGGCATATTTTGTGGTGATGCCAGAGCCGCCCTCGAATCCTGCCGTCGATTTCCCTTATAATTTTGCATTAAAATGCCTAGCCATGATGCCAAGCTGCTTATGTGTCCTCACCTTAAGCTGGAAATTAGCAACTCCAAGCCAACTTCGAGGTTAGTAATAGTAAGTAGTAGAAAAATATGTCATTTAAAACAAACATGGTATTCCCATCCCTGGAAATGGCATGCAAACTCAAGGAAATGTAAAAGGAGTACATAATTCGATTATATACCGCTGTTAATGTGATAAACAATAAGGTAAGTTCGTCTGTGTGTAGGTACACAAATACATATATGTGAGTAGAGGTGTTTAGAAGAGAACACCGCCCCCACACTTGCCGCCATTATTGTAACAATGTCAATATTATGGTGTTTTTATTGTTGGTGATAAAGGGAACCGTAAGTCAATTAGAACACAATGTTGATGTCGATGATGATGATGATGACAATGACAACCAACCCACCATCTATGTATTTGTGTAAATATGTATATTGGCGATGAGAATGACTGTATATATTGACAATATATTAGATAGACATACTTTGGCGAACAAATTTCATTTCGAAAAGGACAAAGTCATTCGTAAAGTAATTATCAATGTAAACATTTATTCGTGCCAATCTATTAACGATGTGTCACTTATGTCGATGTGAACTTTTTAAATTGAAGGAGTGATCTCTCCTTGTAATTCTTTTTTTTTTTTGTTGTTGACGTGTTATTACCTGGGCAATGGAGTTATAATTGAAGGTAAGAATACATAAAACGCTTTTTTTGACTGGCTTCTTCGGAAAAGAACAAATGCGCTTAGCGTAAAATCGAACAAAGTCAACCTAAAACTACTTTATTCTTCTACGAAGAAGCCAGCCGTATTCTCACTCTAAGATTAAGATTGGATTTCTTTATTTGGAATTTAATGCAGGGCAAGGCAGAGAGCCTCAAAATTTTTTTGTGATTGTATGTGTTTTGAAATAACAAAATATTGCAAGTGCCTTTTTGCCTCTCTTTACAGAGTGAGAAATAATTTGTTATCTTTAAATTTTCAATTTAAAATTTTCTGTTTTCAAAACAACTTAGTTGGTAAAAATTAATATTTTGATCAGACAATTCGGACATATATTTGCACATTTATTTCAATTATTATTCATTTTAAAATAAATAAAAAATATATAAGTTGACATTTTCAGAAATTTTATATAATTTTGATGTTATTTGTGTTTAATAATTTCGGACATAACATGCTAACCATCAAAATTGGCCCTTTAAAAATTAATACCAATTACCACAGGCTGACATACGCAAATAGTCGAAGAATTTTATGCTGATCAGAAACTCATATCCTGTGTTGGGTCCTAAAATATTATTTCTATGAATTACAAAGAGAATAACAAACATCAGATCCTGTTCTTTTTTCTAATATTGACTAAGAACGTACATATCATTTCAGAGAAATTAAGGGATATGAAAATGTACACTAATTTGGAAGGACAATAAATGTATCTAACAATATTAAATAAATTTCTATTCCTAATATGTGAATTCGTATGCAATTTTTGTCAAATAGAAATCAATCAAAAAAGATAAATCTTAAAAGTTGTAATTTTTCAACTTGGCAAATATTTGTTTCAAATATGTAGTGAGATATATTTATGTACACCAATATTTCTAACGGTGTATTCTTAAAAATGTCCGACAGCACCTTCCTCATCGACTGCTCGAACAAAACTAAATATTCTCCCAAAACCAATTTGACAGAAAATTCAAAACAATTTATTTTTCACAATTGTGTTGGTGAACACACAGATATCCCAAGGGATACCCTTTGCCTAGCCTTGATTTAATGTAACATTTTAAAGGCGTTCCTATTCGTTGGAAATTAAAGAAAGCATTAACACGAAAATATATTCTTGCAAGAATTGTAATTATTTTAGAAATAAATATTAAACTAAAATTTCTCTAAGAAAATTATTAGATGTTCCTTCCTCAAAATCAGTATCTTAATCTAGCTATCAGATGCTAGCAAAAAGCTAATAAAAATAAATATTCCTCCTATGAATTGTTCTCAAACTTAACCACCAGTATATAAATGATATTCTCAGAAAGCGAATTTAAAATTGCATCTTTATATATTAAACCATGCATTCCTACACTAAATACCTATGTTCTTTGGTTGTATGCTTCGCAGTCTAAATATATATTGATAGCCATCCTCTAAAAGCCTATTGGTCTGTGAACAAATAGAAACACGTAAACGTTAGTATGTTTTCTTACAAATTTCTTCAACGTTAGGAGCACGACTTAGCCCACAGAGAACACATGTTAGTTGACATGCGAAAACAACGAAAGGATAATGTAAGAAAACGACATGAACAAACATAATTTTAAAGTCCATGGTATGTTTTCCTTAACCAAGATGATCCTTTGAAATCTATTGGGGATTTTTGTGAGGAAACCTCATACGACAATGTTTATAGAAAAAAAAACGTGGAAAATCAAAGTGGTATTATTTGCTCATATCTGGGAGTAGAACGCTTTAAATCCCTGATTGAAAGAAGGAAAACAAATAGAAAGGGCAATCAGAGTTCCGATGATGACATAGATTTAAAGGTTGAAACGAAAGAGAAGAGAGATTTTTTTGTTTTGAAATTGATAGACTATCTATCTGAAATGAAGTCAGTTGATAACGATTAGGTTAAAAATCGTATATCAGCAAGAAACAAGAAATATGGATTTGATCAATCAATAATTGTGGAAAATGAAACGCATACGAAAAATGTTGGCAGAGCCAACTAGCAGGCCCAAAAGCCCCCACGATAAACGTCCCTGCTCACAAATGTATATGTAATGTATTGACCAATTTAAGTGGTCAATTTAATATCATCCATTTATTAAGAGACTTATTAATATTTTACTTACTCGATTTTAAGTGGTTACATTATGTAACAATTATTATATAGAAGAATTGGATTTTTCAACCCAATATTAAGATTCGAAATAGCAGGATACATGTATGTGAGTACCTCCTTTATATAACCTCCTCTGCCATATGCCTACACAGGGTATAAATCATTTAATACGCCCAAATCGAAATAACGGTTTTAGACCCCAATTCCCTTTGGGCCAAACCCGATTCAGGGCATTTGGAGTGTACCTATGGGTGTCCGCCCGTCGTTTTTGTCTGTCTGGTTGGTTCGCACGATAACTATCGAAAGGAGTATCCGATTTGGTTCAAGCTTGGTACATCGTATTATTATTGTCAAACTTAGATCGAGTTCGTGGCTGGGTAATATCGAACAATTCCTTCTGTCAATGAAAATACTTATTAACGACATTTGTCGGAAAGTTAGCGACGAAATCAAAGTAGTCGCTAAGACCTACCGATAGATGTTATTAACCTTAATTTCTTTTTTATATTAAAATTTTGGGTTTCAAAGTTACCAATTTTTGTCGGTTACTCAGAACATGATTTAGAGAATCCCACTACAGATGTCAATATGGAATTTATCGGCCCACTTATTCTGGAACCTCCCCAACAAATGATTAAAATTTTGATTAAACATATTACATAAATTGAAGGAAGTGCGTGTCTGATACGAAATTTACAATATTGGGCCACTCCTTCAGAACCACCTCCATTAAGCGTTTAATAATCTTAACGTCAGAAAATATTTAAATAAATGAACATACATCATGTTTCTATTTTGAAGTTCGGCCACAATTTGCAACCAAATCAGTTGATTTCTGTATGGTTTTTGTTTACAAAAAGGGTTCGATATTGGTCCACGATAACGTACAGATCCCATATAAGATTATCAATAGAAAATCATCAAAAATTTTGTGCAGGTTAAGTACTCGTACAGGTTACTCATATACACACTTTTCATAATGTTTCATTAACAACATCCAACTTTCAAAATTAAATGTAGGCGGAACCTGTGTTCTGTGGCAAAAAAAAACGAATATATATTATTTTTGGTTTGAAATTCCCGGCATCTATATATACTATAAAAACAATTTTTTACATAAAGTAGTAGATCGCGAAAACAATTTTGATTGTAAAATAGCGAAAATTAACATTTTACTTTTATTAATAAAGTTTCCTGATCAGATTTTGAGTGTTTTATGTCAATAGACACATGAGTGTGTAAAAAAAGAATTTTTCCAGCGCGAAAAGCGCTATTCCAGAACTGCACAAATGTTACATTTTATTTTTATATTTATATATATTTTTGTATCGATGTCATAGAGGAAAAATTGTTTATCGTAGTAAAAAAACGGAAACGGAATTGATGTCGTTACAGATTTGCCAAATGACATTAACTCATTTATTCCGCAATTTATTTGCTAAAGCCCCGTATTCTGCCATGTATTTACTACAGTCATGAGGTATTCTGAGTTTCATCGTATCTGATGAACCTCAACAATATTTTTATTGTAAATATGTAAATGTTGCAGAAGGCGTTACTTTATCATGAATCGAGTCCAAGCTATTTAACATTGTATTGGAATGAAAATACACATCGGGATGTCCTTAAGTTTTCTTTGTTTATTCAAAACATCCTTGTCAATGACCGCCCAAAAAATAATCTAAACTGAAATTAAACAAAAGTAATTTGTCGTATGAAAGACACGCACGCACACACACACACAGCAGATATCCCATATGCCACCAGAAATCGTAAAATGTGACACGCATTAAATGTAACTTTCAATCAGAATGTTTTCTTCCCCTCTGCGTTTTGGGTTTCCTGTTGTCAGCAGAGAAACTTCACAGAGACAACATTCTTTACGTTTTTGTTTTGTGGTGAGCTTGCCATGCGTGGCCCTGCTGGTCGCCATTCCAACCCTAAGTTCTGCAGCTACGACACTATACCCAAAATGTGTTCCTCTATCTTTGCTTCGGATTTGGATTGTTTTGAGTAAAAACACTATTTGAGAACTTGGATTTGGAGGATATTTGGATTTTTTACAAATAGTATCCTACCCATATAGCCCTGATTTAATTCTCTGCCACTCAGATAATATTAAATGAAATAAAAAATTGACTTGTAAAAGATTCCTTGGTATAGTTTTTTTTTAGTAGATACCCCTGCTTGTAGCTCGTGTTCGTTGTTATGGTTTTCCCATTACCGTTAAGTTAAAACTGCCAGCCGTAAGTAAGAGGATGTCAACGAACAGAAGAAGCCTGGACAAGCAAAGGGAATAAAAATATGAAATTTCTCTTTTCCTTGGTTTGCCATTTTCTCCTCCTCCAGTTTGTAATACAGCAAAAACTCTATGATAGTGGCAGGCAAGTGAGGCCAGCCAGTCGGTGGGTGGTTGGGGTGGTGTGCTCGCCTGCTGCTGCTGTTTGCTGTCCGTTAATTCAAGTCATTTTGTAGTAGACGAAAATGCGGCAATTTATCTCACAAAAATATATACACATGCTTGTTTCGCTGTATGTGTGTGTGTGTGTGTGTGTTTGTGTTTGTCTGTATGCGAGTGTTTTGTTTTACCGGTAAATTTTTGCTGGCAGACATCTAAAATGTAAATGCCGGCAAGCTTAGCACACGCCAAGTGGGGATAAGTACTTTTGTTGCTGTTGTTGTTAACATGTTCTCTACTCGGCGAGGGCATTCGAAATGCCTACACACAGGATATGTCTGTACAATTCTAATGAAAATGCATGCAAAATGGTCCACAAAAATAGAATAGCCTCAACCAAATGGTGGTACGTACGTACGCACGTAGCGCCGTATGCACTCCGACTTACCCAGACATCCGTTCTACGGGAAAGGATATTCGATTTAAATCCACATTTTAGTATCCATAAGGAGCAATTTTGCCAGGAAAACTTAATAGATACCGAGCACAAATCATTGCCATTAATTATGTTTTGCTATGATACACACACACACGCACTCGCACACAACCACAGGCGCGCTTTGACTTTTTGTTTATTTTTTTGTTGTAAAAAAGACGAATGTTAAATTATTCCAATACGGCACTGGTGCATTAACGCAATTTTCGAAATGTTGGCATTTGTTTTTCTTTTGTGAATTCAATACACACACTTTTTTTCAATATTCGTCACTGGTGGTACCCCCAGTGAAATGGATTTTTGGATTTAATATTTTCTTTTTGTTCTATTATTCGACTAGTGAAAGGTATTCGGCCGCTAGGATCAACGTATACTTCACACACCGACGTTCGTCAAACGAATGAAACTCTTCTCTCGCCGACGTTTGCTTTTGCTTGCCCAAAGAGCTCTGTGCGCATGTTTTGCTCCTGTTTGCAGCTCTTGTTTGGTGGAGCAGAGAACACCGCATACAGTCGGAAAAGAAAATAACTTCAACTGCCGTGTATTAGCGGCACAAGGGACCAGGTAGGTGCTAGTCGGTGACACTCCAACAACATCTTAAGACGAATATATATTTAATGTGTGCCAAATTCGAAGAAGCGAACAGGATTTTCTTTGATTTGAATCCACTCCTATTGGGATCAAAGAATAAGGTTGATGTCTAACATTAGGTCTGTCTGCTTACTAATTCTGCAGGAGTTGTCTGACAACTACTTTCTGAGGGAGTAAGGATGATTTGTTCTCTTGCAAGAAAACGGTGACAAGTAAACAGATAATAAGAAAACAAAATAATTACAGATACATTTAAAGGTTTTCACTGGCTTAAGCTAGCCGGTTATCGTAATAAAAATTTGTCCATTCTTGCAGTTCTGGAACAGAGCAATAAATCATTTTTTTTTTTTTCAAAAATTGATTGACAGTTCCTGGTAACAGCTGCTGTGTTAATGCGGCTATCTGTATTGTTGTATCATGATATGTACTTTTCTCATATACTTTAAAACTAAAATTGTGTCCATGTATCACACGATGTGTGTAACTTCTACATATGGAAAATTTGACATAACATACGTGGTCTGTTCCAGAACTGCAAGAATATAAAACTTTTTACTACGATAAGCGATTTTCCATTTATGATATCGATAAAAATTGCAACTAGTAGTCTGGAACAGAGCATAAAACATCCTGGCTCTGTACCAGAAGCTGCAAGAATCTACTAGTTTTGCATTTTTTTCCGATGTCATAAAGAAATAATCGTTTATCGTAGTACAAATTTTTAAATTCTTGCAATATTGAAGCAGTCCATCCTTCTGATAGAGCTTTTAAGAGTTTAAAATATATTTGGAAGTAGCTCACAATCTCGGAAATGAATATGCGACAGCTTTTTTTAGAGCTGACAAACTATCGAGCTTCAAAAATATTTGGAACTAGCTCACAATCTCGGAAATGAATATGCGACAGGTTTCTTAGAGCTGACAAACTATCGATACCACGTCTTTGACATTTTCGTAGTTCTTAGTAAAAATATGAATACTATCGTTAGTTTTTCATCTGTATTTGGAAGAAATTTTTTCTGATTTTCCTGCCTGTCCGATGTCCAGTCACTGAAAATATGTAGGACAATTATTGTTTGACTCAAGTCATCGCAGGCTTGTTTATATATGGTCTGTTCCAGTGCCTGCAAGAATCTACTAGTTTTGCAATTTTCTTCGATATCATAAAGGGAAAATCGGTTATCGTAGTAAAAACTTTTACATTCTTGCAGTTCTGGAACAAACCAAAAGTTATATTATCTTACTATCGATATTGTCATCGATTGTTTGGCAGCACTAAGATCAAACAATATTATTTATGTTTTTCCCCGACACATCGCTCGATTTGCTTTACTCGGTTAAAGCTTGTTTGCTTAGAGGATCCTGGTTTTTAAAATGGCGGTTTGGCATTGGCTTTTAGGAATCGGATTGACTGCAATTGTCGCAATAGTTACCCAATATCGAGCGTTACCGTCGACGAATTCATATTCTCGAAAGAACGAACAATTTGTAGAGTAAGTAAAGTGCGACACTTTTACGCAGCTAACGAGACGCTTTAACACGATCCTTTTTACAGTCCCGATAATATATGCCCCATTTGCTTTGAGGTAATGGAGTCCAGAGACATGAATTATTTGCCATGTATGCATGCCCTTCATGACCACTGCTTAACACGATTGAAAACGCACTCCAAAAAATGTCCGAAGTGTCGTGCTCCATTTTAAATGTGAAATTAAAAAAAAAACGTTGCCTTAGATGTGTTTATTGAATAAAATTTTTGGTTTCCCGTTCTTTAAAGTTAAAAATAAAGAAAACTGATTTGATCAAATAAAGGAATTAAAAATGGGCAGTGCAACATTGGTCCAATTGTCATGCCATCTTAAATTTTGGAACGATGACATATTCTTTCTGAATATCTCTTTGGACTCGACTAGACTTGGATTGCTAGGGAAATTCTCAAACCAGAACATTAGCTGTTCTGCGAGTTGTTCATGGTTTTGGAATACGAAGCCGTTTTGTCCAGACTTCACCAATTCATGAAGGCACTTGAAATCGAATGCACAAACAGGCAGTCCGCAGCCGAACATGTCAACAACTTTCATTGGCAAGTCCAAGCCACTGGAACTCCAGTGCAGACAAACACCAAGATCCGCTGATGCCAATAAAGTAGGGTAATCTTCTGTATCTAGCCAAGGTGTAATAATTTCAACATGAGAAAATTTCAACTGTTCAATCTTCTTTTGATATTCTTCTTTCTGTGGGCCCTTCCCAGTTATCACGCACAACAGGAAGGGAAAGTTTTGTGGTCTGTTATTTGCTTCTTTTTCGTAAACTGCAATGGAATTTCAACTTTGAAGTTATTTTAACTACTAACTTGGTGGAGAATGTATATATATACCTTTTAAGGCATCTAATAGTATGCCAAAATCTTCATCCGGTGTCCAACTAGTTGAAGACACTAATATCGCCATTCGATGAGGTTTGTGAAGTACCGTACCGTTGCTAAGCTTCTGTGTTAAAGCTGTACATTCCACAACACCAGACTCCTTCAAATCATCGTAGCGGCTTGGTAAAAACTGAGGATACTCCTTGGACAACTTCATAAAAAGCTCATGTTTCTTAGTCAGCTCTATTGGATGAAATTGCAGAGGGGGTCTATCGTATAAAACGGTGACGTTTCTAAAATAAAACGAATAACAAGATAAAACACCTGTGTACACAGCTTTTAAACATCTCCCCTCACCTGATGTTCCAATTATTCGTAAGATCTTCTTTCATCGCCTTCGTAACGCAAAAGTTGGCATCGGCTTTCGATCCGAATTTCCGCTCTATCCACCTGGCTATGCGACAGAATCGATTTTTCTCTCCTCCAGTCATTCCTAGGGCCAATATTGTGTATGTATAATTATGCCAGTCGATGACAAACTTTGTCCGTGTTATGAGACAATACAAGTAGCATACAACTAGTGCAGGAATTCCTGGTGGGTTTTGTAGCAATAAGAAACTTGACCTCCTTATGGATGCAAGAGCAATCATTAAGCTTAATGTTTGCCAGAATGTCTTAAAAATCAGCTTCAGTGTCGGTGTTAAATTTGTAACTGGAACCGGAGATAGTTCATGAATTTTACATCTCGGCAGCGCAGTACTCAACTGCTCCAAGGGCTTGCTTTCTACATATCCAATCAAATCTACGTTATAACTGTGATCCAAAAAGCTGCATGCATGGTACTCCATGCGCGGACTACGTCCGATATCCCCTAGTACAACAATACAGACATTTTTATTGCGAACTTTTAGTTCAGCCATGGTAATGTGTCATTGGTTTTAGAAGTTAAGGCGAATGACATGGAATGAATGTTCTAATGCAATCAATTTATGAAAGTAAATACGTCAACAGAAAACAAATGATGATGACCGGTTGTGGGATAGAGCTGTCGTTCCATAATGAACTGGTTCAAAGGACATACTCGGTTCGTGGAACTATCGGAACTAGATGTCAATTTCTTGTTCATTTAGTTCTAAAGTGTTAGTGCCATGGCTCAATAAAAAAGGTTGCTCAACTTTACCGAAACTAGAAAAATGCAACTCTGTGACTTTAAAATATGCAACAGTTGGTTTTGTTTATTTTTCATTTTTTACACAATTATTATATTGGGGGAAACCCGCAAAACAAGAATGGAATTTTGGGGTTATTCCACAAGATTGAATCTAAAGTAGTAGGACAATACAGATTTATTCCAAAATTGTACAAAGAGTTGCCCACTAACTTCGAAAATATACAACCAAATTTGAAATAATTTCAAATTATTGTATATTTTATTTAAAACAATACACACATACACAAAATGTGTATATGTTTTGACCGAATAAGGGCACCAAAGAAAAAATGTATTTTGGGGGTAGCTTTGTTCTACCTTCTGTGATTGTGCCTTGCATCTACCTTAATACGGCTCATGGTAGAAGAATACAGGCAGATGCATTAACGCTTGGGAATGATTTTCAAAAAAGTATATTTTTATACACTTATCAGAGGTTGTTTAGAAATGCATTTTTTTAAAGTTATAGTTACAAATGTAAATAATTGTTCATTCAATATTTTCAATTTAAAAGTTGCTTTGACAGTTCGTTGTCCCAGCAGCTGTGCCCGAGCGACTACCAGTATTTTCTACCATGGGCAATTCTAAGTGAAACATGTTAACCTTTCGGTTTGTTTTTATGTACATTTACCGAAAAGAAGAAGAATAATAAAGATTTCTTACTTACTTGCTATCACTTCACTTTGAATTACAAGTAAACAAAAACAAAACTCGAAAAGAAAAACATGAAACCATTGGAGTAAAGCCATACGCTAACCAATACAGATTCCAATTATTGCTACCTCTGAACCCCATCAAATGTCGATTCTAGTGAAACGACGTCGCGGTCGTCCCAGGCTCCTCGAGTCCAAAGCCATTAAGAACTTTGATAGTGCGTTGATTGAAGAAGTCAAGAAGTTTCCACTCTTATATGACCGGGAGCACCGAAATTACCGCAATAGAGCAGAGACAACCCGCTATTGGCGGAGGGTTGCTACTTCTTTAAATACTTCTGAGAGTGTTGTCAAAAACAGACTGTTTCAATTGCGAAATCGTTACAATGTGGAGAAACGTCGTATGGAACTAAATCCTGCCACTTATGATGGAGAGTCCACTTGGCCGCTGTATAAAAGTATATCATTCCTTATAGAGTTTGGAAAAACGCGTCCCCGCCATTTATTTATGCAAAATGCACCGGGAACATCAAGCGAGGACGACTGCAATGCAGACGATGACGAAGAGAGGTAGGAAATGACCTAGGTATATAGAGAAAGTTCTAAAAATGAATTATTGTATTTTTAGGAATGATTGTGTCACCAATGATTTACATTTAATACAAAATTCCGAGAATCATTCAGACCAACAAACTATAGTTAACCAAATTACACGGCAACATCTCTCCACTGATAGTGACGAACTCTACGATAAAAAATTCAAAGCATTTGGGGAGTTCTTGGCATCGTCACTTATTGAAATGAGTGAAATGCAAGCTTTACACTTGGTGAAAAAATTCACAACCGACTTGGTTGAGTATTCAAAATTGGGGGATATTAACAACTTGAATAAAAATGTACATCATTCGACTAATGGAAATGAATATTTATTAGATTAAATAAAACCAAATATAGTATAGAGCATCACTTGTATTTTATTTGGAGCAAAACCATTGGATTCGAAACCATTAATCTGGACAGGGGATAAATAGTATAGCGTGATATTGAAATAAAAAAACATTTGCAATGTTAAACAATAAATTGGTCCATATGTATATTTAAAAAATTTTCTAAAAATATAAAATAATATTTTTTGCTCAGAACTGTTTTTGTTCAAGCGCAACTAAATATTCTCACCATAGTCTGAGGAGATATGGAACTAGAATCTAAACGATTTGTGATTCGAGAAAATTCAATTTTAATTTATTTTTTTTTTTTTTTTTTGTAATTTATCTTCTTGTTAATATCAGTTGCTCTAGAAGGGAATTTAATACCCAATATTATATTACCATCTGTATATAGTATCCTTTGTGTACATTAAATACTTTGTATTTGAAGAAAATTATTTAGATAAATGACCAATTCATATTTTATCACAAATGATCCACGTTACAACATATAATATAAACTTGAACTACTTTTTTTTGCGTTTCACGTTATTACAGCATTTTCAAGTTCATTGAAAAATCTTTGGCCTGAGGAGGAGCTTACTGCAAAATCTCAAAAGAGGTAAATTCTATATTTTCATCAAAACATTTACGCAAAACATGTACGCAGTTTGTATGTGTGGGCATTGTTTTTAATAATAAAGTGCAAGTAAAGAAGTGCAAGAATGTAAACCTTTTTTGTAAGATCACCGATTTTTCAATTATTATATTCAACGTTCATGTGAACGTGTTTTCCAATTTTATAAACATGTCTATAATGTAGAATGGGACTCTTCTAAAGACTTCCTATTTCCTTCCAAGTTAATTTACCTTTCTGGATATGTCATGGTTGTTTCTATGTCGCAAAGAGCTTCGTTTCATAGCCACATTATAAAACCGTTGGACGGAGATATTTCTGAATTTTATTTTTCTTGTTATATTTGGTATTTATTCAGTTATATAGGCTACCAATAATCACAATCATAGGCATAATTAATTTTTATACCCTCCATTAACCCTATATTAACTTTGTCATTCCGTTTGTAGCACCTCCAAATATAATTTTTAGACCCCACAAGTATATGTACTTTGTTGTAACAGACAAAGCCAACTTACATGGTTATGCATATGAAAGCATAACAAGTGGAGTGAGATGAAAATGTGGTTGCATAATTTAGAAAATGTTCTAAAAGAATTTTAGTTTAATTAAATTCTTTGGTTCATCTTCTATTTAGCATACGATCTAAAAAAGTTTTTTTGTCGGAACAACAAACTATAGTTTTAAAATAACTCCTGGGGAGAATATCCCAGACAAAAGCCAAGGGAACTGATGAGGATTGGTGTCTCTTTCCGAAACCTAGGTATTCTCTGCCTTACCCTCTGGTAAACATTACCATCGTTCTCCATTAATAAACAAACATTGTTTTTACAAAAACAACAATAATGGGATTAAGCTTAACTATTTTGCAACAACAAAATATTCTTGATCAGCGTAAAATTCTCGATTTTAGTACGTCCGACTGCCTGTTGTAATCATGCTAACTTTTGTACAAATTGAGATAGAATGCAACAATTTTGCACACATATAATAGGCAGGTTAAGTTCGTAAATGGGCCATGCCGGTTTACGTTTTCGTATAGCCCCCATATATATGAACCTCCGGTATTTTGACGATATAAATCACATTTTCTAACAGAATTGTTTAAAATTTGGTTCAAAGAGCTTGTAACGGATTCAACCTCACGTTTTCCTATAGCCCTTAATTTTCGATACTTCTTGATATTCGGTATTCGAATTTACGGTATTTTTAAGACTTTGCCAACCGATTTCGCTGGCAAAAATTAACGTGAACTCAATATTCATATCCGATTTTATGATTTTGAAAGGTTTACTTTACCTCATGGTGGAGCGTATGAAAAGTTTATGTTTTAGTAGATTTTTTGGCAGAAATCATTTGGCAACAAGAAAAACTAAAGTATGATGATATATGATATATGATTCGCCTTAAATTGGCCTTTTCTTCCTTCAAATCTCTATAACTGCAAACTAAAAAGAAAACTAACAAACATAGAATGTATATGTTTTAGACGTTTATTTGGTCGGAACTGAAATCTTTGTTATATATGTCGAAAAAAAAACAATGTGTTTGACCTTTTATATACATCTTGGTAACTATGATGTTAGGTGGATTCTTTGTAATTATATTGAATTATAAATAAGCCTTCAACAAAATACCAACTCTCCTGTGTACATAGTCATATGGAGTAATGTGAACCTACCTTGCGTAATTCTAGTCCTTTTCGATAACAACTTTCTATGCGGCTTTGGGGTAGTTTGAACGGCGGCAAGGCTCGAATCGACTCCTATCTCTGGATCTACTTCCTTTTCGTATTTCACGGTAATTTTTTTTCGTAAAATTATCTACCAATAATTTTTTTGTAGAGAGTGATGTAAACAATTTCGAAGTGATGAGTCCCCCAGCATAGTCTCTCCACGTTCATAAAGGTTACTTTGATTATTACCAGACGTTTTTTGTGTGTCCTCATTGGACCAACCACCAAAAAAAAAAGAATCGAGAAAAAGAATATACCTTTTTTGCGACGAAGTCAGTGAACTCTTATCTGTTTATAATAGAAAAATAGGAATTTTGTTGGCGTGAGAAGATAACTAATCGAGTATGGCTCATTCTGTGCGAGTAGAACGCAGCATACATGAGATGCTAAAGGATACACCGTCCATGAATGAAAGTGATAATGCAGTTCATACAGGAACAGAGGATTCAAGTAGCTGCCCACCCCCTTTCAAGTCGCCACCCACAAGTTTGTCTCTAAGAAACCATTCAGGTTAGTTTTTTTGTTTTTTCAATCCAACGACAACGCGTTTTAACAAAATTATTTCTATGCATTTACAGCACCCACAACGCCTATGTCTCCCCGAAGTCCACATAATGGTAGTGTAGATACCAGTTTACTACGTACCGGTGCCTCGAAAATTGACAGTATAAAAAATTGGAGTATATCTACATACAAGTGCACGCGGCAAATAATGCTCGAAAAGTTGGGAAAGTCGCAGCGTACTGTAGACTCGGAATTAGAGGCACATATTGAACAGTTGCGTGACACACAGCGCAAATACCTGTCCGTTTTACGACTGGCCAGGGCATTTAGTTCTCATTTTCACCATGTAGTCGTAACCCAGCATGCGTTGGCCGATGCCTTTGCCGACTTGGCTCAAAAGAATCCAGAGCTTCAAAAGGAATTCACATGTAACTCCGAAACCCAACGATCATTAACAAAAAATGGGGAACTACTTTTGAATGCCTTGAATTTTTTCATATCATCGGTAAATACATTGTGCAATAAGACCATTGACGATACCCTGCTCACGATAAGGCAATACGAAACTGCCAGGTAACGAACAAATATATATGTGCAAACTGTGGCAGGAATCTTTATTTATGAATTTACCCTTCCAATCTAGAATTGAGTTTGATGCATATCGCATGGATTTAGAAAATAGCAAACCTGAAATACCTCAGTCATCAACAGCAGAGGATTTGCAAAAGAATTACACTCAACACAAGGAACTCTACGAAAAATTGAGAGATGATGTTGCTATAAAAATGCAATTTCTGGATGAGAATAGGGTTAGTTGCTGTTAACAAACACACCAGACTGCGGCTGCGGTTAGAGTAATTTCGATTATAATTTTAATTTCAGATCAAAGTAATGCATAAACAATTGGTGCTCTTGCACAATGCAATTTCGGCCTACTTTTCTGGAAATGCAACTGCTCTTGAAACAACGCTGAAACAATTCAATATAAAGGTTTTAATTGCGAACGCACAACTAATTCAAACTCAAAGTAATATCCCAATAACTTTTTTGTGTTTCAGTTAAAATCTCCTAATTCCGTAACAGGGTCATGGCTGGAACAGTAGTAATCCGTTTTACTGAATATCTCTTCTATAATATTCCTTGAAAAGCAAAACCAAAAGTATTTTCTCTTGTCCATTCATATATTCTTATGGTTAATTAACTAAAGAACAAACATAAAATGAATAAATCGTACGTATATGTATTTTTATGGCTTTTTATGTACTAAATATATTTACGAACTTGTATTTAAATTGTTCTATGTTTTGTGATATACTTCGTGAGTGCTTGCCCTGGGGTCAAGCGTATTACAAATCTGTAATATGTAAAGTGCGTAGCGTATTACTTAAGAATGTCTTATGTCAGCGTCGTAATTTTTTTGTCACTCGTATTCGCCGAGATATTACTACACCTTTGCCAGAAGTAATTCGAAACATTTCCATTCGTTATTCGAATAATCCCATTTGAAATTCGACACAAAAAAATTACAAATGTGTATTTGTCATCGGCTTTGCATTTGGTTTTTTTTTGAATGACAAATAATTGCGAATAAAATAGTTTGAATTTCAAATGTAATTATTGAATAACAATTGCAACATTGCGAATTACAAATGTAATTCTCGAGCTAGAATCAAAATTTTTCAAATTATAAATTGCAACAAAAAATGTTTCGAATTACATCTGAAAAACGTATAGTCTCATAAGAAAAGCTTCTTCTCACCAATCGCTTATCAAAGGTATAAAATAGATGTCTATATTCCATTTAATTAGGACAATACACAGTCTGATCTAAGACTTGAAAATATAAATTTGAATATGTCAGTTGTTATATGTGAGAATAAAATGACTTTATATGAATGAATCTATCTATGGATGAATTCTATGAATGTCCTTAAATAAATATTTTCAAAATTGTATTTTTTTATTTTTGATGAGGAGCTCGAAACACAACGTTACAAAGCCAATTTATGAAAATTTGTATGTTCTATCAAAAATAGTGATTACTTCACACAAGGAACCTCACGGGCACAACCGCATTTCACAGTGAGTGCTGGCGAATCTGAATCAAGGACGGCTATTCCATACAAGCTGTGACAAGCTTCATGAACATGCTTTTGGGCCATAAAAAACGTCTAATTCGTTTCTAATTTTAATTGCGTTAATTTTTCATTCAGTATTCAACTTGATATGTCAAACAAGTTGTTGTAATTCGAATTCGCCGTAGAAATACATAACAGAAATTCAAACATCATAGAGGAAAAAATAAACACAAAAATATAAAAATCAAATTTTGTGATATAATTCAAATAAAAAAAAAACAGAATATGAGGTGCTGTGCTGTTTGCAAAAGAAAGGATAGTGAACAACAAGCAACATTTTTCAATGTACCCAAGGAAGAGACGAAGAGGTTGAAGTGGAGTGCGATTTGTGGGATCACTTTAAACCCAAACGCCAAAATATGTTCTCATCACTTCAACCCAATGTATATAACGGGCATAAGTTGTAGAATGAAATTATTACCATGCGCTGTACCAAAGATGTATCAATTCTATTCTGGTGGTTCAAAAAAGAAATGTCCAGGGTACGTATTTGCTAGAAGTGAGAATATACATTAAATATATAAAATACGGTGTATATATAGCGGAGCCCAATGCAAAGAAGTCGGGAGGATGCTTCAGTGTGAGGCTGGAATAAATAAAAATGACAAAGAAGTTGTTATGCCCTACCATATCACAGAACCATTAATGAAAGATGCCGAAACACAAACAGAGTAAGCATTGTTTGGACATCTCCACACACACACACATTAGGTCTTCCATGGTAGGTACATGTACCTCCTGATACTCCGTATTTCGTATTTCTATAATTATTCGTTTATATAATTTTGCTTATAGCTCAGTAATTTTTGTTTCGGAGAATTATGTAGAAGTTCTAAGGAAGCTCCAAAGCCAAGTCAAAGATTTGGAATTGCAACTCCTGAAGGCGAATTCGGCACTAAAGTCATTGAAAAACCTATTTAGCAAAGGCCAAATCAAAAAACTGGAGACCAATAGCAGAGTAGAGTGGGAGTGGGAGGATATTTCAAATGCCATATGTCTCCACGCTTCCGGCCCAAGAGCATATAGACATTTATATAATAAAGGATATCCCCTTCCTCATATTAATACTCTATCTAATGCTACAAGGAGAATTATTTATTTTATTAAGAGAATACAAAATAAGTGATAACATAACATATATTTTGTATTTTCGCACTGGATTCCGTGCTGTTAAAAATGTCGTGAGGGAGGAACCGGAAGGAGTGGGACGACATTGCCCATCTCCGCATTATGTTTGTTAATAATATTGCGATGCACTATGTTTGGATGATGATCCATTCTACAGCTATCGTACGCACCAGCAAGACAGACGGACGGGTCGCCTCCAAATGTCCTGAAACGGATTTCGTCGAAAGAGGCGTTATTTCGATCAGATACATTTTGGTCATATGAAATTATACAGACCTTCTCTAGCGATATGACTGATGGTGTAATACGTTTACACTTCCAGTTATTGTAGTATTTTCAGTTTATATGTTAAAAAATATACTAATCTCAACTAATATATACATATGAATAAACCAAAACAAACTTATTCAATGTTTCAGAATGAAGAGTTCTGATTGGTGCAAACCAATTTGCCCCAAATTTTATACTTCAAATAAATTCGCCCTGGTTAAAACTTTGACATATCAAGTTTCTAAAAAAGTTGCTTTGTTGTAATTTTCGCCTATGTTGCTACCTGGTATTTCTACCATGACTACACCTTTGCCAGAAGTAATTCGAAACATTTCCATTCGTTATTCGAATAATCCCATTTGAAATTCGACACAAAAAAATTACAAATGTGTATTTGTCATCGGCTTTGCATTTGTTTTTTTTTTTTTGAATGACAAATAATTACGAATAAAATAGTTTGAATTTCAAATGTAATTATTGAATAACAATTGCCACATTGCGAATTACAAATGTAATTCTCGAGCTGGAATCAAAATTTTTCAAATTATAAATTGCAACAAAAAATGTTTCGAATTACATCTGAAAAACGTATAGTCTCATAAGAAAAGCTTCTTCTCACCAATCGCTTATCAAAGGTATAAAATAGATGTCTATATTCCATTTAATTAGGACAATACACAGTCTGATCTAAGACTTGAAAATATAAATTTGAATATGTCAGTTGTTATATGTGAGAATAAAATGACTTTATATGAATGAATCTATCTATGGATGAATTCTATGAATGTTCTTTAATAAATATTTTCAAAATTGTATTTTTTTATTTTTGATGAGGAGCTCGAAACACAATGTTACAAAGCCAATTTATGAAAATATGAACGTTCTATCAAAAATAGTGATTACTTCACACAAGGAACCTCACGGGCACAACCGTATTTCACAGTGAATGCTGGCGAATCTGAATCAAGGACGGCTATTCCATACAAGCTGTGACAAGCTTCATGAACATGCTTTTGGGCCATAAAAACGTCTAATTCGTTTCTAATTTTAATTGCGTTAATTTTTCATTCAGTATTCCATCTTCCTGATCTTCAGCTTTGAACATGTCCTATAAAAAGTTTTTAAATATTGTGACTATTATGGCATATTTGTTCATTTTACTTACAGGATCGTAAATAACTTTTATGATGAGTGAACAGCTAGGACAAGTGGCTACCTCTTCACCCTCCATCAACTCCTCCTATAAAATTATACAATTTGTTTTAAAGCATTGCGCTCAGTGCTACCCTATCCATACTTACTTTGGTAATTTGGAATCGGTCTCCGCATGGGCAGGGATAGTAGTAAATTTCCTCTTCCTCGTCATACTCAAAATCCTCTATTTCAACTTCGTCGTGATAAATACTCATTTTAATTTCCACATTTACCACATTTACAACTAACCAACTAACTATTTATTTACCAAACAAAAACGTGTGATTCATAGAAGTGGCAAACAACCGATAGCAACATCGATTAATAGTTATTTCTATCGATATAATACGATAGGGTGTTTTTGTTGTACTTACATGAAATCGTGGCTCAATTATATGGGCTCTTTTTGTTGTGGCGTTATCTGGAAATTGGCCAAGTTTCAACTTTCTAAAACCAAAAAAAAAAATATATATATGGGCTGTTCCAGCACCTGCAAGAATTTACTAGTTTTGTAACTTTCTTCGATATCATAAAGGGGAAATCGATTATCGTAGTAAAAACATTTACATTCATGCAGTTCTGGAACAGACCGATAATTTCTTCCTTCGAGCGAATTAATCTAAAAAGAGCTGTTCATGGCCCAATTATAAGGTCTTTCTTTGAGCGAATTGATCTAAAAACAGCTGTTCATGGCCCAATTATAAGGTCTTTCTTCAAGCGAATTGATCTAAAAACAGCTGTTATTGGATCAGATGAAATGTCAAAATTCATGCTTAAAATTTTGACTTTTCATACAACCGAGACACAACTTCGTACAACCGTCCCAAAAACGATACAATCTTGAATACATCCTCTCCAAGTTGTACAACAAGTTGTATCGTGTGTGGCTTGCATTAGAACGAGAATAGAGGACTTGGTGAAACTAGTTCCTCGTTCACTGAGTTGTACACTCATAAGCATAAGTTGTAAACAAACGAATGAATCAATCAATGATTGTGGATTATTTTGATTGTATTATAAATAAAAATTGACATGGCAAATTCAAATAAATTAAGTGATAAAAATCTCTATGAAATATTGGGAATTGACTTAGAGGCCGAAGAAAGTGAAATCCGGAAAGCGTATCGGAAAAAGGCCTTAGAATGCCATCCAGATAAGAACCCTGACAACCCAAAGGCAGCCGAGCTTTTTCACGAGCTATCGAAGGCATTAGAAGTTCTAACCGACGCAGCAGCTAGAGCGGCTTACGACAAAGTTTGGAAGGCTAAGAAAGCGGCCGAGGTTCGCCATAAACAATTAGATTCGAAACGACAAAAGCTAAAGGAGGACCTGGAACGAAGGGAAAAAGATGCACTAGATAATATATACTCAAAAAGTCAGAAAACTTATAAGGTGCCGAAAACGGATGAGGAAATACTCAATGACCAAATTGAACGTTTACGAAGAGAGGGGTCCCGCTTACTTGAAGAAGAGCAGAGATTACTCAGGGAACAGTTACAAAACACTTTAGTGGGACATCAAAGAACAGACGACACCGCTTCTAAGCCACATCGACTGAAGATTAAATGGAATTCAAATAAGAAGGATGCTTCAAACGGTGGCTACTCCGACGACAATTTAACAAAGTTTATGAAGAAGTATGGTGATATCATTGCCTTGGTAATGAGCAAAAAGAATGGAAGTGCCCTTATCGAATTCAAGTCACGGGAGGCTGCGGAAATGGCTATGACGTACGAAAAGGGCCTAATTGAAAACCCCTTGCATATAGAGTGGGTGGACGAAACAGCCAAATCGAGTGAGGCAAATAAATCTCAACAAACAAGTAAAACAACACCACAGGACTATGAAGACTTGGTGATGCGGAAACTGAGACAGGTTGAAGAACGAAAACGTTTAATAGAGCAAATGTTAAAAGAAGAAGAAAACGACTAAATACATTGTGGTTAAAAATATGGATATTGTATTGATAGTGTCCTATATTTATTTAAGCAAGACTTTATTAGTTTGTGATGTTCTGCGACCAGTGACCAACACATACGAAAACATGGAGGTCAATAGTATAAGTTTCGTAAAAGTCTATTTTAAATGTGATTTTCTTTCTGTGTTCTTTGTATTCATATTAAATGTTTATTTTGGAGATAAATGTAGGCAAAATTAGGGTTCAGCCAGAGTTTGGACAGATAAATACCTTTAGTGGTCAAAAGCTAAAGGTTAGATTAGGCATATAAATAGAAATGCGATTTTAAAGAGGACTGTAGAATGGAAGCTACGGAGAATATTAATTATATCTGCGCATTAGATACCAGAAGGAAAGACTATAAAAATATCTTCATGCGAGATAATCTTGTATAATTGGGATATACCTAGTTTTCATTTTACTACTGTTATTTTCATCTTGCAACTGTTGTTTAATATTTTCGTATGACCCTTCATGACCAAGTTTAATATAAAATTTTAACACGGGCCAAGCTATGATTGTTGCTCGTACTCCATTCATTATGAGATTTTTGAGAATATGATTTTTTTTTTGAAATTATTGAACTTTTGTGTTGAATTATCTAAAAGAGTAGACCTATACAATCAATTTTCAAACTAGCTCTAACATAGGCAAAACTACTTAAATGAGCTAAGTTTGATGAAAATCTTCCTACAGTTATTATTCAAAATGTTGATGGTTATTGTGTCCATTTTTGCGTCGGAGTTATTGTGCACACAAATGGAGCCGGAATGCCCTGTTTTTGTCCAAAGAGACCTGGGTTCTTAAATCCGTGTTAGCTACCAGCTAGAGATATTAAACAATAACTTAAAGGACATACTCATATTTAAACTGACTTTTGAGAGAAAAGGAGTAGCTTTAGGAAAAAAATGGGAAGTTTTTATTGCCAACTATTATTGTACGTTTTAAGACTAATTAACTCCGTAGTTGCATATGAACATCCTTGGAAAAATAACATTTTAAATGGTTGGTATTGAGAAAGGGGTTGAAACGATGGGATGACCCTTATATAACGGTAGCTCCGGTGGCATTTACCCACGAAATTGTTTCAAATTTGATATTTAAGACTTACAATAGATAACAATCCTTGTGGTGTAAAATTGCCTATAAAGGTTCCTGTTTTGGCATGGTCCCCATATAACGGCTTCATCCACTTTATGTATGGCTTTTTAAACGTTTAACTGCATTAGCCAAACGGTCTTATTGGTATTTGTATTTTAGAGTGGAACTCGTTTGAATCTAAGTACGTTAATATAAAAATGTTTTCTTTACCCAATGATGGGAGGTATTAAAAATTCGGTCCGCCCATTATTATGTTTTTTCCTTGATTTTTCATGGTCGAAATAAAGTATTTTGACAGCCAGTCTGATGATCAGCTGTTCAGAAGCTCCGAGGACCTATAGTTGGGTCACGGTTGAAATCGCAGACGTCAAATGTCAAAACAAAAATCAGATGTTCATTGTTTAGTGTTATGTTTTGTTTGGATGCAATTGGATAGTATTGTTTGTATTATGTGGCAAAATTTAATTAAGAAATAAGCGAAACCAAAACGATTTACACACCTTGTACTTTTTTAACAAAATGGATCGAACGAAAAGAGATTTGGAGGGTGTAATAAACTCCCAAAAAGAACAGCTAGCTCGATATGAGAAAAGATTGAAAGACGTTGTTACTGCATACAAAGGTTTACTCAAGGAGAAAGAGGCATTGGAGACCAGTTTGGCTGCGATTAGTTCCCAAGAGAAGAAAGTAGACAATGGAAATAGTTCTTCCACGTCCGACGTGTCTGGCCAGTCAGAAGCCGAAACTGTTCCACCGCCTGACACAAACAATGATGATAATAATGAGAAAGCCAGCATCCAAGGCCAGATTGCCACTCTAATGAATTCATTGGCAACATTATCGGCCGAAAAGTCTCGCATGGAAGCTTCTTTCCAGGCTGATAAAAAACAACTTCGTGCTCAAATACAGCTAAAGGAACAGCTGATTAGTGATCTTCACTCTAAGCTACAGGAAAGTAAAGAGCGCGCTAAGGCAGATGTTGACGAAGTCAAGGCCAAGTGGATAATCGAAAGACAGGAGCGTGAAAAGGAAACCAACAATCAAATGTTAATGATCCGGGAACTACAAAAACTGTATGCGGACGAGCGACACCTGAAGGAAAACATTGAGATGCAACTGAACAACTTTAAAACAAATTTCGCCAGCAACGAGGCCGAACACTCCCGGGTAAACGAATTGCAAACTCAGCTTAAAGAAGCAAAAGCTCAATTAAAGCAACTTCAGGCAGAAAAAGGAGTTTCTGACAACGCTAAAATTAATGTCAACAGCACGACTCTCTTGAAGCAACTCCAACAAGAAATGCAACAGTTGAAAGAGCAGCATGCTGTGGCCATTAAATCTGAACAGCGAAGAGTTCAGATGGCAGAGGAAGAGTCGCGCAAGCAAGCTATTCTCCACGAAGCGAATTTGGCAAATCTTGAAACTAAATTAGCCGAGCTGAGTAGGACCGTGGGTAACTATGACCGACTTCGTCAACAGGATCAGGAGGCAATTAATGTTCTGAAAAAGCAACTGCAAGACTTGGAAAGAACAACAAATGAGAATTCTTCAACGCTGCACAGCAAGTGTGCCGAAAAGCCTATTCAGGCAAACGATAGCTACAACGACACTGATCTGGGCCACATTGTAGATGAAATATTGCGTTTAAAACGGATAATTATCAAAGAAAACTCTCGCTCGCCGAACCCCATTGATTTGGCCAGCATATTCTCTGTAGGTACGGACCATTCGCACTGTCAGGCAGAATTGTTGGACACTTTGCATCAACTTGATGGGGCTAGAAATGAGATAGAGCAGCTTAAAGAAAAGGTTGAGCAGCAGAAATCGCACATTTCAACGTTGCAAGAAAAGGTCAAAGTTTTGAACCGCAACATAGACGAACAGGAATTGGAATTAAAGCATTACAATGAAAAGTTACAGATAAGTATCAAAGAAGAAAGAGACAAATGGAAGAGTTTGCAGAGTGACATTGAAAATGACTATCGCAATAAATTAAATGAGCTGGAGCAACAACTTCAGAAACAAAGACAGCGGTCACTGCAGCTGTTGGACGAAAAAGAACAAGAAATTAAGGCTTTACAGACGTCATTTGAGATATTTCATGCTTCAAACAATACGGGAATTTCTTTAATGCCAAATGAAGCTCCAGTCTGTGCATCTTCTGACGGTGAAAGTAATGAAGATGTCCCCGCACCCTCCAACGTTCGCAAGGTGTCACTGAAGGCAAAGAAACTTTCTGTAGGAGAAAGTTGTCATATGCTTCATTACGCGAACGAAATCGCCAGGAAGGACATTGAGATTGCCAACTTGAGAAAGGCTAAATATCAAGCGGAAACTGCTATGCGGAAGGCCATCCACGACAAAGTTGTAAGTCAAGAAGAGCTCAGCAATAAAATCGACGCACTGGAAGAGCAAGTTGATAGGTAGGTATTCAGTCAATATTACGAAGTGGATGTACCATTTTCACATTCTGTTTTTCTTAGACTCGAACGATGTCAGACCCGAGAGGGAGCCAATTTGGAATACCTAAAAAATGTCGTCATCAGCTACATTGTATCCAAAGATGCAGATGGCAAACGTCATATGATGAATGCGATAAGTGCTGTCCTACAGTTTACGCCAGCCGAAATGCAAGTCATCAATGCTTCATTCCAAAAGAAGTAAAACTGTATTATTAATAGTGTCTGTTAAACATTCTTAAGATTTATATTATACAATATTGACCAAATTATGCTATCGTACAATTTGTATTACATTTAATGGAACCCATTTACAGGAAATTTTGTCAGATGTTCCTTTAAAACAGCGGGAAACATTGAAAAGAATTTAAATCGGGCACCCATATGATTGGAATGCGTTAGCATTTCGTAGGCTGACTTAATAGTTTCTCGGTTTTCGGGTAGTGCATTTTTTACTAAGGCCTATAAGTGTAAACAAGATGGTTAGTTGACACAATTTATGCATCTGTATGGGGAAATGTTACCTCTAATCGTGCTTTTCCTTCCATTCTATCTAAGAAAACGCCTTGTTCTACCGGCCCAAAACAAACGACTTGATTTTTTTGTTCTGCCACAGTTTTAATTTGACGAAAATCGACATCAGCAGTGAGGTCAGCCGTTCCAGGCGACTTCAAAGGATCGTGCAGAGCGTGTTTTTTGAATGCCTATATTTGACAATAAATGTGAATTTATATTAAAATCGATTTGAAAACATACCCTAAAAGTGTCCTCTTTTTCTCCAAAATGGCCGTAATCCATTATAAGACCAATGCCACCGTCAGATTCGAAACGATCCGCCAGCAGGCCGACCAAACGATCCGCTTCCAAAGAGTACTCTAAAGTCGTCCTTGTTTCGCCAGCTACAGGCGTATATATCTTTGAAAGAGGTGTTTGATTTTTAGATAAAACGAGCCTGAAATCAGTTCCTTTTTCTTCTGCCAAATCGATGAGAATCTCTTTCCACACGCCTTTATCTAGCTGGAACTTATGTATTGGCAACGCATCAAAGAATTCATGAGCCATTACAACAGAAAACTTGCGTGGAACGTCTTCCAATCTACTGTACCAATAGATTTTTGTGCCAGACGCTGTTTCACCTTTGCGATAGTACACGTCGACATTTGGATCGCAATCATCAAAGTTATAGCAGAGAAGTTGTGCTTGTATTTTGCTGAGGTGAGGACTTATTTCCACCATGTGTATGGAGAAGCCGGTGCTGAGTTTGAATTTGGACAATACTTTTATTACATCGCGCATCAGAGTTCCCCTTCCCGGACCCAATTCCACCAACTGAAACGGTGGACTTCCCAGCTTTTGCCATTCACTCAAAATCCAAATGGAAACTAGCTAAGTACTTTGAATCTATAAATTTGTAATGTTGTTGGTCGGGCCTAATCTTACCTCTCCGAATATTTGTGAAATTTCAGGCGAAGTCACAAAGTCTCCCTCTCGCCCAAAGACATCTCTATTCATGTAATAGCCTGATTGAGGGTTTGTCAGCACTTCGCGCATGTATTCGGCCACGGTTATAGGTCCGGTTGCCAAAATTTTCGCCTGGAGATGTTTTGTGAGATCGACAGCATTATGGTTATCAGTAGGACGTTGTATTTCTGTAGCTGGACGTTTCGCTGTACTCTCACCGGCAGCGGGATCCCTTAGTACGTTGGGCCGTCTTACGGGTTTGTAACAGAATTGCCGGCTAGTTAAAAGCGCAAAACGTTTTAAACACTGTCTATGCATAGCTTCCTTTCAATTACACAAGAAGAGCCCCTTCCCGCTTCTATCTGTCATACGAAAAACCATGTTCCCTAAATCAGCTGATTTCTGTTGTCTTTGAAATGTCAAAATCTTCTCTGGCTGTCAACTACAGTACTAAGGGTGTTTTCCGATCTACTTGATTACTCTTTAGCCATCTGCCTTGTACTTGCTGACATCCAGCAAATTCTTTGCAGGCCATCCGAAAAGGAAACAATTACGCCATGGACATGGACCACGCGCATACACTAAGTTTACCAAATGGTGATGTGGTAAAAAAGCCATTTCTTATTGGCGTTGCAGGTGGTACGGCCAGTGGAAAGTCTACGGTATGCAAAAAGATTATGACAGAGCTGGGCCAAACAGATATGGATCACACCCAGCGACAGGTCAGTTCGTTTGTGCGCGTTAACCATCTTATATTTCCCACATCCTGATGAACAAATCACTAATACAATATCTGCAGGTTGTAACAATTAGCCAAGACAGCTTCTATCGTGAACTAACCGCTGCAGAGAAGGCAAAGGCATTTCAAGGTCTTTACAACTTTGACCATCCCGACGCTTTCGATGAACAGCTAATGTATGACACCTTGGAGGCAATATTGAAGGGAGTTAAAGTGGAAATACCAGGTTATGATTACAAAACAAATTCATTGTATGTTCTCCACTGGACTGGCACTGGAGGGTGGGAAGAAATAATTCTGTGTATCTATCTTTCAGAGATTACGAAAACAAATTAACAATTTACCCTGCCGATGTGGTTCTATTCGAGGGTATTTTGGTATTCTACTTCCCCAAGATAAGAGATTTGTTTCACATGAAACTGTTTGTGGATACAGATTCAGACACCCGCTTAGCTAGAAGAGGTATGTATACAACATTACAAATGCTGGTCAAATGATAACATAATCTAGCGTTTTGTGCTTTTATTGTTTACATGAGTCGATGCCAATTATTGCTATGAAAATGCTTTTTGTTCGGGGGAGGGATGCAGGGATAGAGCTAAATTTGAGTTCTTATGAAACTTAAGTCGTGCTTTAGCTTCAGAACAATTATCTTAAAATTAAACTATCGTAATTAATATACATTCCATTTCAGTACCGCGGGACATAAATGAAAGAGGAAGGGACCTGGACGCTGTGTTGACACAGTACATGACATTTGTGAAGCCAGCTTTCGAAGAGTTCTGCTCACCCGTAAGTCCTAAATATTACCATGCATAATACAATCTCTAAGTCCTGATTTTAAATTACAGACGAAAAAGTTTGCCGACGTTATTATACCTCGAGGAGCTGACAATACAGGTGGGTTTTTCGAAAAAAAAAAAAGAAAATGAAATGAAATCACTAGATTCTAAATGTAGCTGCTTGATTTGTTTGTTTTCATCTAACAATCTAACACGTTCTGTTCCTTGTAACTGACTTGAGTTAACTATTTTTATTGATTTCGTTGGTTGTTCGACAGTAAACACAGTAGTACATTTAGGTCAACTATCTCGTTTTATTATGTAACTGACCATAAACCTAGAGTTTGATTTCTACAATATTTTCGTTGTTCTGTTGTTTTTTTATTATATATTTCTTGCAGTTGCAATTGATCTAATTGTACACCATATCGGAGAAATACTTAGACCAGGTAGCAGTGCTATTAATTCGGGTGCCAATGCGTCCAGCAATACGGCTAATGCGCATAATACTACAAATGTTAATTCAACAACTACTTCATCTAGCAATCATACCCCGTCAGCTATGATCCGAGAACATTAAAATAAGCATACTTGCATCACAGTAACAGAAAATATGACGGACGTGCATCATCGATTTTTCCCGGACACACACACCCACACTGAAACACATACAATTTGTCATAAGTTTTGATGTTGCTGACGCTCATGATGCAGCCTACCTTCGTACTTCATCAAAATCAACCAAAAGTGCCGCAACTGATGTCGTCCTATACACCTTATTCCAATTCTCCTTAAAAAGAATACGCATTTAAACACTGTTAAAGGCGGCTTCCCCTTTTGCATTCCTCCATTTAATCATAATCGAGTCGGATTTCTTATTCCAATAGATTGCTTTTCCACTTACATTAATTATTGTTGCAGTAATTAACGTCCCCAGTTTTTTTTTTACATTCATTGACTTACCATTAGCCGATATAGATGTTAAGATTGTTGAGGATCCAAATAAATAGTACGATGGCCAGATAACATCGGTTGAAAGTGTACATACGTATATGCCACAGTAAATAATAATATATCTAAAGATTTGTTAATATTATCTGTGATTTGTGAGACATAACACATTTGCCAGGTGCCCGATAAGACGGAAGAAGGTAAGTTCTAAATCGGGAATTCACATCACGATTTGGGCGGAATGATATATCAATTTGTACAAGTAATTATTAATGCACTCAATAAATAATGAACCCATAGTATTTAGACCTGAAAAGTTTTTTTTTTCGAATTATTTCGTTTCGTTTATTGCAAGAGTAATGCTAATTGTTTCGGTAAGTGCTTTTTACGCTATACCTGTTTCCTTTTGAATGTTTTGTTTCGCATAACAACTGTTGGGCACTCCACCTAAACTGATTGTAAATTAACAAAAACGTTCTTGAATTGTACCTTTCTTTCTAGTTGCCATCGATTTAATCGTTCAGCACATAAGGGACCTTCTCAATAGCCAGTCGTCTTCACGCAAAGGCTCCTCATCCAACATTCAGATAAACATGAATGTCGATCTACAGAAAAATAATGAAACCGGAGGTAAGAAAAGCGGCCTGGTTGTAAAAATTCCACATACTCCAACGACAGCATCCAACAGTAGTTGCTCATCTGCATCCACCATTACACCAACTAATATTAAAATGGGGAGTTTTAGTCGGCCTCACTGATCGAGGATATGGCAATCGACAGCCTCTCCCATACCGGCAAAGAGGAATAAAATAACGCAATGGGCCTGATAGATTGATAGATAAATATACATCGCGCGCACTAACCCACAACAATTCCAACTAAACCTTATGTTTCTTTATGTTTACTGGTTCTGCCTTTTCACAAATATATTCGATATTCTTTCTTTTTAAGATTCATATCGAGCTATCAGAAGATTTTCCACTCTGTGCAAGGAACTGACCATCCAGAGTAATGTTTTCTTCGAAAAGAACTTTAATTTCACTAAGCACTAAGAAGATGTCGCAACACACGCTTGTGACGACGCCTATAAACGCAACGAATTACCTTTAGATTGACATTGTGATTGACCATACCTGTAGTGTACTGAACCAAAGTCATTGCATCGCATCCTTGTCCACTCATTAAAACGTTTAGTAACTTTTAACCACAAATACAATTGTTTTTAAGGATTGTTGTTGTATTTTAATAAATATACAAACATATACATATATAAATACATATTTTCAATAGCACTTGTACATTAAATTGATCTTTTTTATGTCACCGGGGGAGAAGCCTTTGCGCTGACCCATCTTCGAGGCGTCAGGTGAAGACCTGAGGGCCACCAGAGTGGGTTTGCCATTTTTCGAGAAACTGGTGGATCTGTAATGCATTACACTGGCGTAATCATAGTTGACTCCAAACGTTGTCGCCAATGCAAACGGAAGCTTTTGGAAATTTGCCATCATACCGGTCTTGACATTGTCCTCCAGTACGCGTACGAAGCTGTCACGTTCGTAGCGATTCTGTTCGTGATAGAAGCCCAAGACATGCATCAATTCATGAATAGTCGTACCATAGTTGGAAAAGCATTTTGGACTTTCTAGATTAACGACTTGTTCGCCACCCATACGGCCCACGCTTGACCAACAGCCCTCACCTTTGTTGCTAATAACGATGTAATCCCGTTCAATGGTGCGCTTTTTAAAGCGTATGCAAGTCTTCTTATGATACTCGTTAAAGGCGTGATTAATAATGTCCAGCTGCTGAGGCGAGTACGAGCCTTGAACAATGTAGGGCACTATACCATTGGGCCATCGCAGGGAAGGATTTATTATACCATTGCGTTGAAATGACAGTGTCCTATAAATATTGTTATCGTCCTTTATGTCACCCTCTATATAGGGACCAGTTTCTTCGGGATTTTCCAAAGCATTTTCAGTTGAGTTGAGGGTAAAATTTTCGTCGACAACGACAACATCGGCATTGGCGTCCACTTTGGAGTTGAGAATCAAGATTAGTACTAAATACACTTTTCGAAATACAAAGCCCCTCAACATTATACCTATGGAATGGTGTAGTTAATTGTGATGTCAGGTGGGTGTTTGCGGTAAGCATTTTATACAATATTCATATCAGAAGCTGGCGGAAGTTCTTTTGAAATGTTAATATGTTATCGGCAGTTTTATAAAAAGTGTGCGACAAAAAAAAAAAAACATTTTTGTTTAAATGAAATAAGTTATTTCCTTAAAACTGGAGTTACAATGCGTGCGTATGGAATTTAGAAATATATGTCGAAGTAATAGATTACAATGTATGAAGTCTCGATAAAAGTTTACTTCACACAATACGGATACTTTTTTTGCTTGCTACTGCTTTTTGAGAAAGCCGTTTACATTCATAGCTACATACATAGCACATACATGATTTGCATTTCCTGTTTCCATAGTGTCAAATTAGATATCTCGGGTTATCCTAAAATTTGTGACAATTATTGAAATGTCGTCAGTTAACACAAAAAATATGCAAAAGAGAACATTTCAAGAGAAAATTTTTACAGATCTGTTACTCAGAGTTTGCCGAATGAATTTCTTTTTGCAGTCACTTGCAATTCTTCTTCTTTTCCTTTTTGTTTGTATCCGGTGATTTTTGTTTTGGAATTATCAAGGCAAATTGTTTTGTGGGAGCTCAATTGCAAAGTCGCTTCAGAAATCAGGTCATTACTTGCCGTGTTTTTCGCACGGATTGACTTTAAAATTTTAAAACTACCTTACCCTCTCAGAAATTTGTTGGACAATTGCTGCAAGAAAATTAAGCTGACAGATCTATTCATTGTTCATATCAGATCCAGAGGATACACTTCATTCCATTTCCTGTTTCCAAAATGTAAAAATCCAATCGATAGTCATTATATCGCAGACACGAACCAGTCGATATAAGTTATTTGAAATCACAAATAAATCAGACGAGCACCTGTATGGCACGGTAAACCACCTAAACCTTTACCAGTCTCTGGTCGTCTCTGTCTTGTGGTTACCTGTCTAAACATAACTATGGTTAAATGCACACGCTCGCACATTCAACTCGCTGAGCACGGTTGTGTGTGTGTGTTGGTGAGTAAGCAAGACCTGCAAGCACTAGCGCTAAGTGTTAGCGTACTTAACGCTGGCCAGCAAAATCAGTTTATTATCTGTTCTCGAGCGTAATCGTTGCTTAGTTTAGAGTTAAGTGTTGGCCGACCGGGACTTGTGCATCGTTCAAAAATACAAAAAGCCACAAGAGATGGCTGCATGTGATTTGTGCAAGAGCAAGTGAGACGGAAATTCAACCGTGAAATCGGAAATCCTCAAAATCGTGCTGTTGTTTTTTGTTTCTTGTAAATTCAATAAAAGCAAAATAAATTCCTGGAAAATCGAAATTCCACAAATACGCAAGTGATTTAAAAACTATTTAGTGTTTTCGTGTTTCATTTAAGCGACTGATTATGCAAATCAGCCTCTCTCGCCGTAAGAAAAAATTAAGAAAAATATTAATGTTCAGATGAATGAAAGTTAAGTAAAACAAAAAAAGTGGTAACAGCACAAAGCAAACAACAACAACGACGACGACCAAAAACCTCACATATTCACCAATACACTGGCGCGTAACCACTAACACCAGCAGCGACGTCTTTGCCCTACGAGTGTTGTAGATAACCAGTTCTAGATGAGAAAGTGTATTTTTTCTGCTAGCCACCGTTGTTAGCCCGTAAGTGCTGAGAATCTAGCCGATTCACATAGATACTCTTGGCACCCATACCGCTGAAGATCTAAGTGTGTGTGTGTGTTTGTGTGTGCCTGCATTGGTGCATAATTAGATGCAAACAAACTGTTGAAACTGTCAAATTGAAAACAACTGTTGTCATATCAGATACATTTCGCTTTCCCGATGAATGGGAGATCCAAACATTTGACATCGGTGAAAATAACCAAAACTTAAAAATGTCGTCATTATTAATAACACCGCCATCGTCCTCTCCATTGGCCAAATATCAACGCCAACACCAACAGCAGCACAGTCATACAACAAATCAATCACGTCGAAAGCGAAGAACAGCAATAACAAAACACACAACAGCAACAACATTAGCAGCAGGAACACAAGTACCAAGTACTTTCAATTCAACCATGTCCACAGCTTCGACGGTGACAAGAAGGAATGCGTCACCAACAATTATCTCCCTCAACGACATCGATCACAACAAAAACAATAACCACAGTACAAGATCGCTTCGGCCCACTGCGGCTATCACATTGCAGTGGTTTTGCTGTTTTCTAATTTTCCTGCTCTCTACAGGTAAGTGTTGGTTGGGATAACACATTCACAGATGTCTATGGCTAATCACAAATCTTTGGGAAAAATCATAACAATCGAGGGTGGTATAGCCAGCCAAGGCAATAGGACAACTTCTTCAATGTCGTAACTAACTCTGTAACTTCTGCTGAGATAATTAAGTAAAAGCGGACAAGAAAAAGTAGTTTCACCAAATTTAGGCGTTACATTTTTGAAGCCTTGAGAATTCTTAGACTTCAAAATTCAATGTTTATGTGTGGTATAGGCTTATAGTTATCTGACAGAGAGAAGCAAAATTACCAGCAAGAATTCCCAAAATCTCAGTAACTTAACTGTTGCCTTGCTCTACCAACTCGACTTTCCGGGGACTTGATATATATTTTCCAATATTAACCCTACTATTAAGTAAAAATTTCTGATCAATGGCAGTTCTTGAAAGTTTGGAAAATTCTTCCTAGTTATCTGTGTTCGATATATAGTTTTCAATTTGTACTAATTAAAATATTTAAAAATCGAGACATGGATTCCAACTAAAAATATCCCTTTATTTTGACAAGTCAATAAACTATGACTAATTACGCATTATGGTGATTAGCAGAATCTCCGTCCTAGCAACAACAGTGTTAGCTATCATTAATACCCAGGCACACATGTGCACGTAGAGCAGCTACCTGTTTCCAACAGGACACTCTATCGGGGATTTCCATAAATTTTACAACTACACATAGCTGACAAGGTGTTGAAAAGTTAATGTGGCGGCGGCTTACCTACGTGCTAATATTTCCCATTTTATGAGGATTGTTCATTAGGAATTCAAAGAATTTCAATACTTCATAGGAAATAGTTAAACGATTAACGATTTCGTGCTTTTTTGATGAATTTGCCAGAACGATATGGCGGTTCGATTTTGAATAATGTTTAAGGTATATCCAGAAAGCAATGTTTTATGACGGTGTAGGTTGTTAATTTCAATAATAAATTAATTGTAACATGAACTTTAGACGATTATAAACGACGTTAAGTTCATTTTGGCGATCTTAAGTTATAGCCAAATCGGCTTACTTTTAAACCTTAAACATTTGGAAGTTCCGTTATGTGGGGATTTGTTAGATAGAATCCAGAATGTCAATTCACATCTTATTTGGTTGGAAATTGCATTCAAAACTGTTGAAATATCGAAAATCCGGAGATACCGTTTATACGGGCTATACATAAATGTGGACCGATTTAGCCCTTCCTTTTGGTGTCTTAATTATTTGATGTTAAAATAATGGGTTTTTATTTTAAAAGGATAAAAAAATAAAAATCATCTGGCTCGCCACAACATCTGAGTTTTAATTGCCATGCGGACTGTTTCCTTTTATATTAAAATAATTTAAAAACAACCCTTCTATTCCATTTTTTTTTTTTGATTTTTCACTAACATTTTGACAAGGTCTGCATCGATCGGTCGGTCTTATGACGATTTCATAAGTGTCCGTTACTAAATCTCAGTCTGTGGAAATCTAAGTATTTAAAATAAAATATCGATTTCTCACGGACTCCGTTTTTACAAAACTCGGACAATGGTTTAAATGCTTAAAATTGCGCTTTCTCTCTGTCTCTTCCTCTCTCTACTCTGTGAAATCTAACTTCGTGTGGAATATAGAATCTGCATTAAAACAGTTCCCATTTTATTATAGCCTCCAGTAAGTTTAGAATAATATCCAGTCGAAATTCCCCTTCCATAAAAACCTACTTTAATATGCATGAGAATATTATAGAGATAGGTAGATAAAATGTTTTTGCTTTTAAAATTTTATCTTTAAAGCCAAGAGTTTTTTAAGCACCACGTTCATTTCGATATAACTACGAATGAGCGATGATGAGCACCGAAAGACCCATTGAATTTTAAAGCAACACACCCCTTGGAAAAAAAAAACAATCATAGGGGGTGGCGGAGGTGAGAAGAATAGCGATGACCATGGTTAGTTAAGGCGTCCAACTAACCAATTGTTATTTGTAGTAAAATTTGAACATATTTATATGACTGTGATTTACATGCCAGTCGAATAGCCGGCAACCGTACCTACCACCTTGTACATTCGCACCATGTGTGACATGCTTGGTGTGTTTGTAAAATGAAAACCTAATACTCAACCTTAGGCGTAGGTTTTATTGTGGCTGCATTGAAACATTTATATTTACCGTTGGTTTCGCTCGGCACTCATATCGATCGCAGCATTTTTATGGGACCTCGAATTATTGATTGTTTATAGCCAGTATTATTAATGAAATAATTACGTAGTACCCATATAGTGTGTGTGTGTGTGTGTGTGTGTGAGACCACGGGCAAATACCATTCCCCATTGAATGAGAGGGAGAGATAAACAATAGAGTAGAATATTATTTTGTTACGAGAATTTTGGCATCTAGCAGTGTGACTGTGTGTGTATGAGAGTACAACTATGCGTCATCAAAGCCAAACTTAATGTCTATGACAAGCTTTGTTATTTTTTTTTGTTATCGACTGTTTTGGAATGCACCGTCTGTGTTTTTTGTTTTGTTTTTGTTTTTTTTTTCTGCCGCCATGTTACCGCCCTTTTTTCCTAAGGTTAGGTTACTGAACTGATCTTTTACGTTTTAACATAATAAAGGGAACTTTAGTGTTTACCTTAACATTCATGACTGTTGTTGTTGTTGTTAGTGGTGGTGGTGCTTTTGATGTTATTCAGAATTTAGTTATCTACATTAAAGAAGAGGCCCTTTTGTTCACAAAATGTATTGAAGCGTGAGTGCCCGCCATAAAGCCAATGCGACTTGAACTAGCAAAAGTAACATAAAACAAAGTCCGACAGACATAGGTATTTACGGTAGAATGCGGAAACAGGTTTATAAGTTTCCCATTTGTTGTTTTGTTCTGGTGCACACCGATCATCACCACCACCATCACTTCTCTCCACTGAAATTCGGTCAGAACATCCAACGCAGATGTTCACGGCAATGTAGTAGTGTTTGATATACACGCACACACACACACAAAGAAACAACAAATAACTCAGTTTGTTAACACTATACGTGTATGTATGTTTGTAGGTACTTGCAGTCATTCTCACGTCTCACGGGAAAGATAATAACCGAAAAAATGAAATCTGAAAGATGTCAGAAGTACGGTTAAATCTCATCTCATGTTCCAATAAAGGCAGACAAATGGCTGAGCATGCTAACGTGTGGGTATGGGGGAGGGTTTGAAGCAGGTATGGACAAACAAAAAAAGCATCGGCATCTGATTATTATTGTATAACTCCAAACTTTTAAATTGTTCTCTTTGATTGATTCCCCCTTTAATTGATATAAAAATTTTCCCTTCTTATCAATGCCACGATTGAAAAATCTTATAAGAAGGAATACAAAGAAAATTGTTATAGTTTTCTAAATAAGAGATAAGCTAAGGTAGAGAAGAAGGGGACATATGAAATTTCAATTGAAATTTAGGGACGACACAAAGCAAAATTTTTATTGTCAATAGGTACCAATTTTATAAATGGATTTTCTCTTTCTTTTATCCCTGAGATTTGAATGATGGACATACACGTGTGAGATAAACAATAAATAAATAAAATTGACATGGCATGACATTTACTTTCATGTATAACCAACCATACATTATTATGTACAATAGGTAATAGATGTGATATCCCATATTATCTATAATGTAAATGTGGTCCCCAAGCATTTTTATCGGTAAGGGGACCAGTTGTCACAAAAATGATGACTCGGTCATCAGACTCTTTACAAATAACACATTTGAGTGAACATTTTTGGGGAAATATTCAAATACCTACATTGTAATCTATATTTTAGATAGATTTTATTCCATCTTTTACAATTTTAGTTATGAAGGCCAAGAAAACTAATTTTAACAATAAACTTAAAAGTTTTTATGGCTTGACTTTCTTTGAATTTCAAACAACAATAGGTGTGTCTGTTAACTTTTCTTTCAACTTCTTTCTGAGAGAGTAAGGTAGTTTTATTCTCTTTTGCAAGAAAACTGTGAAAAGTAAACAGACGGAATCCTTGTGTCATAAACAGGGATTATTCAGAAATTAAAAATGAGACGAAAAAATAACAGAACAATTAAGCTGTCGGTTTCCAAAATAAACATGTTTTTAAATTGCTTGTTCAAATATAAATGACCGTAAAGAGAAGAAAAGTTGCAAGTGATTGCAAGAAAAAAATTGTCCAGCAAGAATTTGCAAACTCTCAATGAAATAACTGTCAAAATTGTTCTCTCAAATCGCCCTCTTTTGCAGATCTATCGTGTTAACAGACGACTTTCAGTAGCAATTTACAACAATTGTTACCAATTTTAGAGTAACCAGAAACACCTAATTATGTTTTGCACAGAAAACTTGTTAGTCAGGTTGGCTTACTGACCCACCTTTATATGCCTTGGTAGTTATCATTAATTGACTATCCATTAATTTCCAAACAAGTCAACTGCAATTTTGACATTTAGAGTGGTAGTCATGTTCTGTCCTAGCAACAAAGCTTAATATGGTTCTCCTATAACAATAATGACCGCATATAACATCCCTCCCAAGTTATGGTATTTTGTAGGCTTCAGACCCATTTTCGAACCAAATCAGTAGAAATTTCTCTTGATTTTCCTATGTAGTCTCTCAGTTCTGAGGGAACATAATCTCTACATGAGGAACATATAATAGGGGTCTAATTTCTATTATTGCATTCATATTTCGATATTTCTATATCAAAGTTTTCTTTGTTGTGTTATTAGATGACAATTGACCTCAAGAAAAAATATTTGATATTGATCCATGTTTTTAACTTAGTTTCACAACGGCATCTGCCAAGTTTGCTGTAATATTATATTCTAAAACCTTAATGGACACAACATGTGCTGGTGTTTCCAAGATTTGAAATCAGTAGAAGACTATCTGCAGCGATATTCGTATTTTTGATAATAGGTATTTTAATTATACTTGAAAAGGATATAATACTTTGAGACTTATTCGATAGGTTTTTGTATGCTTTGAGTCTCTTTTAAAGTAAAAAGTTTTGAATGAAATCGTGGTTCTATGTATTTATTTTTCAATTTTATGGTTAGAGCATTTGGGACCTATTTTCCAAAAGTACGGATTCTATGGGCTCTCCATTTACATGTTTTACATTTGGCCTCATTCCAATTTTCCAAGTTTCCTTGCATTTAGATAATAACCGATTAAACAGCTGATGATGGGACATGAAAAATTGGCATGGAACTACTAACATATGCCAGAGATGGTGGGCATTTTGGAATTTCGTATTACACGTTTAGTAATCCTTTCAAAATATATTACATAGTACCGTACTGTACAAGTTCCAATTTTGATTTGAAATTGAACAATTGAAAATGAAATCGCCCGTTATTTATATTTACCTCGATGAAATGATGAACGTCGAGTTTTCAGGAGCATTGGCCTCGATTTATTTGAGTAGATTAAAATGAAAAGTCCCTCTTCAATGGAGTTTCTCTTATTCAATCGTTAAAATAAATTATCTGCATTTCATTTGAATGTCTTTGCCAGCAAAAATACATTTCAAAGATAGCAGCTCAAAATGGATAAATGTATCTGTGGGTGAATATCGTTATTTTAACAAAAAATAAAGAAAAAAAAAAGCTACAACAGTAAGCGATAAAAACAATAATAAACTGCTGAAGTTAAAACCATGCAACGCCAAAAATGCTCCTTTCGCTGCGGAGCTGTGATGTTGCATTCGATTCAGAGGCCACGTTGCTTGGCTTGCACGAATGTAATGTAATGTTGGCCATGTGTGAAGAAGTATTTGGATCAGTCAATCGACTGGAATTGTTTGGAGTTTTTCTTTTCCAAAAATATTTTCAAATGGCCGAATGCAATTACAAAAGGCACAATAGGTGTGTTCCCTTACTTACAAATGTATGGAATCTGTTCAGGATAAAGCAAACGATGCAAACATCTGCCAAATTCTTACCTACCACATACGCATTGTTCGCTTGCCCCAAATCAGCCCCATTTTATGTGTTAAGTGCTTTAGATTTTACACAAAATCTTTGTTTAATGGGCACTTTTAGCGAAGTAGAACAAACAAATATTAGCACTTGTGGAACGTGTAAATATGTACATGTGTTTGTACGTTTCTACATAGGAGAGGGGGGAAACACAAGGTGCATTTGTAATGCCCAAAAAACAAAAGGAAGAGAAAAAAACGAAAGCTTATGTCTCGTTACTGCTGGCATGGGCTATTAGATAAATCATTATTAGTTAAATAAAGAAACAAATGTCCGACACCAACAACGAAGTCAACATTAAACGGCAATTTAGCCAAAGGTGAAATGCTGAATACCCTACAGCAAGTGGTGGAAATACCTCTTAACGGAACATATGTGGGTGTAGCATCACTGCTTACTCAATTCCCACAATCACCCCACTACGGAATCACTTTTTGTGGACCTCAATGATCAAAATCAAAAATCTTATCTTCGACCATAGGCTTTCACACGGCAAACCCTGTTATAGCACCGTGCTATGCATTGTAGCGCCACAAGAAGTCCGAGTGTCATAAACAAAATAACAAATTACATGCAACCCCTTCGCATCTGCGGAAAGGCCAGAAAGTGCACCAAGGTAGTAGGAATTTAAAAAGAAAAGAAACAAAAAGTTCTACAGTGCCACTGATCGATGACCTCAAAAGCAACAACATTCATTCGGATGTCATGTTGTTTGTGGTACAGAAAGAATACATATGTATGTATGTATGTGTGTGTGTGTTGGCACATGTGTAATTATGCTGCCACATTACTTGGACATCGAGTCGGTCTAAAGTACTTAGGGAATCACTACATTAACGCTTCTAATGTTCGACGGTCTCTTCTATTGTTGGCCACAAATGCCAAAGATGTGAGTGAGCGTGTGTGTGTGTCTGTGCTTGGCAGTGCCATTTGCCATTCCGTTTAAATGAGGAAGTTCTTATGGGCTTCCACTTTTGACCTGGTAAAAGCATTTGTAACGCGTTTTTTGTTTTGCATTGCTTTGCTTTGCTTTGTGTCCAACAAACGACTGAACAGCAGCAATGGTCGCCCGAAGAAGCCTAAGGTCAGCGTGTTCTTTCCCAACCTTTAGTTCTAGTTTTGTGTTCGTGTTTGTGTGTGCTTTGATTCTCATTCATTCAGTTTTCCCCTCCATTTACAGAATCAACATTTGTTGCGGGCGCTTCCAGGGAAGCCTATTTCAATGGATCGGCTTATCTGCGTTTGTTGTCGCCCATGCCAATCTGGGATCATTCGGCAATCAGTTTTCGTTCGTGCAGAGGTGAGTTGAAGTCGTCGGTGAGGGGTTTACTAAATTAATACTGAATTGGTTTCGAATTTCAGGTGGCGAGATTCTGGCTCAGCAGTACAACAAAAACTCAATAGTCATCTCGGTGATAAATGACTTTTTGCAAATCTCGTTGGCGGGGCCGGCAGTGATAGGGCCCAACAATCGGGTGGACGTCAAGTATTCCTACCATCTGTTGGACAATAAGTGGCACACGATTCAGTTCAAGTATGAATACGGCAATCTGCTGTTGTTCATTGACCGCGAATCAAGGGTGTTCGGTGAGTGTGGAACGATACGATGTTCCCCAAATGGAGATATTTATTTTCTGTTTCTTTTGCAGCCAACTCCACATACAATAGTCAGTTTCTGACCAACCAGGACATCGGCAATGAGGCAGCCATTCTGATTTTGGGTAATTCCTTTACGGGCTGCTTACAGGATGGACCGGGACTGCAGTTCATCAATGATTCAATGACTGTGCAGAATGCCGTATTTGGAGCCTGCCCACTGGGCAGTGGACCTTGTTCGGATCATGATGTTCCTCTGAGAAATCAGGACTTTTGTGCCAACGATCCCTGCATGGGCTACGGTCTGTGCATATCGCATGCCGATGGCTATGAGTGCCGCTGCACTGCCAGATACTCGGGCAAAAACTGTCAAATGGACAATGGCTCACCGTGCGATCGAAATCCCTGCTCAAATGGCGGCACCTGCTTCGAAGACAGCCGAGGCGACTACCAATGCATTTGTCCTCCCAACCACACCGGCAAACATTGTGAGACTGAGATCAACATCAATCCCTTGTGCCAAATAAATCCTTGTTTGAACAATGGCGCCTGTGTCGTTGCTCCCGGAAGTAATGCCATCGAATGCGAATGTCCCAAGGGCTATGCGGGCAGTCACTGTGAGATCGACATGGACGACTGTGCGTCGCAGCCGTGCCAAAACAACGGCAAGTGCGTGGATAAGGTGAATGGATTCGTGTGTGACTGTTCAAATACCGGCTTCGTGGGACCGCTGTGCCAAACGAACATTGACGAATGCGAAATGAAACCCTGTCGGAATGGTGGCAAATGCTTTGACACGAACGGCTGGTATATCTGCCAGTGCCTGGATGGTTGGGGTGGTGACTTGTGCGAGAAACCCATCAGCTGTCAAACCCAGCAATGTCTCAATGGTGGAACATGTGTTGACAAAGCCATTGGATTCCAGTGTATGTGTTTACCCGGTTACTCGGGAGAGCTGTGCCAGCAAGGCCCTCCACCCTGTCCCCAATGTCCAATTGACTCTGAATGTGTAGCTGGGAAATGTATCTGCAAGCCAGGAACCACAGGTGAGTGTACCACAGCTATCGCACATGGCATCCGATCATTGATGTGGGTTGCGGGTCCTAGTCCATAGTTCACACACTACATACATACAAACATATACAGATATGCATATGTATTCAATTCAATAATTCGTTTCATATTCTCATTGTCTTTTCGCCGCAACAAAAAAAAAAAAAAAAACGTGTCAAACTACAAAAGCTTCCGATACAAATGCTGCACATGAAAGTCAAACGCCCTGCGAAGACAGTGGCAAGAGTAAACGCTACATCCCACCAGAGTGGCTGAAGAAGAAGAGATGTGAGCTCAAATTGAGTATGTCGAAAGTTATTGACAAATCTTATGTGTAGACAGCAAATTTTCAGAATAGCATTTCGCTTTTCGATAAGCTAGTTGAATGTTGCAGCTCCACATAGTTTATTTTTAGTATCCCCAACGACTATGAGAAGAATATGTATTGGCGATCAAAAACAATTAATTTGGAATATTTCACTTGTAGAAGGTCAGTCATTGCAAGTTTCTTTGTGAAGAAGATGAGAGAAGGGTCGCACTTTTTTACATCTTCCTTCTCTTATGATATTTAACTTGCAATGTCTGGCCTCTGAGTTACACAAAAATAGGAGTAAAACCATAGACAAATAAAGGTGTAGACTAAAAAGTTTTAAAATTTCCCCTTCCGCCAGTCAAGTCACTCAGGGCTAGTGAAGTCACTCGACTTCGAAAACAATTTATTCATTTTTCTGCTATTTAAGTTCTATATTTTTATATTTCAGGACATATTTGGATAATGTAAAATTAAACAAAGTCACTGTTTCGTTTTTAATCGATAAATAATAAAGAATCAACAAAATATTCAATATTTTGTATTTTGAGAGAATTGAGTGAGTCTACTGAACCTCTCTCACAGCATGAACGACATCTATTGAAGCACTTTTTTCAGAGAGCACAGATGAGACAACTTTTTAGTCTATACCTAATTTGTCTATGGTAAAACCAAACCAGAGAATGTAAGGGAGGTGGGGTGAATAATGAAGAAAATTATATTTATTATTCTTCCACCGCACTCTCACTCTCTTACTCTCCTCTACAAACTGCCATTAGTACCGTATTATGAACGTATGAGTAATATTATTTAGTATTCAATAGTAAGTATACGCTATGGCCCACTCGCTTATTATATCCAATGGCCTGGCCGCCTTGAATAAAAAAAAATTGCTGTTTTAAGATCAAAATTCGTCACACCAATACCTAGCACATTGTCTCATTGAATTCAGAATGCATACAAACGCGTGTCCGTGTTCACGTGACACCGTTCACCTTGTACCAAGCACACATCTGTAGCAATCATCTCCATGTTTATCTATGTTCATGCAAGTTGTTGTTGTCCTGCTTAGGCTTCCTCATACACACCCACTCCTTTTATGGCTTGAATTTGAAATCTAATTTGAAAAATTTTGACATTTTTGAATCACTCATGTCCTTGTAACCCTACCCCACTGTTGGTGCGGACGGTGATCGCAAATGACGACGATGTTGATGGCGCTGTTGGTGTTAATGCTATCCATTCGCTTTTACATAGGGCCCATTGGTCACTGCGTCCCCGTAGACACCAGTGCAGTTGTGGCTGCTCCGCCGCTGGCAGCGAGTAGTAGCACGTCCTCTTCTTCCCTAGCTAATAATCAACAGCTACCCAGATCGGCACAGTTGAATGCATGCTCCTCTGACAAGTGCCTGAATGGCGGTACTTGCCAAGGTTCCGCCACGAACTACACTTGTATCTGTGCCAGTGGATTCAAAGGTTTGAACCTACCAGTATATCAGTAGCACTTAGAATTTGTATTCACGGCACCAAGACAACACACTTTAGCTCTTGGAGGATACACTGGTCGAAGCTAGATGTTTCGCCATTTGACACAACCTCCGCTCTAGAGTTTTTGCTGCAAATCTCACTAAACTTTGTTGCTTTTCTTTTCCCTCAACAGGTTTCAATTGTGAATTACCTCCCGCGGCTGTAACCGTTGGATGCAAGTGCCTCAATGGGGGTACTTGTTCATTGAATGGCACCCACTGCTACTGTCCCACCGGCTACTCAGGAGACCGGTGTGAGAAAATGGAGACCTGCACATTGGCCAACTGCCAGGATCCCATGGTGTGCTCGCAGAACAAATGCATTTGTCCCGAGAACAAAATATGCACACAGTGTGCCTCCCAGCCCTGCCGCAATGGCGGCGTCTGCTCCGACCTGCCCAATGGCGACTATGAGTGCAAGTGTCCTGCTGGCTGGACCGGACGCAATTGCGTCAAGGATGTGGATGAGTGTTCCATATCCCCGAAGATATGCGGCAATGGCATTTGCAAAAACGAAGAGGGCTCCTACAAATGCTACTGTACACCCGGCTTTACGGGCATCCATTGCGACTCCGATGTGGACGAGTGCCTCAGCCACCCCTGTCAGAACGGGGCCACCTGTCACAACAAGGTAAGTTGTTTCGACATGGGTATGTTAGTTGGGGCGGGTTGCAACTAAACAGGAATGCATTACTAAACCATAATAGCTGTTCTTCTTTAAATACGGAAAGCATCGGATTTTGAGACAAGTAAGTTAAGTAGTGGGGGTCTCCCCCACAATACCTGCTTCCCCCGTAGAAGAATGCTATGCCCCGACCATTTGTCATGTAGTTAATGCCACGACCCAGTACGGGTTTGAGAGATTGTTGCGTGCCTTCAACTTCGGAGATTCACCATTTTAATTTTTCCTCTCCAGATCAATGCGTATGAATGTGTTTGTCCGCCCGGATACATGGGTCTCAATTGCGAGACCAACATAGACGAGTGTGCCAGCAACCCTTGCTCGATTGGCTCAACATGCCTCGACCTGATCAACAATTTCACCTGCTCCTGCATTCCGGGCATGACGGGGCGTTTCTGTGAGATCGACATTGACGATTGTGTGTCGGGACCGTGTCAACACAACGGCGTGTGCATCGATGAGCTGGGCGGATTCCACTGCAACTGCAGTTCGACGGGCTACGAGGGACGCTTCTGCGAAATGAACATTGACGAGTGTGCCACCAACCAGTGCGTGAACGGTGCCGAGTGCATCGATGAGGTGAATAACTATTCCTGCAAGTGCCACGACGGTTTTCGCGGCAAGAACTGTGAGTTCGACATTAACGAATGCGAAAGCAATCCCTGCCAGTACAGTGGCACGTGTCTGGAACGGTCCAATCTGACGTTGTATGCTCTGAGCCAGACCATGGATCTGCCGAGCATTTTCAGCCAGCAATTCAGTTTCCAAAACGCCAGTGGGTGAGTAAATTAGCAAATTCCAGTTCGCCAAGAGAATTGACCTAATCGCATTTGCCTCTTCCCTTTTCAGCTACGAGTGCGTCTGTGTGCCTGGCATCATGGGCAAGAACTGTGAGATAAACATCAACGAATGCGAAAGCAATCCTTGCAGTAAACACGGCACCTGCAACGATGGCGTAAGTTTGACGAGTGACCAACCTAAAGGCGGCAAAGAAAACCTAACGTTTCTTTTCTATTGTTTTCTAGATTGGCACCTACACCTGTGAATGCGATCCTGGCTTTGAGGGCACCTACTGTGAGGTCAATATCGACGAGTGCGAGCGTTACAACCCATGCGGGGATCATGGCACATGCATCGACCAAACGAATGACTACGAATGCGACTGTGACGCCATGTATGGCGGCAAAAATTGTTCGGTACCCCTGATTGGCTGCTTGAGTGCTCCCTGCCTTAATGGGGGCATCTGTAAGCCGTATCTGGTCAACGAAACGGATCATCTGTTCAACTGCTCGTGCCAGCACGGCTTTCAGGGCGACACCTGTGAGAAGACGACAACCATTTCCATGGTGGTCAGCAGCTTGATCGCAGTTAAAACGCAACGCGAAGAGGGCTATGATATAAATCTGCAGTTCCGTACCACATTGCCCAATGGGGTACTGGCCTTCGGTACTTCGGGAGGACAAAATGAACCCGTCAGCTATATTTTGGAGTTGATAAATGGACGTTTGAATCTGCACTCGTCATTGCTGAACAAGTGGGAAGGCGTATTCATTGGCTCCAACTTGAATGACAGTAACTGGCACAAGGTGTTCGTGTCCATCAACACCTCCCACTTGGTTCTGTCGGCCAATGACGAACAGGCGATATTTCCCGTGGGCTCTTATGAAACTTCCAATGGCAGCCAGCAGCCCTCGTTCCCCCTGACATACCTGGGCGGCACCATTCCGAATTTGAAGTCGTATTTGAGGCACTTGACACACCGTCCCTCGAGCTTTGTGGGCTGTATGCAGGACATTGTTGTCAACGGCAAATGGATTTTCCCCGATGAAAAGGTCCTGGACAATAACACCAAACTGACAAAGATTGAGAGCGGCTGTCGTCGAACGGAGCAGTGCAATCCGAATCCTTGTCATTCCAACGGACGGTGTACGGATCTGTGGCACACCTTCTCCTGCACATGTCAACGGCCGCACTTTGGCTACACCTGTAAATACAGTAAGTAAATGGTAAATGGACTAATGGTTGCACCTCTCCCCTAACCAAACACCTTTTCGTTTAGATATAACGGCCGCCACGTTTGGGCATGAGAACACCACCCACTCGGCTGTAATTGTGGATACCAATGACGTGGCACGTCGAGCTATACGCTCGGTTCTGGATATTTCCATGTTTATACGCACGCGACAACCAACTGGTCAGGTGTTCTATTTGGGCAGTGATCCTCGCAAAACCAGGGGAGTGGGTAAGTCCTGAAGTAAACAAAGAAGTATGAAGTTCATTACTCAATACATCTCCTTGCAGATACCGGCAACTCATACGTAGCAGCTAAACTGCAAGGTGGCGAACTGTTGGTGCGCATGCAGTTCAATGGCACCCCTGAAGCATACACCGTTGGAGGAAACAAACTGGACAATGGCTACAATCACCTCATAGAGGTGGTGCGGAATCAAACGTTGGTCCAGGTCAAACTCAATGGCACCGAGTACTTCCGCAAGACACTGTCATCGACGGGCTTGCTGGACGCACAGGTGCTTTATTTGGGTGGTCCGCCGCCCACCACTGGCGCCCAAGAAACAGCCGTGGTGCCCGGTGTTGAGGTGGGAACGGAATACGCAACCGTCAAGCCCGAGGATTACTTCAAGGGCATCATCCAGGATGTTAAAGTAAGCAACGGCTCGTACACCATGATTGTCGAACTCTATCCGCTGCAGGAGGAGGATTTGGCTTTGCCACCTTCGTTCGGCACCATTACAATCGACCGCTCCTCCGTGTTGAAGGGAGAGGTGTCCGATGACTTATGTCGCAAGAATCCATGTAGACACAATGCCGAATGCCGCAACACCTGGAACGATTACATCTGCAAGTGCCCAAATGGATACAAGGGCAAGGATTGTCAAGAGATTGAATTCTGTCAACTGGTGACGTGCCCCGGCAGCAGTGTTTGTCAAAATCTGGACTTTGGTTACGAATGTTTGACCAACATAACATTCCGTGGAAATGAGAAGGCACCCCTTTCCTTTGCATTCTACAAAGAACCACAACTGTTGGACGATTCCAAGCCAAAGTTGAAGCCCATCATTGAAATAGCCTACCGGACTCGGACAGGAGGTACTTTGCTCTATCTGGAGAACCAAGACAGTTTCTTTGAAATAGGTGTCAACCAGGGTCAAGTTACGGTCACATGGAAGTTCAATCAAGATCCATTGGGAGATACGAAGAGATTTAGCAAAGACAACTCGGATGGAATCGAATGGAGTCGTATATTTTTGCGAGCCCAAAATGGCAAATTGGAGGGCGGCTGGAAAGGTTGGGAGAGTATGGTAGACCCGTCGCCCTCTTTCTCGGCCGACATTGACATAAATGCATTTGAAGAGTTGATTTCGAGTGGCGCCCAAGTCTACTTGGGCGGCATGCCAACCGAAAGCCACCAGTCGCGCGGAACCCTATCATCGCAGCAGGGCTCTCAGTTTAAGGGTTGCCTCGGCGAGGCCAGAGTGGGAGATCTTCTGCTGCCTTATTTTACCAACGAAGAAATGTATCCCCGCACTGAAAATGTTTCGGTGCAGCCGCATGTGCAATTCCGTTTGAATTCCACCCGGCCAGATGAGGGCTGTATTTTGTGTTTCAAGAGCGACTGCAAAAACGATGGCTACTGCAGTGCACCAACGGAAAACTATGCTTGTACCTGTCAGGCAGGCTACAACGGTGACGACTGTTCCAATAATATTGACGAGTGCGCCACAGCAATGTGTCAGAATAATTCCACCTGCATCGACATGGTAGCCCACTTCGTGTGTAAGTGCTTGCCGGGATACGACGGTCTGTTCTGCGAGAACAACATCGACGAGTGTGCATCGCAGCCATGTCACAATGGCGGCAACTGTACGGACTTGATAGCGGACTTCCAATGCGACTGTACGGATGACTATGCGGGTGCGCAGTGCGATGTGCTGAAGCAGGTGACGTGTGAGAATTTCCCCTGCAAGAATGGGTCCACGTGCCAAGATCGCTACAGTAAGTATCAAAGGGCAATGTTGATTTTGATTTGATTTCGAAATGGAATAGCCATCTGACAATTCTTCACAATTCTCCGCAATTCTTCTAGATGCGCAGACTGGAAATAATTTCACGTGCACGTGTCTACAAGGATACGAGGGACCGCTGTGTGATACGCCCTTCTGTGAGGTGAAGCCATGCGAACATGGGGGCCTCTGCATTATAGCAGACACTAAGGTAGGCGGGATAAACCATAATGGATTCCGAAACAAACAGTATTAAGACTCTACATTTATCCCACAGATTCCAATGTGCCAATGCAGTTTAGGATACACTGGTACCTTCTGTGAGACCGACATTAATGAGTGCGACTCAAATCCGTGTCTGAATGATGGCGTTTGTACGGATCTGGTTGGTGGTTACTCGTGTAACTGTACCGACACCGGCTTCGAGGGTGACAACTGTGAGATCGACATCGACGAGTGTGCCATGAGTGTGGAGTACTGCGGTGGACTGGGACGGTGCATCAACCAGCCGGGTACCTTTAAATGCATATGTCAGGACTCGTTCTGTGGAGCATATTGCAATTTCACCGATCCATGTAAGCAGAGTGATGTGCCTCTCTGCATGAACGGTGGTATTTGCGAAGAAGCTTGTGGCGATGAGGCCGACTACAATTGCAATTGCACTGATGGCTACACCGGCAAGAATTGCACAATATTGGTAAGTTATATCGTAGCCCGCTTTAGCCCCATGACTTATTCCCTATTCTGACGATCTGTTCCGTTTCTATTTAGATCACGGCCAAAGAGGAGCCAAGTACGGCAGATATCGCGATTATTGTAATACCTGTGGTTGTGGTGTTGCTGCTGGTATGCGCCGGACTGCTGGTCACTTTCCTGGTCATGGCCCGCAACAAGCGAGCCACCCGTGGCACCTACAGTCCCAGTGCCCAGGAGTACTGTAACCCACGTTTGGAAATGGACAACGTATTGAAACCACCACCTGAAGAAAGGCTCATTTAGTCATACCAACGCGTTATTTATTTCAATTCATTCCTAGTTACGATAGTTAAGATTTTGAACGCCGAATATTAAGAATATCTTCAAACATTCCGCCCATTTTACGTTTTTTTTAGAAAATATAAACTATTTTATTAATTACGTCTAACGATATACACTTAGATTAATAACAAACTATTTTTAACAAATTTACCCCGTAACGTCGCTGCGCCTTGGTGTGCGTGTGTATGTATGTGCTCGAAGACTAAATCGCTTTCTTTGACCATGAAAAGAAAACGTCTTTAATTGGAAATTGATAATAGGTGCCAACAATTGTTGTTGTTGTTGTTGTTTAATTTTTCTCCCTCCGGCTTCCACCTCTTGGAATATGCACATGCACACATTCAATGATATTTCCTATATCTTCCCTTCAAGATATTTGCAAATAATATATAAATAGATAAAAGTGCCTCCCTCATCGAAAGCAATACATACTCGTACGTGAAACTGCATCTTACAAGAAAAACAAAAGAACGTTTGACAACATATTATATTTAAATTGAATAATACTAAAGCATTGTTTTATTGTCTAATTAGTTATTTCGAAAATCTTGCTTTAATTGAAACATTTGTTAGAATTTTGCAAAGCAATAGGACGAAATTAGGTGTGTAAGAAAGAACACAGACATATGTAAATATTTTTTATGAATACCCCATAAACTCTAAATGGATCAAATCTATAAAAAGGCCTCCCTGAACTTCATGCCTCCCCACCCAACCCATACTCTTGTATCGAATTGTTTATAATAACAAAAAATGTTTTTATACCATTTTGAATAGAACAACTCTGTTTTTTTTTTTTTTTAATTTTTAAATGAATTCAACGCATGTATATGTATTATTATTACTATTTACTATTACCATTACATTTATATGTAAGAAGACTGTATAATATATTTTGAGAATAAATTATATCATAAATGTTAATTTATAAATTAATGAAGTGAATTGCGAAAACTTATTAAAGGGCTGTAATGAAAGGATAATGGCTTAACAACGAGCGGTTAAGTCTTTTTTAGTATGCCTTTTTTAATAAATCTCGAATAAGTGAAATCTCCTGCTGTACCTCATAATCGGGGTAGAGAGACCACATTACTACTGTGGCCAGCTGGCTTGCTGGCTGCTTTGATACCATTTTCCCACTTAGTTGGATGCCACCCATTTGAATTTGCTACTGCTGAGTACTTCGTGGTGATAGAACAGACACTCCAATTTGTTGATACAGTTCTTGCCATAGCGACAGGGCTTTGGATGATAGAAGGGACAAGCTGATTTTGTGCAATTTGGGAAAAATTTACAAGTAGTCGAGGACACTGGACCAGTGACGGCAGCAGACGAAATCGATTTGTAATTTTGCACCGGTACGACTGAAGATGCTGCAGAAGAGAGTAAGGACATTGTAAACTAGATCGACCTTAAGGTATTTTTGCGAAGTAGGACTTACATAGAGGTGGAGCTGTAGGTTCTAGCAGACTTGAACTTCGCGGTCCACTGTGTGAAAAATTACAATCCAAATTAACACAGGCCAGATCGTATTTGCATTTCGGATGTGAGTACATGCATTTATCGGCGTATTTACAGTTCGGGAACGATTTGCAGGGCGCCGTCGGATGATAGAACTCGCAAAAAGACTTGGTGCAATTGGGATGATATTTGCACCTTTCTTTGGGCTTGGCATTGCGGTAGGCCGTCGAATCAACAGGCACAGAGTTTACTGAAATTGCGACAGAGAAGAAAACAAGTAAGACAATCAATTTTCTTAAGTAAATGTAGCTTACTTACATGAACTTGGTATATTTTCATATTTCTTTGCTTCTGCATTTCGTATGGATATTTTCCTTTTCTCTTCGCGTCTTTCGTGGGAAGCAGCTCGTTCGCGATCTCTACTTCTATCTCTGCTGTGGTCTCGGTCTCGAGATGGAGATCGCCTTTTCTTCGACGGAATTGGACTATTTTCCCTCTTGATCTCTTTCTCCTTTTTGTCTTTATTGTCGGCATCCAAATCAAATTTAATTGGAACATGTTTACGCTTCGATGGCGTTAGAGATTCTTTTTGTCGATTTGGTTTAGGTGGCGGCGTATTCGACTTGTTTTCATAGTCTTTAGCTGGCCGTTTTTTGCTACTTTCCTGTTCGGGTGTACGTTTCTTTGTTGGACTCATTTCTTCGTCTTCAGAGTCATTTTTTATTATGATTTTCTTAACCTCTTTTGGTTTTCGATAGACTTCAATCAATTCGGAACGCCTAGGAGGTGTTGTGCTGCCCTCTGCGATGAAAGGGGAAGACTCGTTGTCGTGCGACGAGGATTTGCTGGAAATTCTGCCCTTTATGCTTGCCTTGCGCGTCGAATAGGAGTTAGAAGTTGAAGTTGGCTCTGGGTATTTTTCACGATCTTTGGCATGGTTTGATGATGACGTAACTTGTGGCGGTGGTGATGTTGAGTATCGCGAACCGCCACGGCATTTCAATTTGGGGAAAGTATTCTCTTCTGTAAATATGAAATGTGAGGTGAGGAAATAAGTATACATTTATTGTGCTTACCATTCAGCGTAACTACGAACTGAGTGTTTTGGTCAGGAGTTCGGTGTTCTCCCTCAACTAAGTCTATGTGTTCATAACAGCTATCTGAATCGGCAGTGCTCCAATTCTCTTCGTCATCGAGAGGCTTGCGCGGTTTTATAGACTGTGGTACATACACCATATCCGGATCGGATTCGCCCTTATCGGATACAATCTCCGGTATATATTCCTCATCAGCATTTGCAACCAAACTAGAGGCGTAACGTTCTTTAGATCTTCCATTAACTTCTACAATTAGATTCTGGGCCGTACGGGAGAAAATTGCCCCAACGCTTGCCGTAGACTTTCGACGATCTCTAAAAGACTTTGAATAGAGTTTGGTGTTGCGCTCTGGCACAACTTTGTCACCCAAACGTGCGATTATTTTTGGTTTGGAAGTGTTTAGTCTTTTGAGAATAGTGGATTTCTGGGCTTCGGCCACAGCACGCAGCAGCAAATTTTTCGGAGCCTGTTTGCTGGGCGACACCGTTGCTCGGGGTTTTATTTTTATCACCGAATTAACGGGTTTATCAGTTAGATCTTCCTCGTCGGATGGCTCCATAACCTTCGAAGGAGCTACTATTACCCGCGATCCGATGCGATTTCGCGATGAATTAACATCCGGCGAGTTCTGATCGGAACTGCTGCTGAGCGTTGTTGTGCTTATTTTTCCCACTTGACTAGAACTTCGAATTTCGGGCTTTTCGGGTGTACCCCGTCTTCTATCTCTGTCTTCGACAGATCTACGCACTCGTGAGCGCCCTCGTGACTGGTTACCATCGCTTTCTCTTGACCTTTCCATTCGCCTGTCTGAAACACGTTCCCTTTCTCGTCCCCTATACGGCCTTTCTCGGCTTTGATCCCTATTCACGTCACGTGCTCTTTCTCTTTCCATTTCCTTGCGGCGAAAAGCCGGCACGTAGATTTCTTTCTCTTGCAAATTCCTTCTTCTATCACGGGATGTGTCTTTAGATGATGTGCCGGGACTTCTTAGACCTAGACGTTCGTGCACAGGACGCTTTGGTTTCTCTGACACCGCATCCTTGGGCGGGCTAATACCTCGAGAGCTAGCTGTCAAAGTTGTGAATGGAGGTGTAAAACGGCTACGTTTGTCTTCGTCACGTTCCGAGATTTTTTCTTTCGGTTTGTCGTCTTTTTCAAATACAATAGGGCTTTTAACTTTTGAGCGCTGTGAGTTTGCGGGTGGCGTTCTTTGACTATCGGCTGGCTCACTAAACGTTTCCCGACTCTCATCATCGCGAAGAGTAATAAAGTCTTCATCATACTCATCATCATCCAATTCTCCGATCTGCTTTAGTTGTTTCTTAGCCGCGTAGATCTTTTTCTGAATTTCAGCCAATTCTGCCAAGTCTTTTTCTCGATTTCCTGAGATAATTTTCGGCTCCTTTTCCCTTTCATTTGTCTTGGTATTTGTTGCCCCTGTTGTCGACGATATTTCTGAGATTGTAGGTATGTCAAAGTCCTGCGTTTCGTTTGGCATTTCAGAAGAGATATCCTCTTCCTCCAAAGCGGATTTGTTTTTGTGTTTTTTAATATTCTGTGCAATATCAGTTGTAGCACTTATTTCATGCTTGGCCTTTTCCAGCAACTCTTCGGCGAATATGTCCCGAATGGAACCACTCGTCTTGCCACTAATATTTTTGTCGGGACTTTCCACCGATTCCTTGGGTCTTTTGACCGGATTTTTCTCTTTTTTTATTTGCTTCTTTTCCTTTTTAGATGACGACGACGACGATGTTGCTGCTGTAGGGTCTTCTTTGTGAGACGATTTGCGTTTCTTTGATAGAGAGGCTAAGAAAAGTAATTTTTAATTAATTGTTTTGCAATAGAATGGTGTCTGCATTTAAGCTCACCACTTATGGCCGGCAGTGTTACTTCTTGCAGCTTTTGCAGAACTTCATGGAGCCAGGTGACAAACAACTCTGTTTGGCTGCCTAAAAATAAGTTCAGGTCCGATATCATCTGTTGTTTGCTCCTTTTGTTTGCCACCATAATCATAACATAATCCGGTAATTCATCGTCAATGTAACCAGCAGATCCTCCGGTGCCCAATTCTTGAAGTTTTGCCTTGACGGCACTCTTGAAAGTGGAAGAAGCATTATGCAAAGTTAATGAAATCCGTAAAACACCCTTGCATTCTAGTATTGATTTTTTCTTTTCCGAATGTCCAAATTGATTTTTTCATTCGGTCTACTCACTCTCATTTTCTGTCCTATTTCATTGCCGTAGTTCTCCATGATGGGACTTTGCTTTGCAAGAAGATAAAAACTTTTACAAAAAGTTTTCAGTCACACAGTTATGTTATTATTATATTATTATTCTTATCCGAAAAAAACAAATTTCCAATTTTCCATTTAGTAAGTAAAGTAAACTTTATTAGAGTCTTCTTCTTCTTTTTGGTAAATGGTCTTTTGGTAAATTCCTGCTCAGCCGATTACCACACGATCTGTCATTTAAATTTGAATTCGCTGCAACCAAAACAAACTTGAAAACTATGGTAGAAGAATACAGGTAGTCGCATCGCAAAGCTGATGGGACAATGACTGTCAAACCAATTTTTAAAATGAAAATTTCCAACGAAAAATTATTTAAAATTCTATAAAAATTTTTAAAAATGTATATCATAACCATGGTACAATAAGGAGGTAAAACAATAAGGAGTAAAACTACAGAAATACATTCCTGTGGCTATTTTCAGTTAAAAACCATGGTAGAAAAATAATAATTGTACCATGGTTAAACACCTAGAAAAATGAATGAAAAACCTGGATTTTCTTTCAAAAATATGATGTAGACGGTTCTATATTTTAATTCCACGGCAAAACTGTTGAATAGCTTTAATGCGCGTCTCGCAATTTACGCATCTTCTAATCATTAATTTTGAAAATATTCGGTTTTTATTTTACAAAACCAAGATCATAATAACCTCCGGTTGGTGTCTCATAAGAAAACTTATAAAAATTAACTTATTTAAAAAAATAACATTTTAAAAATTTATACATATCAATGTTCCCGAGGGTTGTTGCATCTACCTAAATTCTTCTACAATGAAGCATAGATGTTATACATACAACAAATTGACAACAAACATATTCGCCGCAACATTCTTCTGTCAAGGCGAAAATATTTATTTTTGTCAAGGCGAAATTTTGACATTTCATCTAATAAAATAACAGCTGTTTTTTATATTAATTCGCTCGAAGGAAGAGCTTATAACTGGGTCATGTACAAATCGAATGGTTAACATGTTTAACTTAGAACTATAGTCGTCCTGTTCTAACATACAGTGAAGGCAAAAAGATACCCAACATACCAGAAATACAATACAGCTTGGGAATAATATAAAAATAAAAATTTTCAACAATGCTTGAGAGACACTTATGTTCCACAAACTTTTCTCAAATCTGTAATTTGTTGACAAATTAGTTTTTTTAATTTTTGTGAAAAATTTCTTTTGCTAAAACGCAAAATAACGCGAACTTCGGACCCATTTCCGGACCGAATTCTTAAGGTAATGGTGAATAATAAATCCGATCCGGTATATTTCAATCTCATTTCAGATAGGAGGGAATTCAATAGAAGTTGTAGTCTTAGTGGAAAAGATGAGTACTGTCGTTTTGTTGTAAAACAGAGCGAATGCGCTCATGGGAAACAAAAATGAAAGACGTCCCCAACGAAACAAATAAGAAATCAAAAAGGAATGCCCATATAAAAAAATAAAGAGAGAGCAAAATCCCCGAGGGATCTCTGTTTACGAATGAGTGTAATGCATAACCCGAAACATGAGGAAAACTGAACACATTCACTAAAAGAGCGCGGAGCTAGCTACAAATTAAATTGAACCATTTCGATTAATGGAATAACTTTTAGTACTCAAAAGTTGTGTTCCAGTACTTTTTTAGTAGTAAAACTAGCAGAAGAGAGAACAGTTCGAAATGTCATTCTCATTTAGGTTTGCTCAAAAAATAAGGGAACGGAAAATTAGCAGAAATGCGATAAAATGTCAAAATTCCAAAAGTTAACAGCCTAAATCGGACTGGTAAAACCTTACTGAAAATATCATTTTCTTTATTGAAATGTATCAATACATTTTTCAACCTTGTTAGCCCTGCCAATTAAATGTTAAATTTACAATATGCACATTTCTGCTCGGCCAAATTCATGTAGCTAAAACAAGCAGAAATGTGCACCACTCAGCGCCATTTTTTTCTCGAGAGAGCTGCAAGTTTTGCTAGTTTTTGGAGTACGGGAACGCGTTGTAGCAGAATTAGTGCTAATTAGTACTAATTTGCAGGTTCTGGAACACAACTAAAGTTTTGAAACTCAAACTCGACAATGGACTTGGGTGAAAACCGAGTACTCGACTATTCATGGACGATTTCAACTTATGGTCTGTTCCAGAACTGCAAGAATGTCAAGTTTTTACTACGATAACCGATTTTCCCTTTATGATATCGAAAAAATTTCAAAAATAGTAGGTTCTTGCAGGCTCTGGAGCAGAGCCAATAATAGAAGAAATTATTGTTTTTACTTCAAATATTTATTTTATCTTTCATTTAACAATTTTCATTCATGTTTTGAAGTGTTTGTATAAATGTGTTGCATGTGGTTTTTTATTTAAAAAAAGAATAAATAATTAACAGCAAGTCCCCGACATGAGATGTTTGCTTGCTGCCGGTCAGGGAAAAATGAACCGGATATGTTAAGCTCGTCGCAGAGGTTGAAGAAATCAGTGTTGCCAACCGGTGGAAAACATATAAGCCAGAGAAATACAACTCTGATGTAGGGCTCAGTAGGCACGACAAAGGTAATGTGATGAATCAGGAAAATTGCGCGAGAATCCCGGAAAATTGTAAATGGCTGCGGCCATATAAAAGGCATAACGGGGGAAAATCGGGGCAGTTTGTTTGGTGTTCAGCAAAGGAGACATTTTTTTTATTTCACCATACCAGAAATTTGAAGAGAATCTCCCAAAAAAAAAAAAAAATTTAATTAAATTTTGTTTTTGTGTGTAATTAACACTTGTGTTTTATTGTTGTGTGTGAATGCGGTTGTGCGAACAAGTTAAAGTGAGTATTGTGTTGTATGGTATTACATTAATGGTGTTTAAATGTTTGTGTGTCCTTTTATATATTGTTTAGGCAACGCCAACATTTACACCAACCGTTAAAACCATCTCTGACCCCTCCGATTCTATGAACGGAGGAGGTCAGCCAATTTATGTTGAATTCCCTGGCGGAAATAATTGTGTCCATGACAGGGTTTAAGCCAAGCCAAGTAACCCGGCTAATGGAACGGCAGCAAATTTCGTCCTGTGTGTGTGACATGTCCGTCCAGCGCCAACCAGAAGTATTCCTTCTGCCAAAATCCGTGTTGTCCAAAAACCTGGAGTGATAAAAACTAAATAAGTATACGCTGACCAGGTAACAATATTTAAAAAAAAAAAAAGAGCTACTTACCGGCCTTGAGCAACATTTTGGTTACAATCTTTATGCCAAGAGACCGAGTGTTTACTAATATCTGAAAGGGAGAAATATAAATAAAAGATTAGAAAATCTGGAAATAACACCGAACTCTTAAACAATCTGCAATAATAGTTATACGTTAGTTTAAGTAAATGTTAGTATTTAGTGATTAGTATATAAGATTTTATTTGTGTTTGTAAAAGTTTTTAACGCCAGATGGAATGCGACAAGTGTAGGGTTGCCCCAGAAAAATCCTATTAGAAATTTGTTTATTGTGGGATCAAATGTTAATGTCCCTTTAGAACCACATAAGAGAGCTCTTTTAGGTGAGGAAATAATTTAGAAAAGCGGCCCAAGTTGACCGAAATTCTATAGGATAAGGCGGTAGTCCGAGATATTGACTTATCGATGTGTCAGGTGTTAGAAATTTAGAATTCTGACAAGAAAATAATGAAGGCAATAAATTGTTTTAATGTTTAAGTGTTTAGATTAAAATGAATTGCTAGTGTTTTGTTTTGTTAGGGAGGAAAATAGGATGATGTTGAAGTGAGGTAAGTGTGTGTGAAAAACGGGGCCCTTACAAAATTGAATTCAAATCTTTGAGAAGGATCTAAGGGTCAAGGTTGGGTGGGCGAAGTGTGGGAATTATTAACATCAATTTCCCGTGTTATGGTCGTATGTGTGTTGTCGTTTTATTTTGATTTGTTTCTTGTTATTTCATGTGTTCCTTTTTGATTGTTCGACCCCTGGGGCTGGTGGTGGCAGGGTTGGGAATTCACCCCCTAAAGCGGTGCCCCGACTGAGCTAGTTGGAACCCCACCATAGCGCCGTATCAGGTGGCACGTAACAATATGGCGCCCAAACCAAAAATTATTGTCCGATCGTCCAAAATTTTTAAGGCAACAAAACATCAGCCACTTCTTTGGTGCAAAAACAAAGACGCTAAAAACATTAACATGACGCGGACAAATAAGTAGATACGTTGTGCAATAACACCTACGCACAGAATAATAGACCATAGGGTGAAATATTTTTAAACATAATATTACATTTTCAAAGTGCTTACGGATATTGCATCCACATATTTTAAAAAAATCTGTGATAAAAGTGCAATATTTAGTTAAGTAATTAGAAAATTAGGATATTATGTTCCATAAGTTAGGGTCTAGTGCAATAGCTCTTGTTCGTTAATTGTAACAATGAATGTATTGTTTTCATGACCTGTTTTTTATGTTTCCTGTCCTTTTTGCATAGAGATACAATAGATTAAGGATGACATATGGGAAGGTGCAATATCTGCTTTGACCATGGGTGTCATTGACTGTATTGTGCAATTTCTCTTAACACGAGATCTTTTTTCGTCTTAATGGAAGAAAAATGCCGTGGTGTTATTTCCTTTAATGTTTTAACGTTTCTTCAATGTAATGTAAAGTCCTGTCTTCAATACGCCATAACAACCTTTTTTTTTAAGGACACTTACTTTTATTATAGCAAATACCACACACTTTATCTCGCATACAACTGAGATTACATCCTATTACCTCCCATATTTGTAATTGTGTTGTGAAAGTAAACTAATTTTGTTTTTATATTGTTGTTTTATATACATATTTTTATATTATATTTTATTAATTTATTATTTAATTTTTATGCTTGTTTTTTAAAACCGTTTATCGTCTGTATGTTTGTTTGTGTCGTATGAGAAAACAATTTTTTTATTGATAGTTTTCTTAAATATTTAAGCTTTCATTGTATTTGTTTATTATTTATTATTGTTTTAGTTCCTTTTTATTTATCGAGCCATATTTAGCAAATGAGTTTTCGTGTTTTATAGTTTTGTGTTACTTTTATTATCCTACATATTTAGATTCGTTGTACTATTTTTAGTTATTAACTATTTTCAGTATATATGTTTTGATTATTTTTATTTTTAAATTCTTGTGCTTCGCAATTTTTTTTTTAATGAGCGAAAAATTAGAAAATAGTAAAAAGAGGAGTAAAAGAAATAGATCACTCACATTCGATGTAAGCAGATCTTCTATTTCTTCGCCAATGCCGAAACTAAATAAAAAACAAACAATGCAAAACCCAAATGCCAATGTCGAACCCACGATTCGGGATCTGTCAGGTTCTATTACCAATTCTGATAACCGACAGCCTGTTTTACAGTCAAATCCATCCACTCATCCGGTCGAAGTAGACAATCTGGTTAGGAGTTTAGTTCAAGAAAGCCTGAACCATGCGACTTCTAATTTACACTCAATGGTACAAGATAGTGTTGCCAAAGAGATGGAGAAGATGTATGGGATCATAGACAAACTAAGTGAGGCAGTTTCAAGGATTTCCGTTGATGGACGTAATACTGCCGCAAATCCAACAGCTCAGCCTGAGAGTACAAGACAGTATTCGCGCCCATCTGAAACGTATAGACCATCTAATGATAACTTTGTACCTCAGTTTCCACCTCAAAATAGGGACTATAACCCAAACCTACATCGGCGAAATACCATCACACCCTCTATTCTGACGTTTTCGAATGGTCCGGGATTAAGAGTCGAAAGGTTTGGCATAAATTTTTCTGGTAGACCGAACAGCCTAAGTGTAGAAGATTTCATATATCGCCTGGAATATTTCCAACGTCATTATGATTTAGCATGGGAAGACATTCTAAATGAATTTCACATGCTAGTATCAGGTCCTGCAGTAGAATGGTTTTGGCTACAGCAACGTAATAATTGTATTTCAGATTGGCAATCTTTAAAACATGGTTTAATCGAGAGGTTTAAAACTAGACGCACCTGTTTCGAGGAAATGCGAGATCTACTCGAACGCAAACAAATGCCAGGGGAGTCAATTGATTCTTTTTTCCACGAAATCAATTTGATGAGATCGAAGCTAGAAAGACCTGTTTCAGAATTTGAAATGATTTCCCTAGTCAAGAAGAATTTACGCAAAAATCTATCGAGCATCGTCTATTCTATGAATGTGTCGTCTCTTGAACAGCTGAGGGTAGAGTGTTTAGAGGTAGAGCGAACCTTTTTTCGACGGGAGCAACCCTCCATACAACCCCCCATACAAGCCCCATCAATACCCAAGCCTATGAGAATAAATGCCATTACCGATGAAAACGATACCAACAATTATCAAGCATTCGAAGAACCTGAGCAAGTTGTAGATGTTTCTGCAATTAGCAACTCATTGGTATGTTGGAATTGCCAAAAACCCGGTCATGTTTTTCGTGATTGCACGTCCTCTCAAAGAGGTTTTTTCTGTTTTAAATGTGGAAAGCCAAATACTACAGCCCCAAAATGCGCTAATTGTAGATCGGAAAACTCGAGAAAGAACGTGGTATCAGCGGGGAACCAACGTTCATCCGAACAACCCGCCGGTGTAAACCCTTAAATCAGTCAATTGGGAGCAATGAAGAAGTAGACTATGCTAAACGTCGACATTATTTGCCATTGGAAGTTAGAGAGGAGAATTATAGAGAAATAAAGGCAAGAATTTTCCAAAATAATACCAATGAAAAAAATGAAAATGAAGAAAGAACTAAAAACATAAATTATAAGAGAAATTTTAATAAGCAACAACGAATATTAAAGCTGAGAAACAAGCGAAATCAATACAAAGCTTTTAAAAACTCTGTTTCGGAGGCTATTTGTGGGTATAATAACAAGAAAGATCCTAGACCGTATGCGACTGTGAAAATCGAAGGCAAAGAAATAAGAGGTCTCCTAGATTCTGGTGCTACAGTTAGTTTATTAGGGAAGAATTGTAGAGAACTAATAGAAGAATTAGGGATTGATTTTGAAACGTGTGTGTCAAGCGTGGTTACTGCGTCAGGACAGCATTATCGGATATTGGGTACTATAGAAGTTGAAATGGTATATCAGGGAAAATCAGCTATGATGAAATTAGTTCTGTGTCCCGATCTTGAACAAGATTTATATCTGGGAGCTGATTTCTGGAAAATATTTGAAATCGCTCCAGCAATATTCCCAGTAGATGAGATAGATTTTGATTTGGTTAAAAAATCCATAAGCCAAATATTCCTAACGAGACCAACATGCACAACTTAACAGAGGACCAATTTAATAATTTGGAAGAAGTCAAGAAAATGTTTCTAACTTTTGAAGAACATGGTTTAGGATGCACAAAACTAGAAAAGCATGCCATTAAATTAGTAGAAGGTGCAAACCCGGTAAAGGATAAACATTATCCCCTGTCGCCAGCGGTACAAGAGATCGTGTACAAAGAGATTGATAATATGCTCGCTTTGAAGGTCATAGAGGAGAGTGACTCAGCTTGGAGCAATCGAACAACGGTAGTGCGGAAACCTGGTAAAAACAGATTCTGTTTGGATGCTAGAAAGCTTAATGCCTTAACAGTAAAAGACGCTTATCCGCTGCAGAATATAGATGGTATCCTTAGCCGAATAGATCAGACCCATTACATAAGCAGCGTCGACCTGAAATATGCCTTTTGGCAAATAGAGTTAGAAGAGGAAGCAAAACAATACACTGCCTTCACTGTTCCAGGTCGACCGCTATACCAATTTCGGGTAATGCCGTTTGGCTTATGTAATGCGGCTCAAAGACTTTGCAGACTGATGGATAAAGTGATACCGGGAAGACTGAAATCTAATGTCTTCATATATTTGGACGACCTTCTAGTTATAGCCGATGACTTTGAACATCACATACGCCTATTAAAGGAAGTAGCGGAGTGTTTGAAAAAGGCTAACCTGACGATAGGGCTAAAAAAGTCATTGTTCTGTTTCCGTGAACTCAGATATCTAGGATTTATAATCGGGAATGGATGTCTGAAAACGGACCCGGAGAAGGTTAGTGCCATCCAGCGAATCGCGGTACCAAAGACACCCAGAGAAGTCCGAAGCTTTCTTGGAACAGCTGGATGGTACAGAAGGTTTATTAAAGATTTTGCCTCCATTTCAGCTTCCTTAACGGATACACTGAAAAAAGGCCAACAATTCAAAATTACCCCAGAAGCTATGGAATCGTTCAAGACGCTGAAACAAGCCCTGACGTCAGCACCAGTCCTTCGACATCCAGACTTCCGTCGAGAGTTTTTCATCCAATGCGATGCATCAGAATATGGAGTCGGAGCCGTGTTGTTTCAAAAGAATGACGATGGTGAGGAAAATCCCATCGCATTTTACTCCCAAAAGTTAAATTCGTGTCAAAAGAATTACTCTGTGACCGAAAAGGAGTGCTTGGCAGCTGTATTAGCAGTAAAGCGTTTCCGTCCTTACGTAGAGCTAATGAAATTCACTATTATAACCGACCACGCAAGTCTCAAGTGGCTAATGTCCCTCAAGGATCTCAGCGGCAGACTTGCGCGATGGTCACTTCAGCTGCAAGCGTATGATTTTTCGATTGAACACAAGAAGGGGTCAGAGAACGTGGTAGCGGATACATTATCGAGAATGCCAGTAGAGTCAGATATTATAATAGAAGAGATTAATAATGACGAACTACTAGATTTTGAAACGACCGCATTTGATAACGAGGAATACTCTGAACTTCGAGAAACGATTTTGCACAATAAAGAAAGGCTTCCGGATTTGAAAGTGGAAGGAAACAAAGTCTACAAACGAACTAAGCATATTGACAATGATTTAACCGAATTCGAATGGAAATTGTGGATACCACTTGACATCACCTACGTTCATATAGAAAAGGCACACAACTATAACAATACGGTCCATGAGGGAATAAATAAAACTCTGAGCCGACTTAGGACGTTTTATTACTGGCCTAAGATGGTTTCCCAAGTCAGACAGTATATACAAAACTGTACTATCTGCAAGGAGACAAAGCCGTCAAACCAACGATTGAATCCTACCATTGGAAGTGAAGTTATTACGGAAAGGCCATTTCAAAAGTTATATGTGGACTTTCTCGGAAAATACCCCCGATCAAAAATGGGAAACGCATATATCTTTATTGTGGTGGACCATTTCACAAAATTCACGTTTTTGCATGCTATGAAGGAAGCCACCGCTCAAAATGTCGTGAAGTTTTTAGAGAGCCAAGTATTTCACAATTTCGGCGTGCCTGAGATCATTCATAGCGATAATGGCAAACAATTTGTTTCCAAAGTATTCGAACAGATGGTAAATAATTATAAAATACAGCATTTAACAACAGCGTTTTACTCCCCTCAGTCAAACGCTTCAGAACGAGTTAACCAATCGGTATTGGCTGCTATAAGAACCTATGTTGAGAACGACCATCGAGACTGGGATTTATATTTACCGGAAATTGAGCAAGCCCTTCGAACCTCCGTGCATTCAGCAACCGGCGTTAACCCCTTCTTCGCTCTATTCGGATATAACATGTTCACAAGTGGCACAGATTACAAATTAGCCAAACAACTCAAGACCCTCACTGATACCCAAATACAACAATTGAACAAAAACGATAAACTGGAAATCATGCGAGAGAAAATTAAAAACAATATGCACCAGGCATTTGAAAGCAGTGCAAAAAGATATAATCAAAGAGCGCGGAGAATTAAATTTCTTCCAGGACAAGAGGTGTACAGAAGAAATCACGTATTATCTGACTTCAAGAACAATATTAACGCCAAATTTTGCAAAAAGTTTTTAAAATGTAGGGTCGTTAGGCCGATAGGGAATAATATGTATGAGCTGGAAACAACACAAGGCAAACCATTAGGAAATTTCCATGTCAAGGATATTAAAATATAAAACGTGCAATAATTCTGTGATATAGTTATTTAAGTGCAATATTAGGTTTAAAATGAATGTTTGTGAACGTCCATTTTTGGCCCTATTGCATTTTTTTATTATATTAGAAATTATTGACCGATTTTATTTTTTTTATAGTTTTTGACTAAGAAATATTTTTTTTTTATTGCCCGGCTTTTGAGACTACAGGGCGTGGGAGTTCCCCACGTTGGGAAAAACATATGAGCGAAATAAAATTACTATCTCCAAGAAAATAAAACGACCCTATAAATCTAAAGGAAAGGACTATCCGATGGAAATAAATATAGGCTTAGCTATCACCACAACACGTCCTGATCTACAAAACCTCCATATTTGTACAAAACAGAAACTATCTAGACGAGTTAACTATTCATAAGGCGCTTCAATTAATTAGCTCACGTGCCTATTCATAGTTTTTTTTTCACAACGATTTTTAATAACCCGAATATAGTGTATTTTTTGTGAAAATTGCACTCCAAATGTGAAACAAATTGCTTTAAATTGCCACATACAAACAAATCTTCAATAATTTCTAACACCGTAACCATAAGCCGCTTATAAACTCGTAGACTACAATATTCCTTGCAAGAATAATCCAGTATCACAATGCGCCAACATCTTTAAAGCACAAATATTTTTTTGTAAACCATGCGTTTGTTTATTGAATCGCTTTTCAAAAAAAAAAAAAAATCACCGCAAGCGATCATGTCCAGGCCACCCATTTGTCCGATGCACAAGACACTGACACATTGTCAGGTAAAACGTGCCATAATTTTCATTTTTCTAAGTTAAATTTTTTTTGTAACCCTCTGACGATACCATTTATTGTTAGCTGGGAACAAAATGCCACAATGACAGTATTTCTCTTTTCAAACCCACCTCATGTTATTTTTTATATATATCAAATGTACAGAAAATGAAATAAGCACTCACCTGAAAATCCCTGTTCTGAATCCTATTCGGATAAATGCGCTCCAAAACACCTTTTTCATCACAGGTAGTGATCTCTAAGAGCGTTCCAATACGCAATTAATCTCCTCCCACAAAAATTCACATTACACCAAGGGACCTAAAAGGGTACATTAAAAATAATTAATAAAAAAATAATTATAGGAATAAATCTATGTCTGTGTTTTAAATTTAATCAATAGATTATTCACAAATTAACAGTAACAATATTTAAATGCAAATTGTAATAAATGCATATCCATTCGGGTATATTCACGGCCCACTGAGGATTTTTTTCTAAAACCATTACATATACTGTTTTGATAAACATTGCAAATTGTTTGTTTCAATTTGTTTCAACCCAAGTGGTTTCACGGGCGTTCCTTTAAAGCTCAATATCATATAATGTCAGTTTATTTGTTCTTCAATACATTGCATTTTTATATACTTTTATACGTATTCACATTATACACGTTAAATATTTCCGTGTTTTTTATATTGTAATTCGTACTATCGAAAAACAAACCACCACCCTTGCGTGTATATAACTGGCACTCTTTACTATTTTCAAAATACGTTTTTCTGTTTTGAAATTTAAACCTCAAGTAATTGTTTTGACCACCAATTGTACAACATACCATTTCTTATATTATATGTCGTTAATATTAAACACGGTTTATCCACATCCGAGTTATGTATTCTGAGTGAAGATCATTAAGTGTTAATTATCATTTCACCCTACATGCACATTCCACATCACCACAATAGTTTTCCATTCTATTTTTATGCGCTAATGAGTTAAACAGTCCATTTTTTACATTGTTTTTAAAGGCACAATTATCATTTGTTTTCACTTTTTCTTCATCAGGTAACCATTTTTTTTTATAAGCCTGTAGACCCAATAGCTTACAATTCTTATGTCAGGTATCACTTTTATTCATTTTAACTATGGGTATAACCAAAACACAATCTCTTCTATCGATTGCTACAAACTTATTTTCATGTTTAAAACACACACCAGAGGTCATGAAGAGATGCACCAATCAAATACTCACCTATAAATTATGGGTTGTAATTGTGCTGCGAAAAGATTTACGAATCCTTTTTGTTGCTCAAGTAGCAAAACCACGGATGTGCCCCCAGATTGCGCACAGTGACTTGTCTGGCTCGGTGAAACATTTTTATGACAATTTCCCACATCAACAAAGTTAAAAATTTATTGCCTGTATATGTGGCCAAAGCATTTGTCTCTGCAACGAAAGGTGTTCGGGCTGGCATTTTAACCATGTATGGTGTTACCCATATGTCGTCGCCAGGTGCAGATGAAATCAATAATGGTACAACACTACCTGAAGCGCAAGGGCGTTTTTGTAGGTAAACGGTGTTTTTTTTTTAAAGAATTCCCTAGAAATAAAGGAAATATTGTAGCAGAAATATATGGGCAATAAATAATTTATACCTACTTACTTCCAAGACGCTGTCCATTCTGTGTGAGTTCCGTTAGTTATGGGAAAATGTGCAATACATTGGTGATGCGTGAAGTGCCGCAATGTGTGGTGTGTATTCAATCCATTCAAAGAAATGAGACGACATGAATGCGTTTAGTTACATTGTGTGAATGAATGAGTATTGTAACACACTCTCACACATAGGTGTATTGCTAACACCGCTTGCGGGTACGCACGAACAATAGATGTGTGGAACCCACGCCACTTTTGAAATTACACACACACACATTCAAATGCCATTTCATTTGTAAAATCTTGCTTATGGTTTTTCTGGAACAGAAACGAAAAAATTAATAATGTATTGCAATTAATTGTTGTGCCATGTAAATGCTTACCTGCGTGTTCTGTTCCATGCCTGTTTTAACTTTTTTTTGCTTGTACATTCCTCGTGGTCACCCAGATCTCCAAGACGGCTCGCCCGATAATTTATATTAGCCTCGCAGTCATTGTTAAAAGAAAAAAAACATGCACATCACCATATCCGTCGTTTTCACTGGATATGGTGAAGTTTTGTTGCATGTGGTTTTTTATTTAAAAAAAGAATAAATAATTAACAGCAAGTCCCCGACATGAGATGTTTGCTTGCTGCCGGTCAGGGAAAAATGAACCGGATATGTTAAGCTCGTCGCAGAGGTTGAAGAAATCAGTGTTGCCAACCGGTGGAAAACATATAAGCCAGAGAAATACAACTCTGATGTAGGGCTCAGTAGGCACGACAAAGGTAATGTGATGAATCAGGAAAATTGCGCGAGAATCCCGGAAAATTGTAAATGGCTGCGGCCATATAAAAGGCATAACGGGGGAAAATCGGGGCAGTTTGTTTGGTGTTCAGCAAAGGAGACATTTTTTTTATTTCACCATACCAGAAATTTGAAGAGAATCTCCCAAAAAAAAAAAAAATTTAATTAAATTTTGTTTTTGTGTGTAATTAACACTTGTGTTTTATTGTTGTGTGTGAATGCGGTTGTGCGAACAAGTTAAAGTGAGTATTGTGTTGTATGGTATTACATTAATGGTGTTTAAATGTTTGTGTGTCCTTTTATATATTGTTTAGGCAACGCCAACATTTACACCAACCGTTAAAACCATCTCTGACCCCTCCGATTCTATGAACGGAGGAGGTCAGCCAATTTATGTTGAATTCCCTGGCGGAAATAATTGTGTCCATGACAGGGTTTAAGCCAAGCCAAGTAACCCGGCTAATGGAACGGCAGCAAATTTCGTCCTGTGTGTGTGACATGTCCGTCCAGCGCCAACCAGAAGTATTCCTTCTGCCAAAATCCGTGTTGTCCAAAAACCTGGAGTGATAAAAACTAAATAAGTATACGCTGACCAGGTAACAATATTTAAAAAAAAAAAAAGAGCTACTTACCGGCCTTGAGCAACATTTTGGTTACAATCTTTATGCCAAGAGACCGAGTGTTTACTAATATCTGAAAGGGAGAAATATAAATAAAAGATTAGAAAATCTGGAAATAACACCGAACTCTTAAACAATCTGCAATAATAGTTATACGTTAGTTTAAGTAAATGTTAGTATTTAGTGATTAGTATATAAGATTTTATTTGTGTTTGTAAAAGTTTTTAACGCCAGATGGAATGCGACAAGTGTAGGGTTGCCCCAGAAAAATCCTATTAGAAATTTGTTTATTGTGGGATCAAATGTTAATGTCCCTTTAGAACCACATAAGAGAGCTCTTTTAGGTGAGGAAATAATTTAGAAAAGCGGCCCAAGTTGACCGAAATTCTATAGGATAAGGCGGTAGTCCGAGATATTGACTTATCGATGTGTCAGGTGTTAGAAATTTAGAATTCTGACAAGAAAATAATGAAGGCAATAAATTGTTTTAATGTTTAAGTGTTTAGATTAAAATGAATTGCTAGTGTTTTGTTTTGTTAGGGAGGAAAATAGGATGATGTTGAAGTGAGGTAAGTGTGTGTGAAAAACGGGGCCCTTACAAAATTGAATTCAAATCTTTGAGAAGGATCTAAGGGTCAAGGTTGGGTGGGCGAAGTGTGGGAATTATTAACATCAATTTCCCGTGTTATGGTCGTATGTGTGTTGTCGTTTTATTTTGATTTGTTTCTTGTTATTTCATGTGTTCCTTTTTGATTGTTCGACCCCTGGGGCTGGTGGTGGCAGGGTTGGGAATTCACCCCCTAAAGCGGTGCCCCGACTGAGCTAGTTGGAACCCCACCATAGCGCCGTATCAGGTGGCACGTAACAAATGTTGACATATAACATATATTTTCCTGTTTTTCAATTCGTTTGGAGAGTCACTTGTCAAACAAATTTTGTCGATACAAACATTTTGAAAATAGTTCCTCTTTTGTTTCCATCTCTCTCCAAATATTCCAACTCCTGAACAAAGCGTACCTCGAATGAGGGAGAGAACAAAATTTACTTTCGTTCATAATTTTCAGTTTCTCTGAAAAATTGGAAGAGTTTATACCATCTTTCTACTTTTGAACTTTTAAAAGACATAATTTGTTTTTTTTTTCTATTTTAGTAGATTTTTATAAGCTTTTCTTCTACGACACCAATCGGGGGATGTTATGATATGCATTTTTCAACAATATTTACAAATTCGATCATTGTCCAAGCAGCTGCGCCGATGCATCTACCTGTATTTTTCTACCATGGTACAGACATTCCGTCCGATAATATTAATAGGAAAATCTATTAATCGATAACTATTTTCAAAATAAAGTATCGATACTATCAATTTTGCAGTCGACAATTTGCCACCCCTATCATCACACAACATCGAAAAAAAACACCAAAACACACGTGTTGAGGGAAACGCTTTTAAATTGTTGAAATTCTCAAAAGTTTTTGAGATATTTCGGCAAAATGCGTATCGAAACGTGTTATTTTTGCTCAAGCAAAATCTACCCTGGTCATGGAGTGCAATTCGTAAGGAACGATTGCAAGGTATGTGAACTATAACATGTCGGTTTTGCATGCACTTGTTTAATTGCGTCTTCTATTTCTTATTTTAGATCTTTAAATTCTGCCGTGGAAAATGCCACAAGGCATTCAAACGCAAGAAGAACCCACGCAAAGTGCGCTGGACTAAAGCACATCGCAAGGCGGCGGGCAAGGAGTTGTCCATTGACCCCAGCTTTGAGTTTGAGAAAAGACGCAACGTGCCCATCAAATATAACCGTGAAATGTGGCAAAAGACTTTGGATGCCATTAAGAAAGTTACAGAGATCAAAGAGCGTCGCCAGGGTCAATTTATTATGGACCGTTTGCGCAAGGGCCGTGAAGTCGAAATTCAAATGGATGTCAAGGACGTGCAGCGCAACATTTCTCTCATCCGTTCTCCGGCTGCTGGTTTAAAGGAACGACGTGCCAAGGAGGAAGCCGAAGAGGCCGCTCTCATGGAACAAGATTTGCCCGAGGAGGAGATTACATATGTCGATGCCAGAGAATTGGAAAAGAAATTGGAGGAAGGTGCTATGGATGAGGATCTGGAAATGATGAAAGTATAGATGTAATCTTCTGTATGCGCATACGTAGAGATAAGTAGTCTTTAAGTAGTAGTTTGATTCATGAAAGTCGTATTCTAGAATCAGCAATTATTTTAGAAAATATTGTACCAACAAGGTAATTTTTTTTAAATAAGATTTAAAATGTGATTTAGAAAAAAACAAAATTGTAATGTGTGAATGTATCTCTTCCATATACCACATGTGGTATTGAAGTGTTGGGATTGGCAGATATAGATGTTTCTTTTCGTCGTTTGGTCAGCACATTTATTGTTAATTGGATTAGGCGAAGAGGGAAATGAAAACAAAATAAATTAGTTGATAGAAAAATTCACTTTTGCGTGGAAAGTTGAATTGTCGACTATGGATTACAGCAGTAAGATTACCTCTTATGTGTTCATCCAAATCGTATAAAAACCAATTTTATTTTTCAAGAAATTTTTATTTTACTCGCCCTTCTTGTCGGCCTCATTTCTATGCTATGGTTTGTCATAGCGGCCTTGATGGAGGAACGTGTTCCGACCCTACATCCAGGCGAATATATTTTTGATTATGTGGTAGGTAAGATTAAAGCAAAAAATACACGAAAATCTGGTAGTTATGTTCCGACTTACATGCAGTTGGGGCTGGAACATGTGGATCTGTAGTCGCATCGATATTGGCCAAGCATAGCAATGCGACAATTTTATTGGTAGAAGCTGGCGAGAAATTTGGCATTCTAAGTAAAGTTCCTCTACTGGCCACATTTCAACAAAAGGGTATCAATGATTGGGGATTTCTTTCCACTTCCCAGCTACACTCATCGAAGGGCCTCGAAGATGCGGTAATTGAATCCAGTGAAAATAGTATTCTTAAATGATTGTTGTTCATTGATTTTTAGCGTCAATGTTTACCTCGTGGCAAAGGGCTCGGGGGATCTGCTCAGCTGAATTATATGCTTCACTTCGATGGCTACGAAGGTGATTTTGAAAGGTGGTCTAATGAATTGAATTTAAAGAGTTGGAATTGGTCTTCAGTGAAGCCTTTCTTGAAGGCTGGTACGGCTAGACCATTCGAACGTCTGGACATTAAACCAGATTATTCGCTGTTGGCAAAAGCTTTCAATGATGCCTCTGTGGAATTTATTGACAAGCCATGGCAATTCCGCAAGGCCCAGTATAACATAAAAAATGGCTTAAGATTCAGTGTGTATCAACGTTTTCTACAATCAGCCTACAAGCAAAAGAATCTGAGAGTGATGCTCAATACTTATGCCAAGTCAATTCAATTTGCACTGAATCAAGATACACAGAAAAATGTATACGCCAAATCACTGTGGCTATCAACAAAGGACGACAAATCGGGAAAGGAATATAATTTCGAGATTAGAATTGGGCGTGAAATAATAGTTTGTGCAGGTGCTTACCAAACTCCTCAACTCTTGATGGTATCGGGGCTGGGTAGGCACAGCGAATTAGAAAAGATAATTGGAAATGTGCCATCCTTCTTGTCCGAAGTGCCTTTCGTTGGCCAGCATTTGCACGATCATTTGAATTTGCCATTGTACGTATCAATAGATGTGGTGGGACCAACATTAAATCAGCGGTCATTGCTGAGCCCATTGTCAATACTGAACTATTTGACGACAGGTGGTGGCCATATGGGAAATTTCGGCGTTTTGGGACATATGGAGAATTTCGGGCGCAATCTTAGTGATACCTATGGCCTTACATTCTTTGGAGCCGGTGCTATCGATGAGTCTGTCCTGATGTCTATATCGAATTTCAAAAAATCACATTTCAGAGCACTGTTCCCCCGCTACTATAATACGTCACAGGAAGGCTTCGTTATGATATCGACGTGTTTGCAGCCTGCTTCCAGGGGAAATGTGAAAATACAAAGTGCAAATGTCAAAAAACACCCATTAATTGATCCAAACTATATGGCGGAGAAGGTGGATGTGGAATGCACAATAAAGGCTATTCGAGCGGGCATAGAGGTAAGATTTGTAGTTGAGTTGAATGCTTTTTCCGAAGTTTATTTTTTTGTTTTGAACTTTTAGGTGGTAACGTCAGATGCTTTCTCTTCACTGGACATAAAAATCCATTGGCCACGCATCAAAGAGTGCATCGGATTGTTGGGAAATAATTTAAAACAAAATCAGCCCACAGACGAGTATTTGGAGTGCCTTATTAGACATGTTGGTTTGGGATCTCATCATCCGGGGGGCACCTGTAAAATGGGAACCACTATTGACAATAGTGTTGTGAATGAACAATTCAAGTGAGTTGACTCAATGCGGAGACACAAAATCGGCTTAGAATTCTTATTAAGAATGATATGTTGAACTTATGTGTCTGCTTCCTTTCGTCTATGAATTCTGCCTCTGTTATTATTTCCCCTTTTGCTTACAGAGTTCATGGTTTCGATAAAATTCGTATAATTGATGCCAGTGTGTTGCCAACGCCTGTTTCGGGAAATCCAAATTCCATATTGGTCGGCATGGCTTTGAGAGGAGCGGCAATGGTATTAAAAGACCATTTGAATGATGCTGAAGACAAATAAAATGCATTGCACTAGGCTCCAGGAGATAAATAACATTTTTTGAAATACTGGAAATAGATGATATGGTGTATAATAAAAACTGGTTCCGCCAGCAACATAGTTTGACCTTGAATTATATAAACTGTGGAATCGTGTTTACATTGTTTTAGAGAAAAATGCATTCATTGTAGATACATATTGTTTTACACTTGGGATTATCTTATCCTCACAGATTTCAATACCATGTAACATAAAGGGGCGCATATTTAACTTCATTCAATTTAAGGTAACGTTTGTCCAATTAAGGAGAATTTTGCACCAGACGAACAAATATAGTCTAGAATAGTTCCAAACGTTTCAGATACTACTACAGCACCCGTATACATGTTTAATTCGATTCACATTCAACCCTTGCACCATACATTTGTTGCTGGAAACACTTCAACTAAATGCCAAGAGTGATGTAGGGTATTGAACAGCCGATTTGGTCCTTTCAATTCCTGGTTTTCTATATAAATATACTAAAATCAATAGAATTACTATTTGTATGTCAGTACATGTAACCTATTTAGCATAGCTTCCCATTGGGTATTTGCAGTTGTCGCCTACATTTTCCAATCGAATCGCATAAAGTTTTAATAATCCTTATAAAAATTTATAAGTTTGACTAATACAAAGCCGTTCGGATCGATCAATAAATTTTGTTTGTTGTTTTAACTCATAGATGACTCAAAACGTTTTAGAAAATGTAAAGGGTAAAACTTTGTTTCTCTTTTGCAAAATTTTTCACTAAATATTTTAAAATGGTTTTGTTTGAAAATATTAAATTGAAGTGCTATAAAAGAATGAATCATCCATCCCAAACAAAATACCCTTTATGGTGGGAAATTTCTTCCAACAAATTATTTTAAGAATGAAAATCGCACATTGACTTAAAGAGACACCTTACTCTTGGACGCATGGCTACCACAGTACAAAATAGCTTGGCATTTCTCGCCTCTCTTCGATCGGACGAAAACGACAGTTGTTTACTTTCGATTGAAATGTGCCGCAGTGTGGGAAATTTGAATGAATAATTTTCACATTTTCACTTTTCATTTTGTCCGTTTGAGAAAACCTAATTTATAAAAAGAAAACGCTAAGAGAGTGAAAGAGAATATTCTTGCAGCAAGTTAAGGATGAGAACAAGAAGACGTTTGTTTACATGTTCTAAGGGTCGCCCCCGTCGCTAGTGGATGCCGGCAGCCGAATAATTTTGAACTTGACATCCATCCATGTGACAACGTCAAGATTAAGTAGCTTGGCGAGGGTGAGTGGGTGTGTGTGTGTGTGCGTCCGTGCATGTGTGGCTGTGTGATATATTTATTTTCTTTTAGCTCTCATTCACAACAGATCTATCCCAATTTTACTAGACGAAAGTATCTGTTGGATTTTCCTGGTTCTTCCTCTATAAGAATGAGTGAGGCGGTACATGTACATCTGTATGTGTGTGTGTGTTTTGTAGAATTTGCAATAATTTTACAGCCAAGATTTGTGCTGCTGCCTTTGTCGTGTGGTTGTTGTTGTTGTTGCTGCTGTACATAGCTTTTCATTGTATTCTTTGCCACCGAAACGATGATGACAGAAAAATCCCACAATTGAACTGAATGACCGACCGAGCGAGGGCTGCCATGCAATGCTTTCGGTGACCGACCACCCTCAGTTATCTATGCGATGCTCGTTAAGATCGGTAGTAATGTGTCCCACCACCAGCCGTAGACGTGACTCTATTGGATACGGTGTTAACTTTTCGCAGCGTTTAACAAGTGAACGGATATACGGAAATATCTATAAATATCCAAAATAATTGGAGGATCCGCTCAGAGAAGTGAAGACAAAAAAAAAAAAAAATCAAAGTTCAAAAAAATCGGCTGCCCTTTCGGCTGACAAACTGGAAGTGCATTGCGTAACGCTTTAACCATCTAAAGTTGTTGTAATTTTTCACCAGTCACTGGTTAGTGGTCGTTCCAATTTTGATGTGATGCTCGATTTTACTTCTGTTGTTTTTGCTGCTGCCGCTGATGATGACGATGTTGCCATTGTGATATAATTACTGCGTTCCATTTAATTGTAAATTCACCCATCGTCTGCTACGACTGCTGCTGATGTTGTTGTTGTTGTTGCTGTTCTGGGTACCTTTAGTTATTCCCATCTATCCTCGTCTAAATATGCTGCGAGCACATGCTGCCCATGTAACCATCACTAGGGGGGTGAGAGAAGGTGAGAGGATTGAAGACCTTCAGAATTGATTTATGTTCTGGTATTTAGAATTTGCGTCCAAAGTGTCATGAGAAAATGACACCTAAATGTAATTTCCTGAAAGTGAAATTGTCAGATTTATGACACCCTACACTCTGCGAGACAAGCTTGAAGCCAGATCGCCACATCCATTCCAATGGGTACCATTCAATATAAAAATTCAGATGTAACTTGACGAAAGGTCAAACATCTCGAAAAGTCAGTCCAACCAATCAATAACGTATGTGCGCACTATAATTTTATTCAGTAGAAGTTAGTCAGGAAATTCTGTTTGGAGAATTTGCTTTCTCACACAAAAAAGTTCACAAAAAAATATCAGATGTGTTCGAGAACCTAATAACTTGTACAAATTTCAGGAATATGGAAAACATGGCAAAACTAGTAGATTTTTGCGGTCTCTGGAATAGAGTACTAATTAAAAAATGTTGTTCGATGAACCAAAGGATACAGTAAGTGAGAGCGAGTAAAGAGAGAGAGAGAGAGAGAGAGAGAGAGCAAAATCTATTATCTGCTGCTGGATTTAACTGAATGTTGTTTTGCTCGATTACCAATTGATCCAATTTACAAAAATTTTACAGAACAATTTTTCCTGCAAGAAAAATAGTTGCAAACTGTCAAAATTATTCTCTTGGCTCGCCCTCTTTTTCTGGACTTATCTGAACAATTTTACTATGAAACTACCGGAGATCAACTACTATTTCTCATATCTCGAAAAAGGCTTTTCTCTTTTGTGTAGATCGAAATTATCCCTCACATATTGGCCTCTGTTCTGGTAGTGAGCCAAATATTCGAACTCACCCACCAACGACCCGCTATTGATTTATATTTATTATGGCGGACAGTAATAAATTCTATTTTAAAACGCATCTCTTTTTTGTGGAATGTAAATGACCAAAAAATTAACCAGACCACAACAAATCATAAGTTTTGCAAACCGTTATTGTCCGAGGGTGTCCATAGAATTTCCAAACCCACACACACACGCACACATAGCGAGCGATGTATGCATTGCAGGACGGACAGCCTGATAAACGAATTATTAGATTTGTTGTCACAGTGAAATTCTTCGCAAGTGATTTAGTAATTTAGCTGATTAAGGAGGTCTGACAGTCAGTCACTTGGTCAGCCAGACGGACGGACGGACAGACCGGCAGACGCAACAAGCTGGCATCATTGCCTTAGTTGCTGTCACCGCTGTGATGATCCATCACACCGTTTTGTGCTCCATTAGCAAAGCGGGAATTAGAAACGGATTGCCAGCGACAACTACGCCAAACAGTTGAGAGTTGAGACTCTGGATGTGCGGAAGCTGACTTCCCATGATTGTGGACAAGTGTAGTTCTAGGTCAACATCGAAGAAGAATAACCCCTTCCATGCCACGGTGAAGGGTTCATCATAAACGCCATTAATATTTCGCCGATGTTCATCATTGAAATGTTGTCTGCGTAGAACTAGAACAACAAATACAACAACAACATTGTCATCAGCAGCGATAGCCGTGGCAATAATGCGGGCGGTAAAGTGTTGTCCATGACCAGGGATTTTGTGCAGATTTACAGCCATATTCAGTGGATGGTGTTGTTCTTGTTGTTGTTGCTGTTTTTTCGATGAACTCACAATTGACATAAATTAATAAATCTCTCTTCGTGCTTTCCCTTTTTCCGCGCAGAATTCTTCTGGTGAAGTGACAAAAAAGTATAAAACTGAATTTGTTGCAATCGAACTTAGTTAGTGTGAATGTTTGACAACACCAGCCACAACACGGACTAAAGAGCGCGCGCCACTGCACAGAGTAAAGAGGATAACTCGAGTGCGTGCCTTTGGTGTTTTTCTTTGTTGTTCTTCTAATTTTTCGTGTCGCCTGTCGTCTGTCAGCCTTGTCAGCATTATCGGGATTACCAGGTCTAACCAGCAAAACGGAGTTGAGCCTAGAGACCATCGTAAGCATTGTCCTCGCACGGACAATAACTTCATTCGCAAGGAGTCAACGAACACAAGGACTGGTTGCCAGTTAGTGCAGCACATTCCACGATGTCGGAAGTAGATTCAATTATTTCGCAGCTCCAGCACTTCACATGGCCCGACTATGTGGTGTTCGTGGCCATGTTCATCCTGTGCATCTTCATTGGTATTTACTTTGGATTCATGGAGAAGTCGCTGGGCGAGTCGGATTATCTGATGGGTGGTCGTAATATGCTGTGTCTGCCCATAGCCCTGTCATTGGTGGCCAGTTTTATATCGGGCATAACGCTACTGGGCCTGCCCACGGAAGTCTATTCGTATGGCATACAATATCTGTACGTGTCGCTCGGGGTCATAGCGATGGGCTTCATAATGTCCATCTACTATTTGCCGGTGTTCCATGATCTAAATATCACATCCACCTATGAGGTAAGTCGCAGAGTGTACTTTCGAACTGTGTTCCTTAAATAAATCGATATAGGAGTGGGTTTAAGATTGAGAAAAAAAGATTTGCGAAAACATTTTTTAAGCTTCGTTTGAGACGGTGTTAAGTGTGTTGGTGAAATTAGTCAATCCAAGCAAAAAATATTCCCGAATTTGGAAGGAGGTATTTCAAATCAGTCAAGTAAACACTAGTTTCCGTTGCTATTTACAACTTTGCCCTCGTGGAGAGAGAGAGAGAGAGAGCGAGATAGTTGTTTGAGTTTCTCACCTTTTGATGGAATATTTCCTTCATTTCGTTTTCTGGTAGTGCGTGGAAAAAAACTCTAAACTAGAAATTGTGTAAAAACCAGGCTTTCGTACAGAATATCTAAGGGATGTACATTTTCGCGGTTCATAAATAAATTTTAATCAAGTGGTTTGCTGGGATATGATACATAAGAGTAACAATAGACCATATTTAGACCGAATCAAGTTTTCTTGCTATAATTTGTATCGGTCTCCTTTGAACTTGCCGCTTCCATTTATACAAGGCAATTTTTTCAGCAATTTTCTTTTCCATTATTTTCTTGCCATTTTTTTTTATTTTTGCATAAAAATAAGAACAAAAAAGGAATTGCCAGAAAATTGCTGGAACGAGAATTTTTGTTTAATTTCCATTTCCTTTACCTTGCTCTCCAACAAACAAAAAATTACCGCCAGAAAACTTGCCTAATATAGTTTCGGACATATCCTACTTCAAATAAGTTCCAATAATCCCACAAAAACAAAAAGTCCCCGTTTTAAAAGTTCTTGTCCTAAAACCCAATCACAAGGGATTGGGAAACAAGTGAAAACGGCCACAATGTCAAAATTTAAATAATTTTTGTAAAATCCTGTAAAAATATTGAATTGAAGTTCCCACAATTGGAGCGCTGCTATTGTATGGGGACTATTCCAAAATACATTGAAAATGGGAATTTACCTACCAACAACTCTTAATGTCAAATTTCAACTGGTCTTGTTGAAAAATGGGTTTCAAATCTTGAAAGAACAAAATAATGGGGAGGTTCTGTTAGGGAGTGGGTCCACTACAGCATATTTACAGGTGTTTTGTTCGGAATTTGGGGTAAAAGCTGACAAAATACCGAAAATCAGGAGATACAGTTATGTAGCTATACCCAAACATGGACATACATATACAAATATTTAATATCAAACATCCAATGGCTGTGGAAAATTTCAGAGCCATATCGGACTTAATTGGATCTGCGATAAATATTCCGAGGTGACACAACGGAAATCATAAAATTGGTATAACCACCTCTTTATTGTGGAGGAAGGATATAAAATTACTCTCTTGACTTTAGACTGATACGAAGTGCTTTATACCGCAAATTTGGTTAATAAATATTATTTTATTGTAAAATCTATCCCATAAATGGAGTTGTCCTTTTTCACTTCGCTTTCCTTTCCTTGAGAAAATACTATGCTGCGATTATAGAAATGTAATAAAAAATTTTGCAATCATTTTTTTTGAAAAAAGGTTAATCGAAGAATTAGTTAAATTTTGTCCTTACAAATATCTGTCAGTCTGTTGGCGGAATGTTCCATCCACGGACAGAAAATTTACTTTTTTAAGACTAAGACTTTGTACACGTCCCATTTTTTTTTTGTTTGAAAATCTATGGAAGTTGAAACTCTGTGACTAAAAGGTCTTTTTTTTTGGGAATAGGAAAACAATAAATTTTACCTAATTTTCAAACTTTTGAGAACCCTTCTTTCATTTCTCATCGTTTACACTATCCCAATTACTTTTCAGTTCTATAGTCACTTCTTTATAGATTTTATGATGTTGCTTTCTTTAAAAGCTGATGAAATGTTGTTTTTGTTCCCTCTTGTGTCTTGCATAGCGGACACGTGTACACACATACATAAACAAGTGCATCGATCTGAGCAACTCTCAAATGCAAACAGAGTACGTCTTTTGTGCCATTCTGCTTGCGGTGTCTCTTTATCGTCCCATTCCCATTTATTTGTTTTTTTTTTTGCCTTGCTTTCATTCACCTACATGAATAACATGTAAATATTTACACACACATACACACACGTGAGCGTACGTGTGTGTATTTCTGTTTACATGCAGTCCAACAAATTGATTCAATTAGCAGCTAAAACAGATTTACTTCTAAACCGAATAGTCCAATTCGATGATGAATAGGTTTTGTGAATGAAAAGTCGCCAAACAGCGGAGCGCCTGTGGCGCTTGTCAGCGCTGTCAGTTGGACTGTCCGTACATGCATTCCTACATATGCACATACATATATGCAGATTTGATTCCCGAAGAATTCAACTCGTGTAAGGAAAACTGACAACATTTTTCGTAGCCTTGATGCTCTGACGTTCGGGTGGGTCGGAATAAAAGTTTCGTGTACATGTATCCATTTACACATGTATGCGTGTGTATCTCTTCTATGACATGTTATACTTTTCCAATTTGGCATACCCACCAATAATTGCTCATCTTGGAAACAACAGTTCTCCGCAACAGAGTTCGGAAATTCAATCCATGTAACAGCCAAGAAATTTAAATTTGAACGCCTGTAGGGTAATGAAGAGAATCCTAGTTGCGTATTTGGAATGTTAATAATCATACGCCAGGTGTAGCTATGGTCAAAACCCAGACAACTTTCTGTTCGAGGGGATGGCACTCGTTACGATCGGTTGCTTAAATGGCTAAAGTACTGACAATCGGGATGGTAAATTGTAAAAGTCAGAATAATGTGAATCCTCTTAAGGTATCTGAAATCGATTTGGAGGCTGTACCAAAAAGAGGGGTGATATTTTCCATTCTCAAATTGGATATAAGGTAAAACAAGTAAAAAAAACTTCGAGCCATACGTTTAATATCTCCACAATTCGGAAATTGTAAATTAAAAAATATATAATTAAAGATAAAAAATCCATTGAAAACAAGTAATAAAGCTGTAAGTTCGACCGGATCGAACCTTGAATATACTCCACCATTTGGAACAAATTTGGCAATTTTCAAAAAAAAAAAAAAAAAAAAAAAAAAAAAAAATTAAATAAAATCCATTAAAATTCTGTTGATATTTTAAAAATACAACTTAGTCGTAATATTTGGGTCTATATGAACACGTGGACCTGCATAGGCAACTTTTGTTAAAAGCCATTACAATATTCAAATGCGAAACTTAAAAACAAATCCTGTGAATAATGTAGCTAAAATCACCAAAATCCCGAATAAAGGGATGTACCGTTATATGGGGGCTATTCGAAGCCGTGGACAATTTTCTATCATAGGCTGTAGTACCCATTACGAACTTCCAATACCAAATTTGAAACAATTCTGGTGAATAATATCGCTTAAATCACCAAAATACTGAAAATAGGGAGGTACTATTATATGGGGGCTATACCAAAACGTGGACCTATATGAACCAATAACAAAAGTCCTGCAGACATAATATACATTTGAGTATAATAAAGAATATATGTATATACTTTGTGGGGTCTAAAATGTATATTTCGAGATGTTACAAACGGAATGACAAACTTAATATACCCTCCATACTATGGTAGAAGGACGCTTAAATTATTAAAATACCGAAAATTGTAAGGTCTCTTCCTTATGACTATACACGTCCCCATATCTGTATGGTTTAATGATGTCCATTACGAACTCTAAATAAGAATTTTGAGATAACTCCGTTCAAATATTGGATCTAAAATCATACAAAACCCCAATATCGGTAGGCACCTAATATATGAGGACGATACCAAAAGTTGGACCTATGTGAACAGTTCTTTGCAGGGTCAATTTGAAGCGAATTCGGTTCAAAACTCTGACTAAAACTCTCAAAACACCGTAAGTCTCGCCGTACCATTATATGGGGGCTATATACCAAAACTTTTACGAACCTAAAATACATATGAGTGAAATTTTATCAACCAACTTTATTTCGTTCCGATGCTATGTGGTTTCCACAGATGGATGGACGTGGCAAAATTTACATGGAATTAGAAATTGGGATTTAAAGGAGTTAACTTAACTTAGCATACCATTCATATTATGGTGGAGGGCATTAAAATAAACATCTGTACACAAGATGCATGATTGGGATGATTTGGGCAGATAAATGGAGATAGGGAAGCTAAATTGAATTAGAATTTTATGCTTTTCAAAAATGGAAAACTTTTTGGGCTCAAAAATTTTCATTTCCTGGAGTTACAAACAGAAAGACACCTTCTCCACAATGTGGGGGGTATACGAGACCTGTTTGGGAACCACTGCATATTCAATTCATTTGGCCAATTGTTCTTTTTGCCTCAATTCAATTGTTTTGATTTACAATTTCAAAATCTTTTTAATTTTTTGAATAATTGATTGACTGAGAAAATTGCGTTGCTGGCGCTTGTTGGACAATCGCCATCACTTTCGTACGTATGCAGTGGAGGTATTTCCAGATTACACACACACACACCCGCACAGAGAAGCTAAAGACAAACTACTCTGTATAGACATTTCACCTTGCCAATTGAAAAGCTGATGTAAATGGCACAGGCATCCATCCCATCCACCCATCATCTTTGCGATGACGATGTGGATCTTAATATAGGCACAGTTGCATTTGCGACCTCCAGATAAATAAATAATCAACTCAATTAGCTTTGCAATGACCGTTTGGGCTAAACAAATTGTAAATCAAAAGAATAATTTATTTAAATACGAAATGGCACCGAGATCGGTCCACCAACATGGATCGGCATCGGTGGCTAAGTAATTGTTACAAATCTCCACATTGACATTGTTATGCAAATTTTATTTTTGAATAAAAAGTCCCAGTTTCATGGAAGTGAAACGAGACCATACCGTCTGTATGCGGAACTAATCCCTGAACTAATTGAATTGAATCTAATGTTGTATTTATTGTTTATTTCCTCTTCCCCATCTCTCTTCTCTTTTCAGTACCTGGAAAGTCGTTTCGATCGCAGATTGCGCATGTTCGGCTCTGTCATGTTCACAATAATGAATGTGAGTTATTTCGCCCGTTGCTGTTGTTGTTGATATTTTTGAAATTTACTAACTTAAATCATGTTTCCTTGTCAAAAAAAAAAAAAAAAACATAATTTTCTGCTCTAGATCGGCTACCTTCCCATTGTCATCTATGTCCCAGCCTTGGCCTTTAACCAGGTGACGGGTGTTGCCGTGCACACCATTACGCCCATTGTCTGCATCATTTGCATTTTCTACACAACACTGGTAAGTAAAACTGAGGAGCTATTTCAAAATCATCAAAAGCTTTTAGAGCAGACAGGAGCGGGTTAGACCACATTGATTGATTCCGACTAAACCGAAAGGAGGAGGAGGAACAAGTTCTTTAATTTTTTTTAAGCTCATAAATATAGCTGTGTTCCAGGGAAAAAGGTCTCTGGGAAATAAATTGTTAGCATCTCAACAAGAAAAAAAATGCGTGCAGTTCGGTCACACCTATCTTTGATACACTACCCCATTCGGGAATGGAAATATTTCCGAGAAATTTTGTAATGTTTTTAAAACATTAATCCTATTTTAGGTGGTACCGTAATCTCAGAACTCTTTTTCCCATGGACCCATGTCGAACATTTTGTGTTAGCGATATCAATTGAAAAGTCGGAATTGTAAATTTAAATGAAACTGGTTCAAATTGAAACGATATCCTTAAAGACAACTGAAATCGGTTGGTAACCGGAATGACCGGTTTTTATAAACTATAGCCTGCCCGTTCATTTCAGAGCATTGTTCCAAGTCAGACCTTTTAATTTTTGTTCCGAAAGGAACTGTAAGTCAATAAAAATGAGCATAACCTAAAACAGTACAGTTACGAACTCCAGGTTCAGTCGGAAAAGTGGATCAAATATCTAAAATACGCTTTCACAATATATTCGAATCTGGGATTATTTATTTTCGTATATTCCCTACACACAGGGCGGTCTCAAAGCTGTCGTCTGGACCGATGTCGTACAAATCATTTCCATGATTGGCGCTCTAATACTGGTGGCCATTAAGGGTAGCATTGACATTGGCGGTGCCTCAAAGGTCTTCGAAAGTGCATGGGAATCGGGCAGAATTGAGGGTCCAGAGTAAGTCCAATGGAATTTCATTTCACCAAAACCAAAATTAATTGCAATCCCCTGTTCTTCAACTACAGCATGGATTTGAATCCGACAGTGCGACACACTCTGTGGTCCCAGCTGGTGGGCGGTGTTTTCTATTGGACCCAAACGAATGCCGTATCCCAGAACATGATTCAGCGTTATTTGGCTCTGCCAACTCTGTCGTCGGCCCGCAAAGCCTTGGCCTTGTTCTGTTTGGGTGTCTTGGTGCTGATGGGTCTCTGCAGTTACAACGGTCTTCTCATGTATGCCACCTACAAGCAGTGCGATCCCCTGACAACAAAGGTAGGTGTATCCGATTTCGGCAAATTGTCAAGTAGACAAATTCTACAGTGTTTTGGTTTCCCTGCAGTTGGCCAAGGCCAGAGATCAACTGTTGCCGCTGTTCGTTATGGAAACTTTGGGCGAATATCCCGGTTTGACGGGCCTCTTCATCGCCGGTGTGTTCAGTGCAGCCTTGAGTTCTTTGTCCACCTGTCTGAACTCCATGTCCGCCGTGGTGTTGGAGGATTTCATTAAGCCCTTCGTCAAGAGGCCATTGTCGGAGACTGCCATTAACTGGATTATGCGTTCGGTGGTTGTATCGGTGGGTGTATTGTGTGTGTTCCTGGTGTACATTGTCGAGCACATGGGTACCGTCCTGCAATTGACCATGAGTCTGGAAGCCATTACAAATGGACCCTTGTTGGGTATTTTCACCATCGGTGTATTCATGCCTTGGATAAATGGAAATGTGAGTTTGAAAAGCAGCTGTTTTTTTTGCAGAGATTCAATATTTCCCTTTTTTGCCTTTCCCCGTTTAGAGTGCCCTCCTTGGTGGTATTGTGGGCGTCGTGGGCATGTCTTGGATTAGTTTAAAGGCCCAATGGGCAGTGGCCTCCGGTGCCATGGTCTATGAAACGAAACCCCTGACAGTGGAACACTGCACCTATCAGTTCGATACCTCTGTGTTGGTGTCAGCGGCCAATACCACCCTGTCGGAGGCAGCCAAAGAGTAAGTCTTACCCCATGAACATTTAATTTCGATTTTTCATAATTTTTCCTCTTCACCCATTTTCCAATAGGGAAATTTTACCGCTCTACCGCATATCGTACATGTGGTACACATGCTTGGGCGCCTTGTTGACCATGGGCATTGCCGTTCTGTGGCATTTCATCTTCGGCGGTAACGATCCCAAGACAATTGACCATTCCCTGTTGTCACCCTGCATACGTAAATATTTCCAAAGCGAAGACAACCACTTGCAGACCAAGGTGAGTTCCCTCAATGTGTCCAAATCAATCAATGCTAACCTACCACCATCTCCCCGGCAGAACCTCCAAATAGACATTCCATTGAAAAACAAATCGGTCGACGAAGAAGTTGCCTTGTAGATCTGCCAGCTGTGTTCCGAGGCGGCCGGTGTACCTGTATGTGTGCGTTACCTTAGACTAGTTGCCTATTTAATTAACCAAATGACCAACCAATTCGGGGACGATTATTGTAAATACCAAATTACAATAACAAATTAGAACAATTGCCTGTGTGCGCGTGTGAACCTAAAAAAGAGTATTCCTGGGGTGTTATTTTAAACTAATCTACGGAGATCCTAAGCTATCTATAATTAATACATAACAATACGGCTACTTTTAAAGACTATCATAGGGGCGGGAGTAATTTGTAATACATGCATACATGTAAACATAGACATGTGTTGGTGCCACATCCACATCCATACACAAACATCCCTACATACATGCATACATAAATGAATAGCAGCTAATATTTAGTTACATAAATCAACTTTATATTGAGAAAAAAAGAAGAAGAAAAAACAAAAAACACAGAAGATAAACCAAAAACAAAGCAAAGCAAATCCAAAGATTATTATTAAATTACAATTGTTGCTAAATTAAATATGCTTAAGAAAGAAGTGTTGTTTATTTTTTGTCTGTTAACAGCTTCCAATCAACAGAACACCACAGAGCATGAATGCATAAGTAATAACAATAATAACAATAAGAATAATAAAAAATAAAACATTAATTTAGCCATAAAAGAAAAACTAAAAAAGGAAAAATTGTCATGTCTTTCAATAGCTGCCGTCACTCGGCAAAATTGGGTTAGGGAGGAGTGGCGGTTTTGGAATTTTGTGAAATGAACTTGGTCGAATGGGAATTATTTTGAGGGAAAACAAAGTTGGCAAATTGTGGTTTAAAAATACTTAATTTTAAAATACCTAAATTTATAAAGGTTTTGGAATTTTTGTGGCAAAGTTCAAATCGAATATATGTTAGAAAATAACAGCTGATTCATTCGTACGTACTACAAAGAGAGTTTTAATACCGTATTTTTCTACTACCTCAAGATAACAATGTCTACAATTTTCCACAAAAAAGGTGGAAAAGTAGCAAGCAAAGTCGCTATACGAAGAATTCAGAATTCTTAATTCAGATTAAGATTCATCGGAATCTGTGCATTTGAGGTATATAGTGTCTTCGGCAATATTCCAAAAAACAATACGAGTAATATTTGTGATCGAAAATGTAAGGCCGCAAATGAGCCAAGCAAAGGAGTCTTTTTGTTCCTTTTTTTAAAAAGAAACTTCAAAAACTCCCTTTAAACGACATCGTAGCAGGTCGAAATATTCCACAAAATTGGTTGTCATAAAATTCTACCATAGGTCCTAGAAGACGTCAGAAGACGCCGGAAATGTATATAAATTAAAGGAGACATTTTTATTAAAAGGAGACATTTTGGGGTTAAAGCTGTACTTTATGTGAGTTTGTGCAAAAATCTCCTACTAAGCATTATTTTAGAATGACGATATCAAAAACAAAAATATGGCACATCCGAACGAATTCTACCTAGGAGCAAGTACATCAAATTTCCAGAAAATCGGTTCGAATAAAGCTATAGCTCCCATATACAGAGTGAGATGAAAAAACAGCAACCAACTTTAGACTGCTATCATTTCTAAGCCATTCGTCCGATAGCAGATATAATTATTCCAGTGACAGCTCATTATATTGTTTACAAGTGTACAAAAGCATTTTGGTGAGAATTTTCCAGAAAAAAAGTTATTCGTGATGGAATTCCAGCGTGATAGTGTGATTTCTTTATATTTGGCTAGAAAACCAGAAGTGGCTATCGTTAGACACTCCAGCATTAAAATGTGAATAAACCTTTTGTGTCTCGTAACGAGCATGACCGAACGACCGTGATACTGGTAGCGTAGCCCGACGTCAAGGAAGTGAACGAAAGAAACCAGCAACACCAGCAGAAATGGTTCGAGAAGTAAAGAAGCGACTTGATCGAAACCAGCGTCTCATTGGCCAAAAATGGCTCGTATGCTGAACATATCGCCATATTTCATTCGGCAAATATTGAAAAATGAGCTCGGGCTAAAGCCATTGAAATTCCAAAAAGTGCAAGAACTTACACCGCAACGGAAAGAAAATGGACTCGAAAGAGCTAAAGAGTTGTTTCGCTTGGCCGAAAGTAATGAACTGAACTCCGATGAGAAAACATTCGTTGTTCAGCTGTTTGTAAACAAACAAAATGATCGTGTTTACTTGCCAAAGAGGTTTGCTGAAAATGTGGGGATGGTGTGGGCCGGGCCGCCATAACAGCCGATGGTCACTCTCCGCTCGTATTAATTGACCGTGGCATCAGAATAAATGCCGAATATTATCGCGAAAGTATCCGGGAGGGTGTATTAAACCCTTGGGTACGCAAACATTTTGGCCGCAGACCTTGTACATTCCAAGAGGAATCAACACCATCGCACTCAGCACGTACCATCCAAGAATGGTTACAAAATGAGGTTGCTCGCTTCATTTTCAGGGAACAATGGCCACAAAAATCTCCGGATACCAATCCGTTGGACTATTGTGTCGAGTATTTTAGAAAGGAAGTTTGGCACTAACAAATACCAAAGTGTCGATCACCTCAAGCAAGCGCTTCCCCGAGAATGGCCAAAATACCACAGGGTAACATTCGGGCAGCGTGTGATGGTCTCATTGGCCGTTTGAAGGCCATAATTCGTGCCAAAGATGACCAATTCGAAGAAATCTAAACTTATTCTAAAATTTGATGCTATTTCCGACATTTTTTGCTTTCATTCAATAAAATTTAAAAATTTAAAATTATGGCGTTTGACTTTGCTGCAGTTTTATTTATCTCACCCTATATTCTATAAACCAATACTTGTACCAAATTTCGAACTTCTAGGGTCAGCTATATACAATTTTTGAACTGCCCTCATATTGTGCTATGGTTGTCACTATTCGAAGCCATCACCGTCAATATTTGTTGAGTCCAAATTATTTTGTTGTAGTACGGCAAATCAATTTGAGATGCTGTACTGTGCCTCAAACCTACTTACTCTTCCCTGCCGCAACCATAATCTAATGGAAACTAATTCTTTTGAGCATTCCTTCTAATCATTCAATTCCAATCATCCGGTGACCCACCCTCGTCGCAGTACCATCATAATTATTTAACATTGAATTTTAGAATTATTATCTCGGCGAATAGAATTTCCTCTTGGCATGTTCACAAGCAATTTGATGCAGAATCTGTTTGAGGAGATTATCAAGATGTTGGTAATGTATCTATTAGAGAATCATTGCCATCATCATCGCCGTCATTGATGCTCGCCAAGAATCTCAAATCTCATATCAAATTTCACTCCCACACAAGCCGGCGAATTGAATTGATTTTTGCTGATTAATCATCATTTGGACAGGCAATGGGCTAGTCTGTTCATACCTGACTTGTTCATGGTCTGTTTAGTTGGGAGCTATGGCATTACATGTCGGTTCCTTAACATTGACCAAAAAGATGACGGAGATGTGTTTTAGCTGGTGTTCAATTACAGCTTGTAATGCTGTTTATTCGCCATTTAATGAGTGCTAAGGTGTTGAAAATTGACTGTATAATCGATATTGAAGGTCTCTTGTTTCGGAGCCCGAGTGGTGGTGTCATGTTCATAATGTAAAATTGATGACATTCTTCCAACGCTCCCAATGTGTGTGGCAATAGAAAATAGCAATTAATTCGTTCGTTGTTTGGTAGTTTTCTCACATTTTTTGGGGGGGGGTTATTAGTAGCGGGTCGATGTTGTTCTTGTGGCTGATGTTAAGCTTTAATTAAAACCCCATCACTGGGCGATGGCTGCGACGACGCATCAGCCAACCAATTTCTCAAGTAATTAATATCAAGTTTGTTGTTCGAGTCTTTTGTTCTGAACTCCAGCAAAAGAAATGATGTGACTGGCCAGGCCTGCCTGTCTGCTTTTAATTTGTCGGAGTTTCCTTGTCAAACATGGCATTTATTTCAATCACAACACCGAGGCAGACAGACATACCCAAGTCAGAATGTTGTCGTCATAGTTTGAATTAGACAGAGCGACTGTCGAAGTAGAAGCGGTGGTGGTTGCGTCGTTTTCGTTGACTGTTTATCTGTTTGTCAGTGTTTTGCGTACCAGCCGAATGACAAGTGCGATTTATGTCTTTGACCTTTAGAACATGGAAAATCGCATGTCACAGCCATTGTTGTTGTTTGTTGTTGTCCAAAAACACAAAAAAACAGCACCATTGTGTTGGGTGTATATGTGTGTGTGTGTTTTCTTCATTCAGCTCATTATCCAGTTCGATGTGATGTCCGCTGCGGCCAATTAGTTGGGTCCACCGCTGTGTGTGGCATTTGCTGAGTTGCCGGACATTGTCTGGTGGTGTCATGTCCTAATTTACAAATGAGTTCCATGTTTGAAAAGAATAATTTCCTTAGAGAGAAAAAAATAAGAAAAACAGACAAAGGCTTAATTGAATTTTAATGACTTCTGATGAGTAGATGTTCACTTTGATTCGCGAACAACGCAGTGCCAATGGGCGGTGAAATTAAATAATAACCTACTTTTTATGTGTATTAAAAAAATTAATTTTAATAGATTAAATATCTTTGGAAAAATTTACATTTAGTCGATTTAATTTGTCCACAAATTTCCCTCCTGGATTCGATACGTTTTACAAAAGCCCATCAGCACATACAGGATGAAATACAGAAAACTGCAATAAAGTCAAACGCAATAATTTTTACTTTTTTTTAAATTTTATTGAATGAAAGCAAAAAATGTCGGAAATAGAATCAAATTTTAGAATAAGTTTAGATTTGTTCGAATTGGTCACCTTTGGCACGAATTATGGCCTTCAAACGGCCAATGAAACCGTCACATGCTGCCTGAATGTTGCTCTGCGGTATTTTGGCCCATTCCCGGCGAAGCCCAATAGGGCCAACCTTGCTTTCCAAAATACTCCAGACACAGTAGTCCAGTCCGGAGATTTTGTAACCATTCTTGGGTTGGGTTTGTGCTGAGTCCTGATAGAATGTCCAAGGTCTGCGCCCAAAATGTTTTGCGTGCCCAAGGCCTTAATACAACATCCAGAATATTTTTGCGATAATATTCGGCATTTATTCTGATGCCACGGTCCATTAATACCGGCTGTTATGGCGGCCCACACCATCACCATGACTAGCGCTTGAGTTCTGGTGGCCAACCGAAGGTGTATATATTCAGCTGACCTCTTTGGCAAGTTAGCACGATCATTTTGTTTGTTTACAAACAGCTGGACAACAAATGTTTTCTCATCAGAGAAAACCAAATTCGGAGTTCCCCACTTTCGGCCAAGCAAAGCATCTCTTTAAATGTTTTGAGTCTATTTTCTTTCAGTTGCGGTGTAAGTTCTTGCACTTTTTTCAATATTTGCCGAATGGAATATTGCGATATGTTCAGCTCACGAGCCATTTTTCGGCCACTGCGACGCGGGTTTCGATCAAGTCTTTTCCTTACTTTTCGAACCATTTCTGCTGATGTTGCTGTTTTCTTCCGTCCACTTCCTTGACGTCGGGCTACGCTACCAGTTTCACGGTAACGAGCAATGGTACGCGACACAAAAGATTTATTCGCATTTGAATGCTGGAGTGCTCTAACGATAGCCACTTGTGGTTTTCCAGCCAAATATAAGGAAATCACGCTTGAATTTCATCACGAATAACTTCTTTTCTGGAAAATTCTCACCAAAATGGTTTTGTGCGCTTGAAAATAATATAATCAGCTGTCGTTAGAATAACTTTAACAGCTGTCGGACGAGTGGCTTAGAAATGAAAGTAGTCTGAATTTGGTTGCAGTTATTTCATCTCACCCTGTATTTTTATAGCGGAACCATTCTTTGTTGATGAAACTTTTTACTGGTTATGTGTACGAAAAAGTACTAAATGTTACTAAATAAGGTAACATTAGTATTATGTCATGAAGTATGGCTTACATTTTTAAATTGGTTTCCTCATTTTCAGTCTCTTTGATCGAAAACTATTCATTCTGCTTCTGATGCAGCTCAGAGACGACCTTTTTTTTGGTCTTTCGAACAGAAGACGTCTTTCATTAATAACGGTAAATAGTGCGTTAACGCATATTTGTCTGCAGACTTCCGAAAGAGGAAACAATTGAGAGTACCGGTGGTGGTGGTGGTAGTGCCACATGACCTTGGGCTAACTTACGCCAAACATATTCAAATGAATGCGGGCATGCTTAGCGGTAATGATCTGCTCAATTTCGAACAACTGCCGTTTCATTGTTCAAATGGCAAATTGTTTTTGAAACCTGACTAGCATTCCAACACAGCGATTTCGAGTTCCCCATTTCTGCTGGTAATGGGTAATGTCTTCTTCTTCTTCTTCCTCCTCCTAACAATTGCCTCTTAAGGTGCTTAATCATGGGATCAACCACAATTGGCTCGGTGTATGGGCCAAACCCTAAAATGGCAATGGCGGCGAGTCGGCAGCCACGGTAGCAGCGAAACGATGATGGAACTATTTTAAATGGTAACACCGCATTAACATATGTATGTGTGTGTGTGCGTGTGTTGTTGTTGTCATTGTAGGGATAGCTGGCTGCTTAAGATATCAATTGATTTTGTTGCCCTGCTTGTTGTTGTTGTTATTTCTTTATTGTTATTTTATTCCGTTCGGAAGACAATGCAAGTCGCTTTTATGAAGTCTTCAGGTCTTATTTCTCAAGTGTTTTGCAAACACCACAATTATCTCCGATGGAAGTGCTTTATTTCGGTTTTTGGTTGGAAAATGTAGATTTATATTTAAATAATGCTATTCATTTAGGCAAAAACAAAAAAAGGAAAAACGACAACTACAACAATGTAATACTTGTGATGCGGTAGATTGGCAAATGGAATTGTGAGGAAGTCACAACTGTACAACTCTGGTGGTTTGTTTCTAACCCAAATTGCTAATGATTTGGCAAAAGGTTGAATGTTTTTTTCATCGCTTCTTGTCAAATTAGACCCTTAAGGGATGTAATTAATTAATTGAAATAGCTTAGAACGAAGACAGCTATAAAGAAAAATTGTATAAAGGCCAGTTTCCACATCGTGTTAGAGTCATATGTAAAGTGATATTAATTCCCAATATAAGTTCTTTTGTTACGGGAGTTCTACTAAATATGCATTGTGGTGTAGGGTATCATATAGTCGCCCCCATCCGACTTTTGACTTTACCTTACTAGTTTAAATATTTGACTTTGGTGTGGCATTTGCACGATTTTTTTGTGATATTTAGAATTGCAATAGAATACATATCCATGTGCTATGATTTATTTCAAAATTTCCAATTGGAGGGATTTGCATGAATGACATATTGCCGAGTTTGTCATAATTTCAATACGAAGAAGACGATTGAATTTTATCTTTGCAATTTTATTAGTTATTGTTATGGATTATTGTTTTGTCGTTTACATTTAAATAAAGTTCACAACAACAATGCAAACACATCACACACACACACACACTTACGTATTTACATACAAATAGTATATGAATTTATGGCTCATTACTGTCATAAATATTTTCTTCATCGGCTACTTTTCTTCTCCCTCTCTCTCTCTCTCTCTCTCTCTCTCTCTCTCTCTCTCTCTTGGCGACTTCAATAATCCTATTTCGTCATTCCAACACTGCACTAATCCATCTTGATGAACCTTCAACTCGACGCTTGTCTTTCCACTTATGTGGCTGCCTCGTTTTGCTTGGAGGGTCTATTGCTGGATTTGGATGGTGGACAATTGAAGTGAATTTGGCCTAGCTGGAGATTGGCAAAATGGGAGAAGACAGTAGCAAACATGATGTTGGCAGAAGCAAAAGTAATGTGATGTGATTTTGCAGACCGAGACACACACGCCGACACTCAGTCTGAGGCTGTGCTGCTGGAGGATTGAAGTTTTGTTGCAATTAAGGTTGGCTGAGACAAACATATGAGCGATTTTCCATGTGGCATTAATGAGGGAGGAGAAAAAATTACATATCTCATAGATAGGGAAGAAACTATTGGATTTGACTTAAAATGTTCACATAATAATATTTGTATCGAAAATCAACAAAATGGCCTTTTCGTTCTGTTGCCACAAATGGATATGTTTCAAATATTCGTAACTCTCTTATAAATACAAAACTTAGATTGAGGGCATACTCTTGCCTTCAAAATCTCCGACTAATACATCTTTACTTTTTATACCATCCACCATACATAGTATGGAGGGTACACTAAGTTCGTCATTCCGTTTGTAACTCATCGAAATAATAATTTTAGACATAACAAAGTATATATATATTCTTGATCAGAGTAAAATTCTAAGAGGATTTAACTCTGTCCGGCCGTACGTCTGTTCGTCTATTGTTATCACGCTAGAGTCAAAACGAATAAAGATAGGAAGCTAACATTTTGAACAGATCAGTCTTTTGTCTGCAGGCAGGTCAAGTACGAAGACGGGCTATAACGGTCCACGATATTATATAGCCCCCATATAACGGTACTCCCCGATATTCGGTATTTTGGTGATTGTAGCCAAAATTTTCAAAAAATTTGTCTAAATATCCACAAAAGGAGTTCCTTCCGAGTACTTTACCCCCAGGAAGAGTATTGCCTATATAGGTCCACGATATCGTATATCCCTCATATAACGTTACCTCCCGATATTCGGTTTTTTATAATTTTAGCTGCATTTTCCACTGGAATTGCTTAAAAATCCAGAAGTTCTCTCTAAGCACTTTACCCTCTGCAAGAGGAGTGTCTATATAGGTCTGCGATATCGTATAGCCCACATACAACGGTACCCCCCGATATTCGATATTTTGCCCGTTTTAGGGACATTATTCACCGTAGTTATTTCAAATTTCGTATTTAGAGTTGGTAATGGGAACTACAGTCTATGACAAAAAATTGTGCATGCAGGCCCGCGTCTTCGTATAGGCCCCATATATCAGTACCTCCCTATATTCGGTATTTTGATGATTTCAGGTAATTTTTTGAAGTAAAAGGTACTACAGCCTATGACAAAAATTGCGTATGCAGGCCCACGTCTTCGTATAGCCCCTATATATCGGTACATCACTATTTCCGGTATTTTAATGCGTTTAGCTACATTATTCACCGGATTTTTTTTTCAAGTTTCGTATTTGAATATTGTAATGACTTATGACAAAAGTTGCCTATGCAGGACCACGTCTTCGTATTGACCCCAGTATAACGGCTATATTCGGTATTTTGAAGATTTTAAAAGAATTTTTAACGGATTTTATTTTTTTTTTTTTTGAAAATGATTCGTTCCAAATGATGGAGGGTATTCAAGGAGGGTATTCTTGGTTTGTCTTTCAACGTTGGGTTTGGTACTGTGTACTTCTTTACTAACTGGTAATGTAAATATCACATTTACTACTATCACATCACATTTACTACTTTTTAACCTTTCCTACCTTGAAATCCAACCTCGTATCAGTTTTCTCAAAACTTTGTGTATGCGTTTGTCTGTAGATAAATGTATATGTATTAGGCTTGTGCATTATTATTAAATAATAACCAACATCTTTCAAGCTAAAAAAACCTTCGATAGAAAAAATCACGCTTCAGGCAAAAAGGAAGTACCGGCTTACAGCTCCAACGGGGTTCGAGTGTTCGGTGTAAATGACATGCATGACATGTTAAAAATAAATAATGACGACCCACTGCCATTCCGTGTTCAACTTGGCACCCTCTTCTCCGAAAAAAAAAACAAAGACGAACCTCGCAACACGAACTCCCACTCAATTAAAGAAGCACTTCGTCGGAATAGACTTTTACTTTCCGTCCACTCGCGTTATAGGCAATATTGCTTCCATTCAGTTGGCGACTGGGCCCTTGTCTAACTGTCAAAACAGCTGTCGTCTTACCGTCATCCCAGTAGCAGAGCAGCTAAATAATTAGTTGAACATTTATTTTTCTGTCACTTTGGAGATTTGATTAGATTTTTGGCATTTGTTTGGACTTGGAATTCACACGGCGCATTTACACAGAGTTATGGGTCATTAAAAATGAGGATCTGAACATTATTTTTTTTTTATTTTACAATGCAGAAGTTGTCTTAATTATTATACGGTGTTTAATTTTCTTTTTTTCGAAAATTTTTACAATAAAAAAAAAAAAATAAATAAATAAAATAAATAAATAAATTAAAATAATTAAAACAGCCTTTGATATCTTACAGCAATATTCCAAAAAGCCACTCATTGACCTTTTGAATTCGTCAATGAAGTGACTCAGTTAGTTCCGTAGTCACATTCAGAGATCAATCATCCGGGGTATAAGGTGATGTGGTCCCATTGAGAGTGTTTGCTTTTTGTCATCAAACTTAATTTCAATTTTTTGTTTCAAAGAGCGGAAAAGAAACCCAATTGTATTTTTAGAATAGAATAATAATAACAAAAAAAAAAAAAAAAAAAACATTAAACAAAATACAAATGTTCTTTGGCGGGTTTGAGGGTGTGTTCGAATGGGTGCGCTCGGCAATAGAAATATGCTAATGTTTTGCTGGCTAAAGAAAAGAACACTGGAAGTGATGGAGTAATGAATGACTGCTGTGACATTGCGACAGAGCTGCGAATTCCTGTTTATTTTTGGAATTGGATTTTAAAATAAATAAACAATTAATAATACAATATTTTTAATGGACACGTTATTTGATTGCAATGTTTTTAAGAGAATTTTTTGAGTGTCTTTGGGATTAAAGTCGATATATGGATCAATTGATAGCTAATCTCTATTGACATATTAAGAGTGGAAATCTATTTCCGTTTCTCTACATTTTCGCCCGAAAAATCTTGAGTACTATGCACAGTGGGAAGAAGCGTGCAACAAAAAAAATTTGGTCAGGCTATCGCCATCAGATTTGAAATATGGACATCTTAAGGCCGCCAATGATTATTGAAGAGATAGAAAGTATCAGGCGGTTAGTCGACATACCATTTTCATACGTATGTATGTATTCATATACATATTTACAAAGTAATACATAACCTACATTTTTGCTTGGAAATCAGACATTTACTTGGAAATATTAATAAGTCCAGTCGGTTTTCCTAAATGATCTGTAACCTCAGCCTATATCCGTTTATTTTCATGTATTCGTACTTGTGTTTTAATTAATCAAAATATGACCCTTTGGAGGCATAGATTACCCAAGAACAAGGTCTATATTATCCATTTTCGATTCTCGCCTATGTTTTCTCTCAATATTACGATATAAAGATGTACAATTTTCGGACCAAAACGGATACTCTCTTCTTGTGCAAGAATATATAGGAATTTTGGTTCTATCAAAGTATAGGGTACAGGGTTGCCCATATTCGACGGACCTTTGGGCCCTTTGGACCCATTCCAATCGATGAGGCTTGTCCGCAGACAACGTTATTTGCGTCAATTGAATTTTGTACGGGAACAAATGCAAATCAATGCGAATAATCCGTTGTGAAGTGGACCGAGCCATGCCCAACTGCTGAGAACGGTGTTTTTGGGATGTTCTTGGGGACCTCTCAACACTGGCTCGTACGGCAGCGATATTCTCGGCCGATCGCCTTGGTCGACTTTTATATGGTCTTTTCGGATTAGAAAGAGCCTTAACAGTCGAATATTTTTCGTATAAACGCTTAATGGTGTTCTTAGAAGGCGCACTTCTCATATTTTTTAATGTTTTAAAAGCACGTTGAGTTTTCACAATTGACTTCTTGTAAATTTCAACTATTTCAGAGCGCTTGCGTGGCGTGTATTGGTTCATGGTAAAAATCTGCTTGAACTGACGCTTCAAACGCGGTATGTCATTAAGCGATGTGACTCCTCTGTCAAAAGTTATATCGTTGCCAGATGGGTCCGTCGAATATGGAGAACCCTGTATATATCATTTGATAGAACTAAAACTGTAGCCTAAAAAGTTTAGAAAATCCATATTTCGGCTCTTGCAATCTTAAAAATAGAACAAAAAAAGAATCTTGGTAAGAATTTCTTTAAAAAAAGGCTTCGGCCGGGCCGAACATTTAATACCCCCCACCTTAGGGTCAGTGGGGTAGAACCCATTATGAACTGTAAATATCAATGTTTATCAAAATATGTGGGGGCTATACCAAAACTAGAATCCATATATACATATATCCTCCACCTCCTTTCCAAGGTGGAGGATATAAAAATCTGTGAAGTTTGGCCTGGATGTCTTTGATTTATGGAAGCTGAACAATTCTGGAATAATATTTTATAAACTGTTCCCAAATCCACGATTTTTTCTGTCCAGGAGTCCTCGTTCGTATCTTTAGAAATTCTTGAATTTTTAAATAATCGATTTTTTTTGGGACGTTATTTCGTATCAAACGTACACCATCGTAACGCCAAGAGTACAAAAAGTATTAGTCAATATTTGTCCATAGAATCCGCTTACGATTTAAAGTACACTTTAACGACATTACATGATTCCCCCTTAGCAATTAAGCCTAGATTCGGCAGCTCATGTTTAACATGACCTCAACCAACATTAACCCTAAATTCCTGAACAAGAACATAGACTTCATTCTCATAAACGTTGCTTGGGATGCAAATCTACAATCTACGGTGGTCTAAAAGTTTAAAGCCAATGTCAAATACAGCTTGTAGCAGATTGCTGTCGACAATTATCAATGCTATTGGTTTAGTTAAGGTAGGTATGGTATGTCATGTAGAGCCTAAGCACCTGCAGAGACGATATTCATACTTTTCAACGCTTGAATAGGGACAGCATAACTCTATCACATAAATATAAGATATAAAAATGAATATATTTCCCTTCCAAAGTTGCGTTATGCAATATCATATGGACCTATTCAAATTATTGGCAGTGTAATTAAATCTATGGATCAGAACGTCCTTCATATGCCGATTGTTAATAATAAAATAACATGCAGCCAGTGAATATTTTGGGCGCACCTGTATGTATGTCGATGCATTCAACAAGACTAGTAGACACTCTCACACACACACACATAGACGTACTTATGTATGGATCGAAACGTACTTAAACTGTAACTGAAACACTTGTCGAAGATACTCATCGAGCCAGCCACAAATAAGAGATGCCATGGCAAGCAAAATACCGACGAGGGGAAAGGCTATCTCGGAATACCAAATCACAACAACAGAAATGTGAAGCTCGGCAAGAGTGATCTCGCTGGATAGCTGACTGGCTGGCTGGCTGACATTCAAGTAAAACTTGATTTTGATTCCTGGTACGACTGCCACACACCGAGACTTGTCTGTTGAGCTGAATCTCCAGAACAGACATTCGTTCTAGTGGCACTCGAAGATCATCGTTTATTTATTGTTCGGGTTATTTGTTTCATGATCAAAGCCAAAAGATTATCCAATTGGCGCGAGGCCTTAAGTACGGTTGCAGTTGTCTTTAATCGGCCCAGCTTTAATACCAATATAAAGTAACAATTTAGAGTAGCCACAACCCAGCAAACCACATGATGGGCGGTTGATTTGTGTGCATAAAGCTTGCATTTTTCTTAGCTTCTCTGAAAAACTCTGGCATCATTTTTTACTTCTTCTCTCTTGGAAGTTACAATTTTGGATGTGTAATGACAATTTTATACGACATCACTTCAGTATTTCGACCAATCTATTGGTCTAATTGTTTTGTCTAATTTTTCGTCAAAATTTACGAAAAATTCGTTTCAGAAATCGGAAGAGACTTTCAACTTCTCCCCGAAATTTCGGTCCGAGAAATTGCTCTTTCTGACTTTTGTTACGAAGTTGGACCGAACGAATAATTATCGGACATTTCTGCAGATTTTCTCATAAAATTCTCTCCGAATTCCGACAGCTTGGTTTGCTGGGAAGAGCAATATTTGCGCATGTAATTGTGTGTTCGATGTTTTTATATGTCAGACATAAAAAATTAAATCAAAATATTTTACTTCTCTATCGGCTGCCTTAATGAGGTGGGTGTGAAGGTATGCTCACAAACTTTTTAACATACCCTGTTGGAATTTTGAGCCTCAGATATTTTTATTTTTTAAGAAATTTAAACATATGTACGGAGGTCTCAAAAATTATGTATTCTCGATCAATAGATTCCAAGAATCGCAAAGTTTTACCATTTGTGTAAGCTTAAGATTGTAGATCCCGTAAAAGTAATAAGAGCTGTAAGCTAATTTAAACAAATACTTGTGGTAAATGGATTAATAGAAAAAGCAGCATGATTGTCAGCTCTTGATTGGGTGAATTGTTGACTTTGAAGAATATCCGTCATCATAGTTTTTTCAAGTCTCCATACTTTCTAGACCAATTAGATCTCTAAGAACGAATCCAATATTACTCTCTCTTTCCCTCTTACTCTTAAAAGTACTTAAGTGCTTACTTCCCAACGACCCCACATTCCTGCAGGGTCGTCTTCTTCTACCTCTGAAAATCACATTGTACCTTTACCTACCTGCTGTTGCTCTGTAAAGATATTCCGATATCACTTTTGAGTGCAATTAGTCGTTTAGGATGCTTCAATATCGGGTCTTGTTTGAATGCCAAGTTCTGTACTTTTTTTCATATCTTTTACTTCACATCCATGTGTTTGACGTTTTGTTTTAGACATTTTTCACCCACCTACAACCAGTCAAGGTGGCGGGGATGGCTGCCAAGTAGAGTTCAAGAATCAAGTATGAATGGCATTCTAGCTTCGGGCGCACAAAATGTGAATAGTTTGCAAAGATTATCGAAAAGAAGACGAAGCAGAAGCTTCTGCCGGTGTGTACTTCTGAGTTCACCATAATTTTGTCGGTTTATTTTGCACTTGTTGGCTTAAATAAACTGAAAAATAGAGGCTAAATTGCGAACATTATAGTTATCGAATTCGAGTGGAGTTAATATGGGAAATACATACAAACACACACACAAATACAAAGGCATTTGTTTTTATGTTTTGTGTTTTTTGGCCAACGAAGAATGTAAACACATGACGTTGGCTTTAAGAGCCTTCTTGGGAAGCAGGGCTTTGAGCAAGTCATGCTCTTCGAAATGATAATGAAAAGTCAAAGCGAAAATAATTATGCTGTCGTTAATAAAATTTGATATTTTACCGCTTCTTCTTCTCCTTGTTTTGTTTCTTAAGCGCATCTAAGCTACCTATTCGGTAGATCTTTTTGAAGTGTGCAATTAATTTAAAGCATCTCAACTGGACATTATTTGGCAGGCGGATTTGAGTTTTCCGCATTTGCTCACCTTCGTTGAAGAGGCTAGAGAAACCATTTTTATTTTATCCAACTTTGCATTTAGGCCAATATTTGATTTGCTAAAGCCTATTGCTGATCTGTTTGTTTAGTCGAAAAGAAGGCCAGCGTTTGCAATGATTTGGAATTTTAAAAAATAATTGAAAAAGGTATTATAGTTGGCAATGATATTATGTTGAATTGAAATAAATTAATATTCAAATTAATATTGTTTTTCTTTGGAGAAGAAGTTTGATTATTTTCAGATCAAGGCCGATGGTCGATGAAAACGTGAAACCTAAAAGTATGATTACACTGGGCGTCGATTTTTTTTAAATAATGGAAATAGCCGAAATGGTTATGAAAGTAGAGCTTAAAATATGGGACACGTGTTTCGGGGTTTTCCCATTTTTACCTTTTATATTAAGTTCGTCATTCTATTTGTATCTCATCGAAATAATAATTTTAGACCCAACAAAGTATGTATATTCTTGATCAGCGTAAAATTCTAAGACGATTTTGCCCTACCCGTCCGTCCGTCTGTTGTAACCACGCGATAAGATAGGAAGCTAAAAGTTTGCAAAAAATAGCTTTTGTCTGGGGTAGGTCAAGTTCAAAGATGGGCTATATCGGTCCACGATAGTCTCCATACAACGGTACCCCTGATATTCGGTATTTTAATGTTTTTAGCACATTTGTCCATGGAATTGTGGGAAATTCTACACAAGGAGTTCCTTCTGAGTACTTTACCCTTAAGAGTATTGTCTATGTAGGTCCACGATATCATATATTCCCCATATAACGGTATCTCCCTATATTCGGTATTTTGATGATTGTAGCCAAATTTTTCAATGGAATTGTGTGTAAAATCCACACAAGGTGTTCCATTTGAGAACTTTACACTCTGGAAGACAATTGTCTATATAGGTCCACAATATCGTATAGGCTCTAAACAACGAAAACCCCTGATATTCGGTATTTTCATGATTTTTGCGACATTATTCACCGAAATTGTTTCAAATTGTGTATTTAAAGATTGTAGTGGGTACTACAGCCTATTAAAAAATGGGTATGCAGGTCCACGTCTCTGTATAGTCCTCATTTAACGATACCGCCCGATATTCCGTATTTTGATGATTATAAGGACATTGTTCACCGGAATTGTTTCAAATTTCCTATTTTAAGCTCGTAATGGGTACTACAAGATAGGATGGAAAATTGCCTGTGCATGTCCACGTCTTCATTAAGCTCACATATAACGACACCTCCCTTTATTCGGTATTATGTTTTTATAGCCGAAATTAATTACCGGAATTGTTTGAAAAATCATATTAAAGTTCGTAATGGAAACTACAGCCTATGACAAAATTACTTATACAGGACCATGTCTTCGTAAAACCTCTATAAACGGTTTTTTGAGCGGTATTTTGACAGATTTTTTTAAAAGTTTTAAAGTTTCTTCAAAATGGAGGATGGTATTAAAAGTTCGGCTCGGCCGAGCTTAGCTGCTTTTTTACTTGTTGAAAATAAAAGTGCAACTATGCATCTGGATTCATACCTGGATCTTAGGGCCTTTTCCTGTTTATGATGATACGAAAATTAATACAAACAAAAAAAAAAAAAAAAACATGCAAAATTATTGATATTTTTTGTGTTAAATCAAAAATTTTAAAAACAATTTTAAAATAGTGTTTTTCGATTGCATTCACTACCCTATCGTCATATAAAAACGGATCTTTCATATTCACTGCTTAATATGAAATTCAGATACGATTTTCCCCCAAATTTTGATATTTTGTTAGAATGGCTTCAGAAGGGGTTGACCTGTAGTGTCTATCTTCGATCTCGAAATAAGTTTGACAGATACAATTCGTTCTGTAAAATTTGGATAGCATCCGATAATCCCATCCTGGAGTTTTCATGGCTATAATTACTCTAAAGTCTCTGACATAGATTTCGTCCAAACATAGGGTAAAATTCACCCTTTGGCCGAATAATGTGGTATATACCCTCCGTAGACAAAATGCTGAGCCTATGAGAAGTATAAATGCCAAGTCCTCCAAATATACATATATTTCATAAAAATTAAGTAGCCTCTTATGAGTACAAAAAACTAAAGAATACATTCATTAGAGATCTTGCTACTGACAGAAAGCACATTCCTCCAAATTCGTCTATTTAAATTGTAAACTGTTCATATTTTTTCAACAGCCAAGAAAAATTCGTTTCACAGCGCATCAGGCCATTCAACTCCTCGTCATTTGCAATGGAAAGAAAATGAAATGTCATTTTTATTCCCCAAAAGTATTTATTGGCATGCATAAAACGCATGTGTATACGCACACACACACACGTATGCAATTGGGTTAATACAAATACAAAAATGTGTAAACGGATATAGTTGAATATTACCACAGATCGTATCTCAATTCGCCTCAAACTGTTTCCGAATACAGTGGCAACCAAAAAAACAAAATAAGTAGAATAGTCAGTCACCTACTTGTGTCAGACTTCTTTCCGTTCCATGGCGAATCAATTGCATCTTGTTGGTGTTGTTGCTGTTGCCCTGGCTGTGGCAGCGGCCGCATTTACTTGTTGCTGAAACTCATCCAAGATACGACTCTGTGGTATATCGGTTTCCACACGGCTACCCAAAATATCGCTGGCGTTCACACACTGCTGTTCTGGATCAAAGAATATGTCGATGATGATGCGCACACCTAGCGCACGACGAAAAAAACGGATGCAAAATGAATTAAACGATGAACGGTAATCTGTGTGTGTGCGGTTGTTCTTACCTGTGGCTGTCTTGGCAATTGTGGTCTTACTTTGATAGGATGTTTCGATCGGATGACAAGTAACTTCCCCAATGTTATCGTTTGACGGCGACACTAAGCGATTCTTCATCGACATAACGGTACGCAAGGGATTTGGTGGTTGGGCGGATGCTGGTGGTATTGATGCAACGAACTCGGGTGTTTTCTTGTATTCTAGACTCTTCTGCATGTCAGTCTGGCTAGAATTCCCTGCAGCCGCAAGAGCATCATTGCTATGTGGGTCAGTGATGGTTTCAGAGCTACGAAACTTTTGGATGGCAGCAGAACTTTTAAGGTTTCGATTCTGACAGCACTGACAAGCTATACAATTCTTGCAGCATCTTCCATTGGTAATGAGGTTGGCACCGATGTTCTCATCGGCCACCGCCAACATATTGGGTTGAGATCGCGGTTTGGCAGGTGAAACTAGACCACCGAAAGATGGCCTGCGACTATGGAGCGTTGTGTGACTTTGTCTGCGGGACACATTGTTGTTGTTGTTGATGGCGTTTCTTGTATTACCATCGTAGTGTCGAATCATATCACGCACCGAAATCGAACCACTATGGTCCGAATCGGAATAGAAGGAGGTATTCCGCGGTACATAGGACCGGCCACTGCCGAATGCATCGTCATCGTCCACACTTTTGATCCTCAAACGTTGAAAGTCCATAAAAGTTTTGTGATGTTAAAAAAAAACTGAGAAATCGAAGAACAAAAATATATTTTTATGTTTGGGGAAGAAAAAATAATTGGAAAAATTCTCCGAGAAAATATAAATTATGAATATTGTCAATTATGACAAATGGGTACAGTGGACAAAAAAAAAAAAATAGATTAAAAAAAGTTAAAACGTATTAGTCGGATGTATACCCTCAGCCCATGTTCGATTATTTAAATATATTTTTACTTCTTTTATGATTATTCAAATTATTCACCCTCTATGGAGTTGGTTCCGAAAGAATGGGCCGATATTGCCCATTTCGTATCTGGTTGGGAGAAATATTTAGACATAGCAAAGTGTAAAGGATCGCTGTCTTGTTTCGCTAGTTATGACAGATAAAATTATTGAAAATTGTGACCATTTGTGGGTGAGGTACCAGAAGGGGTTCGCAGCTATAAATTATCATCTTCAAAAATGTCTGTATGCGCAAAATTTGAAGAGATTTGGATGGCTATTTTGCTTTCTTTGAGCGCTTTGTTTTTCCCCCAATGTGGGGGAGGTACCAGAAGAAATGCTCCAATCTTTGCCATCTTTACAACAAGTCTTGTGTTGATGGAAATATTGAGATGTACCAAGTCTGAATGGAATCGGATGTTATTTTCGCGTTTTATGAGCTTAATGGATACTCATAATTTTGATCCTTTGTGGGGAACGTACCAGAAGGTACCTCACACCAAATCTTGGGTTAATAGAAATATTGTGATGTGTGTAGTTTGAAGACAATCGAACTCTTTAATCACATTTTCTATGAGTTATAATTATTCAAAATTTTGACCCTTGAGTCATATTATATTGCCTCTACTGTAACTGACTCACTATTCCTTACTTACAAAACTTACTAGATATCTCTGATTTAATCCAACTTCTTTAATTCACAACTCTCTCCGAGAAATTTACTGTTATATTCCCGCTGTCTCTCACTCTCTCTCTCTCTCTCTCTCTCTTGCTCTTAAGCAGACAAGTTCTCCAACTCCACATTAACTCTCAAATTATTAAAAAAAACATATTTTCATGCACATCAATTTCAATTGTAGAATATTTACTTTTGTAATACAATGTAGTTTGTTTAAAGTTCAGTTCTTACGGAGATCTCAAATTGGAAATTTGTATAATTATTTATCGGTTAAATATCAAGTCTTTAGCCGAAATAATACATTTTTAATAAAATATTAAAATACAACTTAATATGTTTTATTACAAAATCATAAAACATAACTCTTGGTGGGGGAAGTACTTGATGCAGTAGACCGATATTGTCCATTTTCGCACCTAGCATTGATGCAAATATTAGGATTTGCAAAGTTGTAGCAAAATCGTATTATTCTTCCTCTTCTGTGCAGTAAATTAATTTCTTTGATTTGACATTTTGTGAGGGAGGTACTACATGGAGTATACCGATATTGCCTATGTCCGAACTCGATCTAAGTTTGATAATAATATTACGATGTACCAGTATTTTGGATAAAATCGGGTACTTCCTTTGAGAGTTATCGTGGCGGAGGGTATAAAAAGTTAAGGTGAGAATACATAGAAGACTTTTTGATTTACTAAAGTCAGCAAAGGGTGAACAAGTATGAAGGTGACAGTATATAAAAGGCTTTTTTAACTGGCTTCTTTGTAAAGGAACAAAGGAGTTTTAGGTTGACTTAGTTCGATTTTGGTCCTACGCTCCTTTGTTGTATTCTCACCTTTATTCTATGAGAGTTATTGTTTTTTAAAACTTTAACCTTTTGTGACTGACACTCTCGGTAGCCGCGGTATATATTTGAATTTTATGAGAGTTATGAACATTCATCCTTGTGGTGCAAGTACTAGAAGGTGTGGGGCGACATAGTCAATTGTCCCACCTGATCTAGGCCTATTTATATGTTTTTTTTTTTTTTTTTTTTGAAAATGTTGAACATTTATATTTTGGATTTGAGAAGAAATATTACAATGTAAAGAGGCTGCATTTTATTTAAAGTAATATTCCACCTATATGTTGGATATTTTCCGATCCAAGAGAGTCCATTACTGATTTTCCTTAAATCTGGGAGAATTACTAATGAGTATATCCCTGATATGTAATCTTCTTTTTTTTTAAATAAAAAACATCAGTTTATTCCAAATATACCCTTTTTAATATTTTATTAGTCCTTGAGATTTTTTTGTGCATATTTTTCATCCTAGCAACAATATCATTTTTGAATTCGTTTAATTTGCAGCATCCAATAAATTCATAATCATCTGATTGCAACATCAATGAATCGTTTAACCACCAAACAAAAAACTCTATTTAATATTAATTGTTGCAATTTGAATGGATATTTTTCATTTGAATCGAAGAAAACAAAAAAAAAAATTGGAAATCATTAATCAAATGAAAGCGGACAAAAAAATGTATTGTTGCAAGTCAATTATGATAGTGCAACCAACCGCTCAAATATGTCAGGAAAAAAGTGTGTTGTCATTCTACTTGGATCGTTGACGATTCTGTCATTGATATGCAGTTTGAGGCAAATATTTGCTCGGTACACACACACACACACACACCCATACACATGTGACATATTTATGCATTTACAGTCTGTTGCCAAAATTGACACGAGCAGGCCGAGTGACGTTTTCTCTTTTCTTTTGCGATTTGCGATGGGCAAAAACAAAAACGGAAAGTGAATTGAAAAGAAAAATCAAACAAAAATAAGTAATCCCGAAATGTAGACATTTATCATCATTTTGGCTTTGCGCCATTCAAATTTGTTGTCGTGATAGCCATTGTTTTTTTTGATTTGTGTGTCGATTTGCTAAATTCGTTCATAAAATCATCCCTCGGCCCCAGTCTGGGCAACAAATCTCCTTTCATTCAGTCCTCCATTCATTTATTTAACAATTGAACTTTCGTTTCGAAATTTAAGGATTTTTTGGTGGATATAGCCTCTCTCTGTTGTCTTGCATTGAGTCTTTTGTATTAACGGCCAATGGCTGCACTAGCCAAACGACTATTTTATGGTAAGAAAAAAAGGTCGTGATAGGTACTAGACAGGGCTCTTTGTTATGCCAACAGAAAAACAATCTATCTTTTAAATTGAGTCATGCAATAAGTCACTCAGTCAGCCAGGCAGCCAACCACCACTCGTCTTTTGGTTTTTTTTCTTTGACTGTCTATAATTCGGTCATATATTTTAACAAAATAAAGCATTTCTTTCCCGTTAGTCTCTATTTTTTCTTGTCTCTGAGCGGGGAAAGTGGGGGAGGGGGTTGTACGGTTGGCTCATTCATTTAGCATTAACATCAGCGTCATTGTCGTCATCACGAATATCGGCAACGACATCGACATTGGGCCAGCATCAATCCAACATCCCAGTCTGTGCAGGGTAATCATCAGCCACAGCCGCAGCTGCAGCTTCAGTCAAAGCCATAATATCATAAATGCTGGCAGATGCTGTCGTTACATAACCGAGGAAGACGAATTTAGCATGGATGGTTACTTACTTTCCGTGTCTTCGAGTAAAACTCCCGTATAATGTAAACAGCTAAAAAACCAAGATTCAATTGAAGATGGAAGCTTAGACCATCAAATTCACTTCCATCTTACATACATATGTATATGCCTGCATGGGTTACATACACACATACATATGATTGTGAGTTAATTTGTTGCAAAGAAATTAGATCACGACATAAGTAAGTTGTTGACTGCTTCGGAAATTTCCTCATCATCCAGCCAGCTAATTATTTTCTATTTTATCTATGTATGTATGTGTGTGTGTGAGTGTAGGTTGAAATTATATAAGTTCATTGGATGGTGACCGATTGACAGTTTTGAATTGAAATAAAAATTCAAGTAATGTAACTTCTGCTGAAGAATAGCAGCGGGTCTGGGGGGAGAGTCTTGGCTCAAATTATTCTTAGACTGACGAGGCGATGTTTCGGCGTCCCTAAAAAATAAAGAGGTTCCATAAAGAGGTTCCTTTACAGGGGTGTTATGCGATCACGTGCTGATTAGCGTTGCAGGTTTGCAGTCAGGGTACCGACTGTATTCTAACGAAGTTTCTTTGATACCTGGGCGTCTCAACGGATATCAACTTATGTTACCGAGTCCTTGTCCTGGAGGCTGTGTCATTGATGACAAGTCTTTTCACGACAATGATGACATATGGGGAAAGAAATATTTAGAAAACACCAATCAACAAAGCTAGAAGTGCGAAGTTTATCTCCACTTTAAAAAAAAAATACTCCTGGATCGGACTCGGACAGTAATTCAGAATCGTTTGCTACTACAAAAATGGGCCTACAAAAACGGGAAGTCTGGGAGGCGACAATGGTTTGAAACTGGACAGCGGATAGTAATCCGACAAATAATTGCAGATATGGAACCGTCAAGGCTGAGTCAGGACATCATCCCACTAGGCTTCTGGTAAACCTCTCTGTCTGATGAGGAAGAGGGATGGATACCACGGTAATCCTTCACTAGTCAAAAGTTGACTCCTAATGTAGTCGGCCCGAATTGTCCCAGTGGTCCTAATTCAAGTCCTCCGTTAAGCACCGACAAGTCCACACTCTCAAGGCAAGAGCCCATTGAAGTAGAAGGAGGCCTGGGCGGGGTCTCCATTGATAAAATGGAAGTACCGCCGAGCTTTCCTGACACTAAGAGTGTCAAATCCAAGGAGATTTGTCGATTGGGATTCGTCAAAGCTCACTGATAAGGATCTGCAGTTTATCGGGACGAACCTGAAGTTCGCAAGGAAGTTTGTGAGGATGTGCCTTAACGCAATTTCACAAAGGAGACTGTAACAAAAAAACTTTGAAAAAAAGGCCTCTGATGTGCCAGGGCCGGAGATACCATCCTCCAGAGCAAGGGTAGGTGAAACCCTGGTTAAATCTATCTACCTCTAAAAAGGCTGAGACAAAGAATAGGAAATCGAAGCCTGCTAATCCAGCGAAATTTGCCTATTCCGAGCCCATCAGTTGGTTTATCAACGCAACCCGTTACAACGGAGGAGATAATGAAACAACAGAAAGACAGAGATGGCGGACATAAAGATATCTTGTCTGCTGAGTTGCCAGTCTCGCTAAAAAAGAAGCATCGAAGGCGATCAAATTGCCCCTTACAGCCAGTGACTGAAAAGAGGATGCGGTCTGCTGAGGAGCAGCAACCCAAGGTGAAGAAAATTGCGACAACGCAGACGATTCAACCGTTCGTCTTGTATGCTTCGGTGGTGGCAAAGAAAGATAGTGGGAAGCACACTAATAGAAAGGGGAGGGCAGATCCTGTCGACTAAAACCTTGCGACCCAAACCTGAAGCAGGATCATCAATCCACTTAACAGGTAGTACCGGTTGATCTTGGAGTAGTGGTTTTTGGCCAGTGTGACCCATACGGATTCTTCAGCGAAGATCACTGTCTACTGATTGATGGGTAAATCTAGCTGTCTGAAGAGGTTGAACAGATGAATGTACGGATTAGCTGCAATCTATAACAGAGCCAGGGTCATTACCAGCGAAAATATGGAATATCTTGATTTCCTAATGTTATAATTTTCCCAAATTTGGTTCCAATTTATTATGGTATAATATAAGGGGTAAAGTAGTGCTACCAGGTGATCACATTTTTTCCTAAGTGTGCCCGACTTCTGCCGAAGAAACGTACTTTGCGAGATACCAATTTTTTTTTTCTTCCCAAATATTTAACCATACAAATTTGTGTAAGATCGCGATCTAAATTAGTGAAATTTTTTGAAATCTTAGTTCGGAGGTGTATTAACCCATTGTCCCATTTTATTTGGAACTCTCAACAAAAAAAGATGAATACCTGAAGCTGTCGAAAAAAAACCTAAAAATTTGTCAAATAATTTTTTTTCTTAACAAAAAGTAAATAAATAGATAAATAATAAAAATAAAATAATAAATAAATAAATCTGTATTGATTGGCAAAAGTTTATTTTTAACACAATTGCCATTTTATTTTCCTTTGAGTGATTTGCTAACGAATATAAAACGCTTATTTATTTGCCGATATTAATTTCATCCCCGTCTGTTGTTGTTGTGTTCACGCCATGCAGCAACAAAGGCCCCAAATGTTTTGTGTGTGTGTGTGTGTGTGCGTGTGTGTTTTCTGTTTGTTATGGAATTCAATGATGGCCCACTAACTCGCTCATCCGCTCATCCAAACAAAAAGCCATTGATGCAAAGTCATTTAGTGCATTTATTGCGAGCGGTAGTGGGCCAGTGAGCAAATTGCGGTAACTATGGCCAGGTAGTGTGTTTTAGGCACAGGGGTAGGGGCGATGAGAGGAGGATGTCTAATTTTACAAACAATATGAATACTGGAACTGATACATCCTCAAATGAAGAAGAAGACAAATGAAAAAAAACTAATTTAATGGGCCACTGAAGCCATTCGCCACTTTATTCGATGATTGAGCAAAAGGAGTTTACAATTGCCTGGGAACAATGCAGCCGAAGATGATGACGACGATGATGAAGAAGAAGAATAGGCAAATCTGATTACACAATCAGTCCTCCTTAGCGTAGCCCGTCATCTTTAACAATGCATATGAACAGTTATTTGTTCGGCACTTCAACTTGCCCAGATGGATGGATGGATCCAATTGTGCGATTGTCCATTGATCAATTCGATCGAATAGATCTTTGTTTCCAAGCATTGGTTGGCCATTGTTGCTATCGCCGTAACTTCACCTCCGTATGTTTACCATTTCCATTAGTTTCACTTATTAATGCCTATTAAAATTGTTAAGGTGATGATGCCTTCCCCATTCATGGCCCCCTCGGAGATGAAAATGACCACCGCTTGACATGACAAGCATTACGAAGTTGCAAATTCATTTGTGCTCCAATTTTGGCAAAACGGCATTTGTGGTTTCTCGGTGGCCGATGGTCGATGGCCACATTAATGCCAAAATTTTTGTGGTTGATGGACATAATGGCTGAGATTCGTTCAAAGATACCACCTCCTCTCTCTCCCCTCACTTACACACATGAGGTTGAGATTAGTTTTTGCTGGCGGTGAGACAAATTTCAATAAATCATTGTTTTTACGACGGTGGCGGCGGTGGTTGTAGCGGCGCAGTTGCAAAAGTTTAACTGACAAAAACCACAACTTTGTTAGTTCTGCTATTAGAGCTAAGTGTGGTGGTCTCGGTTGTTGTTGTTGTTATTGTTTTGTTGGTGGTAATGGAAACAAGGCTAGCAGCCCATTTCGATAATTCCATTACGAAGACGAATTGCAAATGGGTGATGGTGATGATGATGATGGGAGAAGGAGAAAAAAAAACAAGTAAAACGGACATTTCTCGCCAAATGAAGATAAATCAAGTAGCACCAAAAAATTATAGCCCCCAATAGCCAATGTGACCGACAAACAATCGTTGGTTGACATATAAGTACATGTGTTCGAAACAATAAAAAAATAATAACTCACGAATGGCAGCACCGTGGTTTGACACTTCTAAAACGAAATTGTGTTCTAAGAGAAATGGCCTTTGAAACACTGGGGGTAAATTTCATATTTTTTATAGAAATTGTGATGAAAGGCAAAAAAATCAAATTAAGAAGTTAAAAAGTATTGGTCAGTTGGCCTACCAATGACCCACTTATAATATATCAGATTAGATATAAAGAGTGGTTTTGGTACAAAATTTAAAATCAATGAATACAAATTCTGTAAAATTTTGTACCTCCTGGTATCCTTAAGGTAATAATACCTTATCCTCACACCTTCACACAAAAGTAAATCCTCATGGAAAATATCAAAGTTATACTAAACGTTGGATAAAATTCCTGCACCTTTTGGTACTTTTTGTTATTCTTAAAGTACGAAACATCTCACATTATCTCAATCTCCTACACTCAAAATATGATCCCCAAAAATGTCAAAATTCAAACTTTTCAAAATGTCTGTGTTCGATTTTGAAAATTCCGTTTTAACGCCACTGTAGTTGGAACAATTTCAAATATCTATTATCTTTCGTAAAGTACGAGTTTCTGATATATCATACCTCTTAACACCAAGTGTGACCCTCAGGGAAATTTCTAAATTCTAGCTCCTACCATTCGTTCAAAAACAAAGTTGTACTATTTTGTACCTATAGTACACAAAGTGCCCTTGTTGTGTGAATTGCCAAAACTCCTCCATATCATCCAAAGAGGATGGAAAAGTTGCATGCGAAGAGGAGTTTAGTAGCTCTTGCCGATCATTTAATAAAGCTGTCGTACTATTTCGGACTTTTCATACACTTTGAGTGCGAATTTCGCAAAATCGTATTTTTTCTCACCCCTTCACACAATCTGTAAACCTTATCTCAAATATCAAGGTTTAAGGACACATTCGATCACGAAATGTGTTAATCCTCGTTTTTGAAATGTACTGCATGTACAGGGTGAGATGAAAAACTAATTTCTAAGTCACTCGTCCGACAGCTGTTAAAAATATTTCAGTTACAGGTCATTATATTGTTTACAAGCATACAAAAGCATTTTGGTGAGATTTTTCCAGAAAAAAAGTTATTCGTGATGGAGTTCAAGCGGGATAGTGTGATTTCTTTATATTTGGCTGGGAACCCACAAGTGGCTATCGCTGAGGCACTCAAGCATTTAAATGTGAATAAATCTGTTGTGTCTCGTACCTTTGGTCGTGACCATGATACAGGTAGCGTAGCCCGACGTCAAGAAAGTGGACAGAAGAAAACAGCAACATCAGCAGAAATGGTTCGAAAAGTGAGGAAGCAACTTGATCGAAACCCGTGTCGCAGTGGCCGAAAAATGGCTCGTTAGCTGAACATATCCCAATATTTCATTCGGCAAATATTGAAAAATAAGCTCGGGCTAAAACCATTGAAATTCAAAAAAGTGCAAAAACTTACACCGAAATGGAAAGAAAATAGACTCAAAAGAGCTAAAGAGGTGCTTCGCTTGGCCGAAAGTGGTGAACTGCCGAATTTGGTTTTCTCCGATGAGAAAACATTCGTTGTCCAGCAGTTTGTAAACAAACAAAATGCTCGTGCTAACTTGCCAAAGAGGTCAATTGAAAATTTGCGCCTTCAGTTGGCCACCAGAAATCAAGCGCCGGTCATGGTGATGGTGTGGGCCGGTCCGCCATAACAGCCAATGGTCGCTTCCCGCTCGTATTAATTGACCGTGGCATCAGAATAAATGCCGGATATTATCGCAAAAATATTCTGGAGGGTGTATTAAAGCCTTGGGCATGCAAAAATTTTGCCCTTAGACCTTGGACATTTCAACAGGACTCAGCACCATCGCACTCAGCACGCGCCACCCAAGAATGGTTACGAAATGAGGTTCCTCGCTTCATTTCCAGCGCACAATGGCCACCAAAATCTCCAAATATCAATCCGTTGGACTATTGTGTCTGGAGTATTTTGGAAAGCAAGTTTGGCACTAAAAAATACCAATGTGTCGATCACCTCAAGCAAGCGCTTCGCCGAGAATGGGCCAAAATAGCACAGAGCAACATTCGGGCAGCGTGTGACGGTTTCATTGGCCGTTCGAAGGCAATAATTCGATCCAGAGGTTACCAATTCGATCAAATCTAAACTTATTCTAAAATTTGATGCTATTTCCGACATTTTTTGCCTTCATTCAATAAAATTTAGAAAAAAATGTAAAAATTATGGCGTGTCACTTTGTTGCAGTTTTTTATATCACCCTGTATGTTAGCATATTCCAATAGAGCTCTTGTGTTTCCGAATATTATCATTATATTTGGATTAATTACAATTAAATTTGAATCAATCATTTTTGTGTTACTTTTCAATTGATAACCTTTCCAACCACTGCTATTCAAGAAACACAAACAGTTTTTTCGCCTTAGAAAAACAAGCGATTTGAGCAGCAGACATAGAAGACACATAACGCCAGCACTGGTAGCTACAAAAATATAGACTGACCATAAATTCTCAATTTTATATTAAACCAAACAAAAAAAATCACAAACAGAGACAAACAATATCGGCTGCAGTAACAACAACAAGGTCAATGCAATTCCATATGGATCTTCGTAACACATTAATAGTTTTTTTTTTGTTTTTGTTTTCTTCTTTGGGGTTGTGTTGTTGCTCTTGTTGTCGTTGCTATTGTTATTGTTGTTGTTATACTTAAGTGGGAAATAACGAGTAGCATCATTGTATGGGTGCCAATTGCATTCTGCCATTCTGTCTTATTTTTAATAAATGTTGGTGGGGTTGGTTGGGTCGGTGTTTCGTTTCAATATTTCTCAATACAAATTACAACTTCAAACCGAAATTCTTTGCCGTGGTCTGGTCTCATGTTACACTTGTCTAGAACGTGGGAATTCCTCCACGGGCAGTGATGCGAAACGCTGCGAAGATTATTGCATTGGTAATTTACCGGTTTCGGATTTATTTTTTTACACTTGGCTATTCTAATTTGACTGGCGAGATACTAGCTGTCAGCGTACCTGCATACAAACACAGAGAGTAATAGCATATGTGTGTAAAACATAATTTGTTAAACTACACCTACAATTAGCCATAAAATAACAAAAAACAACAACTCAATTTAAATTTGAACTTTTGAAAATTAATGTAGCCGTAATAAATGAAAATGAACAGAAATTGGTTCTAATTGATTTAGTTTCCAATTTGCAATAAATGAAAATAAATACTCGAATTTGTTAAAAAACTTTTTGATTAATAACATTTGGTTTTAAATTAAATTAAATTTAAATTAACAAAAACTGGCTAAAATGTTCTGTTTATAATCAGCGCTAAAACAGCATAAGTTCTAAGTTAGTAAGTTTTGGATACTGACGAAAGTGAATACGAACGATTGTGAATTTGGTCAAAGTTTTACAAACATATTCGGATAAGTGAAAATTAGATGCGAAATTCAAGATTGTTCACAATTTTCCTACTAATTTGATAAAAATAAGATAGTTATTAGTCGGTTAGGAGACATACACATGCGATCTAAATCGTGGACTCGCTTCGCATCATATGCTAGTTACGATTTTCCAAAAATTTAACCATTTCTAGGAGCAGAAGTGGATCCACGAATACAATTTTCGCACTAGATTTAGTATTGCCAGAAATACTGAAATATGCGAAGTTTGAAGAAAATCGGAAAATACTACCCTATTACATGAGTAATTATTATTATTAATATTATTATTATTATTATTATTATTATTATTATTATTATTATTATTATTATTATTATTATTATTATTATTATTATTATTGTTATTATTATTATTATTATTCTAACTATTATTCATTAATAATTTTTAATATTTTTATTTAAAATGTTGACCTTTTGTGGGGAAAACCCAGAAAAAATCTATTTCCCACTAGATCTACTATATACGGATTTTTACCATATCCGATGCTTCATTCGATTTGTATGAGATATGGAAAAATATCAATGTATGGATGATTGCCTTTCGTTTGAAACATAAACATTGCATTTAATTCTCGCTCTGAATATTTTCGAGAATTCTTTACTCTATTTCATTTTGAGGGTTAACACTACGCCGTTACCATTCATGTATTAATGCACAACAACAACAATAACAACGATATGTCTTTGAAATTTGCATCTGCCAAAACGAAAGACTTAAGCAACAAACATTCCACCCGCATTCTTTCATTAGTTTTGGTTTGCCACGACCAGCAACATTGTTGCTAAACATTGTATCTTTTTCCATCAATAAACAAGAACAACAACAACAGCTAAGAATAATCATCCACACAAATGATGTAATTTTCAGTTATGCCATATTATCAAATCAAACGGCTGTTGCCATCATCACCCTCTTGTAAAGAGATTCCCATGAAAATGAAATCTCCTTAATGTTTCTCTCTCTCACTCACTACCACTACCTCTCTCTGTTATCAATGGAATTCATTTCTCCAGCAATGCATTCATTGTGTGTTTAGCAAGAGGGGGCTCTCAGTGTTTAAATGTAGGTGTGTTGTGCTCACTTTGTGTTTTGTCTATGCCAGCTATTAAGTATTGCTGTTGTTGTTGTTGGCTTGTTGTGTTGTGTTGCTGCTGCTGCTGCTGCCGTTGTGATTTGTTTGGAGAAGAAGATGTTATTGCTGGTGCCGCCAGAAGATGTTTAAGCCAAGTTTTTCTTCATCATAATAACACATTTCGCAGCTTTGGCAATTTTAGTTCTGATTTGAACTTTGCTAAAAGCGGTTGTGTTTTGCGGTACAACGAAACGACTCAAAGTGAATCTCCTTTTTTCCATTGATTTTCCTCCCGCCGCCCCCTCTGCCTAAGTACTAAACAATTAATTTTACAACTTGTAATTGAAATTACACAAACAAAAACAGCAAACGAGACAAGTCGAGGAAAAAAACAACCAACAAACAAATAAAAAATTACAACATTTTATTAAACAATTAATATCCCCGGTGGTGCAGTTGTGTGTGTGTGCTTTTTTTTAAGAAAAAAGAAGAAGTAAAACTAAGGAACAAAAAGCAAAAGATGAAGAACTTAAAATGTTTGTGTTTTTTTTTCTTTATTTATTTTGTGTGCAACATCTCAGCCAGCCTAAATGCTAACAAGTTTTAAGTTTTCCTCGTTGCCTCCTGCCACACCACTTCCACGGCGAAATGAAATAGCATCGAATTTAACAAAAACAGCCAAAAAACAAAAACGAAGATGATTTTCTTAAGGCATTGCAAAAAAAAATAAATAAAAGAAAAAACACAAAATTGCAAAGTATTCCTGACAAACTAGACTTGCCACTAAGAAGACTGGCTTGCCACAAATACAGCCACACATGGGGGCACGGACATTTGCATAGATGAAGTAGATGCATTAATGTAGAATTATTTTGATTAACAATTAAATGGTGCAAATGATGTGATAACAAACAGAAAATGACAATTACCGTCAAATGAACGATGCAACTGTAGGTGTCGGCGAAGTAGGGGCCACTTAAGGCCGTCGTTGAATGCAAATACGAAAAACTGGGTTTGTAAAGGTCGTTATGTCAATGCAATGACGGTATTTGTGCCCAAGGGCCTGTGGATATTTATTTGAAAATCATTCTATTCAAATAGGGGTTTTGAAATGTTGTAATAACTGAAATAAATTTACAATTTAATCGAATTCCACGAAATTTGAGTAATTTTCCATTCGAAGTGCTAATTCATCATTTGGTGCTGTAACAATTTAATGAGATTTTGGGATTACTGATTTGTTTTTCATCTGTGAGCAAAAAGTAATTTAATAATTGCAATTTTTCGTATCTGAAATTTGCAATAGTAGCTGTCATCGAGTTGGGGCTTTAATAATGGAAAGATATTAAATTATAATGAGTTAAAGATGAATACATTCATGTAGCTATGTGTATAGCCTAAATTAGTGGCAGTAGTGTGAGGGTTTTGTTTGTAGGTTTACGGAACGCTTACAGAAGGGTTATTTTGGCGACTTGTGACCTTCCATTTGATTCTAGGTCATAAAATAATATTTTTGGTTTTATTTGATATTTTCTCTTTCGAGGTGAGCTATAAATCAATCTCCTTAGATTTATTTTTGGAGATTTTTTATTTTTTTAACTCTCCGGAGTAGTTTTAATAAAAATCTATAAAGGAATCGTCATTTTCAGAGGAGAACTTTTTTTATTTGAATAGGATAGACCTATTTTAAATAGGATAGACCTAGTTAGGGCCTAAGGGCCACTTCGTACACAACTTGAACTATTTTTGTAGAAAATTTTGTAATTTTTAGCTTTTTTATTGTTTAAATTTAATTTTTATAAAACTATGATTTTTGATTTGATTTTATAAAAAATGATAAAAATATATTTTTTGGTGATCATTAAAGAATTTTAGAAAAAATATTTAGAGATTTTAAATGCTTCAAATATTTCCCTTCTAATTGTTTACATTTATCTGATAAATTTTTAAATATATATGTGTGTATATTAAAGTCCTTTTACCAAAATCGAAAACATAGGTCCATAATTAGTCCCACATAATTTTGCTTAGTTAAGGACAGATCGAGACGGGCGCAGTAGCAAATATGGAACAGAAGAGTACAATTTTAGCTACCAGCTTCTGAAATATCAAATGACTGAAAGTTGTGACCTCGGTATACACAATTGCAATTGTCAATAGGATTTTAATTGTTCAAATATCGAAATATCTATCAGCATGGAATCTTCATCCGTCTATGGAATTTTTTCTAGCTATTTCGAAAATGGGCCATATAGGTCTTACATAATGGTACCGCATAATTGAAGCTATATTTGGAGTTGTAATTATATTTTGCAAATAAATTGGATATAAATGGAAATTTAAAGTTCCATTCGACAAAAATGATATTTTACGCCAGATATCTTATAGAGCTCGGAAGTACCTTTGCCAAATTTTATCAAGATCAGTTCAGATTTGGATATAGCTCCCATATATATATCTTCAGCCGATTTCCGGTTAATTGTGCCCAAATGACCAATATCTGTCCAAATGTCCTGGATTTTAGTACATCCGACCAAATTCAGTCTAGAAGCAAGGTCATTAAAATTCGGCGAAAATGGCTTCAGGTATAGCTATAATAAATAAATAAATTCTTTTATTACGAGAGTTCTACTAAATAAGCATAGTGGTGTAAGGTATCATGTAGTCGGCCCCGCCCGAATTTTGACATTTCCTTACTGGTTTTATTTTGAATAGCCTCCATGTAACGCTGGAGCCTATACCTTTCGTTGTCTTTCTTATATTATTTTCATGCAAGTAGTTGATTTTTTTGTAATGGGGAGGGGGGTTCTGGCATGTGGTGTCTAATATTCAAAATGTTCGATCTGCCCAATATCTCTCTGTTTCAAATAAAATAGACTTTACATTATTAAGGGATGGACCCTAAAAATCCACCTATATCTTAGAGTTAATTCGATTCACTTTTTAAAACACGCTACCGTCCGATTTTTTCGGGGTTTCAAACTCAATTGTCACTCATCTTGACTGTAATTTAGTAAAAAGAGCCGTGTTTATTGTTATAGTGTATGGTTTTGGTTATTATTCCCATAATATTTTAAGATGGACCAAAATGTATCTAGACCAGAATATCCTCTTTGAGACTTGCCAGTAACAGAGCTTTCAAGATAATTGCTGTACCATCACAGTTTGTTGGCTAAAATAATATTGTTTGGAGGAAATAAATATCAGAGGTGAGATGAAGCTCCTCTCCTCTTAAAGAAAAAAAAAATACCTTAACAAGAACGTCTCTTTATAGTCTAGCCCTATTTGAAGCCGACAGAAGCTTTTAGCATTTATTCAAATTTCCATTTGGAATCACTTAGAAATTGGTTACATTGAAACCCTTTGTAGGCATTTTTATATTTTTACAGACGAAAATATTCTGAAATCTTCATATGATTGTCGACTTAATGAAGTTGCTTTGTAATCTCCACTTAATTATGCTATTGAAGAAATGTTGTGTATGGCCACCCCAAATGGATGTTCCTAAGCATCTTTTAAATACCAACAATTAGAAGGAGGAAAACGGAAATATGTAGCTAATTATTATGTGGGTACTGGTCATTGCCACAATTGGCGAATTCCCCTCGTATGATACGTTCTTAAGTACCCATAGTCATTCAATTTATTTTTATTTCATTTTTCACACACTACTCATCGAAGGGAAACGGATGTTTGTGTAAAATTATATTTAGATTGTAAAAATTGTACAAAAATTAAATACATTAATTTATTGTTTGTTTTAGTGTTTTTTGTTGCTGTTGTTGTAGTTGCTTTGCCTATTTAAATTTGTTCTTTATTTGTTTTCGGTTTCGTTTCTTGGTAATTAGCAACAGCAACAACAACAACAACGAACTAAACTTACGTTTTTATTTACGTTTGCTGGCATTTTAAGCTGTTGGTCTTCTTTGTTGGCTATTGACAATTGGCTTGTGGCAAGCGGTGTCGAGGGTGGAGACGACCAAATCTTTTGCTGCAATAAAATTTTGCGCGATAATAACAGTTTTTGTTTTCCACAACACACCTCTTTAGTTCGAATTTAATGTCATCATTAAGACCTGAACCACGTTGCTGGTAGGAAAAGCGTTTCTGTTATGTAAACGTGAAGGTGAATTGTTTAAAAGTATCCAGAAAAACGAAAAATAAAACCAACAACAATAGCGGGGATTAAAATAAAAACCAAAAAGTGAAAAAAAGAAATAACTCCAGAGCCACAAAAAATTGCGTTGACGAATTACAGCAACCGTCTGCTTTATGTGAAACATTTGAAAGCTGTTGAAATCCGTTATTGAAATCAGATGAATACCGTCATTGAATACTGAAAATCCCGAAACCTTTATACTTTATACGATTTTATCTGAATTGGATCAGAAAATTAGCGAGAACAGAAATTGTATATTGCGGAAAGGAAAGGTAAGTGCAAAACAGCATTCGAAGGAATTACGTAAAAATAAGAAATAATTTAAAAGTATTGAAAGATTATTATCCATTAAGAAAGTCAAATAACAATGTTCTTGTTCTATTTCCGAACTTTTTTAATTTTGTTGTTGCAACATAGTTAGGCTTAATCCCATTATTGTTGTTTTTATGAAAACAACGTTAGTTTATTAGAGGAGAAAGATGGTAATGTTTACCAGGGGATAAGGTAGGGAATACTTACATTTCGGAAAGAGCCACCAATCCTCATCAGTTACCTTGCTTTTTGTGTGGGACATTTTTCGCAAAAGTGAAAATTATAAAACTAGTAAAAGAGAGAAATATTACATTTACTCTAAGAGAACTGTTTTGTCCAGAATGAAAGGGAACCGAAAACTAGGGAAAAAGTCAAATATGGAAATCCTCAATTAAATAAAATTACTATTTTTACTCGGCTAAATTCCCCTAGCAAATATTAATAAATGAGTATGCCTGCAAGTTTTTCTAGGGTTCCGCGTACGGGACGGTGTTCAAGTAAAAAATTGTAAAACAAGTACAATACAGTACCATTTTCAGGTTCTGGATCACAACTGCTATGAACTTAAAACTTATTTGACATTTTACCTGGGAGATCCCCTATCAATGAATATAAAATAGAATAATATCACCAAAAACTTATCAGATCGACTAGGTTTTCTTCTAGCTGGGAACCCAAAAAGCCGATTTTCTTCCAAATTATGGCTGATCTTAACAATTACTTGAAATACCCATATGCGAGGGCCAGTGAAAATGGAAGTAAATTTAACGTCTGACTATCTCCCCGTTTTTGTCACAGCAGAGCGATTTGGTTAAAAATTTCCTTTCCAAAAAAAGTAGCCCTGAACGGTACCCCCTAACCAAAGATATTTGAATGGTTTCAGATGAGTATTCTCAAACAAATCGCCTATCATTTGATATGAGTCTCATTTAGTAGGTCAGATAGATTTACGATATATTAAACACCATAGTCGAATTTACAAAACATCCCCCTATTTAGCAAGCAGTAGAGTGCTTTCAGATTTTCTCTCTCTCTCTTTTCGCTCTCGAGTTTTGACAGCTAATTATACCCTCATCCATATGGCTACAGAGGGTATATATCATTTGATACATCCAAAACCTGCCTCCTCGAAAAACTGGTGGCTTGGTCTTTATGGACCAAATCCGTTTCAGGACATTTGGAGTGGTTCTAGCGATGTCCGTCTCTCTGTCTGCTGGCTGGCTCGAAGAGAGACTTCGATTTGGTCCAAACTTGGTACATCGTAATTTTATTATCAAACTTAGATTGAGATCGGAGATGGGCAATATCGGACCACTCCTTCTGGTACATCCCCTACAAAAGGTCAAGAATTTTCAAAAAAAAATATTTTACTGCACAGAGAGAGATAAGAAAATCCAATTTCACTCTAACTTTACAACTCCTTATACTTGCATTAGTGCTAGGTCAGGTAAGAAAATCGACAGTATCGGTTCCCTCCATCAAGTACATCTCCCACAAAGGGTCAACATTTATAAATGTGATGTAAAAGTCCGATTGTTTTCAATAAATATTTCTACTAATTAAAGATCTGCTGTGAAAATGGAATATATCGGTTCAATACTTCTGGTACCTCCCCCACAATGGTTAAAATATCCATGAAGCTCATAAAACGCGAAATTAACATCCGATTCCATTCAGACTTGCCACATCTCAATATTTCTATCAACACCAGATCTGTTATAAAGATGGTAGGGATCGGACTATTTCTTCTGGAACCTCCCCCACGAAGAGTCAAAGTTTAGAATAACCAAAACGATTATAAAATCCGATTTAACCATCCAGTTCTCTTGATATTTTCACAAATCCCATTATTCCTACTAACTCAAGATGTGCTGTGAAGATGGGAGAGATTGGTACCTTCCACACACAGGGTTCAAGATTTGAAAAACAAAACTTTTTACAACATACAAAAACACCTCAGTTTTTTCAGCAACATATTAAAATGCGTTCTTCTGCAAAATCGACTATTTCAGTTGTGACACTTTTCACGTAAATGAGCGATATGAAGATTAGAAATTAGCCCTTGCAGACGCCAGATTCCACCAAACGCTTGAGTTTTTGTAAATTTTCTTTTCAGTTATTTCCTCAATTAGGAGATCATTTAATGAGGTTTCCATGTCTATTACTCGGTGTGACAAATAGAGACCAGATGACCAACAGTCGGTTTGATTTTAAAACAAAAAGGCAATCACGAATATTTCCTATAAAACGAAGTGTCCATTGTGTTACCATTTCTTTATGTAATCGCTAAATTTATTTAGCCATTTCTTTTGTACGGCTCGCAAAAGGGGTCAATAGGGCTATGAAAACGTTTATTTTTTCCTTATTTTTACCGGAACATTTCAAGTTAAGGAAGCATTTCGTGGCCGATGACTAAAACAAAATTGTCATCTGCTCCCATCATGCCTTCCAAAAAAAAACTATTGGTCACTTTGGTTTATTTCCTAATTTGAATGGCATTTACATCGGCTACGTCATCATCACCGTTTGTTGGTATCATTTGTTGACCACCGAGCTGAGTGCATTCAGTCCGTTAGTCAGACCCACCAGCCATTGTCATAAGTCATAGCAACCATTTGTAAAATGTGAAATATTTCATGCTTCTTTAGTAGCGTTTTTCAAGCTTTTTCAAGTGAGTTCTGTTATACATTTGCAGTGTATAAATGCCATAGTAGCATTTGGCGCGAAATGAAGAAGTCAGTGGCGAGAAAATAAAAACAACTCAAACAGAAACACAAAAGAAAAAAAAAAAACACAACACTATCGTCTTAAAACTTTTTTTGTGGAAAATCTAAATGAAAACAAATGAATCTTGTTTTGAATTTAAGCCATTCTGCTTCATTCACGTCCATCGAAGTACAAGAAGCAATTGTGAAATGCTTTGTGGAAACCCTCCACCTAAGTGTCAGCGTGTAATGTGTACGTGTGTTTGTGTGTGTGTTATTACAAACACTTTTGGTATCCCAATACCATGATGTGGCGATGCTCCATTGTAGGTGGTTGGTGGCAAGAAGTTGACTTCAGTTTTTGCTCTGCTTTGATCACTTTGGGATTGCGTGAAGTTGTAAATGTTGTAATAGCCCACCAGGGGAGAAAAAAAAACGGAGAAACAAAAAAAAAAACAAAGTGGCAAGAGTGACTTGGCAAGAGAGCAGCATAGAGGCAAACAAAAGTGGGAAATAATGACTTGTTATTAGCTGGTGTTATATGTTTGGTCTAAATGTGGCGGATTGTTTGTTTAATTATATTAATTTTGACCACATGTTTTCAAAGGAATCATGACATGACATCAAGGAAATCTAATGCCATTTCCATAATATTTTTGTAGGTCAAAAGAGCAACACATATATATACATACATACATACTGACATGGAAATTTGATAAGCTGCCTCGGTGAATTGAGAATGGATTTTAAATCCAAATAAATGAAAATTCATTCAAATACTTATAAAACATAATAATTGCCCATTATTTTACCATGGACATGTCATAGGAACTAAGCACTTACAAGACCACCACAAAAATTCAACTGAAATTCACAAAAATAAAACTTTAGTAATTCAAATATTTAATTTGATATTCAGTTATTTTATTTGAAATTCAGCATATTGCAATTACAATTCAGAAAAAAAGTTACATTTAAAATATACCGAAATTGATAAATTAAAATACATATAAATTATATATACCCTTTCTAGCCATATGGCTGAGGGTATGAAGAGAGAGAGAGAGAGAGAGAGAGGGAGAGAGAGAGTTGTGAAATAACTGACTGCTTGAGAATCAACACTCAGTCGAAACAGCTGAAGCTAGAAAAAGTGTTGCAGGATGGTCAGTTTTAGTAGGCGTAGGCGTGTGATAAGCAGGGTTTTTGAAAATTGTTACTAAAAGTAGACGGAAAGTACAAAAACGTACTAAAAATTCAGAAATTAGGAATGTGGGTCACTCATGGAGTGCATGATGGATGTACAAAAAAGATTTTTGGAAATTCGAACTTTAAGGTTACGAAATGTACTAAAATTGTACTAAACTTATAAAATGGTACCATATGATATTGTGTGAACATACAGAGCTACAAACTTGAAATTTGGTATGAGAATCAAGGTTGGAAAGTAAGTTTGAAATATGAAGGAGGTTTTTAAAATGTACACTAAGTGTGCGAATTGTACTAAATAGTACTAAACTGGGAACATTTTGGTCTAGGATAAACGGATGAAGCTGGAATTTTGAAATTCATTATTGCGGTCCCTGTTGGTGATAGGTTTCTGATAAAGTAGTGGGAAATGTGTACTAAGTGTGCGAAATGTACCAAATTCGTACTAAATTTGGAACAGTTTGGTTTAGGGTAAACGGATGAAGCTGGAAATTATTAAATTTTGTATTAAGGTCCTTCTTGGTGGTTCAGTTGTGATAAATACGTGGTTTTGGAAATGTGTCATACAAGTGTACGAAAAGTACTAAATAGTACTATATTTGGCACAATTTGGTATTTAGTAAACGGAGAGTGCTTGAAACTGAAAGTTGGTATGAAGGTCGCTGTTCATGTGTAGCCTGGGCATATGGAGGTGGTTTCGGAAATGTGTACTATAATTGCACGAAAAGTACTAAATGGTACTATATTTGTTGTTGGGTGATGGGACAGAGAAAAATTCTGAAATATGATATTTAGATTACTGTTGGTATGTGTGTTTGATATGTGGCGGTGTTTTGGAAATGCGCCCTATATTTGTACACAATGTACTAAAAGGTACTAAATTTCCCTTTGAGCGAATGACAATACTTTAAGTCTTAAATTTGATATTGAGGCCTCTTGTTGGTATCTGGTATTGAGATATGGAGGTGGTTTCGGAAATGTGTTTTATAATTGTTCGAAAACTACTAAGTGATACTAAATTTGGGTCACTGTTGATGTCTAGGATGATGAGATGTACGTGGTTTTGAATATGCGTACTAAAAGTACCTAAACTTGGTATTCGGTGAAGAAATAGACCTTAAATTGTGAAATTCGATATTGAGGTCTTTGTTGGCTTCTAGAATTTACATATGGAGATATTGAATTAGTTTTGGACAAAAAATTGGATGTGGGTTCATTGTGCAGTGGTTTTGTTAATATCGTTCTCTGTAAACTTCAAAAATGGGAATACCAAAGTGGCCTTTTACATAGTTGCGATTGGATTTAATTCGATAAAAACGGGGTCAACCTTACAAGTAAAAGCAGAAATCGAAAAGTACTACCTCTAATCCATTGTTATATGGATAATTGTCTTCGAAAAGAAGGAGCTCCCATTTGCATTTCATCCTATTTCCAAAATCGGCATAATTTTTTCTCAGAGATTTCAATAGACACTCTGCCTATTTTATAATTCATTTACAACGAAATTTAAATTAATTACGCATATTTTGAACTATATTTTTCAATTTCAATTGAATTTGAATTTTTTGATTTTTTTTTAATGAACTTTCTTTTGTTTAGTTTTGAATTTCAAATAATGGAATATGTGAATTACAATTGAAAAAATCACAATATCATATTTTTTAATTTCTGAAATTGAATTTAGTAAAAAGTAGCCGTAAAATTGAGAATCAATTCTTCTTCTATAGGAATAAGAAAAAACATGCCAAAATTGTATAAATATCATATATTCCATTTAATGTTTCAATGAAACCTCTTTGAAGCAACCCTTATAAGACCATTTTTGGCATTCAAAAAAAAAAAAAAATAAATAAATAAATAAATAAATAAGTAAATAAAATAAAATTTTCAATATTCATATAATGCGTGAGGTGTTGAAACTCTACGTCATATCCAGTGACTTCATTGGGTCACCTTGTCCGATCGATGGTGATGAGTAATAGGGCCAGAAGGCACGCTCATAACACGAGCTTGAATTCACGTTTTCTTATTGAATTTTTGAACTTGTTTCTTTCTTCTCAAACATCTGTTGCCTACTGTCCATCGCAATATAAACAGTTATACTCTCTCTACCAACAACAACTGCTACTCTCTTTTAAAGACAAATTGGCATCGATGAATATTTATTGGAAAAAAACACGCACACACCCTTCGCTACATCAGGGAATTAAAATAAATCGCCATTTAAATTGACTTTGATTAATTAATTTCTTGTTTTTATGATCCATTTTTGGTTAGCAATTTTGAAAAAAAAAAAAAAAATAAATAAATAAATAAATCCAAAATTATGTTGATGGAGTGATGTGTTGCATTTAATATGTCTTCAAATGGAATCTGCTATCGTCTGGCCGAATTAATTCATTCATTTCGCCAAAGACAAAAAAATGCAAAATACGATTTGTTTGATTCTCTTAATCTGAGTTGCCGCTTAAGGCCGTCTGGTTTTGTTCGATTAGATAACATGAAAGAATTCTTTTGGTTCTTCAATTATTTATATTTATTTTTGCTTTAATAATATTAAACCGTTAGAAATATGTAGTCGTACTGAGTGTTTGACAAAAAAAGAGGTTTATACCGATTTACAAAATTGAGAATGGTTACTTGAATATCATGGGGTGGATCAGATACAAAACCTATGCAAATAAGAATACACTTGAAAATACTAGCTAAAAAAAGGAAAAAAGGATAAAAAAAAAAAATTATTTTATTGTAAAAATCCCAAAGATTTGCAAAACATTTTTATTTTATTGTAAAAATCCCAAAGATTTACATTTTTATTCCCTCCACCATACATAGTGTGGAGGGTATATTAAGTTGATCATTCCGTTTATAACTCACCGAAATAATAATTTAGACCCAACAAAATGATTAGCGTAAAATTCTAAAACGATTTAGCCCTGTCCGTCCGGTCGTCTACAAAACGAAGACGCTAGGGTCAAATCGAATAAAGAAAGGACGCTAAAATGTTGCCCAGATCAGTATTTTGTCGATATTTTTTGAGTTTAATCACATTTTTCGATGAAATCATCTGAATTTCTACACAATGAGTTCTTTATGACTACTTTAACCCCTGGAAGAGTTTTGTCTATATAGGTCCACAATATCGTACCTCTAGATATTCGGTATTTTGTTGATTGTAGCCAAATTTTTCAATAGAATTGTCTGAAAATTCACATAAGGGGTTCATTCTTAGTGATTTACCCTCTGAAAGAGAATTGTCTATATAGGCCCAGAATTGTTTCAAGTTTCGTAATTAAAGTTCGTAATGGATACTACAGCCTATGACAAAAAATAGTATATGTAGGACCACGTCTTAGTATAGCCCCCAAATAACGGTTTTCCTTGAGAGGTATTTTTCGACGGATTTTTTTGGAACAATTTTAATGCTACTTCAAAATGGGGGAGCGGATTAAAACTGTTTTTTGTTACTTGTTCCTCCTCATCTCAACCCATAATTCCCACTGAACTGAGAAGCAGTATTCATCTTATCCCCAAATCCAAACCATGATAAATTGACAAATATTTGTAACCACTGAAAACTCGGTGGGTACTTTGAGCCTTATGACAATTACCGACAAGGCTATAATAATTCCATTTTTTTAAATTATTTATTAACTGGTTTGGCCTATTTCTGCTGGCCTCTGTGAAAAACTACACTTGGCAAAATATCGTCAAATGCCAAGGCCTATTTTTGCGGTCTCCCGTAACCATAATTTCTCATGAGCCTCAAGTTGAAGCTAACAGACGCAGCTAATCGATTGGCAATTACCAATCATGGTTTTCGTTTTCAGGGATAAGAGCAGCAAAGCAAACAGTCATTATTGCGGTTGGCGTTATTCGCTCACATTAAGCCGCAAAAATGAGCGATTGATCGATTGATGAAAGAAATATTGGAGCACGAGAAATTAAATCAATCCGTGGCGAATCAAATCGAAACGGTGTGAATGAATGCCGTGCCAAATTAAGTGTTTATCTTTAACTTATTTATTGGGGGAATCTCGAACAAATCTGCTCACAGATGGCAGATGTACAATACGATTTTTTTGGTTCTGCTAATTTATAATTGTTGTTGTTGTTCTTTGTGTTTCTTTTTTCTTTTTGGTTTCTTGAGCGGTACTCCAAAAACTTTTCAGTTTGCATTGAAGATTTCCGTTTCCGAAATTCATAAAATCATATTTGGCCAGATAAGCTTTTGGCACATCTGAAAAAATATCTGCGAAAAAAAAAAAACGAAAAACGCAAACGAAAATTTGCCAAACTAAAGACCATGCTAAATTTTTAGAAGTCGGCCCAAAAAAATAGAAATAGAAGAAAAAAATAAACAACCACAACAACATTGTTGACGATTGAAAAGTACAACAAAGCTTCGTATGGCCTTAACATATTCCTTTCAGATTCAGTTATGAATGCTTGCTTTAAGCACAAACGGTAAACTGTTAGGTCTTCCAACCGTACCCATTATTCCGTATCACATCATTCCGTTTGTCTGTCTGTCTGTCAGTTATTCTTCGAGGTAATCTTCAATTCAAGCACCCACATATGCGAAGCCGACAACAACAACTACAACGAAATTCGATTTGTTTATCACAACACAAAACTGTGTCAGAACGAACAAACGCCAGATTCAGAACGCAAACATTCGTTTCTCCACGACGATGATGATGAGACTTGCGATTTGAACTTGAAACAACTCAATATGGTGAGATGCAGGCAGGCAACAAAGTAATACAACAACACACAAACAACAACAACAGCAACGACAACGACAACCGATTAAAATTAAAGCAATTTTGCATTTAACTGCAATTAACAACATTAGCTGATGATGCCATTCCATCGTCCATTCATGCATTCATTCATTTACGCATGCGCAATGTGTGGCGCTTATCCGACCACGCCATGCCACACCGCAGTGCAGAGCGGCGCAGCACAACAATGAGTTAAGTTCATTACCAAGCTAGCCAATGAGCAGCGCATTACAACGACACACGTCATGGTCATTTTCCGTTCTAGCCGAATGGCCGCATGTTTTCCCAACATTGAAGTGTCGACTTAGTTGGCTATTAAGTCATTAAACCGATCGATTCTGGCCTAAGCCGTTCCGAAGATGTACGGCCTCCTCTTTGTAATGGAGAATGATTCTCGTTGCATTTCATGGGAGATTGGCTTAATGGCTATTTATTAAATAACTTAGAAATATATAAATTTTTAATTTACAGTTATATTTTATGGTCATAACATTGAGTGGAAATTATTTGAGCTCTGATGAGGGCACTAATATGGTTATGACCTTTGACCAAATTTTACCAGAGGTGTGATTATCAAGTTGTTGGTTTTCCAAATAAGGGTCGCTGCGATTGCCATGAAGAAGTGTATTTTGAATTTATTTATAAGAAATTAATTATAACAATGATTATAATGTGTTTTCTCTCAGTATCTAATCGCAAATTCGAATATATTTTGTGTTTCATAAAATGATTGGTATAAAAATAAAATAAAATAAATAAATAAAAAATAATAAAAATAATTTAAAAAAAATCAATAACTAAAAATGGATTCTCCATCTGCAACACTTTTAAAATGTCCAAATCTTCTAATCCATATCATAATATTGTCAAGATATTTTGGATTTTCCCAAATTGGACAATTAGATTAAGATTATAATTCACATAGATTTGAATTATTATTATAACTAAACGAAAAGTCAAAATGGTTCAAATTATCAATAAATAATTCGAATGCAATGGGTTCGAAACCTTGAAGAAATTTCTTAAGAACAATGCAAATATTTTTTTAAATGTCGTTGCAATAAGACCAAAGTACAAGAACACCAAAGATAGAAAAATATGGGAGTGACAGCTACAATAAATAAATATGTATGTATAACATATCGTATATATATACAGGTATAGTAAACACAACTATGCACAGTGGTTGCAAAGATGAGTAATGACCAACAATTTCCTAGACAAGATATTGACATTTGTATTCAGATAATCTAAACTTTATACATCGTACCGATTTTCAAGGTTTTATATATCACTTCAGTTTTTTCGTTTTCGAAATGAATAATAGGAAAATAATTACATTTTACACCAAAAAGTTTTCCAAATTTTTATACCCGCCACTATACATAGTATGGAGGGTATATTAAGTTCATCATTCCGTTTGTAACACATCGAAATAATAATTTTAGACCCCACAGCTTGATCAGCGTGAAATCGTCCGTTCGTCTATCCGTCTGTTGTAATCACGCTGCAGACAAAACGAATTGAGAAAGCTAAAATTTTGCACAGATCTGTCTTTTGTCTGCAGGTAGGTCAAGTTCGAAGATGGGCTATATATTGCTTGAAATTGCACACTCGGAATTCTTTATGTGTACTTTACCCCCTGACAGAGAATTGTCTGTATAGGTCGACGATATCGTATATCCCCCATACAACGGTACCCCCCATATTCGGTATTTTGATCATTTAGTACTCATTTTTTAATGGTATTGTCTGAAACTGCAGTGCTTTATGAGCACTTTACATCCTGGCAGAGAATTGTCTATATAGGTTCACGATATCGTACGCCATATGACGTCACTACCCCATATTCGGTATTTTGATGATTTTATCGGCCGGTTTTGGACGTTTTGATGATTTGTGACAACAGTGACATCAAAATTCACATTTTGTAGTTTTATCTTTATCCCTTCACCCAATACAAAATATAGTACCATTCCGTACTTTTAGTGCAATTATAATACACATTTCCGAAACCACCTCCATATGTCTAAGCTACACATGAACAGCGACCTTAATACCAAATTTCAGTTTCAAGCACCCTCTGTTTACCAAATACCAAATTGTGTCGAATATAGTACTATTTAGTGCTTTTCGTGCACTTGTAGTACACATTTCCAAAACCACATATTTAGCACAACCCCACAACAAAGAAGAGACCTCAATACATTTCGCAAACTTAGTACACATTTCTAAAACTACTTCTTTATCAGAAACCTATCACCAACAGGGACTTCAATACTAAATTTCAAAATTCCAGCTCCAGCCGTTCACCCTAAACCAAACGGTTCCCTATTTAGTACTATTTACAAATTTCAGAATTCTAGCTCCGATACAAAGTATTCAACTTTTGTTACAATTTCATACTTCTTATACCCTTTAAGTAAGATTTAAAAAAACCCAGCCGTATCCCCAGCCCCGAGTAAAATGTTATGATTCTATCTTCAGCCGTTTCGTCTGGGCGATGATTCTCAATCAGTCAGGATTTTTCAATACTCTTTTATATAAAGAATTCAATGCAATCACTGTGCAATGTTCAGCTCAGTTTGTAAGCAAAATTCTTCAGTCGGTACCGGTTAATAAAATAGAGACAAATTAATGAATATTCGAGCAAATTATTCTCACTGAGATTTCTCCATTGGTGACAAGAGATGAGGTGAGATGAGACAATACTCATTAAATGCAGCAGCAGCATCGGTTGTCTTGATCTATGAAGAGATCTTCTTGCAGCGTTTCATTCAATTCGCATCGTATTGCTGGCATACACAAACACAGTTAAAGAGACTGCCTGACTGACTGTCAGAAGACTGTTTCACCGGTTTCGTCCATTAGACAGATAGACAGACAGAGAAACACACAGACAGATGAATGCCAGCGGAGGTAGATATCAGATGGATTTGTGACTCAAAAAGATAGCAAATCTCAATGTCGCAAACTGGTGTTGTTGTTCCCACCACGGGCATTGTTGTTGCTTTGGCATAAACACACAAAATAGCAAAGCGAAATGTGTCAACCATTGTTGGAGGTGGCTGGTGGTTGTATCAAAGCTGATGCTTGAATTCTACTACCGGTTCCCAGCTCACTAATACTGCTTGCCACCAAAGTGACAGAATCTAATTGCCCAACTAATAAATGACCTGTCAAATTTAAAACATTTTTATGTCAAATTAAAACAAGCAGAAGACTTTGGCGGTACAACACATATGACCATTCTACAAATATTATTCACAAGGAATTGTGAGAATTTGGAAGCGTCACTTTATGGCATTTAATCCGCTTAGCAGTAGCATTGCAATTGCAAACTATTTACTCAATATTAACATCCATAGCATACCGTATGTGGCAACATTAGCGAATGTTGTGACTCAACACATGAGCCAAAGAGCTTATTCGAATTTTTTTGGAACCAGATTAAAATTGTCTGGTCTCTGACAGCGTCAGACATTTATGATGTGCAACCCCATTTCAGTTCTTTTCTCACGCATAATTTTTATTCTGTTTTCTTTGTATTGTTTCGATGCGAATTTAAATAAAATTGATTTATATTTCTAACAGAACCTTTAACTTGATGTTGTACTTGACATTATTTTGAGTTAAATTAATTTGTTTACTATTTTCAAAACCTTCTTTCGACAATGACAACATTTGTTTACTGCTGTAGAATGAGGCTTAAGTTTCACGTAGTCGTTAATTTTTGTTACTAAGATTACTGTAGCACTTCACTGCCGATTTCTCAAATATTAATGCGAGTCGATAGTAAATATTATGTTAGGTTATCAGAAAATAGGACACAATATTTTAAAGTGTAGCCATGCCCTGCTCCTAGCGTCAAATATTTTCTGGGTACAAAAGTGTCAAGCTAGAAGGACTCATTGCAAATCGGCCATTATTTGGCAAGAAATTATTAAAATGTTGGTAACTAAAAGTCGATAAAATAAATATTTACTTATCGACCACTAAATGCCGTTATATAAGTACTTATTTTTCGAGTTTGAGTGACCTGAAAAAACACTTATTTCAAGCAATATAATCTTGATTGAATAATGGGTTGGTAATGAGTATTTTTTTTGTGTGAATAGCCGGAAATGTTCTTTTCTGACGTATATGCATATTCATATCTGTCTCGACCAGTCTGTTTTTTATTTTTACATTTTTATGGAATTCCTCTAGTAAGGTCATGTCTTTTCCGTGCTTTAAATTTCAAAAGGTGAGTTGGAAAAATGCTGAGCTGGATATTTTTATTTGAAATGAGGTGGCCTTTTTAGTTTTTTACTAATACTATTTTGGGACACATTTTAAAAAGGTACTATTTTTACTATTTGTGGTACAATTTGCATTTTTATGAAATATTATGAATTTTACTGATTTTTTTAAGTTCTGTTTTTATACCCTCAGCTATATGCCTAGAGAGGGTATATATAATTTGATACGGGCAAAAAATGCTTCATCGAAATAACGGCTTTAGACCTTAGGTCTCTTTGGGCCAAATCCGTTTCAGGACATTTCGAGTTAATCTAGCGATGTCCGTCCTTCCGCGTGTCTGTCTGGCTGGTGCGCACGATAACTCTTAAGTGAGTGTCCGATTTGGTCCAAACTTGGTACATAGTAATATTATATCAAACTTAGATCGAGTTCGGAGATGGGTCAAAATTTTCTCAGAAAATTATTTTCTTTATTTAACAAGAAAAGATCATCTCATTTTGTGCAAACTTTGCAAACCCCAATATTTGTATCAGTTCTAGGTCAGGTGCGAAAGTAGAAAATATCGGTCCACTCTAACATGTACCTCACACACAAATGGTCAACATTTGAAATAATTATATCTCTTATAATTTACAAAATATATATCCGATTCTCTTCAAATTTCACACATCACAATATTTCTATCAACACATAATCTGGTGTGAAGATGAAATATATCAGACCACTCCTCTTAGTACCTCCCCCACAATGGTTCAAAATTTTTAGTAAATATGAAACTCATAAAACGCGAAATGAGCATCTGATAATTTCAAACTTAGCACATCCCAATATTTCTGCTAACTTAAGACCTGGTGTGAAGATGAAATATATTGGTCGACTCCTTCTGGTACCACCCCACAAATGGTCAAAATTTTGAATTATCAAACGCTTATGAATGCGTAGTAAGCATCCGATTCCCTTCAAATTTCACACATCCTAATATTTCTATTAACACAAGATCTGGTGTGAAGATGATAGATATCGGTCCACCCTTTTTGGTATCTCCCCATCAAAGGGTCACAATTTTCAATATTTATAATTTGCGAAATAAGTCAGCGATTCTTCTAAAATTTGGTAACCTGATATCTGATGTGAACATTCATCGGCTCACTCCTTCTGGCACCTCCCCACAAAAAAGGTTTAAATTTTGATTAAATATTCGCATAAACTTGGAAATAAATATTAGATGTTCATCCAATTTTTTTTCAGTATTAGATGAAGTGGAATACTTCGGTCCACTATATTTGGTACCTTACGCACATTTCTTAATTTTCCAAAAATTATTAATTTTTTCATATAAATGTGAATGAAGCTGTCGGTATAACCCAAATCTGGCACATTTATATGAGACTTAGGTAACTAACACTTCTTTGGAACCTCCAATTCCCACTCCATTGCAATATTCTAACTTCGTCCATGTGCCCAATACTAGGGGTACACAGTTTATATTTAGGATTTTTAGTACGATTTTAGAATAAATTTTCCAATTCTCAAAATTCAAGATTTTAGAACTACATCTTTACCCGTTCCCAAAAAATCCAAAAAATGATACATTCATTCTGTATCTTCTAGTACTTTGTGTACAAATTATGTTCGAATTTCCAAAATCTGACAGAAACTCACCCCATTGATCTCCTAAAAAAATTTCAAAATTCTATCATGGCTCTCTTTCTTTCTCTCTCTCTCTCTCTCTCTCTCTCTCTCTCTCACTCTTCAGTATACCGTTTTTATGCTGCAGTTTCTATGACAATCTAATTTTTTTAGCCTTGAATTGACCCGTTTTTTATCTAATTAACCTGAATTAGAGTGGCTTAAATAAGTATATTATCGCAATTGATATTTTGAAATAATGATGTTAATTGAATTTTTTGAAATGAGTTCATTTCGATTTTATCGAAGTTCCGTTTTCATGCTGATCCATCTACATTTAATTCAAATATTTTTAAATAATGGTCTGCCATTAGTTGTCGGCTCGTCCCTCCAAAGTGAAATAAAGTGAATAAATTTTGTGAATGATTGTTGAATTTTGGTCAATGACTGAAAATAAATTACAATGGAAGGGGAAGGTGGTATCTTCATTTGATTGACGAAGTGACGGACTGCCTGGTGGAATACTCGTAGGTGTTGGTAGTTTGCCATAAATCAGGTACACACCTTCCCTAATGAAGCAGCAAAATGAGAATAATTGATAATTCGGCTTCAACTGAGATAAATAACAAATATTTGGAATTAAAAACGACGAATTCATCTTCAGCTCCGTTTTTTTTGTTTTTTGATATTTCCATACCTGAAAACAGGTCGTTGAACTGGAAGTGTTTTCGTTTGAAAGATTCTTTTAGTTTATTGAACAAATTATTTTAATTGTTGTTAGACTGAAAACATTTCACATTACCATTAGGCAACAACAAATTTGGAATTGAATAGAACATTTGCAAATTTGCGTATAATGTGCAAAAATAACAAAAACGAATGTTGGAATACTTTTTTACGTAGGCCGAAATGCTGACAAATGATTTTTTCTTTTGTCGAGCGAGATTAAACGCCATAACATGCCACGATAACACGCCAAATAACATTGTCATACGAGGTGTTGAAAAGCCAAGACAATAATTTTTAACGAAAATACCCCCAGACATAACTATATATACATATGTATTTAACATGTGTCGTATGACCCGCCTATACAATTGTACATTTAGTACACGATTTCCCCTTCTTAACATATTTTATGGCCATCTTTATTCGATTGTGTTTTTATGAAGACAATATTCAAAAGATTCTGCAGATATCTCTCCGAACAAAGGGAAATTAATAACAGTGCTATCGGATTTGGGAAATCTGCGAACCGTTTGTTTATCTTCTCGGTGGCTTCTACTTCAGCGAGAATGCAAAACAATTGCTAATACACCGGGCAAAAAACAAAAACAAAAGTTCTCTAATCTTCTTTGAACAATCATCGCCACCATCGTTGTCGTCATCATCATCGTCATCTCGGCTGTCTGATTGCACTGACATGCCATGCCATGCCATGCCACTCCGATGCCACTGACAAAACACGGACAGAAGTATTTCAAGTTTGAAATAAATAACTCCGACTTGATGTTCCATTGTATTGACAATTCGGAATAGACGATGGGAAATTTCAGTCTCCATCTCCAGTCGAAAGAACAACGGCCAAGTCAAGACAACGACTGGCATTAATTAAATTAATCATGCCATACAAAAGGCGGCAGGCAGAGACAAATGGGAAAATCTCAACGAAAAGGAAGAGATAAATTTCAAACATTGTTGCTGAATCGAAAAATAAAATAAAATTCTATGTTGAAAATGATAGTTATTGGGGTTTTTTCAGAACATGTTGCAGCTTTATGAGCAGATATAATTGCATACTGTTGGATATTTACGATTTTAGAATATAGCTGTAGTTCGGATTTTCAAATACAAAGGTTTTGAGGAAAAAAATCCAAACAAAAAAATTGGAAATGTCTTAAAAACTTTTTTTATTTGATTCCTAATAATCTCGGACTGTTCACAACCCAACTAATATTGGTTGGGAGCGTGGATTTGGGAGATACCGTCATATAAGGGCTCTATCTAATTACATACCTATATTGACCAGCAGGAAGGACGTATACTAAAAAGAAAAAGAAGTCAGTAAAGAAAGGCCAAAGTCGGGCTGAGCCGACTTAATGATACCCTACACCTCTTTGCATATATAGTAGAGCTTCATATAAGTAATAAAAGCTTTTATGGAGAATTTATGAGAATAAAAACATACCAAATATTATCGTTTTTGAATGCGTATTACTCATCAAAATCTATCCTATTCGATCTAATATTGCAATTTTTAGGCCCAAAAACCGTAAAATCGGGTGAAGATATATATGAGACCTATATCCAAATCTGAGCTGATCTCTAAAAAAATTAGCAAATATCGTTATTGAGTAGAGTATTTTACGGGTATGAGGGAGTAAAATACAAAATCAGATAAAACATATATATGGGAGCTGTATCTATATCTTAACCGATTTTCATCAAATGAGATTCAGTTAACCATTTGGTGTACAATAAAACTTAAAATCGAGTAAAGATATATGGAAGCTATAGCCAAATCTGAACCGGTCTTGACAAAAGTTGGTAAAAGTATTTCTGAGATGTATTTAATATATTTCTCCGAGTTTCGTTGTTACGAAGTGCATATTACAGCTGTGGGCAAGGAATTTAACAAATCGGACGAAGAATATATATGGGAGCTATAGCTATGTCAACCGAAATTTGACACACTTGCTTCCAGGCTCAATTTGGCTGTAAGTGCCAAATTCCATCCTACTTGGGCTAATATTAAACAATTGGTGCACAATAAAAGGCGAATCGGAAGCAGATATATATGGGAGCTACATCTAACTTTGACCGATTATCTCTAATCCCAATAGAGTTCGTCCTTGGGCCAAACAAATATTTTCTGCAAAATTTAATCTCAATCGGGCAATAAATGCGAACTGTACTTTGTTTACAAAAATACATGATCAGACGGACGAACGGACGGACATGCATAAATCGACTCAGAATGTGATTCTATGCAGATCGTCAAAAGGAACTATGGGTCTAACGCGCTTCCTTCTCTACGTTACAAACAAATGCACAAAGACGTAATATCCTGACCACAGTGTGGTGTAGGGTATAAAAAACAAAGAAACACATTTTCAGCGGTTAATTGAAAAATATGGCCAATGTCTTTGAAATAGCTTTGGTCAAAATACCAAATAAGAGCCAAACTAATGGGAACATGTGTTCAAGACCCTCGAAGTAGCTAAGATCAGGAAGTACCTTCATATAAGGGTCACACCAACGCATATTGATAATTTTTTTAAGGGTTTCTGATAACTAAGAACTGAAAATGCGATCATTTTGCGAAATAATTTGTAAAATTTGTTTAAAACGCAAGAAACACTTGATATCGAAATATATCCTCTTATTGAGACTATATCGAAAGTTTGACCGATATGATTCATATTTTTGTACCAATGTTCTAAATGTAATCTGGAGATTTCTATAAAATGTCAAAGCTCTATCATAAATATTTCGGTGCATGGAGCAAAATATTGAACATCCTCTGTCTCTGAGTCAGACTATATAAAGGAACGTCAAAATTTGGTATGAGGACCCAAAATTCTCTTGAGAGTTTTAATTTTACACCGGATGACATTAAATTGGATTCTTCCATACTCCAGACCATGCCCAGAAAATTTGGTGAACTGTATAATAGGGGAGCCCATGACGCTCAATTAATTTGTTATCTGTCTATTTTTTCACAAAAATGTTGAGATAACTGTTATTGCACAAAGACTGATTGTTTCACATGTATTCTATAATTTAAATTTTTATATTTAAAAATATTTATTGTTTTCCAACGCCACCTTGTGGGTCGATTGATTGGCTTGATTGATTATGCCCATTTCACTTATTTAAATCAACAACAAAGATCAAATGGATTGAACTTTGCGGGCGCCATTCAATCAACGTCCACCCAAAGCACTTTCATATGTTTTAACAAATCGAAATCTTGAATAAATGTATATTTTCTTTTTAATTATTTGTTAACAAATGAATGAATTTAAATTGTTTTGTTTTTATTCTTTTATGACTTTCAGCTTTCAACAAACGGCAACCATGTCCAACCGTAACTGGTTCGTGTCAACGGTTGTGCTGTCGCTACTGTTGTCGTATCGGAATTTCTTCATCAATGCTCAGGTGAGTGAGTAAACGTAGAAGGTTTTTTTTTTTTTTGATAACGAATGACAAAAGCAAACACCGGCCAAGAAGTGGTTTGGACAAAAAGACAATTTCTAAAGAAATTATACTCGGATGTATTTGAAAAGAATTCGTTGAATAATAATTATTTTGATTATTGTGGCTAATGACCACCATGATTCACTATTTTTATCAGCTCCATCTTCATTAATGCCAATTTAGCGGGGGGTTTGCATGACACCAGAGTTTGTTTTGGCCAAATAGCTGGAAAACAAATGAATATAAATAGAGATGTTGTGACTCAGGTGCGATTTCTGGTTTCCTCAAAATCAAAGGAATTTTTCCTTAACCTTATCGTTATTATCGTTTCGAATTGAGAAAATAATGAAAGGGTATGGCAAATCAATTATAATTAGCGCCAACTAAATCTGCATGCGCAAAAAAAGTGTTAAACAATTTTCGAATTCGGTTGCACGATTTCAATTCAACTGCCAAACCAAACAAAAGCCTGAGGATGTATTTCTAATTAACGCTCCGTTCCTCTCTCCTCTCATGTTGTTTTAAACGACATCATTAAACTGGATTTTATATTTTTCTATCAATTCAGATAAATATTTATAGACAATGCTTGGCCGGAGCATAGTAAAAATATTATTGGTAATTTTTTTTTAATAAATACACTCTATCATGGGTTGAGAAATTTTACGATGAGTAATCTAAATGGGCGGGGCAATGTCCGTACACTCGAATATGTTGTATGCCAATATTGCACATAACCATTCGGAGTAATGAAGGGATTATTTGGGTCTCTTTTTCTTTGAGAGGTGAAAATATCTTCTAGAACGAAAGCAGAAATGCTTGTCATAGAATTTTTTTTATAGGTCTCTGAATGTGTTAACACTTGACGAAAATTTTTAGTATCGAAAACGAGTTTTTATATTTAAAATCTGACTTCGCAAATCAAAAATATTAAATTTGCACAAATTGTGAATTTTTTCCTACAAAAAAAAAAAAAAAATAATAATAAATAAATAAATAAATAATAAAAATAAATAAATAAAATAAATAATCACATTGCTAACAATCAAGTACCTCTCCTATTCTTTAATTTGCATTTATTCATTTTTTCTTGAAATAAGTCACAATGTCAAACAAATTGCATTGTTATGCTAAGCAGTAGGAAGCGTATGCAAAGCATGCAGCTGATAAACATGCATTTATAAACTACATTCCTGCCCACATTTTGTATTTTTTTCTTTACCTTTTCAATTACATCGCAGCATCTTTAAATAATAATTGGCTGGAATATAATTACATATCTAGATACAGTTTGGTGTTTGTCGTGCCCCTTTGGAAATTGCGGAAAATCGCAACGATCTGAAATTGTGTGTTTTCTTTTGTGTGAAAACGTGCCGTGCCGTGGCGATGTTATACAAAAATCACGTTTCTATTCCATCACTTCGACGATTTTGTCATTAAGGCATACAAACATACATCGTTAGATGACAATAACTACGAAAGCATGTTAATCGGGAAAGGGTAGTAAAGTGGTTGTTGCTCATTTTAATATTAATTATTTATTAACCAGCCATTCATCCATCCACCCTGCCAACTAATCGAACGGAAACTTAATTACACAGCCCTGCCACGATATTCAATCAATATCTTTTTCAAATCAAAACTCAAACAATGATGATCTCGCTCGTGAGTAACTTCACAAAGCTTTGGTTCAGTGCAACGGCTGGTCATATCCATTGGCAGCGATATCAACGATTTGACATAGGCAATTAGAGGCAGGAACTGCGGAATATGTCATGGAAGATATTTATCGATTTGCATTGGCGAAATTATAGGGAGAAACATAGCACCGGCATTTTAATTTGTTTATTAGGAAAAGTCGATGGAATCACGATTTGGTTCTACGATGTGGAATTATTATACTGTATAAATAATTGCAGTCTGAACTTTGGAAGACAATTCCGAAATAGGTATATTACTATTAAGGATATCCCTTCAAGTATAGTCCGTAAATATACCAAACCTGTTTGTCTGTTGAAATCTTGATGGAGCTCGTAATATTGAGGGAACTTAGAAACGGAAATATTTTAAAAATGTTGAAGGTTTAATAAACATTTTTCAAAAGAATGCAGCTATTTGATTCTTTTGGTTCTTAGAATAATTTTCAAACATATGTTGACTACTTGGTATAGTCCCCACTTAACTGCAACTCCTACACCACAAGGTGGTTAGAGTTTTATGTCTTGGTCCATATGTTTGTAGCATAGAGAAGAAAACGTATTAGTCATTTTTGAGGATCTTCATAGAATCACATTCTGAGTCGATTTATGCATGGTAGTCCGACCGTCCATCTGTCTGTCCGTTTGTCCATGTATTTTTGTGAACAAAATACAGGTCGCATTTATTATCCGAATGGGATGAAATTTTCCAAACAATATTTGTTTGGCCTAAGGATATATTCAGATATAGCTCCCATATGTACCTTCAACTGATTTCGGGTTAATTGTGCACCAAATGGCCAATATCAACCCAAATGGACTGAATTTTAACACATCCAACCAAATTCAAGCTAGGAGCAAGTACATCAAATTTGGAAATCGGTTCAGATATAGCTATAAATCCCATTTATATGTTTTATCCGATTTGGGGTTTTAAGTCCCTCACCTGCATAATATGCACTCCACAACAACTATCTTTGGTACCAGATATCAGAAACAGCTCAGAAATAGGTGCCTAAAATTTTTGTCAAGATCATTTCAGATTTTGATATAGCTCCTATTTATATCTTTATCTGATTTCAGGATTTTTTATTCAACAAATGGATAATATGAAATGAAATGAACTGAATTTTAGCAATTTCGACTGAATTCATACTAGAAACATGTACTTCAAGTTCGGTGAAAATCGGATCAAATATAGCTATAGCTCCCATTGGGGGGTTTTAAGTCCTCACATGCGTAATATGCACTCCACATCAATAATATTTGATACCGGGCATCAGATACTGCTCGAGAATACATCTGCCAAATTTTATCGAGATCGATTCAGATTTTTATATAGCTTCGATATACATCTTCATCCGATTTTACGGCTATTATCCACCATATATGTAATATCAGCCCAAATTGAATAGATTTTTACCATTTGGTGAGACTCGTTCCGGTTTATCTATTTCTCCAATAAATATTTTTTAACATAATTCTTACCAAACTCATATCATGCACCACTATACAGCAATGTCATTTGGTATTAGACCCACGAAAGTCTTCGTCAATTTTTTTTGGACTTAGTTCTAAAATTGTGACTACTCTAAAGACATGCTTCGCATCCAAATAAGGTTCATAGTTGTTATGATCTACCTCACATAAATTCCCAATATAAACTTTTTTTACAAGAGCTCTAGTAAATACACGTAGAGGTGTAGAGTATCGTATAGTCGGTTCCGCCCGACTTTAGACCTTTCCTTGCTGGTTATATAATAAAATTGTTCTTCTCTCATCTATTTTTGATAGGTGGTTTCAAACCCTTGAAAACATTTACTTTATTTACAGCAATTACACCTTATCTTGTTAACTATTAAATTGTAGTGTAGAGCCTATGGTTTAATATGGTAAGATTGCGTTCTTTGTTATATAAATTAATGATGCGTCTAAAGGCCTTTTTATCCTAAATAAAACTTTTCAAGATTTGTCGAGGTATTGGAATAGTCTTCTGCTTACGTCTCCCCGTTTTTTGTGTCTCCAAAAGAACAGTAACAATGTAGTGTTTACTTTTGCAAATATGTTTATCCGAAGGGGAGATATAAATAAATCTAAATTATATTAGAAGAGACTCCTCCATTAATTATATCTACCTACGCCTCTGCAGTTAACATCGACCATTCAAAAGTAAATTTGAATGTTTATAGATTTTTTCTTTTGGAAATTCTCCTAAAATTGGGGTTAAGGTCGCAAACCAAAAAAAAAAAAAAAAATGAAATTATTCTGTTTCTGTTTTCAAAGAAAAGCTACAACAAAACAAAATTAAACATGTGTATAAGTATGTATGTGTTTCACGTTATCTATGTATGGCCCATACAGTATGCTACAGGCATCTGAACATCTACAAATGTATATTTGTTTTATATTTCAGCGAATTGATGTTGGATTCACTTAACGTAAAACTATATTCATTTTAAGCTTTTTGATGGCTCTTAACTTTCAGCATATTCCACAGTTACAGTTTGAAAAAATCTCTCTTTGCAGGCCTGATGATATAGGTATTTGTTTTGATGTTGTCTTTTGTTGAATAGTTGAGGACTATAATTCAAGAAAGTGAATTTTGTCTTTAAGAAAATGAAGTATTTACCAGAATAACCAGAATAATTCAATCCCACTTTCAGCTCTTTCTCCTCCTCCTTCTCCTCCAATCCCGTTTTCAGCTCTTTCTCCTTCTCTTTTTTGTTGCAATTGTGGCCGCGAGTTTGTCAACCACGTATTCAGATACGAAAAAATTATTTTTTCCATGTGAAATGTACTAAGCATGTCAGAAAACCACCATATCGAAGGTAGACCGCACGTCCCAGGTACATATGTGTGCCAATGACTGCTTTAAAAAAAATTATTTAGTTCTGACAGTGGCCAAATCTATGCCCGTCTGAAGACATCTCCAAATACTTAACTAATGAACCCCTGCGTGAAGTGTCTAACCACTTGAAATTAACAACAAAAACAATAGAATCCATAATGCGTGGTATTGTACTTAAGAATTGTTGTAGTTGTTGTTTTACAGATTTGCAGCAACATTTGTTATTGTAATGAGGTAAATAGGTAAAACTCTTAATTGCTGACACATTCAATTTGTGGCACTTTTATGCAAATCTGCAGCCAATTGCGATCTTCCGAGACTCCCTTCATATTGGCGAAGAACTCTCAAAAGAGGAGAAGGAGCCTAACGCTTACCACGGATGGCAGTGATTATGTGTAAGTGTGTGTGGGTAGCTATTTAGTTAACATTTACATGAGTAGAACACAAAAGTGAGTGGGTATTATGGAAGGTATGGGTGAATCCACGAGTTTGGTAAGCAGCAAACTAAATTCCTGGCATCAAACAGAGGTACAAAAGAGGGAAAAGCTATGAATTTTAAGATACCAAATTTTGGGAGGGCCTATATTGTCAATTTTCTTCCAGGATTTCAGATCATAACAAATATCGGAATATTGCGTCATAATGGAATTTTTAATTTTCAGACAGCTTTTTCGTTGATATCTACTACGAACTTCAAATACGAAAGATTCTAAAGATGAGTTTAAGGAGCTAGGGGACTATATTGCGGGTTTTTCAGGGAGGGTTTATTATACAGTTGATTTAACTGTAAACTTTTTTGGAAAGCCAGGAATTACCGTTAGATGCATAATGAAGGAAACTCGACAGGTCCGATTAATTTTGATATGGTTGAATATTCCGAGAAAACCTTTAAAATATTAAACGTCAGCAGTACTTTTATATAGGGACATACCTGAACAAGGGCCTAAATATCCCATTTCAATTAGCCAATCAGTTGTTCACTTATTTCAATTTCCATTATTTTAATGTCGACAGAAAGACAATATTCGAACATTGAAAAGAAATATTTCTGAATTTATGTACCTTATAAGACTCCGAGGGATATTTTCAGGTCTAAAGGAATTACTTCATTTTTATAACTTCGATCTCTAAAAAGTCTAGGCTACATGCGATGATGTGTATTAATTTGAATAACTAAGTTCTATTTTTTTTAACATAATTTATACTCCTTAACTTCGAGTGGAACACCCCATACAACCGAATGTAATTATGTGATGGCGTTGTAATTCCAGTTGTTATTGAACAGCCCATTACAGCCAGTGATCGACTCATAATTGCTGTTGATTTGTACTTGAAATGGTACTCTTCACCCACATTTGATGTAACGCTCCAAAGAAACGCTCACTCTTTGCCTCACATCGAAACTGTAGACGATGATGATGATGCGGACGATAATGATAGAATATTATTCGATTCCAACAGATTGTAGTTTGCTGACTGACTGACTGCTGGCACTTAAGTGGTTTCTTGACGACTCGCTGACGAAGAGGTGACAAATGAAAAGAAGCGTTTATGACCACAATTAAATACGTAGTCTATTATGGTTTATTGATCACCTGTTGACATTTAGACGAAAACAAAACAACAACGCAATACAATAACAACAATTATATACGGAATCCGCAATGAATATGAGCATGTTATGCATGCATGTATGTATGTATTTGTTTATGTTTGTCTGTTTCCACAACAGATGAGTTTATTGAGAAACTGAAATCGATCCATAAAAGGAATTTAAGTGAAACACCTCAAAATACCAGCGAACCAACCCCAAAGAATTGAAAATCGGTGCGTATTTTGGAAAATGTCACCCACCGAAGGGGGGACGGGATTGGGGAAGCGAACGACCACCACCACCACCACCATCATTTTACACTGACTTGCATTGAATTTGTTCCACTGCCAGCGGCCATAATTTATGTATTTGTGGTGCAAAGCTGTGTAAAAATCATTGGCGTTTTGTTTTTCCAGCTTGTCTCCAAGTAATTTTGTTTCGATGCCTCATCGCTGGCTCTTCCATAAATGGCAAACACGCAATACGACCGCCGTCAATGTTCTCTTCTAAGGAACCAAATGCCAGAGCATGTCTTAATTACCAAATCGAGACGGAAAACCAACAGCTTGTGCTTTATAAGGGATACTTGTAAACTTGGTTCTATTTCTTTATTTGCTGTCGGTGACATTTCGGGAAATGAACTGTCGAATTCATGTTCCAGCCAACAAACTTGCAATCCAAGGCAATGACTGGCTTGGCAGTTGCAGTGACTTGTTGGTTTGCAGTTTCTCATTTCGATGGTTTACAGGAGAAGCAACTTAATTTATTGTCATTAAGTTGAAGGAAAAAAAACATTTAATAATGGATTTGACATAAACAATAGATCGAGAAAATAGAACAATGAGATAAGGTTTGGGGAAAAAGAAAGAGGAATAGAAGGGGCTTTTTGTGTTCTGCATCTAAAAGATATAAAAATCATCTACTGATGAAGGTAGTAATCTAAATCTATTAGAACATACGAATGAAAAAAATACTTTTGGAAATCCGGGCGGACACTTCGAACTACTGAACATCTAGAGGTACCGATATATCCAATAGTGAACATATATTGCATATTTCCTGCATTGTATCATTCTAAAACCTTAATCTGTAAAACGTTTAAAGTTGGTCTGTTATATGGAACTTGTATAAATTGAAAATTTGAAATATACAACCAGTGAGTTCATCTCAATACTCCAAAAAAACTGGAGGTCTTGTTATACCAAAATATTGAACTTTGCAGGAAGAGATCCAACATACTGGGAAGTTTTTAATACCCCAAATTCGTCGGGTACCATTTTAACCAATAAGCAATGCTTGGACTGACATAGACGAACTAGAGAAACAAGGTTGGAAGGACACTTTGTCGAATGATCGTTCAGACATATTGTCGAAATTTATTCGCATCGGAACATTTTGGATGTATCTCATTCCTTTTCGTTCATCTTCTCAAAATGCGCTATCCCGCAATTTTGCTCTGGATCATGTGACGCTGTACATGTCACTTTGCTCAGACTTTTCTCTTCCTAACTAAGCAAAATCGGTGTTGTATGTTTAATTTTTAGATAGGAGAAGAACAAGTTTTTTTCCTCATACGAATGTCATAAGCCTTTTTATAACCTACACCACATAGTGGTAAGGGTATTATGTCTTTGGGCATTTGTTTGTAACATGGAGAAGGACGAACCCTATGAAATTGTTGAGAATCGGTTGAAATTCAGATACAGCTCCCATATATATCTTCGTCCGATTTCGGGTGAATTGTGCACCAAATGGCTAATATCGGTTCAAACGACCTGAGTTTTGGTACATTCGACTGAATTCATCCTAGAAATTTGGTAAAAATCGTTTTAGATATAGTTATAGCTCCCATTTATGTGTTTCATCCGATTTGGGGTTTTGAGCCCCTCACATGCGTAATATGTACTCCACAATATTGATCTCTGGTACCAGATACCCGATACAGCCCGATATCCGATACCTCTGCTAAATTTTATCAAGATAGGTTCAGATTTGGATATAGCTCCAATATCTACCAATATCCACCTTTAGTCGATTTCAGGTTTATTGTGCACCAAATGGCTATTATCAGCCCAAATGAAGTGAATTGTGTCACTTACGACCGAATTCAGCCTAGAATCATGTATTTCAAATTTGGTGAAATCGGTTCCTCATATGCGTAATATACACTCCACAACATTGATATTTAGTACCAGATATCATATACAGCCCAGAAATACCTCTGCTAAATTTTATCGAGATCGGTTCTGATTTGGATATAACTCCTACATATATCTTTTTCCGATATAAGGTTTATTGTGCACCAAATGGCTAACATTAGCCCAAAAGGACTGTATTTTATCCGATCCAGCCTAAAAGCCAGTGCTTCAAATTTTGGAGAAAATCGGTTCTAACTCACATGTGTAATATGCACTCCACAACAATGATATTTGATACCGGACATCAGATACAGCTCGAAAATAATTCTGTCAAATTTTATCGAGATCGGTTCAGATTGTTATATACCTTCGATGTACATTTTTATCCGATTTTCCGGTTTTTGTCCCCCATATATGTAATATCAGCCCAAATTGGATAGGTTTTTTCATATTCAACCAAATTTTTCCATTTGTTGAAACTCGGTCCGGTACTAAAAGTACAAAAGCCTCCGTCAAATTTGTTGAAAATTGATTCAGAGTTGGATATAGTTCCCAAATTGTGACTACTCTAAAACCATGATACGCATTCAAATAAGGTTCATAGTTTTTTCTTACGGAGATCTACTATACACGCATAGTGGTTTAAGGTATCATATAATCGGCCTGTCCCGTCTATCGACCTTTCCTTACTGATTTCGTTTTAAAATCGTCACCCAATCCATTCCAGATTAAATACAAATAAATAAATAAACTCATGATATGTTAACTCTGACACCATAATTAAGTTGTTTAACTATTTAAAAATTTATGCACTATCGTATTTGATTTCCGACCTGTATGGCATAAATTTGCATTTCAATTTAGATTTGTATATTATTTATTGCAAAATAGATAATCAATCAAATTTCCAGCACACAAACAAAAAAACTGAATTTTTTTCATTAAATTTATTCTTGTGTATTTTCATAAAATAATAATTACAAAGCGTGTTGAATAATTGAATTGAATAATTAATTACAACAATCAAATCAATTGCATTGCATCGAAGTGCAATGAAGTGAAATGAAATGACTGGCATGCAGCAAATCAGACCCAGCCAGCAGCAACACCCATTGGACTTTCAATCAAAATCAGAAAACCAGCAACCGTCACTGTGATCGGCAAGAATCTTAGAATTTTCCATCGATTTGCTTACTACCCATCTAGAATTTGGATGAAACTCAAGGAAAACAACTCTTGCAGAAATCCAAAATTGTGAATTAAGCAACAAGGCGACGACAAGTTAGTTAACATTTCGTTCGGCAAATGGAAATTAATAAAATGTAACATCAACGGGGTCTCAACATAAACATGCTGATGGATAGATGTGGTGGACTCTAATGAACTGTAATTTTTCATGACATCTCAGACAAAGCCTCGCGGAATAAATTTTCAAAATTATGTGCCGTTTAAGACTTGAAAAGCGGTCGTTAGGCTTTTGTTAGTAGGTGTTTTTTAAATTGTGAGCTGAATTTTGAGTTCATTTCAAAGGGAGTTAAATACAGGTGACAAAATTTAAAATCTCAACTCTTTTTTTTATTATTCAAATTTAAAAATTCTCAAAATGTAATGCATCTTTGCATATTAAACACTTAGTGGCCATATCCCCATTGAATTTGGTGTCAAAAGTATCGAGTTCTGTTTACGTTTCTTCTTCTTCCAATAGAAAATTTCAGAATACAACAGCTAACCTTCGTTCAATTTTCATATTCATTTTTTTTTATTTTTGTCGTTTATGTTTAAGTTCAAGGTAACCCTGTCGCAATGTGTTAACGAGATAATAAATTGATGGTGATTTTTATTTTAGAAACACTTTTAAAGGCTTGGCTGGCTGCAACTGGATTGTCTCGATTGGTTAAGCCAATTTAACATTCCTTAGTTTTCAATAACAAAAAGAAAAAAAAAACGATGTATACATACGTTATTTTTTAAATAAAGTTATTTTTCCAAAAAAAAAAAGAATTAAAAAAAAGAAAAAAGTTTTGCCGAAACCCGGGATTGAACCGGGGACCTTTAGATCTTCAGTCTAACGCTCTCCCAACTGAGCTATTTCGGCACATGTGTGGTGATTGCCTAAGTGCCTATAAATACACACTGTGACACCATCGATGTTTGCGTTTGCTTTGCTGATACAATTCTCAGTGAATATATTTAGTTATAATTATATTTCCACAAACATACGTAGATACATACATACACAGGTTTTTTGTGACGTCGTTAAAACATTGAAAGCAAGTGAATAAAATCAATTCATTCTGTTAGATAAGAGGCTCTGTTAGCCAACATATTTGGGTGACCCTTAATATGGCTACAGAGGGTATATATCATTTGATGCGGTCAAAAAGTGCCTAGTCGAAATAACGGTTTTAGACCCTAGGTCTCTTTGGACCAAATCCGTTTCAGAACATTTGGAGTCGATCTAGCGATGTCCGTCCGTCTGTCTGGCTATTGCGCACAATAACTCTCGAAGGGAGTATCTGATTTGGTCCAAACTTGGTACATTGTAATATTTTTGCCAAACTTAGATCGAGTTCGAAGATGGGCAATATCGGTCCACTCCAACTTTGCAAATCCTAATATTTGCGTCAGTGCTAGGTCAGGTGTGAAAATGGAAAATATCGGTCCACTCCACAAATGGTCAAAATTTTGAATAATTACAACTCTCATAAAATGTCATGTAAGTGTCAGATTATCTTCAAGTTTCACACATCCCATTATTTATATTAACCCAAGGTCTGGTGTTAAGATTGAATATATCGGTCCACTCCTTCTGGTACCTCCCCCACAAAGGGTCGAAATATTGCAAAAAATACAAATTTTTTCAAAAAATTCCGATTATACTGCAACTTTGCAAATCCTAATATTTGCGTCAGTGCTAGATCTGGTGCGAAAGTTGAAAATATCGGCCCGCTCCTTCTGGTACCTCCCTCACAAACGCTCCAAATTTTAAATATCCATGAAGCTCATAAAAAGCGAAATCAACATCCGATTCCATTCCAAACATGGTACATCTCAATATTTTCATCAACACAAGATCTGTTATAAAGATAGTAGAGATCGGATCATTTCTTTTGCTACCTGCTCCACATAGGGTTCAAGATTTTGAAAGACAAAACGCTCAAAGAAAGCGAAAATCCAACTCTCTTTAAATTTCACACATTCAAACATTTTTCCTAACACAAGATTTGTTGTGAAGATGCTATATATCTGCGAATCCCTTCTGGTACCTCTCCCACAAAGGGACACAATTTTCAATACTTTTATCTGTCATAAATTGCGAAACCACTCAGCGATTCCTTACAACTTGCTATATCTAAATATAAGTCTCTCAGCCAGAATCCTGAGATAAATATGGAATTTAAGATTTCCCATAAATCAGATATAAATGCTCGATTTCCTTATATATTCATAATAATATTTACATCATATTTATTTAGGTCCGATATGAAATTTCAATATCCCTTTCTTCTTTCAAAAACCACTCCATAGAGGGTCAAGAGTTTGAAAATTCATAACAGAAGTCAAAATATTTTTAAATTATCGAACATTGGCTGAGGGTATACATCTCTCGGTAAAAAACCGACCGATACTTTTTTACTTATTTTTTTTTTTTTTTTTTTTTTTTCAAAAATCGGTCAAAACTTCAATTTTGGTTCTTTGCGAAAATCTTCTCCTAGTATTAAAACAGGTAGATTCTTTGAAATACAAAAAGTCTAAATGTATATTTATATGAGGAATATACCAAGAAAGGTATCAATCATCGTACTATAAGGATGTAGAACAGCTTTGCAAAACTACAGAAATACACACCTGAGGCCAGACCCGCTTCCTGTCAAATTTGCATGCAACAAGTTTGTATGCGACAGCATTGGAACAAAAAATAGTAGTGACCAGGAGACCAAATTGTTGCAATTAGGCGGCAATTATTAGAAGGAACATTTTAAGAGCTTCCAATTAGCTTTAAACCTTAAATATACGAGAACATTAAATATTTAATGTGTACCTACCATCGTTTTCTTTAATTATACAAAATTAGGTCAAATTCACATCCGTTTGTATGTTTTGTTTTGAGAAATAAAATGCAACAATCCAAGGTGTTGTCCGATTTTGGTACCGATGCCGATGCGAAGATGATGCTGATGATGGCGAGGGCATGTGTCAATCATTTTCTTTTCAATTTTTCGGAGTTGTTTACGTGAGAAGCGATATTAACAGCTTTCAGTTGCTTATTAATATGTCAATCAAGATTGGCCATAGACTTCTGCACACTCACACACACACACATGCAGACGTACCTTCAAATGATAAAAATCTATGACTGGATGACACAATGAACAACATACTCGAATTATTGGAGGTACGTGAGTATGGTGGTGGTTGGTGGCTCCATTGAGATGTGGACGTTGCGACTCCATTAATTTCCCAGTCTCTGCTGCCTTGTGAACTTTACTCTTTTCGCCGAGATTGTCATTCGGTTGCACATTTGCAATGAATGCTTAAATTAAATTGATTCCCAGATTGCCAACTTCCAGGCCGTGCCACTGCCAGCGGCATCGTGTAATACAAGGAGTCCCTTAAATGAAGTAACCGCTCATTCGAATCTGAAACGAAACTCGGCGAATAACAATAATTCGTTCGCTGTGTGACATGTTTACGGCAAATTGTCAAGCGGAATGACATCATCACTGGCGAACAAGAAAACAAGATCGATGTGATCTGATAGCGAGAAGTTAAATGCAATTTTGTTGTGAGCGCGATATAGCCTTTGGCTTTGCCATTATGACGGCATAATTACATACATGCTGCCGGACGTGCGATGGTTTCGATTGACACTCGTCAAGATAGTTTTTATTTGGGTGTTGGGAAATTTCTAAAAAAAATCAAAACCATCATAGCAATGTTATTCAATATTTACTAATTTTAATATGTCTCTTAAATTTGGAATAGGAGAGATTTTTTTACAATATTTTTTTAAAGAATTTCCTTAGATTCTTTTAAAAAACTTTGTGACCAAAAAATCGTTAATGTTAAAAAATATTTGGGGGTTAATATTGTTACGAATATAACTTTAGATTTAAGTTAATTTAGATGAATTCCGTTAATTTAAGAATTTGAATTGTAACGTAAATTTCTACTACGCAGTTTATTTGAATAACTTCACAACAACAACTACTGTATAGATTTTTCTACATCCTTCCATTTCCTCTTTCATTGTCTATTTTGTTGCTGACGTACAATTCTTGTTAAACGTCATCATTGATGATCGCTTAATTCCTCTTTCTTTGTTACCCCCTCGCCTGTATATGTGTTGTTGTTATTGCTCAATGTAAGTTTGTATGTGTTCGTTGCATTGGTAGATTGTTCGTAATCTAGGCGTTACCAGATCGTCTAGAAACTTCTGTAGCGACAGGCGAGGCTCATATAAATAGGGGAAATGGAAAGGCAGTTAGTCAGTTGTGAATCAGATCGCGAATTGAAACCGTCGAGTAAAGTAAAGTGCAAAGTAAAGTTGTGTGAATAAAATCATTGTAATAATCGTAATCCGAAAGAACCCGCGTTTTATTTGGTACGAGCTGTATTGGGAAATAAAACAACGTCTACACGGGATTAAGTAAAATCCAAGAACGTAACAATATTTTTAGTGACCTCATAGTCAAGTGTTAATTGTCTTTAAAAATATTTCTCAAAAACTTCCGGCCAATGATCGTGGAATTTTTAAATTTATTTTCAAGGACCTCCTGGTTAAGGTCTTCCCAGATATATACAAACTTTTTATAAATATTTTCTAAACGTCTTCCTTGAAAAAGAGTATCGGACAAAAATTGAGTATTATCAACAAAATATTTTTTGGATATCGCGAAAATAAATTCTGAATTTTTTTTAAATCTTAAAAAAGTTTAAAAGCTTCAAAATAGTTTGAATTTTGAAATACTATTTTTTAAGGAATGCATTCTTTAAAATCGTGAATTTTTAAAACACTTTAGAATCTAGAAAAAAAATCGTTGGTCTGATATAGTTTTGGTTCTCCTGACCTGAGAATCTCATAAAAAATTGTGGGTCTGAAATAAATTTTTGGTTCTTCTGACCCAATGGAAAAAGAATACTTTTAAATGACTACCCAAAAAAATTATCGTTTTAAAAAAATTTACTACTTTTGGAATTTGTAATTAATACAAAACATACCTTTTGTATGGTCAAGACAGAGGGTATATATTTATCGGAATCCGACTACAGATTTCCAACTTAGTAAAACTCATCACGGAGAAGAGTAGCTTTTATTTTGAGATTGAGTCCAATGTTATAATACCTTCCATTTGGACGAAATTGTAGATTTTTTCCGAAAATGTATGACCGGCCATAACATCAAGACCCGATGCTGTATTATTTCGAAAATCCTCCACAAACATACTTCTGTACAGACATGCTTACATTTGTTGAATAAAATGTTAAACTAAGAAAAATTGCAATATCATCTGCCGCTGATGTACTCGATGTTCAGAGCAATAAAGTAGGCAAAATATTAACTTTATTTGCAATGTGACAGTTACACTGCAGAACAACTGCTCTAATGCTACATGAGAATGGCAACATATCTAGTATTACACTGGGGACAATTTATGTAAGTACAAGTGGCTGTGAGGCAGAGCATCTAACGCTTTTTTCAAAGAGAAATGTACAAATTACTGCATATTTTCACTCTTGTCCGTATTCACATTTTCCACAGTGTAAATCAAATGCGATGCCCTTTTTCCCCGACATGCAAATAAATGCAAATACAGAAATGAACACTGGCTGGGATAATTTAAACTCCCACTACCATCCACCGATAGAGTGTTCCCATGCGCACGTCCATCAAACTGGGGTCTTGTTGAAATGCCTAGCGGACAACGAACGAATTGACTGAATGACATTCTGGCTGACAGCAATTAATCTTCCAACTCATAAATTAAATATTTATGCAAAACTCTGTTCATTGTTGTACTGCGATGATGGGGGCATGCAGAGGTGGATGGTTGTATGGATGATGGCCAGATTAGTTTTGATTTATGACTTCATTCGACCATCGATGCCAAATTCAATGATTTCTGATTCATTGCGACTGAATGATCTCGGCAGTTACTCTTCTTGATCTGTGTCGTTTGTCATTTTTATTTTCAGAGCCAAAATGCAATTGGAGCTCATCGGACCTTTGCGAAGACATCGTTTTCATGTTCTGGCCGACCGGCGGGTTATTATGCAGACATTGAGACTGGGTGTCAGGTAAGTTCAGTTGTTGTGTAATTCGATATTTTTGCCAAAGTTGTTTAATTCGAAATCTTGAAATTTAAAAACTATAAAAATGTAATTTCCACAAATCAGATGATATGATGAACTCTTTTGAGATATTGCCCTCCCAAATGAAGTTCTTAAATTGTCGCCTTTGTTCCAACAGGTTTACCATATGTGCGATGGCTTGGGAAGACAATTCAGCTATTCCTGTCCAAATACAACGTTATTCCAACAGCGTATGTTGATTTGCGACCACTGGTACATGGTGAACTGTTCGAAAGCAGAAAGCGATTACACAGCCAATTTGCTGATAGGTGAGCCGATGAAACGACAAAATCATTTCATCAATTTATTCAACTCATTATTACTTTGCAGGTCAGCGGGATAAACCGTTCGTTAACGAAGAAGAAAATAATTTACGAACACCTCGACCAGATTTGTTAGATCGGCCCTATGCTCCCGACTATTCAGGCGAATCGTTTAGAAATCAATATCAAAAGGTATGACAGCACATTTCATATTCAAATCGACCACTTTAAATGCACCAACATCTTCTCAATTCCAGTCGCTATCTTCCATATTGAATCAGATCTATGACAACGATGCCCAGAAGAAAGAGAAATCCTTGCAATCGACTGCAAATCAACCCAATCAACCGGCAGGCCAGCAAAGATGGAAAATACCACCACCAAGTCGTTTAATTTTACCACCTGCCTACGAACCTCAGATACCAGAAACGTTCGTAACCAGCACTGCCAGACCGCCCACTAGTCGCAACAGTTACTACAGCCCGTCTAGTACAACAACAGTGAGACCCTCCACCCAACGGACCGTTACCGCCAACAGTCGTTCGCAGGGTCTGAAATTTAACGGCGTTGCCGCTCTTCACAATCGCAATGATGAACATCTGCAATACGAACACGATGATCTCGGCACCAGTCACAGTACCCGGTACAACACCTCGGCCGATTTTAATTCCAATGAAGATCGAAACATCAAAAATCGTCAGAAAAATACTCAAAGAAAAACTACTACCACCACAACAACAACGACGAGAGCGCCAACAACAACAACTACGACCACCGCAAGGACGACAACAACAACAAGGACCACCCTGAGTCCCAACATAAAAGTTCCCTCAAAAATCTATGAGCCACCATTGCTATATCCCATCTACAATTTGGAGGAGTCAAGTCCAACAAAAGCAGCAACGACCACGGTCAGACCTCTGTTCAAAGCCTCCACAGCATCACCATTCATGACACGACAGACCACAACCACACCAGCACCCTTTACAACCAGAGCATCGTCGAGGGCAACAACGATGGTCGGCAAGCCGTTTACAAGAGCTCCCACTTCTTCATCAACCACTACAACAACGAGAGGTTCGAATCGCTACGATGCCGATAAGCTAAGTAAAGAGATAAGGACCCCAGCTCCTGCCCAGGGTTTCAAGGCTCCCACACCAAGACCCACATCGAGAACGAATTACAACACCACAAAAACATCCATAGACAATGTCCCCTCCAAACATCTACTACCCCCCTTGACGGATTTCATACAACACGATGTGGCCACAACACAGGGACCACCAATCTACTACGAATGGAAGGTACCCTCGGATGGACTGGAACCACCAAAGAAAGAAGCTCCAATTGGTGTGGATGGCCGAGAATACCCCGAAACCATAATTGATTACAACTCCATCAGCGCCAGTGGCAATTTCATTCCCATCAACAATTTTGGTATCGATCAGACAAAAACGAACAACAACAGAGACATATCTCGAACGCCCGCGTCCAGGTCCATTAAAGAGACTGGTCAGCCGACCAATAATATTGCCACGACGAGACAAAAAGTTGCCACCGCATCTACCACTGCCCGCCCACCAACACCTTCGACAAGTGGCCCCGTTATGCCAGAAGACATATTCCAGATACGCAAAGAGCTGTCGGTGCCCGAGTATGCCTTTCCTTTGGAAAACATCGGCCGTACCGGTTACCTAGCCACAGATGTGTACAACTCGTTCCAATTGAAGATACCCGAAAGGCGTTCAGACACCGATGAACATCTCCATTGGTTTGGTGAAAATCCCAAGTGTCCAGAATGCCATCCGTCCTACGTAATACCCGGTACCTGTGAGCCATGTCTACGAAGATAGAAGTCAATTCCGAAACTTCCCTCGTGTAAATTACAAGTATTCTCCAAGTAAATAATTTAAAATTCCATTGCGAGTAAATTTCATCGAATTTGGTGGATATTGGTTAGATGCCCCTGCCACAAGAAATGTCCCACAATATGGTTCACCCACATTCCCCACATTACTGTTAACTATTTTAAGTTATATACATGCCTGCATCCACACACACGCACCTGCACCCTCTCTCGTATTTGTAATTCCATTCCATGTTAGTCTAACCACCACTGCAACCTATTTCAAAGACAGTTGTCAAATCCCTGACCCTGTTAGGGTTGTGAAACTAACCCCCCCTATGTACATACAGACAACAAAAGAACGAACGAACGCGAAAAAGACAAATCCTCTTGTGTACATAAGCTGTGTACCTTATACACACACACACATTACAATCCATTTGTTTTTACATATGTAAGAGCACATCTTGTAGTTTTAATTATCTATGTACGTATGAGTATGCATATCGAATGAATACTATCTACCTAAAATGATATACAAACAATTATGTGTACTTCAATTCTATCTATTAAGATTTTTTTTGTTAATAAAATTAAAAAATAAAAATTATATACTTATAAACATATGTGTTATTTTGGTGATTATTTAATTGTCTGGAAAAACAAATAAAAAACATTAAGCTCGGTTGGTCCGAACTTTTAATACCCTCCACCTTAGGGTAAAGGAAACATTATGACCCACTAATACCAGTTTTTAGACATATCCCAGGGAAAATGTGGCGAAAATCATCAAAATACCGAATGTCGGGTCGGCTGTATGGGGCTATACAAAAACGTGGACCTATACATACAATGTTTCGCCAACGGTGCTAGAACCCATTAGGACCCACAAAAAACAATTTTTAAAACAAATCTGCAAAGAAATGTGGCAAAAATTATCAAAATACCGAATATCGGGAGGTACCGTTATATGTGAGCTATACCAAAATATGGACCTATACATACAATGTTTCACCACCGAAGCTAGAACCCATTATAACCTACAAATATCAATTTTCAGACAAATCAACGAAAAAAAAGTGTGGCAAAAATCATCAAAATACCGAATATCGGAAGGTTCCGTTATATGGGGACTATACCAAAACGTGGACCGATATATCTCAATACCAACAATACTAGACACAATACAAATTGTTCTGCTAAATTTTGACGCTCTACGTCATATAATGTGAGCTGTATCATGATTTCAACCGACAGACGGACATCGTTAAATCGACTTAGAATTTTATGCTGATTATGGATATACACCTAAGTCTGTTTTTACACGGTCTTTTTGTACACGGTTTTGATATAACACGGTTTGAAAATCGAATATTTTTAATTTTTTTACACTATTTTATTCCATTTAGCACGATTTGAAATTTTATGTACTTAAATTTTTTTTGTCAAATTTAATTTTTCCGAAGCTGGTCAAGCAAATGTGAATAGCACTAATTTAGGGGAATTCCGTTTATGTGCATACAATAAAATTTACTGGTCAGAGCAACTGAAACGTGTTAATATTTTGTGAACTGTCATTGCAATAAGACGTATTTGGTAAAAAAAAATAAAAAAATTAAAAATTCTTGTTTTTCACTAATTTTAATAGGTTTTAGAGATTAGGAACAAATCACCCATTTTTGTATAAGATCAATGTCTATTTTACACGGTTTTACACGGCTTCTTCTGGAACCAATCTACCGTGTAAAAACAGACTTAGGTGTATATACTTTATGGCGTCTACGATGAATATTTGGGAATATTTGCCCTCCTTCTAAGGTGGAGGGTATAACAAAGCAGTAATGTAAAAAAGGAGAGACATTATTAATTTCCCCCCAAGCCATAGAGACTAATTTTTCACAAGTCCCAATATATTTTTTTATGCCGAATTAAAAATACATTTCTGTAGACGTTATTGTATGATGGCCAATTTTTAAATATTTTCACCTATGTCCTATTTTTTGTTTTTTAACTTTTGGTACAAAGACTCGGCACTTTAGGTTATGTTAATAATTTTTTTTAATGCCTGTCCGAGAACAGAATTCAACTCAAGCATTTCTTCACATCTTCCCATGAACATATGGAAAATTCTTTTAATTTATCCCTATGTTCTAAGAAAACAACGACATTTCATTAAAATCTTGGAAGTTTTATTAAATGTTTCCATAAATGTAGTAAATATTTTTTTTTTCAATTAACAAACAAATGAAAATGTTTAAATAGTTGTGGTGTTGTGTGTATGTAAAATATGTGTTTTTTTCGTTTTCTTTTTTCTTTTCTTTTCTTTTAATTACAAAAATGCTTAGTTTTTACATAAATGTTTGGGTCAAAGTATTTAAAATTAAATTCATTCATAAATTCCATAGAAGAACTCATTTCTTTCTGTTCTGACATCGATGATGACAGGCATTTTCGCAAAAGTAGAAGGAAAACAAAATCAGAGATTTCAATTAAATATTTACACTAAAATGCACACTAATTGTAGAGAATATAAAAAATATGTCAGATATAAAGAGAGACAGCTGATACAAGTTTTGTTTTTTGATGATTTTCTTTTTTACACTAATTTTTTTTAACTTAATAACCGAATAGAATAGTCTGTGTATTTACTCCAATGTGTGTTTAGTTTTTTTTTTTGCTTTTCTTTACTAATATTAAATTCCATAATTAACAACAATTTAAGGCACTTTCCGAAATGATAGTAGTCTATATAATTTAGTTATAAATATATGTTCTTAGGGGGTTTCCATTTGATTTGTGATCCTCTTTTTGTACATCTCCTCACGCTGTCTCCGTCGTAGCAAAGAAACATAACTAACAGTTCCAAGGCTGAGTCCCCATCTCCGTGGTGACATACGGTATTCGAGATTCCAATTCGTACGGTTCATTAGTGGGGGCCTGCTGAACATGGCTTTGTTCATTTGCAAGAGCACTGCCTTTAATTTGTGATTTTCGTTTTCTCTTTTTGTTTTTGATTTGGGGTTTTTCTCTATCTTTTTAACTTGAACATTGACTAGCATTGCTTAAAATTACAAATATTCATGCGACTGAATATTCGAGAATAATAAATTCTTTTCAAATACACCTTCAGCTCCTTTTGTTTTGGCCAAACAATTAATTGACTAAATATTGCATTTGTTGGAGAGTTGTCCCGATGCGATTGTAGGCTGAACAGGATCATATAGATAAACGCTGGGTATCCATGATCTGTTGGATTGAATTATCGTTCTGCATTTTTTCCACGCAATAGATTTACATTTATTGGCTTGTCCGGATGAGCTGCAAATCATTTCCAAAGTAGAGTCCTGTGCTTCCATTGACTGGGCCACAAGTGCCACTTTGTGGGGTATGGTAATGTCAACGCCTGTAACAACTGCAGCATCATGTCGACCATGGTAGTAGCGATTCGTCAAATAGCCATCAACATAGATCTAATGGGAAAAATAAAAATTGAGTTATTAAAATGGCATTTATATTTAAAGCATAAGTTCGTACCTCATATCCTGCAATACCACAGCAGTCGTGGATAGTCCACTTAATATAAAGGGATGTGGCACCAAGATCCTGAACTTCGGTAATTGTGACTGGAAAACTTTCGCGTGAACAAAGGGAAGGTTTGGGCATGCACGGCTTCTGAAAGTGAAGGGAATCTATTAAATGTTTTACGATGAAAAGTTATTCTTCGAATATACGAATAATAACGACTAAATCATTTAAAAGAAGGCTTAATGTTAAGTAGGTTAATGCCATTGTTGTTGTTTTTTGTTTTTATTAGTGGAAAACAGATGTCTATGTTTTCGAAGGAGTGAAGTGGGGAAGACTATAGACAGCACATTTTTTTCGTCAAAAAAGCAAAAATAACCCAAGACAATAACTAAGAGGACTGGCGAGGATTGGTGGATCTATCCGAAACGGTAGTCTATTCAGCTTTTCCTTTTGACAATGTAATGTAATTTTCTCATTATATATATAAATATTAGTTCTTAAAATAAAAAAATGGGATAAAGTCTGCTTTTTTTTTTAAAAAAAACAAGGGTATCAAAAAAAAAAAAAAAAAAAAAAATATAGTACTCCGAAGGCTTAATTCTTGAAACCAAAATTAAATTTTGTACTCGACACAGAAAAGAGTTTAATATTTGTCTCCTCAGAGTTAGATGTGTTAGAACCGATACTCCAAATTAAATTTTTTCCAAAAAAAAAGGTGGTAAAGTTAACATCTCATGAATTATGGGTCTGTTCCCTATGACGATACGAATGAGAATGCGAGAGAAAAAAACACCAATTCTTTCATTTTTCCAATAAAACAAAAATTTGAAAATTATTTTTTAAATGGCTTTTACATTCATATCGTCATATAAAAACTTTCCCCATATGTAGATATTTATAAACTCAAATACGATTAACCATAGAAATTATGTTTTCCTAAGGAATATGAGGCAACATACCTTTACTGGATTACATACGCACCGTGCATGGTCCATGGCTTCCAAGTCCATTATTAGTGAGTCAATGAAACATTTCTGGAAGTAAACGATACAGAATTTAAGTAAAAGTTTCTCTAACAATTTTTTAATTCATCGACACGACTTACAAACTTGCCAGCCTCTAAGGACAGTTGCTGAGATTGAGTCGTGACTTTTTTCTCATCAGCCTCAGTCCAGCCATAAAAATCTTTGTGACTTCGATTCTTACAACGTTCAGCACGTTTTTCCTTTTCCAATTCGTCGTATTCTTCCTCCCACTCATGATCACCATTTGCAAGGGTTGTAGTCCGATTGTTTGTGGGTTCATTTACTTCAGTATAGGGTGAAATGGTTTTGATGTTGAAATCAAATTTCTGGTCTGGGCTCAATAGTATTTTCTCTTCCTCTAAATTATTTTCATGTGGGTTATTATTGTCATACTGATAGAGACTGGAGTCACGCTTTATCTCATTTAACAGTTTTTCATATTTTTCCTGAATTTGATCCATTTCTGGAGGGTCAATAAGCTTAGTATCCTCTGCGATGGGTGCATGTTGTTGTTGCATAGATTCAATTACATCTTTGTCAAATTCAATTTCCTCTTTAGGTTTATAGTCGATATCATCGGATGCCTTATCGTGAAATTCTGACTTCACATCAGCAGCCATATTTTGTTCGGCAAATAATTCATCTTGTTCAATTTTATTGCTTTGAGGATCTGTTGTACATTCCTCTATTATATGGTGCTCTTCAGAATAGCAGGTTTCCTCAAATATTAGTTCATCATTTTTTAGTGCAGATTCATTTGAAAAACTATGCTTTGGGTCCTTAGAATTGCAACACAAAGGACACCGATCTGGACCAATTGCCAGAGGCATAATCAAACCCTGTTGTATGGCCAAAAGTGTCATGAAATAATTGCAATATTGGCATGACTGTGGTTTGTTGTTTGTAGGACATAAGGATTTTTCCGGAGTATTGGGACAATGACAATCATTTTCTTCTTCAGTTGTTGTGTCGTTGAGAGAACTCGACAATTTTTGATGTTGTTCACAATAATCCTCATCAGAACGGGGTGATTGAGAATCCTCTGACTCTTGTTTGTGTTTATCCAAAAGAATTCGAAGTTGCGAACATGGATCACATTTATCTACATTTACTTTTTGCACTTCCTTTAGAGGTTGCTTCGATAACAGTTTGGGGTGTGAGTTTTTAGGCTGCTGAGTTTTGTTGCGAGTGTTGTTTTTTCCCGTCTCGGGAGATTCCATTAATAAATGAATCATTTGGTGTAATAATTTCAAAATCTTTTCATTTGAGGCCACGGTGTCCTCTAGTTGGCTTGTTTGTGAACTACACGAGTAATATTCACAACTGGCCCTGGCTTCCGTCATTGGCAAAGTGGGCTGCAAACGCTGTGGCCTTGGTATTGTTACACATTCAGGTTGAGCAAAAAAATGTATATCTGCCGGCATACGTTTTGAATTTAGAACTAATCTGAGAGGAATATGATCGGAATTGCTAGAGGAAGAGCTGCCAGACGTTTCACATGTACTCTCAGTTCCAGCCGAACAACGTTGTGGGGAACTGATTTCTCCATTCACAAGAATGGGCAGACATGAACAATGATGGTAGGCAAATGGTAGACCAATTGGAGATTGATATGAACTCTTGGGTGATTGTTCCATAAATTGATAGATCGGCTGTGTTTGGATTTGTTCGAAGGGGCTTGAAGGCTGCTGTGGTGTATTTATATTCTCGTTATTTCGGTTAAAATTAGTTTCGGAGGACGCTGCGATTTCTGTGGAAGAAGAAAGAAAAAAAAATTAGCAAAAAATGCTGAATGAAGAATTAAGAGCCGCAAGGCTGTAATTTTATTTCAAAAACCTAAGAGACTTAAATAAAACATTTTAAATATATCACTTTTAGCAAAACCCGCCGATTTATTTATTTTAGTTTTCTATTAAAATAATTTTCAGATTTCATTAAACATTCTGCTGGACAAAAAACGTGTGGAACCCGGTCGATCTGGTTTCAATTCCCTAACCTCCAACAATGGAACTTCTTCGCCCCGCCTGGGATGGTGTAAAAGACGCCCATTCACTTGCCACATTTCAAAACCATACAACTCCAAATGTTTGGCTTCGACTTTTTCACGACACGGACAGATATCAAAGTACGAAATTTGACTACAAATCGATTGGATCTCATCGAAATCTTCGAATATTGTCCCTCGATTACGACATTTGCAAACCTTCAGTTTGCTGTGTTTTAAGACATCCTCTAGACTTGAAGTCGCCCTGGGTGTCCAGGCGCAAAGACAACAACCACAATTACCGGGACAGAATACCGTACCGTCCTCATCAACCAGAGGACTGGGATCAAAGCGACATTTGATGCATACCGCCACATCTTTATGTTGTGGCAGGGCCATGCGATACAATTTAGGAGGTTTAGATTTTATTGCCTCCTTCGATTTGGCAAAGATGTGATCGCTTAAATCGCAGGCACATTTCTTTTCTCTTTGGCAGAATGAAACTTTGGAATGTTGTTCAGTTTGTAAATCTTCAAATTGGAGCTTCTGCCGACCACAGTTGCAAATTTCTGGAATTTTAACTCCCATTGCCTTGGATATTTTGTCTTTGTTTGGATTTAAAGGGGCTTGGATGTCTAAAGCATTCTCAATTTCTTTATTGGAGGTAGAACATCTAACATCATCAGTAGTATGCTTGAAGCTAGTCTGACTTTCAAAGGGCTTTTCATTTTGCCTTCCCCTCAAAGATCCTAGAGAATTAGTTCCCTGCAAACGGCATGGGTGTTTGGTATTACATAAGGCTCCCTCTGATTGTGATATTTTACAAAAAGCTTCCTTCCATCCGAGTTTACATTGACATAAAAAAGTTTCTTCGGATTTGGGGGAAAACTGACTGCAATTTGGAGGTAAACTATTTTGGATTTCAATTTCCGTCAAAGATTCACAGGAATAAAACATGTCATCTTCCTCATTGGTTACTGGCTTCATAGGTTGTTCTTTGGGATCTTGATCACAGTTCCTTTCCTTTTTCTTTATTTTTGGTAGGTGAATATCCAAAGGAATTTCAAAATTAACTGGTTTCAACTTAAATCTTTGACGATGCTTTTTATATTTGGTTTTCCCTTTAGAATCACGTTTTAGATAGCGAAAGAGGTCCTGGCTCAAAATTGCAAGTTGTAATAAACAACCGCGAAAAATGTGTGCATCTTCCATGCACTCATAAACTTTGGACATGTCAACACTTATTCTATCCTTTATTCCCTTAGATCTGCAATGGCCATACTCACGATATTCCAAATCTTCGACAGATTTTTGAGTTTCTTTATCGAAATATTCCTCTTTCTCCGAAGATTGTTGCGATGAATCTTGATTCATGTTGGCGATTTGATTACGAGGACAAGTTTCGCGAGTACAACAAGATTTGGAATTCATTACGAAGCCTATTGTTTGCAAATTCGACAAGAGATTTGAATGGATAACAAAAGAAAAACAGAGATTTTATTTCACAAAAAAAGTTGAACAAATACTGAGAAATTCTTTTCAGTTTTCAAAATTTTCGAAAAACAATGACTTTTGAATTACGTTTGACAGAATGTTCTAAAGTTGGATTTACAGGGGTGCATTTCAATTATGCAGAACCTACCAGTTGATCCCTATTTATGCTAGATAATCGGGATACTGTACTCAATTTTTTTTTAAGAGAACAAATTTAAAAGGATTTGGAAGTTAGGCTTTTCTTTTGTAACCCATGTGAGGTTCAAGGAAAAAAGGGAGTTGAATGTCATAAAATTAACTTTTCCCTAATCCCCTATCTTCTACCCCAAATCCCACTTTTTACCGGCAAACTGCAAGATTTTTAACCATTGTTGTAAGAACCAGTCTTCAAACAAAAAACATTTAATATCTTTTAAAAACTCTTGTGTATTCTTTCATTCGAATTCACCTAAAACACACTAAAATTTAAAACCTTTTAGTGTTCTTTTAGTTGGAAGTTCCAAAACTGTCGAATCTCAGCTAAACTTCGACTCAACAACAATGACTACATTCTTGACTTCGTAAACTGTGAGTTCGAACAGCGATCTACACATCGAATTTAAGGATTCGAGTTTTATCCATTAGCCACATTCATTGATAGAGTATAAAGAACCGATTAGTACTCTTCATGACCTTCAAGATCAATTTTCAACAAATCCAGAATAATCTCGGCTCACCAGTGTCCAAAATATAAATTGCAGGAGCGGGAGATATAACCATTAGCCCTTCTTAACAATTCTATGACATTCTCTATGCCCAAATCCCCAACACAATTTAGTATTTAATTAAAATCAGTATCGATTACAATTTATTCATCTTTCCTCATCAGGACCATCACAAATTAAACGATTGCTTCGTTTACCACAATTTTTGGAATTTCCAATGAATTTGGTCTCTCGACAGGATAATAAACGGTACAATAGAATTGAGATTCCATGTTCTTGGTATGGAAAGACATCAATTGTTCATTTATCTGTTCTTCTATTTGGAAGAAGTTCTAAGGAGAGACCAAAGGATACATGAGAAGGACAACAATATCAACAACATTCAAAACTACCCACCGAATTTAAATGTGGTTTGAATACATCCTGCACTATGTGCAGACAGGACATGATCTTCACAAAATCTTCATAACTTGCGGGGTTAATTTTATTCATGGTATTTTCCCCACTTCCACGTGTTTCCGAAAAGACCACTAACAATTCCAAATCTTCGCGAAACTTAAGATCCTGCAACCAGCAATTGTAAAAATTTTGATGGCATTCAGAAATTGTTCTCTTAGCTGTGGGAGCAGCAGTTGTAATTGTGTCGAGAAATTGCCTTAGAGAAAGTGGTAATTTCTCAGCACTTGAATAAATGAGGAAGTCCTCAATGACTTGGACACAATTGTCACATTTTTCCACCACCACTACTTCGGTTTCTTTATCAACCATTTCAGGTCTGATTTGGCATTCAATGGCAATATCAACATGTCCCCCACTTAAGGCGGTAGACTCCTCTTGCAGAGAATGGAAGCTTCCATAGGACACACTCTGTTGCAATGTCTCAGAATCATACATTTTCAATTGGGAGCTATTGCGGAATTTTCGAGCATTTTGCATTTTGGAAACAATGCGTTTGATGCGGCTCGAAAGACTTCTATGCTTTCTGCGTGTCTTTCGTAGTTTCAAAATGAATTTCTTATTATCTCGTTTCGGAAAAGGATTACTGTCTTTCACATTTTCAGGTTGGTTTGGTTGTTGGGAAAGTTTGCGTAATTCTGAAGGAACTTCACAAATGGGTTTCTTCTCTTCATTGGAACAAAAGGGCAATGGTTTTCTGGACGCAATCAACTGTGGTACCAAAGCCACGCCCACTGTAAATGACACATCTTCAGATTTTAGATTCGACTCAGCCTTTCTTTCTTCTTCTTCTTCGCTCTGATCTTGGCCAGAGAGCACGGCCTCAAGAGATTTTGTCAACTTCATTGGCAATGGTGTTTCTAAGGTCTTGGGACTAAAGGATTCTTTGATTGTTTCAGTAGACAATTGTGTTTCGGATAATCTTTGATTTTGGCTTAACTCCTCGTTCCGGATACCTTTATTATTAGCAATACTTGACGCCTTGCCATGACTTACCTCTTCATCATCTTTCAAATCGCCATGCAAAAGAGTATCCGCCAACTTTTTCACATCTCGGGCCACGGTTTGAAATTGTTTTTGGGTGGGGAGCATTTTTTCACATTCCTGAAATTTGGAAAAGAAAGACGTTGCATTAGCTCCATGTCTACCTTGTGGTCACACAACTGGGGGGAGGGACTCACTACTTACAGACATGTGCCTCAAGGCATTACCCAAACCTTTGCTGGCTGTTTGCAGATCCTTGACGTCCTCGCGCTTGAAACGCTTGGACGGTGTATCGCCCAACTCATCGGCCAAACTGTATCCCTCTGAACGTTCCAAACGTTTTTCAAGTTTTTGGCAGATCTCATCCTTGGTCCGGATCTCGTCGGTGAGACAGCGTAGCTTTTCCTCACAATCGCGATGGGCATTCTGCAGAGTGTCCACCTGCAGCTCCAATGTGGCCACCTCTTCTCTCAGCTCACCGTTCGTCACCTCGATGTGCAGGTACTCCTTCTTTAGGTCGAATATTTGATTGCGCATCACATCGAGTTCGGTCTTGGTCTGGTTCTCTGTTTCATGCTGCAACTTGCGCATGAACGCCAGTTCGTCCATCAGACTCTTGTTGCGTTTCTTTTCGACATCCAGAGCTTCGGTGAGGGGCTTTTGTTGCTCCTTCAGTTGCTCGTGTTGTTCTTTGAGACGCTCGAACTCGCTGACCAAGCCCTTGTGTTCCTCGACCAGTTTTTGGTGTTCTTTTGACACTTTCACCAGACAGGTCTTAAGGCCCTGTTCGGTCTCCTCAAGTTGGCAAATCTTCTCATTGGCCGAGCGAGCATCTTCGCGCAAACAGTCTTGCAATTTTTGTATTTTCTGTTTCAGGGATAGCTCCTTGGAACGGAACTGTTCCTCACGTTCTTTGTACTCCCGTTCGAGATCCACCCAATGGGAATCGGCTGATTCCATGGCGGCATAGTGGCGACTATTCAATTCCTTGATTTGATGGCGAAGACATTTGATCTCCTCCTTCAGATAGTGAATTTCACGCTCGTGACAGTCGGGGGAGCGGCTCTGTTCTCTGGTCATCATTTCGACACAAGGCGAACGACGACTGGCCTTTGGACTTGTGACCACCTGATTACCCATGCCCTTTGTTGGTGTTCCCTGTTCTGTGGCTGTCAGTGGTGGAGGCGGGGGGATTTGTCCCTGAGCCTGTGTCAAGGTACAGGCGGTGTTGTACACCAACAACACTGGCAAAATGTTGTGTAAAAATTCGAAATTTTCTTTGGCCTTTTGTTTGTCCTCCTCCAGGTGGCGAATGTGAGTTTCGCTGGTGGCTATATCGTCTCGCAGAATCATGCACTCCGAGTGACAGTCTTTGTACTTGGCACTGAGGGCCTCTCTGGACATTTCCAGCTCAACGTTGCGTTGGCTGAGAATCTCCAATTCGATTTCTAACCTCTGCAGGCGAAGTCTGGTATCATTCTCCGCTTCCTCGAACTCACACTTTTCCTCCTCGAGTGTGCAGTTTTCGCTTTCCAAGAACTCGACGCGATCTCGCAACTCTTTGACCTCTTTCTCGAGCAGAATTTCACGCTGCAGTCGCTCGGCCAAGCGTTTGGCTTGAACGTCGCCCGAACTCTCGTAGATGAGGACTTTGCCCTCGAGAGCTTCCAGGCGTTCTTTGTAGTATTGCAGGCGCTTTTGTTCACTGAGGTTGGGGGAGGATGGTGGTGGGTGTTGAAACTGTTGCAGCAAATGGTGGTGGCTTGTGAGGGCAGGTACTGTTTTGGTCGGTGTGCTCAGATAATTGTTGAATGTCGAGGCGTCCTCGAAATCGGTTTGCGTGCAGACCGTGTTCTCGCCCGATTCGCTCAGGAAATCGGATTCTACGAACACGCCGCTCTCACTCAGACTATTGCTGTACTGGTGCTGGGCTCGGACTTTGCGAGGCGAGTCTGTGGGGGTGTTGTGCGGCACAATCTGTTGGCTGTTGTACGGCTGGACGGTGGCGACAATGCGAGGCGTTGCAGGACTTGATGTCGAAGATTTTGTGGCTGACGCTGTGGAACTCTTATCGCTGTTCGAACGAATGCTGGACAATGGCGATGACGATGTGCTGCTGAATTCGGAAATGCGCGTTTTAACCTAAAATTTGTTAAAAATTAAAAAAGAAATAATTATCAAATTATTATTGATTTTTTAAATAAACGATTATTGTTCGAATGGAAGTTAAACAAATGTCAAATGAATGAATGAAGTCAAGTGTATGAATCTCACCAAACCATCCATGCTACTGGCCTCTTCGCTGGACGAATTGGCCAGCAGGGAACAGGGACCACTGCGCGGCGTCAGGGCATCCAACTGCTGCACCAAATTGAGAACCTGTTGCAAACAGTGTTTCTCCTCATCATCGAGCGTGGTCTTCTTGAGTAGATCACCCAGACGGCGACACAGCTCGTCATTGTTGATATCGATCAGTTCATCGTGATGGCTTTGACTTTGGGGTGAAATGATGCCCGAGTCCAGTTGGGCACTGTTGGACGTTGTACTCGTGTGGCTGTTGCTGCCGAATAGCATTTCGAAGGGATCGGGTTTTGCCGGTCCCCCACCACTGGTTGGGCATGACCATACATTTTGATTGCCTTGTGGCACATTCGAACCGGGATTGCTGGTATTTTGTAGCGACCACTGTAAAGAAGGGGGAAAAGAGGAAATTGTTGAAGCATGTGCAATTTGAAACTAACGGCTTATATCCTAAGGTTGTATGTTTCGACAGAGTTGGGTTTTCATAAATCTCTGTCATTATGTCATATTAATTCAGTGAATTAGAAAAAAGAACAGATCCATGAGTTCACCACTTGTGGATTTCCATTCTTGCTGGGCCTGTGAACAACACCCTTGCCAAGATGTGCGAATTGTATTCGCTGCCTATGAATAACAAATAACCGCAAACAAACGAACGAACCAAGCAAAACAGAAAAGTAAAACTTTCCAATTAAATTATGGCCAATTAAAGCAGTTAACTCTGTTATGAGCGAATTAATGTAAGATATGCTGGTGCACTACATGTTTACGCTTGGCTAGACTTAACGGTTTTGCGCCGCGCATTCCCACCTGCCCATCACCGACTTTATTTCGATGGTTTTTCTTTTTTTTTTAATCTACAACTCAAACCGTTGCATTCAATCAATGTTTCCTTCGGGGAGCTACTGAACTCAAGCTGAAAGTGCCCTACAACGAGGAATTCCGAAAATAGGAAACTGTCATAAATTGTCAAGGTCATGTTTCGAATGGGAACTGGCATTACAAGCGATTTCAAATATTTACTGTTAGAGGTAAATAAAAATAGTTTTGGATCTATTTTCGACCGCAATGACTATTGGAAGTCATGTATGTGTGTGTGTGCGAGCGTGAAACCATTACCTGAGCCCAGCACATTAAGCGTTTCCAAATGGCAAGAAAACACAACACATCAAAGCTATTTGAACGAACAATTACTTATCTATTTATTTCGTTGTTTGGTTTGCGAAAATTTATTATTTCAACTTCAATGATTTTTAAGGTCTCCTTTGTTATTAAAAAACGAAACCGAAAAAATGCCAACACCAACAAATGATTCGCGAAAGCGGGTTACAATCATGCAAAAAAAAATTGCCAAAGAATAAACTATGAATTTTTGATTGAATATCCAAAAAAAAAAGAAAAAAAAAACGAAATAAAAAAATGAGCGGAACCAACTGCGTTTTCTTTCTAATATTTAATGAACAAAAGTTATGGGAAAGAGTGCTGGCTTTCGAATAGATAGCTATCTTCTTTGACCATTGTTGCGAAATGTTGGCAGATAGACTCATAATTCGTTTGGCAAACACATTCGGCCAAAATTGTTATTCCAATCAGATAATTTGTTTACACAACAAAAGAAGTTGTTTGTCTGTTTGTGTTTTCTGTTAAGAATAGCTATTTCAAATATGGAGTACGGCGATAAATCAAGGGAGTGAGTGACGGGGCCAGAACATTGTTGCGCTTGGTTTGAAGTCCAGATAGTCTCAGATATTCGATAACGAGTAACAATTACTCCCCTATTTAGCCGTGCATGTTAATTGTGGAAGACATGGCAACGGCATTTCATTTTTGAAAGAAAAAACCCGAACGAAATTTCCGTAATAGAAACGTGCTAACACACGACTTGCTCACCGGTGGTTGGGTCACACATCAAGTCGATCAAGCCGCTAAGAGTTTCATAATCTCTGTTATTTAATGCTTTAATTCCATTAAATGTAATTGTATGTGTTTCCTTTTGTTGTTGTTTTGTAGTTCTTGCTGCTTCGCTGATGTCTCATTAATTGCTGTCACCGAATAACAACATCATTTGAAAAGATTTATTATCGGTTCCAAACGAGTACTACACCGAAAAAAGTGTTGGAATGAATAGCTTAATCGTGTTCTATGATGATATGCAAAAAATGTGTCCAAAACCTATGCAACCTCTCCAACAATGGCGGGTGAATAAACGGCAATTAAGATAAACATCTATGAAGTCATTAAAGCATTTGAAATATCTGCTTTAGAACAAGCTTGTTTTTATGATTTCAATGTCAGACATATTTTAAGGACAAAATTATTTTTTTTTCATATGTGCGAATATTTATTTTCTAAATCGCCTTTATTTTAGAAATGTTCTCACGCCAAACTCAAAGCCAAATGAAGTGTCACTTCTGTCATTTAACGGCTGAAAGTGATTTGAGTTTTTTTTTTTCTGAATTTTTGTATCCTTAATGAATATTTTAATGTGCGACATCAAATTTCAATAAATTCCTCAGGTAAGACAAAAGGTTTGTTTTTTAATTGTTATACCCTCAGCTATATGAATACCGGGGGGTAATAACATTTTAAACGGCCAAAACGTGCACCAAATCCATTTCAGTCGATCTAGAGATGTCCGTCCGTCCGTCTGACTGGCTGGAACGCACAATAATTCTCAAAGGAAGTATCTAATTCATTCAAACTTGGTACATCATAATATTATTATTATTAAACTTAGATCATGTTAGGAGATGGGCAATATCGGTCCACTCTTCTGGTACCTCACCTCTTTTCTAACCTCACTCTTCCTGTACAAAAAGTCAAAATTTTAATAGAACATAAATTACCTCACACAAAGAGAAAATATTATCCAATTTTGTTTAAACCTTGTAAATCCTAATGTTTGCATGTGAGCCAAATTAAAAGTGAAAATTGGAAATATCGGTCCACACCTTCTGGTACCTTCACCACAGTGGGTCAAATATTTTGAATAACCATGACGTTCACAAAACGTAAAATGAGAACCTTGTAAATTGACTCAACCTAAACACAAGATCTAGTGTATAGATAGGATATATCGGTCCACTTCTTCAGGAACCTCCCCCACAAAGGGTCAACATTTTGAATAATTATAACTTTAATAACATCCGAACCAAATTTATATATAACGCAATATTTTTACCAATCAGAGATCTGATGAGAAAATTAAATTTATCGGCATTTTGAATAGTTATAGATAGCCTTTGTACATGCGAATAAGTTTAGAGATTTTATTTTATTTGTAATGTAAATATGGGATATATCGGTTCACTTTTCTGGTACCTACCCACAAAAGGTTACAATTTTGATTAACAACAATTCGCATAAATATAGAATTAGATGTTCGATTTTCTTCCAGCTTTGCACATCGCAATATTTTTACAGTGTGAAAATACATCAGTCCAATATTTCTTCTACCACCCCCACAACATTTCAACAATTTTCAATAAAACAAGTAAAGAAGCATTAAGCCGAACTTTTAATACTCTCCACCATTAGGAAAAAAACCTTTTTGAAAAAGTAGCTGGATTCAAACGTATTCCCTTTTAATATTCAAATACTAGTGAGATCGGTTGAAGAATGCAGTTAGAGTTTTAAACTATAATAATGTGGGTGGGGCCGTTATATGGGGCCCATACCAGACCGGGAACATATTTCAACCATTTTCTACTACCAAATTATAAACACCTTGGAAAAGGGCGGCTAGAACCATCAAAATACCGAATATCGGTGGGCACTGTTATATGGAAACCTTGAACGAATATTGACAATGTTTTGACATCTGTCGCAGAACCCTAAATGATCAGAATACCGAATATTGAGAGATACCATTATACTGGTAGGGGCATTGGGTATACATATCAAATGCTCAGCTACAGGAGGTAAAACCCGTTGCAAACTGTTCATACCAAATTTGGAATAAGTCCGTGCAAAAATTGGCCCAAAATCATGAAAATACCGATTATCAGAAGGTACCGTTGTATGTGCGCCAACCATCCTAGAAACAATACAAACTATTGCGTAACATTTCAAAGCTCCACGTCAAATAATGTGGTTGGTATCGTGACTTCAACGGACAGACATCGTTAAATCGTCTTAGAAATATATGCTGATCATAAATATATATATACTTTATGGGGTCTACGGCGAATAATTAGAGGTGTTACAAACGGAATGACAAATTCCAAGGTGGAGGGTGTAAAAACATATACACATATCTTATAAAAAGGGGAGGAAGAAGTCGTTACAGCCCAAACCTGTCACCTTGTAATATTTTTGACAGACTTAGGTTAGATGCGAATGGACAATATTGGTTCACCCCTTTGGTACCTCCTCCATAAAGGGTCAACATTTTGAATAATAATATATTAAAATAAATGGATATAGTTTGAGGGTATACATCTCATGGCAAAGACCCACTGATATTTTCGAATTGTTTTTAAGACGTTTAAGGCATCTAACTAAGATTGGAACTCAGACAAATAACATTTTAAAATAGAGCAATTCTTTTAGCATCAACATAAAAAAAAAATATCGCCCATTCAATGGAATAACTGTAACTATATTGCCATTTAAGTAAAACTTGCTCGAAGACATATTTTAGAAATTAACACTTCTCCTTATTGAAAATGAATTATTCGTCGTCCATTTGTATTTGTTTAATATGTCCGTCGTTATTTATTATAACACATTTTGACTTTTTTAACACTGCCTATACGCGAACAATTGTCGTTATCCCCATTCTTGCCGTTGCTAAATTTGTTTAAATTTTTTTGATTTTACAATCATTCACACATTCCCAATTGGGGGACTTACTAAACAAATAAAATCATCATCACAAAGCATCTTGTTCTCGCTGATGCCGATGCTGACGCTGCTGCTGATGATGTCTTCCAATTATGGCAGATGGATTGGAGGCGTTCGCTTTGGATGATATCAATTCTAGAACAGGTGCTTCATTTGTAGCTTCATAAATTTAAATTACGTAATAATTTATTCAGAATTACACAAAACACACACACACACACCAAAACACGCCCACGAGTTGGTCTTACTGTCAAGACCAAGAGAACAGAATAAATTGTATATTCAAATCAATTGAATTGGATTTCTGATCCTTTTTTTTTATCCGTGAAACACTTACAAAATCCTAAAACACAATGCACCGAATGTGAAACATAGTATTACCGCACACTATTCACTTTTGGGAAAACTCATTTCCACTGCATTTTCCATTGAATTCATATTTGTTTTGAAAAACTAAAACGAAATTGAAAATCACTCACAAATCCATGATGAAAGATATTCAATTAAATCTAATGATTTGTTATTGCATTTTCAAATTGTTTATTCACATTAGCCGAGTTTTTGTTATGTCGCCTAGATCGCTGCAGATTTTCGCGTCGATAATCAAAAAAACTAAAAATGGATGGATATCCACCGTATTCTGAGTTTGTTTTAGTTTTTTGTATTTCTTTTCAGGTTTTTTTTTTGCACAAAAACCGTTGACGAACTGAATCGAGGCGCATGCGCTGGCCATACAAAGCAAACAACAACTAAACAATTTTGAAACTCCGAAAATGTAATCGCGTCAGAAGCGTGTCTGTCAGTTAGCCTGGTCTAGTGTCTTTTGAGCCAACTCCAAACAATAAAAGCGCCAAAACGAGACTGCCTTGTTGTTTGTTTGGTTTTTTCTGTGGCTGTGACTGTTTCTGTGTTTTGTTTTACTTTTCGCAAAGAACCCAGTCATCAATGGAGAGAAAGAGAGTTGTGATTAGTGTAGATGAGGGAGAGAGAATGGTTCTCTTAGTCTCTCACTTTACGATTAATTTTCAATTTTGAATGAAACGTTGGTTGGTTCGTGCTCAAACCTTTGAGCCGTTGCAAAAAAGTGTGCAAACGCCCGCCTCAACGTCCATTCAACAGAAAATTCCCATCGCAGATCGTACAATGGCAACAACGAGTGCCAGTAATAACAACAATTCTGCCATTATAGAGAACATTATCTATTTTGGCGTTTTGTTTTTTTGTCTTGGCAATTGTAAAAATAATAAAAGCAACAACAGCAACAAAGGGTCATTTTTGTATGACACATATTGCTGTTGTGGTTAAGACCCGCTGACATATAAAGACGGTGATACATACGGTGTAGACCGTGTACGTAAAGACAGTGGAGGACAAAATTGAATTGAAAATAAAACTGCATGAAATTCACAATAATCTCCTTGATTGAGTAATATTTTTGATACGATTTGTATTTTTTCACTTTTTTTCACACTAGTGAAATTTCTCACAATATCCGAACATGGGGATTTTTTGCGACAATTGTCTATTGTTGTACCAATAGTACTCATTTAAAGTTTTAAATCAGTCTTCAAATTTAAAAGGTATTGTTTTTATACTACGGATACATCATCGAAATAATAATTCTAGACCTTACAACGAATACATTTTCTTGATCAGCGCAAAATTTTAAGACGATTTTGCCCTGTCCGTCTGTTTTAATCACGCTAGAGTCAAAACGAATTGAGATAGGACACTAAAACTTTCCACAGATCAGTATTTTATGTGCAGGCAGGTCAAGTTCGAAGATGTGATATATCGGTCCACGACATCGTATGGCCCACAATATCGTATGGCTTTAGGCACATTTTTCAATGGAATTGTCTGGAATTATATACAAGGAGTTCTTTGTTGGTAAGAGAATTGTCTACATAGGTCCAATATATCGTATAGCCGCCATATAACGGTACCTCCCGATATTCGGTATTTTAATGCTTTTAGCCACATTTTTCGATGAAATGGTCTCAAAAGGAGTTCCATCTGAAAACTTTAACCCTGGGAGAGAATTGTTTACATAGATCGACGATATCGTATATCCCCCATATAATGATACCTCCCTATATTCTGTATTTTGATGATTGTAGCCATATTTTTCAAAGAATTGTCTGAAAATCCACACTAGGAGTTCCTTCTGAGTACTTTACCCCTTGGATGAGAATTGTCTGTTTAAGTCCGCGATATCGTATAGTCCCCATGTAACGGTACCTCCGATATTCGGTATTTTGACATTTTTAACCTCAATTGTTTAAAATTTCGTACTTAAAGTTAAAAGCTCGTAATGAGTACTACAACCTATGCCAGAAAATTTTCTATGACGTGGACTTGCTACGTCTTCGTATAGCCCACATATAGTGATAATGATAATATTAGCAACATTATTCACCGGAATTGTTTCAAATTTCGATATCGATACTACAGCCTACCACTTTGCCACAACAAATTTCAAAAATATCCTAATTTCCATTTTTTTTAAGTTTTACGAACAGGTAATGCTTCTAATTACTAATTATACCTAATTTGGCACGACATAGGGAGTCATATAGATTTTAGAAGGATAAAAACTGGAAGTACTGGAAAAAAATCCTGGAGTAATGTGTTCGATATATTATGTAATTTCAAAGGCGAATCTTCCACATTATGACACAATGAAGATTGATATATACACACATCCAAAAACTCTCACTTTTAACCTACCACGTTTCATGATTGTAGCTCCAGCCGTTTATCTATTATTTATGGTAAAATATGTACTTTGCCCTATGTCGTACTTTTCGTTTGAAAATTTTGAATTGGCTCCATTATAGGAATGTAGGCGAAAAGTAAAAGAATTTACATTGATGCACTCAATTTCAACCACCACTGTTCGTTGCTATTTTCAAACAAGAACTGTTCATTGCCAAAGGAGAGGAAGTGTGGCGATCGTTGTACTGTGATTACATTTATTTATTGTAGATAAACCCAGCCTTAAACAGTCATTGTTTCTTGACGACAATGATTGAAATGACCGCAAAACAAACCAAAAAAATAATAATAATATTTCAAGAAATTTGCGCGCCAAAAACCAGATTCTGTAAATATTTGCAATAAAACATGTCTCAAAGTATAACAAACACTCATACATATTTATGTGGGTTACATAATGTGAGTCATAAAACAGTTCTCTTCCTTCGTAGCACACGTGCATTTATTTCAATGGAATACGAAGAAGCACAACAACAACGGCGAAACCCCCCAATTAACATAGAACTTGGTCAATGCGTGGTCGTAGAACTTGGTCACAGTGACGTTTAGCCATACAAAACATCATGGCTTTGATAGGTATGAATGGATTTCGTTGGAGACTTCTTACAACAACGCCATGCCAAAAGGGGGTTATTCCCATGTTCGTGTGTTTATTTAATTATTCGTTTAAAAATAATTCTATTCGAATGTAAAAATGGCTTGTGGCAACAATTGGCAATCAAAGTTAAGCACAAAATGGCCTTTCAAGAACTGTTCGGTCCATTCTCCAAAAGAATAAAAATAAGTGGCCCATATTCTGCAACCAAATCGGGCAGTGAGTGAATATTCTTTGTAATTAGTTGGCGTGTAGGCGATCGAAGTGTAACACAAACTTATTAGGAATTGAATATTATTGGATTTAAATTAAACTACTTTCCAATACACACACGCACATCTCTTGAAATCACATGGAATTATGCTAAGACGAGAATGTAAATCAAAAGACTTAAGGCACAAACTTAACAAAACACTTATCTCCCCCTCCCCACGATGAAACTCTCTTCGACCATTAATAATTCGATGCGATCATCATTAACATGAACATCGGTTTTATTAAAAGTCACGTTTTTTCTTGTCGAGAAAAAATGATTTCTTGGATTCTCCATAAAAGATTTGCATGGCCCTCCGAAAGTCTCTTATTATGGCCAAAAAGCAGTCTTGGGATTCCCCCCGCACCCTCCCCATTCCACTTCACCACAACGATGCAAAAAACGTGATTAAACTGTTTTATTTTCTTTTAATGTACAACCAATAATGGAAATTGAAGATACATCAAAGGTCAAAGGTTAAGTACGAGTAATACCACCAGCATTGGATCGGATTGCTTGTATCCGTAGCATATTTCTTAATTAAGTCTAGCGCCAAATGTCATTTGTGAGTTGTTGTTGTTGTTGGTGGGTTTTTTCTTTTTTGGTTTGGTTTTCTTTGTTTGCAAAATCATTTGGGGAGGAGTGTTCGTTGTACCCCCCAACATCACAGCTTGTCAATTCGATTAGAAAAAAACTATAAAATAGACAAACAACTTTTGCCATTGGAGACCAGTTCCTTATGGCTGATGTGGTACGAGTATGACTCAAGGTAAGCTTAATATGTATTTCACTCTTATACATAATACCTGGGGCATTTTGAAAACATACGTTATAAAAAATGGGATTAAATGGGTATTAATCTGTTAAATATATCACATACTTCCATGGAAATCAACAGGTTTATAAATTTAGGGAATATTTTCTACTCCTATGGTGATCTTTGACTATCTCAGACATAGAAAAGCTGCAAAAAGAAATAAAGCATGAATGTGGATGGAAACGTATTAAGTTTGAGCCCCATTTTTAAATTGGCTGCCTTCCCCGGTATCGAAGTAGCATTGGAAAATGAGAAGTTCGCATCAGTTTATACGCCATGGAGTAACGCGGGTATCTGGACTAAGTAGATCAACAGGACGTTTGAAAAATATGTTATAAGTGACACGTCTAGCCACTGCTTTTGGTTTTTGAGGCACTGAACAATTTCGAAGGGAAGAGTTGTTACATATTTTAATGCAGTTGTCATCCTTTGGAATGGAATATTTGTATCAACACTGTCGGAGATAATAAATGTACTCTTTATTAGCCATCTCAAAGAATATGTTGACCCAAAGGTTCTAGTGTAAATCCGACATAAGTTTCTCTTCAGGTTTTAGTTGATATACATACATAGAATCTGGTATGCACAGTAAAGCCAAATTTAGCACCGACATTCCCATTGACTACGTGGTGACTAGGTTACGATAGAAGATGAGCATTGAGAAGCGCAAAATAGAAAGCATTTTTGCACTTTACCAGCGAAGTCGTTAAACTCTACGCAGTTCCGAAACTAATTGCCAGGTCTTGAGTTTCATCTGATCGGTTATATAAATTCGTGGAACTTCTTTTATACCCATACGGCAAAAAGAAGGCTATGTGAGAATGTGGATAATATAAGGACCATCGGGCAACTATCATGTCTATATGCAATGTTTCAAACCTATCGAGCATGTACCCAGCAATCACTCTTTTCAAAAGTTCAATAGCTGTAGGGTCAGCTGTTTTACCTTTTCTTTTGGGGGGAGGTTTGTTTGGGGAGTGTTTAACTTGATTTCCGACAGTGTATTTGTTTTTGTTAGGCTTGCTTGAATCTTGCCTTAAGTTTTGAACACAAACTGTGTAGCATACTTTCAGGCGCAAACAAAATACAGTAACAGGGCGCTCCATAATAATGTTATACTTGAAAACAGGGTGAAAGACAAATAGCTATACAGGGTGTTATAAAGAACTGAATAAAAAATAGAGATGCAAATAAGACCCAAGAGGAGGAGAATCAAATTATACAACGTAAATATTGTTGGGTATAAATAGTATATATATTCGTAATCAGCATAAAATCCTTAGTCGATTTAACAATGTTCATTTGAACTATGTGCATTGTGTCCAGGATGGTTGGTCTACGTTTTGGTATAGCCCTCATATAACGGTACCTCGCGATATTCGATATATTAATGATTTTTGATACATTTTCCCAAGAATTTGTCTGAAAATTAGTCTTTTGTGTTTCATCATGGGTTCTAATGTTTCCTTTACCCTAAGGTGAAGGGTATTAAAAGTTCGGCCAAACTTAATGTTTTAAACTTGTTTTATTCATAATTGAAGTGACAATAAAAAAATATTCACATTCAAACTGCATTCGAATATATATAAAACAATGAAAATATTTCCTTGCGGACAACTGAATTATGAAAAACCCTAACATTTATAACATTAATCACTTACAAAACTGTTTTCAAACAGTTGTATACGAGGATAAAAAGTATGAAAAATGAAACATAAGTAGAAGATTTTCATTTTCCAGCATTATTTTGGAAAATTTCCTTTAAAAAATTTTTCAAATAGGATCGAAGAAAACTAATAGAAATCTTCAAACGCTTCTTCCATTAGTAAATAAAAACGAGAGTTAGACTAGTGTATTTCTTGTCAATTAAATCATTCAGACGCCACCGAAGGTATTTAAGAATATTACTCATCACATCAATTTGCTAGTCTAGACATTAATGTTATCAACATTTATTAGGAGAACCTAATAGGAAAATCATTGTTTAACATTTCTAAAAAAATAATTTATGACAAACATTAAGTACCCACTAATTGTCAATCTGTGTAAGCGCAATAAATTTTCCCACTTACCTTATCACCAGCATTATCTTCCAATTCGAGTATTCTGAATTCCAAGAGTTCATTCTGTTCTCTCAGATCATTTTCAGTGTCCTCCAAACATTTTATTCTCTCCAAGAGTTGTTGGTGTTTCTCATTGCTGGCATTGTGCTGAAAAAGAAAGGAATACGGTCAGTGACTTCTTTCCAATCACATCCACTTCACAAGGCTGACACCTACCTCTAGGGCAACATTTTCCAAATCAATGATTTGTTCTTTGGCCATATTCAATTCTTGGCGCAGCTTATCGTTTTCCTTGTTCAAGGAATCGACTTCCTTTTGTAGCTTCTCAATGTCATTGCTGTAGCTGCGTATCTGTGGGGAATAAAAATAAAAAATGCAATTTACAAAACCATTGCAGGTAATTACTGTAAATCTATTGACTGCTAACGACTTCTATTTAAAATCAAGTTAAAATGTAAATTTCCATGGCTAACGTCAAGTTTTTGAAGTTCATTGATTGTCCCCTAGACAAACGACATTCGTGAGATTTTTCCATTGTCTCCATGAATGCGCTGGCTTCGCTTGGCATGCTTTGGCATGTGAAGTGCACGACCAGCGGCTGCTGGGTTGCCAGTTATAAATATATGTGTCATTGAGCCAACAGTCATACCTATCGTGGTGTCAGTCCAATGTGCAAAGTCACCCAGCAGTGATTTTTCTATGCAGTTGTGCAGCTCTTTGTCAGCTGCTGCTGCTTTCAACTTTGATTTATGATTGAGAAAAAAAGTGAAATTAAATGAATATTTGCATTTTGGTGACAACGTTGCAAAGATTTTAGATTAATCTTTGGCCAGTCCTGGGATGACCCCCAGCGAAAGAAAAATAAACAAAAGACTTAAGACACAAACGCGATTAGAGGTTATTACACTTTGAGAGAGGGAGAGTGTTTACGTGAGCTGAGAGAGAATGGTGACTTACCGTTTGCCAAATATCAGTTGGCTCCACACCATTCGCTGGCGGCTGTGGACTTATGCTGGGCGGTGCAGAGGATAGCGCCGAATCGGAATCCGAATGACTGTGATTGTGATGAAGATCGCTCTGCTTGGTTATGTCCTCCTCTTCTATGGCCTTGTTATTCAAATGCTGTGTCAGTTCTTGTTCCTCCTCCAAATGATCGTTGATCAATTCCTCTTTGTTGTTGTTTGTTGTCAACATTTTTGCACTTGGATTGGAAGTGGGCGATGAGGGAGATGAGGTGTTGCAGGGTGTTATATTGTTAGTGGTGGTGTTCGTGGTGCTGGCGGTGGTGGTGGTGGTGAGTAGCGTACTAAATTGTCCATTATCATTGATTAGATTCATGCAATTGTTGTGGTGTTGTACTTCAGGTATATCGAGTGCTTTCAGTTGTTGGTGTATGGATTTCAGTGATGCCGATATTGTCTCAATATCTTTGCCGTTATCTCGGCTGCTGAGTATTTTTGTTGCTGATCTCTGGAGATTCGTTGTTGTGACATTTTTTGTGTTATTAATTAGTTCAATATTTTTCAATTTGGAAATCTGCAAAGAAAAGACACAAAAAAATTGCGTCATTAGCAAAAAAATGACCAGCTTGAATTGGGTTTTTATTAAACTATCAATCATTGGGTTTGTTTTAGGCATTCATTCGTGTCGGTCGTGTGTGTGTGCGTGGTCGCGGCCTTGTCTTAAACCACTTTCAGTATCACCGTTAAGCCACTTTGTCAATCACACACACGCAACTTTATGGGAAATAAGATCTACGCATTGCCACCAGCTGTTAGTTTTATATCAGAAGGCAAATGGAATCAAATGAGAAGTTTGTGATTTTCTGGTAATGTCGTAATATTCTGTAACTTTTAGTACTTTTTGTGTTTTCAGTGTTTCGGATTTCTAAAAATTCTGCCTAATCTTCTACCCGTTACACAATCAGTAACCCTTATCCCAATTCTAAGGTTTTAGCTTTACCAATTTTGCCAGGAGTCAGACTGTCAGTCGATCATTTTACTCGTTTACTTCATCGGTGGATTAGCGCTTGTTTTCGCTAGTTTTTTTTATCCTAGCTACTTGAGTAGTAAACTCTGTAATTTTCCATTAGTGAAAATAATTAAGTCTCCATAAGCTTTCGGCTTTATTATCCCACCTGTGCCTTAAATGTGCCGCATGCCCACATCTTTTCCAGAATTACAAGTAGCATTAAATCTAACAACTCTAAAGTAACAACTTTCCGATACAGTGATTCTACCGGAGGTAAATAAAGACAATTACTGGCAAATCTTCTTGAAAACGTATTTCATAGAGAAGTGGACAAAGATCGATACAGACCCACAAACAATTAGATTTGACACACATGTTCGACTCACACTCTGCACTAAAAACAACTGGCAGAAGAGGAGTTGCAGAGGTGGGTTTGTTTGTCAATGAAATCAAAAACACGCTACCAAATGCTGATGGTTTGCTCCACTTACGTTGGTGGCGATGATGCCGATGGTGGCCAATCAACTTCCGACCACAGTTTTGTGTTGTAAAATGATTTGAAGATATTTTCACACAGCAGGTACATCTTCGAGCAGCGACTTGGCCTTAATAACTTCATTGTAACACAAAAAGAAAACAAACTATAACATTTATTGTCGCAGAAAAAACAACAATAATAATAACAACAAATAAAAACAGCGACAATAAATCGACCAGCATATATCAAAAGGTTGACATTCAAAATGTGTGTGTGTGTGTATGAACGAACGAACGAACATATTTATGTTTGAGAGTACTAAAAACGACAAAAACAACAGCAAAAAAGTGGTACCTTTTTGCAGGTCGCGATACAAAAACCCAAATCTCCAATTGTTTGTAGCCGCTTTTTGCGTTTGCCTTTCAAATAGTTCAATAAAAAAGAGAAACTTCTTTTTTATGACGTGCCCCCACCCCGCTCCCAAAAGAACATCTTTGAAATCGTTTCATTGGTTATGGTTCTGCTCCACTTTGACGTTCTGATTAGCGAAATGTAACATTGTCGAGCATAAAGTCACATAGCATCACCCTATGCACGAATGAATTTTATAGTTCTCAACTTCTTTGATCTTTTCGTCTAAAAAGCTACAACAACAACAACAAAAAGTCCGATATCGCACCAACAAAACTGTGCTGCACTCGTAAGTAAACCAGTCTCACATAATATTAGTCTAGTTTTGACGGCAGGTGAAGGGTGCCAAATTTAGTACGCAGCTGCTGCTGCCGCTGATGCAGTGGCAGCCAGAAACAACAACAGCAACAACAAGAAATTCTTGTCAAATATTAATGATATTTTTCAGCCTCCCTCTCGTTTTGGCTGACATCATTGTGGCCGATTCTAGAACGTGTAATTTAATTACGTTGCTACTTTTTTTAGACGCAATGACTGAAGTGCGTAAAAATTGGCAAATCTTTTTAAATTTTTCAACACTGGCCTGGAATGGTTTGAAATTTAGATTTTAGAAAAAAATATACTTAGATATCGACGCATATGGGAAACTAAGGGTACTTAAAGAAAAAGAAAAGTACAGAATGCTGAAATAAACGTAAAACTTCCGAATTCCAATTGTGACAACCTTCGAGCGGTGGGGTACAAAAAGTACAAAATGGTAAATTATTGTCATTATGCGATCAGTAATAGTAGAATTTTGAAATTTTGACTGGTAGGAGGTGGAACCTAAAAAATTTGAATGATGGTAACCCTCCATGCGTTGGGTTGAAATAAAGAGGGATTTTTGGAATTTTGTACAACAGTTCTAAATTGTACACATTGGTTAGACATAGAAGATAGAATTTTGAAATTTTGAGTGATGATCACTCGAGGTAGAGAGGAAGGGATGGAGACAAGCAAAGATTTTCATAAATCATTTTTCAAGGGTAGAAAAAGGACTATAAAGGTCAGCATTGTTATGAAGCAATTGGGAAGTGCTAGTGGAATGGGATAAGGTGATAATTTTTGAAACTCGTTAAGGACGGTATCGTTATTAGCGCATCGACTGTAATGAGTAGGATTTTTTAGAAATTTGGGTTTTCGAGCCAAGAGTAAAGTACATAGAACCTTTAGAGCTGAAATTTTTAAATTTTGCACGCAGGTTTCTTTTGGTATGATGCAGCAGATATAGAACAGATTTTAGACATTTTTAGTAAAAGGTGCAAGAAGAACTTAATATTATACTTATAGACCCGGAATTCTTATATTAATAGAAATCCGAAATTAGATTTCAAAAATGTAACTTCTTGGGAAAAAGACATTTATCAAAGCAGTGAATCCGAAGGAGTGAAACAAGAATTATTCGACTTCAGGACTTTTGTAATTATTGCTAAGGGGGTAATAAAAAGGCGCTAAATACCAAAAATATACGATATATGCGATCTAGAATGGATTCTTCAAATTTTGCATATGGGCGACTATTGATGCGAGGCATCAGGTACAGTCTAATATTTTTATACCCTCAACCATACGGCTAAAGAGGGTATATATCATTTGATATGGCCAAAACGTGCCTTATGAAAATAACGGCTTTAGACCCAAAGGTCTCCTTGTACCAAATCCGTATCAAGACATTTGAAGTCGATCTAGCGATGACCGACCATTCGTCTGTTTGTCTGTCTGGCTGGCTGGTGCGCACGATAACTCTCAAAGGGAGTATGCGATTTACTCCAAACTTGATACACCTTCTTGTACCTCCCCCATAAAGGGGAAATCTTTTACTGCACAGAAAGAGAAAGAATGATCCGATATTGCTCCATTTTTGCAAATGCAAGATCATTCCTTCGGATCCTACACCATAGAAGGTCAAAAAATTGAATTATAATAACAGAAGACAAAATATATTTAAATAATCGAACATTGGCTGAGGATATACATCTGTCGGTAAAACCGACTGATACTTTTTAACTAGTTTTGTAAGCAAAAGGTGCCAAAAATCCTAAATATTGCACTGTTTAGTTTATGATGCTGTAATCCAGAACTTATTTCTTACATTTGGTATGGACAGACATATTTTAGCCCCTGTTTCATTTGCAAAAATTTAAATCTCAATATATAACCGATTATTTACGATTTCGACTCTGAAATCTATAGCAGGCACATGCCAACTCCAATATAATATTTTATTATTATTTTGTTTTTCTTCTGTTTTCAGTATCAAAAAACAAAACCTGGCTGAACTTTGCAATGCCACAAAAAAAAAAATAATAATTTTTTTCTACTAATTTACGATAGTGCGAGCAAGTATTTTTCAAGAGATTATTTGCATTTTAAAGACGTTGAAAATTGTTTGAAGCTGGAGTTGTTGTTGTTGTTTTTTCTGTTTGAACCAACTGATATGAATATGTGTGAATGAATGTGTGGCGTCTCTGTTAAGTTTTTGCACAGAAAACACATTTGTACACACCTTGACATAAATCTTTTGAGATACGCGAGAGAGAATAAATTGAAATAAATATTATTATTATTGTTGTTGTCTTTTTTTCAAAAAACATCATTGTCAGCTTTGCAACGTCATTGTCAGTGGTACAATGTTGTAGAGTTCATTCTGAAAGAAATCAATAATGTCATAGCATTTAAAAATTTGCATTGAAAAAGCGAATGTGAATGGTCGGTTGGTCGATCGGTTGTATCCGCCTCTTCTTTTTTCTAAATCATTAATCAAATCAAATAATGATGAGATGCTCGTCGAAGAGCTGCAGGCCTTTTTGGTGCCATTATGGTGTGAATTAGCCCCCTCCAGTGTTATCTCCGTTGCCAAGAAAAATTATTTCAATTATCAAATGTATAAAAATTTGTATCCTCAACCCCAATCGGTTATCAAAATGTGGCGACATGGTCAAAGGGAGAAAACCCAAAGTCCAAATGTAAAACATTCATGGCCTGTCATACATATGATTTAATAGCACGGTTAAATATTCACATATTTTTTGAAAAGTGGAATGAAGATATTTTAAAATTCTATTTCAATATTTCGATTATCCAAATTAGGATGCTCAATATTCTCCACACGTCTAAACAATTTTAATTAATTTATTTGCATTACTCTTTGATGGGATGTTATCGCCATTTGTCTATCGTTGTTATGATGCTACTCAACGGCTATGGTGCTGATGATGATGATGTGATGCCTATGACGTGGAGCATATCCATCAAAGATAAACAATCAATCAGTCATTTTGAATGAAGTAACGAAAACATTATTCCACGCTGCAATTGAAATCTCGAAATTCATACATCTTCAATTCCTTCAGATCACTTTTCGAGTCTTCTCCATCGTTTTCGAAACTCAACTTATGAATACAAACGGAGTTTCCTTTCCAAAGAAAAACGCATTCATTCATCCAACCAACCAAACAAACAAACAGACAAACAAATAAAAAAACGTTGCATTGCAAATGGCTTAACCGAGTGGCAACATCAGTCAGTCATTCATGCAACATCGATCCAAGAAAACATCATATTTTTTCCAATGCAATTTTCATGTTGCAATCGATGACAGCCCCTCAACACAAACGGCCTACGCAATTTTTTTTGCCATAATTTCCTCATGAGTAGCAAAAAAGAAAAAAAAACGAAACACTCCATCCTATTTTGTTCATCCAACATTTTTGCAAAGGTGCAGAGATCTTTGGTCGGGTCGGGATTTATGAGATTTATGAGATAAATTAATGGCCAAGTGTTTGAGGGGTAATGGAGTGGAGATGATCACTGCTGTTAACATCAGCATTGGCCGGCCAAACTAGTATTCTTTGAGAGAGAAAAACAACAGCAACAACAACTTGAAAGGCAAATTTATGACACTAAACAACTACAACAATAACAACAACACAAAGTAGATGAAAACCTAAAAAGAGTGGGTCAAAAGTCACTAGACTACTTTGGATGGCAAGTTGTTTCGACTGCATGTGGCTTGACTGCGCCAGTTGCTTTCAAACTGAAACGGTTTAAAGTTTGAGAACTTTGTTGAGTTGTGCTGATGTTCCACGAAAGGAACTTATGGTGTTCCTAGAAAAGTCTTTGGTAAACATATTTTTAAATCTTTTTATGAGGACACAGCTTAGTTTTTTTTTTATAAAAGTTCTTTTAAGGATTGCTTATCTTCTGTGGGTTTAGTTTTACGAGAACATCTTTCAATTATCCATGAGATAAGCTTTTAGTCTTTTGTCATTCATTCTTCTATGAGAAGACCGTTCAACGAAAAGAAATATCTTCCCTCTAAAGGGGAGGATATCTACCGAGAAAAGAATATTCAGTCCTCACTGAGAAGGCCGTATAATCTTCAGTGAAAAGCCAATACATTCTCTAATGAGAAGACCATTCCAAATATTTGTAGGAACATTTTCCAGACGCACTGGGAAATATCTACCAGGATTCTAGAAGATAACTTTCCAGTCTTCTAAGAAAACATTCCGTTCTTCCTTGTGAAAACTTCCTGTTCTTCCATTAAAAAAAAAACGAATCACTTGTCTATGTGAAGTCATCTATGAGTATAACATGTTTTCTTCTAAGAGAAGGCCTTATGTCTTAAGAGTAGAACTTAGAGTATTTTAATAGAAACAATCTTCTGCTCATCTAAATCTTCCAGTCTTTAATATGTATTAGTTGACCTTCCACTCCTCTGTGAGAAAATTTTCTACTCTTAAGTGGGATGACCTTTAGATCCCCCTTCTCTCTTTGAAGACCTTCTCCTCTTTTCTAAAAATAGCTTCAAATCTTCTCTAAGAATATATTATTCTCAGCATTAAAAATCCGTTTTATCTTCTCTTAGAGGATTTTTTTCTCTTCTCTGAGAAGGTATTTTAAATTGTCTGAATAGATAATCTACCCTTCTGTAAAAAGATCCGTACTGTTGTGAGAAGAAAGTTCTTTCTTCTGTGTGAATATGATCCGCTCTTATCTGACAAGATCTTCCGCTCTTTTTTGAGAATACCTTCTCTGAGAAGATTTTCTGTTCCTTTTTGAGATCTTCTATTGTTTTCTAAGATAGTATGAGAGAGAGCATTGTTTTTCTGAGAGTATGCAAAACTCGGTTATGAGCATACCTGAGTACTACCATAGACAAATGAAAATATAGACAACGAAATGCTCTCACCGTTTATCTTCGAAAAAAATCGAATCAGCAGATGTCGTTCATATAGTTTCAGGGGTTTGAGTGGGAATATTGAAGTCACTCAATTCTAAAACGTTAAAAATAACAAAAACTGTAGGATATTTGTCAGTTGAAAATTATTTCATAATAAAAGAAATGTGAAAAGTACGTGAAGACATCGAAAAATATAGGAATATCCAGTGAAATTCTTGAAAAACAATAAAATGTGTTTTCGAAGTCGAGTGGCTTGAACGCGTAAATCAGCATGTTGACTATGCAAAACATGATGAGAGCCACCTGGAAAAAAAGACAAAACTAACTTTTCGTTGTCTATATCTTCATTTGTCTATGGTACTACTATGAAGCGACCTTTTGGGATTTTGATATAATACCTGTAATAAAAGTTTGGGTTGTTTTCTAGGAAAAATCTAGTTTTCCATAATCCTTTTCTTTATTCTAGTGTTCCTATTTCCTCAATTCATTTCATTTAAATTCTTGAAAAAAAAAACACTGTTATTATGACATGTAGTCTGTCTTTTGCCCACCCCACCCCGCACTTAGACTGATATCGAATCGAGCGAATTCATTTTCAGGCTTCAGTGGCCCAGTGATTGATTGATGGGGATGATAAGACGAGTTGTGTAGCAGATCTATGCCATGTATTTGAGTATCACGAATGCCTGCCTGTCTCGTTTGGTTCATCATCGCCACACAACCACACCAAAGCCAATTGGTAATAAAGGAAACGATGTTAACTGATGTTATGGCGTAAAGTTGTTTTTATTTTGTTTTTCGTCTTTCAGACACAGATACAGATTTCCATAGGCATCGATAAGCTGCTGTAGGTGTGAATATCGGGGAGGAGCTGCTGCTTCTGCTAATGTTTCTGTGCCACACAAAAAGCACGCATTTGCCGCCACCGATTCCCACTGCCGATATTCGCCGCATAATCAACTAATAAAATAAATGAATAATTTCTCGGCGATTGCATGTCGGTCTATTTCTATGCTAAGGTGAGAAAATTTTGACGAAAGTTTTCCGGTATTCCAACGAACCACGTTCGCCGTATTACACTTGATTATAATTCAATGAATTAGTCTGGCTGGCTGAGTGGCTGACTGACTGGCTGGTTGGTGGCACCAAGAAAAAGAGGTTAAATTTCCATTTAATTCACACTGCATATGGAAAAAAATGGGGTGAGGAAAACAGACAGACTGACAGAAAGAAAGTTTTCAAAATTATGCAGCTATGGATGAGCCATGCCTGCTGAAAACAATTTGAAAATTGCTTATTAATTTTTAGCTCCATCATTGGATTTTGGCAATTAACGCTCATTGTTGGCAAATAAAAATTAGCCATTTTATCTATGCGGCGAGACATGTTTCGGAGCTCGTCATTAGCATTTTTTGCAACTCGAATTCCGAAATACCGCCAATTTAATCAAGATATGCCTGGAGTAATTTAATTATGTGTGTGTATATGTGTGTGTGAGTGTGTTTGGCTAATGTTGACCTTTCCCACTGACACAGTGCAAAGAAAAGCGAAATGCTTGCCAAAAAACAACAACAACACAACTAAACAAAGAAGCCCATGAATGAATACAACACCGACCGATGAGAGTGTGCGAATTCATTGAATTCGTATTTAATTCACATTACGATTGCAATTCAAATCAATTCGTTTTGGCTTTCGGTTTCATTCAAAATTACAGTCAGTACCTCCGGGCCATTGCACACACGAGATCATCCTTTATTTTTCGTTTTCGACTTCTTTACGCCGCCTAAGAGGTGAGTTTGCATTTCATTGCTGGTTTCGCGTCTTCCTCAGCTGCTTCATCTTCTGCCGAAAATGTCACGAAGGCGAATGAAATCAACGTTTGAACTCACTCGCCATCTACACACGGTGTCTACTTATGTTTTATCTGTTCGTTCATTCGTTCGTTTGTCTGTCCGTCCATCCTTCCAACCGACCGACCGACCGTCTCAATAATGTATGTTGCTGCTGTTGTGTGTGCGTGTGAGTGTTTGCCTTTTAACCGAACAAAAGTCAATAAACTTTTGAATTGAAATCCAAGCAAAAGAAAACTTGGCAACGAGTAACCCATCAGGATGTGTGTGCCACCTCTGCCACTGCATTTTATTTCCATGAAAGAAAACATAAATGGAGGAGATTTTGCTGAAAACTGAAATTTCCAGCCTGTGGGTGTTGAATGAAAATTTGTGTTCCAAAAATCGATTGAAAGAAGAAAAAAAATATAAAATTGGTATTTATGTGGGAAAACGTAACGTAGGTCAATATGCAAAACATGTAAAAATATTGAATATTTTTACGATATAGTCCTCTAAATTCTTCAAAACCTGGATGTTTCCTATTTTTTTCAATTTATGTTCTACAACTTCATATTTTGAAATACAAAATTACAGCAACAAATAAATAAGCCGTTAGTCTTGGTGTGATGGTATTTTTTGGTATCCCCACCATTACGAAGTCTTGTACTTTGAGAAGACCCCTGTTCTTCTTTAAGAAGATCTTCGTTTAAACAGTTTTTTGGCAACTTCGACATGGAAATACGGAATATAAATATTATAGAGGTTATATCAAAACGTTATGAGTATCAAACACTAAATTATGAGTAAAAAGTGCCTAAAGCAATAAAAATATCGAATATCAACAAGTAAAAAAGCAGCTAAGTTCGGCAGGTCCGAACTTTTAATTACCTCCACCATTTGGAAGAAACTTAAAAAAAAAATTCGAAAAATTCCGAAAAATACTGTTTAAATGATGGCCTTTATACGGGGCCAATACGAAGACGTGGACCTGCATAAGTCATAGGCTGTAGTACCCATTAAGATCTTCAAATACGAAAGTTGAAACAATTCCGACGAATAATGTCGCTAAAATCATCAAAATACCGAATAAAGGGAGGTACTCTTATATGGGGGCTATACGATGATGTGGATCTGCATACATGCATAGATTGTAGTGCCCATTACAAACTTTGAATACGAAATTCGAAAAACAAATCGGGTTAACAATGTCGCTAAAATCATCAAAATATGGGGAGATACCGTTATATGGGGGCTGTATGAAAACGTGGACCGATATGGCCCATTTACGAACTTAACCTGCCAACTGACAAAATACACAAGTGTGCAAAATTGTAGCCTTTTATCTCAATTCGTTCGAAAGATAGCGTGATTATAACAGACAGTTGGACATCGCTAAATCCCGAATTTTACGCTGATCCAGAATAGATATACTTTGTAGGGTCTATCATGAATATTTCGAGGAGTTACAAACGGAATGGCAAAGCTAATATACCCCCAAGCAGGGCATTTAAAATTATATTTTTTGCTCGGAAGGAGGCTTACAAAATGGTTTCGGAATAAATTTCTGGATAGGCCACCATTGAAAAAAATATGGGTAAGACCACTTGTGAGGCTTAGGTAAAAAATGGAACCAAAAAAAAAAAAAAAATACCAAAAAATTGCATAAAAATTAAATTAGGGTCTGAGACCTTCGAAAATCAGAATATCAGAACGTGCCGCTGATAGATTCAAATAATGACAATTTGCAGACGAGAGGGACAGACAACTCATTTGGTAAGGTGCGTATGTCTTCAAAATCGGCTAATAACGCTAAATAAATGCATAAACGCATAGTTTCCGGAAATCATGAGGTACCGTTATAGGAATCGTATATTTTAAAATTTTCCTATTTCCATTGAATCGAAACTACATTCTGATCCAAAATTAACTTTATAAGGTCTCATTATCTTATGGAGGACAATAAGAATATATACGTAGAAATTAATCTTAATACACATTATAAGCGTATTTTTGACGTATTGCAGCTCGAATTATCCATTTTATGAAATGTGAAGATCTGAGCCTTCTTCGTTGTCATTTTCAACGACAATTTCCCAAACGGTTAATATTTCCGAATACCACCATTAAATCAGCGCGACACACGACAAAAAACGCATCTCATCCTAACCAAGCTCTACCTGACTGCCTACCATTCGCAAATCCAGTGCAAGCATAAAATCAATAACAGGTTTCATTTCGTACTTTGCTCTTCCATTCAGGCGGACGGTCGGCCGATTGTCGTAGTCGTTGCTGCTGCATTCTGTCTGTTTAGCCATGTTTATGATTAAGCCAAACACTTGTAGATCGCCGACGACAATCAGCAATGGGGAATGGCCAAGACAAAGTTTTGTCGAGTCTACACACAAAACGTGACTGTGGCAAAATTGAAAATACAAAAACAACAGCAACAACAACGAAAAAACAATCGCCCAAAGCCCAAAAACTTGAAACAATGTCAAAGTTAAGTCTAACGAAATTTTCTGCAAATACAAGTCGGCTCTTGTCATTGTTGTTGTTGTTTTCTTGGCTACGTTTAGTAGGCCTTGGAGAGAAAACAATTGACCTTTTTGGCCCAGTAACCAAAGGAGATGAAAATGGCGAAAAAACGAAAGGAACTTAACCCACCCAATGGCTAATTTTAGAATTAAAAATAAAAAACAACAACAACTCCTTTGGCATTTCTCGGACCTGTGAGACCCAAACAAATAATGGCCAATCTTTAAATCACTTCACTAAGTGGGCTTGGGAAGAAAGTGAAAGTATTTTGTTTTGGTATTTTTTGATAGACATTGTTTAACACATATCAACCGCCACAAAGCAAAGATGCAGTCATCCAGCCAGCCAACCAGCCAGCTCCATGACAATGTAAGCCGTTTAATACAAATTTACTTAAGATTGTGTTTTTCTCGCTTTGCTGTTCGTCTTCAAATCAAATCTTACAACAGGGCTTAAAGCGTAGCTGGTGTCACCTCTTAAACGGACAAAGCCACTTGGCCAAATAGAAAGAAAAATGCTATTTGTGCAAAGTCTTAACACCCCGAAAGACACATTGCCGGAACACGGACGGGCGCAAGTGACAGACATGTGAGTGAGCCAAGTCTCATTTAATTGCAGTTTCAATTTAGCCATCTAATAATACCAACAATCCATTCCATTCCATTCCATTCACTTCAGCTGCGTCAACGACTCACCAACCACCACCACTGGTCAGCCAGTCAGCCCAAAATGGCAATTGTTTGCCCATTAAAGATGGAAAGTGTTCGAATACCTAGGCCATTTATAGGTGTCGCATTTTTTGTTCACAATTGTAAAAATTACAAAATGATGCAATGCTCAATCCCAGTGCAGTGCAGAGCTGTGGCCGGAAGGAAGCTGCACGCTCCAACGGTATTATGGCCACAAACATGGTCTGCTTTTTTTGCACAGAGACGGATTGATCGAACGATGGAACAGTCAATGCCAAATCGAGTGTAAATTTAATTTTCCAAATCCATCAAGCCCGACAATCGTCATCAGCTGTTTTTTGAGCATTGGTCGTGCCAATGGCTTGTTTTGGATAGACCACCACCCTTCCCCTCTCCCGCATATCAACAAAATGTTAAATGTTTTCATTTAATTCGATAAATGCAACAATTGCGATAATTACCAGAGAGGAAAATACCAGAAAAACCCCCATCCGCCATTGAAGCGGGTGTCTGGTTGGGCTTCTTTGAAAGTATTTGCAGATTGTTTTAATTATACAATGGGCAAAATGTTTTCCTTGTCGGATTTGTCATTTCGATATTGTTGGCAACAGCCAGTGTAGACTCTGTCAAACTATAAGGTCTTCCATAGGATGTTACTATAATGGATGTATGAAACTGGTATGATAGGTTTGCTTTCATACCTCGAACTACAGGAAGGAAATTAATTAGACATGTCCTATAACAATTTTTGACTATGCTGCCGATCTGACAGCCACCCAATTGCCACAGGGCCAAGTGATATCCCAATTGATGGCATTCCAAATAGTAGGGATTTTTATAAAAGGTGCTACAAAAAGGACGATTTCGTGAGAATTCCTATTAAAATTGTAAGGCTTGATTAAATATTACCTTAGAATCAAACAAGCAAAAAAAGCAGTATGTTCGCAAGGACGAAGTTTGAATACCCTCCACCATTTGGAATGAATTTAGAAATTTTCAAAAAAATAAATTCCGTTAAAAAATCTGTTAAAATCTTAAAAATAACGAATATAGCCGTTAAATTGTGGTGTACACGAAGACGTGGACCTGCATAGGCGAATTTTGCCATAAGTCATTACAATATTCAAATACGAAACTTGAAAAAAATCCTCTGAATAATGTAGCTAAAATCATCAAAATTTCAGTGAATATAGAAGTACTGATATATGGGGCCTATACGAAGACCTAGACCTGCATAAACAATTTTCTGTCAGAGACTGCAGTTCCCATTGCGAGCTCTATCCGGTGAATAATGTCGCTGAAATCTTCAAAATATCGAATATCGGGGTTATCGTTGTATGTGGGCTATACGATATCGTGGACCTATTTAGACATTTATCTTCCACGGGGTAAAGTGCTTAGAAAGAACTCCTATTGAGGATTTTTAGACAATTCCATTGAAATATGTAGCTAAAATCATCAATTAACCGAATATAGGGATGTAACGTTATATGGGGGATATAGGATATTGTGGACCTATATAGACAATTAACTAATCAGAAGGAGCCCCTTTTGTGGATTTTCAGACAACTTCATTGAAAAAATCTGGCTACAATCATAAAAACGCCGAATATTAGGAGTACCGTTATATGGGGCCATACGATATAGTGGACCGATAAAGCCCACCTTCGAACTTAACCTGTCTGCCGACAAAAGACTGCTCTGTTCTTCCTATCATTATTCGTTTTAAGTCTAGCAGTATTACAATAGACGGACAGACGGACAGGATTAAATCGTCTTAGAACTTAATATACCCTTCATGCTACGTATCGTAAAAGGTGTAAAAATGGCACAGCTCAAATATTCAGTTCCTACAAAAATTGATTTTTTAATGGAAAATATAGATCCCAAAATATATGATTTTTGAAAAGTGTGAAGTTTTGAAAATCTTCTTTAAGAAAATCCATGCCAAACGTTTATTGAACTCTGCAACAAAACTGCATTGTGCTGCGCACTTGCCACACTTCAGCTGGAATTAATGTCATAATCAGATGATGATGATGACGATGTGAACACCCCGCTAAACAAGGCATAACAAATACCAACGATAACTGGATCCAAATGGATAATCGATGATATTTGCGATGATGGTGTTGTTGTTGTGGTTGAGTCATTTCAGAGCGTGCAAGTTGAACTTGAGCGATTACCATTGCAAACAAAACCAAAACAAAAGACATTTTTAGTGGATTTCCTCGCCACCCCCGGCCGCAACACCCGCCGTGACTATTTAAATATTTATTCATGGGGATGTCTGTATGTATGAACATATGTATGGTCAACAAACCCAATTGCGGAATACTTTTACTTTCCTGATTGCCTGAACATGGCCCAAAGACAAACATGGTCTGGCCTGGACATCACACATTTCGCTCACTGCGGACCCAACAATGCCGCCACCATCATAAAAATCAATTTCAATGTTGATTTCAATTTGATGTTGGTGGTGTTGTTGTTGTTGTCTCCTTTTTTTTGGTGTTTCATGATCACCACCAACACCACCAACACCACCATCATCCGGATCATACCGGACCATAATTGTGGTCTGGCACTTGTTGTAACGCCTTTTTTCCATAAGAGAGCAGAGTCGACTGGGGTCTGTCCCAAAACAGAAATTATGGTGCTGGTGGACTTAATTGCTGGCAACTTTTCCTTGTGTTGCTTTTAGTTTTGGATATTTAATTTACATCATTATCTACCTCATCGACAGGGTATCAGGGAGAATTTATCGAAAATAAAAACTCATTATTTAAAATACCAGTTACCCAAAGATAGGGCCAATCGACGATTGGTACAAAAGCCCACTAATTTAATCATATCTTTTGCCACTCTTTGCCTCTTCCCCCAAATTCGCCTGTTATCAATTTTACCTGGGTAGAGCATTTCCCTTTGCTGGTAGAGTAGAAAAAAAAAACTACCGGTATTTTTTCGTCTTTCCTTCTGTGCTGAAATGGTTGTACTTTTCACTTTCACTTGTTGCTGTTGCAATTAAAGAAGTAAAAAAAAAGTCCAAAAAAGCAGGCAAAGCAGCACAGCGTGCATGTGTGTGTAAGTATGTAGGTAGGTATGTTTGGCCTGGTGCATAGATTGAACTCACAGCGCCTTGGAGTTGGTTGGCTCTGGCCATGCCGCAGAAACAAACATTTGGCGGATTGTTTTCCCATTCATGGCAAAACGGGGAGCTTTGTTTTAGTGTTCATTGTCTTTGTTGCATTGCCATGAAATAAATCCTGGCTGGTTGACGTTGTTGTTTCTTTCAATGCCTCTAGAGAGCCGATTTTACATAATGTTGTTGACAACTTTGTCGTCTATTTGGCTTATGAAATATGACCGCCACTTGCAACTAAAAGGGAAAATCAGGTATTTCATTGGAAAGCTTTGTTGCCCTAGCTTCATCGATAATTCAAGGTTTTCTGATATGCAGAACTCAAACATATATGCTATTCAAATAAATATATATATTTTTTCTATTTTTATCCTCGCCCCAAAGTTGATGGTCATTTCCAAAAATATTATTGCCTGGCATTACCCACAAAATAACACAATGGAATTTAATTTGCAAAATTGTTTATCATTTTGATAGCCCTGATGGCCATGCGCTGCTCGTTGGTTATTATTTTTATTTATCGGTATTTTTTTTCAATGTTTTGTTTTCTTCTTGAAACTCGTCTTCTTATTGTTTGGTTTAATATTTTCAAAAGTCTTGAAATCAAAAAAAAAAGTATCCAAACCAAACATGGTCTTGAAATAAATCAGCAAACAAAAGGGAATGATTCACGAATTCTTTTATTTAAAAATTAAAAAAAAAATCAAACCAACAAATCTTTGATAGTTGATAGTCACCCACCCAAGACCATGTATAAATTGTGTTCTGTTCAGACGTCCCAAACTTGTTGTACCCTCCATTGATTGATTGATCAGCATATGTTCTTTAATAGAATTGGAAATAATTTCATCTTCCCAAATAATATCTAACCCTATTCTATTTAACTCTTCCATTTCCCCAAAATACCCAGTTTATCATTGCAATATCTCATCAACCTGACGACAATTTCAATTTCAAATTTTGTACCGAATCCCATTTTGATCTCACATTTTTTTTTACAATTTCTAAATAATAACTTAATTTCAACCGACAAACTAAACTGCAACACATTTTGTGGCCACTTCCAATCCTGAACCAGCCAACCAACTAAATTGTCCGCCTTTTAGGCTGGAACCCCAAAATGCTCAGGCCAGTCATTAAACCCATTAAATCAAATACAATGTTGTACGAAAAAGAAACAAAAAACCGGCCGCAATACTCTTTGAACTTGAAATCTTTCCGACTGGGAAAGAACAAGGCAGCGAACTCATATTCTGGTCATAACCGTTGGATTGTTGACATTACTATTTGTGTTGTTGTTGTTGCTGCTGTGATGGCCATAAATATGGAGTGTGGCTTTAAGTGACCCAACCTGCAATTAAACTGGGCTAACCAGGAACCCACCAGCACAACCAACCTGGACTCATACATCAATTGTTTGTGTGAACACTTAAAGTGTAGGGAGGTGGAAAGGGAGAGGGGCTACATTTTCTGGGAACTCCAATTTAACGATTTGGGCTAAATTTTATGGTTTTTCCTCTGTGATTTGTTCTTTAATATTAATTTCTTTCTCTCTTTCTATTTTCTTTTTAGGTTTTCCGTCATTTTCACGTTTGTTAACCTTATAATTTCTGTAATTCCAGTTAGTTGGCTATGCAATAATCCGATGGCCGCAAACGTTTTTTTACAACTCCCTTTACATTTTGGCTGCATTACCCGCTTTTTTGTTTTTGTGGAAAAAGCCTAACAAATCTTTAAACAACACCAATTTCGAATCAAAGAGGGCATTACAAATCGCCCAAAAGGAAAACTCGAAAAACGAAACAGCCGACAAAAGCGTCCAAAAAAAGAAAAACATTAAATTTATCTGAAATGCCAAAAGGCTCTGCTAAACCATCCGGCTAACCAGCTTCGACGTTTACTCACTTGGCACTTCGAACACATGCAACCAAACGACCATCCAACCAGTTGCCGCATGAGAAAATAATCTGGAAATGAGCCCAAAACCCATAACGATGGTGCGGCCACAAGGCAGCAGCAACAACAACAGCCACAACACCAACAACAAAAAGAGTTCATTAACAAGATCAAGTGCAGAAGAAGGTCTTGCAGCGTTGACATTACTGGCTTCAATTCCAAAGTATTTTTCTAGTTGTTGTAGTTGTTGCTGTAATGGAAACCTGTGTATTGGGTACTATTTCTAACCGCAGGCCAAGTTAAGGTGGTGATTATTATGATTAGTTGCAAGATGCTGGAATATCAAGCGGTACAAATGGCTAGGGACTGTTTGGAAATAATTGGCAAATAATCCGTTAACAGATCGCATAGCCATTTGAAACGCATCTAATGACACTTGGGCTTTATATTTGAATGCATTTCTTTAATTCTTTGAAAGATTGTCTAATTTCTTGGGAATTCTGGAAAAAAAATCTTATAAAAATGCATGATTATATTTCCCAAAATCATAACAAATATTTAATAACAAAATATTTAATTTTTTGAATAAAAATGAAAAACAGTACGCTTATAGATTAGAAACTCCTTGAAAAGAATTCTTGGAATATTCCGGACTATAGCATATTGGAAAGTCTCTTAAGATTTTTCAATTTTCTTTCAAGATTATGATACTGGTCACTATTCCACATTGAATTTCTCAAAGAAATAGAAAAGGTTAAAGAAATAGGCCATAAAATAAATTTCAAAACGTTTTGAAAACTTTATGATTGTAGATCTAAAGCTATGAGAATTTAATTAGAAATTGAACTGAAGACATGGACCTGCATAACAAATTTTCTGTCACAGGCTGTAGTGCTTATTTGGAACTTCAAACGCGAAATTTAAAACAGTTTCGGTCAATAATGTCACTTAAATCATCAAAATACAGAATATAGGGAGGTATTGATATATGAGGCCTAAACGAAGACTTGGACCTGCATTGACAATTTTCTGTCATAGACTGCGGTTCCCATTATGAACTCTAAATATGAGATTTTAAACAACTTCGGTAAAAATGTCGCTAAAATCATCAAAGTACAGAATATGGGGGGGGGGGGCTTTACGATATCTTGGACCTATATAGACATTTCTCTTCCAGGGGGTAAGGTGCTTAGAAAGAACTTCTAGTACGTATTTTTAGACAATTCCATAGAAAAACATTTAGCGAAAATCATTAAAATACCGAATATCGGGGGTACCGTTGTATGGGGGATATACGACCTATATAGGTCGTCCAGGGGGTAAAGTACTCAAAAGGAACTCCTTTTGTGGATTTTAAGACAATTTCATTGACAAATTTGGCTACAATCATTAAAATACCGAATATCAAGGTTTACCGTTATATGGGGGCTATACGATATATGGAATATATATAGCCCATCTTCGAACTTAATCTGCCTGCAGACAAAAGACTGATCTGTGCAACATTTTTGCTTTCCATCTTTATTCGTTTTGACTCTATCGTGATTACAACTACGACAGGGGGACGGACGGACAGGGCTAAATCCTCTTAGAATTTTACTCCAATCAAGAACGAAATTAATATACCCTCCGTACTATGTATGGTGGAGGGTATAAAAATTAACGTACGAATGTAGCTTTGGATGTCCTTAAATTATATATTTTTATAAAATCTACTGTAGAGTCCTTGATTTTGTTTATATTTATATCTCCGACAGAGTTTTTAAAAATATCCATGTGGTAGAAAAATGTTCCCGTTCATGGAGATAATGCTCACAGATACCGCTACTAATATACATATTCAAATGCTCGCCAGTGTATTATCATAACAAGCTATTGACAATTGGTTTGTGGACGGCAAAGAAGTCGACTCCACACACAAATACCAATAACAACAGCAACCAAAAAACCGCCACACCACACCGAGTACTTTATGGCTTAGGGCTCACATTTCTCAGGGAAAATCGTGATTAATGATTAAATGGGAACAATTTTCCACATTTTCTTCTGAAAAATAGCTAAGCAACATCAACGGAAAGAAAATTAACAAGGTCATTATTAAGTTGCTGGAGTTAAACGACAATTTTCCTAATTCCTAGCTCTTTGCGGCGTGAGGCAAGGCAAGGAGTCATGATGATTTGAGTCTCCATTCACGACTTGCAATCTGCCTTCGAGGCTTTGTTATGCAACGGAGTCTCAGTCGATGACAAAATACTCAAAACCCATTGAAGTTTTGAAACAACTCCTCAGCTATAATGCAACCACATTCAGAGCACGCACATCTGTCCATCAAACCATCGGTCGAGAACAGTTCTTTGCTCTTACCAAGAAAAATGCATTCAAATGCGTGTGGCTGGAATACTAAACGAGAAACAACTCTAGACGCACTACCGCCAGCAACGATCGTTTACTACTCGAAATTCACAATTGGGAATATAGAAAATGTCTCTGGTCGTCGTTGTCTTGTAAAATTGGCATTTGCGAGCGTTTTGTTTCAATGAATTGGATTTTATTTCACAAAAAGAGGCCATAAGGCATCAAGCCGAGGAAGGTACAGTTCCCACAAAAATCCAGCCACATGTCCTCAAAAGCTTATGTGAACTGAAATGCAACCGAAAAGAAACTTCCTCCTTGAGATGTCCAAGCCATCGATCCGTTCATCCATCCATCATCAGCTTTCAAATTCAATTTTCTTTTCAATCTTTGCCAAAAACTGTCACTTAAAATTCACTTTCAGATACTTAGATTTCACTCTCTGCCTTTGAGAGTAGCAGCAACAGCAACACCAGCATTATTTCACCTAGCTAGGTCTTTGGTATGGGAATCAATTTCATGCCACCATCGCCGTCGTCGCAGCCGCCGCTGCACCACCAATGGCCAGTGGCCACCGGCATAATGCCTGTAACTGGGTCAACAAGTGCGTTTGCGTACACAATCTTGAAATTACTTCCCATCCCCCCTCCCCCCAGTCAAAATGCAAAACAACAACACACCACGCACAACGAGGCCATTAAAAGCAAAACCGAACTGGCAACTTATAAAAGTTAACTAACCAAGCTGAATGCCAGCCAGCCAGTCATCCAAGCAGCCAACAACAATTCCCCCCCCCCCCAGTCAGGGCAAATTCTTGACTTGTTCAGGTTGTTGTTATTTTTATTTTTTGCTAATAAATTTCTCTTGCCACCAATGCAACAGCAACAGCAGCACCAGCAACCTTAGATCAATGAAAAGTGCTCCCCAAAATTGGCAATTCATTCATGATTTCAAAATACACTTTTACTTCTTCTTCTGCTTCGTCGCAGTCTTCAGCATCTTCGCCTTCTTCTTCTTCTTCTTCTTGGGCGTTCATGACCATATCGATTGATTCTATTTCAGTTGCAACTTGACATGAGAAACGGACATTGGCAGCCAGTTGATGTGGGCACCAAGAAGGTACATGGGTTCAAATCATAGCCATCTATCCAGCAGTCGGATCGCCTTAACTGTTCGGCTGGCTCTTTTTTTTTTTTTTGGTTTTGTGGTTAGAACGCCATAAATGGCTGGAAGCGTTTCCAGCCGTATCAGCCGAAGAGAGTTGAAAAGTTGTTGTTGATGTTGATGCTGATATGGCTGCTGGTGACATCGTTCATTGATGCATTGAAATAGAGAGCCAAACAGACAGACAGACATCTAGTCGGACTAGCTTGTCTGTAAGCACAAGGAAATCAGGCTTCTATGCTGTCACAGCCTACGGTTTGGGCATGATGACGATTGGTTTTTGGATCGGTTCTAACAGTATACAATAGTTTATCGAATGAATTTTCCGTTAGCAGAGTACTTTTAAGAAAATTATAAATTTTGGGTCAAAATGTCAGGAACATGACATGGTGTGACATGACATTATGTAATGTCAAGTCATGTTCAGCAATGATCCAAAAATATTTTTATTCTTGAGATAACAAGAAAGTTTAACTAATAAAAAATACTTCGAACTGGCTCCAGACACTAACGGAACGCTTCAAACCCAAACCTTTTGTATGAGGTAATTTTCACATTAGAAATTATCACCCGATCCTGGCATGGTTCTGTGACGACATATTCATACCGTTTCCCTGGTGATATTATTCTGAGCAAAAAGTATATTTTCATGAGACACATTTTAAATTGTATTTTACCCAACCTTTTGCGACTTATCTTCTGTTGGATCAAACGTCAGGGCGTCCTAATTTTGAAAGCAGCATTTCTAAATAATTGTGAATTTTAGACCTGTTTGTCAGAAACATGGCAGAAACTCAGGTCACATTCATTACCTTAATGATATAAACAAGTCTCTGTTGCGAAAAAAGCACTGCCATATAATTCACTGACCAAAGGCTGTAGCAACTGAACTTAAATGGCTTCAGATGACTGTTAATGCTGTGTATTGGCGGTTTGTCCGTCCGCCCCTGGCAAAGCCTGTATCTGAATGCTTTTCTACAGCGTTCTAAATACAAGACAACATCGATGGGAAAATTTGGCCATAAGAAAAACTAAATGGTGAAGGCCATAAATGGTCTTAGAAAGATTGAAGACCAGTTGGGCGGCCAGTCAAAGAGGAAGATAAGGCAGAGAAAAAAAGGAAATCTGAAGAGCGGGTTTCAATTCGTTCAAAGATCCGTAATTGCCTGGCATGGCATTTCGAAATGGGATGTCATTCTGAGGCTGCTTAAGGAGTGGCCATGTTCGAAGCTCTACCTCGTCACACAGTTTCCATGTGTGGTTCGGGCAAAAAGCGAAATTTCCAAACAAATTTGGTATGTATTTGCGAAAAAAAAGTGCCCCAAACACATTTGCCGGAAGTTGGTCGGCGAATACGTCATTATTGGACGGTAGCGGTTAAAGTGCCAATCGTACCCCCATCTAGCCAAGCAAAGTGATTGTGGCCTTTGTTAATGGAATGTTACTTCTTAAGGTCTCTGCTCAAATGGAATATTTGGGTTTACGACCAATTTGGCCAACAGCAACAACAACAACAACACGCTTGTTTTTACAACCAACAAACGCAACCTATCCCAAGAGAATGAGGAATGGAAGGCAGACTCAATAAAACCAACAGAGAAAGTATTTGGCCACAACGAGAAAATCGAAAAAAAAAGAATTCTTAACTTTCGTGAGAAGACATCAAACAATGTTCGACCCAAAGATGGATGGATGAATGACTGAGTGGCTGACTGACTGAATGGTTTCTTGGATTTCAAATTTCGAAATAAAAAGTAAAAGTTGCAAAGCTGTTATTAGCAAAATTCATATAATTTTATGGCCAAGAGAAACATGAAACATTCGGATGTAAAATATATTTCGGAAATAATACAGGTGTGGTGTCAAGCTGAGGCGCACACACACCCATAAGAAATAGCAGAGATAGTTTTTGTCAAACACCTGACAGCCACACAGACACCAAGAGGTGATAAGCTTTCTTTTTCCCCCATTTGGCAAATTTCTTCTCAGAAAATTATAAAATGGATTTATAATTTCGAAAAAAAAGAAATAGATATTCGGAAGTGTGTGAGTGTGTTGTTTATCATTTCACTCACTCACCACCACCACGGCTAATATTAACAAATTATGATGTAATTATTATTGTTATTTGTTTATTTATTGGCCAGTTGACCACCGCATTCACTCACTCGTTCAGCGTCAATATTGGATTTCTTGGACTTCCTGTTTGGCTCGGATAGCATAAACGGGAAAAGCGTTCACCTAATGACCACCGTGACTGCCATCAACACTCCCGCCACCACCTCTAATGTCCACTGGCTGTACGGATGATCATCATCGACAATGTTAACATGACGGATCAGTATCCGAATACAATCCGCAATTGTAGCACCACACCATGAATGGTGGCGGCGGCACCAACAGCAGCCAGCCAGAGTGTCACCCAATATCAACTGCCACCGCCGCCGCCACATCACTCACATCACTATTTCTGTGGTGGCAGTGTTGACCGTGTTTCCGTCTCATGGTCCATAGACCATAACGTTGACCATAGGTTTCCAGCAGCAGCAGCAACAACAACAAATTCAAACAAATTACAGTTGCAACTGCAGAGGAACTCTCGAAATATTTCAAAGCCAACATTCGAATGCAAAACTGTTTGAATACAATTCTTAGCCGAATATCATGTGCCCCCATAGAGTAAATATATGCACGTTCTCTGATATGAAATCATATTTTGCTGTTGATCGTTTGTTTCCAAACATCACCAAATCCAGAGTTAAACGACCTCCAATATAAACATCCCCCAAAAAAAGTGAATAAAATTGAAAACTACCACTGAAATATTAAACAATCATGTCTCATAATCTGATTGTGAGTGTTCATCCATATCGGCAGTTTCAAAGTGGGTACACTGGGGGTAATTTAAATAGGGTAACAATTTGGAAGTTATTGAGAAGAAATCTAGTTAAAACACAGAAAAGTAGCTAAGCCCGACATCAAGGAAGTGGACGGAAGAAAACAACAACATCGGCAGAAATGGTTCGCAGAAAGTAAAGATGCGATTTGATCGAAACCCGTGATCTGAACATATCGCAATATTCCATTTGGCAAATATTAAAATATTGAAGCCATTGAAATTCCAAAAAGTGCAAGAAATTACAACGCAACGGAAAGAGCAGAAAATGGACTCAAAAGAGCTAAAGAGTTGCTTCGCTTGGCCGAAAGTGGTGAACTGACGAATTTGGTTTTCTCCGATGAGAAAACATTCGTTGTCCAGCACTTTGTAAACAAACAAAATGATCGTGTTTACTTGCCAAAGATGTTAGCGGAAATTGAGCACCTTCGGTTGGCCACCAGAACTCAAGCGCCGGCCATGGTGATGGTGTGGGCCGCCATAACAGCCGATGGTCGCTCTCCGCTCGTATTAATCGACCATGGCATCAGAATAAATGCCGAATATTAGCGCGAAAATATTCTGGAGGGTGTATCAAAACCTTTGGGTACGCAAACATTCGGCCGCAGACCTTGGACATTCCAACAGGGCTCAACAACATCGCACTCAGCACGCGCCACCCAACAATGGTTACAAAATAAGGTTCCTCGCTTCATTTCCAGCGCACAATGGACACCAAAATCTCTAAATAGCAATCCGTCGGACTATTTTTTTCTGCAGTATTTTGGAAAGCTGGTTGGCACTAAAAAATACCAAAGTGTCGATCACCTCAAGCAAGTGCCTTGCCGGGAATGGGCCAAAATACCGCAGAGCAAGATTCGGGCGGCGTGTGACGGTTTCATTGTCCGTTTGAGGGCTATAATTCGTGCCAAAGGTGACCAATTCGAACAAATCTAAACTTATTCTAAAATTTAATGCTGCTTCCGACATTTGTTGCTTTCGTTCAAAAAAAAAAAATAAAATAAAAAAATGTAAAAATTAAGGGCTAAGTACATAAGAAGCTTGAAGTCATGGCTAGGCATATTAATGTCAAATTATAATGGAAAACGACGACTGGATTTTAGTGCGGCTCTGTAATCCCTTTGTGAAATGTCATAAAATATGCCTAGCCATGACTTCAAGCTTCGTATGTACTTAGCCCTTTATAGTTTTTAAGAAAATTACATTTTTATAGTAAAAGTGCAAATTACATGTTTGCGTTATTGAGTGTTTCTAACCTGAGTCGAAATCTCATATAATATTTGATTTTTAGAGAAAGTGTCAGAACAAAAATTTTTCTAGACCCAATTTCGGTATCAGTTTTTCAAGAAAAAAAATCCTTAATCCAATAATTTCCATTAAAAATATCATATATAAAAAACATTTCTTATTTTCGACAAATTCAGCAATGTTTACGAATTCGCTACATTTTTTGATAAGTATTATTCCAAGATATACTGCTGTCCGGAGGAGAAACATAAACTTTGCGGTTTCAATACGTCATTAGAAAACTATGACCATTATATATTTCCACGAAGATTAATGGTGCTATATTATATTACTCATAATCCAAGTTCCGTCGCAGTACAGGCAAGGAAAGATTTTCGCCACAAATATTAAAATTTTAATTCCCAACCCAATTACAAATCCTTCGGATTTCGATATTGTGATCATAACTTTGAATAATTTTGACATGTTTGTTCCATAAAAATGTAATACCTATCAAAATGCATGACAGTGTAACAGAGTCATTGCTGCAAACCATAATAAACTCCAGCAAACAAATTGTCACACAAACATGTTGTTGTTGTTGTTGTTTTTTTTTTTTATTATTTTCATATTGGCTGTAAAAACGCACATAACTCAGCGTTAATTTGCCTCCACAAAGTAGAGGCCCAAACAAAGCTAAGTGGACGTTTTTTGCAATTCATTTGCGGCCACTTTTCGTTATGAATAAAATATGAATGCGACAATACGGCCGGCCAGCCATTGGGGGCTACCCGCATGGCCATCTTAGTAAGTTTCGAATCAAGTGAACAACAACAAAACTTGTATGAAATGCCAAAAACAAATCGCCTGTCTGACTCCAAGAAATCTACCAAAAAATCCGGAGAATTGTTTTCGCATAGCAATTATGAAAATAATCGAGAAGTCATCCTCCTCGTCATCATCATTATCGCACAATCGTTTTCATTGTAACCATCAATCTTGTGGAAATCAGAACTTTTGTTTCAAGATTCTATCAAAGTTGAACGATCTCCAAAGAATGGCTCCCACCAAAAAAAAAAAAAAGACACAACAACAACAATTGTTGTGGGTGCCATGTAAGTCCAATTTTTTCCATATCACACACGTACCAACCATATGCCAGACTCAATTTAAATTCGCTCTTGACATTATTGTTATTGTTGTTCTTGTTGTTGGAGTTTCTGGTCAGATAGCAAAGAACCACATTGGGAAATAACAAAACAACAAATTATGAGAATCGTGCCCAGAGTTTGGCTCAAGAAGTAGATGAAGAATACCAAATTATATTCTTGTTGTTGTTGCTGTTGTTTGTTTGAAAGATCGCCAACATTGATATCATTTCAAATGTAACGGTTCTTGTGCTAGCCGCCTGATGTGGGGTGGATGTGGTAACAAGCCAAACAATACCTCATCATAAGCCAAGACATGCGGGATCGAATGGCCAAAACAGAAAAAAACAAACATGGCATGTTGTTGTTGTTGTTGCTGTCGTGGTACAGAGAATTGCGTAATCCACGGCTGCTAGGGCCCAACCAACAATCACTTTTTATTGACTCCTCCCCCCCACCCCTCATCATCGCTGGCTACTCGGATCTCTGAGCGTTACTATTTTCCTCTGCATGGAAATGTTAGTTATCTCGTTTGCCATGGATTTATATTTCCATGAAATGCTCCAGCAGCCAACAATCATAGGCTTTCTTTCTTTCTTTCTTCCGTTGCGGAAGGAAACCTCCGCCACGTTAGCGGTGTTACACAGTCTCTTTCCAGGAGGAGGAGGAAAGGGGGAGGGGCAATAATCTCCGTAGCTAAGCAATTGACGTTGGCCACTGTTATTGATGCCGCTAATGCCGCAATAACCATTGTTCAATTGGCCGCCATTATCTTTCACTTTGGACGTAAAACAAAATCGATTCATGTTAACATCCCTGTTTGCCGTCATGCATCCATCGATCCATCCAACGGTCCAGCCAGCCAGCCAGCTAGCCATTGAGCTGGCCAATCCAGCGAATGATACAGCATTAAAAAATCCACACTAATCGGACATATGGCTAGGCGGACATATCAATTGATTGAGGTAGTAACTTTTTGTTGTTTGTTTCTTCGGATTTCTTGTAGACGTCATTTTGCCTCTAATCGTTGAACAAAAGTACTTTTTCATGGAGTTTATGTAATAGGAAATTATAATCGATATTGCTTATTTGGAAAAAAAAGGAAGAAATTAGAAATTATTTCATTAAAGGTCTTCCCATGGTGCTGGGATATGAAATTTGTATGTATTATTGGTCAACAAGGTGATAGATATTCAGGAGAGGAACATGAAGGTATATCTATTGAATTCTTATATCGATTAACATTTAGAACGCAAAAACTATTTTCAAACAGGTCATACTTGTCGTGGATCAGATACAGGGTGAGATGAAAAAACTGCAACCAACTTCAGACTGCTGTCATTTCAAAGCCACTCGTCCGACAGCTATTAAAATTATTCCAGCGACAGCGCATTATATTGATCACAAGCGTACAAAAGCATTTTGGTGAGAATTTTCCACAAAAAAAGTCATTCGTGATGGAATTCAAGCGTGATAGTGTGATTTCTTTATATTTGGCTGGAAAACTATTAGAGGCTATCGTTAGAGCACTCCAGCATTTAAATGTGAATAAATCTTTTGTGTCTCGTACCATCGCTCGTTACCGTAGCCCGACGCCAAGGAAGTGGGCGGAACAAAACAGCAACATCAACAGAAATGGTTCGAAAATAAAGAAGCGACTTGATCGCAGTGATCGAAACCCGCGTCACAGTCGCCGAAATATGGCTCGTGAGCTGAACACATCGCAATATTTCATTCGGCAAATATTGAAAATGAGCTCGGCCAATGAAATTTCAAAAAGTGCAAAAACTTACACCGCAACGGAACGAGAACTCAACGGAGCTAAATAGTTGCTTCGCTTGGCCGAAAGTGGTGAACTGTCGAATTTGGTTTTCTTCGCTCCGATGAGAAAATATTCGCTGTTCAGCAGTCTGTAAACAAACAAAATGATCGTGCTAACTTGCCAAAGAGGTCAGCTGAAAATGTGCACCTTCGGTTGACCACCAGAACTCAAGTGCCGGTCATGGTGATGGTGTGGGCCGCCAAAACAACCGATGTTCGCTCTCCGCTTTTATTAATTGACCGTGGCATAAGAATAAATGCCAAATATTGGCGCGAAAATATTCTGGAGGGTGTATTAAAGCCTTGGGCACGCAAATATTTTGGCCGCAGATCTTGGACATTCCAACAGGAATCAGCACCATCGCACTCAGCACGCGCCACCCATGAATGGTTACAAAATGATTTTCCTCGCTTCATTTCCAGTGCACAATGACCACCAAAATCTCCGGATACCAATCCGTTGGACTATTGTGTCTGGAGTATTTTGGAAAGCAAGGTTGGCACTAAAAAATACCAAAGTGTCGATCACCTCAAGCAAGCGCTTCGCCGGGAATGGGCCAATATACCGAAGAGCAACATTCGGGCAGCGTGTGATGGTTACATTGGCGGTTTGAAACCCATAATTCGCGCCAAAGGTGACCAATTCGAACAAATCTAAACTCATTCTAAAATTTGATGCTATTTCCGAAAATGTTGCTTTCAGAATTAAAAAAATGTAAAAAGTATGGCGTTTGACTTTCTTCTGAGTTTTTTTATACCCTCCACCATACTATGGAGGGTATATTAATTTTGTCATTCCGTTTGTAACTCCTCGAAATACTCATGTCAGACGAAACAAAGTATATATATTCTTGATCAGCGTAAAATTCTAAGACGATTTAGCCATGTCCGTCTGTCTGTCTGTCTATCTGTCTGTCCGTCTGTCTGTCTGTCTGTCTGTCTGTTGTAATCACGCTATCTTTCGAACAAATTGAGATAGAAGGCTAAAATTTTGCACACATGTATATTTTGCCAGTAGGCAGGTTAAGTTCGAAAATGGGCCATGTAGGTCCAAGTTATCATATAGCCACCATATAACGGTACCTCCCGATATTCGGTATTTTGATGATTTTAGCGACATTATTCATCGGAATTGTTTTAAATTTGGCATTTGAAGTTCTTAATGGATACTACATCCTAAGTCAAAAAATGAGCCATGTAGGTCCACGTCTTCATATAGTCCCCATATAACGGTACCCCCCGATATTCGGGATTTTAATGATTTTAGCGACATTGTTTACCGACAAAAGTTGCCTATGCAGGTCCACGTCGTCGTATAAGCATTCGGTATTTTTAAGATTTTAACAGAATTTTTAACTGATTTTATTTATTTATTTATTTTTTTTTTTTTTTTTTGTGGAAATTGCCAAATTTGTACCAAGTGGTGGAGGGTATTAAAAGTTCGGCCCGGCCGAACTTACAGCTTTTTTACTTGTTTTTTTTTCTTGCCCTGAATATAGCTAATGGTATATGAGGTTGAGATTTGGAGATGCGTTTGGAAATGCGTCTCACATTTGTGCGAATAGTACTAAATGGTACAAAATTTGGTACTGGGTCAAATTCAATTCAAAAATTCAATTTTTAGTAGCGATCCAAGAATTTAAAAACCATTGGTTAAAAATTATAAATATAATTTATTAATTTTGCCAAACTGAATGTAGTTTTGTTCGATTGACAGCTATTTTCTGCTGGTTTCTTATGACGTACGCTACGTACGTACGTTTCTTATGACGGTACGTCTTGTTGTGATCATCTCATAGATAACTTGACTTGATTCTCACCTCGACCAACAGGTTTTTTAAATACCAATTGATCTTTACGAAACAAGACAACTAATTTATGAATCGTAAATAATAACGAGAATAATTTTGAGAATTTCTTTTCATCACCGTATCGACATAATTCCCCCCTCAAGAATTTCTTAAAAAATTCATCGATTTGATTAATTTAATTCCATGGAAATCTCGGTGAATGACTCATTAGCGGTTAGGTATTTTAAAAAATCCAATTTCGAAACCTTAGCACGCACCTGCATGGCTGTGAGTGCGTGTGTTTGTGAATTGCTGTGAGCGAATTAAAATTGAGCAAAGCCCTGACTAAAATTAACCATGAAATTTAAAAATAATTTTAAAAATTTGCCACTTTCAATTTTTTGATTAGCAGTTATTAAATCAATCATTGGTTTTTTGCCCCAAGGCAAAATGAAACTATGCAACATGTGTGTTTTGTAAAACTTACAGCTTGGAGGTTGGGTTTCGAATAAAGGGAGACAAATCGCTTCAGACTTACCTAAAAAAGACAAAAAGGAGAGAAAATGCAATTAGTAAGAGCCAAAAAATAAAAATGTACATATTTATGTATAAATACCCTTAAATTTCTATAAATTTCTATAGCTGTGTTATATATATGTATGTATGTATGTAAATGTGTAGCCGATTTTCCCTCCCCTATCACAAAATACTTCCTCATTCATTAATATCCGCTACTTGGCCATTTAAGAAAACCACTCAACAGTAATTGCCGATCAGAGTGTGCCAAGTCGTTATTCTGTCGCTACAAAATGTAAATATGCAGACATTAGCTGGGTGGTTGGTATAAAAGTTTTTAAGTTGTTGTTGTTGCTGCAGAAGCGTTTTTCTAGTGTTAATATCCTGTCATTAAAACGAAATGCACCACCATTGGCGCAAGGCAGCAGCAGCTCGCCAGCCAGTCATCCAGTGAGACAGCTAATATCCATGCATGTATCCATCTAGATCTATCCATCAAACCAACATTGGCTACACTTTCCATTCTGTGAGCCATTGTCAGTCAGTCTGGCGTTATTATTACTCTCTTCTCTGGGATGTCTGTCCGTCTGTTTCGCCCATTTATTCATCTACCTATCTCTTGTTTGCATCTTTAATCAGTCAGCTCGTGCCAATTTCCGCTTCTTAGACGCTGCACTTTGCCATCGAACGAAAAGGGGGAACATTTTAAATTGTAAATTACTAAAAATAACAGGCGCTGACATTGCCTCTGTCTATGCCGCTGTTCCCTGCGGCAGCATCTCAGATACGAAGCGTTACACATTTCATGTGTAAATAATAATTATAATAATATTCTTAGGGGAGAAAAGGGGAAGGAAAATAATTGCAGACAGATGTTTTAAATTAATTTCAATAATTTTTTATTGGAAAAATAGTGGAAGAATATATGTTGTTAGGCATGGGACAGGTGAAGCATAAGGAAAGAGAAGTTTTTTTGGAGGTTTTGCAATTATAAATGTGAAACGGAAATTGGGTGAAGAGTAAAAGGGATATCGAAGGTTATTAAAGTTCAAAATTAACTATTTGAAATTCTGAACAAAAAATAGGAAATTCCTCAAAATTGAAGTTTGTATATTTCCGGAAATGATATATATTAAAATGCTTTGTAAAATTCAAATAAAATATGAAATTTTCCAAACAATATCTGTTTGGTCTAAGGACGAACTCTATTGAAATTGGTGAGAATCGATTCAAATTTAGATATAGGTCCCATATACAGGGTGAGATAAAAAAAACTGCAACAAAGTCAAACGCCATAATTTTTACATTTTTTTTAATTTTATCGAATGAAAGCAAAAATGTCGGAAATAGCATAAAATTTTAGAATAATTTTAGATTTGTTTGAATTGGTCACTTTTAGCACGAATTATGGCCTTCAAACGGACAATAAAACCCGAATGTTGCTTTAATGTATTTTGTCCCATTCCCGGCGAAGCGCTTGCTTAAAGTGATAGACACTTTGGTATTTTTTAGTCCGAATGTTGCTTTACGGTATTTAGGCCCATTCCCGGCGATGCGCTTGCTTGAGATGATCGACACTTTGGTATTTGTTAATGCCAACCTTGCTTTCCAAAATACTGCAGACACCAACTCCAACGGATTGGTAATCGGAGATTTTGGTGGCCATTGTGAGCTGGAAATGAAGCGAGGAACCTCATTTTGTAACCATTCTTGGGTGGCGCGTGCAGAATGCGACCACCGGCTGCTATGGCGGCCCACACCATCACCATGGCCGACGCTTGAGTTCTGGTGGTCAACCGAAGGTGCACATTTTCAGCTGACCTCTTTGGCAAGTTAGCACGATCATATTGTCTTTTTACAAACTGCTGGACAACGAATGTTTTCTCATCGGAAAACCCAAATTCGGCAGTTCACCACCTTCGGCCAACTCTTTAGCTCTTTTGAATCTAGTTTCTTTCTGTTGCGGTGTAAGTTCTTTGTTCACCAAATGGCTAATACCAGCCCAAATAGACTGAATTTTGACACTTCCAATGGAATTCAGCCTAAAAGCAAGTGCTTAAAATTTTGGTAAAAATCGGTTCAGATATGGTTATAGTTCCCATACATATGATTCATCCGATGGAGGTTTTAACGCTGCACAACAATGATATTTGATACCGGGCATCAAATGCTGCTCGAAAATACCTCTGTCATATGTTATGGATATCGGTTCATATTTTTATATAGCTTTGATATACATCTTCATCCGGTTATTGTTCCGGTTATTCAATATTCAACTGAATTTTACCATTTGGTGAAACGCGGTATGTTGCTCCAATAAATATTTTCATAGTCGGTATGATCTACTTCACTTGAATCGCCAATATAATTTTTTACGTGAGCTCTACTAAATACGCATGGTGGTGTAGGGTATCATATAGTCGACACGCCCGACTTTTGACCTTTCCTCACTGGTTTTTTGTAAATTCCCTGCAAAAGTTTCACACTTGAATTTGTATCACAAATAAATATCCCAAGACAAAGTAAATATCCCCCATTCGAAAAATAAGGAAAAAATTTCAACCCCTCAGCCACAATCCAAACAATTGAATCGCGTAATTTTGTGGCCACAGTTTTAACACTTGCAGCCAAAATGCATAAAATTACTAATATTTGGTGCCAGCCAATGACTCCGGCAGTAACAACAATGTGCCACATGGAAATGTCCTAAACCAAGTTATTCGCAAGTGTTACAACAAGCCTTGATTTGTGACTACCTAATCGGCTCACTGCAACAGCTTCCGAGTGTGCGGTGCAATGCAGCTGCAATTCTTAGAAAACAAAGGCAAGCAAAAGCGAGAGAAAAAAAACAATTTTGATAAGCAGTGGCAACCACAATAACCAGAAACAAACAGCCTTCATCGGTACACCAAGAAGTGGAAGAAGTAAAAATGCCACAACAATTCCGAAATGGGCAATGGAGGCATACCACTGCCCGGACTGGATGCTTGGTTACTTGGTGGCTATGCCATGGCATGGTTGGAGACGAATTACACACGTGTTTGGATTGGCCTGATATGTCCGTATGTGTGTATGTAGGTATGTGTAGGTATGAGACAGTGATGTCCGTTGTGCTTTGGTTTCCTATCGGATACTTGGACAGTTTATGGTAATCTAAGAAATCATAGACCCTCATCCCCCCTTACTCGGACGTATCAGTTGCAGTGGTGATATTGAATTACATGTGAGCCACCGTTGATAGCCAAGTGTTTCCGATGTTCTCATTGATTCTTTGCTGACTTGAATTACTGGTAGCGTTTTAATTACATCTGCCATGGAGCTCCATGCCAATGACCAATATCAGGAACTGAGATTTTCTTAAGAAAACCTGCCAACAACGGTTAGTTGGTGTAATCCATTGGGAAGCAGAGGAAGGACAATTTTTTTAATTAAATGGATATAGTCAATCAGATGACAGTGATTTTAATTAAGACGGCATTTTATGGACTTTTCCTTCAAAGTACCTTCAATGAAACCTCAAAAACTGAAACGGTTCATATTTAATTTCCTCCAAATAAACGATTTCATTTTCGAGCCCTAGATAACAATCACTTCAATTGTATTTAACCTGGCCCAATGTATTCTTAACCCACAAACAATTTTGGCAATCATTAGCAGTTTAACACCCAAAAAAAAAAAACAAACATTCTTGCACTTCTGTATTTGTTTTGTCGAATTGAAAAACGAAAACGAAACAAAAAATAATGACTTCTCTGACATTCAAATTAAAATCATCCGGCTAATGGATTTCTGTTTTCAAGTTTCGTTTTCGAAGTAGCGACGACGATGCAAAATGTCATGACCAACTGCGAAGTAATTATTCAAAAGCACGTTTGTGTGTTTTTGTCGAACCGAAAAGGGGTAGGGTTAAGTTTTTTTTTTTTTTTAAGTAATTTTATTGATTGGGCAAAGGTGGACCAAAGTGAATCTTGAACTGTGGTTTTATGGAGAAGCTGTGTCCCTGAAATAAAATCATCTTATTTTAAAGGGCTTTAATCCATAGAAAATCAGTAAGCGGTCTTATAGCCTCATTCCATAGAATACCTCTTCGTATTTAAAACATTTTAGTATTCGTTTACCACAAAATATTTTGGCTTTTCTGGATTGGAATTTGGCGTATCCCACCAATACAACAGCAGCAGAAATGGTTCGAAAAGTAAAGAAGCGACTTGATCGAAACCCGCGTCGCAGTGGCCGAAAATGGCTCGTGAGCTGAACTAATCGCAATATTCCATTCGGCAAATATGATAATATAATACAAAATTATCGTGTTTACTTGCCAAAGAGGTCAGCTGAAAATGTGCACCTTCGGTTGGCCACCAGAACTCAAGCGGCAGCCATGGTAATGGTGTGGGCGGCCATAACAGCCGATGGACGCTCTCCGCTCAGCATCAGAATAAATGCCGAATATTATGGCGAAAAAAATCTGGAGGGCTTTTTAAAGCCTTGGGCACGGAAACATTTTGGCCGCAAACCTTAGACATTCCAGCAGGACTGAGCACGCGCCACCCAAAGAATGGTTACAAAATGAGGTTCCTCGCTTCATTTCCAGCGCACAATGGCCACCAAAATCTCCGGATACCAATCCGTTGGACTATTGTGTCTGGAGTATTTTGGAAAGCAAGCGCTTCGCCGGGAATTGGCCAAAATACCGCAGAGCAAGATTCGGGCAGCGTGTGACGGTTTCATTGGCCGTTTGAAGGCCATAATATGTGCCAAAGGTGACCAATTCGAACAAATCTAAACTTATTCTAAAATTTGATGCTATTTCCGATATTTTTTGGCATTTGACTTTGTTGCAGTTTTTTAGATCCTTTTTTTGTATATCCTTATTGTTACTGATTTCCGATATATTGTCTTTTTCTAATGCCTTGTATTTTTCATATCAGCCTTAAAAGTGCATAGTTTTAGCTCCAAAAACGCAAATTCTAGTACCATTTAGAACCCCATATACCGCAGATTAGACCATAATATAACATTTGAGATTTCTATGTCGTTAAGTACGGATTCCCAAAACTATTTTCTGTCTCAGATCAACACTATTCCAGATCCAAAACTACAGAGCTTTAAATCAGAAATCCCAATTGTTAGTACTTTATGGTACCTTTTAGTATTTTTTTCCCCGAAACCACCACCCAATTTCTATTTCGTTAGTCTTTTCCAACTTCATTTAAATAAATATTCCCTCCACATTTGTGAAAATACCTCTGCTCTTGGAAATCCTTGTTCCATTGTTAAGAGAAAAAAAGCCGATTTAATTCATTTTCTGAAAGATAGGCTCGTTTTTGATGCCTGACTCAAAACAATTTTAATGTTGCCCTGGCCACAAGACGGACCAATGAAATGCAAAACTTAATGTCATCATTTAGTCGGTTACATTCGGCCAAGACTTTCTCTGCCAATAATTGTAGCAATGATTGATGATGGCAATGACGACGCTGCTGATGATGACTGTCGTCAGTGGATGAATGGATGGATGCATTGAAGCGACCCACAGCTCTGTCATTTGCTCATCATTTATCAAAAAAATACAAATTAAAAATGAAAGAGGGAGTTAAACCGTTTCCTCCCCACCCCTTTGTCTTAGGCTGTTTTTATTTTTTTCAAAGCCATGTTAATGACCTGTAACAATGCTGACTGGCAGCGGCTAATTTTGATCTTTCCTAATAGCATATAAGTGATTGAAGCAAATAATAATCGGAACTGCCCTTTGTTGGCATATGAGTTATTCAATTGAATCGAAATTTATTGGCTTTCAAAGAAATGGTTGTTGAATTGATTGTCTTTTTGCCCCGAATGGAAAACGAAAGTCATTCCCAAATGAAAGCAAAACGAGGCAGCCTTTTTCCCTTGCATGTTATGGTCAGGTAATAAATGCTTCCCTGCACCACCGATAACAGCTAACCAAAAGGGGTCAAGTAAAAAAATGGATAAGAAAAAGCAAAAGTTCCACTCGATCTTAATGAAAACATTAATTCTGTCAGGGTGGACTCCTGTGTTCCCTGTTGCCAAAATGGAACTTTCTCCTGTAAGTGGACGTTATCGCTGTTGTTTTAATTAAAGTCGAGTTGTACATTTGTTACCTTAGCCCAGAATTAAGTGTTCCATCATCTTATCAAAAAGAAGGAAAGAAGGAAAAAACACTCACAATGCCCACAATGAGTAAATGCCACATTTGCACTTAAGACCCACCTGACAAGCTGACGCAGAGAACGGGTTAAGCAGCAGAGCAAGCCTTCATCATGCCCACTTTTAACACTACAGACCCATATTTGAACTGGTAATGCAAGACAACAACATGTTTTTCCTGATGAGGGTAAAGCGACAATTAATAAGCTTCCATGGCAAAAGCGATAACAACAACAACAGCAACCAGAAAACTAAATAAAGTTACGCAGACTCTGTTCCAGCGAAGTTTAGCCCAGGCGAACAGGAATACTGGTGGCTGCCTAAATGCTGTAACATTGCCATGGTGCGGCACAACAAATCCAGTTAATGGACCCGACTACGCAATCAATAATTATTGGTTGCATGGCGGCTGGTCGCACCAGCAAACGGTCGGTTGCATAAATGTGGCATACGCACTTTTTGTTTAATGATGGACCAGTCGATCGAACGACTAAACGACCGACAAACAAACCTACACACTCACACACACTCTTTGGCGAAGTAACAGTTGCAGCAAAGTTAAGTTGCCAACTTGCGGTTGCATTATGTCAACACGTTGGCCAATAATGTGACCATACCACCAACCAACCAGTCAGCCAGCCAGGGGACGGGGTTCGAGGGACGTTGCAGTTCGCATTGTTACGTGTAGTACTCGTAACATAAAGACTTAAATATGCCGTGTTGACTGATTGATTGTGCGGCAAGTGGCAGGTCCGTTGCAACCAGTTGTTGAGGCCAATAAATTTATCGGCTGTTGGAGAACGTTGTTCTGGAGTTTGAATAAACGGTATCAATGGTTCTTTGTACTTGCAGCATGTGTTCTACTTTAGTAAGTTTTTTTTTTTTAATAAACAAACATTGTAAGAATCTAGGGGAGTGGGGTTTCAAAGTTCAAAATCAAAAATCATAAATTGCATAGGTTTCTTTGAGCGTTTTGTGTTTCAAAATCTTGAACCCTATGTGGGGGAGGTACCAGAAGAAATTATCCGATCTCAACCATCTTTATAGCAGATTTTGTGTTGGAAATATTGAGATGTACCCAGTCTGATAAATTTCGCATTTTATGAGCTTCATGGTTTTCAAAATGTTGACCCTTTGAGGGAGAGGTACCAGAAGGAATGGACCAATATATTCCATCTTCACAGCAGATCTTATATGAGTAGAAATAATGGGATGTGTGAAATATGAAGAGAACCGGATGCTTATATTTTTATGACCGTTTTGGTTATTCAAAACTTTGACTCTTTGTGGGGGAGGTACCAGAAGGAATGGTCCGATCTCTACCACCTTTATGACAGATCTTCTGTTGATGGACATATTGAGATGTGCCAAATTTTGAAGGAAATCGCGTTGTGTGAGCTTCATGAATATTTATAATTTTGATCCTTGGTGTGGGAGGTACCAGAGTGCACCGATATATTCCATTTTCAAGCCAGACCACGGTTTAATAAAAGTATTGTGTTTTGTGTAATTTGAAGTCGGACATTTTATAATAGTTACAATTGCATAGTTACAATAACACTTGACCCCTTGAGGGCAAGGTACTTGATGGAGTGAACCGATATTGTCCATTTTCGCACCTTACCTAGCACTGATGCAAATATAAGCATTCGCAAACTTTAAGCAAAATCGAATTTTCCTTTCTCTTTCTGTGCAGTAAAATATTTCTTTTCTTTTTTAAAAAATTTCAACCTTTTGTGGGGGAGGTAACTGTAGCAGTGGAGTGATATTGCCCATCTCCGAATTCGATCTAAGTTTGATGATAATATTACGATGTACCAAGTTTGGACCAAATCGTATATTCCCTCTTAATAAAGTTGCTTAAAAATTTGTCTGATGAAAAATCACACGTTGGGCGCCATGTGTGTTGCTTGCTAATTCCATATTTTCAATACATAAATGATTTGAAGTATTCGTGACGTGTTGATATTATTTTTTCAAGAGATTATATGCAGATTTAGTGACACACGTTGGGCGCCATATGAATATTTAAAAACAAGGAAAGTAAAAATAACGTCAACTTTGGTCGGGCAGAGTTTTTTACATCCTTTACCATGGAAAATCTTGATTTATGGCGAATTGTTTGACTCAAAAAGATTTTACCGAGGATACACCAACATAGCACCCATTCTAAATAAAATGTCAATATTTTATAGCTCTACATTTGATATTGAGCTATATCGTATCGTAATTTATCAGACATTCAGACGGACATGGATAAACCGGCATCGAGTTTTACACTGAACAAGAATATATGTACTTTATGGGACTTCTGGACAATACTTCTGGACAATTTTCAAAGAGAATAATAAAATTAATGTATCCTCCTTATGGCGGAAGCTGTAACATGTGGATTGCAGTTTAAACGTTGGGCGCCATTTGCTTAAGCATTCAATAATTTTTTAAAAATTATTTCTCACCACAAATTGATTTGAAAAATGCATATGTCCTTATCCTTGGATGAGAGTACACAAATGTAGATGGAAATATGATGTTTACAAAACAATGAAAATAATTTGGAATGAACTATTCCCAAAAGAAGGTCAGCTACGAAAAATCTTTGTTTATTTAAGGATTCCATACACAAAAACTAATAGATCTAAGAGCATTTCTTTAAAACATTTTAAAATAATTCACACACATTCGTTAACATTAACACCAAAAGGAAAATCCCTCAAACGGTGCTGGGAGTGTTCTCCCCACTCCACACCCCTTGTTTTGCTTGATTGATTACGATTGTAAGAAAATTTCTTTCAATTTGTAATCCATTATCAGTGAGACAAGATATTTTATGGCCCGAGTGCAGCTGAGTAAAATCGTCGAGCGTGATCGTCGAGCTGAGCTGAGCTGAGGAAGTAAACAATTTCACCCAAAAACAGAAACAACCTCCGCCCAAAGATAGGAGGCTTTGATTAATGAACAACAAACCTACCGCCCGACACTTTCATGGCTGTCGCAGTGAATCAAATAGCGACAATTGCCACGCTCGATTGATGCCAGAAGTCTTCACTGGGTTTGTGGATTTCCAGTTGTTCAGTTGTCTCGGTTTTATAACCTTTGTTTTCTTTTTTTGGTGTTGGCAAAGTGATGCGATGATCAATTTCTTTCTGCTCTGTTGACGTTCGTCACACTGGGCCCTATTCCAAATCAACGAAGAAGAAGAAAAAACATAAAAATAAAAGAGGTGCGGCTTCTTAGTTTTTTGGCTGGCTTACGCAAGATATTCAATTTGAATGTAATTGATAGCCTGTAGCGCTTTAACCCTCTTAAATCGTTTGGGATGAGGGGAAGACAACGGTGAGAGGGGTGTTCATATCGATGAATATGTGACCATAACTTCGGCTGCCGCTGACATGTTAACAAATAAACAAAAACAAAACAAACTTACAAATTTCTTTATAATTACACAAAAACAAACACAGGCGGACAGGCAGGCTGTTTGGCGGGTTGGCATTTCGTTAAACATAATTTATTTATTTATTTGTTTCGTTTCGTTTATTTGTTTTATTGCATAATTTCACTTGCGGCCGCTTTTGCGTGGAGTGCGTTATGTGGCTGCCGGCGTTGGATGCATCGGAATTCACACTGCCCTTCCAATGACTTAGTGTCCGTGTGTGGCGTTATTATTTTCCAAATTTTACTTGGGTTTCTGTCAGGCAGAATGTTATTACAACTCGCTTATGCAAATTTTTATATTGCAGCTTGGAAACCCGCAGCTTGTTTCATTATTATTATCAGCAGCTACAGCAACAACAACTGCATGCTTGATAACAAATTATGCAATGTCTTCGAAGAAACAGAAGCATGCAACCAACCGCCGACCGACATGGCCAGCCGTTAGCCATGCATTCCAGGGTTATGAAAACATAAATGGCTTTTTAACACTCATTTTTCATGAAAACAACAAAACAATATTCCAGCCGACAGATTGGCTGGCTCGCCGACTGACTAGCTGACAGTTAAACAAATAAGCATAAAAATTATAAATTACTTCACCAGCAACAACAATAAATGCTATGCAATTTGCTGTTTACATGCAATATGTTAATACACTTTTCGGGATTTTCAATTCATGTCATAATTATGCCGACACTCAACAAAACGATCGAAGCTAAGGAGTTGATAATGACGCTGCTCACTGGCTGGTTGCCTTTGTACATTTCGGTGGTTTCAATGCAAATTTTATTGCTTTTCTTTGAAAATGTTGCACCCACAATGGGGTGCAGAAAATTTTGACTGAAACAAGCCCTTTTCCAAAAATCATAATTTAGAAAATGGCGCCCAACGTTTGTATTTTAATATAGATATTTAACTTTTATTTATTTTTTGAAAGCGACAGATTTTTTGTAATTTAAAAAGCCTTAAATCTCAGTAAAACAAATATCGTTAATATTCGATTGAACAATATAACGTTGGGCGCCATTTCGTAAGCTTAATAATATTTATTTTTTGTCAACATTGTAAATAATATCTGCAGAAGAATTATTTTAATTCCAAGACACTGAATTCATATGTACATGAAAAAGTCAAACATTGGGCGCCACTTTCCAAAAAACAAAAGGCAAACAAAAAATTATGAACTAGAAAAAATGTTGATGATTCAATTGGTATACATGGTGAGATGAAAAAACTTCAACCAACTTCAGACTGCTGTCATTTCTAAGTCACTCGTCCGACAGCTGTTAAAATTATTCCAGTGACAGCTCATTATATTATTTACAAGCGTACAAAACATTTTGGTGAGAATTTTCCAGAAAAAAACGTTATTCGTGATGGAATTCAAGCGTGATAGTGTGATTTATTTATATTTGGCTGGAAAACCACAAAGTGGCAATCGTTGGAGCACTCCATCATTTAAATGTGAATAAATCTATTGTGTCTCATACCATCGCTCGTTTAGGTGATACTGGTAGCGTACCCCGATGTCAAGGAAGTGGACGGAAGAAAACAGCAACATCAGCAGAAATGGTTTGAAAAGTAAAGATGCGACTTGATCGAAATCCGCGTCGCAGTGGCCGAAAAATGGCTCGTGGGCTGAACATATCGCAATATTCCATTCAAGAAGTATTGAAAAATGAGCTCGGGGTAAAGCCATTGAAATTCCAAAAAGTGCAAGAACTTACACCGCAACAGAAAGAAAATAGACTCAAAAGAGCTAAAGAGTTGCTCCGCTTGGCCGAAAGTGGTGAACTGCCGAATTTGGTTTTCTCCGATAAGAAAACATTCGTTGTCCAGCAGTTTGTAAACAATCAAAATGATCGTGTTTACTTGCCAAAGAGGTCAGCTGAAAATATGCACCTTCGGTTGGCCACCAGAACTCAAGCGCCGCACATTCCAACAGGACTCAGTACCATCGCACTCAGCACGCAACATCCAATAATGGTTACAAAATGAGGTTCCTCGCTTCATTTCCAGCACACAATGGCCACCAAAATCTCCGGATACCAATTCGTTGGACTATTGTGTCTTGAGTATTTGGAAAAGCAAAGTTGTCACTAAAAAATACCAAAGTGTCGATCACCTCAATCTACCGCTTCGCCTTGAATGGGTTAAAATACCGCAGAGCAACATTCAGATGAAAAGGCTAACGTTGGGCGCCATTTCCATAATTTACTAATACAATATTGTCATCAACGCTGTAATTGATTTCTGTTAAAGATCTTGTTGAAACGCAAGGGTTTTGGGCAAGGCAGAGAGTCGTAATCAAATTCAGATACAAATTCAAACGTTGGGCGCCACTTTAACAACTTTATTACTCTTTCTAAACGTAGAAGGGATATCTCCATTAAATACCCGTCTGTTTGAATCGCTTAATTAATTTTAATTTTTAACTTATCTGACCATTTTCTGAGAATAGAATTAGTTATTATTTTAAACACCTAGAGTTTGGAGCCCAACTCTTTGGACATCACAAATAAATGATTAAATGTAATTTCAAAATGTTATCAAGAACTAAATTAAGACGAGATTCCAGCCAACCATAAATCTAAATTTTCCAAAGAATCAAACAGATATTCTTGATAAATTCTTACACCATATTCTCCAATTACAAGCTTAATCTCGGTATGTAATAAAAATTTATGTTGTGTGTACGTGCCACATCCAAACACAGACACAAGTCGTATGTCACCTTCCATTGGACTAAGGTTATTGACATATTTTCTGGTAGGCCTAGTCGATAGATAACAATCTCCATTCATAGTTCCAAGACAAAAAACATAACAGCCAGGAGAGTGGGAGGAGTAGGAGTAGGTGGCGTATACGTTCAGGAGGGGGAGCAGCGAACAGTGTTACATTTAATGACTCCAAATAACCCAACAATTACAGTTTGAAACAAAATAAAAAAACAAACTGTGTTTTGATTTCATTTGCATATCGATTATGGCAAAACGATTACAAACATAAAACGCCAAAGAAAAGTGCTCCGAAAACTGACACTCCACGCTGGGACGGCCACACACACATGTAGCAACAAAAACACCAGCCAACAGTTCCAAGTCGACCGTGGGAGTTTGAGATTTTTGTAACCGAAACTTGGAGACACAAAACATAAAGTCACGCCGTCAGTCTCAATCTGTCAGCGGACAGACAGACAGGGAGACCGAGAGAACGAGCGACCGACATCACACCGCATAAGTGACAGCCATCTGATACCGAAAAGTTATTGCATTGAATAATGAAAATATCAGCTCATAAACAATAAACGGGGCTGAAAAGGAGATCATAGATTTCGACCAAACTATTTTCACACGCAGCCAAGTGGCTAAACGGCTGGTCAACAAGCGAGCGAGATAAAAGTTGGCTTTTTGAAAGCGTCTTGCGTGCGGTAGGCAAAGATCTTATTGTCAAGCATTTCCAGCAACAATTCGATTTGAATGAAATCTCCGAAGGGGTTTTTCCATTTGGCCATTGTCTAACTAATTTCTTCGCTGTCTTTGGTCGTTGTTATTGTTTATTTACAATGAAGACCTTTCATAGATTTGTCATTGTTAACAATTGGTGTGTGTGTGTTTTTAACTGATTCAGTCACAAACATCTATTGGTTGGCAGCATCTCTAAATTCATTCATTCATTCATACTCTTCAAAAAACAATTATGTACACACACACACATATGTTCGTATGTCTGTGAGTGTCTGTGTGTGTTCAAGAGCATCATAAGTGAGATTTTATTTGTTTTAAACGGCCAACATAATTTACTTTCCCTCTGTCTAATTTACGGACCATAGGCAAGAGACAAGGTGGTCTCGATCACATAATGGCCCATTGTCTAGCCCCATTCCCAGTGTGACAGAGCTGCAATGATTCTCACTTTTGCGCCTGAGTTTTTATTATGATGTTCTGATTTCATTTTTTTTGGCAATTCGTCATAGTTGTCGAGCTTTCATTTGAAGACAACATTGCACTTTTTGTTGAATGAGAAAGTCTCAGGTTTGTTGAGAATCAGATCACACGAAGTTCACATGAACAAACTTTAGGGCCCATAACTAAAAGTTTTGTGACTTTATTTTTTTTTCCTAAAATTTAATTGTTGAGATCTTAAGAATCCACATTTTAGACGACACTATGAAATGTATTGGAGATTTTGAAGCGGATAACGAAGAGTAAAAACGGTTTGAAATTCAGCCGTATTGAACTTTTTATATCATCCACCAAATCTATATTTAAATGGCGTCCAAATCAGGTGTTCTCAAAATGTCTAAAATTAGCGTTACATGGACGATGTTCGAATTCTTAATATTTTTGCCATCTGGGAATCGAAAATGACAAATTGCAGCCGATTCTATTGAATAATTTAACTAAAATTTTCACGAGACTCATATTGAAGGGATATCTTTCTATGGACAATTTCAAAGCCTGGATCTACACTGAAAAATTTTTGTGTTGCTGTGTTCTGTGTAGTGATGTTTCCAAATATCAAGTTCCAGGCACTTCCCTTAGAAAATATAGCAAGGACCTTCAAGAACATAAAATCGATCGGAACCGATTAAAATTTGTGAATATATGGGTCGCTATATCCGTCACTATACCAAATAATGGACCTTCACAAAACATTATCGGAAAAAAGTTTTATATCCCTTAAGAACTAGAAATGCCTGATCGAATTAAGTTCGTTATATCTAAAACAGGGTAACCAAGTGGTTCCCATTTGTGTTGTGAAGCAAAGACATAGAAGTATAAAGATAGGACAAGACAGAGTAAAATATGGCAACCCTGTGAAAAATACCTCTGTTGTTATGATATCGTAACAACATAGTTACCAATGTTAAGCAATTTAAACCGCTAAGGCAGTATGCAATTATTTGGGAAGGTATATGGAATAGAATTTTGTAACCAATATTTTGGATTATCTAAACTTTTATTTGTCATTCTTTCCTATAATTGTGTTTTTTATATGAACATGAGCTGTTATTGAAGGTAGTAAAGCCACAAACCATTTGCTCAGAATGCATTTTGTCTAGTCTTTACCATTTTAGGTCTTTGTGTGAAGTTTTATCTTCTATTCAAAAACATACGACCCGAATACACACAAGGAGTACAATAAAGAGAACAATTGATTTGTCATTTTCAAATCTTTTTCTGAAACTTTTGTTCTATAAAGTATTAGGCCCCTGACTGACTTACCCCAGCTAATTACACCACTTTCTGACATTTTGCAGAAGATTACATGTTACTTCATTATTGGTGTCTGCTTTTGAGATTGAAAGGACTTAGTGTCTATATTTCGCGAATTTGACCACTTGCAGTTCTCCTCCATCTTTACATTGGAACGAATGGAAAGGCCAAATCCAATGAACTAGAGGCGTATATTTTGTCGTTTACCAAGAAATCTTGGCAAGCGTTATTATTCAAGGTAAGATGACCACTTATTTTTGAACACACCTCGTACATAACATTAATTATTACAACCCAAGTTCTTCAAACACGGCTCAATGACAGATCATGATGAGTTAATCTCTCTCGCTTTTTTTTCTGCGCACAGCATTTTTACTTTCATAAAATTAATTTTAATTCAATGTCAGGCCACGCAAAACTTTCAATTTCCACAAAATAATCTAACAGAAAAATTTCCATTGAAACAGAAAAACACACACACACACACCGACAGAAATTATTGCATATATTTTTGAAGCGATGACCCAAGCCAGCCAACTGCCACATGATATTAACACGCTTAGGCCTGAAGCAATTAATAGTCATGGCTGGAAACGCAAAAAAAAAAAGCTGCGAGCAAGCAGCACGCACTTTCCATCAGATACTGCAAAGATATCGCACACACACACATGCGGTCTAATGTTTACAAAACGAAAACAACAATTCAAGTGGGTTTTAGACTTTCGGTCGGTTACTCTGATGTTATTCGGGAAATTCGGATGCTATTTTCTAGCTGAACCTCAAGTTGAAATTACATCTTCCAATAAAAAAACGCTCAACTAAACACATTCCGTAATCTAAGTAGATCTTCCGGCATGCTGCTCACCAAGCACAGGCTTTGAATCAAAGACTTTGAAAGTCGGGAGCTAGTGTCAACCCAACAACCACAAAAATTCGACAACAAAAGAAAGATGCATCAGATTGACCAATGACTGCATTTCATCATCACCCAGTTCCAGGTCGATTCGATTTTGTGCCGTTATTAAAGCATCATCATCGTCTTCGACGTCGTTGTCGTGACCGTTAGCGTCGTTGGTCTGACACAAAAGCGCCGAAAAGATTTCAAAGGCGATGAGTTGGGGAGGTCATGATGCAACATCTATCGAATCAAGCAATCAAATGAATCGATGGGTCGGTCGGTTGGTCGATTGCAACGAATTGGCTAATACCAAAACCAACAACAACAAATATTGCCGTGACACAGGCGAAAGCATCTGCAGATTCATGAAAACCAAACACATTAGCAGGTAGTTGGTTAGGTAGTCAGTCTCATCGCACCACACACAAGGTTTCTTTTTCGATGTCACACACTTACAACACAACAACCCAGGACCACCCTCCCTCCTCTTCTCTTCGACCACCTCTCACATTTGTTAACCACGATTATTATTATTGCTTATTATTTTGCTATTTCCAACGAAAATAAACGTTAACTTTATTTGGTCGCTGCATTCGATGTTGCAAAACAAATAAAACGCTTTGCTGGAAAAAAGGCGGAAAGCAAATTTGGTTTGCCGAGCTTAAATGCGCGCATGCGCTTTTATTTTTAATTAGTTGTTACCCCCCACTGCGCCAAAGGAGAGGCAGTGTGATTCATATTTTGTCAACAAACCAAAGTTTAATTCGGAAATTCTATAGAATAACAAGTAAAAAGACATTAAGTACGACCGGGCCGAACTTCTAATAACCTTCAACAGTGGGTAAAGAAAACCTTTTTATGCAAAAGTATCTGGATTCAAACGTGTGTCACTTAAAGCTACAAAGTCCAGTGAGATCGGTAGGAGAAATTTTACAAAATTTCGTGGGTATATGTGACAAGGATCAATATGGACAATGTTTTGACACCGGTTGTAGAACCTATTATGACATACAAATACCAAATTTCGCACAAATCTATTATAAAATGTGGCTTAAATCGTCAAAACGCCAAATATTCGGTAGAACCATTATATGCTCTGCCCCGGAGCTAGAACCCATTACGCGCTACAAATACCAATTTTTAGACAAATCTGTAGAAAAATGGGGGTAATACCATTTAAATACCAAATATCGGAGGCTATACGAAAACATGCACCTATATGTACAATGTTCCGCCACCTGAGCTAGAACCCTTGGCGAACCACAAATACCAATTTTTAGACATATCCGTGAAAAAAGGATGTCGGGAGGAGGTTATATGTATGAGGGCTATACGAAAATGTGGCAAATGTTCCGCCACTAGAGCTGGAACCCATAACGAAATACAAATACCAATTTTTAGACAAATTTGTGGCTAAAACTATCAAACTGCCGAATATCGGGAGGTATTGATATATTGGTGCTATCCCAAAACGTGGACCGATATACCTCATTTCAACACCAACCATCCTAGACACAATGCGAATTGGTCTGCCAATTTTTGAAGCTTTAAGTCAAATAATGTGAGCTGTATCGTGATGTTAACAGACAGATGGACATCGGTTAATCGACTTGTTATGCTGGTCATGAATATATATGGCAAATATATAGAGGTGTTACAAACGGAATGGCAAATTTAATATACCCTCCAAGGTGCACTCTTATCTCACATAAAGTAATCTGCTCCAGAGAAGATGATTTTCATGGAGTAGATAATCTGCTTAGCGGTCCTCAATTAAAGAGGAGATGACCTTAACGTTCCTCTGGTCTTGAAGAAATGTCCTGAGTTGTCAACTGCTATAGAGGAAATGGCTTGATTTAACGATCTGCGTAGATGTATTTTAATGATGAAATGACCTAAAGAAGGCGACCTTCCATCTTCGATAACGAAGATGACTTTTGCACAGACGAGATGATCTTTTCAGAGGAAATTGATGCTACAAATGAGATGACCTCAATCGTCTTCAGATATATATGAGATTAATTTAGGGATCATCGGTTATTGGGGGAAGAATTGGTCTGATGATCTGCTATAGAGTAACTAGCCTCGGAAATCATCCGCCAAAGGGGCTACTCAGATGAAATCTTCTATAGGTGAGAAGATCTTAGTACATGTCCTTAGAGCAGGTGATCTAATAGGTCAAAATCTTTAGACAAAGTGACTTGATGGATCATCTTCTATGGAAGTACTGGTCCCCTGCTAAAGAGGTGATGACCTAAGTGATTATCTGATATAAATAAAATGACCGTAGTTGTCACATGAGATAATGGAGAATGGAGTGTTTTCTGCATTAGAGGTCTGAAGAGGAGATGGCGTTTAGTGTGCAATGGAGCAAAATAATCACCAAAGATATTGACTCTCTACATCTCAAACTCCATGCATTTCTTTACATAAATAAGTCAATAGTAAAATGACGCCCCCAAACCTGAAGAAGACAGGTTCAAGCCAGAGCTCTTGCGGATCTTCAAATGATGCCTTCGCTTATTGCTGGCATTTGGTTTGTTTTGATGTGAACCGATGGGTGGGTGGATGTACTTGAGACTATTGTTGACTTTGAAGAATACACATCAAACATCATTAAAACATACATACATACACACACACATAGATGCAAATACCATCCACAGGCATTCAGTCCGTCAGTCTGTATGTCTGTCCGTCCTCTCTGCATAAACGACGATAAATTTTATTAGCAATTATTTTTTCGTTACAGACCAAACCGAAAGAGAGAAAAAAAAAATCAACAGCGAAAACTGATTTAAACTTTCGCACGACTCTTTTTGTTTATGTTTGGTAAGTCAACACGGGTATAGTCGAATACAAATACACATGCACATGCCAACCAACACACACATACACACACTTCCATATGCGATTTAACAAATATGCATAGCTGGCTGTTTGTTGTTTTCTATAGAAATGTTTCACATTATACAAATAATGGTAATAATAAACAGTTAATAATAATACCACCACCAACAACAACAACAATTAACCAACCATTTTTAACATTGCTAACATCTCCATAATCATCTTCATTGCCATGCTGAGGAAGAGGATGAGGACGGCGAGGAAAATGACAACGACGTCGTGAACGATAATGATGATGGGAATTAATAAAATATCTAGAAATCCCAGCAAAAGTGATAAATTGCATAGAAAATGAAAATAACAACAACAGCAGCTACAACAACAACAAAGAAAACAATAAAACAAATTAGAAACAGAAACAAGTGGCCAACCAATGCAGAAGCAGCAGCAGTGGCAATTAACGCCGTGGCTAATAACTTCTTTATTAAAATCTCAATCTCTTCAGTCAAACGAAATAACAGCGACCCCAACCAGAGCCGCTCTCGGCCAACATTAAAAGCGAAACTAAAGACGAATTGAGAAGCGACAGGTACCGTTCAATTCGGTTATTTGAATAATTATGAAACGTTACAGCTTCATCTCTCTTCATCTTCCGAACACAAGAATATCCGATGCTAATTCTGCTGAGTTTCTTGGATTTTGTTTTGACTTTCTTTTTCGCCTTCTTGGCTACTTTTCAAAATGTTACGCTTGATAATGATGTTCGTCTCATTTTGTTTGGTTTTTTCGCCGGTAGGGCAAACCAGCAGAAAGAAAGCCAGCCAACCAGCAGCAGCTATGATTAAAAAGTCTGCAATAAAACAGATCTGTACGGAAATTTATGAGCTGTAAAGAAACGGACAAACAACCGTTAAATTATGAATGGACTAAAATCGAATGAATACTAAATCGAAATAAAATAAAACTCAACAGTCGGTGTTTACATGACGGCCACAAATCAAAATCGTTTAGCAAAATCTATGCCAGAGAAGGGAAAACCTGTTGCTGTCTTCGCTCTACGTTACCGTATCGAAAGAAAACCTTGAGGCTATCCCCCTCATTTGAGGTGGCCTTTCTTAAAATGACAACTTCAAATTAATCTGGCATTTGTCTTCATTTGGTGATTCGAAGTGGAATTTGATTTTTTTTGTTTCGGTTTTGCCAATTTTCAAATCCAAATCCAAGTCACCTCAAATTGCCCTAAATATTAAGCCGTACATACACATATTATATAATCGTACAGGTTCATACGTAGATGAATGTGCTGGTGTGTGTGTTTGGCCACAAATTAAGCACACCACAGTCAAGCCAAAGGTGAAAGGCAATTCCACCGAGTAATCGCTCAATTTCAGGTTAAGCAAAAGTACCATAAAAACCAGCCTTCAATGGAGATTATCTTTCTTATTGTCTTTCTTTCTTTATTTTTTGCTTCTCCCTCTGTTTGCAATAACACATAGTTGCCCCCTTTCCGCCCTCCCTGCCCACCTCTTGGTCTATAATCTACAATTGACAGTGTAATCAAGTTATTGACCATTTTATTTTTGGCATTTGCAGATGTTTATTTGCGAAGAAGAAGTTGTTGCTGTTGTTGTTGTTGCATAAGACACGCTTATCAGATAATTTGTTATTTCATCTTGTCCAGCATTAAATCGGCAACAAAATTATATTTATATATTTGACTGTTATAATGGTAAAATGTGATAAGTCAATTTTAAGAAAAATTTTACCCTTTGCAGGAATATGGCAATGAAAAAACGAATGAAGTCTAGACAAATTGAGCTTTTTAGGGAAAGGAAAAACTTTAGACTCTTAAAGCAAGTTATAAAGCTCTTGAGAATATTTTCTGGGAACCTCAAACAAAAAAAGTATAAACAAAGCATACGTGTTCTCTCTGTCCGATTCTCATATGCCATTGATTAAGCAGGGTGAGAGATTCTCTTATCACAAAAGAGAACTGGGAAATAATCTCTTATTAAAATGATTGATCCTTTGTAGAAAAGGTGCCAGGAGGAATGGAACATATCTTCATGCACAAAAAGATACGAGTGGACCAACGTTTTACCTGATCGACTCTGAGTTAAATTTTATAAAAATATTATCACGGACCAAATTTGGCGTAACCCTAGTTCATTCTTCACACCTGCAGTGCATCTTTGGACATAAGCAAACATAACAACATTACGATCTACTGACACGACAAAAAATCTCTGTAACTCTCCCCAAGCTTGTCATCTAAATCCTCTACACGTGGGAAGTTAATCTGACTAATACAGCGACTAGAGACTGACTCGGTATATTTCGGTCCGATATTGCACACAGCTTCACCATCCTTTCAGTCACACCATAAATTTTTGCTTGGTAATTTTTTGCTTCAGAGCCTATGCGTACTGACCGGAACTACAAACCAATTCCAGCCCGGACGCACAGGCAATACTCCAACATGAAGACTTAGTCTTCGAATTCAGAGCAGAGCAAAAGTCCTGTTCTATACCTCTTTCTCACACCGAGGTAGTTAAAGTTAAATTGGTACCAGAGACATTTTTTTCTATTTTTTACACACACCATGTCTCCTCACCCTGGAGAGTCCCTGTCGTCCAGTACGAAATTCCTGCAAATGTCTTCTTTTCTCAAAAACAACTCGTCATTGAGCACGGAGTTTTGACTAAAAGTGTAGACATCTTCCGAATTAGTGAGCTCCAATCATTGAACACTTCTTTTTCAGTCGCCTATTCTTCTCAGCATCAGTTCACGGGGACGTCTTTTTTAGATAATTTTAGGATAAAAATTGTGACATTGACCGACTACACCTTAACCATCATTACTGGTAAAATGCCGAAAAACTTTATAAAGCCTGAGCTAGACTTCCACAATATTCCAAAATCAATATTTTCTTCATAAAAATGTAAAGCCTTAACGAAATGTTCGACCTCACCATTATAAATAGTTTCCTACAAATTTATTTATGTATTGTTATTATTTATTTATTTTATTTATTTATTTATTTATTTATTTATTTTTATTATTTTTTTTTTTTTTTTGTTTTTTTGAAAAACCAATCAATCCTCCCTTCACTGCTTGACCTACCTTTATTTCATTTGTTGTTGTGGTCTCATGAAAATCCATTTGTAAATACATGATTGCCAATATCGATTAATGGACATCCTTACCAAGGATGACCGTCGCTTTCTGGAATACTTTGGCTGTTGTTTCAATCTTACGCTCAATAATTATGATTTTCAATTATTTTTCCAGCAATGGCTGCATTGTTTACTTTTCACTGCACTTTGTTGTTATCTCTCTTTTTGGATTTTATTATTTACTTTTTGTCACTCTTCTTCTTCATTTCGGTTAATATTCTTTCAATCAACAGAGGTCTGATTGTCCAGACCGACTGACTCGAAGGCGTTCGTTTCCTGGTAATTTGTGACGAATTTTGTTTTTATTAACCCGGCCTTCTTCTGACGTTTTGAAGTCGGATGTTTAACAACGTTGGGATTGATGTTTGGTTTTCTGGTTTAGAGAGTGTTTTTGTTATTTCGTTTTTTTTTTTTTTTTGGAAAATGTTTCGAAGTGTTAAACTGCTAAAGCGGGGACAAAGACCGAAAAAGAAGGAGGAGGGGTGATGAGAATAACACATTTGTATTTTATGTTTGTTTTTGATTTTTCTGTTTTTTTTTTTTTGGTCTTGTGTTCTTTGAATTGTGACAAGTGCACTTTTACAGCTTCTCCATTTCAATGAAAGTAGGGAAGGGAAGAAGAGCAAATGTGTGTGTATGTGCGAGAGAGTGAGAGAGGTAAACACGGCTTTCTTGGTTATTATGGGAGTGTATATTTGCTCTGTTTACATATTTTGTAATAAGAGACAGGGCAGAGATGGGAAATCACAACTTTGTTTGTTTGTTTTCGACTCGGAAATTCTGAATTCGGGTTAGCGGGAGTAAAATATATGAAAATATGGAAAAGCGATGTTGTTTGTGTGAATTGTGTGGTTCGAATACAAAAATTGAATGCCCTCAGGAAGGTGTAAATATCCCGAAAAAATCGTAACTGCAGCCATTCGGTTCTAGTGTGTTCTACAATGACCTATGGGAGTCGCGAAACGCAGAGTTTGTAATACTCAACTTAGACCCCAAAAAGTATAGATATTTGTTCAGCGTAAAATTAGTTTTGTCGGTTTCCCTCACGCAATCTTTCGAACTAAGTAAGATATAAGGCAAAAAGTATATATTTTTGTTCCATAGGCAGGTCAAGTTCGAAAGATTGTCTATATTGGTCCACGTTTTTACATAGTCTCCATAGTAGATACGTATCAATGTAAGATATTCGGTATAATTGCGAACAGTTTGACTTTTTGATCCATATGACCGCACCGTATGTATTTGGAAGTTTTTAATAAAATTTTTGACATTGAGTTTTTGATTCTTTACATATGACGTATATTTTTAGGTCGGATCTTCTTGAAAAACAAGGAAGTGAAGGTCCATTTTTCAATGTATTTTACATATAACGAAAACGGGTCCATGAAGGTTAAAGTCGTGTTTTATTACTACAATGCTTGTAATTTAACAAGGTAGGAATCCTTAGAGGGTATAGTAGAAAACCTCCTTAAATCCACTTTTCGGTATAACCCCTATATACCAGTGCCTCTTTTTTAATTGAATTTCATTCCGAAAGGCCTATAATTTTGTATTTGATTCATAGAGAGGAGCAAGTAGCAAGAAACTGCAAATCTAGCCTCACTTTTCGGTATCGCCTTCATATAACATTTACACCGAATATTCGGCATATTTAAGCCCCTAACCACATTTTCCTGCCAATTTATCCGTCGAAGTTTTTTTGAGGGGAAAAGAGTGTACACATACAAAAGAATTGATGTCTGTGTACGTTTTTGTTGCAAGAGGCCTCTTACACTCCCATCTCTGGCTAAAGCAAATTAGTTAGCACTTTAAATGTTTTGCTAAACGAGCAAATCTTTCGTTTTGGCCAAAACTTAATTAAAAGGGGGGAAGCCAACAACATAAAACAAAAGAAAAACGTTTTTCGTTTTATTTCAATTCAAGCAAACATTCAACACCAACAACAACGGCTACGGCAACAAAAACCAATACTCTCGGTGTCGGCTGGGCTTTTCCTACCGACTAAACACTTTTCACTGACCTCAATCGGGCGATTGGCCAGTGACTGACGGACGGACAGACAGTCAGTATTTTTGTGTTTTTTTTTTTCAGACAGGGGCCCCTCCCCGCTCCACATATATGAATTTTGCGAAAAGAAAATTCAATACCTGTGTAGTGACATAGTCAAATGTACATACATATGTGGTATGTATATACGGTCACCACAATTCAAGCAGGGCTGGCGTTTACAGTAGCCCAAGAAGTGGAGGCAAATAGAGTTGCAGATTTGTTTCTTCTTCGTCGTCGCCATCATCGTCATGTGTATCTATGTTAATAGCATTTTGTTTACAAGAGCTTAGTGGTCTCGGTGGTAGTCCATACTCACATCATCCAAGCCTCACATTATAGCGCATTACCTAATCACTGCTTTTTCCGTTGTCTTTTTTCGCAAAAAAGTAGGAAAATTAACAACAACGACGAAAAAGAAATGCCTGGACCAGGTTCACTGTGTCAGTGGGAATGAGCTCAATTTTTGGTTTGCTCGGCCACTTCTGTGTGGCAAATTTCAAAATCTCACATCGCATCATTTGATACGTCTGATGATGAGCGGGCAAGCGAACGAACGAACGAGAGCTGTCAAAGATCTGTTATGTGGCCCGCATCAAGTGCCGGCAATCTGGCCAAGCATTCATTCACGCATAGCTCAGATACGCAGGGCTTTTTGTTGTTACAACTTTAGTCTAGGCTATGAAATGGATATCTTTAACATCGGCATAAATGTGGTCATACTTCAAGCATGACTTGTTGTGTTCTCTGATTCTCACTTAGGTTTCGAAATAATTCTGCTTAGCAAACGAATCTGCATTGATATTCACTTTCAAGCTAAATTTTAGATTGTGGGAATTGGTTAAAATAAAACACGACCGGCATGTGCCAAAAAGCAACAAAGCGCATTAACACTTTGGTACCCAACAACAAATGCCAAGTTTTTGAATAGGTCATAGGACCGCTGTGAGACAAAATCTCAGCACCATGCCAAATATGACCGGTATTTGTTTTCTTTTTTATCAATAAATGAATGAATCACTTCCCAGACGTAGAATGCTGGAAATATTTGCTTTTTTTGCGATCTTCAAGATTTGATTCATTCTTTACACATTTCAATTGGCCGTAACGATTATTCATTAGACGCTTTGTTAATTTGCTGTGGAATTGAAATGTCTGTTTTTTTTTATTTGTGATGCCAATTCATGAAACGAATGGCAAAGTAATAAATCAAACAATTTGGAGAGAAAAATGTATTAAGAGTTGGATTGGAAAAATAATCACTAGTTTAAAATGATTCTCTATTCCTGTACTGGGATCTTCGCAAGAGAAATGACGCCAGCAAAAATTGAGAAGCCACATGCGCCAAGGTAATGTAAACAATCAATGGGCAATTCTTTAAAATGTTGGAACATAAACTCAACTATTTTACTCTTTGCCAAGTAGTGAGTCCGATTTCGATTCGAGCAAGTTCCATTAAAACTACAAATACCTTCGAATATGGGCCAATATAGTGGAACTATACTGAAGACTGGACCCTTAATTATTAATTTTTACAAGGAGTTTTTCAAAACTCTAGAAACCGAATTTCAGACATTTCGGATGTAAATTGCGTTTAATGACTTCAAAATACAGAATATCTGACGACATGGGGATGTACTTAAATGTAGATCTTTAAGAGATGTTCTTTGCGACAATGGTGTCATACCTCTTTGAACACAATTTGTCAATTCCGTTAAAAAATATGACTAAAACGCCCAGATACCTTTAATCGGGCTATATATCAAAACATGGACCAAATTCGAAAAATTTCACAGGAAGCTGATTTTATCACTGAGAACCCCAAATGTGAAGTTAAAGCCAAGTCCATGGGGAATTATGGACAATTCATATAAAATACTTTAACAGAGCGGTGCCGTTATATGGTGGAAGCTATATCAAATCTTGGAGATTTTGGATTGTTTTTCATTCGGAAATACCATATTCATTCAGAATTCAAAATACCGATTTGTGGTAAGTTTTTTTACAGGAATTTTGAACTGGAATGGCCAAAGAGTTTGACAAAAGGATTTTGGCCATGTAGGACCTATTTTTCCCTAAGCCGTATGAGAGATGGAGGTGCTTAAAAGTCATATTTGTCAATTGTTCATTACCAAAATGGCTACTGTACCCATTATAGTTTATTTACCTTGGATTTACACCAACTCTTATCTTCTAAAATTGCAAATACTCTTCCCTTCCCTTATCAAACAATTCGGGACTCACCCTAGGAGGCATAAAAATATTTAAACCTTTGGTCACGGATTTTCCCCTTTTAAACATAATATGCAGGCCTAAGAAGTCCACAACTTTTCGGCGGTCAAAAAAACTAACAAATCTTCACACAAACGATCCCTGATCTCCAAACATAGGTGGGGTAATAGTTTCCGCTTATAAATACATATGCCATTACAATAAGATTAAATGTTTTAGCAGAAAGAACCTTTCAGCTGCTGAGTTAAATGAAATGTTTACCCAAAACCTTTTGCCTCTCTCTCTCTCTCACTCTTGAAACCTGCAGGTGCCTCCACAACATAAACAGGAAAACATAAATCCTCTGTCATTAAGATGTTGACGATGACGATGTGTCCCCCATGGCAAGGAATGGCCATGGTGATGATGACGACCCATGATTGGGAAGCCAGTCAGTGATGGAAACCGCATGTAAAAGTATGACATTACAGACAAACAGGCTGGAGCTGGCAGGCTGGCGAGCAGCCATGTGAAACAATTTAAAGTGGCATCACAAACGGCCAAAGGCTTCGCAAAGACAAACATCGACACAACAATATTGAGTCCCGAAAACAGGAATTCAATGATGATTGAAATTCCAGACACATCTCTCACACACACACACAAACAAAAAGGAACCTCTCAAATTACTCAACATTAAGACGATCGAGTGGCATTTACTTGGCTCCTTAAAGGAAAGATAAACATTGAGTTGACGTACACATTTGTTTATTTGGGTTTTATCTCTCCCCAATATCTCTCTTCCGCTCTCTTCTTCCCTTAAAATTGACCTTTTTTCTGTTAGTTTGGGTGTATGCAGGTGTATAGTCCCAATGATTTGTGATTAATGCACCAAGTAAATGATTTGAAGGCTCAACGGAAACCTTATTCTTTTTGAGGGGTAAAAATGCACTTGTTTGTTGTTGTTGTTTGTGTTTTTTTTTGTGTTTGTTGGTATTTTGAATATCTTATTACCGCCTTTTCAATATGATTTACTCAAATAACTTGTCGTACTGGTATTGAATTTCACAAATGTTTCTTTTAACGCACTACGAGAATCTTTTTTTCTTTTCGTTTTTTTGACGTTTTGCAATTTATTCAATTCAATTTATTCGCCAACCAAAACAGAAAACGCGATAAGGCAAAAACATGGAGACATTGGTTCTTTTGGTTATGGGGTTTTGCCGTTTTGTTTTATTTTTATTTTTATTATTTTCTTTTTTTAATTTTGTTTTCATGCCATTTAATAGGTCTTGGTGTTGAGTTGTTTTAAAGGCCAACCGACCAACGGGGACCATCACAACATTGGCCCATAAATAATAACAAACAAATAAAGCGTTTCACAAATGGTTTTGCATTTCCTTTTTGGAAGAATTCGATGGCAATACTCTTCTCTTTATTATTTTCTATTTTTATGACAGCGCTTGAATGTTGTTAATTTGCTGCAATTTTGTTTAAATGCCATGTGTGCATATTTTTTATTATTTTCTTTTTTTTAATTTGCCATAATTGAACAATCAATTTTCACTTTTTTTCTGCTTGATTTGAAGATTCATTAGCATTTATTTGTCGATAAAAATGTTCGCGTCTCACGCATGCGCACCTGACGACGACCCGCATTCACATAAACTCGGCTCAAATTCTCAAACACAACTGAATCGCTGGAATCCAACGGCAAGGTAAACAAACAATGCAACCAACTGAAAGAGTACAGCGACTTGGCAGCATTCGGCAGCGAATGGGAGGGAGAGTGTGAAATTTGTTTGCGTTTGTTGTTGTCGTTGTCGTTCGAAGCATCAACAACGGTAATGTCTTGGGTATGATGTTGTGGTTGAAAACCGGCTTTTGTGAGTGTTTGACGACGAACATGCACAGGTATTTGTTTTGTGGTGAGTTTTGGTATGGGAATGATACCCTTCCTACATTTATCGTTTGTTTCCACACAAAATTGGTCGACAATTTTTGTTTTCTATTTTTTTATACCCTCCGCCATATGGGTGCAGAGAGTATATATCATTTGATGCGGCCAAAACGTGCCTCATCGAAATAAAGGCTTTAGACCCTAAGACTCTTTGGACCAAATCCGTTTCATGACATTTGTAGTCGATCTAGCGATGTCCGTTCGTCTGTCTGGCTGGTGCACACGATAACTCTCGAAGGGGGTATCCGATTTGATCCAAATTTATGATTTACATCGTAATATTATTGTCAAACTTAGATCGAGTTCGGAGATGGGCAATATCGGTCAACTCCTTCTGCTACCTCCCCCCCAAAATGTCAACATTTTCAAAGAAAATAATTTATAACTCTTATAAAATGTGATGTAAGATTGTCTTCAAATTACACAAATATGGTAGAGATCGGAATATTCCTTCTGGTTCCTATACCATAAAGGGTCAAAATTTTGAATATTCATGAAGCTCATAAAGTACGAAGTTAACGTCCGATTCCATTCAGACTTAGCACATCTCAATATTTCCATCAACACAAGATCTGTTATAAAGATGGTAGAGATCGGAATATTCCTTCTGGTTCCTATACTACAAAGGGTCAAAATTTGCAATATTAATGAGGCTCATAAAGCACGAAGTTAACATTCGATTCCATTCAGACTTGGCAAATCTCAATATTTCCATCAAAACAAGACTTTTTAAAAATTGGAAGAGATCGGGCCATTCTTTCTGGTCCCTCATCCACAAAGTGTTAAAATTTTGAATAACCAAAACGATCATAAAATCCGAAATAAGCATCCAGTTCTCTTCAAATTACACAATATTGTTATTAGCCCAAGGTCTGGTGTGAAGATGGGCTATATCGGTCCACTCCTTCTGGTACCTCCCCTACAAAGGGTCACAATTTCCAATACTTTTTTCTGTCATAACTTGTGAAACAAGTCGGTGATTCTTTACAACTTGCTATATCTAAATATTTATCTTAACCAGAAATCTAATATGAATATGTCGGAATTTTTGGTTTCGCATAAAAATAGATATAAATGTTAGATTTCCTTCAAATTTTGCGCGTAACAATATTCTTAGCTGTATTAGATGAAATATGAAAACGGAATACTTCGCTCCGCTATATCTATTATCATTTTCCAAAAATTTGCACATACCTTATATAAAGTACAGGAAGTAGGCGATAGTCCAAATCTGTCACGTTGTAATATTTCTATCAGTCTTAGGTTAGATACGGATTAGTCAATATAGGCCAACTGCTTCGTAACTTCCCCCCTAAAGAGTCAATAGTTTGAATAATCATGAGTTAAGGCTGGGGGTACACACTGTTTAGAATACTGCTGAAGTTTTTTGTATTTTAGGTTCAATGTCAGTAGAGATCGTTAAAACATACCCTATTCAGGGATAGAATGCTTCAATTTTTTTAGCATTCACGACATTTCAAAGCCGATACTGGTTATGTAAACCATAATATTGATCTGTAATCTGTAAGAAGCAGTTGGTTACGATTAATATAAGAATCAAACTCCTCCGAATTCAATGATTTAGACTCCAAGTGAATGCATGCGAATTTTTAGCATAAATACAAATTTTTAGTATATACAAATATGTCTGCAAATGTTTGGATATACGCCTTGGTATTTTTTTCAACATTATTGAGATAAGACAATAAACGTTTCAAATTCCAGTCACATTTACAACATTTCTAATTTAATTTCGATTTTATAACGCTCACATTAAACTAGAATATCAGAATTGAAATAATCAATGACTATGTTCTTCCACAACCTATTTTTTATAAAATGTATTGCTTTCATATTTTACGTACAAATAGCTTAATTCTAAAACCCGTCGCATTAACTTAAAAGAAAAAAATCCCCCCAAAAAATTGAAAACAAAACTTGTGAACTCACCTCATCTGAGTTCTCCAACTCTGTTTGGGTTTCCTTCTCTTCTGTTTCCACGTTGCATTCCTTTCTAACAGGTGTGCGGGGGATGTTTGATGCAACCTCGTTCGACGCTGTTGCATCGGGGTATTCCGGCTGTTGCGGCTGCAACTGTTGTTTGCAGTTGCAACAAACACCGCTAGATGGCAGCATCTGCTTGGTATTGTTATTATTATTGTTGTTTGAAGTAGTTGCATTGTTATTATTAACATTGTTGTTATGGTTGTTGTTGCCATTATTGTTAGTACTAATCTTTGGTTTTTTATCTAAATTAAGCGTCGTCGTTTTATTCGTTGAAGTATTTGTTTTATTTGTCGTTGCATTTCTGCTGGTAAAACTCTTTGAGTTTTGTAATGTCTGTAAATCCTTTTTCAGTTGCCCAATGTTGCGTTCTTTGGTTTTTATTTCCTCTAGCTATAGGGAAAAACAAAAGAAAGGAATAAAAGAAAATGGTGAAAAGATAAAACAATTGGGATGAAAAATATAATTACAATTAGATCAAATAAAATATAAATTTAATTTTGAAGGGAATATTTCTTGGCTTACAATCTTTAATTTTTTGAAAATTCATTTATTTTATTCTTTATTTATTCATTCTTTCTTATTATTTATTCAATTGTAAATTTTCAAAATTATCTTGATTAATCTTAAAAAAACACACACATCTTCTTCATTATAAAATTGAATGTGTAAATCCAATACTTTAAACAATTCCCACACTTCGGCAATATTAATATTGTAATATTGCGGTTGTAATATTGTGGTCTGGAGGTCCAATCCTTTTCGACCAAAGTTTACGCAATTTGTCGAACAATGTTGCTAAATATGCAACAACTGAGCAAAAACCAAACAAAAAAACACATGTGGTCAGTTCAAATTATGCGTTAGCTTAGGACAACCGCAGCAAAAACTCCTACCAATCGCCCCATGCATCTATCCCGCGAACAAAGCGAGGTCGTAAAAAAAGACGTGAGAAAATATTTTGATTCGATTTATCCTAAATGTTTGCCATTGCGTCTGTCTGTCTGACTGACTCATTCATGTGGACACGTTGTGTGTAAGCAGACATTCTGCCACAAGTCGCAAAGGCTAAGCTGGCCTCCACACACACACATCCGTATCTGCTTGTGCAAATAAGCATTGTCCATAAAATCCAAACTGTCTGCTTCAATCCGTCGTCTGACCAAAATATGAATGAACTCTAATTTGTTGAAGCCCCGAGGCTAGGCTATTCAAGCGGAGTCGCAAAAAACGGCCAGACATCAATGAGTCTAAAATTGCAGGGTTTTGTTAATAATACGAAGGTGTAACAGGACGAGAGAATTTTAAATCATAAATAAAAAAATGCAATAATTTTGTATTTTAGGTTCAATGACTCAGAAAAGAATTTGTTTCAAGATTCGAATTGGAAATGTTCGTAGGACATTCCTGAAAAAACATTTATTTCTGGCCGGCATAAAATTCTCCCAACAAACATTTTCATTACCAATTAATGAGTTTCTCAACCATTTTTTGGCTAACCCATTATATTTACAAGGTTATGTCATGACCACCATTGAACACTTAAATTCGACAAATAAGTAGAAAAAAGTATTTGTTGTATGTTTAGAATCAATTTTGTTGCGATGTGGTTGATATGTAATGGCGGATTTTCAAGTACGTAAAGTATTAAATCGTACTAAATTTTGGAAAAAGTAGAGTTGAAAACCTAATATTCGGCATTTGAATATTTTTTTATGAAATCGAGTTGATACATGGAGATGAATTTGGAAATACGTACCAAGAAAATCACGAAAAGTACTAAATGATATTAAATTTGGTAGTTGGAGATGGTATGCGGGGTGAGATGAAAAACTGCAACCAACTTCAAACTGCTGTCATTTCCAAGCCACTCGTCCGACAACAGCTAAAATTATTCCAGTGACAGCTCATTAAATTGTTTATAAGCGTACAAAAGCATTTTGGTCCGAATTTTCCAGAAAAAAAGTTATTCGTGATGGAATTTAAGCGTGATAGTGTGATTTCCTTATATTTGGCTGGAAAACCACAAGTGGCTATCGTTAGGGCACTCCAGCACTTAAATGTGAATAAATCTTTTGTGTCCCGTACCATCGCTCGTTACCGTGATACTAATAGCGTAGCCCAACGTCAAGGAAGTGGACGGAAGAAAACATCAACATCAGCAGAAATGGTTCGAAAAGTAACAAAAGCGACTTGATCGAAACCCGCGCCGCAGTGGCCGAAAAATGGCTCGTGAGCTAAACATATCGCAATATTCCATTTGGCAAATATTGAAAAATGAGCTCGAAAAATGAGCTCGTGTTAAAGCCATTGAAATTCCAAGAAGTGCAAGAACTTACACCGCACAGAAAGAAAATAGAATCAAAAGAGCTAAAGAGTTGCTTGGCCACCAGAACTCAAGCACCGGGCATGGTGATGGTGTGGGCCGCCATAACAGCCGATGGTCGCTCTCCGCACGTATTTATCGACCGTGGCATCAGAATAAATGTCGAATATTATCACGAAAATATTCTGGAGGGTGTTTTAAAGCCACCCAAGAATGGTTGCAAAATGAGGTTCTCACTTCATTTCTGGCACACAATGGCCACCAAAATCTCCAGATACCAATCCGTTGGACTATTGTGTCTGGAGTATTTTGGAAAGCAAAGTTGGCACTAAGAAATACCAAAAGAATCGATCACCTCAAGCAAGCGTTTCGCCGGGAATGGGCCAAAATACCGCAGAGCAACATTCGGACAGCGTGTGACGGTTTCATTGGCTGTTTGAAGGCCATAGTTCGTGCCAAAGGTGACCAATTCGAACAAATCTAAACATCCAACATTTTTTGCTTTCATTCAATAAAATGAAAAAAAAAATTAAAAATTATGGCGTTTGCAGTTTTTTTATCTCACCCTGTGTAGCGGTACTGTCCGAACCGAATTTTCAGCCCATGTGGCTGTAAATTAATGCTTTGAAAGGCAATAGCTCAAACTCATCCTCTCAGAGAGAGCTCAATTCAGGATCGGATTTTGGGGTGGTCTATCAGCGAAGTTCAAACCCATTTTAGGGGGCAACCAATTAACTTTAAATTTACAACTTAAACAACGGATAACTAACCATATCGGAGGGGCCCCGAAATCCGAGCCTGCGGACCATGCTGGACTTCATAGAGCGGCATTTTGCATTTTGAAAGCCTTAATCTAATTTTTCAATTGAAAAGGCTACAATACTACTTTTCGAATTCGCCGTCAAAGTATTAGGCCAAAAGGTATCCAAGCATGCTTGCCACCACCAGTTTTTATTTGGATTGTATAATTGAAAATTAATCGTCACGTCGACCCAAGTATTTCTAACACTTGGAAATGTTAAACTGGGACTCTCCCTTTAGACCCAAACTAATCTAAAAATCAATCACACTTCCACCAGCTCCCCCTAAAGCCACAACAAAACTTAGTATCTAAATTATTTATAAATAAAGGTTTTCACAAAATTTGAATATTTACATAAATTTTAAAAAAATTCTCAACAAAAATAATTTTTTTCTTTTGTTTTCTGCATTCAGAAACAGTTCAAACGACAACAGCTACAACAACTTACCAATCGTGATATTTCATTTTTGGCAGATTTTTGTATTTGAGTCAATCGGATTTCATAAGAATCTTTTAATTCGCGTATATCAGCTGCTTTTCGTCTATCAGCGTCGCAATTAATCTGCAAAAAGAGAATCGGAACCGGAATGGCATTCCCCCAACAGGAGGGAATATTGAATATCCTTGTTAGAGATTACAACTGAATACTCAAAACGAAGGCAAGTGACGAACGGACATTCACAGCTATCACAAAATCAAACAGAACGAGAAGGCGTTTATGGGCATGCAAACAATGTTAGTAAGGACGACACAATGCAAATTTTGACTTTAATTCGGAATTAGAAAGAGGCGTTTCCGAGCTCCTCACTCAAAAAGCAACAATAAAACACTGGGCATCACCCCTTCGATTTTAGGTTTCATTTCTTTTTTTGCCAGAGAAATTCATGCATTAAATAAATTGAAAAGATGATTCGGCCCAGATAAGGTAGTGAATGACATTTGGTCATTAGATAAGGATTTCCGATGGCGAGTCGAATGCAACAAAAAGGAATTTGCTGAAGAACGAAATGTGTATAAAAGCACTTGGGATTCTTCCCCAGGTCAGTCATTCAGTTAGTTGTCGACAATGTGGCTGGCTTTGTGGTTATTCGGCCTGGTAATTGGTAGTTCCACGTCGGAGTTGCAGCAGCACAAAAGTCTAAATTTTTATTCGATGGCATTCAATAGCTCCTGGATGGACCCAAAACGTTCTCATCTCATCGAGTTTGTGGGCGAAGTGTTTTGTAAATCTCATCTGAAAGTAGTTCATGTCTACTATGAAACCGATATATCTCTAAGGTACTCCGGGCAGATATTGAGGGATTTGAATCGTTGTGGCATATCCTTTGTGGCACTGAGGTAGGCGATTTTCTTAATTTTTAAGTTGCTTCAATTTCTTCATTTTCTTTCCTTTTCCCAGAAATGACCAACAAAATTCCCATTTGAAGACAATCTCCGACGATGGCATCCTCCTGCATTTGGTGATCATCCTAAGGGACATAGACCAGACCTTGGACCTCAGCATAATACGCAAGAAATCAGCTGCCAAGCACTTGACTTATATAATGCTTTTGATTCAGGATGCCCACAATGTGACGGAAAAGTGGCTGCTCTCAACATTCAAGAACTTCTGGAAAATGTGGATTTTGAATGTTGTTGTGGTTTTTACAGACCCCAAGCAGGGCTACATTGAGCTTTATCGTTATGATCCATTTGCCAAAATTTTGAGGCATCGTATTGCTCTTGGACCGGACACCTATAATCTGGATGAGCTATATCCCAAGGACATTCTGAACATGAGAGGAAATCCTCTACAGATTTGCCTCTATCAGGACAACATTCGAACTATATTCGAGAGTAGTGGCAACATTTTGGGCACCGATGGTCTAATGTCTTCGTTCTTGGTAGAACGTCTGAATGCCACTCCACTGGTGAGACGTATTCGCACTTATGGCAATGATTCCGTTAGTCAGGATCTGTGTTTCAAGGAGACTTTTGATGAGTTGGACGATATGGCCACCAATATCCGTTTCCTCTCGATGGAATCATTTTATGGTCGAGTCGAGTCCACGATTGTTTTGAATCGTGACGATCTGTGTGTTTTGATACCCAAGGCCAAGATAGCCTCGTCATTTTGGAATTTGTTTCGTTCGTTCAGCATCAGTGTCTGGATTTTGATATCCGTCAGCTTGGCCATGGCCTACATATTCTGCTCACTTATCTATCGCAACATCTTTGCGGGAGATAAACTGTTGTTGGACCTGTTATCCTGCATAATTTCAACACCACGTGCCCGATTGCAAAGATCCAGAATGTCGGCCCGTCTCTTCTTTTATGTTTGGCTTGTCTACGGTCTCCTCATATCGGCTGCATTCAAGGGCAACTTGACCAGTTATCTGGTGGATCGGGAATATTTGCCGGATGTAAACACATTACAAGAATTGGCGGAATCTAAATATCCCCTGGCAACATTGCCGAGGCACATAAAACACTTGAATCGTTATCTGGATCTGAATAACCCTTATGAGTCGATGTTGAGACAGAAAATTATCCCCCTACCCGACGCCTTCTTCAATGAACTAATCGAACACAACAATCTCTCCTATGCCTATCTGCAGAAGTATCACATATCGGTGTTTCGAGCCAATTCGCGGAAACATTCACTGAATGGCAAACCCTGTTTCCATGCCATGGCTCAGTGCATTGTCCCGTTCCACGCCGTCTACATAGTCCCCTATGGATCCCCCTATTTGGGCTACATAAATAAACTGATACGCAATGCCCAAGAGTACGGCTATCTCCATTACTGGGACAGCATGATGAGTGCCGTCTTTCGTAGATCCCGTCGCAATGGCCAATTGCAGCGAAGTGATGACAGCGAACCGGAGGTTTTGCAGTTATTCCATTTCCAGGCGGTCTATTGTTTTTGGGCCATGGGTTTGGTAATTGCCATCGTTTGTTTTGCGGGGGAGCTAATTAATGCAAGAATATCGTTTTGAAGCAAATGCAGCTGGACAGAGGACAGGGAAGCGAGGACAAGGTAAGCGCATAACATGCATGCAACGCTCGAGCTAAGCACATCGAACAGAACATTGAACGCATTTCTTCATTTCATTTTGCTTTACTTACCACTTTCTTTTCTTCCAGGGCTTTATTAGCTTCCTTTAAGGCATTAATTTCATTGGTCAGTCTTTGGATTTCATAGTTAACGAGGCCGCCTACAGCGGCCTGTGGCAAATTGTCGGCATTTGTGTTGGTTGAGGAGGACTCTGATTTCTTTTGGGCGCCAGTTTTCTTCAAATGTTCTACGACAGTCTGAAGTTTCTTTACCTCCGCTTTCCACTTTCGAGTTTCAGCTTCATTTTGAGCTCTAAAAGAGGTGAAAATTGTTGTTAAATGAATGTTAAAAATGTTGTAAATAAATACATGTGTTACTAAATGGATGTTTTAAATGGAATATGAAACTTTTTCGGATTATACTATAATAAACTGTTCCTTAATTTCATCTACCTATGCCAAGAAAATAGATATAAGTCAAAACTCAAACCAATTCTATTACCCGCATACAAACACTACTATTCTTCCATTCTTCAAAGGCCATAGACTAATGGATATATAGACGACCAAAGCTTTCAATATCGGTTGCTTAAAGATGTCGCAAAAACAGTTTTTGTGCGGTCAGGTGTGTGTGATCGATTCACTCGACTTCGAAAGCAATTTAATTGAATATTTTCTGATGACATAATGTTGGAGGCTGTTTTACAGTTCTTAAATATTTTACAGTGGTTGATATTTTAAACCTGAGTGATAGAAGTCAGAAGTTTGTACTCAAACGCTTTAAACAATGGGGACGACGTCTGCTGATTGGAATTTTTTCAATGATAAACGGTGAGAGGATTCCTTCGTATATATATTTATTAGTCTATGACTATATGTTACCGGATTTTGTAAAATTGAGCAATTTCGGAAAATATTCAGATTATTGGAGGGTGAATTGAATCTAATCATATTCTGTGAACACGATTAGCTTTTTCAGCACAATGTTCAAATTTAATTGATATTGGCATATCATCTTCGTGGTTAAAACTCTACTTGTTCAGTCACCCCATCCTAACACTACTCACTTTTCATCTGTTATGAAGAACGCCATCTATGCTTCAATTCTAAGACCAAACAAATAACTATTAGTGTGTCATTGTGACATTTTATCTATGTATACAACAAACTGAGAGAGAAAGAGAGAATTGATGACAGTTGATCACCGAAATTTAAAAGAAAATTAATTTGTTAATTAAAAACGTCGACTAGAATTTTCTTATAAAACATTTTATATTTGGTAAATCTAAACAAGTAAAAAACAGCTAAGTTAGGCCGGGCCGAACTTTTAATACCCTCCACATTTTGAAGGAAATTAAATTGTAAAAAAAAAAAAAACAGCCGGTAATACCGATTCCGACCTTAGGAATACAGAATTTGAAACAATTCCGGTGAGTAATGCCGTTAAAATCATCAAAATACAGAATATCGGCAGGTACCGAAGACGTGGGTCTGCATAGGTATTTTTCTTTCATAGGCTGTAGTGCCCATTACGAACTTCAAATACAAAATTAGATACGATTTCGGTAAAAAGTGTCGCTAAAATCATCAAAATACCGAATATTGGGAGGAGGCTATATGAAAACGGCGACCAACATGGTCCATTTACGAACTTAACCTGCAAAACACACATGTGTGCAAAATTGTAGCCTTCTATCTCAATTCGTTCGAAAGATAGCGTGATTACAACAGACAGACAGACGAATGGACATCGCCAAATCGACTTAGAATTCCGCGTCGATCAAGTACTTGGGCCTGACATGAGTATTTCGAGGAGTTAAAAACGGAATGACAAAGTTAATATACCCTCCATAAAATGGTGGAGGGTATAAAAAATATTAGCAACAAACTTACCTCAGCACTCGTACAGCTCCCCTCTCGGTGGTGAGACTTGATTTCAGTTCATTAATTTCCAAACGCAATTGCTCGGTGAGAGCATTTAACTTTTGTATGGTTTGAACATTCTCCTGAAGCTTACGCTTGAGTCTGGGTGGAGGTGGGGCAACACCTGGGCCCTTGGCGTTGGTGGCATTGGGTGTGCTCTCACTCTGACTGGCATTTTTGGGTGGCAAAGGAGGTTTGCCGTTTAGTTTCTCTGACTTTTCCGCTCTGTTAACTGAACGCACTTGAGTTTGTTGTTGTTGTTTTGGGTTTTGATGTTGACTTTCCGAATTGATGTTTTGGTTCTCCTTCAAAATGAGTTTACCGCGACAATTCAGTTGTATGCCCTCGATACGAGTTCGTTTCTCCTGATTCACAGAATCTGTTACCGATGTCAACGAGGCCGATAGGGTCTTCTTGCGTTTCAGCTTGTTCTTCGGCGAGTACACCTCCTGCCATTCTTCCTCATCGGATGACAATTTGCCCCTCAACCGACCAGCGGCCGAGTTCTGTTCTTGCAGTTTCATTTGATTCGTTAGATCGTACAGCTTTTGCTGTCTGTGCTTGACCATTCGATAGCTGTCGCTGATGTGCTCAGCCAGCTTGGTCATCAGTTCGGCTTCCCTGCTATTGGGCCGGGCAGCGGAAGCCTGTTGTGTGTTCGACGATATGCTAGAGGTCGTTTTCAGTTTATCTGCCATTGCTGCTTGAGTCTGTGTGATAATTCATACAAATGCCCTGGGACGTTGTATGAAGTTCGTTTTTCAAAGCATTGAACGGTTTCGTCCGACCGTTTTTCTTCTTTTGTTTTGTTTCCAAACAAAGTTCTCTCTCTTTCTGGATTTGCAAATTCCTTGTAAGCTTTCCTAAAGCTTTGCTTTTCAATTTTCAATTCTGCAATTGTTGTGATTTCTTTTGTGTGTTTTCTTTAATGTATCTTCTTTAATGTAAAAAAGATGTTTGAAAGCACCGTCTTGTGGCAAACCAAAATCCCGTTCTTTGTTGTGAGTCAATAAGTCAGTCACTCAGTCAATGGTTAATAATTTTGCAATAGCGAACAAATGTTGTTCTGTGTATGTGTGTGTGTGTGAGTGAGTGAATGTAGCAGTTATCCAATGTTCTTCTTATAGTGTACGTTTCTTATTTCTTCTTCCGTATGGCACTTCGTGGGATTCCTTTGTGGCGTTTATCTGCAAAAGAAAAAGGTGGAAAAAGAAATTTTAATTTAATAATTGCCTTTTGTGCTGTTGTTTGTTGTTATGGAATAATGTATGAAATAAATTGCGCACAGCCTAAAAGTATGCAAGCAAATTGTAAACAAAACTCTTGTAATCAGTCGGCGGGAGACTTATATTTAAAAGAGGGTACGGAGTTTTAAGTAAATTTTTAAATGTTATTTATGAAAACATTGTTTTGAAATAGAAAACGGTATAGAATAAATATTTCGTTGTCTGCACAGGGTGAAATGAAAAAACGGCAACTAATTTCAGACTGCTGTAATTTCTAAGCCACTAGTCCGACATCCGTTAACATTTTTCCAGTGACAGCTTATTGTATTATTTACAAGCGTACAAAAGCATTTTGGTGTGAATTTTCCAGAAAAAAATTATTCGTGATGGTATTCAAGCGTGATAGTGTGATTTCTTTATATTTTGCTTAAAAACCACAAGTGGCTATCATTAGAGCACTCCAGCATTTAATTGTGAATAAATCTTTTGTGTCTCGCACCATCGCTCATTACCGTGATACTGGTGGCGTAGCCCGAGGTCAAGGAAGTGGACGGAAGAAAACAGCAACAGCAAATGGTTCGAAAAGTAGAGAAGAGACTTGATCGAAATCCCCGTCGCAGTGGCCGAAAAATGGCTCCTGAGCTGAACATATCGCAATATTTCATTCGGCAAATATTGAAAAATGAGCTCGGGGTAAAGCCATTGAAATTCCAAAAAGTGCAAGAACTTACACCGCAACAGAAAAAAAATAGACTCAAAAGAACTAAAGAGTTACTTCGCATGGCCGAAAGTGGTAAACTACCGAATTTGGTTTTCTCCGCTGAGAAAACATTCGTGGTCCTGCAGTTTGTAAACAAAACAAAATTATCGTGTTTACTTGCCAAAGAGGTCAGCGAAAAATGTGCATCTTCGGTTGGCCACCTGAACTCAAGTGCCGGCAATGGTAATGGTGTGGGCCACCATATCAGCCGATGGTCGCTCTCCGCTCGTATTAATCGACCGTAGCGTCAGAATAAATGCCGTATTAATCGACCGTAGCGTCAGAATAAATGCCGAATATAATAGCGAAAATATTCTGAAGGGTGTATTAAAGCCTTGGGCACGCAAACACTTTTGCCGCAGACCTTGGACATTCCAAAAGGACTCAGCACCATCGCACTCAACACGCGCCACCCAAGATTGTTTACAAACTGAGGTTCCTAGCTTCATTTCCAGCGCACAATGGCCACCAAAATCTCCGGATACAAATTTTTGCGTTTGACTTTGTTGCAGTTTTTTTATCTCACCCTGTATATGTCGACGTCTTCGTATAGGTCCCATATATTTGTATCTCTCGATACTCGATATTTTGACGATTTTAGCAAAAATTTCAAACGGACTAACTTAAAATTCGAAATTTGAAGTTCATAATGTATAACCCTATCGCCCCGCAAAAAACAAATGTACGCAAATAACATTTGTGCGCTTTAATCTTCTTAAGAAATGGCATAACATGATTGAACTATGCTCTTACGTGGACAAGCGAGCATGAATCTCTCTCCGCATTATTTACAACAACCACAACTTACCCTTCACAAATGGCAGGCAGTACAATGACCTTTCATATCGTCGATGATGTATCGGCACTTTTTGTGGTCTCCGTTATGGCTTTGCTGGCCTACCCAGCCAACTGATTGGTCAATGCAAATGGCGCCCCTGGGTCGAGCGAGTGTGTAAACAAATTTCAGATTCATTGCCTGCTTTTCACATTTTCCAGAAAATGCCCTCCCCCATCACAAAGACAATAACAATTGAATCGATTTGATATCAATTTTTTTGTTTTGGTGGATTTGTTTATTCATTGATTGTCTGGAAATGGCCACAACATTGTGGCAAATTACGGATTTTACTTAGTTGGATAACTGTTCTGGTGTTCATAGTTTCAGCGATGACGTCAATTTGTGTCATATCATTAAATCGCACTTGGAAATGTTTTTCCTTTTCGTTACAGGTTTATGACCACTAAACACGCACTGTTTTGAGATGTGAGAATGGTTTGTTTTGCAAGGAGTTTCTTTGGGAAGAGAAATAAAATATTATTTTTTCTCAGCTGTTGTTTTCACTAAAAGACCGGCCCGTGAAGCCTGTAAATGCTTAAAACGCGCAAATTATACTGAAATGAAATGAAAAACAAAACCAGTTGGCTGGCATGCAGCGCAATTTGCGAAGTGAACGAAGCAAACAATTCTTTACTGAGGGGCGGCAAAACAAAGAATTAAAGGAAACGACAACAGAGCAGAGGTGCGTTAACGAAACAAAATGAAACGGCAAAACAATAAGAGCCGGGAGAATTCTACTTTGTGGTTTCTGACTTTATTGTTTTGCGGTGGAGGCAGTCCACCTCTCTCTCCCAAATATCCATTGCAAATAAAGCTTTTAAAGTTTCTAATTACTCTCAATGACTTCATTGATATGCCATTAGCCACGGGACGTATGAGTGATGCATCTAATTTATCATACGCCTGAAAACGATATTGATTGATAGCCTCATTAGAACGAGTAGTATTTGATTAATCAGACACACACACACAGACAAATACAGCCGTGTGATGATCATGTCACATTGGCCAAGTTATAAAAATATCATAAAGTTTATGACAAGAGAACTGTTTTGATAGCTACTAAAATGCCCCACACACACACACTATCATACAACCAAAGTGAATTATCATTTTCAATCACAAGGTCAGCCAGAAATGAAATCATTTCACAATTCATTTTTACATGTTGCCATTGCAGACATGATCTGAAATTTTCTTTTTTTCTTCTTCTTCTATTTGTGTTTATTTTTATGAAATAGGGGTATTGGATAAGACAGACGGCGTAATTTAAACGAATGAGGATGAAGACGCATGCAAAGTCAAGGTGTGTTTTAGACACGAGATATTGAGCATTAGACTAGATTGAAAAAATAATTAAAAATTAAATTTAATTTTTAAACTCTTTAAAAATTAAATTAATTCTTTACGATTCCTGCACATTGTGTAGGAGATTTTATTAAATTTGAAATTTAGTTTGCGACACTTCGAAGTATTATTCGAAGACTCCTTAAAGTGTATATATTTATGATAAACGTAAAACACGGTATATTAAAGATAGAATCTTGGAATTTTGGTACAGACATTAATACTATTCCTAGGATGTTTGAAATTAAAAATCAAATGCCTTGGTCTACGTTTAGATATAACCCCTATATAGCGATAACTTTTGAATCTCGGTATTTTGAACCAATTCTTAAATAAATCAGCTGTGAAGGCTCAGGAAATAGTTTATCTCCTCGCAAAAAAAAAAAATAATACCCCACATAGTTGTATCCTCTAATTTTGGAAGATATTTAAAGATGTTGAGGTTAGCCGATTTGGCCTTTATTCAAGTTTGGTGGAGGGAATAAAAGGTTCAACCCACCTGAACCACCTTCTTATTTGTGTAATGCTAAAATAGACAATTTTTCAAAGTCATAATTTACCCAAACATTTTAAAATCTATCAGTCAATTTGTCAGTTTTTCTGGATTAGTATAAAAATTGAACCCATCTTTATTGAACTTTGAAGGAACTAGTGAACATTTCAGAATTTCATGAGACTTAAAATTATTCGAAATGTCGGCCCTTTGGAGAAGGTACCAGAAGGAGTGAGTTAATATACCCCATTTCCACATTATATATATGGTTGGTAAAAATATGGAGATACACGAGGTGTGAACAACATCAGAATCCTTACTCCTTCTATAAAAATTTTGACCTTTTATGGGGAGGTACCAGAAGAAATGGTCCTATATTGACCATTTTCTAGTTCAGTATAAGTTTGACAATAATATCGTATACTTTCTTCGAAAGCTACTTACGGATGGACATCGTTAGATCGACTCCAAATACAATAAAGCAGATTACAACCAAGGAAACCTAGGGTGTAAAATTGTAATTTCGATTAGACAAGCTTTGATCGCATCAAATTAGGAATATCCCTGTAGCCATATGTCTCAGAATCTAAAACAAATTCATAAAAAATGAAAAATTGGTCCATATGGCTAGAGAGGATATAAATCATGTGATACGGCCAAAACGTGCCTCATCGGAATAACGATTTTAGACCAAACCTGTTTCAGGACATTTGGAGTCCATCTAGCGATGTCCATCCGTCCGTCTGTCTGGCTGTCTGTCTGCTGGTTGGTGCGCACGATAACTCGCGAAGGGAATATCCGATTTAGTCCAAACTTGGTACTTCGTATTATTCACATCGATAGATCGAGGTCGTAGATGGCAAAGGTCCACTCCTTCTGATACCTCATCCACAAAGGGTCAAAGTTTTGAATACCCACCAAAACGATTATAAAATCCGAAATAAGTATCCGGTTCTCTTCATATTTCACACATCCCATTATTTTTACTAACACAAGATCTGCTGTGAAGATGGAATTTATCGTTCCACTGCTTCTGGTACCTCCCCCACAAAGCGTCAAAATGTGGAATATCCATGAAGCTAATAAAACGCGAAATAACGGTAGATGCCATTCAGACTTGACACATCTCAATATTTCCAGCAACACAAGATCTCTTATAATGATGGTAGAGATCGTATTATTTCTTCTGGTACCTCTCCCACATAAGGTCCAAGATTTTGAAAAACAAAACGCTCAAAGAAAGCGAAATAAGCATCCAACTGTCGTCACAACTCACACATACAAACATTTTTGCTAACACAAGATATGTTGTGAAGATGATCTGACAAACCCTTCTGGTACCTAACCCTCATAACTTGCGAAACAAATCAGTGATTTTTTACAATTTTCTATATCTAAATGGAATTTATCGGAATTTATGATTTCGAATAAAATTGGATATAATGTCCGCTTTTCTTATCATTTTGCCCATCAACAATTTGAATAATCATAACATAAGTCAACCGATTAATACTTTTAATTAATTAATTTATTTATTTATTTATTTATTTATTTTTTTTTTTTTTTTTTGTATCTAATTCCACCAAAATCATTACTTTTATTAGCTTATTTACATATAAGTTGCAAGTATAGTCCTAATGCAATAACCCTTTATATGTCAAAATATTTGTGCAAATATATATAAAACAATAAATACGCAAACACACTCTCGTATAGCTAATGAGTATACACAAATCCAAGAAAAACGCAAACAAACAGAGAAACAATAATTTTTCAAACAAAATTTTTCTCAAAAAAATTAAATTTTCTTTTTCTCAAAAATTGAAAATTTGAAAATCTCTTGACCTCGAGCCTCAATGATCTCTTGCCATGGATGTTTAAATACATTAAACAAATTACGTTGTTGTATATTGTTTTGTTTTTGTTTAATTCCAAAACAAAGCAAATATTTTTCGCCAGTACATCTGCTCTGCACCTCTTCGATGGCCTGTCTTCGTGTACTTGAGCTTTTACTTTAATTAAATTTAATTACTCGGTAAAAAAAGGAAACACCCTTTTTTGCGTTGCAAAAACTCAATGAGAGAGAGTTTTTGTTGTTTAAAAATAGTGATGATGTTGGTGGACACCAAGTCGATGATGATGACCTCAGTTTCAGTTTATTCAGCCCGCAGAGCAAACACAAATCCTCTAATGTTTAAAATATGCGTGTCCAAGCGATTTAGCCAAAGAGAAAGATAGAAAATAACAACCAGCAACCAGGGTGTGACCATTTTAAGTTATGATATGGTTTTTAAGTAGCACACTTTGACACGGTGACATTTGGGTCCTTTTTCGTCCTTTATTAGCGCATATTCAGTTCACAAGTCTTCCATCAGCCTTTTGTTACACAATTTGCATTTGTTTGTAGCAGAAATATAAATGGAACATCTTTTATGTGCCGCCCAGCTCATTTTCGCCAGACATGGCCACCTCTGTCTGCTCCCAATAAACCTCCACGCATTGCATTCGGTGATGGACTTTTATTATTCAGCTTCGTAGGAAGCTTTATTGAATTAAAATAACAATTTCTGCTGAAATTGCTCTTATCATCACAATGCGAATATACAATAATAATAACAACAACAACAATGGAAACGTACAAATACAACAACAGCAATGAAAAACTTTTGTTATTTATAATCCATCGGATGGTTCTGGTTATGACCCCATCTGTGCACATGATGATGATAATGCAGAGCAGAGAGGTAGAGAGAGAAAGAGACACGGAGACAAAATGCCAAATGCGGTTATGAAAATGTCTGGCTGTCTGACGAGGAGAATATTATGTCAACCGCAATGCAAACACCGTCTCACCTTCGCCCTCCCTCCGCTCACCCTAATGCAGGGAGTAGAAATGTGATCGATTTACGACAAATATAAAAGCACTCTGGAGAAAAACGCTTGATAAATGCTTTCCAGCTAACTGTTTGCTGTTTGGCATCTGCCATCGCCGTCTAATTTATGATGGTGGCTAAACGGTGGCCAATCGATAAAACAAAACAGACAAAACAAAAACAACAACAAACGTCCCATTTCAAGGTGAGACCGATGATGTAAATGTAAATGTGTTTACATTAGACACAAATCCGACAGTCAGAGTTCTGATGTTGCAAAATAATAAAAATAAAAGAAGAAGCAGAAAACAGAACGGAAAACTAATATTATCGTCATGGCTGTTGGACAAGTTAATAAAAATAAATAAATTTTCATTTTATAAGAGAAAATAAAAAGTCTTAAACAAGTCGGAAATGTCGGACTGCTTAGCCTTGAAATGGTTTGGAAATATTTTTTGGAGGCAGCTAATAAACGCTATGTGTGTAAAGTGCTCTCAATTGTGAGGAAATCAGAACTTCTAGTTGAAAGAAGAAAGGTTACTCTGCGTAGAGAGTTGGTGGCATGTATGTGTGAGTGATTTGTAAAAAAAAAGTTAAAAAGTATCAGTCGGTGTTGCCGATAGATGTATACCCTCTGCCAATGTTCGATTATTTAAATATATTTTGACTTCTGTTATGATTATCCCAACAGTTGAACCCTTCAAAGGAGTGGACCAATGTTGTTTATTTCAAATAAATATGATGTAAAATTGCGATGTACCAGGTTTGGGCTATATTGGTTACTTCCTTTACTTTATATGAGATATGTGATCATTTTTAGAAAATGTTAAAATGTGCGTGAGGTATACCAGATATAGTCGACCGATTAATACTTCATCTAACGCAGATACAAATATTGGTATGGACAAGATTTCAAGAAAATCCAATTCCATATTCATCCCAGGTTTCTGATTGAAAGAGATATTTAGATAAAGCAATTTGTAAAAAATCGCTGACTTGTTTCGAGAAGTTTGACAGATAAAAGTATTAAAACTTTTCACCCTTTGTGGGTGAGGTACCGGAAGGGGTTCGCAGATATATATCGTCTACACAACAGATCTGTAAAAAAGTGTGTATGTGTGAAATTTGAAGAGAGTTGGCTGCTTATTTCGCTTTCTTTGATCGTTTTATTCAAAATCTTGAACCCTTTATGGGAGAGGTAGCAGAAGAAATTGTCCGATCCTTACCATCTTTATAACAGATCTCATGTTAAGAAATATTGAGATTTGTCAAGTCTGAATAGAATCGCATTTTATGAGCTCTATGAATATTGAAAATGTTGACCCTTTGTGGGGGGGGTGTACCAGAAGGAGTGGACCGATGTAATCCATCTTCACATCAAACCTTGGGCTAAGAAAAATATTTTGATGTGTGTGATTTGACGACAACGGATTCTTACATCACATTTTATAAAAGTTAATTAATAATAATAATTATTCAGAATTTTGGGGAAGGTACTTGATGGAGTGGATCAATATTGTCCATTTTCTCGCCTGACTTAGCACAGATGCAAATATGACGATTTCCAAAGTTGGAGCAAAATCAGATTATTCTTCCTCTTTCTGTGCAGTAAATTTGTTATACCCTCAGCCATAGAGCTTCGAAGGTATTTGATGGGCAATATTGGTTCTCTTCTTCTGGTACCTCCCCCACAAAAGGTCAACATTTTCATAGAAAATAATTTACCGCAGAAGAAGAGAATGGATAAGATCAGGTGTGAGCATGGACAAGATCGGACTACTCCTTTCGGCGATGGGCAATATCGGCCCAGTCCTTCCGGTACCTCCCTCACAAAGGGTCAAATTTTGAATAATCAAAACGCTCATAAAATGTAAAATAAGCATCCGATTATTTTCAAACTTCGCACATCCCAACATTTCTACCAAAAATGAAAATGGGTTATATCGGACTACTCCTTTGAATACCTATCCCACAAAGTGTTGAAATTTTGAATATCAAAAACGCTCAGATAATGCGAAATATACATCCGATTTTCTTAAAATTTCGCACATGCCAATATTTTAGCTTACTAACCATCCCATCCTCTACTAAGGTCAAAATTTTGTGGTACCTCCCAAACAAGGAATTCAAATTTTTGAATAATTATAATTATTATAATCTTCAAACCTTGTATATTAGAGTATTTCTACTAACAAGAGATCTGATCTGAATAATATATGGGGTATGTTGAACCACTCTTTCTGGTGACTTCCCAAAAAAGTTAAGTATTTTCAAGAAGTATATACACATTATCAAATGCTGTCACCTCCAATGATTATATCTGACTAAGATCATCAGCAAAATAGAGAATATTGTTCTACTCCTTCGGAAGCTCTCCTGTAGAGGGTAAAAATTTTAAATAATAATAATAAAACATGTTAAAATTAATTTAAAAAAACCGCTAAGGCTATAAAGGCTAAGGGTATGAATCAGTCGGCAAAACGGACTGATACTCTTCAACTTTTTTTTTTTTGAAAATTTCGACCTTTTATGGAAGTTGTTTTATGAAACTTGTGCCACTTGTGTTTGAGTGATACTAGAAGTAGTAAATCACTTTCGAAGCATAATTAAATCAAAGCCTGTTTAAAATTGCGTAATTTTTTTCTAAAAAAAACTTTAGTCCATGTAAAACTATTCCATATTTTGATCCAAAACTAAATGCATAACTTCTAAACCCCCCTCAGGTGAACTAGGAAATACTATTTCCACAATTGATGAACACACTCTACACAAGTGTATCATGATAATTTAAGAAAATATCTGATGTATGATAAACAGCGTCTGAATATCTATCTTTGTCATACTCTCCGAGCGAATTGACCCAAATCTTTTTGCGAAAATAGAAACAAGAATGCCTTAATATACTTTTCACAGTCGGACGTTTTGGCGATGGCGAAGACATTTTTTCGCTCTGAGTGTTTTTGCACGACATACAGCGAACGTCAAAAGATGCGTTAAGGAGCTTTGAAATGTTTTTGTGTTTGAAAAACATTAGAAATATCTTATGATTTGAATAAAAATCTCTTATAACGTAAGACGTTTTCAATTTCACAACTCTTCATTAATATTAAAATAATATTTTATATTTTTTTTTATATTTTTTTATGTTTCATTTTTTGTCTATGCATTGTATGTTTTTTATATAAGTCTTAGTGAACCTAACTTACTTTTACACCTCCTATCTCTACGAATTCACAGCTCATAATCAGTATTTCCTTATCCCAAAAAAGACTCCAATCAATTAGCTCTTAATAATTTTAAACAAAATCTCTCAATCCCCCCCCAAAAAAAAAACTTTCTAATGACTCTCACTGTATGTGCAGCTCCGATGCTTGTATTTGAGTTAACAATATCCACACGCGGTAGCATCATCTTAAAATACATCCACAGATTAATGGAAGCAACAGACAAACGAACATAAGAACGAACATATCTCACGGATGGATCTATGGTGGGGACGGCCACTTTTGTCAAAGAATGACAAATTGAAGTGTTTTATGAACAGTGGTGCGGATGTGAGTGTGTGTCTGTGTGTGTGCCACTACTGTCATGGTAAAAGTAAAAGTGTTTCTGTGTGTGTATGTGTGCGTGTGTCTTCGTTATGAACTCATAGATGAATTTATGTTCGCTTTTAATGTGAAAAACAATTTCCATTTAAGAATTGGTTAATACGGCACTCAGTGAGAGAGATAGGGTGGAGTGAGTCATGGAGCGAAGACATTAGAAAAGAACATACACTTCTGACGTCAGCAATCGCAGCCACACAAACATAGATCATTCGTCAATGTGTGCTGTTAGTACCTTGTAAAAAGCAACAACATTAGCCAGATTAACACAAAACCTCCAAAATATAATCAAAACAATTTTCAACAAATCTATTAACGCCAACTCCGAAAACAAAACAAAAAGAGTTTATATTTCTACGGCCAAAAGTGGAAGAGGAAGCGGCGGGCAGCAGCAGCCGCAGCGGCGGAGGAAATACCAACGAAATATTAAATTCTGTTAACACTTTCGTCGGCGCTCGTTCATTACAAACAATGGGGGTGTCAATGCGTTGCGATCTGGTGTGGGTGTAACATAAGCAAATCGAGATACCCAACTGATTCGAACAATTGCTGGCTGATTTGAAACCCAAAATGAGATATCAGAAACAGAAAAGCCGCGAATGAATTAGGCAAAGGTGAAACAATTGCGTAGTTAATGGTAGACGTGACGTTAACACTCCAATGTAATGTTTTGCCATATCAACTGGAAAAGGAATTGCGGAAACGTTGGATATAAATCCACGTTTCCTTAAAAAGCTAATATATTTCTTTTAATTTGGTTTGTAAGAAGTTTATTCGCGAACGCTTTTCTAATATTAAATTTTTTATATTAAAAGGGAAATTAAATACTCATCGATCATTTTTTAAAGAGAATAGGACTAGGATAACTAATGTGGTCGAATATAGACCCCATTACAAGTATCCCCATTCTATGCAAATACATATTTAAGTTTTTATTGGTCATAGAGGAAATTTTATTAGACCCAAATCCTCGACCGTGGCATCAGAATAAATGCCGAATATTATCGCGAAAATATTCTGGAGGGTGTATTAAAGCACGCAAACATTTTGGCCGCAGAACTTGGACATTCCAACAGGACTCAGCACAATTGCACCCAGCACGCGCCACCCAAGAATGGTTACAAAATGAGTTTCCTCGCTTTATTTCCAGCGCACAAAGGCCACCAAAATCTCCGTATACCAATCCGTTGGACTATTGTGTCTGGAGTATTTTTTTGCAGATTTTTTTATCTCACGCTGTATACCTCCTTACATAGGTGTTTTTTTTTTTTGAATCCTTAAACGATGCAAGAACAGCAGATTTACTACCATGTAAATACCGGAATGTCCAAGAGCCAATTCTCGCAAATGCTTACGATCTGGACTGTTCGGAGCTTGAGTCGCAAAAAAAAGTGTCTCATGAGGACTTTTTGTAACAAAATCCGATTTATGTTTCCCCATCATTACAAACGGTATGACAAACATAGCACGCCCTCCACTTCGTAGGGCATGCTGTAAGAAGCTTATTTCCCACAGATTTTTGTATACAATATCTCACAGCAGTGTGTGTGCGTGGGGGGGGAGCTCATTTGAATGGTTAGCCAATTTTGGTGTTACTGATTGTGTGCTTGCTTTCACAAGCGAATGCTGTTGTTGTTATTGTACCAATTATCATCTTCTTTCGCACTTGTTCTGGCCAAATTTGGCAACATCAGCGGCAAACTAGACCAAAGACAAAACGCTCAAAACTAGTAAGACAAGCAATAGCAACAAATTAAACCGCATTCATGGAGACATACAAGGCAGACGCAAGCCAAGACCGGCGAGCGGGCAGGCCGGCATCATATGACAGAATTCAAATTTTTGCTGACAAGTCAATTAAAAACAATTAACCCAAATTCATGTTTTTTTCTGTTACTATTGTTCCAATGTAGTTTGAATGGCAACATGATCTGTTTGTCCGTCCACATATCACGGAGACTGAGACGAAATCTACAGATCACGCTAAAACCCCTCCAAAAAAATGGTGAGCAAACACTAGCCAAAAATAGTCATAATTCCAAAATCAAATTTATCTCAAAATTGTCCCGAAATAAACTAATATTCCCCTTCAAGTTCATTAATGGCGTCTGGCAGTTTCCTCTTTGTTGCTTTTTTTTTGGGCATATGGGCATATGTCTTTACAATGCCGACGACCAGCTAGTGGCAAAGTGATGTCATACGGCTCCAAGAGACACAACGCCCCAAAGAAAAAACATTAACAATTACAACAATCCCCCAACAACATCTGCGGGGCATAACACAAATCATTCATAATCTACATTTTGTGGACAGATATGAACTTCGCCATCCATGTGGACAATTTCCTCCCTTCGGAATATTTTAGATGGGTGTGTGTTCAATTTGTATGGAACGATTGACGAAAAATGTTAGAATTTATTTTTTTTAAAATAGTTCTGTGAGTGGCAGGAATTCCACAACTGATGTCTTTTGAGGCATAACATTTGGTGGAATGGTAATGGTTTGATGTTCTCGACCTATTCTTAGTGGCATTTCCTCAGAGAGAGAGAGAGAGAGAGAGAGAAAGTTTGCCAAGAGTGGGTTTTGATGTGATACTTCATTTTTCAAAAAGATTTTCATCAAACAGCAATTTAAAAGGCCTATAAGTGGCCCAAGAAACCCTGAATATCTCGCTTCCTTCTCCATGTTACAAGCAAATGCACAAAGACATAATACCCTTACCACTATATGGTGTAGGGTATAAAAATCAAGGTTTTACACAAGGTTTAGATGACCCAGGTTTAGGTTTAGACGACCAAGGCTTTTGTTGGCTCTAAAAAAATTAGAAACATTTTTATGACCCGTGAATCCTATCAATAAAAATTTTAAAAAATCCCTTTTAGACAGCCCCTTTGATGGTCTTGAAATCCGTTAAAATCCTGAGGAATAGACCAGAATATCCCTTAAGAATATCTACATTTTAGCAATATTTTATGAACTTATTTGGATGGTCATTTCATTTTCTTTAAATAACACGTTTAGAGAGTCATTTAAATTGTCTTGAAATCCACGATTCACTAAAGCTATAGATGGTCCGAGACTGGTTTCTGAGACCTTTACAAAATCAACGTTTAAAGACTCCTTCGCATGAATCTAGAATCCATTTCAAAACCCATGTTTAACGAGGCCTTTAGATGGTCATAGAATCCTACTGATCCTATTCGAAATCCTCACCTTGACAATCCTTTAAATGATCCTGAACGAGTAAATATGCCTTTCGATTTAAGTGGTCTTTAAATCGTTCCAGAATCTTTTAATATTCTACGTTTTTAGTAGACATTATATATTGCCCCCGATCGCTTTCAAACTTAGCGTGTTGGGTGACCTTAGATATCCTTAGAATCATTTAAAAATTCCACATTTTAATGGGCCCTAGAACATTTGAAAAAACTACATTTTAAGAGGCTTTTAGATGGCTATAAATCTATTTTAAACTTCAGGGTTTCAAGTGTCTTTAAATTGTCATAGAATCCTTTAAAAAATACCACAGTTTTAACATTTTCATTGCCCTAGAATGCTTTATAAAATCCGCCTTTTAAGAGGTTATAGAACCCTTTAAAAATCCGTGCAAACCCACACTCAGGTTTATTTTCGTCTAAATTTGACGGCCAATGTTAAACCCATTATCCAAGAAACTTGGCATTTGGTATCTTCGATGGATATAAATTCACACATTTTTTGCTAAAGTGTATCCAAAGTTCGACCCGCTCGAAATTATTTAACTATTCAAGCTGCTTTTGTTAAAAAAAAAAACGTAATAAATAATAATAATTAAATCTTTTGTTACTAATTTCAAAAGTGTTTACGAATAAATATTTCAAAACGAAACTCAAAGAATAGAAAAACCATTCATTGCCTTTCGCATGCATTTGCATTTGTTTCATCCCGAAACAAATATTGAAATAAATCACTTAACCATTAGACAACGGGTATGACTAATAAACAGCGCTGCTCAATAATGACACACACACCCACCGAATTTGCCGAATTTGAAAGATATGACAATAAAATTAAACAAAAATATAAATAAATAAATATTAACATCAAAAGGGTGGCTGTGACATATAAGAAAAACAAACAGGTTTGATTTGAAGAGAGAGAGAGAGATTTTCAATGCAAATTCATTTGTTTTTATGACTAATGAAATTTTACTTTATTTTTAAAACTGAATGAAATCTAAAAAAATGCGTGTTAAATATAATTTTAGTTTTCAATAAAAATAGATTTGGGGGGACACATACAAATCCTAAAATTCGTGTACACAAAATTAATCCCGGACATTGTAAAGGCGCTAGAACTGTTTTTTGGAAAAGAGAAAACTTTTTTTTTCAAATCTGACAATTGCTAACCGAATATTCATCCATCATATTGAAAATCTTTTTAATCTTTTGTGTCCGTTGTCAGCATACATTTTGAAATAGTGCCAAAATATATTTAAATTTTCACGTGTTTTTATGTTTCTAAAACAGAACTAAAATATATGTATGTATGTATATATGTATGTACATCCCTATGATTAAAAAAAACAAAAACATTTTTCCATAAAACAACAAGTTATTAAAAATTAATGCCATTAATTTCCTCCTGATGATTGATGAATATTTATTAAAACAAGATAAAATTCTTTTGAATAAAATTTTTCCAATTCTTAAATAAATGGGGGAGAGGAACTAGTTCTGTAGATAAAAGCTTCCAAAATAGTTTTCTTTCTCTTTTCACTATATTCGCCATTCCTGTTGTTAGAAATTATTTTCGATTGTGAAATTTGCAGAAATTTACAGGGTGAGATGAAAAAACTGCAACCAACTTCAGACTGCTGTCATTTCTAATCCAGTCGTCCAACAGCTCTTAAAATTATTTCAGTGATAGCTCGTTATATTGTTTACAAGCGTACAAAAGCATTTTGGTGAGAATTATTCAGAAAAAAAGTTATTCGTGATGGAAAATGGGAAACCACAAGTGGCTATCTTTAGAGCACTCCAGCATTTAAATGAACTCCACCGGAGTTAGAACCCATTATGAAGTACAAAAACCAATTTTTACACAAATCCGTGGAAAGTGTGGCAACATTCATCGAAATATCGAATATCGGGAGGTGCTATTCTAAAACGTGGACCAGTATATCTCATTTTCAACACCAATCTTCCTAGACACAATACAAATTGTTTTTGAAGCTCTACGTCAAATAATGTAAGCTGCATCGTGATTTCAACCGACAGACAGACAGGCCGACGGACATCATTAAGTCGACTTAGAACTTTGTGCTGATCATGAATATACACATACTTTATGGTGTCTACGACGAATATTTAGTGATGTTGCAAAAGGATTTACAAAGTTAATATACCCTGCTTTTCAAGGTGGAAAACAGGTTGTTGCATATAATTTTGAAAATTTCTGATTGGAAGCGGGAATAGTCATAGACGGAAATGCCTAGGACGTCTTCAAATGTCCTGAATCAAATTTCGTTTCAAAGCGTTATTTTAATGAAGCCCTTGTTGGTCTAGTCAAACGGCAATTACTCTCTGTAGCCATAACAACGTAAGTTTAATGGGGTGACAAGCAGAAAAAATCTTAAAATAGGGTGGCACATTTATAGGGGGGTTATGGAAAATATGACGTTACCTCAAAATTCGACGCACTCTGTCGACGTTTTTCACCACACAATTCTAACCCATATGAGAGAGTTACCCTAATACGTCGGGCGTACATTTGGGTAAATTTAAAAAAGTATCAATTTTTACGACGTTTTTATTTGGGCGATTTTAAGATATGGACCTGACGTATTTTGGTAATACGGACGTAGAAAATATTTTACCATAGTGGGGAAATTGAGTATTTATACATGCTACGCTTAATTTTAGGTAGCGCTATTATTTTAACAGGAACTTAAAATACAAATCTACAGTCAATTCCCATTTTTAAATGCGAATAATGCATTAATTAATACATTAATACATTAAATTTCAAAATTGTTTTACAGATAAATCCTTTCCTTCGAAAAAGTGATTTGCAATCTTGTAAATAAAGATTAAAAGATTAAATGAAATTTCCAACAAATACCTACCAACACCTGTTGAATCCTAAAATAGATAATCCTTTTGATGACGATTTCCAATTTCAATTTAGTCGATTGTTTTTGCTATTGTCGTATTCTCAGTTACATCAATTTAATTGACATTTGTTTGTATTCTGACACTTTGTTGCTGGCGGTGATGACACTTGAATCAATTCACATGCAGCTACTATAAATAATCGTTCTATTATCTCTCTTAACTGAGCTGCAGCTATTCACATGTGTACATAGGTAGCTATATGTGTAGCTAAACACTAATTATCTTTGATCCGCAGGTTTTATCAACCAAAAATTGCATTACTAATACACAATCTTATTGGGGAGGGAAGTGACGTCACTCTCTTTTTGAAATGTTCACACTCACTCTCTTCTATTATAAATTTGCTTTTTTTGCACTTATCGCAGAAATTTTTTTTAACGGGATTTATATTGTCTTTGCTCGATATTTAATAGATTAAATAAATATTTGTTTTATCTTTTTTGTTCTTTTCTATTTTTTCTTTCAAATTTTCTTATTTCCGTCTCTTATAGAACTTTTGTACAACGGTAGTTTATTGTTGTTTTCCTTGGCTATTTATTTCGCTGTAATCTCTTTATCGGCTATTTATTGATATCGAATGGACGTGGGTGCGTATGTTTGTTTTGAATTCGTGTTGACTTGGGTTTTAATACCGTCAGGATATGGGATATACAAGTTGGATGAATGTTCGTTTGCACTAAAGTTATCAATGTATGTGTGTGGCGTAGTTATGCTATATTTAAATATAAATTGTTGTTGCTCTTTTTTCTGGGTTTATTCGATATGTTTTGGGTTCGTTTTTTTACTGCACTATGAAGTTGTTGCGATTCGATACTTCTTAAAGTCTAAATTTCTTGTAGACAAAGTCGATTGGGTCAAAAGTTCTACAAATATTAAATAATTAATTAATTAAGAATAAGAAAATTATTCTGATTAGAATTTTGTTCTCTTTAGGGAAAGCGAGATCTTTCGTTTCGGTCGGACACCGATTGACTAACTAGTCTGGCAAAGCTTTGGCAGCTAGATAGTGGCGATTTTTGTTATTGCTGCCTTTGAATAAACAAAAACAAACAAAAAGAAATAAAAACATAAAAGCCAAAAGCACAGCGATAGGAAATAACAAGTAAAGACAGTGTTGCCAGACGGTCTGGGGGAGAATTATCACATCAACAAACATGAGAATGTTTAGAGGTGGAAAATATTACAGACATTTTTATACGCTAATGGAATACAATTGAAATATTCATAGAAATGGATTCCATAAATCCAGTGCAAAACTAGCACTAGTTACATGTGACTTTGAGAGGATTTAAAATGTGGTCAGCGGATGTTGTTTACCTCCGCTCCACAAATTTCAAGAATCTGATATTTTTACAATATTTTCCTAGAAAGTCGAGCCCGTACAACCGTGTATAAAATGCATAACGTTTATGTAAGATTCTACCCTTCTAACAATGTTAAAACTGGAAGCTAAATTTAAGAGAATCGTTCTCCACTGTTTACGAGCCGAGTAAAAATGGTAATATGATTGCAAGCTGCTGATTGGTTAATATTTCCATTTCAAAGGTTAGCCACCTATTTTTGACTTTTCCGTCCCCGTACTTTCTCGGCACAGACAACTCAACAATTTTCTTTCACATAAAAGTACGAAAATGCAGTATATGGAGGGTTCCCAAATGTAGAGAATATACGGGCAGAGTACTGATACGTGAAAGAATATAAACCCATATGTTTACAATTCTAGGCAGCCATATGTGGAAAGTGGTAATCTACAACTCCATGGTAGCATTAAGAAGGTAATCCTCTGCAATCATATGTTATTTTTTTCAAAATAATTCCTTTGACAACGTCTCACTGTCAAAATATATATTTATAAATCCATTGTACACAAAAAATCAGAGATGGGAACTGTTTTCTATGCATTGGAATTTGACAAGGTAAATTACAGAAAATACAGAGCTGGGAATGCTAATTTAAAATGAGGTTACCTACCATGTCATTGCTCAACAAGTTTGAAAATCTAAAGAGTATACACAATTTGTTAAAACAGTTAGGTAGCTCTGCAAAGTTTGTCAATAAAGTTATTTATTTAAAGGAATTCATTTAAATATGAAAACTTACTATGTTCCCATTCGTGGACCACTTAATATTTACCACTTCCATCTGGCAACACTACACTTTTACTCTCATTCAAAATAAAATCACTTAATGTCCCATGATGTTGCATTTTGTGGTAATAAAATGGGAAAAGTTATTGAATGAAGGTAGTGCAACAACAACAAAATACAATAACAACAAACATTGCAAATCCAATGAAAGCTTTAAGAAGCGCTTTCAATTAGCAACAAAACAAAAACTTTAACATAGAGAGCATAACGTAACGGTCCAACTGTCAGCACTCGTCTGTCTCACTCTCTCTCTCTCTCGTGGTTGAATCCGTTAAATGTTTTTATTTATAAAAAAATATATTCTCATAATTTGCACATTGTTTAAAAAAATTTCTTAAACGTTTTACATATTTCCGAAAATAAACGAATGCCGAGAGACAATTCTTGCAATATTTGTTTACGACATTTCACAACACGCACACACACTCACTCACACAACAGAGTTTGAATGTTTTATTTCTCAATTGATGAGGTGAGGATTTTGTAATGACGTTTCAATAACTTGAATATAAGAAGACACAATAACAACAACAGCAACAAAGGACTCTTGCTAATGACAATGTTTAAAAATAAACCGAACTGTTCGATTATTCTATTTCATTTTATTTAGAAACTTGTTGATGTGTGTGCGTAATGCATTCACCTCAAAAAACCGAAATGCCGAACGCACAAACAATTTTGGCACTCACTCTTCTCTATTGTTGGTCTCTGGCGAATTCCACTGAACATTTGGCCGAAACATAGAATATTTTTTGCACTTTTTTTAGCTTTGTTTCACAAAAAAAAAAACACTGCCTAATTCCGTTGCAATTGCCGGCCGGCTGTTGCCTTTTTAGTGACTTTTTTCCTTGTTTAAAAGCCTCTAAAAGGTACCCTCGACCATATCCATTTATGGGACACGCACTGCAAGTTCATCTAGATCTCCAATTCCTATCACGTAGAATTGGATTCAGATGTAAACTGCTTCTGTTTTTATTTTTTTCTTTCTTTCTTTAGCTGGTCCGCTAACAACAACACAACTTGTGGTTTCACTGCACTTTCAATTTCTAATGCGAGAAGTATCTTCTTTAAGTTCTTGCACGATTTTGCCGGTTTAAATGTCTCTTCGTAATGCAGATAGATAGAAAGACGCGACTGGCACGCGCGTTCTTAGTCAAATGGTGTGTTTACGTCACGCATTGTAAAATGGTACTGCTTGGCCCAATCAGGCCGTCAGGATGGGTGACTGCTCTGTTCGGTTGGTTGTTTGTTTTGTTTTGGTTGTTGGCGACGACGACAATGATGCTTTTGTGGTCGTGACTGCAGCATTCCTTCTATGACATCGGTGGTCCAAGCGAGTCTCTCGTACACTCTATTCACTAAAAATAGAGTTTTACACACAGCGCATCGAAGAAGATACGAAGAATAATTAGCATTAGACAAGTAGAAGACATCCAGCAATTTAATTTCTTTTTTTTTTTGTGTTTTTGCCATAGCCCAAATTGTTGACACTTACCGGGCTGGTCTCAGTGATATAATAAGTTGAAGATAATATTGCATTGGGTTTTTATTTTAAATTGAGCTAAATACTTAACAGTTGCATGTGTATTCGGAGCAATGGGTGGGTATAGATAACCAGGATTAAGTGGTGAGCTAGTTTTATGAATATTCTTTTAATCGCAGTAAATCCCTCGAGAAGGCTTGCCAACATTAATGTTGTACTCCCGTACTTTTTTGATGGTACTAGAGATTTTATATTCGCCTTGAGAGAACTGTTTCGTCCAGAGAGTACGGGAACGGGAAACTAGTAAAATGTCAAAAATAAATGGTAATCCTTCAAAAACAACATTTCAGCCAATCACGAACCAATGCTCTGATCCAGAACTGCAACAATGAACTCATTTTTGCTACGATAACCGAATTTCTCTTCATGATATCGAAAAAAAATTGAAAAACTAGTAGATTCTTGCAGGTCCTGGAACAAAGCATTTGCAATTTTTTCGATATTATAAAGGGAAAATCGGTTATGGTAGTAAACAGATTGTCAGATGGGCTTTCTGATCGACCTTATATAGGCTTTGGTAAAAACTTTTACATTATTGCAGTTCTTTTCAGATTTATTCAAAATTATATACAAGTTGTTTTTTTATTCATTGGATATTTTTGCAGTTTTGGAACAGACAAAAAAGTTGCAGAAGTGCACATTTAGAAATAAATTTGCTTTTTTCCAGGCCCTGTAAGAATTTGCTAGGTTTGCAATCTTCTTCCATATCATCAAGGGAAAATCGGTAATCGTAGTAAAAACCAATTGTGATCAGCTGGTATCTCTACCTTACCTTTTTATTATGCCATGGCTATTATCGTCTTTGAAACAGTTGGAAAATAATGGCCTGTAGCTTTGAAATACATCGGATGGGAATGAAATGGACTGAGTGCGATGGATATAGGGCCTTATTTCTTTAAAAATAATCTGAATACGAATGTGTCTCTTTCGAAATTGTTAAATTATTCATATAAAATAAAATCAAGAATTTAAAAACTACATTCAGTTGGTGCTTGTTTGCATTAGTTTACTTATGACGTAAAGATCCAGACCCTACATCCGCCGCCTTCAAGTAATTTTCACTCACATCCGGTGTGTGTCAAGGCTAGCATGCAAAAAATTTAATTCACAGTAAACCGATAGCATGTTTTCTATGCTAACAAATTTTGCCATTACAAAAAATAAAGACAAAAGATAATTGTTTTAACAACAAATATATTACAAACAAATATGTTATTTAGTGGTAATTAAAAACGCGTTGACCTATTTTACGCTGATAAAACAACAAACTCAATTAAACGGCCCCTTGTGTTTGCTATTTAATCGATATTACTTTATTTTATCGGAAATGTCGATTTACATATTTCAAAAGGGAACAAGAAGGAAATGTTATCTGTAAAATTGCTTCCCACAATTAAGTTCCCTTCAATGATATGTTGACATATCTTTATGATTGCTGACTGTTAAAATTATGCGTCATGCTCTCAAACAGAAACACTCTTGTTGTATACCTCACGTCATAATCGTTTTATTTTTGTTAATCGATTAGTTGATAGTCGATCTTGGTATCCCTAATCGTGAGAGCTCCAGAGAGAGAAGATTGGGGAATGAAGTCACGCATTTCTTTGTTAACAATTCCGCCGAGTGAGAAGTTCAGTACCGCTGTCTGTTGCAAAATTACAATTTTATTAATTAATTAAGAAAGGAATTAATAAAAAAATCTCACAGAATGGTAAGGATTAGTGAAAGATTACCGAAAAACCGGGTAAAAGGTGTTCAACAGGAGTAAAAGTGAAAAAATGACGTGCATCTGTCAGCCATACAACACCCATCCATACCATTGCTTGTCGTCAGCTGTTGAGAAATACTTTGCAAAATAAGTTATATTTCAATTAGAAACCACTAGAAATTCGCATATCGCAAAATCAAATGTGAAAACAATGAAATATTGTCAATTTTTGCAAATACAATTCCACTATCAATTAAAAATATTTCTTTAAGAATGGAAGTCATCGCAACCTAACCTCAAAAAGAATTTTCTCGTTGTGCGGCTTCGCTCAACTCTCTTGAATGTGTCAGCTGCCTCATGTCATGTTTTGTTTACTGCTGCCCAAGTGACTCACCCGGCATTAATTGCTGTAATTTTTCTACTTAAAGTTAATTTCTTAATGTTTTCTTTACATTCCAGCAACCACAAATCGTTTTGTTGAAAGAAGGTACCGATACCTCACAGGGCAAACCACAGTTGGTGTCTAACATCAATGCCTGCCAAGCTATTGTGGATGCTGTGCGTACCACACTGGGACCCCGTGGTATGGACAAATTGATTGTCGATGGCCATGGCAAAGCCACTATTTCCAATGATGGTGCAACCATTATGAAATTATTGGACATCGTTCATCCTGCCGCCAAGACTTTGGTTGATATTGCCAAGTCTCAAGATGCTGAGGTAGGTTCAACAATATTCTTGCATATGGATAAGTAAAAATTATCATATCTTTGTAGGTTGGTGATGGCACAACATCTGTGGTATTGTTAGCCGGCGAAATCCTCAAACAGGTTAAGCCTTTCATTGAGGAAGGTGTCCATCCTCGTATTGTCATCAAAGCTATTCGCAAGGCCTTGCAATTGTGCATGGATAAAATCAATGAGATGGCTGTACGCATTGAAAAACAATCCAAGGAGGAACAGAGGAGTTTGCTGCATAAGTGTGCCGCTACTGCCATGTCTTCTAAATTGATTCACCAGCAAAAGGAATTCTTCTCCAAGATGGTTGTTGATGCCGTCCTAACTTTGGATGAGTTATTGCCTTTGAATATGATTGGCATCAAGAAGATCACTGGTGGTTCTTTGGAGGAATCTCAATTGGTTTCTGGCGTTGCCTTTAAGAAAACCTTTTCATATGCCGGATTTGAAATGGCTCCTAAATCCTACAAAGACTGCAAAATCGCTTTACTCAACATCGAATTGGAATTGAAGGCTGAACGTGACAATGCTGAAATTCGTGTCGACAACGTCAAGGAATACCAAAAGATTGTCGATGCCGAATGGCAAATCCTCTACAACAAATTGGCCAAAATCCACGAATCTGGAGCCAATGTCGTTCTCTCGAAATTGCCCATTGGTGATGTTGCCACCCAGTATTTCGCCGATCGTAATATGTTCTGTGCTGGCCGTGTACCCGAAGAAGATCTCAAACGTACAATGAAATCCTGTGGTGGAGCTGTCATGACCACAGCCAATGATATTAACGCCAGTGTCTTGGGTCACTGCGATTATTTCGAAGAAGTTCAAATTGGCGGTGAACGTTTCAATGTATTCCAAGGTATGCATGAGTCTGATACTTTCTTTTGTGTTGTATTTATATACTGTTGTAAATTTTTATTATTTAGGCTGCCCCAATGCCAAGACATGTACCATTATTCTCCGTGGTGGTGCTGAACAGTTTTTGGAAGAAACTGAACGTTCCTTGCACGATGCCATTATGATTGTTCGCCGTACAATTAAACACGATTCTGTTGTAGCTGGTGAGTTAAATGCATATACCTTATTCACAAGGCGAAAACATAATACGTTACTTGGTTGAAATCATATATATAATGTTACTAACAACTCAACAAACCTAGATCACATTTATTTACAAACCCGTAGTAGAAAGGCTTAGCTTAAGTCAATTTTATTACAACTATATTTGACTTTAAATCGAATCAACGATAGTTAAGTTTGCCAGATTTGTTCCACAGACTTTTTCTTTCAGGCACTGCAATTATACTGCAATAGCAAACAAAGTCTTGGCTTATAATTTTGAAAACTTAAATGTTTTGATATTTAATTTTAAACCACTACTGGGCCTTCTGGGCGTTTCTTCTATTCTTAAAGCAAGTTCCCATAAAACTGTCTTTAATAAGAACTCCATTTCATTTTCCTATTAGCTTAAATTATTTAAAAACAAGTAAAAAAACATTAAGTTTCGCCCGGTCGAGCTTTTAATACATTTAGGGTATAGGAAACATTAGAACCCATTATGTCCCATAAATACCAATTTTTAGACATATTCGTGTTAAACTTTGGCAAATTCATCAAAATACCGAATATCGGGAGGTACCATTATATGGGGGCTACACTGATTCCAGGACCTATACATGCAATGTTTCGCACCGGAGCTAGAACCCATTATGACCAAAAATATCAGTTTTTATACAAATCGGTGAAAAAATGTGCAAAAATCATCAAAATACCAAAAATCGGGAGGAACCATTATATGGGGACTATACCAAAGCGTGGACCCATATATACAATATTTCGAAACACGAACTAGGACCCATTATGGCTTACAAATCCCAATTTTCAGACAAATTCGTGAAAAAATGTGGCAAAAATCATCAAAAACCGTTATATGGAGACTATACCAAAACGTGGACCGATATATCTCATTTTCAATACCAACCATCCTAGACACAATACAAATTGTTCCGCTAAATTTTGACGCTCTACGTCAAACAATGTGGGCTGTATCGTGATTTCAACAGACAGATGGACATCCTTAAACCGACATAGAATTTTATGCTATATACGTTATGGGGTCTACGACGAATATTTAGGGATCTTACAAACGGAATACATACAAATCCTGTAGCTCAATGCATCAGCTGTAATTGCATATTATTGTCAGCTATGAATCTAAAACCTGAAACTAATGTCCATTTTCACTTGGAATCTTTGTTTTTGTGCTCATCACACTAAGCCCATGTACATTATTCAGTATGGAGTTTATAGAGATTATTGATGACAACCTCCATATTCTTCATATTACAGAGGCTACGTTTTCGAGCATAGATCCGCAATCTTCAATAAGTTTTAATTTTATTGGTGTGAAATTAAGTTTTATTTTACATTTCATATCCCCTTATTTTTATTAACCCCTTCATAATCCCTTAAGAATTTAAATTAAAACAGAAGAAAGGTCACATAATACATTGCACTTAATATATGGGCTATTCGTATCGAATAGTAATTGTAGAAAATGAATGAACTTAGCTATGGTTTCAAAGACCGTAACAACAACAATAGTTTTGTAAACAAAACACTTGCATTCCATATATGCTTTTGTAAGTTTGCATTTGTACAAATAACGCTGATAGAAATGGGGGTAGCAACAATTTCTTTGATAAGCAATTCGTGTTTTGTCGACGTCATGGAAAAATTGCAAAATAAAATATGGCTGTATAAGTGATTGCAGTAACGATTGTAAATTATTTATATAGCTTTATTTATTAAATCGCTATTTAAGTGATGACATTTCCATTTTTGTTGTCATGGTAGTATTTTCAAAACGTTTTTATGTCAAAGAAAACACAAGTTTCACGAGATCAAACCTAAGTCTGTAGACATACATTAATGTACCTATTGAAATAAAGTTAAAAGATTTTTCTTTATTTCACTCCACTCTAATTGAGTCATGTTTTGGGATAACAATTTTGATTAATGGATAGAACACAGAACGAAATAATCAAACGTTCTAGACTATAAACAAGTCTCCTATCTTTAGATCGCAAAAATATTTGAATTAGTACACAGTATTTAATGTTGCCTTCTGTAGTTTAATTGCATTTTTTCTTATAAAGCTAATTACATACTAAATTTTGGTTATTTATGCCAAGTTTTAATTTCCTCCAACCATTTATGTGAAATCAAGTAATATGGCTTTTATAGTCGCCCTCTCTAAATTACAGCCTATTCACCTGAAAAGAGTCTTTTTCTTCCTATGAAGTATATATTTCGAATTGCAACCAATTATCTAGCAAATGCAACTAAAATGCAGAATATCGGCGCAACGGGGAATATGCAGAAGCAGTATAATAGGTACCTAAATATCATGAAAATGATGTGAAAACTTCTAATATTTTTAAAATCGAGAATTCTCACAATGAGAAAGTTGTAGACAAATCCGTTGAAAAATGTAGTTAAATTTTGTTTTGTTGAAATTGACAGGGGCTATACAGAAACGTGGACCCTATAAACTCGATTTGTCTACAATATTTAATAGGTTCGAAAAATTAATTGCACAGACGGGCATTGCTAAATTTAGAATAATCACGTTTTGGTGTTGGCGATCATAGAGGAAGTCTTTACATTTTCACACGGGCCAAATAACATACATTGGTTAACAATACCCACCAAGAAAGTCGAAATTGATTTCAGTCGACTTTGGTTTAAAAAGTCAAAAGTGAAATAGCCACTTTTTCGTTTTAGGTAAAAATCGAAAATTCTAATAGTCGACTTTTGCTCTGTAGTGGGATTCCCTAACTCATTTTTAGAGTTGCCGACAAAAATCTGTAACATTAAAATGCTTATAATTCGATAATTAACAAAATTTTTCGGCAAGATAGCGACCAAAATAAAGTAGTCGCTAAGTCCTACCGATACCAATAGTGTTGCCAAGTTAATTCAGACTTTTCATTCATAATTTTGCGATTTCATTTTACCGATATTTGGTCAATAACTCAAAAAAATGAGTTAGAGAATCCCACTACTGTACTAATTATTCCTACACTATGACCGGTATAGAATTTTATCACACCAATCAAGAATATTAAGGATATATATTTTCCAGTATTGCAACCAACGTTAGGACACATTATATTTTCTTTACATCTAAACATCCTCAGAGTATCCCTCATATGTATAGTTACGCGTCCTCTATGAAGTAAGAGGACATATCCAAAAATTCCGTACGTACACGAATATACATACGGGGGTTAAAATATTGTGGTGTCAGCATCAATACTCTCACTAGACGTTCATTGAGTATTATGCTCCCCACGACAAGGAAGGTCGATTCAGCACCAGACCAATTCATTTACCTTGGTGTGTACACAAAGTGAATGAGAATAACATCAGTATCGTGCGAATGCACAGACACTCAAAACAAGCTAAATAAAAGAGAGAACGTACTCTATGTCGCCATTCACATGATGACGCGCTGTGGCTATACAAGCGTGCTCACACATATAGCACACAATGCTGATCACATACACACACAGGCAAATCTTGTTTAACTGTGGATAGTAATGCCAGATTGAAGGTATAGTCAAAGGATCTTTTCTTAAAGATGCCAGATAGAGTGTCCTTTTTATTTTGTGGATGATAATAGATGAAAATCATTAAACATTTATTGAAAACTAAAAAATGTAGACAATAAAATTAACCAAAGACATAAAACTATAAAGACTGGACAAAATGCATATGGGCTTTAATTTTTCTATTAGGTAGTAGATGGCAGGCGACATAACAGAAATGCATTGGAAATTTTAGAAAAAAATGTTATTCCGATATCGCCAAAAAATGGCAGAAATTCGCGGAAAAAAATATCAGGTATGATAGACTTGCTCTCCAAAATCTATTCCAGAGCATTTCCTTGTACATTGAATCGATAAAAATCAACAACAACCCTTAAAATGTGTCAGCTCTGTTAAATTTAACATAATGCTATGTCACGATATCGTGACATAACATATTTTTCCACGACCAGCGCCATCTATTGAAGAAAAGTAACAATGTAATGTCCCATCTTATATTATATGTCTTTGAATTAACACAGCGAAATTTGAATAAAAGAAGAAATATCAAAAAAGTAGAACTCGTACTTAAAAATATATGATTGAGCAGCTTCTCAAGAGCAGCTTCCCCTTTTATCCCACATCTTTTGAAACCTTTAGCCTTACTCAATTAAGATACAATTTTGTATCTAATGAATTCAGTAAATAATCTATACTACTTATAAGACACTTGTTATCTGTTGTTACCAACATTCGTTACCAACATTTCATTACTAGGCACGTGAAACGTAAACCAAATACAGATGTCGACAAAATCAAATTTGCTGCTTTCTCATATATATAAATGTATATAGTTTTCGAGAGATAATTATATACATGGCAACAATTCTTCCGCATGAGAACGGTTCTTTGTTTATTATTAATTATAGTATATTTAATTAGATTTGATTTCATTGCCACTCAGGGGGAGGGCAATGTTCGTTGAAATCGTCACCACACAACAATTTATAATTTTCTATAGAAAAATCTTATGAATTTCATTTAGGAAATAATACTGTTTCATTTTTTTTAATTTAAGCAAGCAATGGGAGAATTAGTCATCGTGTGATTAATAGTGTGTGGTTCCATCCAAAGGTGGACCGATCGAAATTATGGGGCTGAAATAAGCAATATCGACATTTTTATATAGTTTCTTTCAGCGCAAAACTTAGATAAAGCTTTAAAGCCGTTTAATTCGTTACGATTATGTGTGCCTGTGTGTTTACCTAACAAATTTTTCAACATTGTTTTCCATTCCATGGTTCTTCTATGGTGTATGAGTTGGTGTACCCATGAGAAGTTTATTGACCTAGCCAATGTTGCAGTAGTTGCAATCTGACGACGACGGCTTCAAGCTGTTTGTTAGATAGTGCAATGTACGTATGTTTGTCGTATTTGCACATTAGATAGATATAGGTGGTGGTATGTATGTGTGCATGTGTACATCTGTGCAGTGTACATACATTCTTCGATAGGAGGCTTTAATTCCAAGTATTTTAGTGTCGTTTCATTGTATCGCATTGCATTATCTTTAGGTCGAGAGCGTTTATTGCATTTAACAAGGTCTATTCTCGATAGTTGTTTTTAGTTTTTTATTCTTTGTTTTAGCAAAGAGTTAGTTACATTGTGTTTTTTTTTTTTTTTTTTTTTTTTTTTTTTTTTTTTTTTTGCAATTTAGGTATGTTTTCGACATTGTTTGTTTTGTGACGTCAAAATCGTTTGTTGGTTCAATGAAAAATGTTGGTTCTATTGACCCAATGTTTGTGGTGTTTTTATATAAATCTATTTGTTTTATTAATTGTTGAATGTTTTTTTTAAATACGTATCTTTGTTTTTTTTCAGGTGGTGGTGCCATTGAAATGGAATTGTCGAAAATCTTGAGAGATTACTCGCGTACCATTGCCGGCAAGGAACAATTGCTGATTGCCGCCATTGCAAAAGGCTTGGAAGTTATCCCACGTCAATTGTGTGACAATGCCGGTTTCGATGCCACAAATATTTTGAACAAATTGAGACAGAAACATGCTCAAGGTAAGTTGTGTCTTTAATGAATGGTCAGGGATATAAGTGTATTTATAGAATTATATGGCAAATGGTTTTTGCAACAAAACATAAACTTGCATTTAGATACACGTAAGAGAGCCTTATGTTTGCTCTTCCTATTCAATATCGTAGTAGTCAACATATCGAGATATTTATATATTTATGAAATATCGATAGTTCAAGGAGATACATGGGATATATAGTAAAAAACAAACCAAAAGGTGGCCCGCAGTGGCCGAAAAATGACTTGTGATTTGAACATATCGCAATATTCCATTCGGCAAATATTGAAAAATGAGCTCGGGGTAAAGCCATTGAAATTCCAAAAAGTGCAAGAACTTACACCGCAACAGAAAGAAAATTGACTCAAAAGAACTAAAGAGTTGCTTCGCTTGGCCGAATGTGGTGAACTGCTGAATTTGGTTTTCTCCGATGAGAAAACATTCGTTGTAGAGCAGTTTCTAAAAAAAAAAACAAACAAAATGATCGTGTTCACTTGCCAAAAAGGTCAGCTGAAAATGTACACCTTCGGTTGGTCACCAGAATTGTGTCCGGAGTATTTTGGAAAGCAAGGTCGGCATTAAATAATACCAAAGTGTCGATCACCTCAAGCAAGCGTTCGCCGGGAATGGGCCAAAATGCCGCAGAGCAACATTCGGGCAGTGTGTGACAAAATCTAAACTTATTCTAAAATTTGATGCAATTTCCGACATTTTTGCTCTCATTCAATAAAATTAAAAAAAAGATGTAAAAATTATGATGTTTGACTTTGCTGCAGTTTTTTTTTTATCTCACCCTGTATATTGTGAAATAAACACATAAATGAGTGTAAATATTGGCATGATCATCAAATAACCCACATATTACCGATAATCTATTTGGTGAAAGTTTTAATTTTTCATTTGTTATCTCTTTGATTGGCATTTATTGATTTGTTATTTTTTGTATTCTTCTTGTGCTGCAATAGAGCTGGTACTTTAAATGTGACAATCGGTCATTCACTTATTAGTTTATTGAACGATTTTAATGCATTTCAACATCGCCAACAAATACAAAAGAAAAAAGAAGCAAGAATATTGCTTTGCTCTGTGTCATTACTGATTATTTAAAAGTTCTCCCTGAGAAGGCGCCACAGCAAGAAATTAAAAACAAAATGTGGTTTCTGCCGCGCCATTGTTTTGTTCGACGATTCGAAGTTTTATTTTGGTCGAAACAAGTTTGTTTCGTTGTTAAGTCACGTACTCATTTTTGTTTGTCGTCTACTCTGGCCTCTGGTACAAACCAATTCTTTTTTGTTTTATTTTATTTTATATATATTTCAATTTTATTTTAATTCTTAAAGTGTATAACTTTTAATTCTATTTGCAAAGACAAAGCAAATGTACAAAATAATATTTCAACTTATCTCTGCAAAATTGAAATTTGTTTCTGTTTTGTTATTTAAATTTTTTGTGTGTGTAAACAGAAAAGCGAAAAAATGCACGTCATTGGTGTTTATTTTTATTGAAGGAGAGCTATTTGTTTATAATCAAGTGGGATTAATGTGGATTTCAGATGCCATTGTTGGCAGTCTTTGTAAGCAATTTGAAAAACAACTCCACAATTAAAACACTTAAGTAAAGTAAAGTGTTTTTGTTTTATTTTACTTTGAAACATATGACCAAATAGAAAATCTCAATAATATTTGTACACATGTTTACAACTTAGATAGGGATGAAATGGATTTATTAAAATGTCAATATGGAAAGCTTCACAAGTGTTCTTAACGTTAAATTGTAACAATTTATTTACAAAATTCCATATTTTTAACCTAAAAATTGTTTATGTATATCGAAATAGAACAAATTATTGAAACATATGCAAAGTAACAAACATGACCAGAATAGGAATAAGAATAGTTATTTATATTTTTATATAGCAAATTAATACAATTACATTAAGTAAATTTTAAAAATACTTACCTTTTTCCTTCCTTTATAATGGCAGGAATTAGCAACGTTATAAAATTCAACATGCATATATTTATATATATTTATACAACATATACTTATACATATGTATATTAAATTAATTGGTTATGACCTTTTTTGTTTTCCTCTTTTCGTTCCAGGCGGCCAATGGTATGGTGTTGACATTACCAAGGAAGACATTGCCGACAACTTCCAAGAATGTGTGTGGGAGCCTTCAATCATTAAGATCAATGCCTTGACCGCTGCTGCTGAAGCTGCCATTATGATTTTGTCAGTCGATGAAACAATTAAGAGTCCCAGATCTGGCGGTGATGTTCCCATGGCTGGAGCACCCATGGGTCGCGGCATGGGTAGACCCATGTAAATTGTATTCATAATGTTTATGTTTTATTAAATAATTTCGTTTGTATTTCATTCTCCCTCTTCCTTCTCTACTTCTACTCAAAATGAGCTAAACTTATTAAAAAGAAAACCTAAAAACTCACAAAAAGAATTCACCCATCAAACGCATTTATAAATTGTTTAACCATTGCTTTACCAGTACTATCATCATTAATAAAAAAAATGAACAAGTTTCGCAAAGAGTAATTTGTTTTAAAAACAACAACAACACACAAAATCTTTGAGTTTTTCTGGGTATCTCTGAAGGGCGAAGACATATTCCATCTGTAGTCGAATTCTGCATTATCACAAATTGTTCCAATTTGGGTAGTTAACGATATTTGTGAATTTTTAGGATACGTTTTTTTGTCAATAGCAAAAGAAAAACAAAACCCCGCACCATTGAATCATTTTTAAATGGAAAATGACCTCAAAATTTGTTAAATAATCGACTGCTATAATTTCGAATAATTTGGAAATATCTTAAAAACAGGTTTGGTAGGTTTGTTCGGGATACCGTAGTATTTTGTTTTTGCAAAATAGGCTTAATCCCATTATTGTTATTTTTACAAAAAAAAAAAATACTTTTGTTTATTAGTGGAGAAAGATGGTAATGTTTACCAGAGGGTAAGGCAGGGAACACCTAGATTTCGGAAAGAGCCACCAATCCTCATCAGTTTCCTTGTTTTTTGTCGGGATATTCTCCCTTAAAAAAACAACTTAAAAAACTTTTCGAATTTATAGAGCAAATAATGTTGAAACTTGTTAATTATTCTGGCAAATTCTGAAACAGACCAATTTGATTTAATTTTGTTTAAAATTCCTGTTAGCTATATTAGAAGATCCAAATCTGTTATATATGGTAAAATATAAAATTCTTTGTTTCAAAATAAGTTGAACTGCCCGGGACCGTTATACAGATCTTTACTTCGGATATATTTTCGTTTAAATAAACCGTTTGATTTTGATTCTTTTGCTTCTAATTATAATTCAATCAATTGTTTTGTTTTGAGTTTCGAGAAATTAAGGCAACATAGTCGTTAATGAAATAAATCTAAAATAACAACTTAAGCTAACAAATAACAAAAAAAACTAGTCTTATCATCAACACAGACAATGGTCTTTGTTCATCACGGTTGATGGTTGTAGTGGTGCTAGCCGGTTGGTTGGTTTACTTAACCTCATCCGGTTCGTGACAAATACAGTGGTGTTACGATTGTCGTCTCTATCCCTCTGTTTGTCTGTTTAATTGCTTTGTTGTTTCTTTGGCATATCTTCAATGTCGAATGGAAAGAAAAATATTTACTTGAAACAATTGTCGATTGTTTAGAAGTTCTCTAATATGCAGTTGAGTACCTGCTGTGCGGCACGATCGCCCAAGTGCTCAGATTTCAGGTAAATTCTTTGAAATTATCCCTTATTTAGTTGAACTTGTAATGAACACATGTTTTGTTTGGCAAAGGATCCTCTTCTTTGGGAATATCACGTCGAATGTCGACAATAAGAATTAGGGATTTTCCTTTACTCCTTTTTCTTCGTTCTGTTTTGCTGTTGTCTGCTGTCTGCTGTAAGATATGACTTAAAGACATCCGTCTTAAAACATGATGAGATGGATTTGTTTAGGCAAGACACGCTAAACTCAAAGCATGGATTTTGAATGAAAACCAATTGATGCTGTGTGGCCTCGAAAGGACAGGTGAAAATCATGTGAGGTACTAATGACTGGTTGTTAAAAAATAAATTTGTATTTAGAATTTGCTGCATCAGGTTTTTCCTTTGGTTATGAAAAAATGCAGCTGTTGTTTTGTTTTGGAAATTTAGTGACCTTTTTGGAAAACCGCACTTCTAAAGTATGCCACTAAAATGGAAACACGTTCAATAAGGGATAAAATGTTAGATAAAGAAGTTCGAATTTCTTCCTGGCTCCGCTCGAAAAACTTCGAAACTGTTAGAATTTTTACACGACTTTTTGTTAATGCCACCAAAAAATATTTTCCAAAAAGTGACAAAATAATATCTATACATTTATTGTTTATTTAGTTATGTTCTTAAACAGTTGATACTTCAATCATTTTGTTCTTCACAAAATCCTGCCATGCCTGCATAGCCTGCAGAACGTCCACCACGATTTCATTTTGTAATTCGACCAAGCGATGTTTGTCCAGTGCCATTTTCATAACAGCATAATCTAAGGAACGTTCGCCGCCAACATCATCACCGGGCGGAGTTTTCAATTCATCAACAAGCTGGACAAAATCCTGTAGAATTCGAAAACGATTGGCTGCACTCGTTTCCAAGGCAATATTGGCTTTGTTCAGATAACGGGTCATCAACTTGACCTGAGCTGCCAGATAATCACTGCGTCCAACGACATCGGACAGATCGTTTCTTAAGTGCGTCACAGCATCTCGCGATTTTTGAAATTTGTCATTGGCTGTGACATTTAATTTGCTCTGCTGCGACCAAATGTCATTCATGAAATGCGGGGCTTCTGTAGTGGATGTTTCCGTTTGAGATGTACTCTTGAAAAACTTGATCGATCCATCACCGATTTGTAGATCACTTTTGAGTAATGTCTCACCAGAATCGATGCCGAAATTGAAACCAAATCGAAATACAACATTTCCATGGGTCGCCTGAAAAAAAGGGGAAATTTTGAAAGATTTTCAAAAATTTAGAAAAAAAAAAAAATACTTCTCATATTACCTACCCCTAGGCTTGTGAGGAAAATGGCAAATGAAAGTAAAATTAGTTGCGTAAAATTTGGCATGCTTTAAATTTCATATACAATATTGAACTGAATCCATTTGATTTTCAATGAAAGCCAAGATTTGATTAAGGCGAAATTAATGTGTTTTCTAGATTTTGTGTCAGTATTCTGTTGGAGCTATCAGTCCACTGAGGTTAAGGTCAACAATTTTTGTTCAGATTGAAACAAAATATTTGTTACGTCAAATAGCAGTACAAAATTTTCGATTGAAATAAATTCGCGTCTAGTTTTGTTTTTAATTTAAATGAAAAAAAGGACTTCTAGAGGTTTAATATTATGGACTTAATATTTTGCAGGTGTCTCCTAGGACGAAGGCAATTAATTTTGTGATAAAAGACTAGGTCTTACCACGAGGAATCTTAACAAGTGTTAGGAAGTATCAGATGGTTTAAAAACATCTATATGTGGAAGTGGTTTCCATTTGGAAGTGGTTCCATGTGAAGTAATGGCTCTTTTGCATGACATCAATTGAAGACAGGAAACTTGTGATCTAGATCAAATAGAGTAATGAAAATGCTATCCTTTGACAAAAATTTTGTGAAAATGTCCCACCAAAGACCAGACAATGACTCCATCTTTAGAATCCAAAAATGATTTGAATATTTTGCCTGTCCCTCTCTTGCAAAAGGAAGGAGTGCACGTGTCGAAAAATATGCCAACCCCATCGCTTTTATGGACCCCTGAAGAGCATTTTTGGTATCGAACACTTTAAGTATGTATTACTTGGCAAAAAACTGTCAATATTCTTTAAAAATATTACAACCCGAAAAACCATTTAAAAATATTATTTAAGAGATTCACTGATTTTTAATTAGAAGATCCATTTTTTCTGAAAATATCAGCATACAATTCTATGTCGATTTAGCGATGTCCATCCGTCTGTGGAAATCGCTCTAGCTTCCGAACGAAATGAAGACGGTTGATAAAATTTTACCCAAATGTATATTATGTCTGCAGGACTTTTGGTATAGCCCCCATATAATGGTACCTCCCCATTTTCGGTATTTTGGTGATTTAAGCGACATTATTCAACGGAAATGTTTCAAATTTGGTATTTGAAATTCATAATGGATACTGCAGCCTATGACAGAAAATTGTCCGTGCAGGTCCACTTCTTCGTATAGTCCCCATATAACGGTATTTGGATGATTTTAGCTACATTATTCATCGACTTTTTTCAAGTTTCGCATTTGATTTGGATATTGTAATGGCTTATAATAAAAGTTACCCTATAGACGAACGACTACATTCATTCGGTTTTTTAAGATTTTAACAAAATTTTTAACGGATTTTATTTCATTTTTAAAAATTTTGCCAAATTGTTTCCAATGGTGGAGGGTATTCAAAATTCGGCCAGGCCGAACTTTCAGTTTTTAAACTTGTTTTTTCATAACATTGACTTTTGTGGGAAATGTAGCAAAGACATGTTCCTGTTCCATCTTCCATTTTTAAAATAAGTTAACCTAAATTTTTCGGAATTATAATGATATGCAAAGTTTTGATCGAAACAGCCAGCCTTTTGCCTCATATACGTTTAAATAATTTGGTCGAACTTTGAAGGAATCAGGTTTAAGTCCATACCTTTTTTTGTTACAAACGTAATGTAATAAAAATTTAGGAATCACTGTGGATATTGATAACTTTATATGTGATTTATAATTTTTAAAAAGTTTTGATCGTTTATAATTCTCTTTTGCAATATAAATGGTCACTCTCCACACCTTTTTTTAAAATCAAATTGTATGCGTGCGCATAGAGGGGACCGATGAGGTTTCATATAACATTTATATGGTCGAAGTTTAAAAAATTATCATTATTCCAAGTTTTCAAAGAGTGAACACCAAAAATTATTGCCAACATAAAAGGATATTGGAAATTTCTCCCAAAAAAAACATCCAAAAATAATTTCTACGTTGTTGTACAACAGGATGAGGGTATCAAAAAACAAATCTGCCAGCCAGACAGGGATAAAATATTGAAGTTGTTTTGGGCATGAATGGACAGACAAGCATATGGATAATGGCGCAGCACATAGGGCATACGATATGTACATATATACATAGTTACCCGTACATGAAATCAACAACATACATGGAGGTACGTACGTATGTATATCGCTCCGTCTGCTCGTGTCCACAGAATGTATGTATGCCCGAATGTAACGACAGATACATGACGACGACACTCGAGGTAGAGTCGAAAGAAAATGCTGGTTAAAAACGACATGCCAGCTGGAAGGGTCTGAAGGCAGGGATGGAACCATCTGCTGTCGTTTAAATCGTTTTGTGCCGGTTTTGTGTATGTTGCGCCTGCATAAACGTAAAATCATAAACACACATACAAACATATGTTCATGGGGGGGAATATAGACATACATTCATTTCATGCAATAATTATCTTTAATATGCGGATGCATATGCAGTAAGGCAGCCAGTGATGGGCGATACGGGCGATGAGGATAAGGGCCATGTTGCAGATCCATCCAAATTTCGATAAAGCTTGATAGATCTTTGAAATCATACTCATATGCAGGAATGTACCTTTTTACAGTACAAAAAATTCTAATATAGGAAACAGAACACATTGCAATTCCTATTTTACGGTACCCTTCGATTTTAAGATTGTTTAAGGTTTCAGGTTGGTTGTAACTTTGGAAAGACACGGGAGAGATTTTAGAAGTGCTTACATTTTTCCAAGCAAAGTGGCTTTATGTTAATGTTTTGCAATATTACTGGATAGAAAATCAAATCTTAAAAATGTTTCGATCATTGACCGGTAGCCACGAAATTAAGAATGCAGGTCGAACTCCAACCAGAATAGAAACCTTTTTTGGAGGTAATCCCAAAGTATATTTTCATGATTGTGTAGTCGCTAACGGGTCACAATTGTGAACCTGATTTGCAATAGGAAAGACTCCCTCCATTTTAGGTATTGATCGAATAATACTTAGAGGGAGAAATTTATCAGAACTTTTAGGCTATCTCTGACCTATGGTGTAAGATAACGATGGTATAGCTTAACATATACGGGAGTTTACAATACAGTTTTAAACGATAGGGGACGGAAATAAAAGACAATTATCACGAAATTGTCCATGGACTCGTGGTTGTAGCAGAAGGTTAAAAATTCCCTAAAGAAAAAATGCCTAGTATTTTACCAAGTGGGAGATCTATATCTTCATAGTAATGTAGGGTATCGCATGGTCAGTTCTGGCCGACTATAGCTTTTGCTTACTTGTTTTATTAAAGTTTCGAAGATGGGCAATATCAAAACTTAAAAGACCTTACCATATAAGTCAGATACGAAAATGGGTAATATCAAGCGAATCCTTCTTATACCTCTTACGAGGGCTTCCGATTTTATGTGAAATTAGCGGAAAACTTCTTCTTCTTGATATTTTTACCAATTCCGCCCTTTTTGGTGCCTTTCGATAAATTTTCAAAATACATTTAGATATTATGTGAACTAAGCCAATCTGAACCTCCCACATCGTGAACAAGTGAAGATCAGAAGCGTACGTAAAAAATTAAAAAAAAAATAATAAAACTCATACAATTTTAGATTTACCTTTTCCACTTTATGCTTTTTTACAAAATTATTGAAATTTTGAAACATCATTCCCGTAAAACGATGTTCTGTATCAGAAGTTATCCCTATTTCATTGAAATTCAGTTCAAAATATCATAAAGGAGGCCTCTCCATTGTCAAGCCTCCCTCCAAGAATCGAAAACACCGTCCCTGAGCATGGACCACTTAAATAAAACGCAGTTGAATTTTCATCGTTTTCACGTTTTGGATGGATATTTGAGATGAATGAGTCTCTGCTCGATACCAATGTCTACCATCGTTCTTCGTACTGATGTGCATCTCTAGGTACAAACATACATACATACTTAGGTACGTTGGGATGTGTAAATGGATTTGTATCTACCCTCTTTGTGTCACACAAACACCAACATTCAGACAACTTGTACATCGCATTTGGAAAGACAGACAGACAGACAACAGTCTCTATATTTGGGTAAATTTGTATCCATTGGATTCGGCAACCAGTTTCAAAAATGTTTACTTTGGTTATGGCTGGTTTTACATTCAAACATACATTCAGTCAGCCAACCAGCCATCCATTCAAACACAATGTTGGGTACGAATGTTGGTGAGACCAATACATAGATACAGCTGCCACTTTTTCCCCTATCCATGGCTCTGTGTAGGGTATATTTGTAGGTTTGTCTGGCTGTCTGACGGTCTGACTGGCAGTCTGTCGCCGAAACATTTTGTAACGTATTTTTTGGCATTTGCACAGTTTTGTTTCTGTTTTAACGTATTTTTGTTCGTTATTCCATCAACCACACAGATACACACACACATACAACCAAAGAAGGTACCTCTGACGGTATAGGTATATAATGTATTATTTACCGGTATATGACCATCACTAATGGCAAGACGAAGTGTAAATTGAGCACAACGCTGCAGGAGGCCCCATACACATGCACACGCAGACAAACAAAAGAAGGAAGTGCCTCCCCAGTAAACAATTTTTGCCGAATTCGGTCCGATTTCTGTCAGAATCTCTGAAAAAATGTCCGATTCTGATTCCGAATTCCTTCCGATTTCGGTACGAAAGTTGTATGGACGTGGTCACCGAATTCGGAAAGATTTTCTGAAAAAAATCTGAAAAAATATTAGATTTTCTGGACGAATTCGGTCCGAATTCGGTGAAAATTCTTGAAAAAATAGGAGAAAAAATTAGATTTTCGGAAAAGATTCGGAGGACAACTCCGAATTTCTGAAAGAAATCGGGCAGAATTCGTCTGGAAATTCGGCGGAATATTCAGATTTTCTAAAAGAAATCGGTCAGAATTCGAAAGAAAATTCGGAATAAAATTCAGATTTTCTGAAAAAAAAAACGCTCAGAATTCGGGAGAAAGTTCCGATTTTCTGAAAGAAATCGTTCAGAATTCGGAAGAAATATCAAAAAAATCGTCACACCACTTAAAAATGAAAAAAAAAAAAACAAACAAACAATTTATTTCGGGTTTCGTAAAAATGTAGTTTAAATATTACATCTATAATACATTTACATTATAAATATTATTTTTATTAGGAACATAACATACAGTAGCACGTTTCTGTTTCAACTGCTAAACAAGAACTAAAAATTAAAAGCAGTGCACACAGAAAACCGGTATGTAGTTGTTTTTGCAATTTTTTTCCATCATATTTTTTTGGGAACGAAAGAGAAAGAGGCTGATTCACAACAACAACAAAACGCACATTTTTACAACGGAAAATGTAACAGTTCACAATAACAATAACAAATAGCATTTTTGCTTTGCGCTTTGTTGTTGTTGAGATCTTGAAATGAATGATCACAACAACAACTACTATGGGAGAGAATGTGTCAAACCACCACCATCCGTTTACATGTGGGAGAGAATATGCCAGAGCAATAGACAATCTACTCTCTCCGTTTGTACATTTTTCGAGTTTTTTTCGCTTAAAAACACAGGAAAATGTGCAGAAATTCTAAAAAAAAACGTTTAGAAAATCGGACCAATTTCTATCAGAAATTTCTGAAAAAAACGTCAGAAATTTCGGAAAAAAATCTAAAATCAGAGCAGTCGGAAAAAATTGTTTACTGGGTCCTTATCCCCGATAATAAATTCGATTCTTCGTTTCACACTCTCATGCCTGAAATCCCTTAAGACAGGGCATAAAGTGATCCGTATTCTCAATGATTACCACTTGCTTGGTGGTGTTCTTCAGAAGAAAAGCAAATCCTTTGTCGGCCTGCACAGATCTCGTACCTCCTGGCGAAGCGGACAAACGAACATGTGTTGGGATTTTCTGAAATTGTAAATCCAACAGTGCCATAGATTACCGAAAACACATTGTTTCGTTCTACTTTGTAATGGCCTTTGTTGTTGCTGTTGTTTTACGGCCATCCATTCTTGTTGTTGTTGTTGTTCTTCTTCTGGATGCATTCATTAGGCCACAATCACTTGATCAGTTGGTCCCTACCAAAATCAAAGAGTTGGTCACGAACACTTGAAGAGAAATCCCTCAACAAGATTATGTTCATACATATGCAACGAAATGGGGTTATGTACAGTGATTGTCGAAAAAAAGTCTGTAGACTTTAGAGAGTTTCTAGTAATGATATCAGAAGTGATCTAATCACCATTACCATTAAATAAGATCACGTATAGTCTGCGAATTGTATCTTTATAGAATTTGTAGCCCCATATTTGTAAAACGATATTTGAATAACGGGTGATACAATTGTATGGGGGCCATAGTCAAACGTGGACCAATGTATTTCATCTGCGAATTTGTCGTGCTTGAAAACAAAAGACAACTCTACGCAAATATTAGCTTTCTATCACTAAATATGAGGTAATGCCACATTGGGGCTATATCAAAAAGTGTATGACCGAAATGAAATGACCGATTTTGGCAAGATGCTTTTCAATCCACTAATAAGCCAAAATAACAAATTGCAGCAAATTCTGTTTAGGATAGAGTCTTGAAATATTACATGTGCCATGTTAATGCTCCAAGAGGGGCATTCGTCCAGTTTCCCGAAACGCAAACTTTTCCACAAACCCCCCTCCAGATCTAGATTTATAGCCTGTAGCTTGGTTTAATATTTTGGTAGACAACCCCCCCATTAAAATGCAAAATATCGGTAGATGGTTTGGTATAGCTTCCATATAACCTTAACGTCCGATTTTAGGTATTGGAAGGTCTTAAATACATTTTCTCTCCCAATTGGCTGTAATTTGTTTATTTTGGAACACCTCATAAAAATGTTTCAACATGGAATTGTTTTCCGCCATCTCCTAAATACAGGACGTGTTGTTAGTAGGTCCTAATGCTGAAAATATCAATAATAGAGAGGAGTATGCAAGTTATATGTGAATGTTAACCGATACAGCTTAATAATTTTTTGGAAGGAATGATCAAATTGATGTATCTTGTGCTGGGGGCCTAATTAAACCTACCAGGTCTAAAAAAACAGGTTATATAATAAATAAAAATGTTGCAGAGGAAATGTACAAGAAGCATAATAAATTTCCAAGTTCTTTGAGTTAATTTACACATATTTGCTTCCTATTTGAAACCACTTTTAAATCTCTAGTATAATATTTTACACTCACTGTATAATTGGTTCCATGTGTGTGAACGTGCAGTGATTATTATAAATTTCGAAACAAAAACAAGAACTCTCAACATGAGAATTTTATGAAAACTGAGACCCACAGGAAGACACGAAATAAGTGGCATATGTTTTGAATTATTTTTTTTTTTATTCAACCAGATTTTGGATACCAGACAGACAATTAAGCGAAGAAAGTTTTCACCAAAGAAGGGAAATGTGATATTTAGCTATGGAAAATGAAACCAGCTGCCACACCGCATCCTTTTGATTGGTTTGGATCGAAATACAATTCTATGGCATCGAATACCGGTTTCCATGAAGGCAATTTTAGAAAAAGGTGTAATTTTTATAATGCCTCACTGTTTTATGCAAGTCCTGTGGAGTTTAAATTCAAATGCGATTCCACACTAAAGCCTTGTAAGAAATATCCTTCAAGAAAGTCAAAAATCCCAATCAATTTCTATTTTTTCCCAATTCATTTGGAAATTTCAAAATTTCGAAATTTCAAAGCAATACGATCATCTTCAGAGGGTATCATCAGACGAAATTTATTTCGAGAAGTTTCTGTTACCCCCCCACACATTTTTTAGATTTTTTTTAAATTCTTCAATTTTATCCCTGACTACTGAAAACTTAATGCCCAATTTGTTAACAAAAAATTAAAAAAAAAAAATAAATAAAAAACAACAACAAATGCAAAACGTCCAACCAACGTCGGCTATAGAAATGTCACGAAACACAATCATGCAAAATGCGCTTGGGGAGTGAAAAACTTGATATTGGTTGAAAATAATTTGCAAACTCGTCAACTGGCCGGTGGGTCGGCCGGTCGATCGTAGATATCATCTGGTTTGCAGTTTGTTGTTGTTATTGAAATAACAGACGTAGTTCGTGTGTCTGTTTGACTGTTTGTTGCTGTCATGTTGTTCTTATTGAAAATGTGCCGGACCACTTTGCAATTACTGACGACGACAACAACAACCCACCAGAGCCCAACAACAACGGCAGCAGCAGTACTAACAGCACCGAATGCATGTTGCAGTTTCAGCAAGAATTACAGAGGGAGCAGAGTAAAAACAATCGTCGTTGCTCAATCCCATGATTATTGTCAAGTCATGAATATTTATTGTTTTTTTTTGCGTCAATAATGCAAGGTTTGCATTCAATATCTTTCAGATATTCAGATATGTCTATGTATGTGGGTATGAACGTATTTGTACATACAACAGTTGTAATGGTTTTCCCTACTTTCACTATTTTCATGACTCCCGTTAAATTAATTGAATCGCAATTTGATCTATTCGGACCATACGGGAATCAAATTTAACATCTGAAGCATTTAATTAAATCTTGGTAACATAGCAAAGACGTAGATTTCTTCCAAATAGCCGATATTGGATCTGGACTGAAGAAGTAAGGCGCATGTTCAGAATTATATATACGAAATTAAGTTTTGCCAGCTGGTCTTAAAATGAACTTTGTCACATTTCCTTTTAATGTACACCAGAGGCGACCAAATTCAGGTCATTTGGACCGATACTGGCCATTTGGTGCACAATTAACCCGAAATCGGTTGAAGATACATATGGAAGCTATATCCAAATCTGAACAGATCTTGACAACATTTTAGGCACTTATTTCTAAGCTGTTTCTGATATCTGGTTCCAGATTGTTGTTGTAGAGTGCATATTACTCAAGTGAGGGACTTAAAGCCCCAAATCGGATGAAACATATATATGGTAGCTATATCTGAAGATTTTTACTAAATGGATGAATTCAGTCGTATGTGCCAAAATTCAGGTCCTTTGGGCTGATATTAGGCATTGGTGCACAATTAACCTGAAATCGGACGTAGATATACAGGGTGAGATGAAAAAACTGCAACCAAATTCAGACTGCTGTCATTTCTAAGCCACTCGTCCGACAGCTGTTAAAATTATTCCAATGACAGCTCATTATATAGTTTACAAGCGTACAAAGGCATTTTGGCGAGACATCAGCAGAAATGGTTCGAAAAGTAAAGAAGCGACTTGATCGAAACTCGCGTCGCAGTGGCCGAAAAATGGCTCGTGAACTGAATATATCGCCGTATTCCATTCGGCAAATATTGAAAAAAGCCATTGAAATTCAAAAAAGTGTAAAAATTTAAACCGCAACAGAAAGAAACATTCGTTGTCCAGTAGTTTGTAAACAAACAAAATTATCGTGTTTACTTGCCAAAGAGGTCAGCTGAAAATGTGCACCTTCGGTTGGCCACCAGAACTCAAGCGCCGGCCATGGTGATGGTGTGGGCCACCATAACAGCCGATGGTAGCTCTCCGCTCGTATTAATCGACCGAGGCATCAGAAGAAATGCCGAATATTATCGCGAAAATATTCTGGAGGGTTTTAATACACCCTTGGTCATGGGAGTTATATCTAAATTCTCACCAATTTCAATAGGGTTCATCCTTAGTCCAAACAAATATTGTATGGAAAATTTCATCTCAATCGGATAATAAATTTGACCATCATTTTGTTCACTTAATATATGCACAGACGGACGGTCGGACTGACATGCATAAATCGACTCAAAAACTGATTCTATGAAGATCCCCAAAAGTAACTATTGGTCTATCTCGCTTCCTTTTCCATGTTACAAACAAATGTACAAAGACATAATGTACGGTCGAATTGTCGAGAATGTTCCTTTTGGTTGTATGCGCGGGAATAGCCGAAAAAACATTTCCACCACAACTCAAGCCTGGAGTTGGTCTTAAGGAAATTGAAAATTTCTCTAGTATCTCCACCATAAAACGAAGTATATATTAACATTTTCATTCCGCTACCAACACCTAGAAATATACATCGGAGACCCATACTAAGCCTGATAAGTCAAGATGTATATAGCTATATTTAATATAGAAGAATGAGGTTTGTATGGACCTTTGGTATTGAAAATGGGATATAAGAACCCACTTTAAGATTTAGCCCCTATGTAGCTGAAACTCCAGGTTTTCTGTGTTTTAAAGGTTGCAGCCATAATTTCTACTTAAATCAAGTGTAAATTAAAAATGTTGAGTTCTCCCTCCGTTTCTGCCTCAATTTTTGTCCGCATGGCCTGGTTTTGGTACCTTAAGGTCTTATTGAATTAAAAAAATGCACTTACGAAAGTTTTAGCTATCCGTTTTGTAGCTAATCATTTCTTCCTATATCAGAAATTTTCCAGCCATTTCGGGTGTTCCATGTCCCATCAATATCATTTTGCCGATAAATGGCTCGACATGAATTTTGATTTGTTTGCCTTTTATGGAAAGAACCGTTATGACCTAGGCATCGACCGACCGATCGATCAACCAATGTTGTATTTTTATCACCCAGTTTCAGTTTCGAGGCACCCCCCACCACACCTCCCCACCATCCATTTGATTTAATTTAATGCCATTGTTTCTTTTTGTTTCTTTTTCTTGTTAAATTGAAAAATAAAATGAATTCATAAATATCACCTCCTACTGGATTTTTTTTTCGACGCGTCGTACACACGCACGTCGTCACCATCGCCTCAAACCACAAAAAAACACATTTTTCAAACCGGATTCCCAAAAAATGCTGGACACGTTTTATTTCATCATATATACACCAATGTATGTATGTATGTGTGTATGTACATTGATGGGTATATATGTACTATGCGGCATTTACATACTTATTGACAATATTATATTTATAGATATTAACATAGCATGTATGTATATATGTATGTTTGTATGTATCATATACTTATGGAGTGTGTGCCTGCTGATGGTGGGGTTTTACAAATTACCAAAAAAAAATCGTTACCAACAAATGTAACATTCATTTGTTGTTATTTTTCTTTTATTTGAAGAATAAGTTGGCATTGTATTGTATATTTGTTGTTGTAAAATAATTACCATTTTAATGAACATAGAGCACAACAAACCCTAATCCAAGGGTGCTAGAGGTGGCAACTTTGCCAACTTCTTCATGGCAAATTGCTCAAGAAACACTCGGGAGAAAAGTGAATGTCGGTCTACACTAAATAGACCCATCCACAGCTCAAAAAAATTCTTAGTAACGCATCCGTTAGCTTTTTGATTTCAATTATTTAGAGCAGCAGTACAGATCCATTTCTTAGAAAGGGTTTTATTAGGGAATTGTGGCATTTTAGAAACCCCAATTTCATCCACTCCCCTTTTTGCAAGTTGACTAAAATCTGTGGGCCTTGTGTAATCTTTCTTGGATGCGATCTTCTTTTTCTAAGTTCCTAATTCTGTATAGGATTTTACCAATATGGACTCTCTTCTTAGGGAAAATGGGCTAGGCAAAATTTCTCTTTATGGTTCCGTATTTGAACTTTTTCTAGTTATTTTCGATTTATATAATGAAAAATCGTGTACTCTTGCAAATACAGGGTGAGATGAAAAACTGCGACTTTGTTGCCATAATATTTTCATTTTTTTAAATTTTATTGAATGAATGCAAAAAATGTCGGAAATAGCACAGATTTGTTCGAATTGGTCATATTTGGCACGAATTATGGTCTTTTAACGACCAACGAAACCGTCACACGCTGTCCGAATGTTGCTCTGCGATATTTTGGCCCATGAGGTGATCGAAACTTTGGTATTTTTTAGTGCCAACCTTGCTTTCCAAAATACTCCAGACACAATAGTCCAACGGTATCCGGAGATTTTGGTGGCCATTGTGTGCTGGAAATGAAACGAGGAACCTCATTTTGTAACCACTTTTCGGTGCTGAGTCCTGATGGAATGTCCAAGATCTGCGGCCAAAATGTTCTCGTGTCCAAGGCTTTAATACACCCTCCAGAATATTTTCGCGATGATTCATTTTCAATATTTTCGCGGCATTCGTTCCGATGCCACGGTCGATTATTATGAGTGGAGAGCGACCATCGGCTGTTATGGCGGCCCACACCATCACCATGACCGGCGCATGAGTTCTGGTGGTCAACCGAGGGTTTACATTTTCAGCTGACCTCTTTGGCAAATAAACACCATCATTTTATTTGTTTACAACAAACTGGACAACGAATGTTTTCTCATCGGATAAAACCAAATTCGGCAGTTCACCACTCTCGGCCAGCGAAGCAACTCTTTAGCTCTTTTTAGTCTATTTTCTGTATGTTGCGGTAGAGAAAGAAGAGAAATGTCAACTGCAAGATTCGGATTTCCGTAGAACAAGAATCCAGTTTTCATTACATTTGATTGTGTTGAGAAAAATGCATTGTAAAATGTTTGCTGGGTCATTGCTTAAAGTATTGTGCGTGGGATGTCACATTGGAAGTTTGAGACAGACCTACAGGGGCTGGGGGAGAAAACGCTTAATTGAAAATTATGAACACAAAGTCAGAAGCAACAAACAAAATGTTGCAGCAATCATAGACTGTTTTCCAACATTATACATACTTTTATACTCTCAAACATTTGGGGTTCATAGAAGTGTCGTATACATCCAAGGGTACTGCCCGCTTACATGGAAAGTGCCTATTAGCTTCATGTTACTAATTGTGTCACTAGTGTTAATCATGACATATACCTAAGACAATTGGATTTAAGCGAATTTGAGAGAAATGGAGAATATTTGTAGCTATATTATCTCCTAAGGACTGAATAGTTAATTCCCCAGGGGGGATCTTTCTTTGTCTTACATGCCATTTCTACTTTGTTTATATGAACTTACATGGTAAAATTGAGAAAATCATATGTTAACATTTTCAAATCATATGTTTACATTTTCAAAACCTATATTCAGAAATTCATTCAATGCACAAAAATCATTTTCCCAGAAAATTTTATTTCCCAGATTTTAAAAAAAAATCCTCCAGTGACATAGAAATGAAAATTACTATGCATATACATACATAGAATTCATAAAAGTATAATTCTCAGCAAGTTCTTTCTACCAACGGCCTCTTTCCGACAATCCCATGTTTACATTGAAAATTGGTATACGCTACTCGGGTTATTATCAATTCATGATTAGGCGGATTACAGCGACTACTGTTTTCAGACAGCTCTCACAGCTTTTCCATTGATTCACACAACTGTAAGCGGGAATGGGAAAATATTCAATAATGTACCTAAGGGTTGGTCCTTTTCTTACGTTGCCTTTTGTGCTGCGTAAAAACCATAACAAACTGCGGATATAAAAAGGAACCAAGAAAATTCTCACACTCTATGGTACTGAAATGTATGGCTGGCAGGCAGACACTTGGTTAGGTACAAACAGTCGTTGATAACATATTTGGGTAGATACTTGAAAAGTCTATCTCAGAATACGTTACTTTTTTTGAGAGAAAGTTGCCCGTTAGTATGAAACACAAAGCGACACACACACATGCGTTTGATAAGCACGCATATTCTACAACGCAATTGCGAAGGAAACTGGGCGTTTCTTGATTAGGCAATAAATATTCTAAAAATAAAATTAAATTTAAAATTAAAAGTAACGATTTTAGGGCAAAATTTCGTTCTTAACATCTGTGAATGTGTATGTCGGACTGATGCACGGGGTCTGATAAGGAAATTGGACATGTTTTATGGCCGTTACAAATGAATATTATTATCCCAAAATAATATCCCAATTTTTGTGAGCATATTAGTCACTATAATTTGAATTCAATAACTCTTGTAGTCATATTTATCTAATAAATTGAATTTTGCATACAATTCTGGATAAATACCACTTATATCGTGAAGCTTATTTCAATTTTTGCTTTTGTTTTTAATTTCATTTCTCAGAAACAACTTTGCAATAAAGAAAATGTTTTATCTCTGCTACTTAGTGCGGGATGGTGATAAGATTTGAATTAAGAGTTAAATTATCTACCTATTTTTTATTCATAAACAACTTCCGATGATTAAAGATAAAGTTCTCAGTTTCTGGGAAAGAAATGAGTCATCAGACTATTCTGATTATTTCCCCCAAACATCGATGTAGTGATTGATAGGTATGGGGAAAAATCCCATAAAATTCCAGGGGCCCGAGACCCCTTTGAATCATAGCATTCCATAAGATATTATTATTTTGAGTCAATTGAGTAACAATATTAACAAAAAAGGGCGATGGGGTTAAGGGCCCAAAGTCTTGAAGAAATTGTATGGATTTATACAAAACATTAAGTATTGGCAATGCAAGCCATGTCTGGTTACTATCCCTGCAAGAATTGTCCAGTAACTTCTTTCTCTGAGAGTATAGAATATATTCTGACTTGCGTTATGATTATTCAAATTGTTGACCCTCTATGGTGTAGGTTACGAAGGAATGGCCCAAAATTGAACATTTCGTATCGGACCTAAATAAATATGATATAAATATTGGAGAGTGCCAGGTTTGGACAGTACATATAATTTTTAATTTTTAATTTTGTTGAATGAAAGCAAAAAATGTCGGGAATATCATCAAATTTTAGAATAAGTTTAGATTTGTTCCAATTTGTCACCTTTGACATGAATTATGGCCTTCAAACGGCCAATGAAACCGTCACACGCTACCCGAATGTTGCTATGCCGTATTTTGAACCTTTCCTGGCGAAGTGATCGACACTTTGGTATTTTTTAGTGCCAACCTTGCCTTCCAAAATACTCCAGACACAATAGTCCAACGGATTGGTATCCGGAGATTTTGGTGGCCATTGTGTCCTGGAAATGAAGCGAGAAACCTCATTTTGTAACCATTCTTGGGTGGCGCGTGCTGAGTGCGATGGTGCTGAGTCCTGTTGGAATGTCCAATATCTGCGGCCAAAATGTTTGCGTGGATAAGGCTTTAATACATCCTCCAGAATATTTTCGCGGAGAGCGACCATCGGCGGTTATCAGAAGGAGTGGACCAATGTATTCCATCTTCACATCAGACCTGAGGGCTAATATTTTGATGTGTGTGATTTGACGACAATCGGATTCTTACATCACATTTACGTAAGAGTTATAATTATTCAAAATTTTGATCCTTTGTGGGGTGGGGGTTCTTGATGGAGTTGACCGATCGTCTCCAAATGTCCTGAAACGGATTTGATCCAAACAGACGTAGGGTCTAAACCCGTTATTTCGATGAGGCACGTTTTGGCCGTATCGAATGATATTTACCCTCTGTAGCCATAAGGCTGAGGGCATAGAAAAAAGAGGAATCTTTTTCAAATTTATTCTCAAAAAAAGAACAATTAGGCTTTTCAAATTATTTGCACAGAAGTTAATACCATTACTTAAACGAAGAATTTACCAAAGGTACTTCTAAAAAATAGTTTTGACAAGCCCAAATAACAAAATAAAGTACTTTAAGTTTACATCTCAAAATCGTCATTAGTTCAATTTCCAAATCAGTGCCATTCTTTGGAAACACACTAAACACAAATATTTATTTTGCATTTCGCAAAACGACACTTTATGTTCTAAATACTATTTAAAAATAAAAAAAACTAGGTAGATATTTAAAATAAATACAAACATTTATATTCACTTTCCGGCATGGATTAATCATCGAAGATATGTTTGGTTAGTGGGGGCGAGGGGCTTTGGTAGAAGAGTTGTGACAGCAGCAGCAGCAGCAACAGGTTTTGGTATTTTTGGAAAGGTGGAGGAAGGAAGCCCCACATGGCTAAGAATAAAAGGCAAGACTAACAACAACAATTGCAACGATAACAACAACAACAATGCAGCAATGCAAGTGGTTAAATTCGGTTTTTATGGCAATTGCCTTAATGAGGAAATGAAGTGGTGGTGTTCACCTTTGGCGTAACATGATTTTCAATCAACCTAATATCCGGTCCAAGGAACTGTAAATTAAAAAAAAAAGAAACGAAATCTTAACAGAGAAAAAGCGAAGTTAAAGACCATGAGTTTGATTCGAAGTTTAATAGATAGGTACCTACTTTAAGTACTTGTTTCCCAACATACATACATACATACGTACATGTGTTTGTTCTTGAGCAGTGTGAACATGTCTGTTTTGTTCATGTTTGTATGTATGTCAAATGTCTATGAAATAATCTCTCTATGGCCAAATGTTGAAACTGATAACCCTGACCCCTACCACATATTTCGTATTCTTGCAGTTTCAAAATTAATTATTTTCTGTTTTTTCTTTCTTGGTTTTTTGTATGGTTTACATTTTGTTTCTTGATAAAGTTGTAGTTGTTGTTTCTTCTTTGGCTTCTCCACAAAGCCGACTTGAAACCAGAATTTCGTTATACCCCAGAGACGTGAGTGAATAAAGATAAAGCATAAAAATCAGACGACGGCGACGACGACAACAATAAAAACAACTCTGCCGCTACTGAAGATAAAAATGAAATACGACAACACGAAACAACAACCAAACTGATCGAAACGAAAAGAAACAAAGCTGTAGTTAAACTTCCAGTTTTGAAAGACACAAAAGAAACTTGAAAATCGACTTTATAGATCGGAGAGAAAATCAATTCGAAATACATTCGAATATCCATGTGCCCACATAAATGATGCCAGGCAACAACAACAACAACAACATTATGAAGATCCCAATTCACTTTAAGCCAAAGTGAAAGGGGGGCTTTTTTATTTTAAGGAGCTAAACTCTAGTACGGATGTTGTTATCAGAACCATAAACCAATTTTTGAATTGCTAAATTAACCCTGGGTACCCTGAATACCGTAAACCAATTTAGTTGAAAAAAATATTTTTGTTGGACGTTGATTGTTGCGGTTTGTGTGAAAAAGGGGGACAACCGCAAATGATATTCATATCATACATATGTACACATGTATGTATATGGTTATGTTGTAGGTTAATAAAAAAAAACAATTTAATAAAATTTAATTTTATAAAATGCTTCCCAAGGATTCTTGTCAGTGGTTTGAAAACCGAGAATGGGAGATCTTCATATGCATATCAATCACACGGACACTAACAGTAATCTCTTCAAAAACGTTTGGGAATGAAGCAGAGGACTAAATACAATGAGGAAGGGTCTACATTTTGATAAGAGCATTCATGTTAACACCTCTTGGAGTTGAAGTGAAATTGAAGAGATTTAGATGCTTATTTTGATTTTTTTGGGCGTTTGGTTTTTCAATATCTTGAACCCTATGTGGTGAAGATACCAGAAGGAATTCGTCGATATATCTTCTTTCACAGCAGATCTTGTGTTAGTAGAAATAATGGCATGTGTGAAAATTGTAGAGAACCGGATGCTTATTTCGGATTTTTTTTGATTGGTTTGGTTATTCAAAACTTTGACCCTTTGTGGGGGAGGTACTTGAAGGGATGTTAATTTCGCGTTTTATGAACTTTTTTGGATATTTAATATTTTGACCCTTTGGGGGGGAGGTAACAGAACGAGTGGACCGATATATTCCATCTACGCACCAAACCTTGGGTTAGTAAAAATAAAAATATTGTTATGTGTGTAATTTGAAGACAATTGGACCCTTACATCACATCCTAAAAGAATTATAAATATTCAAAATTTTGACGCTTTATGGGGGAGGTCCTTGATGGAGTGGACCGATATTGTTTTAGCACATGACCTAGAACTGATTAGGATTTGCAAAGTTGGAGCAAAATCGGATTATCCATTTTCTTTCTGTGCAGCAAAATAATTTTTCGACCTTTTGTGGGGGAAGTACTTGAAGGGATGGTCCAATCTCTACCATAGAAATATTGAGATGTGCCAAGTCTGAATGGAATCGCATGTTAATTTCGCGTTTTATGAGCTTTATTGGATATTTAATATTTTGACCCTTTGTGGGGGAGGTACCAGAACGAGTGGGCCGATATATTCCATCTTCACGTCAGACCTTGGGTTAATAAAAATATTGTTATGTGTGTAATTTGAAGACAATTGGACCCTTACATCACATTCTAAAAGAGTTATAATTATGCAAAATTTTGACACTTTGTGAGGGAGGTACTTGATGGAGAGGACCGATATTGTCCTTTTTAGCACATGACCAAGAACTGAGGCAAATATTAGGATTTGCAAAGTTGGAGCAAAATCGGATTATCCCTTTTCTTTCTGTGCAGAAAAATAACTTTTCGACCTTTTGTGGGAGAGGTACCAAAAGTAGAGGACCGATATTACCCATTTCCGAACTCGATTTAAGTTTAATAATAATACTACGATGTACAAAGCTTGGGCCTAATCGGATACTTCCTTCGAGAGTTATCGTGCACACCAGCCAAAGACACAGAGGGACTCCAAATTTCACGAAACGGATTTGGTTCAAAGACACCTAGGTTCTTAAACCGTTATTTCGATGAGGCACGTTTTGGCCGTATCAAATGCTATATATCCTCTTTAACCATATGGCTGATGGTATAAAAACAATAAATTTAAAAACAAAAGAACATAATAAACCAGAGCTCCGAATTGCTGGACTTCACTCGTGAGTCAAAAATACCACGAACACGAGTGCTCGAGGAGTACGAATTTTACAAGAAGTTTCAACTCCTCTCTGATCGTGTAGAAAACCAAGAAGAGGAAAACGGTAGAAGAAAGAAGCGACATGTACTCGCACTCTGGAGCGCACATGCTCGCTCTTATTCGAGTGGCATAGAGAATGGTTGATTTCTTTTTTATATTTCACTCGACTTTCTCTACGAAATAACGAGACGAAGCATCGGTAGGACTGAATTTAGAGTGTTGAAACCAAATTATTTTAGACCTAAAATGTCTGAACTTTGCTGCTGAAACTACGCAACAAAAACTTGGGAGCTGTAAGAGCCAAATAACCCATTAAAAGGTAATGTATTACCAATGAGTTGAAAATAACTCTTTCCATTATCAAGTAATGAGTAACGTTGGCACTGAGTATGCGCTTTCAACTACAAATCAAATGAGACTCGACATGGACAAACGAAGAAAAAGAAAAAAAATTATAAATCAGAAGATTGCGGGTTCAATACTAGCTGCGGACAAACTAATAAAGAGGATTTTGGTAAAATGGAACACAATTTCTATGAAAAAGACAAATACTCTTTTCCCCCTTATCTACCGACTTTAGTGGTCGACATGCCTTTCAAAAAATAAAGGGGTTAGTGGATTAATTTGTAGGTAGGTACAATTGACAATAATTGCTTAAAAAACCCCTTATTTGGTAATGGCATTTGTTGCTGGTACAAACGAGCAGCTCAACTATCGAAAAATGCCACATCATTAAAATAATATAAAGTCTAAGGACATTCGGATCTCACCCCCAATTAATATAGTTTCTCATTACGCCCTGGAATAAATTTAAAATCGAATGTGATCGTAATTTTGAATCGATTTTCTGTCTGTCTCCGCATTATTTTTTTTCCAAGCTACATTTGGTCGGTTGGTTTGAAGGTTCCCACAGTTAAACAACCCATTAAACAGACATTAAAACGCCTACACCAAACAACAACACATCTGAGCCATTCGATGTCGGCTGAAAGTAGAGCGCTTTTGAAATTCGTTCAGTTTCATTGGACAATCTATTCGGTAAATGCATGACACGGCATGCCTGTCATATGCCGTACCGTTCAATCCACCAATTAAGCGATGATAGTTCACGGGATTACAATGTGGGGGTTGGGAGTTCGTTGCAAGCCAGCCAGTAGGCGGCAGTTGCGATGGTAGTGGTGCTGCTGCTGCTAGTGTTGGTGGGAACCTATCTGTGCCTGGGTATCTATCGCAAAGCAAAACCCAAACGAACGAGTTTTAGAAAGCACTCTCCCAGACATCACGTAAATGTCAGTCGGTTTGTAACTCATTGCTGTGTTTTATTCGTTGTTGTTGGTGTTGTTGTTAGTTTTGCCTTTCCAAGTCAAACTGGCTGCTTGGCTGGCTAACTTGGCTTTGGCCTGAATGTGAATTGAATACATTTTTGGGACTCTAAACTTGAGTTTATTTGAATACACATCTCTGCATACATATTTGTGGTTACCAATGTGCTGCCGGAGTGACCTTCCTGCCAAAATGTTTGCTGGCTGGTTTCTACCCTCCACCAGGCATTGTCAACGTTTTTTTTTTTTTTTTGATTTCTTTGAACGAGTGAGGAAATAGTCGTTGGCCATCGCCATCGTTTCCATTCAGAAGCCGGTCCCATGGCTTTTTCCCTGTTTAAGGTCATCAAACTATGTTGCGCAGTTGTTAGAAAGCCCAAAGTCATCACTATTTTTCCAGGTGATCTTCACTAGATTCATACACAACGTACATAAATACCTACATATGTACATACATCTCCCTATGCCATCAAATTTCTTAGTACAGGAAGTTCGAACATTAGTGGCTTTATTTTTTTGGAATTTTTGGTGCTTTTCTCCTAACTTTACAAAAACAAAACCTTATTTAGTTTGGAGGGAGGAAAAGGTCTATGGGGGATTTTTAGAGACATAGCTGAATATTCATTGAAAAACAAAACAACCGTTGACGAATTTAAATGTTTGAATTTTTCGTTTTCTTGTGAATTTTTTGGGGGTTGTTGATTATCGTCTGTATCTATGCGCAATTTAAACAAAGAAACATTCACACACATGGATCTAAAAATAAAGCGAAAATATCACCAACTATATGTCTGTGTGTGTGTGTGTATTTGTCTAAGGTCGGAATACATTATTTGACGAAACCAAAAAAAAAAAAACGAAATCTTAGCGCAGCGATACCCTACACAATTCTCTGAATTTAAGGAAACAAAGAACTAAGAAAATATCAGTCGATTGGACCGAAATGTGAAATCATAAATTTCATATTCATCTCAGGTTTCTGGTTGAGATAAATATTAAGGTGTAGCAAGTTGTAAACAATCGCTGAATTGTTACGCAAGTTATTGAAAATTGTGACCCTTTATTGGTACGGTACCATTATTGGTTCTCAGATATATATCATCTTCACAACAGATCTTGTGTTAGCAAAAATGTTTGTATTTGTGAAATTGAACCCTATGTGGGGAGGTAGCAAAAGAAATTGTCCGATTTCTACCATCTTTATAACAGATCTTGTGTTGATGGAAATATTGAAATGTGCCTAGTCTGAATGGAATCAGATATTAATTTCGAGTTTTATGAGCTTCATGGATATTCAAAATGTTGACCCTTTTTTGGGGGAGGTACAAGAAGGTGTGGACCGATATATTCCATTATTACAACAGACTTTGGGCTGGGAAAAAATATTTGGATTTGTGTAATTTGAAGACAATCGAACGCTTGCCTCAAATTTTATAAGAATAATAATTATTCAACTGATACTTTGTGGTGGAGGTACTTGCTGAACGGGACCGAGATTCTCCATCTCGCATCTAACCTAGCACTAATGCAAATATTATGATTTGCAAAGTTGGAGGAAATTAGGATTATCCTTTTTCTTTCTAGCAATACATATATATATTTTTTTTTTGAAAGTTTCGACCATTTGTGGCGGAGGTGTTAGAAGGAGTGGACCGATATTAACCATCTCCGAAGTCGATCTAAGTTTAATAAAAATATTACGATGGACCAAGTTTGGACCAAATCGGATACTCCCTTCTAGAGTTATCGTGCGCACCAGTCAGCCAGCCAGACTGACGGACGGACAACGCTAGATCGACTCCGAATGTTCTGAAACGGATTTGGTTCAAAGAGTCCTAAGGTCTAAAACCGTTGTTTCGATGAGGTGCGTTTTGGCCTACCAAATGATATATACCCTCTCTAGCTATATGGCTGAGGGTATACAAATGAACAATTTGACCGCTAATTTGGTAGATACCAATAGAACCGATCTAAGTTTGATAAAAATATTACGATCCAACCAAATTTTGAACAAACGAATATTCGATTTGAGAGTTTTTGTGTTCACCAGCTATCCAGACAAATGAAAAAGGGGTGTCTCCCAATGGGGCATGGCGTTATAGCTGTGATTGCGATGAAGCTGAAAATTATAAAATCGGATAATTTCAAATTATTTTCCCTTCGTTGCAAAATGTAATAGTATGTTTACATTGTAAATGCCGAATCATAACCAAATTGGTTAGAACAATTTATTTATGTAAAATACTACCAATGTCTTTCACTATAACTGAATTGCAGCGAAAACCTCATGGATACCTATCCTTAATACAAATATGTATCTGTGATGCGATTATAGCGTGACTAAAAGTCGTTGCAAACCCAAAAACAAACAACCTCCCCTCTCCTTGATTCAAATGGTCAATGCGTCATTGTTGTGACGATGTTTCGTTTCATTTCGAAAAAAAACTAAAGAATAACAAAATTCCTACGTAAATGTGGACCGATAAAATTTAAACGGATTTATTCATGCAAAACAAAACAAAAAACGAAACGAAAATAAAAATCCAATACTCAAACTCAGTATTTTTTCACTTCAAAACAATCATACAAAAATACAAACATACATACGTACATATGTACGTGAATACGTTCAAATGGTAATGAATTGTGAGTGAGTCACGCCATCGCCATCGTCAAATCGACAGCGACGAATGTTTGCGAATCATCTCAACGGTTCTGGGCGTCTTCAGAGTGAACAGCTAGCCAGCCAGCCATTCCAAAAGAAATCAAAACAATCCAGTCACTAAGTCAGTCAGTCGTCGGTTGTTGTTGATTGTTTTTCCGTTTGGCGAAGGGGTGGTGGAGTATTTACAAATACGTATAACCCAAATTGGGGGATCGCCATTGCCATAGCCAAACAGCCCTTTGGGATCGCAACCACGTTGTTTCTAAGATGACATCTTTGTATGGAGACCACGTGCTCTTCTCCATGCTTTAATTCGAGGCTTTATTAGCTGCGTGTATGCTTTTCTATTGTTTTATTTTATTTCATGATATTATGAATTTAGCTTTCCATGTTCACATATACGTACATACATACATACATACATGTGTGTTAATATGATTCATACAAACCTACATACACAGGTTTTGAAAGTTATAGAACCGACGGACGAATTAATATGAAATTAGCAGTTTTGAAATAAAAGGTTTCAATTTCAAACTTTGTTGAAATACTAAATGTAAAGGTATTTTTACCTTCCTATTTAAGATTTTTTTGGAACACACATACAAACAATTGTTTTGGAATTTTCAACCCCTAATTATACGAATGATATACTAGAATATACCTTCTGAGGATATGATATTCTTTTATATTTAAAGAAAAAAATAATTTAAATCTTTCTATACCTTCGAACATGGGCAACGAGTAAACATTTTGGATAATCACAACACTACTGTGGAAATGTAGTGGGTCATATACACTCCTGTTATCTCCCACATAAACAGTCAAAATTTTCAAATCAGATATCTTTTAGAAATCTAATACCGATGAAAATCTGGGAGATAGGGTTCGCTCTTTGTGGTACCTTCTGCCTCGTATGTCACATTTTACAATAGTTATTATTATTATTCGAAATGTTGATCCCACAACGGAGATATTAGAAGGAGAGGGCCGATATTTCCCATCTTATTCAAAATTTTTACCTTTGTGGAGGAATTAGCAGAAGTTGTGAGCCGGTATATCCCATTTTCACACCCTATCTTGTAATGGTTAAAATATTAGGATGTGCGAGTTAAAGAGAATCTGATGCATATTTCGCATTTAATGAGCGTTTTAGGCATTCAAAAATTCCAAGGTATTCAAAGGAGTGGTCCGATATATCCCATCCTCATATCAGATCTTGTTTTGTTAGAAATGTTGTGATGTGCAAAGTTTGAAAATAATGGGATGCTTATTTCAAATTTTGTGAGCGTTTTGGTTGTTAAAAATGTTGACCCTTTGTGGAGGAGGTACCAGAAAGAGTGGTCCGCTATACTCCATCTTTACACCAGATTTTGTAATGGTATAAATAATGGTATGTGTGAAATTTTATGAGTGAGATATTCCAAATTTAGACTACTAAAAGGTGTATTCCGATCTTGTCCATTCTCGCAACCGATCTTGAGGTAATGCAAATATCACGATTTCCGTTCCTATGCGGTAAATTATTTTCTCGAAAATTTTGACCCATTGTGGAGGAGGTACCAGAAGGAGTGGACCGATATTGCCCATCTGCGAACTCGATCTAAGTTTGACAAAAATATTACGATGTACCAGTTTGGACCAAATCGGATACTCCCTTTGATATTCGTATCAGTACTAGATATGAAAGAAGCAGTTGAAGTTTCTTTCTCATGTTCTCATGCTGAACATTTGGCGTAGTCTCTATACAGAGGCTTCTCCTTATAATATGTTTTCTATACATATATGTATGTATGTAAGAGCAATGTTAATTGTTAAAACAATTTAAAATATCCTTGATTAGTTTCATATTAGTTTACTCCCGCAATTCTAAAAGATCTGAAGGATTCTACATGTTGAATATAAATATTGATATTTAATGGAAGGAGGGGAGGACGGGAAGATAAATTCTGTTTAAATATAAATTACTACAGAAACGTTTTAATTGAATTGTGTAATATTAAAACCCACATGTGTACGTACGCACATAATTCCCCTTTCCCCACCCAGACTTTCGAATAGATTAAAGTGTCGACGTCGAGAATTGGGAAAGCCGCAAAAGTTTTTTATTTTTTTGGGCCGAGATAAGACTTTAGCTTTGGTGCCATACCGACTGAAATGTACTTTGTTGCTGCACTCTTCGAGCTATCGGAGATCTCCGATAATGTTATAAATAAGTCTTGTACTCATTGTACCTATTTGTACTTATATGTACATATGTAGGTATGTACATACTATATGTAACTATATAATCATTCGACAGATAGATACTTATGTAGATGTTTAGACAACCAAACTTGATGTTAGGATTTTATGAGTTTTAATAGTAGGCAGGCATGTTGAAAACTCGACGTTAACAATTCCTAGTAAACACATTAATACACAGACACACACACTCAAGAAAGTTAACAAAACATGTGAGGCCTTTTTTTTTAATTTCCACACAGCCGATATTTTTCATTTCGTGTTTTTACTTTTTTTTCGCACATGATATGGTTATTTTTTTAATGCGCAATTCCAGAGGGTACATAACACAATTTTAATAGGTTCGTCTGTATGTCGGCATACACAATAGACTGTAACGTAATACGTAACTGGATTCCCCTGGAAGATATTATGGAGCCATTCAAAACGTTTTCATTTTGTAGGGTAAAATCGTGAAAACCAAAATGAAAACAAGTAAAAATGAAAAAAGTATCTCCAATTTCAATAGAGTTCGTAGGCCAAACAAATGATTACGGCAAAATCGTTCACAAACCTACATAGACAGACATCAATAATTCGACTCAGAAACTGATTCTATGAGGATCCTCAGTAAGTAATTATGGATCTATCTCGTTTCCTTCCCCATGTTACACATAAATGCACAAAGACATAATAATCTGACCACGGTGTGGTGTAAGGTATAGCAAGATGGTGAGTATGCCGCTGGGAGAGTAGTTACTGCTGCCAAAAGTGTACTAAATGAACCCATTATTTCGTAATGGGACATCACATTTTATATGAATGGCTCAATATGTTAGACTCTATCCGATTAGTTTTAATATATCTTAAATATTAATATGATATCATCATCTACAAATCGAGGTGAAAAGACAAGTTACATCTGTTGGTTGGTTTGAATCTCTAAAAACTTTAAAGAAACCTCTCTGAAAACTCTAAATGTCAAATTGCGGCTCTTTTTGTTTTGGAAATTGCAGCCGGAATATTGAAAATATTAAAAATCAAAAGGTTTCGTTATATGGGGGCTATATCTAGACGAGGGGCGAAATTGCTCATACTCTATGCTGAACATCCTTGACAATCTATTTTATCAAATCTAAAATCTCTACGTAAAAAGCAACTACCTAGCTGTTAACAGACCGATGTACATCTTTAAATGGACTTGCAAAGTTTAGCTTATAAAGTATATATTAGGTTCACGGAGGCGGTGGACCCAAAATTTCAGTTTTCTAGCCCTGAAATGTGTCCATTAGCAAAGAATGTCAATTTTTGGCTATCGTAACCACTTATAAAACAAGCTTTTAACCGATAATTTTTACAACGGCATGTCTCCCGAAATACATAGGAAGTTTTCCGGAAACATGTACTATTATTAAAAGTGTAGAGGTAGGTAGTATTTAACTCACAGTCTTCTGATTTGGGGCTAAACAAACTAAACAATGAGCCAAGGTTACAAGCATTAAGAATTGTTGCTAGTCTTGCATTTACATCAACAACTCATTGCATTTTATTGTACGTGACGTGTACCCGTTCCTTATTACCTGGTAATGAGGAAATACGTTCATTCACCTACTGGTAATGCAAAAGGTATCGTGTTTACATTACATTGTAATCGGTGATTTGACTCATGAGGCTTCCAAATTTTTGATGGGTACCTACAACATTACGACCCAATGTTCAAAACAACGCGTCGATATCACTTTTTTTTAGTTCAACCCAAAACATACTCACAAACATACATAAATATGGGTATAAATTTATACAACAACAGCAGCAAAAAAAGCAAATAAAACAAAAACAACAACACTGCCACAGCACAATTTTATGCCTACGTGTGGTGAGTTGCGTTGTTTTGTATGAGTTTCGATTTGTTTTTGTGTTTTGCTCTTTTTTTTGTGTTTTCGTTCCATTGAAATAAAAAACGAACAACGTTACAAACAAATAGAAAAAAATCTCAAGATACTACTACGTAAACGAGTCCCACACCCACCACATGTTTCCCGGTCTCCCGGGATCTGCGCAATTTATTTTTAGCACAGGCATTGTTGTTGTGTTTGTTTTCGTTTTTTATTTTCTTTTTTGCTCCGTCGTCAGTGGGAGAATTTATGAATAAAAAACCCAGCAATGGTTTTGTTTGTACACCAGTTTGGGGCGGTGGGGTGTCTACACGATTCGGGACTTTTTTTGGCATCCACGGTGTAGGTAGACTTCGCATGATTTATGGAAAATCATTATTTGATAAATATATGATTATGTTGATTATGGAGTTTGAAGCATTTCTTTTTTATGATAAAAAAATGTTCATTTACGAAAGAGAAAAAAACAGCAAATAAATGTAGTAAACAAATTGGTCAGAGGTGATATTTGAAAGTGGCTGTATACCAACCACTCTGGACCCATTACAATTCCAATTTTGGGTAAAAAATCGAAGACTCCTAAACGCATGCATTGTGCAAGGTAGGTGAGTTCGTCGGAGAGTTAGATTTGCACCGATTTGAACTAAATTCGGCCGAGTTTGTTTTATCCAGACTTCATTCATGCATATACAGGGTGAGATGAAAAAACTGCAACTAACTTCAGACTGCTGTAATTTCAAAGCCACTCGTCCGACAGCTGTTAAAATTATTCCAGGGCCAGCTCATTATATTGTTTACAAGCGTACAAAAGCATTTTGGTGAGAATTTTCCAGAAAAAAAGTTATTCGTGATGGAATTCAAGCGTGATTTCTTTACATTTGGCTGGCACTCCAGCATTTAAATGTGAATAAATCTTTTGTCTCTCAAAAGAGCTAAAGAGTTGCTTCGTTTGGCCGAAGGTAGGAAAACTACCGAATTGGTTTTCTCCGATGAGAAAACATTCGTTGTCCAGCAGTTTGTAAACAAACAAAATGATCGTGTTTACTTTCCAAAGAGGTCAGCTGAAAATGTACACCTTCAGATGGCTACCAGAACTCAAGCGCCGGCCATAGTGATGGTGTGGGCCGCCATAACAGTCGATGGTCGCTCTCCGCTTGTATTAATCGACCGCATTCAGCACACGCCACCCAAGAATGGTTACAAAATGATGTTCCTCACTTCATTTCCAGCTCCTAATGGCCATGAAAATCTCCGGATACCAATCCGTTGGACTATTGTGTCTGGAGTATTTTGGAAAGCAAGGTTGGCACTAAAAAATACCAAAGTGTCGATCACCTCAAGCAAGCGAATCGTCGGGAATGGGCCAAAATACCGCAGAGCAACATTCGGGCAGCGTGAGACGGTTTCATTTACCGTTTGAAAGTCATAATTCGTGCCAAAGGTGGCCAATTCGAACAAATCTAAACTTATTCTAAAATTGTATGCTATTTCCGACATATTTTGCTTCATTCAATAAAATTTAAAAAAAAAATTAAAAATTATGGCGTTTGACTTTGTTACAGTTTTGTTATATCACCCTGTACTTTGTAGTAACAATATTTGAAGGAATAACTCATAATTTTCTAACCACTGGCAATAGAAAAACTAGTTTGTTTACATTGTCTTGTAATGCGTTATTCGGCTCAGGTGGCGCCCAAATTTTTGCCAGGCTGAAACGAGTTTCGATTATTCGAAATCCACATTTGTGGAAACATTTGCTGCTCCAACAAAGCGGAGCCAACTGTATTTGGTATTAAAAAAAAATCAATTATTAATTTATCAGAGAAGCGACTCAAGTGCCATGTTGTTTTATGGCATTACCATTGGATCGATTATATAATAAAAACAATGCAAATGTTTATCAGTACCTTGTTTGCATTAACAAAAAAATATCTGACAATGCAAATTAATAAAAATTAGAACTTATCGTATCACTCTTCGCAATGCTCCTGTGTGTGTGTTTGTGTGACTACTTGCGGTTTTATTCTTTGTTTTGTTTATTTCAAAGAATAAAAAAGCTAAAATTCACAATTTGCTGGGTATTTCAGAAATAATCAACAACAATATTCGGTTTATTTTTATAAGCCATCATTCTAAAGAATCAAACGAAAAAAAGAATAAAACTTGTTTTTTTTTTTTTAACAAATTGTTATCTACAACTCTTTGACTATAAATTGTTAATGGCTTTCCAATGAAATTCATTTGAAGATATAAATATGTTGAGTCTATTTGAAGGTAGCCAAACAGCTATCTATGGATGTGTAAATGTAGGAAAACAAACAAAAATTTGTCTGTCGACCAAAACAAAAAAAGAGAAGAAAACAGAACGTTTTGCGTTATTCAATAAATAAAAGAAGAATTTGATTATTTCATTTTATTACATAAATAACAAGAGCTATTTCGCAGAATCCATTATTTTGGATGATTTCCAAAGCAAATTCCTTCCACCGCCACAAAACAGATACGTAGCCAGATTTATGGCCCTGTAGCAATTCACAATTTGTCTGGTGTCTCCCCACGAGAATTCACTTCCAACCACGTCTGTGGCCATTAACAAATTCCTCTCCTCTGCAGAATATACATTTGCAAGTCCATTGTGACGGCGATCTAAAGCCCACAATTGAATAATATTTCATTGTTTGCTACTTGTGTGACGGAAAGCCCCCTCCTCGCTTTCCGTTGTGTTTTGGGCAAAATAATTTTATCAGTTACCAACCATGTGGTTCAGGATTGAAATACCAGGCGTTCAAAGCACCTAGATATCAACTTGATTGGCATGCCATCTATTGGGATGTTTGTACTGATATGCCTCTAAAACCATTTAATAACATGTATTTTGTTATGTGGTAAGCTTTTCCGCTAACCGGAGAGTTGGAGTCCAAAACAGTCCAAATTGCATCTGAAACCTTCAAAATAGCTTAAATCGGGACGTTCCGTTATATGGGCGAAAAGTCCACCTGGAATGTTTAAGATTCGTGAATAAATATTTTGTGTCTCGTATCATCGCTCGTTACCGTAACCCGACGTCAAGGAAGTGGACGGAAGCAGAAGAAGCGACTTGATCGAAACCCGCGTCACAGTGGCCGAAAAATGGCTCATGAGCTGAACATATCGCAATATTCCATTCGGCAAATACTGAAAAATGAATTCGGGGTAAAGCCATTGAAATTCCACAAAATGCAAGAGGTAAAGAGTTGCTTCGCTTGGCCGAAAGTGGTGAACTGCCGAATTTGGTTTTCTCCAATGAGAAAACATTCGTTGTCCAGCAGTTTGTAAACAAACAAATGATCGTGTTTACTTTCCAAAGAGGTCAGCTGAAAAAGTGCACCTTCGGTTGGACACCAGAATTCAAGCGCCGCCCATGATGATGGTGTGGGCCGCCATAACAACCGATAGTCGCTCTCCGCTCGTATAAATCGACCGTGGCATCAGAATAAATGCCGAATGCTGGAGGGTGTATTAAAGCCTTAGGCACACAAACATTTTGGCCGCAGACCTTGGGTATTCCAACAGGACTCAGCACCATCGCCCTCAGCAGGGGCCACCCAAGAATGGTTACAAAATAAGGTTCCTCGCTTTATTTCCAGCCCACAATGATAACCAAAATCTCCGGATACCAATCCGTTGGACTATTTTGGACAGCAAGAGTGGCACTAAAAAATACCAAAGGGTCAATCACCTCAAGTAAGCGTTTCGCCGGGAATAGGCATGCCGCAGAGCAACATTCGGGCAGCGTGTGGCGGTTTCACTAAAAGTTTGTAGGCCAAAATTCGTGCCAATGGTGACCAATTTTTGATTTATGACCAAAATTTGATGCTATTTCCGACAATTTTGCTTTCATTCAATAAAAAATTAAAAAACTATGGCATTTGACTTTGTTGCAGTTTTTTTTCTCACCCTGTAGTGTATTAAACTACAAATCTGAAAATTGCGAGTTCAATACCAGCAACGAACAAAATTCGAAATGAAAAGGTGACATTAAAATATAAAACAATCCATTTTCACTCATATGTCGACTTTTGAATTTCAGCAGTAACTTAGCCGGATAACCAATTCGAAAATTTTCAGATACAAAAGTTCCCCTTGTTTTGAAATCTCTGGGAATTTTAAGACCAGCATTGAAATATTGTAAAGGTACTCATACTAAAATTAAAATGCATGGCATTGAAAACAGATCGGCACACATTTAGGTTCAGTTGAAACTTTTAGATTTTCAAATATGAACTGCATTTTTCAATCAAATGCGTCGAATTTTTGGCATACCCGGATTTCAGAGTACATAAAATCTCTAGCAGAAACAGGTGCACAATATGGCATATGTTCCATATATTAGTATATCCTAATTTATGAATTCAAAAAAAGTCTGTAATTTTACAGGCACAGAACTGAGAAATGTAAGGGTAACCCTAGACTTTAGAAATTTTCATTGTTAAGTTAAACTGGTCCAAATGTAAACCGTGTTTATTTCGATATTTAACAATTCTCGAAGTATTCGTTTTAGGCAAACAAAACGAAACGACAAACTTTTAGAAGAAATGTTGTCAATATTTGAAGTCCAAAAACAATGCGAGTGGAATATTTTGTGTCTCCAACTGATTCGGTGCAATTCTGAGATTTACCATGAAATTAAATTAATTTAATTAAATATATTTTTATTACATTCTACGTGTTTTCTCTTAAATTCTTTAAGCAATACCCATTTTTTTTCAAATTTAATTTTGTTTTATTTATATTAACACCTCTTACAGTGTTAATAGAAAATTATCACCCTACCCTACCCTTCCTCCCTCCTCGTTTGCTCGATAATAATAATAATAAAAGCAGTAAGAATACTGCTATACACTCTATTTCTTTTTTTATACCGAAATGTTGTTCAAATAATTTCAAAATCGAACTGCGCAATACCCTAAATTTCTTAAAAAGAAAAAAAAAAACACACACACACAAAACGTCCACAAAGATAAGCGGGACCGCAGGAGTCGTCGAAGTGAAAGACGTAGAAGAAAGCGCGTGTTGTGATGCTAACAACAATTTAAATAATTTAAAAAAAGAATAAACAGAGGAAACGAAAAAAAAATTAGCTAATTCCAGAGGGCAATAATGGCCATGTATATTCACGTAACCAGAACATTTTGGTAAATAAAAGAATTTGAATACTAATGCTCGGCACCAATCTGTCCACTCGGTGTGGATTTGTTTTGTCAAAAGTTGAATGTGGTTTCACGTGGAAATAGTAGAGACGCTCTTTGCCTCTTGTCACGACCTAAGACCAGCGATTGGCTAGTGATTGAAAATAAACTTGTCTATTACAACGATTTTTAAAAATGTATTAGTCTTTGGAGCTAACTTGGTCTACCAGTATGATTTCCGGAAGAACTGGCATTCCAAATATTGCTTCGGTGGAGGAAGATAACCCAAGATCAAAATTTGACCAAAAAGAGTAAGATGAACGAATTTTGTAAAAGGTCGGAAAAGAATTGTAAATTTTTTAGAATTGTTATTATTTTTCTTTAAAAATACAAGTGGCTATCGTTAGAGCACTCCAGCATTTAAATGTGAATAAATCTTTTGCGACTCGTACCATCGCTCGTTACCGTGATACTGGTAGCATAGCTCGACGTCAACGAAGTGGACGGAGGAAAACAGCAACATCTGCAGAAATGGTTCTAAAAGTAAAGAAGCGACTTGATCGAAACCCGCTTCGCAGTTGTCGAAAAATGGCCCGTGAGCTGAACATATCGCAATATTCCATTCGGCAAAAATTGAAAAAAGCCATTGAAATTCCAAAAAGTGCAACAACTTACACCGCAGCAGAAAGAAAATAGACTCAAAAGAGCTAAAGAGTTGCTACGCTTGGCCAAAAGTGGTGAACTGCCGAAATTGGTTTTCTGCGATGAAAAGACATTCGTGGTGTAAACAAACAAAATGATCGTGTTTACTTGCCAAAGACGTCAGCTGAAAATGTGCACCTTCGGTTGACATCTAGAACTCAAGTACCGGCCATGGTGATGGTTAAGGGGGAGGGCGCCATAACAGCCGATGGTCGCTCTCCGCTCATACTAATCGAATAAATACCGAATATTATGACGAAAATATTCCAGAGATTGTATTTAAAGCCTTGGTCACGCAAACATTTTGGCCGCAGGCCTTGGACATTCCAAAAGGACTCAGCACGCGCCACCCAAGAATGTTTACAAAATGAGGTTCCTCGCTTCATTACCAGCGCACAATGACCGCCAAACTCTCCGGATACCAATCCGTTGGACTATTGTGTCTGGAGTGTTTGGGAAAGCAAGGTTGGCACTAAAAAATACCAAAGTGTCGATCACTTCAAGCAAGCGCGATTGGGCCAAAATACCGCAGAGCAACATTCGGGCAGCGTGTGGCGGTTTCTTTGGCTGTTTGAAGGCCATAATTCGTGCCAAAGATGAACAATTCGAACAAATCTAAGCTTATTCTAAAGTTTGATGCTATTTCCGACATTTTAACATTCATTCATTAAAATTTAAAAAAAAAAATAAAAATCATGGCTTTTGACTTTGTTCTATCTCACCCTGTAGTTATAATTCCGACAATAAAAGTAAGTTTAATTGTTAATCCTTTATTTCCCGGCCACTGGTAATGTAAAAGATAGTTGGGTAACATTACGGTGCGTACAGTTCCCAGCCTTAGTTATTTTTGTTCTCTTTTATTGGCCTCAACATTTTATTTTCCTTTTTTTCTCAAAAATGTGCCTGAAGCAGCAAAAGCCAATATGCAGCAATGGATAGTGCAGATTCACCAAATCTATGTTAGACCACCATTCATTTCCACATATGTCTGAATGTATGTATGTACATCATATCTATACAGTTCTAATAATGTTCAAAGTAAGCACAATATTCAAAAGTTTTCAATTCAACATTTTCAGGCAATGGCCTCAACATAAACAGAATGAGGCAAAAAAATACATACTTAGGTGTTTTGTTGTACATAAATGTACACAAAGTACATAGACATGGTACTATGAATTCATACAATTTCATATAACAAGCACACACACACACACTGACATACATATGTACATACAACATTCAACATTCTTTATTTAAGATATTGAACAATGCCAGCCAGCCAGTCAGCGTATTTTCAATGGGTAAAATCAACAGATCTTGGAAACATTGGATTTTTGTTTGTTTCTCTGTCATTTACTTTACGAAGTTTTTTTTATATGTTCCTCCCTCCCTACCTACCCAAAATGAGTAGTGATTATGAACGATGTACATATGTACGGTACAGATAAAATTACATATCGTTTTTGTTATGTAGACATTTGTTTGTGTGTCGACTTCAATTTGTGTCCATCCTCGATTTGGCAATACAAGAAAAACCTAATCACTTGACGTCAATCGTTCGTAATTTGTTTTTATTTTTTTGTTTTGATTGGGTTTTGTTGTTTTCACGTAGACCTCTTAAAAATATACAAACATACCAAAGAAATACATATGTACACACGGTGGGCATGTACAAGTCTATGTACATATATACATACATACATACATTCACTATCAAACTCACACATATTTAAAGACTCAGAGATAATTTTGTTTATTTTCCTTTGTTAGGCTGAGTTGTTTTTTTTTTATTTGTCTGGTTTTTTTTGTTATATTATCTAAATTGTTGTTAATTGCCAAACGTTGTGTCAAAGTTCCATTTTCATTTCCATCAACCAAAGACCCTGTTAAATAATAATAATAACACTCAGGACAACAAAATATTCTGCATTAATAAATTTTCACAAATACAAACAAATATGTTCGAACATACACTCATACATATATACGAGTTATTACGTATGTACATAAAAAGTTGATTGTTGCTAAAAATTGAAAAAAAAAAACACACACACAATCTAAACATTTTTGAACTTGAAATTTCAGAGATTGCAAATTGGCCCAAGGACGTAAAAAAAAAATAAAATAAAAGCGACCAAGAATATCTAAAAATAATTCAAATAAAATTAATTTAGATTTATAACGAATTTTGACAATCCGTAGTTCATTATAGATAAAATATTACGATAGGAGGTTTATACGTACATATATTTTAAAAAGTTGCATGAAATTTATATATGAGGGAGGCAGTGTCTAAAGATGTGGATGCCTATAGTCACTTAGAACCTGATTTATTTCTGATCGAAATTTTTACTATTTTTTTACAAAATTTATTTTTGATATCATGTATGGTGCTATTCAAAAGTCCCATTTCTTATAGGAGTATGTTGCCTACCCATTACAAGATAATTTAACTATGCACCTTTTGATTTACCTATCCTACTGGCACAGATCTTGTGATGTGTGTAATTTGGAGACAATCACATTTTATAGGAGCTATAATTATTAAAAATCCCAAAATCCTTGTGGAGGTACTTGATGGAGTGGAAATTTTGAAGAAAAAAAATATTTTACTACACAGTAAGTGTAATTTTTTTTTTTTCAAAATTTCGAACTGTTTTGAACGAGGTTCCAGAATGAGTGGACCGATATTGCCCATATCTGAACTCGATCTAAGTTTTATAATAATATTACGATGTACCAAGTTTGGACAAAATCGGATATTCCATCGAGAGTTATCGTGAGCACCAGCCAGAAAAACGAACGTACGGACAGACATCGCTACATCGACTTCAAATGTCCTGAAACAGAGCCAAGGAAACCTAGACTCAAAAATGTTATTTGAATGAGGTACGTGTTGATCGTATCAAATGATGTATATGGCTGAGGATATAATAAAGTGTATTGAAGTAAAATGTGTCAGCTTTTAGCGGTCAAAGCATAACTAAATATTTCGGGCAACATGGCCTTTTAAAAATACTGCGTTAGCAGATAGATAAGTAGAAACCTCATTATTTGGCAATGGTAGTCTTCGTCTTCGCTCCCACGGGAGCTAAACTTGCTCGCAAGCAGGATTGGTCAGGAGTGGGAGTTTTTTACGGAGACTACTCTTCACTCTTTTGTTTAGTGTGAAAGCGCTCCCAAGTCACTCCTGTTTGAAAAATTAGAGTGGATGTAGAATCGCTGAAAACAGGGCAATAGTTTTTCCTTAAAGTGAAAATGAGTTAAAAATATATTTTGTTTGCTGATTTGTGTGTGAAGAGGGCAAGTGTAGTAGAGGGGGAAAATCGACAAGAGTAGAATCATGCTCACTCCTATTCGAGCGACAGCGAAAAACTGAATTCCCTCATTTTTTCTACTTCTAGGGGCTCTTCTGCTCTAATTCGAATGAATTTCACACCTTGTTTAAATTCGAGCAAGTTTTTTCGGAGGTCTAGTTTTCGCTTATAGCAGTTCATTCCATTAAAGATCGTCATTACTATGGATCGCAGAATATTTCATGAAACTACGAACCCATCTCTAGGCATATCAGGGCAATTACTGCTAATATAGAGGTCTTGAACCAGCGCTGGGTCATTGAACAATCGCTAGGAGAGCCACCGTCAACAAAACGATCGTAGGCCTAATAAAATGCGGACATCTATTTGGCTTTCTGTTCGCATGCTATTTCAAGCAACAAAAACTGCCAAAAAATCTTCCGCATTTGAGTATGTATTGTACACACAAACACACACACACATGTACATCTGGTATACTCACTCGCATTATTAATTCGCATTTTTTTCCGCCTATTTCACTAAATAAAAGTTTTTATTATTTCGAAAAAAGAAACATTGTGTTTTTTTTGGTTTTGTTTGATGAAAAAGAACAAAGATATCCCCTGAAGCATGAATCAATTTATGAAATTTTAAAACATCGTTGCGGAATCGAAGATACTGGATCTGGTCGACAACCGTCCGCCGTTCAAGTGTGTGCTGGCTGTGATGATGGTAATGATGGCCTGATATCGAAACTGGTTTCAAACAAAGACCCAAAGCCAACATTGGGAAACTACAGCGGCTGCTGTTGCTGCTCCACAGCAATGCTTGCGTTATGCGGTCGGCCATGTAGGCTATGTATGTTACTTAGCAACGATGTTCGATGTTGAAATAAATATTTATTTATTTATTTTGCCAATAAAATACAGGAAATCCATCACTGAAATGAGTTCCACTTATTTGTTCGACAGGTAGACTTTTTATGTTTTCTTAAAATGTAGTCACTCTAAAAGAAGGGGAAATTGAAAAAGAAATAACGGTACTTCTTACCTGTTTCGGGTCGTCGTGTCTGGGGCAATTAAAAGAGCATTATCCTCAGCATAACTGTCCCTCATCAGTTGGGCAAATCAATGGTTTCAATCCAATATTTTAGAGCATTGTCACAGCTTCAACAGTCATCCAAACATCAAACTTGAAACAAATCTCCGTTTACGAAGTTTGAAACAAATCTTCAATCTCTTTTTTAAACGATTTGGGGGGATGGGGTGTGGGTGGGATTGTGAGCTTATTTTTTGGGGGGGGAGGGGGTCTCCAAGGATAGAAGGGATGAGGCGAAGGAATTGATTTTGTTAAATGCTTTCTTTTGTTTGTTTATTTAATGAAATTCAGCCAAGTTTTGAACGAAATGTCAATGGGCGGATGTTTCATTGTCTTCTCTTTCAACATTTGTGTTCTTCTCATCAACGAAATTCATTTGTTTTCGTATTTTTTGTTTTTCTATTTTCAAATTTTTATCCAAAGGATTGGTTCGATGACAAAATGTTTTTGTTGGTTTGTACATCATCTCTGTCTCTCTTTTTCGCAATATGTAGGTATGTATGTTGTATCAATTAATGTATGCATGTAAGAATGTAGTAAGTCGTAGTACAGCAAATGTGAGTATTAAGTTTAAGAGTAGTAGGGATAGAGTTTTGTTGTTTTTTTTTTTATTCAAAGGTGGGTCTTTTGTTGTTGTTCTTGTTGCTTACTATTTTCATTAATAGGACTTTTGTGTGGTGTATTTTAGTTTTGCTGTTGCTTATTTCGTTCATACCTTTGCATTAGTTATAATTATTCTCATTTTTTCTTCATTTGAATTGAATTATTATTATTTGCATTTGTATTTTATTGAATTTATTTGTTTTAATTATTATTATTTTCTTGTTTGGTACTTTGTGTTCATCATCTTGTTGGTTTTTTTTTTCTTTTTGTGTGTTTTGTTTTTGGTTTGTTTGTTTAAAAATACTTAAGGCATTTTATATGTAACTTGATTTTCGTTTTCACTTATGTTTGTAGGAAGGGCATAAGAAGGATTATTCAGTGTTCATTTTGTTTCTTTCGTTTGAGTTGAATTCAGTTTGTCCTACTCTCTCTCTCTCTCTCTTGTTTCTCTTCATTAAAATGTTCATGGGGTCGAGCCAAAGAGAGTACATTAAAGTTTTGCTGTGAGATGCAAGAGCGGTAGTTAATGTCTATCATTGTTTTATAAAATCAAAATGCAAAGATCTGGGAGAGGGAAGGGGGACTATAAAATAGAAAGTCTTCGGAACAAAAGTTATTTAAAATTTCAAATATTTATAATTATGTATTTCTTGCCTTATGCTGTGTTGCTGGGCCTTTTGCTCCAAGGGGTTTCTATTTCTCTTCTTAGGTTCTCTTTAAGATGCTACATTGCCTAAATTCTAAGTTCCACAATTATTGTTAGTTCAAAAAAAGACTATAGTTTTTAATTGGAACGATATCTGACATCACGGAAACCTTCCATAAAAATTATAAGGTGTCACTTTGCATATATGGGTGCCGCTTATTATAAGTTCAAATCCCAAGAATGGTATGTGAGAGCGGAAATGTTGTAGCTCTCTGAGCATCTCCAAACCATGAGCCAGCACATGAGTTCGCAAAAGACAACATTTAAGAGAAAATTAATAATCTGTTCTCCTTTATATTCTGATATTTTTTAATTCTTTTTAAATATGAAGTTGATCCAAAAGTATTACTGAAGGTAAAAATTAACAAAAAAGGAAATAAATAACGTTTCAACACTGACTTATTGATTCTTTCTTAAAGCAAAGAGAAATTGGCTGGTGAGCGGGCTTTTGTCCTTCTTGAGCAGGGCTAATGTGGACTGACTTTTTGCAAATTCCACCCAAGACGAGCGATTTTCTTGTAGTTTATATACTCCACAATTTAATGTTGTTTAATTATTCCGCTCGTAGTTCATCAAAATAATAATTTTAGATCCTATGAAGTTTAAAAATCTAAGGAGATTTGCTCATGTTCATTTGTAGTAATTATTCTAGCTTTTAAGGGAAACTAGTTGGCTAAAATTTGCCTCAAGACCATATTATGCCTCAAAACCGTATTTTCCAACGGGGTTACTTATTACTTTTGGATTTTGATGTTGAGTATGTCAACTTTGTACAAAAATGTGAATCTATTTATTTTTTGTATAGCCCCTTATTTTGGGAGATTAAGAGATATTTTATTATTCAAAATTGTTAATCTGAAAACCGTTTCCTCTCTCGGGGAGGAGCATATCAAACGTTCGATCTGGCCGAAGTACTATTTTATTTGAACATTTCTGATAAAAATAATAGTCATTTTTCAAAAACTATTGCCGATATCTGGACCATACAATATGTTTGCATGTGGCACAATGTAGAATGTTACCACAGGCATTCTCTCGAAACTTCCGAATGTCACATCTTTCTTTACAAATTTTTGGCCTGCTGATTCCTTTAGTGCAATGGACCTTATAGCACCGTCACATAGATTAGGTTAATTAGCGCATTAAGTTTGATTTTATCCAAATTACATATGATTAAAAGCATTTCCATAGTTTGCACTAAAACATGGAGGTATTCAAAACTTTTCGAATTTTTCTCCTCTTGATTTTTTTAATAATGGTTGAATTTTCAAGAGATTTGAAATACAAGTTGGAGTTTTCCCCTTTTAATAATGGATGAATACTCAAGTTTTGCACATATTTCTATATTACCCCCACATATTATATCTTATATACGGATATATATGGCTTTCCACACATAAAAATTCTTAATTTGTCAAATTTTCTTTTATGCTTGGTCTTGGAGAGTTTCCTCATAAGGTCCCATTCTAGGTGCTTGAAGAAAATATCAAAAAGTAATTCCGGCAAGCATGCAAACAGATATCAATATTTTACCCGATCACTTTCTAATAGGGTATCATTCAAAACTGAATTGTGGAACTTAGAATATAGCAATATTTACATCATGAAAATCGAACAGATTTTTTTCTTTTGAAGGAAAATAATAAATAATTTCTTTTTTTTATATATATATATATATTGATTAGCTCTTGTGTGTTTCTGGACTTTGAGCTACATTTAAATGAATTTATAGATGAGATTGACATTGTCACTTAAATCTAGAGTTGTTATAAAATCTTGAATTTCTTCAGATGAGTACGAAATTTATATTTAGGTTTTTTTGTTGTTTTGTTTTTGGTTTTTTTCTTTTTCTAATTCATCACATTTAAGATTGATTTTCTGTTTGTTTTTTGTTTTTCTATTAAGGTATGATATTTTCTTTCTTCGAAGACATTAAACTAATAATATTTTTGTGTTTACTTTACTCAAGTTAAGTTATTTTTAAATTTGTTGCTTGTTTTTTTTTCATTTTGAAAATAAAAAAATTATAAAATATTTGTTTTTGTTTTTGGTTTTTTTTTTTCTTTTAGATGATTTTTTATTTTGTTTTGTTAATTTCGATAAGTTGTTGTTTTTCACTTTAATATGTTTGTTGTTTCATGCGAGATTGATTATAAACATGCTTTCAATGTTCTTATGATTATATATATATATTTCTTTTTTATTTATTTGTGTCATATTATATAGATAATGTTTTTGTTTTTCTCTCATATTATTTTCATTTTTTTATATTTAGTTTTTTCAAATTGGTTTCTAAGTTTTCTGTTCTTTGACATATTTATGTGTTTTTTGTATTTAATTCATAATAATGGCACACCAAACGCACATAATTCGTCTTTTTCTTTCATTATTCATTGTATATAGGTTTAAATTAAAGTTTTACAATCATTTAGAATTTGGAGGAAACAAAAAGAAAATAATGCAAAATTGTTGAAATTGACAGAAAACTGTTTCAGTTATCTATGGGAAAACCCGGGTTAATGCCAAAACAGACACATTTACAAAAATGAAATCTGTGTTGCATTTTATTCGATTCAATTCTATTAGGATCATCCATCACAGTTTTTGCAATAGTACAGCCCCATTTCATTATTTAATTCCATTATTTTCTTGGTACACGAAAGTTGGGCATAACCCAAGTTTTCCCCACAAAGAAAACAACCCAACAAACAGTTGTTGTATTCACGCACTTGACACAGAAATGCACATCTACGTTCCGCTCAAAAAAAAAAAAAAAAAAAAAAAACTATTGGGAATCTGTTCCAAAAAATTTGCTCAAACATGTTTTGTAAGGTACTCATAACTATTCAATCATGGGAAACTGGGATGTGACGTCCATATTTAACGAATTCCAAGACAATTCTTCTCTACACTACTATAAGGCATATCGTCCATCATATTCGAATAAATCGTGTGATTTGAAATTCAGTTTGAAATACTTGTGATTTTCTTCCATTCGTATGCGGTTTTGGAAGGACTACTTACTTGTGTAATGACTACTTACTTGTGTAATGACATATCCCCGGAGTATATTCGGAGCTGTATTTTACTTTCTCTTTTGTTGTTGTTGTTTGGATGCATTGATAATTGTTTGTATTATTAAATAATTTTAGATTTTTCTTCACAACCATATCATAATAATAATTTTGTTATTGACAAATTATGCCGAACGAAATGTTACGACGATGTGTTTTTCAAATCAAATCAAACAATTTTGCACTATTTTTTGTTAAATGTGTTTTTCGAGACAACTTTCAAAGGGGGGCGTGGAGGCTTACATACATCGTTGTGTATGTATGAATGATAATATGGTGGTATTTTATAATCTATTGATCCTTTATATATTGTATTAATGTAGTAAGTTTTGTTAAAAAAATTGGTTGTTCTTTTTTTTTGGATTTTAAATTTAGATAAAATTACATTTCTACTTTAGAGGGTTTTTTCATTTTAGTATTTTTTTCTCAGATGTTTTTGTTGTTGTTATAACCATTTTAATAGCAATTGCATTCTTTAATCATCCACTGGTATTTATACCAGTATTTTCCGTCATACACATTGTACTGGATTATGTAGTTGAATATACATACATACATATATTAAAATCATTTGTTACAATTTTACATCCAAATATTTCATCATTTCAGTTGGAAAAAGCCATGCCAAAAATCACAAAAATTAGCTTGTTTTTCTAAACATTTCTCTTTTATATTTGAATTTTAATTTCCAAATGAAATATCTTGATGCGGTTTTAATTTCTTTGGTTGGTAGTTTAAGTAGTGGCATGTTTGTGTTTTCACTAAATTTGTACAATCGAATAATGTGACGGCAGCGAAAGCATACTTCTTAGGCAGACTTGGTTTGGTTAGGGTTTTGGCATGTTTTGGTAGTTGTCCTGCCTTCTGGGATTGTGTTCGTTTGACTGTGTTTATTTTTGTAGGTGGTTTGGTGAAGTGCAGCAGATCCCCCTGCATGATCAAAACTACAGTGAGTTATGACGACTGTTTTTTTTTTTTTTTTGACGTTTTTATTTGAGGCAATTATTTCTTTTTTAAATACAAAAATCACAGAGACTTGATTATGAGGTGGTTTACCTCCCAAGGAATTTTCTTTTTTAGATGTTTTCATGTTCCATTTGCATTGTAAAACTTTGTTCTTTTCAAACTAACAAAAAAATCGCTACGATTCTCTAGCATTTTTTTTCTTCTATATAACTAAAGACCATATCCATACACAATACTCTCTAGTTTTATTGTATTCCGTTTCTTTATTATCATAGTTCTACATATATTGTGTATATATATGTATGTAAGTCTAAGCAGTATTTACTTTTAGTTGGTGTTTAATAAAGCAAAAAATCTCATGATTGATTTCCCTAAGAACGACAAAGACTTTTGTTAAAATACACTTTTTTATAATATCAGCAGTTGATTTGTTTTGTTTTTTTTTATAGGTATTCAAGCCCACGAAACCTTTCTTGTCATTTTGATGCACGGAAGATCTTCTGAAACTACACCGGAAATAGTAAATTAGTTTTAAAAAAATAATAACCAAAACCATTTTGCCAAGAGCCGCTCTCCTTTGAGTTTCACCATAATATGCACTTCATTTTGTTGAAATTTATGAAATTTACTTTTGGTATAAAATGTAAAAAATTATCACAAAATAAAATTAACATTCTAAATGTTTGTTTTCCACTTGTGTTAGGATGCCAAATTCAGGCTATGCCAACATTTCAAAATGTATGAAAAAACCAACTAAATGTCAACGACTGCAAACTTAAATTTGTGCTAGCGATAAAGTACAAGTGTGTTTAGAATTATAGCAATGATTTCCATTTTGTGACACACACCATCATAGATATCGACCAGGGTTACAAATCATTAAATTAGTCACTGTGGCTAGCCTCCAAGCAATTTTAAGCATATTTATAGAAAAAAACAGATATTCAATTGTGTAATTTTAACAAAAAGTTATAACGAAATAATAAGATAATTGATAAGATCTCCAATTCTGGAGGCGCAACTTGTTGATCCGAACAGAACCATTTATTTGAATTGAAATACAGTTTTCGGTTTTGGTTCAAAAGTTTTCTTAGACAATAGTTTGGTTCACGGTTCGGTTCTTTTTCAGAAATAGAGGTTCGGTTCAGAACTGGTTTGCAGCCCTGGTGGTATCAAATTATGTTGCAACCAAAACTATCTGTTAGCACAAATAATTATTCTTTTAAAGAAACCCAGTCGCCACTAGACGTCGAACATACTCTCATCATTGTCGAACAACTAATGCAATTTTAATTATTTTTTTCAATGTTATGACTAGTATTTTTTTCCTGTGCTAAACTTTCCAACACCGGTGTTGGCCACACATTTTTGGCAGGCGATTGGTCACACATTTTTGGCAGGCGTTTGGGTTTTTCTTATTCTCTGTTTGTCTTGAAGAGGCAAAATAATACAACTAAACGAAAAAACCAAAATGTCTGACGATGACCTCCTCCATGTTGTTGTGGCATTGCTGTTTTGTAGTGGAAAATGAGTTACCGTCGTTAGCAGCCAAAAAATACCCAAACCTGCGTATAGACAGATAGGTATCTAGACCTAAAACAAGAGCTTCGAAAACAAACAAAAAAAGAAAGAAAGAAAAACAAATTGGGGTTTTTTGGTTTGATTGAGTACAGACCTTCACAAAAGGTCTGCACCACAAGTATTTATTTAAAAAAATTTAATTTTTTCCTGTCTATTTTTGTTGTTTTTAATTTTCTTTTTTTTTTTCATCAAATGTTTAATATTCGAATAATGTAGGTATAATGATATTGTTTTTGTTTGGGGGGAGGGGGTTTTTCTTTTTGTTTAATTACTTTCTGATACTTAATATTGTTCTGGATTGGGATATACAAAGGGAGGGAGTGGACCGTGTGATTTTAGAATACGTACATAGAGTTTTGTTTTACAATTTTTTTGTTATTCCATTGTATACCTATAAAATATAGTATGCAATAAAATGGGTTTTTTGCTTTGTTTTCTAGTTTTAATTTTCACATTATGTGGTTTTCATTGTAAATAATCGTTTTCCAAATGTCTTCGTTAAAAATAAAGAAATACACTTTACAATTCGGACTTAGTTTTTTGATTATAATGAGTGCGGTATGTATGTGTGTGTGTGTTTTGTAAAAACAAAAATAAATCACAAACAGAATGATTAAAATTATTGCAGAGATTGATTCTTTTTATTATTGATTTCTTTATCAAACAATTTTCAATTGCATTCATCAATTGGAGGGTGGTTGGTGGCTTGGGGTACAAGGAGGCTTAGTTTGTTGTTTTACGTTAATACACATGGTGTTCGTTCATCCATTTTGTTATTATCACACATAATTGCATATTTTCTTTAATTTTAACAACTTAAGAATGGATACAAAGAAGAAAAGGAAACCTAAATCCAAAGCTAAACAACACCAACAGATGACACAACAAGTTAAGTGTGGCTTATTATTTTATAAATGCAAATGGGAAAATATTCACTTTTTATGCAGCTCATAGAGAATTCTCATTGTTGTACGTTGTACGACTGCCGGCGGAAATAACTTTGGATTCAAGCTCTTCTTTTCTTTGGGCTTTTGGTTTTGTTTAATGTTGGAAGTACATGTTTTGTTTAAAAAAAAAATAATAATAAAATAAAAAGAAACTAAAAATTAAACTCAATGGTATTTGTTGTCGCTTGATTTCTTCTTCCGGCTGTAATGCCAGAGGAAGATGATTTAGTATTCGAGCATATTTGTTCAATAATACACTCAAACATATACAATTTTTGGGTTTGTAAAATTATTTATGCCTTAAGAAAAGGGAAATTATGTTTTTTCATTTTTCTTTTACTTTTTATTTTACATTTCACCAATTTATTTTATTAAAGAACTCTTAGAGTTCAATTAACAGGTTTTTGGACATTTCCTAGTTTTTCTTTTTTTTTTGAAAATTTACCTCTTCTTAATGGCATAGATAATTTTCGACGACCTAAAGCACACTTTAGATTCGGGGAGGTGGTAATTTGTGTTTCATAGAAGTAAGCAGTGTTGTGTTTCTTTTCTTAAAGTTTTCCGGTCTTGTTTAAAACCTTACGAAAAATGGGTCATACACTTTTGTAGTACTAATTTATAATTATAGCATATATCTGTGTGTGTGTGTATTTAAGTCTTTGTTAAAGCTTGATTTCAATTTCGTTATAAAATAATATTAAAAAAATAGAAATAGTAAAAGAAAAATAAAAGCTGTTCTTTAGGGATTTTGAAAATTTACTTTAAGATGCCGAAATATAAATGGGATAGGAGGAAGAAAGAACTAGTATTAGAAATATATTGCATTCGAACAAAATTTACAAAAAAAAAAAAGGATATTGGGGCAGCAGAATCGTACTAAAAACACAGCAAGCCTGCAGATACGATCTTGTGTTTTATTACTTTATCTCTTAAGAAAAAGATTTCCTTTTATAGAATTTTGTACTTTTGGTGTTTAAGAGTAATAATTTGTTTTTATGTTTTTTATTTTTTTTTTTTTTTTTTTGTTTTTTAATAATTATTATTAATATTCAACACAAGATCCTACGAGGAGGCTTGGAGTCTGTGTTGTTCTATTTTTTGTTTTTTGGAATAAAAGTTAAAATATTTATATATACGATTTCTTTGAACATATAAAGTTAAAAAATAGGAGAGTTTTATATAGTATTGTAGACGACAAGAGAAACTTAAAATAAAAATGCAAAATTCTTTGTTTTTCTTTTTGTTTTTTGAAAATTTGTGATAGAGCACTGCTCCTCACAGTTTAAGATTGCATACAAATATCACGTTTTAATAATTTCATTTAAAATAGGGACTTTGGGGTCGGTTGGTAGGGGTTTGAAAAAAGGGAGGAGGGGGAGACAAAAAAAAAACTTTAAAATGTACAAAAATGGCAATTAAAAACCAACAACACTTAAGAAACTAAACAATTTCGATTTTTTGTTTTTCTTTTTAATTTGTACAAAACGAAGTGCATTTTGTTTTTGGCTCGCATTTTGTGTTTTTGTTTTTAAATCGATTGATGGGTGGGGGTCTCTTCTTGAATGGACGATTTGATGAGACACATGTCAAGCCGCCCTAGATAAGTGTTAGCATTAAAACTGCTCAATAATTACAATAATACTATGGCAACCGGACACATGTCACACTTCCACCACCCATTCTCCTCGGTTACATTTCTGGGCTTCTAACATAATCACATTTTTTGGTTTGGCAACAGCAGAAGGAAATTTCTTCCTTTCTTCTCTTCTCTTAGACATCATTATTGTGCAGATTTCCATGTTGTTTTCTTGTTTTCTTTTCACATACATATCTTATCGTTGTAGTATTTTAGGATAGTAATATAAACATTTTGCTTTCAGTGTGTTTCTACGTGATTTTAATTAATAATTTATATTAATATTAAATGCTAACAAAAAACAAGGTACTGGGTTAAAGTTTTTGTGGTTTTCTTTGTTGTTTTTGTTTTCTTCTTTTGTTTATACGAGAATCAAGAAATTACACAAGTCATTCAACATTATAATATTTATACATACAGATACAGATAGATAATAGGTCTAGTGGGGCGGGGGGGAGTTACATAGTATACAACACAGTGGGACATGGGCAAGTTTTCATTATTGTTTGGGGGAGGGGAGGGGGGTTTGTTGGGGTAAGGGAAAGGAGAGGTTTGGGATAAAAATCTTAAATATAAGTTATGTATATACGTATATTACCACATCATTCAATCAAAATACAAATAATTTAAATGTAAATGTATATAGTTACAGTATTAAAATAAATACTTTTAGTTGCTCTTCTTCTTCTTCTTCGTGTTTCCTTTCATTTAGTCAACTATTCGGACATAATCTTATTGAGGTTGCCACAAAGTGTGGCAATCTTAAGACAATAGGAATTCTCAATGTTGAATTGATTATTGTTTCAAGGTTGCGTCTTATTCGAAGAAAAACAAAAGAAATAAGTGGAGAAAATAGTAAAAGAGAGAATATATATATAAATATACAAAATTACATTATATCTCTAATTACACAAGGCAAAAGGGAGATCGTTTTTAAAACGACCACCCCCTTGCCCTTTACCTTAAAAAAGTGATCACTTAACAAATGCCCCATCTCTGCAATAGAGACTCACTCTTGCAATTACACGTTTTTATTATACACTAAAATCGAACACAAACTGGAAAAAGAAATCAAAAAACGTTCTCCATTGCAAATAGAGGTAATTGTTGTACACGCTGTTTTTGGTAGTTTAAATTTACAAAAAAAAAGACAATAGATATATATATATATATTATAAAATAAAAAAGGAGACTTTCAAGGGGAGAGGGGAAAGGGTTGGTGGCTGGGTGGGAGGGGAGTTGGGAGGTGAGTTGTGGAGACTTGTATAAAAAAGTAGTATACTATATAAATAAATACATGATATGACTGATTGTAGACCGAATTTCCCTACAATTTTCTTAATATTGCAAAACAAAGTTGTAGTTCTTGGTATGAGGAATGTTGTACACAGACGACACTGCGTCCCCGAGGTAACCATACACCGGACACCTAAAGTCGCAAGTGCCGTTCATCCATCCATTCATTCATTCCCAAAGCTACAACGAAAGTATTTTGTTTTCCACTTCACGTGAATACATACAAATAAATAAAATTATGATTTCCAAAAATAAAAACAAATGTTTGGAAGAGTTTGTTCTGTAAGATACATACATACATACATGCATTACATACATAAGAGTAAGAGTAGCAAGCATTCTCCTCATGTGGTGTTTAACTGGATGAAAACTAATCTGCTAATACAATAAATGACTGCTGCTGCTGCTGATGTTGTTGTAAGGTTTTGTTCTGCTAATGCGCGGTTCCGGCTCTAACTCCAAATTTAAAAGTTCCGCTACTTCGATGAGCTGTAGCCAGGAATCTTTGGGAGTAAGTTGGGTAGGTTTGGCAGGGCAATTTGCATTGCATTGATTCACGGCCAATGCGAATTGAGATTACCGAACTACGAGGACGGCATTCCGACTGCATTGATTTGCGACAATGTAGTGCTGATTGGCCATTTGTAGGCAACGTTTCGGTTGCTTTTGCTTGTTGGTCCGTTCAGACACCTTGACCCCGTCGTCCTGCGCCAACATCACAGTGGTAGTTGTAGCGAAACAAGCTAACAAACAGGTATGTCCAAATAATTTACACACTTCAGGCTCAAGTCTTTACTGTTTTGTTACTTGGAAATATTATTATTATTGTTGTTGTTGTTATATAAGTTCATTAGTTTGTTGCTGGTTTTTCTTTTTGTGGAGCTTTGGTGGGCTAATTTAAATGTCTATAGGTAATGATTATTCAATGGGCATGTTTTTCATTATTTTAAACAAAAAGAAACACGACAAATCCTGATGTTTAGCCTGCGCATTGTTGTTTTTTAGAGCCGATGCTTTGTGTTTCAGTCACTTGTTTGTTTGTTTTTTAAACAAACACAAGGCCTTTTGCTTTCTAGTTTCTATTTATAATTTATTATCCGAAATCACATTGTGCACATGGTGCACCACTTGTGTAGATTTTAAAGTTTTTTTCTTTAGTTGTGGTTGTGGTATTTATTTTAAATAAAATTATTAAATTGTTCACAGTTTTTTAGTTGGTTGTCATTCAGTGTTGTTGCGGTTGTTTTGTTATTATTTGTATTGAGAATTTTGCATTGTTGGCAATTGTATTTTTGTTTTGTGTTTTGACTTAGCGTAAAACGAAAGTTGGATGTCCGTTCTGTCTGTACTTTTGTTTGTTGTTTTGTTCATTATCTGTTTGGGATTGTTTGTTATTCAATAATTTAGTTCTTGATATTGTTTTGTTTTAAAGTGTGACTTTGTAATATTCTTGAGATCACAAACTGTTTTTGTTGTTCACGACATGAGGGGGAGAGTTTGTTTTATGAAATTTTAATTATTTATTTATTTATTTTTTTTTTTGGATTTTTCTTTCGTCTTCTATTCTGGCTGGCTATTGGTTGTGGGCTGTAGTTGTTGGTTGGGTTTTATTGGCAAAAGATTTGTGTGATGATGATGATGATGATGGGGATCGTGGCCGCAGGTGGGCGGTTATGATTGCACGTTGAGCAACAATTTCAAATTGTGCGTATCAAAGTCGTCGAGAAGATTGCGCTTCGACGATTTGACAACGTGGCCGCCATAGGTGTGCGCATCGACGGCATGGGTTGCATTGGAGTGATGGAGATGGTGGTGGCTGCTGTTGTGATGGTGATGGTTGTGTGAGCGAACCGCCGCGCTCAGCACACTTTGGAGGCCGGGACCAGCACTGCTGTCGACCTTGTCTTCGCTTTTGCTCAATGTCCAGTGCTCGGGGGGTTTAGGCAACGCCGTGGGGGCCGGAGCATCGAAGCACTTGCTGCCAGCGAAGTGCGTCAAGGCGGTGGGTATGAGTGGATGAGTGGGTGAGATCTTGCCACCGACACACAACAATGGACTCGAGTGCTTCGAACGCGATTTGCGGGCCGAGTTGGGGTTACTGCCTATGGAAATGGGCGAAGAGGAACTAGCGCCGCCACCCAAAATCGCGGCTGGGGACTGACGTGTAACTTGTCCTCCCTGAGGCGAACGTTGACCATCACGGTGTTTTTGGCCGCTGCCGCCGCCACCGCTATAGCGTTTACTGCCGCTGTTGTTGTTGTTGAAAAAGCTATTACCATCGTTGTTGGCATTACTGCTGTTGTTATGCTGAGGCGAGCGCCTCTGTTGCTGTTGCTGCTGCCAGTTACGCTGCTGCTGTTTGCGCGCAGAAGCAAAATAACTGCCACTGCCATTACCCGAGGAGGAACCCAACGAAGATACACCGGAACTGCTGCTGCAATTGGAGCTGGTCGAAATGGCCGATGACATGGGGCATCCTGGAGGCGAACAGCTGAGCTGGTGATATTGCTGCTGCTGGTGCTGGTAATGGGGATGGTTGTAGTAGTTTGTACTGCTAGCAATACTGTTGGAATGTGCACTTAGGGGTGGTGTTGATGGTGGTGAAATATTACTGCCTCCTCCACCATGCGGCACTTTTTTCGAGCGCTGTTGCTGTATCGTCGCCGCTGCGGTTGCTGCTGCTGCTGTTGTCATTTTCAGATTCTTACTAACGCTATTGTGCGAGTATGTCATAGTACAATTGTTGTAGTTGTAATTTCCTCTGGTCGCTTGGACTCAATTATACTGTTGATGATGATGATGCTGCTGCTACTTGATTCGGTTGGTTATTGTTGTTTTCCTTTTCTTTTTTTTCTCTTCCAATCGCAATCTGTATGTATGTTGCTTGGTTGGTTGGCTGCAGTTGCTACTATTTCTTGAGTAATTTCTTGATTTTGTTTGTTGTTTATGCTTAGGTTTTGTTTTGTTTGTTAAATTAATGCTTAAGGTTTAAATATCACACACAATAAAATCAACGCTTATTTAAAATATAAATGGGCATTCTTTAACGTCTCTTCGAGTCAAAATTTCTGCACTGACAGCTGTTGTTGTCGATCGGTATCCAGCACTTTTTAACGGCTGTCTCAGCTGCTGTTGCTTTTTCTGCTGCCCTTGTACTTCTTCTACGTCTTCTTCTTCTTCGTCTCGTCGTCGTCTCTAGAGCCTTTTGCTGCGCCCTCTACCTCCCTTCTTCGTTCCTCACGCTCTCTCGCTCTATCTCCTTACACAATATTTACAATATTATTTATATATAAATTCTTCTTTATATATTATTATTATTATTATTTATATATGTTTGTTTGTTTGTGTATTGTATTATATGTAGGTAGTATAAATTATTATTTTATTATACTCTTTACGTTTAAAATTAATTAATCAGTCTGTTGATTTATCTTTTTGAATTTCCTTCTTATTCAATATGTTTGCAGAGTCAACGCTTCTTCTTTTTCAGACTTCGTCTCCTTCCGACCGGAATTCGGATCGCTTCTATCTCTTTTCCTTCACTTTTGCTGGCTTTAAGGAGGGAAGGGTTTTGTTAGATGTTAGCGTCTCGTTAACCTCTTTATGGCTTAACGTCATAGATTTATTCTTCTTCTTTAAATCTTATCTATCTTCTTCTGCTTCCTGATGGTACTTGATGCCGTTGCTCTCTACTAATGTGTATTTATTTGTGGTCCTATATAGAGTTAATAATGTAGCGCGTTCGACGAGTTTCAAGCAATGCCAAAAAAAGAAGAACAAAAAGAAAGAAAAACAAATACTTAGTAAATGAGGGTAAAACATAATTACAAAATGTAGGTATTTACACAAATACAAATAGGTATAGTATATATATAAGGGTTTCCCTACACACAAAAAATTATAATAATAATAAAAATAATGATTTAATGTAGTAGTTGTGGTATTATTAACGCTGTGCTTGGGGATGTACAATAAAAAAGAAATAATAAAAGCAAAAATAGTATTCAGGTTATTGGAATAATTATTACATACACATCAAATCAATATTTCATTCAGAATTTTAATAATTGTACCTATAGATTTTCTAGCGTTTACACTTGTTGCTATTCCAAATATGAACAAACATTTGTTTAACTAAACTAGATTAAAGTATAATTTTAAGCTAAAGTAGAATACATCATTGATGAAAGTTACGACCCATCATTTCAGCAGTACCACAAAAAGGCATTCTCCTGTTTATTTCTTAGTGATAGTTGTAACAAATTGCTAGTCTTATAAATGAGAGCGGGTCGGGCGTGCAATGTCAATGGAAAATTTACTCAGTAAAAATTTGCAGGTTTGACCAACCATTTTTTTTATCAGACAATATATAATTTATACATTTTTATGTTTTCTAATGATAAACATTCAACATTGAATTATATAAATATGACTAAAAAATTGCGATTCCAAATCGGATTTTTCGACAAATTTTGAAGTACTTATAACGCTTTCACTGGGAGAAAGAACTGTTTGAATAAAAGTCTAAAATTTCAAGAAACGCACATAAAAATAGAAAAATATGATAATTGATCACAATCAATCACATAGACAAATAGTGAGTGGCCATAAAACTTGACTACCAGACGTTTTCAATTCAATAATTTCGAAACAACTCTAGTTTAGTAAAAACTCTTCGATTTTTTCGAAAATTTTTCCTGAGGTAGGAGGTATTTTTACCCTGATTCCGGGAAATTATTTTTTTCTTGGGTACGGACGGGTACCCCAGATTTTTGACCCCAAAGTCCGGGTATAGGTATCGTTTGAAAGCTATCCAACAAGTAGTCACATGATGGGTTGGGAAATTATAGTTAAATTATCGATTTTTTGGACACGGATTTTTTATAAAACCCCCAAAAAGCCGAAGAAGGCCCAAAATTGGTGCCAAATTTTAGCTGACACTCTTTTCTTGCCAAAATGCTACAGTTTGCCCTAATTTATTTTTGCTATCAGGGATCTGGTTAAAAATAACTACCACTGGAAAAAATTGAAGAGTTTTTACTAAACTAGAGTTAAGCCGCCGTTTCGGCCGTCGGAATTATATTTGACATTTTTTCAAATTCAAGGAAAACTAGAAATTAAAAAAAAAATACAAATAGTCCACCACACATATTTATGTATGTATTTTATTGTCAACTAAGTTGTCTATACCGAACACAAAAATTGTAGATTCTAAAACATTTGCCAAAAATATGGAACTTTTTTAAGGGAGATATTTGTAGCCACAACTTATTGCCGTCAAAAGAAAAAAACTGTGAACCTTAAAAGAAAATTGTAACAAATATACACAAGAGACAAAAACTGGTCTTGCACAAACAAATCAAGCAAAATGTTTTTTCCTACGTCTTTTCGTACGATGGCAATACAGAAAGAAAAACAATGCGGCCACCCCGCCGCCACAACAAATATGGGTATCTGAAATTCGACAACGTAGCCACCATTTGTGCCTTGTTTTGAGCCAGAGAGCGTCGTCGTCGTTGTATACGCTGTTTTTAGTTCCCCCATGTTCGTGTGAATATGTGTGTGCGTGTGTTTGTGTGTATGTGTGCAGCAATACATTCTCAAAATGCTACGTTGCCAGTTTTACTGCTGATATACTGAAAACGTGATTTCAACTGAATTTCTTAATGGTTTAATGGTGGTGTGCAAATAAAAACTTGTAGGAAACATATTTTTCACAACCCTACCACCACCACCAACAGCAGCAGGCAGCTGTAATTTTTGTATTTTGTATTGGCTTTTTATTTTTGTTTTTCAAATCAAAAACTTAGGTGATATACACTTTGTACCATGTGAACAATTATAGAGGAATGGAAGAATATGCCGTTGACGGACTTACTTGGAACTTTGTAAACCATTTAGCTTCCCAGTCGTTGTTTTTAGTTTGGTGGTGGTTTGAAGTTTTTAATCAATTTTTTTTTTTCTTAATTTTTTAATTTCTTTTGCCAAGTTCGCTATATATCGTCGTTTATCGAAACAAACACTTGCTATCTCTTTCTCTCTTGTAAATTTGTAACAAATTCTCAGAGCAGAGCAAAGTAAGATGACTATAGCGCTTGTTGTTGCTGTTGTGTCGTGTCGAATTAAGAAAAAATTAAAGAAATCACCTTCGACGTTACGTAGAGGGAAATTTTTCGAATATCACAAAAAATTTACGAAACTTGAGGGAATTTTCTTAAAAAATTGTTACAAAGTGTTTATCCCGCACTCGACACGAAAAGATGTGTAAATTTGTATTTTTTTCTTGCTTTGCGTTTGCTTTTTGTTGGTATTATTACACACACACATACACTTCGGAAATGTTGGGTCTATTATTTTCTTCTGATTTGGTGCATAGAAATTGTTTCTCAACCTCAATTCTGTTGTATTTGGAGGTACCGAACAACAATAAAATCACACTGAATTTCTGTTGAAGCGAAATAAGTATTGCATTAATAATGATTGCTGTCAATATTGCATATATATTTGTATGTATATTTTGATTTGTACAACACACGCACGCACACACTGGAAATGATTGGATTTCAGTGCTCACGCCAGCCGAGGTTGGTCAATTTTAATGGAGTTTGGCGGTGGACTGCTGGGTCCCAGAATTTATTTTCGGTTGGCCAACACCTCGGTCGGAACACTACTTGGATACACACAGTCGTCGAAATGTTTTATCGAAAATATTTTCAACGCCTGTTTCCAGTCGATTTAGCACGAATTTTATGCCGTTTATTGGCCAAGTTTTTTTCAGCTGAACTTAAGATTGTTAATGAATTTTTTCATGGATTCGAAAGCTTCACTCGTTGTACTATTTTTGCTTTTATTTTCTTTTTATGGATACATACGCACACGCACAGACATATATGCATATACTAAAAATATCTTTCTGCTATGGAGATGATGGGCACAAACATATGAATGTGACTTGGCGTTGTTGATGGATTGAATTTGATTTGCTTGTTATCACTTATTAAAAATTACATTTAATTGATAATAACTATAACAGATCACTATTTACTTGAATTCAAATTTGCTTTTTTTTGGATTTTCTTTAATTTTTTTTTTATATTTTTGTTGTGTGTATAATGCGTGTGAACGCCTTTTCCGAACCTCTTACATGACTCTTCGATCGAATAATAAAAACGAAGTGAAAATGTAATTTTTATTTAGGGTGAAAAATCATTCGATGGCATACGACGACGTCTACCGATATATACCGATAATCGATAAATCGATAGGCTACAGCTATTATTAAGGAGGTTCGCATTAGGAGACTCCGTTGGTTGGTTGCATAGTTTGACAGGCTTTGTATGTTTAATTGGTTGTAATGAATAAAGTGTGTGCGTGGATATGTTGATAATGTGTTCCTAACGACTACGACGGCAGAGAGCCAGTAGAAATGAGCAAACAGAAGGACCCTTTGTTACATTTCTAGCATTAAATATTATCGATAGAACAATAACCACAATAAGACCAGTTATCGATACTAAGCGTTTCCCTATTGTTGTCTTCTGAAAAGTACATAGGGAAGATCACATGTCACAAATTATCATTCTAATGTATGGTACACATGGGTCGATATTTTCATTACAGGCAAAACAGAATGAACGTGAAAGTCGCACGTCCACTATAAAACAATATCAGCAATGAATCAGCTTTATCGTCACTAAAATGCTAAAGTGTGGGTGACTTAATCAAGTGGATTTTAATTGACAAATCCGTCGAATGAAATTGGCTTTCAAATCCAATGGGTTTCATTTGAGGTATACTCAATTAAATTGAGTCTTGTGATGCGGCCTTTCCATTTGAAGCCATCATGTTACAATGAATAGGTTTCGAAACTTATCATCTAAACGAGGTATAAAAATATTTGAGGTGAATATACATAAAGTGGTTATTTGGCTAGATTAAATAATCGGTTGGCTTCTTCGTAGAGGAACAAAGCAGTTTTAGGTTGACTTGTTCGATTTTGGTCCTATGCTCCATGGGTTAAGCCAGCCAAAAAGCGCTTTATGTATTCCCACCTTTAATGTTAAAGCATTTCTGCCGCCACATAGCTCGCCTCGCCTCACTTCAAATAAATTTATTCCGTGGTACATTTTCAACCGGGAACGGTAAAAAACGTACATTAACTACCTTAATGTTAAAAATCTTACAATGAAAATAGTAGGATTTTTAACATCACACACAATATTTTATTTTTTATCATTTGCTGTCATCCTTTATAAAATCGAAAGTAGTAAATTCTTGTAAGTTCTGCAACAGAGCAATGAGCGTTTTACATACATATGTAGTGTAAATTTTTCATGTGTAAAAGTTGCACACATGGTGTGGTACAGACGATATTTCAGTTGTGAAATACATGAACAAGGTACATATGAAATTTTTCAATCACAGCGAGCCCTATTTTCATCGGAAAATATAATTTAATCAAAAGTGGTGTTCGTTTGGTGTGTAAACATATACAAAATTAAAGAAATAACCATGGTAAAACTAAGAAGGTAAAGTCATATAATCATATGTTTACAATTTTTGCAAATGTATACATTTGACAACATCTCATTGTCAAATCTGCGATGGAAACTGTTTTTTATGCATTAAAATTTGATAAGGTAAATTACAGAAAATGCAGAGCTGGGAATGTTAATTTGAAATGAGGTTACCTTTACTTCATTGTACCATGGGAACAAATCTAGTTTTTTTTTTAATTTTTCCAGAGATAGGTATTTTTACCCTGATTCCGGGAAACTATTCTTGACCCGATAAACCGGGTTTACCTTCTTAATTATACAATATCTTCTTAATTTTATAATGGATAGTACATTTCATGGTAAAATAAGGAGGTAGAACAGCTTCATAAAACTGCAGAAATACAGCCCTGAGGCTATGCCCGCTTCCTGTCAGAATTATTCAAAATTATAGGCAAGAAGTTGTTTTAATTCATTTGATATTTTTTGTTCATTTCTAAAATGAGTCAAACAACGCAGAATATGAATAAAATGCCTGGATGTTCTCCCAAAAATATGATCCTGAGTGTTCAATCTTTCAATTCCATGGTAAATCTCGTTATTATTATTAATGCGCGCCCCGAAATTTAAGTTTCTTCAAATCATTGATTTTGAAAACATTTTGTTTTTATTTTTCAAAACAACAAATACATACACAAAATTGGCATAAGTCGGGCACTATACCTTACCTTTTTATTGTACCATGCGTGGACCTGCATAGATCATTTTCTGTCATAGGATGTAGTATCCATTTCGAACTTCAAATACAAAAGTTGAAACGATTCCGGTGAATAATGTCGCTAAAAGTATCAAAATACCGAATATCGGGAGGTACCGTTAAATGGGGGCTATATGAAAACATGGAACTACATGGCCCATTTACAAACTTAACCTGTCTACTGGAAAAATAAACACGTGTGCAAAATTTTAGCCTTCTATCTTAATTCGTTCGAAAGATAGCGTGATTACAACAGACAGACGGACATGGCTAAATCGACTTAGAATTTTACGCTGATCAAGAATATACCCGACCCAACAAAGTGGGTCTGACATGAGCATTTGGATGAATTACAAACGGAATGACAAAGTTAATATACCCTCCATAGTATAGTGGAGGGTATAAAAAAATGTAGACATATGATTGCATGACTTTACTTTCTTAGTTCTATCCTGGGTGTATTTGAACACACATGGTTAACAGCTTGTAAACCCAGAGGGTAATGTTTAATAGTATAAATGCGCTATAAATTTCAGGATGATCATCGCAATCACCTATACTTCAAAATGTGAAAATGGCCTATGGAATACTCAAACGCAATAACGGCAAAATGTCAAATTCATTCGAAAATTGAATTCGAATGAAGACAAAGAATTGTAACATGCCAACTAGTTGTTTTTTTTTTTACTGTTGAGAATAGATCGATAAATATTCATTTAGTCAAGATTTTAAATAGCCCACCTTCCCAATACGTTTTTTTGCCTTCGAAATGATATTGCAATGAAAAACTTACATCTTTATTGATTTATTAAGAAGGTGTTTTACATGATTTTTGATTAACTTCTAATTTAAATTGTCCTCTTTTCGGAAATTTCTAACACATATGTAGTACATTCTTGAGGTTTGTTTCGAATTTCTTTACTTTTAGTTTTTGTTATTTTGTTACTAGTTGTAGATAGAGTTTCAATTTTCTTGAGGTTAAACATCATCCACAGTGTTCGATAGATTTGTGGGAGAAGGGTTACGCAGAACGGTAACATTAAATTGTTTTAATATCATATGTGTGTAGTAGTCGACACCAAAGAACAGAAAACATCAATATGTGCTAGACTATCATAAATTGCCAACAATTTTAATGCATACGAGCTAGGAAAGATATGCCTTAGTTTTTGTTTAGTTGAAAATTTATAAGAAAAAAAGAGTATTATGTTTGTTGTTAATGATGTTATGAGCAGTTACAGTATGGCGGTGACAACATCGAAAGCATTGTCATTTAGGCAATTAGTCGAAATAATCACGAAGATATACAATGTAAAAGTATGTTTAGATTTACGAAATTCACTCGATCTCAAATGTCAAATCTATTGCGTATACGTCAAATAGTATCCACTGGATTTATGAGTACGATTTTCGTTACGTATAGTAAAGTTCTGCCAATATACCATGGCATAATTACCGGAGGTAGAACAAAGCTACTCCCTACATACAAATTTTTTTCTTTTGGTGCCTTTATTCTGTCAAAACTTTTACACATTTTGTGTATCTGTGTGTAATGGGTTGTGATAAAACTGTATTGTGGAATAACCTCAAAATGTTGTTTTGTTTTGGCTATTGCATATGTCACTATCCATTTAAAAGCTCAATCCAGAAGTGTTAATTATCAATTTTTTAACTTAATGCTTGTGAGAACAGAACGACAGTTTTTTTATATATACAGGGTGAGATGAAAAAACTGCAATCAACTTCAGACAGCAGTTAAAATTATTCCAGTGACAGCTCATTTTATTGTTTACAAGCGTACAAAAGCATTTTGGTGATAAAATATATATTTCTTTATATTTGGCTGAAAAACCACAAGTGGCTATCGGTCAAGCTACTGGTCAAGGAGGTGGATGGAAAAAACAGCAACATCAGCAGAGATCGTTCGAGAAGTAAAGAAGCGACTTGATCGAAACCCGCGTCGCAATGGCCGAAAAATAGCTCGTGACCTGAACATATCGCATTATTCCAAAGCCATTAAAATTCCAAAAAGTGCAAAACCCTACACCGCAACTGAATGAAAATAGACTCCAAAGAGGTAAAGAGTTGCTTCGCTTGGCCAAAAGTGGTGAACATCCGAATTTGGTTTTCTCCGATGAGAAAACATTCGTTGTCCAGCAGTTTGTAAACAAACAAAGTGATCGTGTTTACTCGTCAAAGAGGTCAGCTGAAAATGTGCACGTTCGGTTGACCACCATAACTCAAGCGCGGTCCATGGTGATGGTGTGGGCCGCCATAACTGCCGATTATCGCTCTGCGTTCGTATTAATCGACCGTGGCATTAGAATAAATACCGAATATTATCACGAAAATATTCTGGAGGGTGTATTAAAGCCTTGGGCACGCAAACATTTTGGCCGCAGAACTTGGACATTCCAACAGCACTCAGCACCATCGCACTCAACACGCGCCAACCAAGAATGTTTACAAAACGAGGTTCCTCCCTTCATTTCCAGCACACAATGGCCACCAAAATATCCGGATTTCAAATCCGTTGGACTATTGGGTCTGGAGTATTTTGGATAGCAAGGTTGGCACTAAAAAAATAACCAAGTAACCGGGAATGGACCAAAATATCGTAGAGTAACATTCGGGCAGCGTGTGACGGTTTCATTGGCCGTTTGAAGGCCAAAAATAAAAAAATGATGTTATTCCCGACATTTTTTGCTTTTATTCAATAAAATTTAAAAAAAATGTAAAAATTATGTCGTTTGGCATTGTTGCAGCTTTTTTTATCTTACTCTGTATGTCACTAACCATTCAAAAGCTCAACCCAGATGTTAATTATATTTTTTTCACTTAATGCTTGTGAGGGCAGAACGACAGTTTTTTATATATACATATATTTTTTTCCAAATACAAGCCACAAGCCTAATACAAGCCTTTATGATGTGTCACAAATATGTCATGCGAAGACTTCAAACTGTTTATGTACCCTAACCTTTAAGGTGCAAGTACATAAGAAGCTTGAAATCATGGCTAGGCATATTAATGTCAATTTATAATGGAAAACGACGGCAGGATTTTAGTGCGGATCTGTAATCCCTTTATGAAATGTCACAAAATATGCCTAGCCATGACTTCAAGCTCTTTGTGTACTTGCAACCTTACTGTCAGAAATAGAAATTTCTTCATAATAAAGTATACATTAAATTGAACATAATATAGCTGACATAAGTTCTTTACTTTACAAATTCTGGGCCATTTCCCAATAAGCCGGCTGGATCTGACTTTTTCTCTTGTTCAATTGAATAACAATGTTGCAGCGCAATTGCTTTTCTGGGATTACAACATATACAAAATTGTGCCTACAAACCGATATGCGATGATGCATCAGGCTGTCTCTCACAAACAAAGATCACTACGCTCAAAAGTATTACCGCTGTTAATCTACAAACATTGAAAAGCCCGTGAACAATTTTATAAACGCCATATTATGTCTCATAATTTGATCAGGAAATTGTTAGAAATATTTTGAGCTTTATTTTATTTTTTTTTTTTGTTTTTAAACAGAACGTCTATTTTATTTTAATTAAAACCTATTTTGAAGCCATTATTGAAATATATAAAGATTACAAATGGAGACAATTCGTTAACATTTTTTGCAAAAATACATACATACACGTACATATTATAAAATAATGAATATAAAATTAATAGTAGGTATACGAAAAAAAAAACATATTTTTATATATTTAAGGGTATGGATTAAATATTGCTGATTGATAGGCAAGAACTACAAGCAATCAAATGTGAAAGAAACACATGCATAAAACTGACGTGACAGCCTGAAGAAGATGAAAAGAAAAACAACGTTAGAGTAAAGTGTGATAAGTCCGATCTTTGTGAGTCTTACAACGCAACGCATATCGCGACTTGTATGCACAACACCTGCTGTAAAAAGGACACAAAGTGGACTTATCGGTTTTTTGTCAATCTAGCTAGTTATACATATGTATGTGAAAAATTGTCAAAATAGTACGATATATGCATTATTAGTTTGTATATGTGTATTTATTGGAAAATAATTTGTTGATGCCTTTGTCTTTTTTGGAGAAAAAAAGAAACAAATTTGAGTTAAATACAGAAAATTGCATGATTAAAGATTTGTATATGTATATTTTTTCTCATTTTAGTTTTCAATTTAACATACATCACAGCAAAAATTCATATATATATATAATTTTTTTTATTTACTTTCCATTAAAAATCTAAAGAGGGAAATGGGGGTGGGAACATTTACATAAAATATATATTTAGTAAAAAAGAACTAAGCCATTAAACCACATAAGACTGTTGAAAACGTTAACATACCAAATTAAAAATAAAGCAAAGTTTTATAATTTTTTTCTTTTTTTTGCTGGAAACTCAAATTGCGCACCTTTATCAAATATCTTTCGAAGTACTTTGTTAGAGTTAGAAATAGACATTAATGAATTTAGACAATTCTCAACATCTCGAGCAACTTCTCAATAGGAAAAATATGGTTATTTCCAATCTTTCAGAAATAGGATTTAAAGATTTTACAAAAAAAGTACTTCTATTTTATATTTGAAAATGGCTTATTAAAGAGTAAGGAATTTCCATTGTTATTGTTGTGGTAGGTAGTATTGTTTTCACTTGTTTGTTTCTTTGTTTTTTCATATCTATAAAATACAATTGCAATTGTGGTTTGTTATTTTTATATATGTTTGCATAGGTTTTTTTTTGTTTATATAATTCTATATATATTTATATATAAATCTAAATACATGTAAATAATTATGAGTGCACGTATAAAAATTACCTTTTATTTGTTATATTGTATATAAGTATGTATATATTTTTGTTGTTATTGTTTATTGTTATATTTGTTTTTCTGTTTCATAAAACCATACCATTTACTTGGAAATTGAATAGTACATTGTTTTGGTTTTTCGTTTTGTTTTTTTTTTTTTTTTTTTTTTTTTTTTGATTAAGTTATAATTATGAACTTTAAAATCTAGAAAAAGCACAACACGTTTACAAATGGTCTTTTGGAAACACCATTTAATCTATAGGTTTTTTTGTTTTGTTTGTTCTGTTTTTTTGTTGTCATTGAGTAGTTAGTACTTTTAAATGTTCTATGTATATATTTGCATAGATATATTTACTAAAATGGTTTGTAGTAAAAAGTCCAAGTGTTTGTTAGTTGAAAAGAATAGCGTACATACATATACATTAAGAGTTTGGTAGTATATTGTTGTAGTTAAAAAAAAAACAGAAAAATTACAGAAAAATGTCTTAAGCTAACAGTACGTATAAGTGATGTGTGTAACTCGACCGAGGAAAATATTATGCATACGCATTTTAAATCAGTGTGTGTGTGTGTGAGAGAGATAGAAAAGAAGGTTTCCATTTCCATCGGTTTTCTTTTGGTTTTGTATTGTATGGAGAAACTTTGATTAAGATCAAATCGTTGACTTCGTAAGGTTCTTTGTAGTCTATAGGTTACAGTATGTTTTGTTGTTGTTATTATTGTTGTTGATCTTTTACTTATTCCTATTTAGTACAGGTATTTATATTGGGTGTTTATTTTTCTTTTCAATATAGCACAAATAAAAAAGCAAAAAAGTTGGTTTCATTTGGCGTTAGTAGTTCACAAATGTGTTAAATGTATTGTTTGGTTTTTTTTTCTTATATTTTCCATACATGTATATGTAATTGTAATGCTATTTTTAAGTTTTTTCTTTTTTTTAAATTTTTTTTTGTATTATTTAAGTTTAAAGTTTCACATAAATACTAAGTTGCAAATGGAGGGCAGGATTCATTTTCTTGTTTATTTGTTTTGCTTAACATTAAATAGTAAAGAATGTCTGTATGTTTAGACTTACGTATGTTGGGAAATGTTTGTATTAACTACATTTGTGCAAACAAACAGAAAGAATGAAATAAAAAGAAAATGGTTAACTCTGCATTTTAAGTGAACATTTTAACATGACCATGGAAGTCAGGCTCACTGTACCAGCATCTACTTCCAAAAAAAAAAACGGACTTCTATTCATACATTACTACAATACATTTTCCCAAACATACATAAATAGAAACATTCTTCAATTGGTGTGTGTGTGTATAATAGAACATAGCGACATCTTCAATTTGATATTTCAAAAGATATTGAGATATCTTTGAGACTTTAAGCATTAAAGTTTGCTGGAAGCGATGCCTGAGGAAATATCAAACTAAGAAAGAACACTATGGTCCAATATAACATTTTGTAAAAGCGCACACTTCTGCTATCGTCTGCATAATCTTGGGTTTCTTGTTAAATATTATTAAGGACACACACATATACATGTAGCATTAAAATTATTACCTCATAAGTTTATAACAGGCTTGCTCTTTAAAAAAATCAAGTCTATGATAGAAATAGTAATTTCGTTTTATATGAATTAAGGATTTATAGATGTTTTTTTTATTTTTTTGTTTTTAAAAGTTAAAATTTGTCCATTACACTCATACATCATATTATTAATAATTTTGTTTTTTTTTCTTTTTAAGATTGCTTTTTAGTTTACAGATCGGTATTATTGTTCATTTAATTATCAAAAACAAAATGAAACTCTCTATGAATCACGATTTGTATACATTTTGGCTTTGCACAAATTGTGTAAGTAATATGAAAGCATAAAAATAATATAGACGACGACCGGTCAACAATCAAAGCTAAAAACAAATTGGTTAAAAACCTAAAATATATTCTGAAAACACAAAGCTAGTTAAAAATAAAGCAAATGTATATGCAATTCGCACAGGGCCTAACATTAGTATCGGAAATGTGTAAAATAACAATTAAATTCTATTGCTACAAAGAATAATAAAAAAGTGGTTATGTGTGGCAATGATATTGTTCATAATACAGACATTACAGAGGATTTTCAAACTGATTTCTCTTTTAAATCGCATCATCCATCAATGAGGTTATGGTCAGTACTATCTCCATGGAAAGAGAGAAGAGTTGTACCTTCAAAATCTCATCTCTTGGTTGGTTGGTTGGAAATTTAATAACTGAAAGTTTGAAAATACCCAATAGGGTCTCGTTCTATGACTAGATCATTGCACGCATCGTTTTGCCTTTTTATCCATCAATTATTGCAAAAAGATAAAGAAATATATTATTGTTGTTGGAATACACTACAGTGTTGTAATCCATCACATTAGATGATGACAGTTTAAAATAGTAAAACAAAATTTATAAAATGTGTGGTTTTTTTCTTCAGAAAGGCCAGCATTTGCCATTTAAAAAATGAACGTTTTGCTTGTTTAAATGAATGTGTGCCGTAATGGGATGATAGAAAAACAAATAACCTTGTAGTGAGGGTAAAATTCGTTGTTTTTGTTAAGACAGACAATAAGTTATGGATGTTTATTGTCTTTTAGTGGGTTGTTGTTATACTCTGACCATTTGGTTGAACTTGACTATTATTGGAGTTAATATTAACTGTTGCTGCCGGTGCTGGGGTCGCATTTGTATTGCTGTTATCACCACTTGCCCCTGCACTTCCTTGAACCGCAGCTGGAGCAGCAGATGCGGTTTGGTTTGTTTGCAATTGGGCCTGTGAGGGTTGTCGTGTTTGCTGATCTGGGTTATCAAAATAGTCGGAGGCATTACCTCGGCATATCGGGCATGTTCGATTAGACTGCAAACCACACGAAATAAAATTTTAAATTATTTTTTTCATAAAACACATGGATTATTGTACATACCCGCAACCATTTGTCGACACATTTGGCATGGAATTCGTGTGAACACGGCAGAACACGCAATATTTGTCGTAGCTCAAAATCGCACATGCAAACAACACAGGATGTTTGGTCACCTATGAAATGAATCAATTTGCAAAAAAGAGTTAATAAAAATTGCTGAAAGAGCATAAGTTCGAGACTTGATTCTACTATCCGTTAAGAAACCTTAAACAAATTTTGGTCTGAAAAATTGCACGGAGCATAGAAGATTTACTTACCGTTATGTGTTTCTGGATTGAATTTATAACTGGGAAGCTGATCAATTTCATTACGAGCCAAACCACGTGGCTTAGCTTCGCCCAGACGTTCAGCTAAACTCAATAATGCTTCGTAGTTTTCTGTTTCATTTGAATCGGACGAATTCAGTTCATGTTGATTGTAAGGGGACAACGGGAACATGGCACTGTAAGTAATGTCGAGGCCGCAGTTAATGACACCAACTCCCACACACAGAGCATAGAAAAAGATATACTTACAGGAAATTTAGTAAAAATCCAGGATTTATGATGCCAGTTGTTTGTATCTGCACTGGCGTTGGTTGTGGACCCAGGGTTTGTGGAGGCAAGACATGTCTATGAGGGCCGTGGGGATGGTTTGCGGTCCAAAAACGTGTAATACGTCTATGTGGAGGGAATGTACGTCTCTGAAAATAAAAAACACGCTTCGTTAGTATTGACCCCCACCCACTCTAGTTTTCGGTGGTTAACTACTTACTTCTGCTGATATTATAATTGGCTGTGGTTGAGCTGACAGCTGTGAGACTTGTGCTGCAGCAGCTGCTGCCGCCGCCATGGAATGTGAATGATGGGCGGCAGCTGCCGCTGCTGCTGCTGACATCGATGTTAGGTGTATGGATGTGGCCTGTAGTTGTGGCACTGCTGTAACACCTTGCGAATGATGGTGATGATGATGATGAGTTCCTGCAGGATCCAGCGATAAGCTAGCAACTGCAGCGGCTGCTGCATCAGACCTTTGCTGTTGTGTCAAGTGTGTCGAATTCTGGTAGTTGGCAGCAACTGTAGCTGCAGCCACTAATGCTGCTTGCGATTGTTGTTGCTGGGCCACTGCGGCCGTTGCTGCAGCCAGGTGCTGCGGAGTCTGAGCCACTTGTAGGGTGCCAGCCGGAAAACTGGCAGCATTAGTAAATTGAGCATGCGGATGCGAATTACAGGCGGGTTGAGTTGGAAACGTTTGTGGATATATGCTATGAAGATGACATGGCGCCAAGCGTGGTTGCTGCGGCGGTGGTGGCGGTTGGGCGGGATACGTAGTGCATATTGAGGCCCACACTGGTTCAGCATGTCGTAGAGATAAACTTAAGGGAACCTGGTTGATATCAACCATCAGTGGCGGCGGCGGTGGTAAGGCTGTTGGACTTTGCGCAGGATTGTGTGGATGGGCAGGCGGTGGGGTGTGTATGAGAGCCAGTGAGGGAGCGGAACTGGTATTGACTACAGCGGCAGTATTTAAATCCCAGTGGGAATGTTGTTGCTGTTGTTGTTGTGTCATAAAATGTGCATTTGAATGTTGCTGCTGCTGTTGCTGTTGGGTATGTTGATGTTGATGCTGCGGCGGTGGTGGTTGCTGTGGATGTTGTTGCTGTTGGTGATGTTGTTGCGGCTGCTGTTGATAGTGATGCTGCTGCTGACTTTGCTGGTGATAGCCCCCATTATTAAAATAATTTTGGTTTTGTGAGATCGAACTGTTGTCCCTCAGGCGGGGTCGTCGTATAGGTGGGCTTCCTTGCTGCAACTGTAGGGAAAATGAAAATCTTATAAATGTAATGTGATAACTTTTTTCACACGTAACTACATACCAACATGCGTGGCGAACGCCTCTGCTCCCACAGAGCTGGAGGCGACTGGCTTGGCATTCTCCCCGATATACGCCTTCGTTTACGTGACGGACTGTCCGATTTAAGTATGTTCGATCCGGACAAACCAGAGCCGGATGGTCCATCTGAAAGCGAGCCAACACTGCCAGCACCTAAAGCAGATGCCGACGTCGATGGTCCATTGTTGGCGTACTGATTGTTATTGTTGTAGTACTGCGAAGAGCGATTGTATGCGTTGTTATTGATGCGATTACTGTTCGCAACAGGGAAATTGGAATTGTCACCAGCTTCCATAATTCTAGAATTGCTACCACCCATCCCCAGATCATTGTGCTAGATGGATTAAAAGAAAGTGTATCAGCAAGGTTACAATTCAAAAGGGTCGCTTTCAAAACTCACGGCATTGCTATTGTTCATATTTCTATCACATAGACCTGAGTTTGATCCAACACCATTGCTGCCGTTATAGTTTCGACTGTGATTGCTGTTGCCATAACGATCGCGATCGGTATGCTGCTGATGATAGTCAGCATTGCGATGAGGCATCATCATCATCATATTCCCATTGGTTACGTTGGACCCGTTACCATTGTTGCCACCGCCGCCGGCACCACCACCACGCCGGAAACTGTAAAAATCGCCGTGAATATTTGTACCTCCCCGGCGACTATTCTGTTGATAATTTTGTGCATGGAATTGTTGTTGTAATGACAGGTTGCTAACTTGTTGTTGTGGTTGGTGATTGTTGCTATTGTTGCTGGAATATTAAGAAAATAGTGAACGTTTGTTTATTGTGAACAATACTAGAACAAACTCTATAACAAAGTCTATGTGGATGATGGATAAGGTGAATGGATTGTTGATAGGTTGATTTTAAGGTTACTAATGTGTACCTCGCAAATGTTTGTCATTATGTTCAAAAAAAAGTTCAGATTAAATTGCAATTTTTCTATAAAATCAATAAAATATTTAATCTGTAATAGATTTCTTTTATATAACTTCTTAATCGGTCTTGGGAAAGGCGATTAACTGTCGCTCCTATCTTCTTAAGATTACATGTAGTGTGATATAAAGGTCCGCCCTTTTATGTATGAATGAATAATTATTAATGGGAGTTGTCCTTAAAAAATTGTGTAGTAATACTAAGACCTTCCAGTTTTTGGAAAATTAAAAATTTTCCAGCTGAGGTTCCGAATTTCAACGTCGGGGTAGTAGGATGCAGTGTATTTGGTGGTTTTGGTTTGTGGACTATTTTGCCGTTTGTTTCTGTTTTGGGCCCATGCTAAAAAGTTCTTCTTACCCAAGCGAATTCCACGTTTCCATGTTGTTACTATTAGCGTTGTTATCCTTATTGTACCAGGGTGTCCCTGGATTGTTGTTGTTGTTTCCTCCGCCGGAATTGATGCCATTATTGTTCATGCGATGATGGTTGTTGTTGTTGTGCTGCTGTTGTTGCTGCTGCTGGTGCACTTGCTGTTGACTCTGATAAGAATGTGGGTGATGATGTGGAGAAAATACCGAACGTCCTCGATGGTTGCGAACAGATGGACCGTTTCGTGAAAAAGGTCGACGGGTCGTACCCGTGTGATTTGAATTGATCATGACAATGAAAGCCAGATGTACCGATCAACCAATAACCCCTCGCTCCTTGTCTTCGTTGAGGAGAGTTCTAAGGCAGCCGTCGTTCTCTGGTTTGGACAATGCACTTCTTCTTCTCCCTCGAAACAATGACTAATGCTTGGACAGATGGATGAATGTTTGATTGCTCGTTGATCGGACTGAATATCCACTAATTGTTGATTTTGTTGTTGTTGTCGGGGGGAGCTATGTTTTTGTAATTTTTGTTCGAAGTATCTATAACTGTAATTTCACAATAAAAACATTATGTATAGGTATTTGGTTTCATTGATCGAACTTGACGTTGACGATGAGGATCGTCATTATTGGTAGTGCATACATATTATATGGCATGTATGCGCATACATACATCAACATGTGCGGTGGCTATGTGTGGGTGTGTTCGGAACACATACGCTTGGAAGGCACTGGGAATATAAGTAATACGAACGTATGTATGTATGTATATTTAAATGTGTGAGTAATTTATGCATGTTCGTTGTAAGTATGAGAAACGATTAAACTATGGAGGCAAATAAATGCAGTTGCAATACAAATATTCTTATGGAGGATGACATTAAATAACCCTTGTCAACCCTGGAAAGCACTCTAATAATGTACATCAGCCAGCCAAAGAACTCTACCACTCTCCCAGTTGCACACATCATCCGCGTCCAACATTCACTACGTTACGTGTATCAATTTTCATTGAAACTCAAAACTTTACACAAGTATTTTGGGTGTACGATAGGTATGTAGGTATGTATGTTTATGTGTATGTGTGTTGTGGTGGTCATGCAATAAAAAGGAACTTCGAAAGCAGATGTTACGAATTACAAGATAATCAATCGATAATCACAATGAGTTGAGGAAGTAAATTGGACTTACGAAACATACTTACTTTAGAGATTTAGGCTTACGCTTGTTACTACTTAAGGGTGTTTGTACGAGGGGCAAGGGGTAAATAAGTAAGTAAGAGGGTTGTGGATAGATATTTGGATGAAGGAATAGAAACAGTACCCGCCTAGGGTACCACAATATAATGAAATGAAACTCCACCCCCATCATGCATTAATATTTTGCCATTTTTTTCAATTCCCGTGTTAAATTGTTCCGAAGAGAGAAAACCGAAATTGAAAAGGATTTCAGAATATGTGACGGAAATAAATAAATATACAGGCTGGCTCATAATAGGCATCTAAATTTGTTAAACATTATCGTCTATCGCATCCCCTTAAATAAACGTTTCTGTCTTCGGAGCAATTGTGACTGTCAGTCAGTTCATCAAAGCTGAACTGTTTTCAGTCGTTATAAAGGACAATTCTTCCTACAGATCCATGGCACAATAAAGAAGGTAGTGTAAGTTCAGAATTATGGAAAAAAAAACTATGTACTGGTTGTAATAAGTCAAACATAAATATATTAGCATGCATCAAATTCTGTTTTTTTTTTTTTTTTATCGAAATTATTAATTAAGATATGAATAAATGTGTTTAAAAAGTTCAATATTTTAAAATGTGTGACAAATGGAATTAATATATAATTCAACAAATTATGTGATACTATTCAAACCAATACACAGACACAAATATAGTGTTGGAAAATTGTAATCGGGAGCTAGCGCTATAGCCTACCTTGTTTTATTGTGTCATGTGCGGATCATTCGAAATGGCGGGATTGGGCAAACTTAGACGTAGCTGTAAAGGAGCAAAATCCAAGAAAATAGTATGGGTTTTGGTAAATTAATTTGTTATTTTACATATCTACAAGCCAAGTTTAAGTTTGCACACTTTTGTTCTACTATGACAATAAGAAGTTCAATTAAAAGATGATGATGATGATGGGTTTTTGTTTCTTATTTGGCGTGCAGATGGTGTTAGGAATTGAGAAATAATAAAACAACTTCCGACTGAACTTCAAAATCACCAAGACAAAAAGACATCTTCTAATAGAAATGGATACCGAAAAGGAGGGTGGAGGAGGGGGAAATGAAGTAGGCGGTTGGTGGGGTAACACATAATTTAAGATGAAAAGTTAGATTAACGCTAAGAGGTACCATCGAATAATGGATACGCAGAACAAAAGGAAAACAAAACTTTGACAAATTATGATAAGGTGACCAAAGAAATAGAACCGGAGACAGACAGACAGACAGACAGAAAGAGACACAGATAAATATAGAGAAAGGCAAGAATAGAATGTAAACATAGGATGTTGTAGCAGATTCACAGTAGTAGCGACATTCGTAATTAAAACAGAGAAAAGTAAAACAACCAAAAATTATGGTTTATAAATTTATTTTTGCAAATTTTGTATATAAATATTGGTATATATAAATGTTTGTAAAGTATATATTTTAACCATAAACATTTCATCAGTTTTGTTACAATAAGCTTAAAAATTAAATGTATATACATACACAATGTATAGTAAGTAGTAATGGTTGTTGGTATAATGATAAGTATGTCAAAGAAAAATACAAACGATTATTTTACTAAATTAAATATTATTTTAGGTTAGGATTTTCATTTTTGTTTTGGTTTTTGTTTTGTCTTCGTTGTAATATTAATATTGTCTATTTATGTATGCATAGATAGTAGTATTAGGGTAGGTATGTTATGTATGTGTGTGTTTGTGTTTGTGTTTCAAATACTCTTAATTTTGGTTTTATTATTAAAATTATTATTATTATTATTGTTTTGTTTTGGTTTTAAAATATTCTAGTTAATAATGTAAAGCCATTGAGTTTGAGTTGAGATGACAAATAATTCAGTGGGTTAATTTTTAAGGAAAGTAATAAAAGCTACACAAAATTATAAATGGTGATGTGGTGGTGGTGTTTGGAAGGCCGGCACTTTTAACAAAACAATATAACAAAGACCCATTGTATTAATTTTTTATTATGTTTTTTTTTTGTTTTTGTAATTATAAAAATTATACACATACATGGCTATCATTAGTTCTTCAAAATCCAACTACAATTACAATACACACTACAAAATATGGCAATTAATTATCGAATGCAAATAATGTTACATACATTACAATTGTTTAAAAAAATGCATTTTTATTTTTGGTTTTCTTTTTGTGTTTCTTAATTAAATATTAATAAGATTTTGTGAAAATTGCAATTTATGAAATTATTATTTTATCGTTCGTAACCAGTCAGTTGTTTGGCTTTTAAGGGAAACGTTCTATTAGTGTACGTATTGTAGCCACCCTCTAGAAAATTTGGGACAAATGTCCTTTATCATTCTTCTTAATGAATATGTTTCATTTTCTTCGGAACTTTAAATGTATATATATTGATTGAATGAAAAACAAGAATTTTCTACTGGAAAGTAAAATTAAAAAAAGGAAACATAAAAGGAACAGAACAACAAGCGTCATGCATCAAGGAAATCATCATAAAGTACCCAAATATACAAAACCGAGACTTTTGAAAAGCAGTACGTTTTTAATACTCGTGCTAAGACACTGGTGGTTGGGTTTTGTTGATTCCGATCCGATATAACTTTTCGTTGTACGTGGATAATTTTACAATACTGTCCGATGACCGATCCCAAATCGCTATTTTTTAAACCTCACACTGACACCGCACAACATTGTACTCGAAAAGCTAACTCTATCACCAATCATGAGTTCCATTGATAGCGGCCAAATATTCATACCTTAGGAAGTGGTTTATTTTATGTATAAAACATTGCCACGACTATTATTTTTTAACTTAACGAATTCTGAAAACCATTTTCGGTCATAAAAACTCGAATATGAAAAAGAAGAAGTAACAACACTGGTATTTGATTTACGCCAGACGACAGCCAATACTCTAAAAGTCTAAAATGCTACATTCTTTAAGTGGTTTAAAAATGAAAAATGGGACTGAACGCAACATTTTCTGATAAAAGACAGTCGGTAACTACAATTGAGAGGGGTAGGTCATTTAAAATAAAAAAATGATAAAGTTGTCAAACAATTTTGGCAGTCTAAGTCTAATATCGGATAGAACCATCTGAACCCATTTAATGTAACATGTGTCTTTCCTGCCTATATGATGTCTGATGCCACAGAATGAATAGTAAACGTATGGTAAAGTTTCCAAACCACTCGGAAAGAACAACTTCAAACTCAAAGTACGGAAACGGAAACTTAGTAAAAATTTTAAGCCGACAATCATGCTATTAGTTTTTATTGGACAAGTTTGTCTATTGAAAAGAGAGAATTATTTTAGCCATTAATTTGGGAAGACATAGGCTCAGTCGAAATTTCAACCATCGGCTAATCAAATAGCAAAGACATAAAATGGTAAAGACTGGACAAAATGCTTTATGGCAAAAATAGTTAATATGAAAAACATGTAGAGTCGCTGCTCACAGCAGAGACATGTTAGCTTAAAAAACTTGATTAAAGAGCTGTTTTAACATTTTCGGTAAAATTACAGGGTGAGATGAGAAAACTGCAACCAACTTCAGACTGCTGTCATTTTTAAGTAACTCGTCCGACAGCTGTTAAAATTATTCCAGTGACAGCTCATTACATTATATTTTGACTCTGACTTATCCTATCTTTATCCTTCCATGTTTTGTGTATCTTGTCTATTATAGCCTGGGATTTTAATTCATTGGAGTGCAAGTTCAAGTCGCTGTGTAACCATTTTCCATCTTAAGGTTTGTAGACATCAACAATACTTCCAAAAGACATTTCGCAAGTGTCACAAAGAAGTCTAACATTCAAATTGCACATGATCCTTGTGCCACGATGGTGTGCGGTGTCTCTTTGGTTTTCCTTTCAACTCGGAATTTTCTAATCAGTGTGCTCAAGCCGAAGCCAAGAAAGCCATTGCTTTTTCATCCCTTCAACAATGAGGTGTCAAAAGAAATGCAGTACCAGCGACCAAAGTGGGACTTGAGTGTACATCTTTCAATGTTACACTGCCCCCTCAGGATATGCATTATCATTTTTGGAAATCCCCATCTCTCCATAGAGCAAAAATTAATAAAGTAGACCACCAAGGTTCCAATAACTAATTAAAAACTAAAATAAATTAATTTAATCAGGCAAAGAGAAACCTGTTAAATTGCTTGTTGGGAAATGTCTAGTCGTATTAGGCAGCAAATAGTAATAAAATTAAATCTGCAAGAGTGAACGAGGAAAATAAATCATGGATATGCCAATTTTATTTGTTTGGTCTATAAATGCTGTTGACTTTTTCGGTTTCAATTTACAAAATCAAAATGAAAAAACACAAACAGACAATTAAGCTAACGGTCAGTTGTCTTTCAGACGCTAATCAATTAATCATTGGGTCAAATATTAAAAAAAGGATATGTAGATGTAGTTACTACAGGTGGCTATATGGTAGTTACGGTTGTAGTAGTTGTTGTGGTGGTGTTGGGGATGGTAGTTGTGGGTGGCGGTGACGGTGGCAGTCTTTATGTGGTAGTGGCAGTAATTAAAATAGCGGTAGTAGTAGTAGTTGGAACAACACGTCTATAGAAACCGTTTGACATTGTGTTTTTGCAATGAGTAGAACAGATGCTAGCTGTGGGGGGAGGTGGGTGGGCGGTGGCTGTAGTAGTAGTAGTAGTGGTGGTGGTAGTTTAATTGTGGCGAATGAGTGATTGATTGGTAGTTGTTATTGTTGTTGTTTTGTTATTGTTGTCATTCTTGTCTCTTTTGTTTAGTTACTCTATTTATCTCACAATATACAATTTGATATTGTTTTCATTTTTTTTGTTTTGCTTTTAGTTTTTGTTGTTTGCATTATCTATATATGGCATTAAATGTACAGTACAAAAAACACATGATAATTGCTTTTGTTTTTTTTTTTTTGGTTTTTTTTTTCAATTTAGAGAAAGAGAGAAAGGAAACATTTAAATAACATAGTAGATATGTATAAATATATATATATATGTATGTATTTTATTTATATATAAAATAGGTAGATATTTATAAATTGTTGCTTCTATTTGGCGCTTTATTTAGTTATGTTGATATGTTTGGTTTTATTGATTGATTGATTGGTTTTTAGGATGCAAGATTTGGTTTAAGATTAGATTATGCTGCACGGTTGCAAAGAAAACATTTACCAAAACCACCAACTAAAATGTATAACAAAAACAATCTAAAATTAGATAAAATATAAAAAATAAATAATAAAAATGATGAAGTAGAGAAAGAAGTAACAATTATCTGATGCTAAACATTGATCAATTGCGGTGTGATGAGTCCAATAAAATATATAATAGAATACGATTGATTGATTGACAGGATATGATGAGTGTAAAAAAGAGGAAACAAAACAAGAAAATAAAACAATAACATTTGTACAAGAAGAAGAAGAAGAAAACACACTATTTTGATGTTGTAATAAGAACGACACCAACAACAACAAGATGGATAATAATATAACTCGTTTGTTTTCACGCTATGGCATAGGTCTATATGAGATTCATTTTTTTGACCGGTTTTAGAAGATTTACGTTATGTATGCATGTAGGTGTGTGTGCTTTTTAAATTAATTTTTATTACTGAGTGTGTGTGTGTATGTGCTGTGTGTTAGCAGAATTAAAAGCCAATAAACTCATATGGTCAAACAAAATCCAAAAATAATACTAATCATCATTGCAACATTTGACCTCAACCACACTGTGTTAAGGTCATATTAGTAGACATAAATCGAGCCATCTTGGATTGTTGCAACATGGCTAAATTGTTTAAATTATTAAAATGGTACTTCTGCTACTAATAGAATCTCGCCCCCAAAATAATACTATCTCGAATAACTATCTTTGCAATCAAAAATCTGGTCGTCTGACCAAAAAATAGTTCAAAAACTAACTAGATGCAAGGCAAATATAGTTAGCCAGGATACATGTGGAAAAATATTCAAAACCACTGGTATTCGAATTTAAATTCGATCGAAATGAATGTGTGTATGTGCATTTTAGATTGATGGAAATTACAATTTCAATTAAAAAACAACTGGGGGCTAACTCTAAAATTCAGGGATGTACAGGGTGAGATGAAAAAACTGCAACCAATCTCAGACTGCTGTCATTTTTAAGCCACTCGTCCGACAGCTGTTAAAAATATTCCAGTGACAGCTCATTATATTGTTTACAAGCGTACAAAAGCATTTTGGTGAGAATTTTCTAGAAAAAAAGTTATTCGTGAAGGAATTATTGCGTGACAGTGTGATTTCTTTATATTTGTCTAGAAAACCACAATTAGATATCGTTAGAACACTCCAGCATTTAAATGCGATGTCAAGAAAGCAGACGGAAGAAAACAGCAACATCAGCAGAAAGGGTTCGAAAAGTAAAGAAGAAAAATGGCTCGTGAGCTGAACATATGGCAATATCCCATTCGGCAAATATTAAAAAAATGAGCTCGGCGTAAAGCCATTGAAATTGAAAGTGCAAGAACTTACACCGCAACAGAAAGAAAATACACTCAAAAGAGCTAAAGAGTTGCTTCGCTTGACCTTGGGCATTTATTCAATAAAATTTAAAAAAATGTAAAAATGATGGCGTTTGACTTTGTTCCAGTTTTATATCTCAACCTGTATAGCTGTTTCAGTCATAATGTTCAATTTTATCCAGCTAAAATATGGTCGATTTTTTCCCTTAACCAATACAATAATTTGACCTCTGACTAGAAATATATTTACATAAAACCTTTTTGCGAGACTTGAAATGGAAAAACCAGCTGATTGCTTGCGAGTTTTTGCAGGGATTCTGTTTGTTTACGCTTCACAGTTTTCTTGCTCAAAACAATAAAACTTTCTTATTCTCTCAGAAAGAAACTGCTGGACAATTCGCCAATTACCCACGTTGGTGCATTTAGTACCATTTAGATAGAAACAATTTCCAAGAACACATTTTTGTCGTTTTTCTAATTACTTAGTTATAGAAATGTTTGAATACACATCTATTAAAAAACATAAATATGCTCTCCTTATTAAAAACCTGAAACATTAATAATATTTCTTCCAATAAGGCTAATCGAACAGGTATTTAATGAATACTAGTTGTTCTCTGTTTCGTTTTTTTGTAAAACAAATCGCTTTAATGTAAATCGTGTTTGATATATAAAGTTGTTTTTTGAATGATATTGACAAAAACGAAAATGTTTTATCTCAACATACACACTCTGATATGTGGCTTTGTGCTAGTTTGTTTTCATATGACTTAAATGTTTTGAGCCAAAATCTTAAAATTAATCAACAGTAAGACAAAAAATGGGTTGCTGATTAATAGAATAGAATCAAAGAACGTGACTTAGACCTGTTTCTTCTGACTCAGCTCTGGGTCAAGTCCTTAAACTTTTTCTAGCTCCACAAGAGAGCTATTGTTTTTATGTCTCCAGCAATAGCTCTGAGTAAAAACTGTTTAGTTCTAGACTTCGTACTATCTTTTGTAGAATCTGAAATCTCCACTGTTACTAATTTCACAAATCTGTAAAAAAATGAAAGTGAAAACTTGTAGGCATCTACAACATAAGGCTGGAATGACTTAATTTCCTCTTCTGAAACTCAACAACAAACGATAGAATGGCATCATAACGCAAGCGCCATTTCACTTGAACTCGACATTCGTGTAGCCAGCCAAATGTAAAGTCACCTAAACAAAACGAGTTTATCTCAAACCAACAGAAAGTTGTAGCCAGCTTAAATGGAAATTATGCAATGCATATGTGATGAAAGAAAACAGAAAACAAAAGCAAAAAAATGAAATCGAAAAAAGTTAATTTATACATCTGCGCTGTGGCATACAAGTGGAACATCAGCTACAAATTTTGTGCCGGCTTCCAGTGAAAATGATTAATATTCCACTTGCGATTTTGCAAAACAAAAAAAAATCCAGAAACCAAACAAAGGTTCAGTAATGAAAACCTATGGGCCAGCGTCATTTTTTTGATGTGTTTATATATGGGACTACTTAAAATTCGATTTGATGAAATTTAAACGTTAAATGGGAATAGGGGGACGCTTTTATTTCAATAAATTGGTTTTACAAGTCCCTGGTACTGTACCAGTGCAAATTAAAAAAAAAAAAGAACTATTTCGGGTTTCTTGATTTTAGTTTGCCCTAGTAATTCAACTGATTAAATTTTCTCTCTTGATTCTTTCGGCATTCGATTAACCATAATCGTTAAGAGACACAGATTTTTCGATCTACCAAATTCGACTGAGTAAAAAAAAAATTAAAATAAAACTTCGTTTTTAGAGAAAATCAGCAAAAATGGTGACAATTTGGTAAACTACAAAATAGAAGCATGATGGCCAACTTTAGTTGGCCTAAATGTCGAATTTAGAGGAACTTAACTTTAATAATATTGAATCAGAAACGAACCTTAGCAGTTACCTAGCATACTTTTATCAGCTGTGATGGTGTGTTAAATATCAGGAAGTCCAAGCCTTTGGTTACTATACACCGACATCAAAACCAAACGCCTTAAGAAAGTAAATAACACAACGCACAATTTATCCAAATTCATTTACAAATAGGTATCAAAAACAAAGACTTATTTTTCTTAACACCCTCAGATAAGAATCACAGAGAATTGTGAGTCAACGTATGGGGAAAATAGCACAGTAATAATGTGATAACACTGTCATTATTTATATTTTGGTATCTAAAAGAGTTCTGGTTAGTTGATAACAGCTTGTGTTTGGTGATTTGTTCTGAGCCCTGCATTAGTAAATGACAAATGCCCTATTCGCTGAGCCACTTCACACCAGCTACAGGCTGGTGCATTACCAATCTAAGAGACAGAAATTTGTCCGAACATGAAAACTTCAATAATATGTTCATAAGTCACGCACTCTTATCACAATTTAAACAGTCACATATTTAAATGGAAATAGAATAGATAAGCATTGAATCGGCTTGATGTTTGAGCGTTACGATTTTATTGTTCTTTTGTTCCTTTAGTAGAGAGAGAGATAAATAGATTGTAAGTGGAGCGGAATAGACATGGCTATAGAAATAGTGGAATCAAATAAAAAATTCAAACATATGATCGGAATTCCCCACTGTGCAAGGCGACACTCCTACCTGTGTGGAAATTACTCCATATGCATGTGGCTGAATGAATGAATCAACTGCCTGCACATGTGTATATATGTACGTTTGCATGTATTCATTGCCTTGGAAGGACAATGTACGATTAACGATTGCCAAACGTTTTGGGAATTTTTTTGCATTTGCTTTTCGTGTTTTTTTGCTTGTAAGCATTGCACAAACGGCCACGCACATACACACAGAGATTGTTATTATAATAACAGTGCGCAAAGTGACTTGTTTATGCATGTGTTTGGGTATTGTTGTTTGGCATTTACTTCATTGGACGGCATTATCCTGTTAACGCTGCTTCCGCAATGAGAAAATAACAATTTATGCAAGTGTATAGGTGTAGTCCCCTCACAATATTAGAACCGCTAATAACTAACCAGTCTATTTTTCTAACAAAAATCAGTAAAGCAATAGATAAAAGTATAAAAATTGTGTTGTTTCAAACCGAAACACCTTTAATGTCGGTTTGATGTACTTTGATTTAGTTATCTTAGTTGGGCAATGAGAACAAATAGGTACCTATTTATGAACAAATGTAAAGGCTTTCCGGTCGTTAATACTAAAGTACTATTGTTATTAGTTGGTTAGGTATATACTTCATATGTGATAAATAAAAGTGAATAAACAACGAACATTAATGTCACCAAGTCGATGGTGTGCCAACCTAATATACAGAACAAAGGCGTAGAGTATTTTTATCTCATAGAAATATGTATGGTACTTATGTAGGTAGGTATGTACACTTTTTCACAAAAACTATTAACTATTTTTATTATTGTTTACAGGTGTTTTTGGTTATTGTTGTTTAAGCTGTATACAAGTTAAAGAAGCCTAAAAATGTGTTCGGTGCACATAATCGGTAGATCGAATACTAGATATATGTAATGTATTAAGTCTGGTGGGGGTTAGGTCTCATAACAATAAATAAAACATATACCTCGATAGGTACATAGGCATGTATGCACCTAAAAACTTCACAAGACACAACAATTTTGTACTGACAAGCAATTTTTGTTTTTAGAAATATATGTATGAAAATTGTTATGCACAAAAAAGGATATTCCGAGAGAAAGCTAACTAAAAAGCATTCACCCTAATCTACTGAAAATGTTAATAGTTGGTATGAAAGGTGAACTGAAAAATATGTTGTTTGTGTGTACTAAAACCTATGCAATAAAAGAATGGCAAATTATTAAGGATTCCCACCTTTTTGAATGGTCCAATAGGAATATTGTTTCTTTTTTCGTTGGTAGTATTGCTCTTCGATTGTTGGGTTGGTTGGCGGATTGGTCGATGTGCTAATGAAGTGTGTTGGTGTGTGTAAACACTGCTCGGGACGTTTTTATACTCTCTTTGTTTAAAAAATTGGAGAAAGATACTATCCGATATTTATTATTCTATTAAATTAAATGAAGCTACACAGTTTGAATAAAATTCACTTGTTATTCTTTATTTTTTGTTATGTATTCTCTGTTCTTTCTTTATTATATCCGATTTGTTTCCGTTTATTTTTTCATTTGCCTTTCTTAAATGTTTCTCATGAAATTACATTATTTGCCGTCTTTGTTGGGGGGGTTCAACGCAAACACACACACACACACACACACACTCGCATATGTGCCACCTATATATGAACAGCAGCGTATTGTTTGTATATATCTCCCCAGCTAGCTTTTGTTTACTTTTGTTTTTTTTTATTTTATTATTTTCTGTTGTTGTTTTCTTTGTATGTGATGTTTTTTTTTTCGTTTTGTTTTAAAGGCAAAAAGTGTCTGTATCGCGACGGTTTAATCACATTAGCACACACGAAACTATGGATTTCTTTGTTGTATTTTCCTATTTTATTTACGGCCGTCCAAACGAACCAACTCGCGAGGGGCTACACAAATGAATGTGGTGAATTGCCAAGTTGTACTCTTTAGTTGAGAGCCAGCAAGTCAACAGCAGTTAGCACCGCTATTGTGAATGAACGAGACGATGGTGAGTTTCAATTTGAACAAGTGGGGCCCATGAACATGCCCCACAACCACCACACTGTTATTTTTGCGTTAATCGACACTTTTTATTGTGTATATATGTATATGAACAGTTGCTGTAATCGTTTCATGCTAATATTTTTTGTACAGAAAAAAGGAACACAGCATTTCGAGTGGTGCTTCAAAATTTAGAGCTAATAGCTACAAAACAAAAATATGAATTTTATTAAAAACAACAATGTATCCACCGCCGCACCCGTTCGCGTACTTGTCGTCTAAGTGACATCCAGCGACTTGAACCGATCAAACAAAACACAAACCTCAAACATGTATACATACATATACGACATATAATACATGCACACATGTATGTATCCACATTCACGTCTATATATCAACCAACCAGCCAACCAACCATTGCCAACCATCAGTGTGACCGAGCGACTCAACGTCCGTCTTTTTGTCATTTTCTGGTCGAACAAAAAGATTACACACATCCAAACGACAATAAACAATATGATGGTTTGTATGTCGGCACACTTCCTTCTTTGTGCTGGTTTGTTGTATACACATGTGTGTATGTAATTTTGGGGGCCTTTAAACTTAAAATTCAATGTTACTTCATAGAGAATTGATTTTTCCACCAAGCGCGCACACACACACACACAAATATATATTTTTTTTACATATATTATGCATACATATATTCATTTGTTGTATAGATATGTACATAGAAGAAAAAAGAAGAGATTTTTCGTCTCAACTTCTGTACAAATACACAATTTTTACATAATTTATATACGCTTACAGATTTTTCATATTGTGTATTCATCGTCATAAACGAACTATACATTGGGGCAGTTATATTAAAGCTGATGATTTCATTTCGATTCACACAAACGAGTTATATTATCACACGGATTTGTCATATTACACGAGCTTTATTCTTCGATTTAGCTTGCTTTATTACTCGTGTGTTCTTGTACATGTATTATTGCTTTGCTTTTTTACTATGTTAATGAAAAAAAGGAAACAAATGAAACACAGATTTTACCTTCTTACACACCTGAAGTCCGAAAAAGTCTGACAGATAAGAAAAATATTTGTATATTTTACAGTGCCAGTATCCACCACACTAGACGGCCGCAGTTATCGAATGTAATTGTGAATGAACAATATTTTCAGTGTTGTATCCTCGGAAACCGGATATAATATAGAGGGAAATAAGAAACTCACAGGCTAATTGGATTGTACCATGGTACAATAAGGAGGGACTGCTTCGCAAATCTACAGAAATACACATCTCAGGCCATGCCCGTTTCCTGTCAAATTTGCATGCAACAAGTTTTTTCATTTATTCGATATTTTTAAAATGAGTTAATTAGCACGAAAAATAAATCCTTTCAAAAATTAGATAAATAAAACCTTTTAAAAAATATGATTTAAACAGTTTGATCTTTCAGTTACATGGCAAAACTGGCAAATAGCTTTAATGCGGAATGTCTGTTTCTTCCAATCATTAATTTTGAAAATATTTTGTTTTTATTTTTTCAAAACAATAAATACCTACACAAACTTGACAGAAGTCGGGCACACTTAGAAAAAAAATTGTAATCAGCTGGTAGCTCTACCTTACCTTTATGTTGTACCATGGATTGTAAGAAAAAGGTTGTTCAACTTTATGAAACTAGAAAAAATTCAACTATAGTATAGTATAATATAATATAGTAAAAAAAATCTATTATATAAAACATAAAACATTAATGGAATGTTGGGATTATTTCAATTATGGAATTATTCAAAAAGTAAGACAATACAGAACAATACAAAAATGTACAATTCGAAAATATACATTTATTTTGCATTATAATAATTTCAACGGTAACCGATTTCCTCTTTATGATATCGAGAAAAAATCCAAAACTTATAGATTCTTGCAGGTAATAGAACAGAGCATTTGTTTTGACAGAATAAGGGCACCAAAAGGAAAATTTTGTATTTAGGAGGTAGCTTTGTTCTACCCATAAACATATTCATTTCTGCATTTTCTGTAATGTACCATGTCAAATTTCACTGAATAAAACAGAATCCCATCTCTGATTTCTATGTATACGATAAATTTATAAACATTAATGACAATCAAATGAATTATTTTTAAAAAATTATTAACATATGTTTGCATGACTTTAACTTCTTTAATTCTGTCATGGTTCTACCCATGATTGCATGGTAATCAGCTGGTGGCACTTCTTTCCTTTTTATCGTACCATGGTGTAAACCAGCTTTTACCAAGATGGCGTTTTTAATGCACATCGATTGATGTTAATACAAAAACGAAGGTATCGATAGTGTCATCGATTGTTTATCAGATCTACTCTTCTTTCATAGGGACGCGTTTTTTCATATTGCTGATAATTTTCTTTCGCACATATCCAACATAATTTTGGAAAGAAAAACATTTGTATTTGAATAAAAAGTTGCTTAGACACTGCAAACAGAAAAACTAAGAAAATGTAAGTTGTCATTGTGTTCTACAAACCTTTTTTTTAGCTAACTACAATTCATTTTTAGGGCGCGGGATCTTTCTCCGAACGGAGAAACTGTGGAGAAAAACAAGGAAAGCAAGGAAGCAAAAGACGTTAAGGCAGTGAATAACAAGGTAAGTTCATCATCAAATTCAAACCGCGGAAGGGAACGAGACCGTAGGAGGAGAGGAAGTGCATCATCTAGCAGTGATTCGAGTGACAGGTGAGGCATGCACACATGTTACGTTGGTTGTAAGAATGAATTCTGATTTTTGTTTTTGTGCAGTTCGTCGGACAGCAGCTCATCGCGAAGTAGCTCTGGCTCCGAATCACGTTCCAGCTCGTCAAGCTCAAGTGGATCATCGTCGTCGTCATCATCATCTTCGTCGCGCAAAAGCGCATCATCGCATTCTCGTAGCCGCAGTCCACCCCCAAAAAGACGTGAACGGTCTCGCAGTCCACCACCAAAACGCCGTGAACGTTCACGCAGCCCTGCTGCAAAGCCGGTAAGAGAAAGAACACGTTCGAGGTCGCGAAGTCCCATTCAGAAGCCTCGTGAACGAACAAGATCCCGTTCACCACCACCGAAACGCCGTGAACGTTCCCGCAGTCCAGTTACTAAGCCCCGCGATCGCACTCGCAGTCGTTCGCGAAGTCCTCCTGCCAAGGCCAGAGAGCGTTCCCCAACTCCTAAACCAACACGCATACACATTGGACGATTGACAAGAAATGTCACAAAGGACCATGTAGTTGAGATATTCAGTTGTTTTGGTGAAGTAAAAAATGTGGAATTTCCAACAGACCGCTACCATTCAAATTTCGGCAGGGGTATTGCTTATGTAGAGTACGCTACGCATGAGGAATGCGAAGCAGCAATTAAACAAATGGACGGTGGTCAAATAGACGGACAGGAAGTTAACGTGTCAGCTGTTCTAACACCAAAAATCAGAGGACCACAAAGACGCCCTTCACCAATCAATCGTAGACAGAATGACCGTTGGCGTGCGTCTCCAAGATTCAACAGATTTAACCGAAATAGACGTTCTCCGCCACCACGTGGTGGTCGTCGTTCGCCTCCTCGCAGGCGTTCTCGGTCTCCAATACGCAGACGCAGGCGCAGCAACAGTTCGGACAGCTCTCGCTAAGTAATTTAGTTTTGCGTCACAAACTAAATCGGGCTAACTAAAACATAGCGTATATTTATCTTATTCTTCATACATTTTCATAAACATGTAAATGTAAACCCTATATTCTTGGTTCAATAAAAAATATAAGTTTCAGTGACAAGCCAATGTCAGTGTATAAAACTACAAGCATCCGCTGGTAATGGACAGCCTTGAGGATGATTCGTATAGAAGAAACAAGGCCGTTTTTTTACTGTTTGCACTTTGTTGCACACTTTTTGCAGTTGCTGAGGTTTCCGTATTTTAACTATATCTGGTTTGAAAAGTTCAAATATTTCATGCTTATTTCGTAGCAATGTCTTAAGACCACCACATTCCGATTTGATTTGCTTTAAGTCTTCCTTTTGTAGGCCGCTAGCAATTTCAGACATTGCCAATGAGCGGCCTGCTAACCATTCGGCACCGGTTAAGTCTTGTCTCGGTGAAGCATCTGTTTCGTTCAAAAGAAGCCCAAATATCTTCAGGACTATACCTTCTATCACAGTTTTGTCGATTTGTGTACAATTACGTACCGTTTCAACTTTGTCTCGCAGTTTAATTTCAATGTTGTCGTTGTTTGGAAAGAGCTGTTTCTCTCTTTTCACAAAATGATTGATTTCTTCGATTTGACTTAAATGCGATGTGGATGAGTACCGGCGTCTTCGACCAATAAATGCAATGCGTTTTGTGCTTGGGATTTTCAGACGATCTCGTTCCGTCTCGAACCCGCAAACTTTTGATATGCTTTCGACATAGCAACAAAAATCGTTGTAAGTGGACATGGAGGAATTTCTTCGTTGGAACTTCCGACCAGAGAATTCAAAAGCGCAACATGGTAAAAGAAAATAATTCATTCGGTAGTGGCTTTTTGCAGCCAACACGGGCATCCAAGGAGATAATTCATCTGAATGGTTGCCTATAATCCAATCTACCTCAGGTGGAAGATGAAATGTGCCAGGGTCAATAGTTTCCTCCCTAAGGTTGTTTGCAACTCCAGTAGGGTAAAACTGACCAGATTTTACGAGATCTTACGTCATAACCATAGCCCTTGTATCCTTCTTCGTTTAAAATGTAAACTAGGAGACCATTACCACATCCCAAGTCGGCGAATGACACGGGAGAATGACCCATCGAGTCGCTTTGCCATAAAGCGATCAAATATGCAGCAATAGCTAAGTCTTCGTAAATGAATTTCAGTGGGTCTGTAGATTCCTTGGCATCATTCCAAAACTGAAATCGAACAACGATTAGAAGACAAAGCAAAATCATAGTTTTTTAATATCAACTTACCATCATTGCCTTTTCGCTGTATTTTCGTTTAAATTCGTTGTATAGAGTATTATATTTTTCGATGTCCACTAAACGCAATGATCCGCCACTCACGTTGTCAATGCTAACTTTGGACCACTTTGTCAGTTTAGGCTTTAGAATATATTCGGACCATCGATCGCCTTTTTCGGTATCTGCAAGTGGATTCAAGTTCACAACGCCAAGATGACCATCACAGAAGCTTACTTGGAAATCGTCTATATCATCGGAATCGAACGATAAACGAAAGATACTTTTTGGAAAATCTAAAATAAAACAGCTTATGATGACCAAGAAGGAGGCTTGTGTATAATCTTTGTCGCAGGCTTACCCACTATTCCAGTGGCATGTATGGCATCTTTGCTCTTTTTATGGAGACATTTGAAATCAATTTCAAATCCTGAACATTTCGCAGGAACTTCAGATACATTTTTTAGGTTACCTAAAGACACTTTGTCCACATTGTTGTCCTCATTGGAAACACCTGGCTTAACTCTCACTTCATTTATGACGCAAGCACATATTTTCCTATTTACTGTGTGATAATTATTGATCAAAATCGATATCGCATTCCAAAACCCCTGCAAATCCATTTGGTTCTCCATGATATGACTAGAAGTTAACAGCTGCACACAGCACATTTCATGATATAAGAATACAGGTAGATGCCTCACCACTTGTGAATGTTGATATTTGAAAATTATACAAAAAAATTCTGCAAAAGTAAATAGAATTTTATTTCCTTACACGATAACGTTAAGTGGTTGTTAAGATATGCATTTTCATCATATTTAATAAAATAAAATCCGTTTTTTATTCAAAAGTTTGAATTCCAAAAATGCTTCGGCAGTTCTTTGCGTCACCAGCTGTGTTGATGCGACCACCTGTATTATTTTATCAATCAAACCCTTACATGCGCTCTCACACATGAACACACAAAAAAAGTTGCCCAGTAAACATTTTTGCAAAAGTGTAAAGTACTTCGAGTTTTTTCTCAAATTTTATTTAAAAAATTACTTTCTTCCATTTTCTCATTGCGTTTTTTATTAATAATCTGAACAATTTTTTGGGTCTATGGTACAATGGCAGTTGGTAGAATGGAGCTTCACATGGTACAATGGAGCTACCCAGTCAAAGTATATACACAATCTGTACATTGTTTTGAATAATGGGGTGAATACAGAAGAGGACCTCTATTCTGGCGTAAAAGTACATTTACATACAAATCTGTATACGGGATAATTGATCAATCACACTAAATTTTACTACGAATAGCTTCCGTTGAATTTATTGTGATGCCTGGTAGGCATAACGTGTAAGTTGTGCTTACACTTACACTGCCTTCATGCGGTCCTCAATAGTCTTATCAGATGACATTTTAAATATGCCTTGTTTTTACCCGATTACTTTTTAAAGGCAAATCTTTTTCTGAGCTAACCCTGTTAAATGACCCATTACAATAAATTTGACCATGGAGGACATATGTTATCTTTTTTGGAGATTTGCTAAGATTTTTTATGTAAACACTCATAACAGATATCTTCATAAGGCATGGACATGGTAAAGGAATACAGGTAGTCGCATCGACACAGCTGCTGGGACAATGAACTGTCAAACTGATGTTGAAATTGAAAATGTTGAATGAAAAATTATTGAAGTTTGTATAAATTGTTGAGAGATACATATTATATCAAACTCTGATTTGCGTCGTATAAGAAAACTTATTAAATCTACTTATTTTTGACAAAACATTTTGAAAATTTTGACATATCAATGTTCCCAAGCGTTGATACATCTACTTATATTCTTCTACCATGGGCATGGATGTGAAGCCTTATGAAGATATCTGTTATGGACCTAATGGTCATGTATTTTATGGTGCTAGTTCTGTTTCTCCTTTAAGTGAATTGTTTTATTGAACAAGTCTGATCGTGAACTACTCAACACGATCTTATGTAATTTGACTTATTTCTCGTGTTTTACGTGTTTTGTTTTTAATTGTCGTTGGGGTATTTTAGTCAAATTCGTGTCCTGCTTTGCACAAAATGTCCGCTCTTAGGCAAATCCACAAGGTTTTGAGATGCTCCTCCAATGTTGCTGCCGGTCTTTCTAGGGTTAGTAGATTTGCCGAAGCAGTTTAATTATGTGTTTTCGAGATATAACTTTCTGTAACTCTATTGTAGAATATTGTTCCAATTTTCAATGCCGCCAGATGCAGCAGCAACGTTTCCTCCGATCATCCGTCAATGTTCCCCGGTGCCAAGGCACCATTTGTGTCTGAACCTAACTTTACCTTACCTTCGGACTATTCTCCAATACCAATTTATCGAGTAATGGATGCGGAAGGTGTTGTCAACCCAAGTCAAGATCCTAATCTAGATCGTGATTTCGTAACGAAAATGTTCCGCGACATGGTCCTTCTGAATACCATGGATAAGATTTTGTACGAGTCCCAACGACAAGGGCGCATCTCATTCTATATGACTAATTTTGGCGAAGAAGCCAGTCATATTGGAAGTGCTGCTGCCCTAGAAAACAGAGATTGGATCTATGGACAGTATCGTGAGGCCGGTGTTTTGGTGTGGAGAGGGTTCACAATCGAACAGTTCATTGATCAGTGTTACGGTAATGTTGCCGACATTGGAAGGGGAAAACAAATGCCAGTTCATTATGGTTCCAAGGACTTGAATTTTGTTACTATTTCGAGTCCACTTTGTAAGTTTTGCTAGAGCTTTCTAAGAAAATCGAATTGAATGAATTGATGTATACTTCCTTTAGCCACCCAAATGCCACAAGCCGTTGGCGCAGCCTATGCCATGAAGCGCAAACCGAACAATGACTCCATTGTGGTATGTTACTTTGGTGAAGGTGCGGCATCTGAAGGAGACGCTCACGCCGCTTTCAATTTTGCTGCTACCTTAAGTTGTCCTGTAATCCTGTTTTGGTATGAAAACAAATTGTACTTCAATAGATCTTCCTTACTTAAAAAAAAACTTTTATCTAGTCGTAACAATGGATTTGCTATCTCAACACCATCCCATGAACAATACTGTGGTGACGGTATTGCTGGTAGAGGCCCCGCTTATGGAATCGCTACCATTCGGTAAGACACAAAGTGATAAAATATACTTCATCACATTTTACCATGTCTACTTCCTTACAGTGTTGATGGTACTGATGTCTTTGCGGTATATAACGCCATGAAGAAAGCAAGGGAGTATGTTCTTCGCGAGAATAAACCAATTGTTTTTGAAGCAATGGCCTATCGGTATATAATGTTATTTTAAATATTTGTCAATACTTGAAGTAATTTCATTTGTCTTGCAGTGTTGGTCACCATTCCACCTCAGATGATTCCACTGCCTATCGGTCTGCCGAAGAAATTGAAATTTGGAACACCACAGAACACCCCATTTCAAAGCTCAAAAATTATATGAAGAAGAAAGGTTGGTTCAATGAAGATGAGGAGAACGCCTTTGTAAAGGACGTGCGAAAGCAAGTCCTAAAGCAAATATCCGTTTCGGAGAAGAAGCTTAAACCAAACTGGAGAGAAATGTTCCAAGATGTCTACCATGAGATGCCTGAACATTTGAAGGAGCAAATGGGAGAACTGGAGAAACATGTGGAAGCCCATCCCGACTTTTACCCACTCAAAAATTTTAAAGCCTAAGGAAAAGAGATGACTACAAGCGACACCGTTAGCCAAATGGGAATCTTAAAATGTGCATTTATTAGCTTAAGTAGAACAAACGTTTGTATATAATGTATTCAACATGTGATTCGAAACTTGCATTTATTTACCATATTCAATATTTTGTTGAATAGTTTGACCCCACTTTTACGTAATTTACAAGACATAAAAATGTTAAAAATGTTCAGATAGTAAATAAAATCTATTCTCGTTGAGAATTGCCCTTAATTCGCATTAATTGAATTTGAATGGATTCATTATTTTGTAAGCATACTGACTATACTTTTAATTGGGTACACCGATTCTATAGAAGTATTGCAAATAGTGGTGTTTTGAGTGTTCTTCTGCTTCTTGATGTTGGAAAGGCTTTTGATTGTATATCAGGGATGTTAATTTGAAGACATGGGACGAAATCTCACATTCGATTCAAATCTTTTTATTTAAATTCAAATATGAATATTTTAGTGAATGATGCCGATCTGTATTTCCTGCGGTTTTAAAGTCTGTTGTCAAACATGCGACGACCGTCTTTAGTCACTGGATTTAAGCCATTGCGTCTAAAACCAAAGTTTTAAGTTTTGAATATTAAGTCAATATGCCATTGTCTGACTGACTTAGCTAATTTATGAAAATTTCGGACAATATTCTATATTGCCTAAAAATTTTATTAAAGCACTTCAGTACACAAATCACATTTACATCTAATAGACTTACTCATTTAGTATTCGATGGCATTGGGCAAATATTTATATAACTTTTTTCAAGCCTCTGCTTGTAGAAGATAGCTTGTGTAGTAGTATAGTTTTAATCGCAAATTTTATAATATTTTAACATTTAATTATTCAAGGAAGCCAGAATATGCTTGGTGCCAAACCCCTTTTAATGCGATCTTACATTTATCACCATGCTTTCTAATTGTCAATAATTAATATGAGAGAAAGAAAAGCATTGGCTGCAGAGGGCATCAGCTGTAAATTGTAAATGAGTTCAGAAGTAAAATCGCTTTTTTCACACTTTTCATATGTGTATTGACAAATGAAAAAAATAAATGTTTAAAGTGTATATAATATGTATGTTTATATAATTTATTGATTAGACGGACAGAAAACTTTATCTTACATCAATTTGGATGAAAATACATTATAACAAATCTTAAGTAATTTAGTGAGCCCTCTTACTCCAACTAATTAAAAAAAAAAACATTATCAAAATGGAATAGCTGTGTGACTATAGTGTATACGTCGACCTTTTCCCACAATTTAACCATTTTTCATTAGGCATGCTGTTCCAGGAAAATCAAACATCGCTTTAGTAACTGACCGACATATACATAGGTTCTTCGGAATGAAATTATTTTGGACATAGACAAATCCGATTATGTGTGTGTAAAATTAAAGACAGTAATGAAAGAACAATTAATTAGTGCGCAACTGGTAGTCTCCGTTTTGAGTTATGTATCGAACCCATGGCAATGCTTGGTAGCCACTCTTTTCGATAATTTTTAAGTAACGAACTTGTATTCCCGATGTTGTAAAGTATGGTATCTCGAAATGGACTTGGATTGGAGGCTTGCCCTCCAAGCTATCTTCACTTTTTACACTTGGCAATCCAAAGTGGGCTCGCATTAGATACTCCTTGCCGCCTGGGAATGACTTGATCGTCCAAATAACTGCATTTTGCTCTGGAGCATATTTGCAGCTGCCAATTGTTGTCTTGAATTTTGGTGAATCGGCGTCTGCTGGAACTGGAATAATGATTTCCACGTTGTTGGCTGTAGAACGACGTTTAAACTGGGACTTAGCCTTGATCATGTATTCTACGCGAGAATGTTCATGCCTTTCAATAACGGATTCAATCCAAATTAAGGGTTTGACCTGAAAGCATTGATGTAATTTTTTAAGAATGTTTGGAAAATCAGTACCGAAAAGTGCACACTACTCACGTGTGTATTGAGCCGGTAGGACATCAATTCAAATTCCCCATCAGGTGGTATGAACGAAATCGTTCTATCATTTTCAAAGCGCGACAGACGCACGCATTGGTGGAATTTCACATCCTCCAGTTCGACGGACTTTGATTTCCCTCTACCTGTACTTTCAAACAAGACTTTGTCATTGAGGCCTAGTCTTAGTTCCGGCATACCAGACAGATACACTCTCATCTTAATGGCGCCAACAATTTCACTGCGTAAAACATTTCCATTTGCATTGGCCAAAAGATTGACAGACTCGATGACATCTAAAAATACTTCGTTCTTTCGGTATTTAATGCCCTCCGAACGCCATGAAACTGCATTTGTTACAGCCACTGGTATGCGTGGCTGTATTTCCAATTTATGTCCCTCCTGGGTAATATATTCCTGTAGTATTTTGGAGTCAGTAGTTTGTGGATAGCCAAAATCAATTAGTTCGTCCAGCAGCTCGTAGATAATTACAAAATTGTCACGGATCGACTCTTCTTCCAGCTCCTTGAAATACTCAATAAACACCTGAGCGATCTTGTGCAGGAACACAAACACAAGTGCAATGTTCACATTCTTGTTGCGTGGTGTTGTCGACACGATATACAAGTTATTGGTCTTGATGTATGCGAAGGTGCAGTCTGCGGTTTGTAGTATAGGTGTGATCATACCCTCCTCCTCTTTTTCCATCAGCAATGGCATAAACTTGTCAATTACAGCCATGTCCATATTGTCACCGCGGTAGTTCCGCGATATTAGGACCTTACCCTTCACGTCCAGCACATATATGGCCGAAGACGACATCTTTGACAATGTTGACAATGTAAGACGTACTGTCCAATTCAGCCGTGTAGCCAATACAGAAAAAATGACTCAGTAATGAATCTGGCTGTGGCTTTCGTTGCACTTTTTCCCTAGTAGCGTGAGGAAATGCAAATCTTGCTATCTAGCTGACTCCTTAGAAAGATGAAAATTATTTAGAAACTGTAACATACAATGTTTTGCAATAATCAAACGCGAAATTGGACAATTTTTTAAAAAATTATTTCTATTTACTTACAAAAAAAATTACGTCGACTTGGTCTTCATCAGGGTTGTGTCGTTCGGGAAAGAACTAGTTCAAAAGACTATTCTCTGATAGGAACATACGGAACTACATTCCTCAATTTCGTTCATTTTTTCTAGTTCATTTATTTAGTTCATTCAGCTGATCTGTAGGGAATAAGTGCACGTTTAGATTGCAATGGTATTAATTGTAAATTACGCGTTTAACGATTTGTCATTTATTTGATTCATTTTGTTTACTCCAAAAGTATGGAGCATTTTTCTTTCCTATCAGATTTAAATCAAATTTGTTATACTTCATGATGCAGTTTAAGGAAGCACTGCAAGGTTGCGCCTTTGTTAGGCAAAAATCTTCAAATTGCACAACATTATGTGGTATCTTACACTAATATGGCAAAAAAGTAACTGTACTAGTCCTGTAATAGAGAGTGAAACGGTAGAAACATGTTGCCGGTTGTTTTCTGAGGGTTTACTGGATGTTACTTATGAAAAAATTTCTTGTAAAATTGTGCGCGTATGGTTTTTTGTTAATTTTTGCATGAATGAGAGAACCATTACTACTCTCTCAAAGGATTTTACCGAATAAATTTTACAGGAATATTAAAAAGGCAATTCTTTTTCTATAAAAACTTTTGTACAGAAAACATTTCTCATTACAAATTTTCATAGAACAATGTATTCTTGTTTTATAAAAATATGTAATGAATAATATTTACTTTACGAAACTTCTTTTCCCACCATGGTTCGCTCTTATTTACTGGACTTTTAAGTGGTCGAAGAACAAGAAATAAGTCCCAGATACCGATTGACTAAACAGACAGAGTTAATATTGCGCCATGAGTTCAACGAGAGGTACGAGGTTAACAACGAATGAATTGAATATTGTTCCAATGGTTCCTTTCGAGGAATATTTCCTTTGATCACTGTTCCTGACATTTAGTTGATTCGTTTGTTAGTTCCATTATTCCATAATAGAACTTTTCAAATATTTCGTCTTCCTCTGAATCTCTGAATAATAAAACAAAAAACAAAAAAGAAATCGTCAAGACAAGGTTCTGAGAACAGAGATAATTTGAAGGAAAATGGAGACGATTGATATAGCCCGACTGGAGGAGGCTGTGGTCATATTTTATCGTTCAACCTCTCAGGAGCAGGCACATTTACACGAGTGGCTAACAAATGTCCAAGCCAGCAAAATGGCCTGGCAATTTTCATGGCAGCTAATGCAGCTGGGAAAGGTTTTTCAAATGATTTCCATGATCCATCTACATTGTTCATTACCAATATCCTGCTTTTTAGAGTCAAGAAGTCCAGTTTTTCGGAGCAATTACTTTGCACTCGAAGCTAATGAAATTCTGGCATGAAGTTCCTCCCGAAAACCGAGACGAGCTGAAGCAGAAAATTTTGGAAACCATTATACAATTCGCAGGTGGACCGAAGCTGGTTCTCAATCGTTTGTGCATAGCGGTATTGTGTCAATGAGTTTGCATTGTAAAGTGAGTGTGAATGTAAATTGTTGTTGGTTTCAGTTAAGCGCCTACATAGTTCACATGTTGAGTGAATGGCCAAGTGCCATAGAAGACGTTATCAATACCTTTCAAAATCAACAAATACCGAATGTATCGAATGAGACCCAATTGTGGATATTATTGGAAGTATTGCAAGCCATTCCTGAGGAGGTTGGTACTCTTTCTATATTTCATAGATATTGTTGTTCATTAAAATGTTGTTGTCCTTAGATGCAAGCTATATACAGTTCTGTCAAGAGAACTGTTCTGCGAGCAGAGGTGGCCAAGAGGACTCCGCTTGTAATAGAAACCACTGAGCGTTACCTTCAAATGCAGCTGGAAAGAGAATGGGACACAGAGACATTTAATAACATGACACGAGCGGTGAAATGTGTTGGCACTTGGGTTAAGTAAGATATTTGTGGACTTAAGAAGGGCTGCGCTCATTACTATTTTCGTTTTAGAAACATTGGCTTTCCTATTGAAAACTGTGTCAATATCGTCGACATCATTCTAAAGATAGTTAATAAATGCTATTGGCCATGTACACAAGATCCAGATGGCGATGGCTGTATGTCAGCAGATGAAAATGATTTAGCTGAGACTTGTTTGAAAACTCTCGTTAATATTATTATCCAACCTGACTGCCATCTCTTCCCCAAGACGGCATTTATCCTTATTAAGATGTTTCTTGACTCTCTGTGCAATATCACCAAAATGGAATGGAAACCTGATAATAATAATGAAGACATTGTTTCCTACATATACACATTGTTCGTGTCGGCGGTTGAGCGGCATTCTCAGCTATTATTAAGTGGGATCACAACAACAGATCCCGAACTGTCGTCTCTATACACTCGTCTTGTAAATGAGATATTGCAATGTACAGATAAGCCTGGTATATATCCTGTTGAGGAATCGTGTAGCAGCATGGCTTTAGGGTTTTGGTATCTGCTGCAAGAGGAAGTGCTCGCAATAACCAACGAGGAGGAACGCTTGAAGTGTTGCGAATACATTAAACCACTATATGCTCATCTAACTCGAATTTTAGTTAGAAAGTCTGAGCAGCCTGACGAGAACTCTATCGACAAGTGGAGTTCAGATGACTTGGAAAGTTTTCGTTGTTACAGACAGGATATTTCCGATACATTTGTTAGTAAATACCTATAGCACTGTTTTATGGACATAACAGATGTATGTATTTCGTTTCTCCTACTTACAGATGTATTGTTACGATGTCTTGCATGATCAAATCTTGGATATTTTATCTGCCGTTTTGGATGAGACCATTGCCCAACTTCAGACAAACCCTAATCAGTGGACTAAATTAGAAGCATGTATCTATTCTTTCCAATCAGTTGCCGAACACTTTGATGGAGAAGAAACAAAACAAATCCCTAAATTCATGCGAGTGCTTAACGAGATTCCATATGAGAAAATGAACGAGAAGCTTCTGGGCACAGCTTTGGAAGCTGTTGGTTCATATTGTCAGTGGTTGCGGGGCAATCCAATGTGGATACCATCTGCCATAGAACTGTTGGTACGTGGCCTCAACTCGTCCATGTCGGCACAAGCAACGTTGGGACTTAAGGAACTTTGTAGGGATTGCCAATTACAAATGAAACCATACGCTGAACCCTTGCTCAATGCATGCCAATCATCCTTGGCATCCGGACAAATGAAGAATTCCGATAGCGTAAGACTTATGTTCAGCATCGGAAAACTCATGAGCCTCTTAACACCAGACAAGATTCCTAACTATCTAGATATGATTGTGAGTCCATGCTTCGAAGAATTGTCTACTATATGTCAAAGTGGTGCTGTAAGTCATCATTTATTTCAACGATTTCTTTAAATATTTGTGTATCGTTATATTACTTGCAGAAGACGCCACAGGCAAGAATACGCACCATATTCCGCTTAAATATGGTGTCAACTCTGTTTTCATCGCTTAACACGGATATCGATGACGACGACCTACCCATCGAAGATCTGCAAAACATGCAGCCAGTTTTGATTGTGATGCAAAAAACAATGCCAATTTTTAGGCAAATTGCTGAGTTATGGGTAGAAGATTTGGATGTTCTAGAGGTACTCACATAGATGTCACTTTATTTTTTTCTATTTATTTTGAAAGCGGCATGTTTCCCAATTGGTTGACGATTAAGTCCTTCAAAGTTATTATATTATTTTATTTAAATTCCTTCGTTATTCTTTTTTTAGACGGCTTGCGCGGCTCTCACACATGCAATTGTAAATTTAAAGAATAGCTTCAAACCAATGCTCCAAGATCTTTGTTACTTTATTGTTGCGATTTTCCAAACACGTTGTTGTGCCCCGACTTTGGAGATTTCCAAAACGGTAATTCCAATACCATACAAACAATTGTACAAAGTAAAAAAATAATAATATATTTTTCTTCTAAAGGCCATTGTCATATTCTACAGAGATGAAGATTGTAAAGCTCTCATGCAGCAACTAATGATAGAATTCGTAATGCATAGTTTTAAATTATTTGAGGTAAGTAGATGACACATCAATGGTATTTCAGCACACTGCAAGCAAACTTAATTTTTATACAGTCGACACCTGAAAATGGATTCTCCAATGTAGCCGAAACGATAGAAAAATTTTACGCTTGCCTAACGCAAATTATCAAAAAGATTCCACAGTCTTTGGATGATAAATCGATCGCCTATGATCGTCTCATATTTTATGCGCTCAAAGCAATGACATTACCAGAAAATGGACCTATCAGATTTTCGATTCAATTCCTATCGCATTTCGTAATGCAATCCCGGAACTATCCACATATGACACAAGCTGTACTTGCAGCGGGCGAGGAAATATTGCGCACGGCTATAGTTTGTGTGGCCTGTGTTACTCCGCGACAACAAGTGGAAAAGTTTGCAGACATTTTTCTGAGTATCAATAAGAAGTACCCCGCAGAGATGGCAGTTTGGTTGAAAAATATAATGCATGCCCCTAATTTCCCAACGCCTTTAGTGGACGATGCTGATAAAACAAAATTTGTTACTCAAGTCATAAGGTAATTACATTTTAATGATTTAAAAAATATCGGCTAACGTGTCTCTTGGATTGCAGGGAAAAGGTAAACAAACGACTGCTGCAGCAGCATCTCACCGAATTTGCTATCAAAGCAAGAGGGCTTAGTGATAAATTTCAGTAAGGGGTTCTAAACATGATCTATAAATGATTATCGTGTAACTACATATTTTCCATGGTGTTTATTTAATGGCTTCTTATAAATGTACATAAATCATACAAAATTGCTATTATTGCAAATTGAGCAGTCTGTTTAGTTTAAACACTTAAACTTTCTCGCACTAACATACAAATATAATATATTTACATTTATATCTTAGTATTTTCGTGTTTTATGCATCGCTCGAATGACTTATGCTCATTATGTACGTTAAGTATGTTTATGCCATTGAACTAGAGAGTATAGATATTTCGTATATCGAAAGATTTATTGTCTGAAAAGACTTTGCACTACTTCGATCGTGCAGAAATGAATTGAGATTTGTGGAAGACAGTCAAATAAAGCGTTATCAACAAATATTGCCTTTCACAATTTATGTTCAGAAAATTTCATAAAAAAATCATTTCCCCTTATATAACCATAAATTTGATATACAATTTTGTGCCCGAATCATTGCAAACGTGTGTTTGTACTCATTCATTATTAGTTGAATAAAAATTCGCATTAATATTTTGTAGACTTAAGAAATGTACAAAAGTAATATTGAGTGTATGACATGTATTTTAAAGCGATCTTCTTTAACTATGTGATATGTATTTATGTGTACGTATAATTTGAAGATTTTTTAAAATAATACTTAACCTCTTATTAATGACATATTTTAAAATAATAAATTCAAATTTCTGTGTCAAATATTAGTTTTAATGTATTCAATACATAATTAATGTTTAATAAAATAGTTTTTTTTATTAAAAACAGAGATATGTTTAATTTGAAAAGTGTCATTGGAAAAATAATTCCGAAAATTGTTCTATCACAGATGCTGTTGGAATTCCGTCTATTGGATTCGGAACGTCTGAGCATTATATAAACCATAATTCATCGCCCAGCAAAGTCGTAGTGCCCGACAAGTAAGAAATCATTTTCAAAGATATTATGCACTTCTATATGCTCGTTGGAAAATATTTTTTCTGGTTTTAAAAATCGTATTCTTTTGTTAGCTGAAAAATCATTTGCAATGTAGATGGAATAAGTGTTGTAGTAAACATGAATAATCATGAAACCAACAATCTTTATTTTTCTCGAATATTTCCCATGAATATGCTTCAGTTTTTTGTTTGAAAGTCGGACAAAATTTAATATCTTAATATCTTTATTCGTTTCTTTGATAAGAAAAGGTTTAACCAATTCGGTTAACTCGTATTGTTCGGTTTGCTGGGAATTAAAGAAACTAAAGCTAGTTCGTTTCAGTGAATTTTCAGTTCATTTCTTAAACATCTGTTGCTGTGTTGTCGGCCGTTTTGTTTTGATTCCTTTTGTGTTGTCCGCCTTTCCCTTTTGATTCCATCTTTATTTCGATTTTCTCTCTGTGCTGTCTTTCTTTTCAGTGTTGCCATATTGTCCATATTGTAGTGTCCTTTGTTCGTTACTTCTTTTTCTTTTCTCGGTGGCGTCGGTTGGTAATTCATTCATTTATAACTTACTCAACTGCCCCCAAGAACCAAGAGCGAATAAATAAGTTGAAGCAGTCGTTCCATTTGGCAGAATGGATGTTGACACTGGGAAGATCTGTCGATGTTGCCTAAGTTTGAATTCTAATCCTCTCCTTTCGATATACCAATCAGATGGTGCCGGCGGTTGTGTGGCAAACATGATAGCTTCTATAACCAACTTAGAGGTGAGTGGTACTTCTGTGCTTGCAATTCGCCAACATGCACTTGACAAATATCGTCGCATTATCTTTTCCAGCTTCGGCAGCATGACAAAATGCCCGAAAAGGTCTGCCTGTCCTGTGCTAGTGAGATAAATCGTTGCTATGTGTTTAAGATCAAATGTGAAAGCTCCAATAAAACTTTGAGACAATTGCTGCCGGATGTTGCTGTGGAATGCGATTCGCTTGAGAAGAATTCCGTGAGGGCTATTGGAATACAAACGGATGCTGTATGTGTGAGGAGTACACTATGCCAAACACTGGATTTTGCAAGTACTACAATGAAAACAAAGGAGGTTCAAACGGAAGCGGTTACTTACAATGAATCCAACGAAGAAGGCGCTAATGAGGGGTTGCAACTCACACATTGTGGAGACGATGCCGGCTTTTGCGAAAATAGGGAAAAAGAACGGACTGCCTTTAAAACATTACGTTCTGAACAACATTTCTCTTTGGTTACAAGTGAACACAGTGAAAATGGCGAGTCATACATTGTGGTGGAGACTGACAGTATTAATAACGATGAGTCTAGTATGCCGGAAGAGCACAAGTATCTTGTTCAGGAAAGTGTTGATCCTGCCGGCGATGAGATTATTGAAAACAATGAGGAGACATCCTCTTTTGACTTTTATGAAGATATGGAGCAGAATATGCCAGAATACAGTGAGACAAAATCTTACAATGGTGTTGGAAACGAGTGTATCAACCAAGCGAACGATTATAGAGCTGATGATGCTAATGAACAATATGCTAACGAAACAGGTGTGCAGACCGACATTGCTTCAAAAAGATTGCGTTCTTCTGGAAAGCGAAAGGAGCAACACAAATGCCCCATGTGTATAATGGCATTTGTAAGTTTAAAAGTGCTAAGACGCCACATTGCCAAGCGACACTCGAGCGTTGACATAGACGACGCCGTCTCCAAAACAGCCTATACCGCTGAAGTACAACAAGAAAGCGAAGAAAATTTGTCTAATTCGGATGTGGTTACAGATTCGCAACAAGAATTAACCGAAGTAAATGTTCCCAAACCTCGTCTTTTATCCCGAACTAGACATTCAAATAAGCTCAACGAACAACAATACTCCAGTTTCAAGTTCTATTGTGAATATTGCCAAGCTGGATTTGCCCAAAGGAAGACATTGACATACCACATGAAACAGAACTGTATGACTAGTAATTTTAAAGTAAGTTTCAATTTGAATTTTAAACTAAATAAGGTCTTCTACATATTTTGGTTTATGGATTCCAATGGGATTATTTGAATATTGGAAAAAAAATCGAATAATTCCGGTGGAAACTATACCCTGGAAATTTGTTCAGTTTCCATTTAAGAAATGTTGAATTTTTATTACTTCTTATACTATTGCTCATTATATAGTGCGCCCAATGTGAACGCATTTTTATATCGAAGGAAAAATTAGACGAGCACAATCTGACACATAAAAATCATCCATGCTTGGAATGCAAACACGTGTGCGATAGTGTTGAAGAATTGAGTGAACACATGATTGAGGTTCACAATCGAAATGCCCGAAATCAGTGTCATGTCTGTAAGAAAGGTAGGTCCTGGAACATGTTACTAATTTTAATAATATGCTTATTAACCTGAATTACTCAAGTCACTATTCCTCACTCCACAATATTTCTCATTTAAAATTCAAAGTGTAATGAGTAAATTATTTCCCTACATTCGATTCAATCGTTTGTTACGAAATCATGAAGATTGAAATCGATTTGTTGAAACGAACGTGTTTCTTTTTTTTCAGTATTTACGATGAAAGCGTCTCTTATTGACCATTTGCGTGTGCACAGTGGTGATAAGCCATTTGTATGCACCATTTGCGGTAAGCGTTTTACACAAAATTCCAATTTACGCCAACACATAATGCGTCATCAGAACAAAAAGGATTTCATGTGCGATCTTTGTCCGAATGCCTATGTCACTAAGGCAGAATTGTTTTCACATAAGCGAACGCACACCGGAGAAACACCATTTAAATGCAATTTTTGCAATACCAGCTTTACTTCGTCCTCCTCTCTACAAAAGCATGTTCGAAAACACACTGGGGAGCGGCCATATTCCTGTGACATCTGTCCCATGAGATTCACCGCCCTGAACATCCTTAAAAATCACCATAGAACACACACGGGTGAGCGGCCGTACAAATGTCTATTCTGTGAAAAAAGTTTTACGCAAAAAGGCGATTGCTTACTACACCAACGTACTCATGAGTTTGGCGAGATTAAATGCTTTTGTGGATCAACGTTCTCGAAAATAAATAACCTAAGGATACACTTGAAAGTAAAGCATCCAAATATGACCGATGAGGAAATTAGATCAATAAATGATCTACTGAAAGTCAAGTGCAACAAGGAAGAAGATACTGAAACACACATAACGCTGATGGAAGTAGGCGATGATGACGAGGGAGAAATGACATTGAATACCTCACGCGTAGATAATGGCGATGAAATGACGGAAATAGCTATGTAATTTGTGTGTTTTTATAATAAAAAAAATATATAAAAAGCCTATGTTTGAAAAAGAAAAATTTGTTTCATTCGTTTAAGCCAGTGTTCTGGATGCCTGTATGCCTATTCTTGTCGATGAAGTTATTCAATCTAAAAAATGGCGATGTTCATCAAAAACTGTATCGCATATATAGTTTTGTCAAACTAGAAGCACAAATAGTGACCCATACTCATTAAGCTTTTTTCTCGTTAAAATCTAAATCTAATATTTTGAAAATCGAATAAATTTAAGAATTCGGAAATGCAATAATTATGTATATAAAATTTATTAATATGATTTAGTATAAATTAGAGATATATATAGTAGACTTTATGTATCATAATATAGATATAGATTCTCATATAGTATGTATATGTACATGACTGTAAATGTAAAATAAAATAAAATAGATGGCTAGATAAATACATTAATCAAACAGTTTTAAGTCCCTAGCAATTTTTTTCAACTTATTGTCTAGTGTTTTGTCTTCGTGCTCACAAATATAGCTCTGTCTAGTTGTGCATTCCTGCCCGTGGTAGTTATATGCGTGCTTTGCACTGTTATAGGCTAATCTTAAACATCTGCCTTGGCCGGGTATTTCAAGGGTATTATTTAGAATTGACTCATTTTTATTTTCAGCTCCTTTGTCTTCTTTGTCGCTGTCCACGTCAATTGTATTGGATTCGGTCTCACTGTCCTTGGTGGGGGTGGTGATGCCTTCTTTATGTGACATCGCTATTGAGGTTAAATTCATATTGGGATTAACGGGCTTAGCCGAATTCGACCAAATCCAAATTAGTCCGGGATTTAGACCACCCAACCAATAATCACGACCCCGATGATTGGGCTGATTCAAAAGGTAAGCCATAATTTCCTCATTTTCTGATATCTTTTCGAATTCAGCCAAATGTGCGTTCAAAGCTTTGCAGGCTGAGTTTGCCGTTTTCCAATTCACTTGTTGATAGCTGTTAATGTAATAACAATTGTCGCTGATCCGGGTGAAGTTGGCGGGACAAGGATCTCGAACTAAAAAAGAAGAATTAAAATACAGATTTGATCTTCTTGCAACATAAACTAGTTTCAATGTTGTCTTTTACCTTCTTGCTGTTTGTTCCCGGCCATAAGATAGTAAATCAATTGTTCAGTCCTCCGTACTCTGCTCTCCAAATAATCCACACGATATACTAGTTTTTCTATGGCACCCAATAAATATAGATCGTTCTCCGACACTGCTCTAAATGTCTGCGGAGGTCCTCCTCGAACATTGTGCTGTTGCAAAGGAAGTGGCCGGTGTTGTTGCTGCTGCTGCTGAGCAGGAGATGTTGGTGGTAATTGCATGTTACCGCTGGGGGCTGTGCCGCCGAAAAGTTGCTGCAGAAATCCTGGCGGCTGTTGTTGTTGCTGTTGTATCATTTGGTTTGTCATTGGTCGAAATTGAGGATTCACCACCTGCAAAGGTGCTCTTTTGTGTGGTTCCAACTCGACACCAGCCTCTCCGATACGCTTGTTTATGAAAACATTCGACGCTGGCCTCTTGTATGCCGAAGAATGATAATTAATGGGTGGTTGGGGATTTGGTGGATTGGGTCCCATGCCAGGATTCATCATCATTTGATATGGCGGTGAAGGTGAACCTCCATATCCATTCATTTCACTGAAAAATGGAAGATCCTTAGATTCGCGGCGTCTGGAACTTTGACTGAAAAAATAAATAAGAAAATTGTTGTTTTATTTATGGCCTTCAAGTTTTAAAGAAAATATATTAAAATCCCCGACAACCGGGTTCACCAAAAAAATATGGAATTATTCAACAGAAGTGGATGTCATTTGGCATTATTCATACTTCTGGACTTTTTTACGACACTTCAAGGTTTTTTGCACAAAGTTTTTCCATTGGCAAAATATTGCCGCACTATAAAAATAGATTTATACATTATTCAGCTAGACTGTTATATTTAAAAATGAACTTGGGGTAAAACTATTGAAAATCCAAAAAGTGCAAGAACTTACACCGCAGCAGAAAAAAATAGACTCAAAAGAGCTAAAGAGTTGCTTCCTTTGGCCGTGCATCAGAATAAATGACGAATATTATTGCGAAAATATTCTGGAGGGTGTATAAAAGCCTTGGGCACGCAAACATTTTGGCCGCAGACCTTGGACATCTAAGAGGCACTAAATCAACTCAAGCAAGCGCTTCGCGTGTGACGGTTTCATTGGCCGTTTGAAGGTCATAATTTGTTCCAAAGGTGACCAATTCGAACAAATCTAAAGTTATTCTAAAATTTGATGCTATTTCCGACATTTTTTGCTTTCATTCAATAAAATTTAAAAAATGTAAAAATTGTATTTATTGTATTTGTTCTACCCAAGGCCTTGGATCTACCTTCTGTGAATATGCCATGAATTTAACTCAAAAAAATAATAAATAAATAAATTAAATAAATATATGAAAAATACACCGATATGTCATATTCCTAGTCGAGTAATGTTATAGCAAATTGGAATTCAAAATAGTTGAAGTTTTGAAGATGAGCAAATCCTTCAACTTCTGAAACACTTTCCCTACTTGTTTTCTTTGTCTAAACCTACCTGTATACATAGTCCTCTAAAACCTGGGACCATACCATATCCGAGGAATCTTCGAGCAATAGCTCGTGTGCATTCGTTAGTGACGCTGATTCATTGGCGTATTTTGTGGTAGCCGCCGCTGTCGTTGACGAAATGTTTTCACCATCATTGCCTTCATTTACATTATTGCATAATACCGAATGGGTTAGACTGGTAAACAATATCGCACAACAACACCATAACGCGCAAATGTAAGCGGTGCTATTGTTAGTGTACAGCCCGAGGCGGCGTGTGTGACTGCTATACGACGACACTGGTGGCTTTGGATTAAGGAATCTCTTTATTTTACACACTTTCATTTTTATGTTGAATGTTGTCTAGTTATGCTCTGCCCGGTGCAGTTGATTTGTGTGTATTAACAACTTATTAACAAATAAAAAAACAATTGATTTTCCTACAATGCACTTTGCATTTTTCCGACTTTCGATCTCTGTTTATTTATTTTTTGTTATTAAATGCAAAAACAATTTGAATCCGAATATTGTTTCGTGCGTCTCCACTTCGATGTCGTGTCTGTTGCTCTCCGCGGCTCGTAATAAACTGCTGCACGCATGCCCATTTGGACATCAGGTGAGTGTTTGTTTTGTTTTTGGTCTAGCTGGTTTGTTGTAACCAATGGTTATGTTGGCTCTGTGTGTAGAGTTTGGATCGATGCGAAAATGTAACTTTCTCCGACGCGTCGGATGCTTTATTCATATTCGAAGAATTGCGTTTTCGTTAATTTGTTATCTCTTAATTTGACTCAAGCCCTCAAGGTGAATGAGGTGAGTGTCGGCAATACTAAGCAGATATTTTACTTTGCAGCGTTAAGGAGTGTTTGGAGAAATGAGATATTCCAGAGACTACCATTTTTAATTGATTTGATTTTGTTTTCGATTTTATTAATAATTTTTCGCTTAAAATTAAAATACCAAATTAAATCTTAGCTACCCGTTCAGCAGTTGCAAACATCTAATATCTACCTATTTGTGTGCATATGTATGTATATATGTGAACATCGATATCTGCAGGAAATTTGCAGTTGAAAATCGAGTGAATATTTGTTCAAAAATTTTGTTTAATGCAGTATTGTCCTTAATTTCGCATTCGAAATAATAACAATTTAACCATATTTAATAACTTTGGTCACTTTTACAATAGCACCTTAATAAGACATTGAACAAAGATTTAATGAATATTAAAACAGGTTCGATGGCAACCGAGTTGTTTAAGCATTTAAGTAGGGTTGACTCAGACACTTTGTATTATCCCAAAAAACGGTTCAGTTTAGATTTCCCTTAGTTTCACTGAAAGCCCACATCACATAGTATATAATGATGTAGTGGATTTAAAAAAGGTCGGACATTCTTCACAATTGAATTCGTTCAAACATGTGTTATTATCACATTTTGGTTTTCGGATACAAGTGTTTTACTTGAACAGCCTCTCGCCGCACACCTACACATATACAATGGCACTTGGTGTACGAATAAGCCAAGGTCAATTTGAGGCTTCATTGAAATTGGTGACGCATTGGATACCCCCATTGGTAAATACAATGAAGCTTCATAAGTCAACAGTTTGATCAAATGCTAAAATATGCAAATAATTTAAAATTAAAAAAAATGTTTGTTTGACTAAAGTTTTATTTGGGAAATGAAGGGATTCTTCGAAAAAAGTAATATTTATGCTGCATACATATTTCTAATATTGTTTTGTTGGTGCGTATAATTAATATGCTTTCAAATGTTACGTCAACGCTTCAAGCAGAACCTTATTGATTAAGTATCAATTACAAATATTAAACATAATTTTTAAATATTCTTGTATATATATATATATATATATATATATATATATATATATATATATATATATATATATATATATATATATATAAACCCAAGAGTTGCTTTAAAAGGCGAAAGATGTGAACTGCCGAATTTGGTTTTCTCCGATGAGAAAACATTCGTTGTCCAGCAGTTTGTAAACAAAAAAAATGATTTGGCAAGTAAACAGCCAAAGAGGTCAGCTGAAAATGTGCACCTTCGGTTGGCCACCAGAACTCAAGGGCCGGCCATGGTGATGGTGTGGGGCCCCATAACAGCCGATGGTTGCTCTCCGCTCGTATTAATCGACCGTGGTATCAGAATAAATGCCGAATATTATCACTAAAATATTTTGGATGGTGTATTAAAGCCTTGGGCACGCAAACATTTTGGCCGCAGACCTTGAACTTTCCAACAGGACTCGGCACCATCGCACTCAACACGCGCCAACCAAGAATGGTTACAAAATCAGTGACCACCAAAATCAAATCACCACCAAAATCAAATGACCACCAAAATTGCAGGACACCAATCCGTTGGACTATCGTGTCTGGAGTATTTTGGGAAACAAGGTTAGCACTAAAAAATACCAAAGTGTCGATCACCTCAAGCAAGCGCTTCGCCGGAAATGGGCCGAAATACCACAGAGCAACATTCGGGCAACGTGTGACGGTTTCATTGGCCGTTTGAAGGCCATAATTCGTGCCAAAGGTAACCAATTCGAACAAATCTAAACTTCTTCTAAAATTTGATACTATTTTCGGCATTTTTTGCCTTCATTCGATAAAATTAAAAAAATTTAAAAATTATGGCGTCTTTTGTATCACCCTGTATAGGTCCACGTTTTCGTATAGTCCCCATAAAAGGATACCTCCCGACATGCGGTATTTTTATGACTTTTCTCACATTATTCAACGGATTTGTCTAAAAAAGGTATTTGTAGTCCGTAATAGATTGTAACTCATATGGAGGAACATTGTACATATAGGTTCCCGTTTTCGTATAGCCCCCGTATAACAGTACCTCCCGATATTCTGTATTAAGATGGCATTACCCACATTTTTCTACGAATTTGTCTAACAATTGGTATTTGTAACGGTTCCATCGGAATTCGGCATTATGACGATTTAAGCCACATTTTCTGATTTTCAGATTTGTATATTTGTACTTCATAATGGGGTCTACAACTGGCGTCAAAACATAGTCCATATTGGTCCTAGTCACATTTACTCACGAAATTATGCAAAATTTGGTATTTAAGACTCGCAATAGATTACAATCGTTGTAGAATACATTTGTCAATTTATTTTCTATAGAACGGCTCCAATCATTATCCTACCCATTTTACTGGATTCTGTAGTTCAAAGTGGAACACGTTTGAATCCAGATACATTTGCATACAAATGTTTCTTTTTTACCAAATGGTGCAGGGTGTTAGAATTTCCTGTCGAACTTAATGACTTTTTACTTGTTATTGTTTCTCCTAAATCTCCTAATTAGTAATTTTAGTACCTAAAATAATTTCGAATGTAATCGTCGTAATCAGCTAAATGAAATTGAAATATTACGTTGTTTCGAAGTATTCTGACCTGTTTTTATGAAAACGGCGTTAATGTATTACCGGAGAGAAAACGTCAATATTTATTAAGGTACGTTTTTTTGGAAAAGCCCCTGTTTTCTTGAAATATTCCACGAAAATAATGAAGTATTCAATGGAGATAGTGCAGGTGTATCCTTAGATCATTTTTGGACTCTCTCTCTCTCTCTCTCTTACCTCAAATTCTCAAGTCTCAGGGTAAAATATGAGAATGTATTAATGCCTACCTTCCGCACTAATTTCAATTCGCCTACAACTTAAGTTGCATTCATCAATTCGAAACATCGCACTCGGGTTTGGTTTGTTTGTTTGTTTTTTTTTTAATTAAAAAATTAAATAGTTTTCTTTTATTAATTTATATATAAATAAAGGTTTTTCCAAAGAAAAATAAAAGTTTATTATCGATATTTTGGCATTTGCTTTAACAATTAGATATAGTTTATGTTCATATGCAGGTAGTATGTTCTAAGCACAACATCTGACGAGCTGCCTTCTATCCAGCCCCGGAACGGCAATCGAATAGAAAGTAGCGAGGAGAGTTGGTTGTGTGCGTGTGTGTATGTGTGCGGGCGGTCATGTCTGCACGGTGGTATCTGAATGATGATGGTGTTAGGATTCGGTTCTTTTTGTATAATTTTATTATTTTTTTTTTTTACAAGATGGAAAACATATTACAGAGAGACCAACAAATTTCGTTTAATAACCGGCCAATTCGGCGAATGTGGAGTCCATTTCATCGGCCAAAGACTTGTATCTGTCCTTGTTGATGCCCAATTCATCTAGGTTTTTGGAAAGAAAACAAAAGAAAAACAGATATTTTCAGATTAGAAAGGGCGAAAAGTAACAGAACAAAAAACAAACTTAGGTGATAGAACAACAGTAGACAACAACAGGTGTGACAAGAAAAGAAATTAAAAGAAAAATAAAAACACGCACATACACACACATAAGGTGTCAATGTGCCAGTGGTGCAGTTAGATAGTCGGAAATATGAGACGAGTCTTTTTGCTCGGTGTAACGGTGCGAATCAACACAACACTAATCAGTCACACATACACTTGAAGAAATGTTCCAACGAAATAAATGACGCATATATATGTGTGTGTATTTTAAAGAAAATGTATGGGGAGAGAGTGGGTGGGTGTCTGAGTATATTTTTGGATTTAGCAGCACAGAACGTTTAAATGTCAGCCGTGAAGGAGCATGGCTTTGGTATGAAGGATAGATAGTACATGGCAATGACTGACTTATTGTCCACTCAACATTGCCAGTATTTCGTGAGATCAAAGAACGGCGAGTGATTACGAGCATTTATGACTTGAGAAAAAAGGAAAAACGTACAAAAATCCAACATCAAGTTCTTAGCACGATAAATTGTGCAGCGTGCATCTTGTGTCGGACGGTGTATTTGTGTCTGTCTGTGCATGTGCATGTATGTGGGTGTGGGTGTGGGTGTGGGAGTCTGTGCCAGTCTGGGTGGTGCAGAGAATAGTTTATCCTTGGAGCTTGGAGTCAAGTTCATCCATCACATGCCACACAAAAACATAATACAAAATCGAACTCAACAAGTTATAGGTAAATAGGCTTACAAAACAGTTTCAAAATTCGAATGTCGAATTTAATCACCTCATTCGGTTGCTGACTTAGCTTTTGTTTGTGGTTTGTTTTTACAAGAAACGTAGGCAGGTCGATTTTTATATTCTTATAATAAACGCTGTTATTTGTCATTTTTTACAGTGTATTTGGTGTACGTGTGAGTGTGTGTGTGTGTGTGTGTTCTGTGTTCAACTGTACATAGAATACACTCGCAGAATAAAATGGGTGTTGGGCGTGGTTAGAAAGCACACAATGTGTTTTATTTCAGGTTGAAGTGGTGATGGCGTTGTTCGATTGGACCAAGGAGGTATTTTACATGGGGGGACCTGTGTTTTGTTTTACAGAAACGGGAGTCCGTTATAATGTCACTCCAATACAAAAAAAAAAAAGAAACAACGTAACGACGATCGTGAGAATAACTTTTTACAAAATTAAAAAGAAAGAGTGTTCCCACAAATCGCTGCTTGAGCTGTTAGAGGGGCAGTGTGGGGTTCGTGTGAAGAATTCGTTTGTTTTCCTTTTGGAACATATTTTGTTGAGTGTAAGTGTGCGTGTGTGTGTTGTGTCTGTGTGTTTGGTGTGAATATTTGAATAAATTTAATATCCAGTAAGTTCGGCGAAGGTGGAGTCCAAATCGTCGCAGATTGCTTTGTATTTTTCTTTTTCTTGGAAGAGACGGTCTGTAAGAAGCATTATTGTTGTTGTTTTAATATTATTAAGAAGCAGAGCATATTAAAATAAAAAATAAAAAAATATTTACAAAATAAATAAATCAACTATGGGTTAGTGAACATTTGAAGCGTTCAGTCTTTTCCATCCTTTGATACAAGTGTTAGGTAGGGGGTAGCTGGATATTGACATAAACATACCTTCTAGCCTGTCGACTTCCTTCTGGAGACGCTTGACGTGCTTCTCAGCGTGTTCGGCACGTTGTTCGGCTTCCTTCAATTTAACGGTCAAGGTCTTCATTTCACGCTTGAATTCCTCGACACGTTGGTTGGCCTTTTCTTCGGATACTTCCAAAGATTTCAAAGAGTTACCGACAACCTACAACACAAACACAGAGGAGACGTTACCGTACTGCCTTGCAGAGGGGTTGCCCTTCAGTGGTCTTCCTTACCTTCAATTCTTCTTCGAGTTCCATGATCTTGGCTTCGCCGGAACGTACACGATCTTCAGCGACTTCCAACTCGTCTTCAACGAAGGCCAACTTGCGGGATACTTCATCGGATTTGGTATCAGCATCTTCAGCCAACATACGGGCTTCCTTCAATTGGTTGGTCAATTGATCCATACGTTGCTCATCCTGTTGGGAACGGTTCTCCAATACTTGGCACATACTACGCACGGCGGAAGGGGGGAAGACATTATAATAGGTATGCGTGTGTGTATGTGCGTTGTACTGGTCCACTTACCGGTTGTTTTCATCAGCAGCTTGAGAAGCTTCCAACAACTTTTGTTGGGCGCTGGTTGAGCGTTCTTCAGATTTTTCCAAATCTTCCTCAATTTGTTGGACCTTGCGATTCAAGGTGGCTACCTCAGATTCGGTGGCGGTCAACAATTTTTCCTTCTCTTCCAATTCATGATTGGCCTTTTCCAATTGTTCCTTGGATGAAACCAAATCGGCTTCAACTTGGACCAACTTCTTTTCCAAATCGCGAACTTCTTCATTCAATTTTTCGCAACGAGCATTGGCGTCTTTAGCTTGATTTTCACAGGTATCGGCCTTGTCAATGGCGTTATCCTTTTCAAGCTTCATCGCTTGCATCTTCTTCTTGATGGCATCCATGTTTGTGTTTTGTTGTTTAAGCTACTACGGCAGGAAGGAGAAAAAGAAGATATACACTGTAAGAAAGAAAGAAAGGAAAAAATGAAACCAAAGAGATTCAATGATTAACACGTTCGATTTGGGCAATGGTAAATGCATGAATTGGAAGAACTAAGAATTTTACAATAACAACATTGTTGTAATTGTAAAGCGAAGATATTCGGGTTCTTCCAAAGAAATGGTTAAAAGTCAATGCAGATTTTACGAATATCCCCAAAAATTTGTTTTGGGATTTTAAAGATTAAATTGAAGAAATTAAAGATTGGAATTTGATTTTATCAAAATTATAGAAAAAAACGTAAAACTGATTGTCTCTAATACCTTATTAAATATATCTTTTAGTATAAATGTATGATTAATTTATAGTTCTGGCTATTTTAAATATATTAAAGTTTGTATAGCAATACAAAAGAAAAAAAAAACAATGTCTGCATCTTAATAAAGTTTATCGCACTAAGTTTGCAATACGCCCAACAAGTATTGAGAGAATAATAAAAATTCCAAAACTTGAGAGTAGTTTTAATGAGAATCTTTCAAAATCGACATACATGTATTTACGCAGTAAATTTTGCTAAGTCGTTCGAAGTGAGCATCAGTTTTATTAGTGACTAATTAGAGGGGTCTGGGTTTTGGGACGCATTGTTAAAATTAGCTAGAAAACTTTGTTCCGATTGGCCATTGTTGATGAAAAACTTTTCCAAAAACAGTGTTAGACATTCCATGCATATGCAAGTCTAGGTAAATATACCTATTATACATTTTTTTTTGAAAATTCTTCTGGCTATCCTTCTCTCATTAACAAAAATTAGTTCGAGTTCAGAATATGAAGCAATCGAATGCTTCCTATTTAGGTGAATTATGGGTAGGTGGGCGGTGAAAAAGTTTTATTGGCTGTCATTGTGTCTGTGTGTGTGTGCGTGTGTGTGTATTTGAAATAAACAAAGTTACGTGGCATCCATTATACATTTCACGAATCATAAAAGCTTCGTGGCTTGCCCACGCATTTGCCTCGGCACAACAATGAATGTCGGTGAATGAAACACACACACACAAACACAAGTTCACCCATACATATGCACATCAATTCTGGCGAACGATCTCTATAATAATTCGGTACCTTCGTGAAAGCTCGTTGTTATAAAAATAACTCCTCCACACGGAGAAAAAAATTAATTTGGAAAATATTTTGGCTATGTATGAAATTTAAGCTTTGTATTGCCTCATTTTTGCAGCACTTAGCACTACGTATATATATGTATATAAACGTGCGTAGGTGTGTTTATGATCATGTATATGTCTATATTTATGCAGAAAGTTTCAAAATATCAGACTGTCTCTGAATCTTTGGAAATCAGTTTTAAAAAATTTTTCGATTCGAGCGATGACGTTGAGCAATGATCCATGGATGTTCTAGTTTCAAATAAAAGAAATCATCAAATCTCATCGTTATGATAAAGCAGATATAGACTCGTTAATGTGAATTAGATAAAGAAATCTGTACAAAATTATATTATTTTATCATTTGTACAGTTTTCTTTAACTTTAATTGTATTTAAATTATTTTTAATTTTTTTTTTCAAACTTATCATATAAAAATTTTAATGATCATTTTCTTAATAGATATTTTTTTGTAATTTTGAAAATTTTCCAAACACCCACTCAAAAACAATTAAATATTTGAATTAATTTTCATAACTATATAATAATATGTTAAAAATAGTAAATATTTCCAATGTTAAGCATTCTAATTGTAATAGAAAAATACTGTACAAATATGATTTTAGTGATATTTTATTTAAAATGCTATTTTTTTGCATTTCATGAGCTTTCTGATGGTAAAAAGGTTATTTGTAGGGAAATCTGTGTCTGTTTGAATTTTTCATTTTTTGATTAGTGGTGGGTGGGTGGATGGCTTTCGACTCAAGGCTGAATAGAGAACGAGAAAAAGCTCATTCAACGCCTAGGTATGGGGAATTTTATGAATTTCCCCAAGACTCTTGGCATAATAATAATTTGTGCATCTGTGAATGTGTTGAATGTATGTATGTATGTGTGTGTGTGCGTGTGTATTTTCATGTTGCCTCTCAATGTAGTTGTGCAAATTATACTGTTGTTGTTGCTTTTGCTGTCGCTTTTGTATTTGTCTTAAACACACTGACATCATTACTTTCAGCCGAAATATAAGCATGTAGGTAGGTATGAACTTTCAAAAAGCAATATTCAGAAAAGCGATTCGGTTACAAATTCCTTATTTGTAAGTGATAGAAATATCAGCAGGTGATGTATTTTTCCGAAATGCGACAGTAGTTAATAATATTATTTGAATTTCATTTTTTCCAATTTGAAATGAATTATTTTCATTTGTTCTTCTCGAAAGTTTATTATGTCATGAAACGCACTCTAACGCACACACACACACATTTTTACACATTCAGTCATTTTCTATTTTATTCACAGTTTTTGATTTCATTTTTTTTTTTTTTTTCAAAAAAATCTACAAAATAATTTGAAATATTTTTCGTTATTTTAAAACACTCGCATCTTTGAATTTATTTATTTTATATTTTTCAGTTTTTGTTTTTTTTTTTTTTTTTTTTTAATTTTTCACAAAATTATTATTACGGTTATATTTCCTCTTCTTATTGAGTATGAATATCCTTATTTTTTTTTCTTTTTGTAAGTGAAAAACAGCGACTAACCTTAGCGTTCCAAACACACTATACGCTGTCGAAACCCCGAGAACACTGATGCAGACCAACTTTTCGACCACACAAAGCCCCGGTCGCGCAAAAAAGTTTACCTACACACGATTTTTTTGTTTGAAAATCTTCACACAAATACAAAAATAATTTTGTTTTGATATTTTAAATAAAAAAATAAATTTCCCCCTAATTTTTATTTCGATCTCTCACTCTCTCTCGATCTCTCGCCTATTTTTCCGCTACACATATGCATGTCTGTGTGTATATTCATCGGCATTCTAATAGCAATTTATAAATCCCACAAGGTGCCCATAATACCAAAAATTTCCCACTGCAACTACTCATTTTCCTGCTGTTGTGCACAGACATGTCATTGTGTTTGTGAGTCCAAATATACATACTCATGCATGTATACATATACCCACACACATGCCGCAAAATGTCCATGTGAGTGTTACCTTCTTTCTTTTGGACGTTCTTATTCTTATTTAGAAGATCCTCGCACACTCTCCTCAACATATTTATGTGCTCTCTCTCGCTCGATGTCATGTCATTTCATCTCATCTCATCGCGATCTCTACGTCTGCTTTTCATTCTAAATATTCCGTGTGTATCTATGATTTTAAAAATAGATCAATATTGTGTGTATAAGTTTTGAAATTTCTATTAGAAAAAAATTTAGCCAGTCTATTTAGTATTTGAAGTATTTGTTCATCATCTTCTTCTTCTTCTTTTTTCTGTTTGGAGCAAAAGTTTTCAATTTTACGCCTCATTCAGAGACACACACATAAACATAGAGATATTTCACTACGAAAAAAAAAAACTAAACCAACTGAAAATTTAGGTCATTTTGTAAAATCTTCTTGTTTTTTTCTCACATTGTAAAAAGTTACAAGAATTATTTGAACAAAAATGAATTTGAGAAAAAAAAATAGAATGGATTCGTTCAGCTGTAGCTAAAACTAATGTGGCAGGGCGTCTTACAAATGTTTATATCAAAAATATACTATTTGGAAATTTGATCTAAATTTGTGTTGGTGGGTGTTTTCCAAATTTTATCATAGAATTTTTATATTCATCGAATAATGTGGGTGGTTGTTTGAAAAAGAAAACAGCAACAACAACGAATGTATACAAATTTTAACATATTCCACCAATTAAGGGTAATACGTAATCATAATCCGCAAAAAAAATATATGTTTGTACATATATACACATGTGTATGTATATGCGTGACACTGGAGAATTTCTATACAAAACCCACATACATCTGTATGTATGCACAATGTATATCCTTGAGCTGAAAAGTGTGGAAATTGTTCAAAATGAATCGAATACTAATGCCTTTTGTTTTAAATATCACGAAAATATTTTGACCAATATCTGTGCAATTTGCTTAACAAAATTATTACAGTTTTGAAATGTCAGTTTCTCTCCTATTCGTTAATAAAAAATATTGCCATTCTCGGTTTTTAAGAATTTTGCTACTTAATAATAACAACAACATAATATAAGAGTGGAATAATAAAATTTTGAACGAAATTGGAAAGAAGTTAAAAAGAACTGAACGACCAAAAATCGTTGGATTTAAAACTCAAAATCTTAGAGTGAAAATTTGAATAGAATCTAACAAAAGTAAAAGTGAAAAGACGTAAAACGCTTTTCTGACTGGCTTCTTCGTAGAGGAACAAAGGAGCTCTAGGTTGACTTAGTTCAACGTCGGTCCATAATATATACCCTACGCTCCGTTGACGTTTTATGAAGAATCCAGCCGATGACTCAAGCCAGGCAAAAAAGCGTTTTATGTATTCTCACACTTAATTCTATTTTCTTCCCATACTACCGATAAAATTTTAACTAAATTATTAGATGTGGGTGAGTTAAAAAAAATGCAACAAAGTCAAACGCTATAATTTTTAGATATCTTAAATTTTATTGAATGAAAGAAAAAAAATGTTGGAAATAGCATCAAATTTTATAATAATTTTAAATTTGTTCGAATTGGTCACCTTTAGCACGAACTAGGACCTCATTCCCGGCGAAGCGCTTGTTTGAGGTGATCGACACTTTCGTATTTTTTAGTGCCAACCTTGATTTCCAGACACAATAGTCCAGCGGATGGGTATCCGGAGAAGTTGGTAGCCAATGTACGCTGGAAATGAAGCGAGGAACTTCATGTTGTAACCTTTCTTGGGTGGTGTGTGCTGAGTGTAATGATGCTGAGTCCCGCTGGAATGTCTGTGTGCCCAAGGCTTTAATGCATCCTCTAAAATATTTTGAGATAAAATTCGGTATTTATTCTGATGCCATGATCGATTAATACGAGCGGAGAGCAACCATCGGCTGTTGTGGCGGGCCACACCATCACCATGGCCGGCGCTTGAGTTCTGATGGTCAACCGAAGGTGCACATTTTCAGCTGACCTCTTTGGCAAGAAAACACGATCATTTTGTTTGTTCACAAACTGCTGGACAACAAATGTTTTCTCATCGGAGAAAACCAAATTCGCAGTTCACCATTTTCGGCCAAGCGAAGCAACTCTTTAGCTCTTTTGAGTCTATTTTCATTCTGTTGCGGCGTAAGTTCTTGCACTTTTTGGAATTTTAATGGTATTTTTTCAATATTTGGCGAATGGAATATTGCGATATGTTCAACTCACAAGTCATTTTTCGGCCACTGCGACGCGGGTTTCAATCAAGTCGCTTCTTCACCTTTCGAACCATTTCTGCTGATGTTGCTGTTTTCTTCCGTCCACTTACTTGACTTTGGGGTACGCTACCAGTATCACGGTAACGAGCTATGGCACGAGACACTTACGATTTATTCACATTTAAATGCTGGAGAGCTCTGACGATAGCCACTTGTGGTTTTCCAGCCAAATATAAAGAAATCCCACTATCACGCTTGAATTCCATCACGAATAACTTTTTTCCGGAAAATTCTCACCAAAGTACTTTAGTACGCTTGTAAATAATATAATGAGCTGTCACTGGAATAATTTTAACAGCTGTCGGACGAGTGGCTAAGAAATGACAGCAGTCTGAAATTGGTTGCATTTTTCATCTCACCCGTATGTTTTTGTGTTAAAGTGTTGACCTCTTGGTTGGGAGGTACTACATATCTAATTTCTACATGCTGGCCGAAATATTGTAATGTTAAAATTTGTAGGAAAATCATTTTTGAAATATGGAGGTGTAGGTTCCGGAAGCAGTGGGACGATATTGTCACACAAATACTACGAGGAATACTCCTCTTATGTTCTATGAGATATTTGTTTTTTTTATTGGGGGTTATTTGTGTGTGGAACTCGATCTAAGTTTAATAGAAATATTACGACGTGCTAACTCTGGAGGAAATCGGATATTCTCTGGCACATCAACCAGGCGGACGAACATAGTGTTTAACATTTTTGTTCTTCTAGGAGACCACACCAAATTATAAATAAAAAAAAAATGAAAATATTATGAAACAATAAAACAAATACCGTATCCCAACACAGATCGTTTTATAGTAAGGGTTTTTGTTGTAGCAAACAAAATCGAGGGAACTGTGGAGGATTGGTGGCTCGTTCTGAACAATTGGTGAACATTGAAATTTGTCTTAATTAAATTAATTAAAAGTCTTTATAAACAAGTAAAAAAGCAGGTTTGTTTGGCCGGGCCGAACTATTAATACCCTCCACCATTTGGAAGGAACTTGAAAACTTTCAAAAAAACTTGAAGACGAATTTCCAATTCCAATTTTGAAACAATTCCGGTGAATAATGTTGCTAAAACCATTAAAATACCGAATATCGGGATGTACCGTTATATGGGGGGTATACGGAAACGTTAACCTACATACGATTTTTTTTCATAGGCTGTAGTACCCATTACGAACTTTAAATACGAAATTTGTTACAATTCCGGTGAACAATGTCATAAAAATACCGAGTATTTGGAGGTACCGTCATATGGGGGTATAGGAAGACTTGGATGTGCATAAAAAAATGTTTGTCATAGGCTGTGGTACCCATTACGAACTTCAAATACGAAATTTGAAATAATTTCGCTAAATAATGTCGCTGAAATCATGAAAATATCGAATATCGGGAGGTACCGTTATATGGGGGCTATATGATAACGTGGACCTGCATACAAAAAAATGCCCCATTTACGAACTTAACCTGACTACTGGTTAACCATACATGTTTAGCCTTCTATCTAAATTTTTCGAAAGATAGTGTGATAACAACAGACAGACGGACATCGCTAGATCGTCTTAGAATTTTACGCCGATCCAGAATATATATACTTTGTAGGGTCTATTATAAATATTTCGAAGAGTTACAAACGGAATGAAAAAGTTTATATACCTTCCATAGAATGGTGGAGGGTATAAAAAATGAAGGGATTTGACTATTCTGAAAGAGTAAAAATAGTATGGCATCCCAACAACTAAATACCACTCTGGACAAAATCTAAAATACGTCCGTATCTGCACATTATAACTCCCGAAGAGAGTTTCCGATCTGGTACAATCGGTCCAGATTTTCGAAAACAATGTTTTTCTCTCATAAAAACACAGAAGTATACACTCAGCTTACAAATCCTAAAACAAAACTGGGAAAATAGGTTAGTAAACCTTTCATCTAAAGTACTTCTTAACATCCAAATTTTAAAAACCTATATATATATATATATATATATATATATATATGTGTGTGTGTGTGTGTGTGTGTGTGTCGTGCGGTACCGTTATATGGGGACCGATATGACCCATCTTCGAAATTGACCGGCCAACCTATAGCTTCCTATCTTTATTCGTTTTGACTGTGGCGTAATTACTACGTATGGGCGGATGGGCAGGGCTAAGTCGTCTTAGAATTTTACGCTGATCAAGCATACATATACTTTCTTGGGTCTGAAAATTATTATTTCGATGAGTTTCAAACAGAATGACGAACATAATATACCCTCCATACTCTGTATGGTGGAGGATATAACAACTAATCTTACATTTTTTGAAAGCGTGCCCCTTCGTGAAGAAGTAACCAAAATAGTTGGCTGATATTTTGCATTGTAAGAGAGAAACAAATATTACGATGTGGAATGCTCGGATTAAATCAAGGCCCAAATAGGACAGGAAGACTACTTTTGACAACCATTTGAAAATAAACTTAGTTATATTAACTTTGACGTTTTTAAATGTTAAATCACAATATATATTCTCACAGATAACGACCCTATCAACGGGATTCAATTGTGGACTTTTTAAACCCGTTATATTGCCATTTATATTCCTTCAAAATTTATTTCCCAATCAAATTAAACGGATATAACGCCAGTCTCGTTAGACATATTATGTTACCTATTTATTGTATCCGATTGGTCCAAACTTGGTACATCGTAATATTATTGTCAAACCCCTTCTGGTACCCCCACAAAATGTCAATATTTTCAATGAAAATAATTTACTACACAGAAAGAGAAAGGATGTTCCGATTTTGTTCCAACTTTCCGAATCTTAATATTAGCATCAGAGCTAGCTCAGGTAATAAATAATTATAACTGTTATAGAATTTGAAGTAAGTGTCCAAATTACACACATCACAATATTTTTATTAACCCAAGGTCCGATGTAAAGATAGAATATATCAGCTCATCCATCTGGTATCTCCCCCACAAAGGCTCAACCCTTTAAATCTCTTTCTGAGTGAATTTATGCATGTTCACCTGTATTAAGAGCACAGGTCGAATTTTTAGCCAATACAATTGATTTTTTTTTCTGGAAGGAGGTCTACTTAACCTAAATTCGAAAATATCACAAATTGTACTCCAGCACTTGGCGTGCATATTTCCCAGTTGTACAGTCTACGTCCAAAAAAGGGCCTCATACCGAATTTCAGATATTTTACTCAATAAGAAGCCCATGGGATTAAACTGTTAAATGATATACATTGAATTATGTTGTTATATTGTTTTATACCCTCCACCATAGTTTGGAGGGTATATTAAGTTTGTCATTCCGTTTGTAACACCTCGAAATATACATTTTAGACCCCATAGAGTATATATATATATTCTTGATCAGCATAACATTCTATGTCGATTTATCAACGTCTATCCGTCTGTGGAAAACACTCTAGCTTCCGAACTAAATGAAGTAGGTTGATAAAATTTTACTCAAATGTGTATTATGTCTGCAGGACTTTTGGTATTGAAAATGGGTCATGTAGGTCCACGTCTTCGTATAGCCCCCATATAACGGTACCTCCCAATACGCGGTATTTTGATGATTTTAGCGACATTATTTACCGGAATTATTTCAAATTTGGTATTTGAAGTTCGTAATAGATACTATACAGCGTAAAACAGAAAATTCTCTGTGCAGGTCTACGTCTAGTCCCCATATAACAGAACCCCCAATATTCGGTATTTTGATGATTTTAGCGACATTATTAACCAGAATTATTTCAAATTTTGTCATTGAAGTTCATAATGGATACTACAGCCTATGACAGAAAATTGTGCGCGCACGTCCTTTTTTAACCCTCATGGTACCTCCCTATATTCGCTATTTTGATGATTTTCGCTACATTATGAACAAATTTTTTTCAAGTTTCGCATTTGAATATTGTAATAGCTTGTGACAAAAGTTGCCTATGCAGGTCCAAGTCGTCGTATAGACCCTAATATACGGCTACATTCGGTATTTTTAAGATTTTAACAGAATTTTTAACGGATTTTATTTTTTGAAAATTGTTAAATTTGTATCTAATGGTGGAGGGTATTCAAAGTTCGGCCCGGTCGAACTTTCAGCTTTTTTACTTGTTTATACCTTCCACCTTGGAAGGAGGGTATATTAACTTTGTCATTCCGTTTGTAACATCCCTAAATAATCGTCGTAGACCCCATAAAGTATATATATTTATATATTTGTCAAAAATTGGTATTTGTTGGTCATAATGGGTTGTAGCTTCGGTGGCGAAACATTGTATGTATTGGTCCACGTTTTGGTATAGCTCCCATATAACGGCATTTGCCATACTGCATTTTGATAATTTTTGCGACATTTCTTCGCGGATTTGTCTAAAAATTGATATTTGTGGGTCCTAATGGGTTCTAGCTCCGTTAGCAAAACATTGTACTTATAGCCCCACATAGCGGACCTGATATTCGGTATTTTGATGATTTTTGCCACATTTCCCCACGAAAATCTCTAAAAATTGGTATTTGATGGTCATAATGGGTTCTAATGTTTCCTTTACCCTAAGGTGGATGGTATTAAAAGTTCGGCCGAACTTAATGTTTTTCATTTTTTTAATACCCAAATAAAAGACAATGTTTATTTAGAAAAATACTGTTTATTTGTAAAAAGTGAACCAAATGATACGCTAATAAAAATGATTTTCTTTATTAAAAGCTATAAATTGTTACATTACATTAATTTTTTGGTATTTTCATCCTAAAAAAGGCAAATGAACGATCGATATATCGCTAACGCAAACATCTCAATGGTGAGTAGGTATTTGTGGGATACGATTTAGGAGTATGAATGTCTCAAATGATGGTGCAGCGGTACATAAACGAATATAAGGGTTGGTGGGTCTAACGTATGTGTGTCGAAAGATTTGGACCAGTCGGACCTGGTTTAAGTAAACTTATAATGGGATAAGCTAAAATGATGAATGTACTGTATAATTGTCGTTAGTAGGCAGATATTGTTAGTTGTTTATGTATGTGTGTATGTGTAAAATACATGTATTTTGTTATGGAAAAATGTGGAATGCAACGTTGTCCTTTGTAAATACATATTTTTGTTAAATACATTTGTTTTTTTGTTATGAGTACTTTTTTCTTTTCCCAAAAAGGAATTGTTGTGTGTGTGTGTTTGTCCTTTTCAATGTGTATTGGACGATCGCTCGGCGCCTGATTGCTTGGTTAGTAGTTGTTTAGTTCGGCATATTCTAGTTCTTGGGCAATTGTTTTGTACTTCTCTTTGCTCTTGCTAACTTCCTCTGCAATAAAAGGCAATAAATGCGTGAGTAAAAACGCCAACATTTTCTTTTGATATGCAAAATTGTATAATGTTTATTATTATATACTTTTATGTATGTATGTATGTTTAAAAAAATAAAATAAAAAGAAGATTTATTACATTTCCGATATACACCAGAGGGTATATCCTTGGCTGATAATGGTACTGGTGATTTTATTACATTTTAATTCACATATAAAGTGTAAAGTAAAATATCGTTTGAGTTGAAACAACAAAATCCAAAAAGTGCAAATAAAAATAAATTATTAAATACGGGGGGTGGGGGTTCTAAAAACGCTCTAAAGTCTACGATTCAAAACTGCACTGCCGTTACAAAACAGGACACACGATACGCAGGTGACTCAGAGCATTTAGACATCTTAAAGTTTCCGAAATTATTCCTTGAGGATGAGTTCGACGAAGGCGGTGTCGAGATCGTCTCCAATATCCTTGTATCTTTCCTTTTCCAAGACAAGGTCGTCTATTTTTTATGGTTAAGAAAATAAAGAAAGAAATAAAAAATAATAAAATAAGTAAACAGAAGTCGGAAAATATAGGAAGAACAGAAAAACATGATTTCCCTCACGAAGAAACTCTCACTGTCACTAAACGCAGATACACACACGGAAGCACAAACATAGTTCCAGCTTGACATACAAATTACCTGCTGCAATGTATGTCTTCAGCTAAGCAGCGGGAGCAGCATCAGCAGTAATGGTATCGGCAGTTATGGCGTTTTATGGCTTTTAATTTGAACGATTGTCTCAAACTTCGTTCAAAGTAAGGGCTGTTATTTTGTTAGGATTTCATTAAAATAGGAATTTTTTCTGTGCGGCGTCATGACATGCAATCAAAGCTTACAAAAAGAATTTGGCAGTATTGTTTTAGCGGTTGTGGTGTGCGCGGACAAATATTTAATCGAATTTATTTAGGACGCTGGAGCTTCCGCGGGCGGTGCGTCCGCAGGAGCGGCAGGTGCTTCAGCTGGAGCTGGTTCGGCAGGTGGCGCTGCCGCTTCTGGGGCTGGGGCTGGAGCAGCAGCATCAGTCGGAGGAGCTGCACCCTCAGCGGGAGCAGCTGGTGCTGCCCCCTCAGCCGGAGCTGCCCCCTCAGCCGGAGCTGCTGGTGCTGCACCTTCAGCTGGGGCGGCTGGAGCTGCACCTTCTGCTGGAGCGGCTGGTGCTGCACCCTCGGCTGGCGCAGCTGGTGCTGCCCCTTCAGCGGGAGCGGCTGGTGCTGCTCCCTCAGCTGGGGCAGCTGGTGCTGCACCATCAGCGGGTGGAGCGGCACCTTCAGCAGGTGGCGCAGCACCTTCAGCAGGGGCAGCGGGCTCGGAACCAGGTGGTGGAGGTTCATAGTTTTTAACGAATGGTACCTCAGCACCTTCTGGAGGAAGATCAATAGCGTACTCAAATGGTGGTGGAGGTGGTGGTGGTGGTGTTGGCTCCTTTGGTGGTGCCGGTTCAGGTGCCGCTTCGCCTGCGCCTGGCGAGCCTGCAGCACCTTCTGCCTTAGGCGAACCTCCGGCAGCGGCACCTTCGGCAGCAGCTGCAGCCTCGGCTTCGGCAGCAGCAGCGGCTGCTGCAGCTTCCGCCTCAGCTTTAGCTGCCTCCGCAGCAGCAATTTCTTCTGGAGTGGGTGTGGGTAGTTTCGGCGTAGGTGGCTTGGGATTGCGTGGTGTGTAGAACGGTTCCAAGCCGGGAATCAAATCCATGAACGCCTCGTCCAAACTATCACCAATCAGGCAGTAACGCTCCTTTTCAATAATGTATTCGTCTTTGTGTTTTAGTTGGAAAATGGATATTGATTTGAAATGAATAGATTGCAATGAAAGAAAACTCAATAATAGAAAATAGTGCATGGAGATAGTAAGAAGAATAGCTTAGGAATCTATCTAAATCGTATAGACAAATATCCACAAGAAGGAGAAGATAGAAGGTGGCGGGAGAGGAAGAGTAAGAGGGTAACAGTAACATTGGCCCAACACGAATGTGTATGTATGTTGCGAAGAACACTTAGGAAAACAGGATTACGCCGGACAGGTGTTATCAACACATGTGTGTTTTTTTACTCATAAAGGCGGATGATCGACACTGACAGTTAGTTAATACACACAAGACAAATCCTCTGGATTCAAAGTCAGGCACGTGCTCTCGTTTTGTTTACATCCATTTTTATTGCGGAATTCCAGTTATAGTTTACAGTTTCTTCTGCGAAAAGGCACAAATATATTTAGGCGGGTGGAGCGTCGGGAGCTGGAGGTGCTGCAGCACCCTCAGCAGGTGGAGCAGCGCTCTCAGCGGGGGGAGCAGCAGCCTCGGCAGGTGGAGCAGCACCTTCTGCGGGTGGAGCAGCTCCTTCAGCAGGAGGAGCGGCACCTTCTGCGGGTGGAGCAGCTCCTTCAGCAGGAGGTGCAGCTCCTTCAGCAGGAGGAGCAGCTCCTTCCCCTTCGGCAGCAGGTTGTGGTGGTGGCTCTTGGCCGGGCTCATAATTCTTTACATACGGCACTTCAGCGCCTTCTGGCGGCAAATCAATGGCATACTCAAATGGTGGTGGCGGGAGTGGTGTTTTTTCTTTAACAGGCTCTGGTGGGGCAGCTTCGGCGGCAGCACCGTCAGGCGCCGCAGCACCTTCTGGAGCGCCTCCTTCGGCTGCAGCAGCCGCAGCAGCTTCTGCTGCAGCTGTGGCTTCAGATTCGGCGGCTGCCGCAGCTTCTGCTGCAGCTTTAGCGGCTTCGGCCGCGGCAATTTCTTCTGGTGTTGGTGTTGGCAACTTGGGTGTCGGTGGCTTAGGATGACGATCATTGTAAACGGGTGGCATGCCCATCAAGTCGACAAACGTTTGATCCAGCGAATCGCCAATGATGGCATAATGTTCCTTTTCGTAGATTATCTCATCTGTTGTGTTGCATTTTTCAGAATGGGAGGGTTTTATGATTTGTGGTGGTGGTGGTGGTAACAGTTTATTTTTTCGGGGAGTTGATCGCACGCAATATTTTTTTATTCAAGAATTTGGTTTTGTTAGCGTTAGTGAGCGTTATTTTGGAGGCGTAGCGGAGGTAAAAATAAGGCACAGATATATTGTTTTAAACAAAAAAGAAAATAAATATTCAATTAATTGAGAAGGAACAGCAGTGGTTGTTGCTTGTAAAATAAGAAAAATGTCAATCTTAAAAACAGCTAATATATTTATTTATGTTACGACAATCGATCGCTGGGGAATGCAGGCAAAAATTACGTAGATGTGTGATCCAATAACAGTTCAACACTTATGTTTGTGTATCTCAATCAATTACATGGACGAACGATCAGTCGGTCAGTCAGTCGGGCGGTCGGCCAGTTAGCCAGGCAATGACTTGGCAGTTAACTGGGCTAACTTTAAAATGTCTTCTCTTCTATCGCGCGCTTCAGAACAAAATGCTGTTGGTGGTTTGTGCAAATTGCAGCGTTTTCTTTGTTTTTAATATTTTATTTTGTAATAGTAGTTATATAATATAAATAATTAAAAAAGAAACTGTAAATTATAGAAATATACTATATATTGTCTTTTTTTGTTTTGTTTTGTTTGTTTTTGTCGCAAAATAATTATTTTCATTCTTCTTCATGGGCATGTAAATTTTAAAACGAAATACATTTGTAAAGAAGAAAATAAATACACAATATTACATATCAATTTAAACAAGTGTTTGTTGTTGTGGGTTGGTATGTAGGCAGGTATGCTCGAAATGAATATAATGCTTAAAAAAGGAATGCTAAATAAAAGCTTGTCGTAGAGTTAGTTTTATAAATTTGTTTTCTTTTTAGAAAAATTTTGATTTTTTTAATTGAAGAGCTTACGAAATATTACACAATCGTAAAAATGCAAAGGATAGGATCTCTTTTTACAACATTAACATTATTAATACAGAAGAAAATACATACAATTCTTTGTAGAAAGGCGATTTTGTGAGAATAAAAACTTTTCTCTTCATTCTCGAAGTTCAAAGAAAAGGTGATTTATTCAGAATTGTTAAGGAAGGTTTTACTGGCAATATGGATGTAGAAAGAGAGAGAGGAGGAAAGGGACATTGTTATTATGTTGGATAGATAGAATAATGGAATGTTTCCTTAATATTCCTTTTTGTCTTTGATTTTTTTCTTAGATTAAAATTTAATGAGGGGAATGATGCTGATACTTGAATGTTGGGGTTCTTGTTGGTTGTGGAAGCATTAACGTCATAGAAGTTAAATGTATTGGAGGAAAACTAAGTCGCTTGAGTTTATCTTAGTATGTGTATGGAATAGTAATAGTATAATTCAGTTAATGGACTATTTCTCTTCTTTAATAACGGACATGTCTCTGTGCATGGGGATGTATGAACGACATTTGTTTTTTTTTTTTTGTTTTTGTTCCCCTCCTTTTCGTTTGTGGATTCTCATTTGTTTGGTGATGGTGTCTACACAACAATCCTTGCTGTATCAAATGAGTCCTTAGGCTAAGTAGTATGGTAGTGTTTTTGCTGTTCTTGTTTTTGTAATTTTGTTTGTTTGTTTTTTTTTTTTTTACTGTAATTCAACTTCGACTATTACATATTTTGAATATCATGCAGGGTGGCCTCCATTTCTTCTTGAAGCAGTTTGTTCTTGGCCCGTTCGTTCATCAAGTCATCTGAGGCATTAAATTATTTTTGATTGTCACACAACACGGGGGGTTAGCATTGGCAAAATTGGGCGGCACAACAATAAACAACACAGGATTGGCGGATTGTTTGTTGGTACCGTTTTGTTTTAGTAAAAAAATGTCAGAGAACATTTTGTTTAGGCAGGCAGGCAAAATAAAAGTTTAAGCGTGTAAGTAACATAAAAAAAAACAAAAAAGAAAATAGAAATTAAAATAAAAAATTATTCAATGAATAAACGAAAACACAGGGAAAACAAAAAAGTGATTAACATTTGACCTAGACTTGAGCGGATATAAATCCATTTCATTTAAAATAATTTAATCTTCTAGCTCCTACTTTGTATGTATTTGAGAAAAAAAAAACTACAAATCTATTTGCAAAGTATTAACTGATGCTTTAGCACTTACCTTCGAGCCTGTCGACTTCCTTTTGCAACTTTTGAACAGAACGTTCGGCGAATTCAGCGCGAGCTTCAGCCTACACAAGGGGGTAAGGTAAGAATATTTTTATTAGTTTCCGTTCAGCGAAAGAGAGAAATAAGCGTGATAAAACAAAGACAATTGATTTCGTTTTTTTATAATGGATATTCGAATTAAGTCGAAGGATCACATTGTCTTTGTTTTCATGCCATTTTGATTAAGAAAAAATAACATAAGCTTCCCAAAAATTAAATAGAAAATTGTTTATACTACCAAAACCAGCGTTAAACACAAAACATATTCTCTTTTTTGCATGTTTTGTAATCAAGGATTTTACTAAACTAATCGTTTTGAATTAACAATAAATGCGTTGTTCTTTCATCACACTGGGAGAGGGTCGAGGTTGGTTGGTTGGTTGGTTGGTTTCATGGCATACAGATATGTATGTAGTATATGTTAGAAAATAATAATAAATGTTAATAGTGATTTAAACAGAGGTGTACTTAATTAAAGCAATATAATAATCAGGCAAGCATAAAACAAATCCAGTGCAATCCGGAATAAGTGATGGTAAATAAGTCTAAAAAGAAAGTCCCTCAATTTGCCCCATCTTTCAAAAACAAAATTTCCCATGGATTTTTCATGATTGCACTGTACTAATAATGACTTTTTCATTCTCTAGCTAGAGTATATTAATTTAGCTTTAATTTTCAATGATAAAACCCAAACGTTGTGTTAATATTACCCATTAATCGTACAAACATCGGATATGTGGCACACAACTTTAAACATTCTTATATTCTTTTGTTCGATTTGGGCTTTCGGGCGGGCATTTACTTCCATTGTAATTTCGACTACTGCAAATAACTACTTCGCTAAGCAAAGTTGTTATACGCTGAACTTAGCGATAATACCACACACATAGACTTACAGCCTGCAAATTGTTTTTGAGATTATTGATTTCCTTTTCGATAAGACTTTGCGTTTCACGGGCCTAAACAAAAAACATGAGCATTTAAAAAAGTTCTCATTTTGGCGTTTCTCTTTCTTTTTCTTTCTCTCAAAGACTACCATTTTTGAATTTGTTGATTTGTCGATTTATGTTAGAAATGATTTGCAATAAATGCACAAAAGGTTGTTTTCAATTTTATATGCCAAAAAGTGTACGTTTTGCCAAAAACACATTCCTCAATCGGTAGAAGAACAAAGAATATGCAAAATGGGTCAACTTTGGTAAATACTCATGTTTTGTCTTGACATATTCTTTTTTTTTTTTTTGGTTTCGTTTGTTTCGGTTCTAGGGCAGCGCGCGTCAATTAAAAAAAGAAAATATCGCATTGATTTGTTGTTTGATTGCTTGTTGTGGATAATCGACTCAACAACTGCCAATGGAAATGCTTCTATGTACATTTTGAACTAGTAAAATTGAGAATAACAATTTGTGCAATTTAATATTTTCTTTCTTTAGTTGTGTATCGAAAGCAAGGAGGCTACTAGCTAGCTAGGCTGGTGTAAACATGTGAGGACTTTTTCACACTACTTTAAGACGTTTTTAATGGTTAACATTTGTTTTAGTATGGCTTGTTTCACATAATGTAGTTACCCCATCACCATTCACAATGGAAACACTTGGCTTCAATTTTGTAATACCTCTTTTAGCTGATGATCCAAAAGTCTGAGCTGTGATTCTAAAGTTTCTTCTTTGTGTGTAGCCTTTCGTTTGGTGATGGTGGTGGTTGGCATCATTTCAGTTCATAATGCAAACGATTCGATTAACATTTCAATTTGGTGGTGGCACGGGCAGGCATTCAGGCAAGGAGCATTGTTACCAAAAATTCATTTTGGAAGGGGTTAATAGAGTTTGGCATGCAAAATTGTATAATGTTTTAAGTGTTAGAGCGTTTGCATTATTTTTCCATTATTATCGTGAATTAAAACAAAAGAAAATGCATCAATCAAAAAAGCAGCAAACAAAATATGAAAAAGAAACAAAAAAAAGAACAAATAACATTAAAAACAAAATTAAAAAAAAAAAAATAAAAAATAATCAAAAATTAAAAAATAATATTTTGAAGGCATCTCTTTAATTAACCAACAACAATAAAACACACACACACAGTTGATGCTAGAACATTTAAACCAAACCCCTAGACTTTGAGACCAACTCCCTTTACATAGGCAGAGTCATTGTCGGCGTCTTTCGGTGCAGATCTTTTCTTTTCAAAATTAAATAGCTTTTTTCTGGGAAGTCTTGTTATTTTTGTGTTTCGCTTTCGCGTGTAGCAAATCATATTTTCTTACGAAAAGAAAATACTTTTTGCTCTCTAAACAAAATCGTGTGTAATTTTATTTGATTTTTATATACCTCCTTGAGACGGGTGTTCAAGGTCTTGATTTGGTTCTTGTATTCTTCCTCGCGTTGGTTAGCCTATTTATTGTTGTTGTAGTTGTACGGACGCATGTACGGCATGAAGGGCAGTGATGGTGTGGTGGCATTTGTATAATTATGTTCGAATTAATAACGCCAGCATCATTACATTGTTCAATGTTAATGCAAGTTATATGTATTTTGGGATGGCAGGGGGAGGGGGATTGTTTGTAATATATTACATAGGGTGTATTGTTGTAGTGGGTTGGTAGGTTGGTTGGTATGTGAAGAGATGTAAAAAATTGTTGGTTTTTTAAGAGAAATAATAAAAAGATTATTAAGAATATATTCTTGAAAGAGAAATTTCATTAACAGATATCAAATGTCACGTGGACCTTCGATAAAACACAGTACACACACATATATACAAATACTAACCTTTTCTTCTGAAACTTCAAGGGATTTCAAGTTGTTACCAACGACGCGGAGTTCTTCTTCAAGTTCAACGATTTTGCTGTGGAAATTCGAATAAAAATGGTGATTTCAATTAATTTCGATATTCAAAATGGAAATGTATCAAAGGAAAATTATTTCAAATTGGTGCATTGTTGAATGCAATTTGAAATTATTTTCCTTTCCATGTCATTATCATGGATGTAAGAACAGCAAGAACAACATCAACAGCATTTAGGTTAGTCAGATATGCAAACGATTACAAACCTTTCAGCTAGTTCAACCTTTTCTTCAGAACGTTCCAGGTCTTGTTCCATGAGAACTAGTTTTCTGGCCACCTTGTTGTGGGATTTTTTGTTTGTTTGTGGTGGTTAGGCATACACAGAGAAACAAAAACGAGCGAGTGGGCATTCATTCAAGTATGATCCAAAAATTGGCGTAACGTTTAAAGTTAGAGGTTGGTTGGTTTGGCAGGATATTATAGCATTAGGTTATTATAGCAGCGTATTGAGCAACAAATCATTGGGGAAATGAGAAAAAGGAAAATATATGTTAATAACAGGGGTTTTCTCATTTTGGCGGCATAAAATCTTTTTTTCTTTGGTAAAAAATGTGAATGTTTCTGATTATCGAACATTGTGATCGTAACGACAAACATTACCAAGCAAATGATAAGTGTATGACGAGACTAAGTCTAACATTTAACTGAAACAGAACATGCTTTATAATTATTCTTCTTCTTTTTTTGCAAACATAAACAGCCAAAAAAATGCCTTGGCTGCTTCGCAACAAATTATTCACATTTTTTACAAAAGTTTAAACATGATTAACTAGCTAGCTAAGTCGTCGTCTTTGTATCGTCTTTGATTTGTACAAAATTTGTTGTTTGCTCTTTTTGAGGTTAGGTTTGGCGTTTTTTTTCTCATTTTTTAGTATTTATAACAATAAACATTTGTAGCAGGCGAAATAACACAATATTTAACATAAAAGAAAAAACTCGGTATAATATTCGGCTCTTCGAAAAAAACATACTTTTCTCCTTGTTCGGCACGTTCTTCAGCACGCTCCAAATCAGCTTCAACCATGGCCAATTTACGGGCAACCTTTTGTGTTGTGTAGTATTTGAGAAAGGTATTGAATTATTTCGCACACAACCCATTTTCGTTGGAAGGGAAAGAATTGAAACAAAAACATATATTTATGAGTTTACAATAGACTTCAAGGGGGGTTGGGTGGGTGAGTTTCTTTTGACACAAAACACTTATTCAGAGATACAGAAGCCGGCTGGCTGTCTGGCAGGCGAGCGGTCGCACAGCAGTATGCACTGAGACACTGCTAGCCGTTGTTTAGCACACTTGTCAACATTGTTTGCAGGTTCTTTGACATGAACTTGTTAATAGGCATTAGTAGCTGCGTTTCGAGCTTATCTTCGTTTGTATCGCTCTTGCTCTGCGCATCAAAGTAACAAATGTAATATATACAACGAGAAACAGGGGAACATCATAAAACTAACACATAACTAAAGAAAACTTGTGCCTCAACAATTGATTGAGTTTGGTTACAATTATGGCAATTTAGGAGCAATAATATTAAATAACTTCTTCTATCGACATAGTGCACAGCACATTGGGAAGCAAAACATTTTTTTATTATATTAACATTCTTGTTGCGATACTGATATGTTTTTATTTATGTAAATGTGGATAGAAATTTTACCTTTCGAACAAAAAAAAATAGGAAAACACATGTAAAAGTTGTAACGACGACAGTTGGCACACCCAGTGCCGAGTCGCCGCCACAATTTACATATGTTACACATAAAGATCGCTTTGTCTACATCAAAGCTAACAGCAGATAGATCCAAGTCATATTAACAATTCAAAGACGAGCAAATTTGTATTGCTGGAAATAAGCCAACAATCTTAACGGACTATTTTCATGAATTAGGTCATGATCTTTTTGTTTTGAAACGAAGAACAGTTAATACCAGCCCAAACGTCTGTTAATACATCATAGCAAGGCAATAATAGCCGTAAAAATATTTGATAGAAAGGTATTGGTTGATGAAACAATCAATGGGGTATTTTTTAATTTTGAAATCACAAATGAATCACATCTTTGAAGATGACTGACTAATAACAAACAAAATTCCATAATTTAAATGTTTGTTTTACCAAAATTTGCCCTTGCTAAAATACTTTATGAATGACTCTTGTGGTTAGTGAGTCGAACGTACAAAGTATATAGGCACATACATTTGTACATTAGTGTGGATTGGGTGTGATTGATTTCGAAATCAATCTAACATGACCCTGTTTTTGGCAATAAAATAGTTATTGAACTACTTTATTTTCAATTTGGATGCATTGAAAACCCCATGTTTGTTATGTTACCCAAACAATTGTTAGCAGCAAAATTGATCCACCCTAATGTACATACATCATATATGTTGATAAACACATTATATGCAGCACTTTACGTTTCTCTTCGCTCTCACATGTCGTTGGGCGCCAAGACATACATGATGTGTATGTACGTACATATGTCATGCATGAATCATAGATACCCAAAATTGATATTCAAAGAAAATGACTGAAAAAGAAATAACTTATTTTTATTGCATAACATTTACTTGTAAAGCGCTTATCTTCGCCGGCAAAACCAAGTAGACAGACGGACGGACGGACGGATTCATTGTGATTCATTTGGAATGTAAAGTGGTTTAATGGAATATTTAACTGATACCTGATAATTCAGATATTTTACCCAAATTATCGTGGTTTTGTTTTTAATGGGGTTAAATCGAGAATAAAAATGGATACAAAGGCGACTATAATTTTGAAATTTTGCCGTTATCCTTTTGAAACCCAGCTATAGAGAGACGACTTACGGCAATTGTATCTATGAGAACAAGTTTATGAAATTTTAATATTTGTATATCACTCATTTGTGCTAATTCTATCTCAAATATCTCAATGATTGTCAAGTATTTAATTTACTAACAAATTTACGAAGTTCATTTCACCATAATGAGTGGAAAAACTGCTTCAAGATATTGGAACACATATGTGTCAGAGTCCTAATATAAATATGACTGTATCATAATATAGTTATGGGATTTATATAGCTATCTTCACATAAAGTGAAATTTATATTCTCTTAGAAATATCTTATAGCATACTTTTGTCATGGATAATATAGCAACGAAATGCTTTAGAAGTAGGGAATGGTATTTGATAAACAAAATACTTTACATCAATCTTTTCCTGAAAATTTACTACTTCAAAATAGCAATAGGTTTACACTTTGCTTTTCATCCATGCTATTTATAATCCATTAATATGTTTTCCAAGAGTATTGTCGATAAATCGTTACCGAAATTAGGACCCAAATTATCTTATTGAAATGAATTTGTATATGTCAACTGTAGGCAGTTCTAATTGAAAATGTTAGTTAAATTCGACATCAGCTGTTTTTATCAACTGAAAAAATTTTTGAACGATTTTTTCGATTTCGAATGCAAGAGTTTGGACCAATTATTCCACCGAACTTTAGAGAAACTTTCATCGATAATATAGAATATAGTCAGTACTCATTGTTATCCATTCCACATTACATTAAGATCGCCTGAAATAAAAGCATTTTTCAAATATCCAACAAGAATACATTTCGCTCCCCAATGCTCTTTATCACGCTGCGTTTGCTCCGTCGATAATGCTAACAACAATAATAACAATTTTTAATGTAATTTTTGCTTTTCGTTTGAAGATCATAAATAAATCTTTATTAACTTTTTTACAATTTGATTGTTATGTTTTTTTATTATAAAAAAATTAAATTATGAATAAGCAAAAATAATGCTCAATAATTGTAATAATAAATAATATAATAATTTGATATTAAAGTGACAAAAAAAGAAAACAGAGCAAGAAATTTCAATTTAATTAGACTTTATACCACGAAATAAATACAAAAATACAGTTAGCGCAGCTGCAATATTTGCCGGCCTATCTTGCACGTTTGAAAAGAAAAGTACATAAGGCAAACTTTAGAAAGTATATTAATGTGACCAAAATTTAATGTTTATCCTCTAATTATTGCCATAATTGTTTTATAGTTTTTCATTCATTTCACATTGCATCATCATACACACCATGAGGTACTATTCTATCAAGTGTACATACGTATGTATGTGTGGTAATTAACCTCTCTTTTTTAACAATATGAAGTATGTTACAGAATTTCAATTTACAAATTGCTAGACAGTTTACAGTAATTTGTTGACTTTCATATCAATAAATATGTATGTATAAGGCGCTATATATACATATACAGTAGTAGTTTCATCTTATTCCGTTAAGCAGCACAAGTTTTCACATATACAATTATAATAATATAGATATTATCCGATTAGTTTTTGTTTTCAGATCTAGAACAACCAACTCTCAGCAACTCACAACTTCTTGGCAAGGCGAGCTTTCGTTATGTCCATTAAGGAAGTTTGGATCAAAGTACTAAAGCTGATAGCACTGTGGGAAATTTGGAAAGAACTTTGGGCATCAATCCCATATCTCGGGTTCCACGTGCAGCCAGCAGCCATTTGATAAATCATTTAAATACAATATATTTTGTTGATATTTCTAGATTTGTTTTATACAATGGAAAACGGACAATCAGGTTTGTTGCAGTGTTGGCGGAGTTGGTTGTTTCTCATCTGAAGTTGCATCATTGGGGATAGAATTAGTAGGGGTTGTAGTAGTTATAATATTGTTATTGGTGGTAGTGGTAGAAGATGAACAACTAGCATCGGCAATAAGTAAGCTATTGAAAGTGGTATTGATTTGCACCTCATCGTATTTCTTGTCAGCCTCCTCAGCAAGGAAACGTGCTTCCTTCAATTGATTCTCAAGAGCGTCCATGCGTTCTTCATCGGCAAGGGCGCGGTTCTCAAGGATCTTGCGAGCACTGCTCGGTGATTCGTTTAAGCGTTGCAGATAGAAGACATCCAAGATTATAAAGTGAAGTATTTTGCAATCAGATTCCGTTTATCCGCACGATCGTTTATTCATCGACCACATTTGCAACACACAGACAGAGGACAGAGGAAGTTGTGTAGTGGTGGTGCAGTCGACATAACAAGAAAGTGCCGAAGAATCACATGTGAGGGTAGTACAAAATACGCAAGACACACAGAGACATATCACGCGTAGGGATACAAACGATGTTTTTTTATTTTGGATTTAGATTGGTTGCCGTAGTAATTTCCGATCCAGGCGGTTGTCGTCATTGTTACAAGTTGTAGGTACATAATCCATAATTTTTGGTTGGTTGGTTGGTGATATTATTAAGAAGAAATAAGAAAGATATATTTACTTAAACAATTACGATGCAATTGCATTTTCAAAGCCACAATCCAAATGCATGCGACCGAAATCATGGTTAACTGATCTGTTGCATCATTGTGTCTTTGAGAATGAATAACAATTTGCCACACACACTATTTGTTGTTTGTGCTCAGCTCATTCATACAATCAATCTTATAATACTAGAACTACATACTAGTCGATAGATACAAACATATGTATACAATTAATAATCGATAATAATTTCTACTTAGTTTCTAATCAACCATATTGGAGCAGATATGGCTGTTGGTGTTACCTTTTCCTTGGGGAGCATTGTATTCATAATAACCCAAACAACGTCGTATTCTAACCTCGCAAAACAAGTGAAAATAGAGAAACTCAGACCTAATAACCCTAGTACCCTAATCAAATCGATTATACAATTTGAAGATGTTAGGTTTTTTTGTGGTACCTCTTCATATTTCTTATCCGCTTCTTCGGCAATTAACTTAGCTTGTGCTAATTGGGCTTCCAAAACAGCTACTCTGTCATCTTCCATATTTGTACGATTTTCAAGGGCCTTTCGTATCCTAATATTTTTGAACAACAGATTTTTTTAAATGAATATACTATCTTTGAGAGAGAAAAGAAATCAAATATGCGAAAATAAACCCTTCACCACATATCTATCAAAATTTAAAATTGAATATTAAATTTTAAATAAAATAAACTTATAAAAATAATAAATTATACAAAAATAGTAGATAATAGGTAAAATATTAAACGTCCCAATACAGTTCGCATTGGAATTTGGAATACTAACCGTTCACTTTCATCAGCAGCTTGGGAAGCTTCAGAGAGCTTAGCTGTGGCAGAACCCAAACGTTCTTCGGAACGTTCCAAGTCTTCTTCGAGCAATTGAATGCGACGGTTCAAAGCGGCAACTTCAGATTCAGCCTGAAAATTAACGTTTCCAAGGGAAATTTGATATAAGATACACATACTAATAACATAATAATAATACAATAGAATACAATAGCGCATACAGCATAGTTGGATAAAATAAAACTCAAAGATATGCTCCAAAAATTCACTCTACACAATAGGTATGTAAAACTATCCTGGAAGCCCAATATAAAACTTGTTCACCCCCACCCTATTCTATGAATACAATGCTCTCTCCCTTCCTTCAATAATGGAGAGACCGGTCCTTGATGTATGCACGCGTGGCCCACCTTAATGTAATTTAGTTCCACCATAGGGCTGAAAATAGAAATTTGAACCAAAACTATGCTCTTTCAGATCACTAAAAGTATGCAAGCAAACGTACATTCCTAATTTGTCGATTGTCAATGTCCACCCAATAATAATAATAGGTGGGAATGACATCAACACTGCTGATTATTTCATTACTCAACTCTCTCTCTTTTTGTTGTGAATCACAGTTTTATCCTGGGTACGGTACTCAAATTACTAATTTGACTGATAGCATTTCTTCCCCACTGCCGATTGGTGGCAGTTTATTCACTTTTTCCGTTCTCTTGCTGTGGGGGCTTTTTGAGAGCTGGTGAGACATTACGTCATCGTTATAACTAGAATGTCTGTATGTTTTAGATAACTTCGTACATACATATGTACGTATAAAAACGAATTCATTTGAAAGCAGCCCAACAACCGAATATTGACAATAAAAAGGGAGTGAAGTGGTGTAGTTCGTCCGTCGTCGTCCATCGCTTCACACACTCAAATAACGTTGCCATGGGGCAAATTTTTTGGGACTTTAAAGTTGTGTCTTGAGCTGCCAGTCAGTCAACAGCCAAGCTCTCTGCTGCTGTTGGTGCCGCCGCCGCCACCACCCTAACACAACAATGAAATGCAAACAAATCAAGAACCGAATACTTTATTTGGTGTTTTATCCAGACATACGTACGTAACGTACGTTGATGATCGACGGACGACGACGTCATGTATATTTTCAATCTCGGACTTTTTGTTTTTGTTTCAGCATTTCAATATTTACGTCTACAATTCACTTTTGTCAATGATGAGACTTGTTCATTTGGGAACAACAATGCCACTCCATACTAAGTCTTTTATCATTCATTTAAAAAGGAACAACGACTGCAACAAAAGTTACTATTGAGGTATTCGAGTAGCTATCTCTAGCACTCGGCCACAATATTTGTTTCGTTTAAGACATATAGGTAGGTACTTCTGGAAACTTGGCAAAACTCAGTTGAAGAAGTCAAAGGAAAACGCAATCAAACGTTCAATGGACATGGCTCGTAAAAGCCAAGTTGAAATAATATTTTAATAAAAGACAATAGAAAAAACACCAACCATCGACATTGGCGCTCTCTCCCTCTCTCTCTCTCTCCCTGTTGCTCACGCTTTTCACATACCAAATATACACAGATGAATTCGTTGAATTCGTGCCTCAACTTTTGAGGGAGACAATAATAAACACTGCTGCTATAACATTGAAAATGGAAATTTCTGCCAAGATGATTTGCCGTGAAATTTGAGCTATCCATAAACAACAGTTAATCGGAAACGACGGCATAACAAAAAAGGAGGGGACAACACTCTCCATCGTCATCAATTAAAAGAGACTATCAACAGGCCAAATAAGGAAGAAATATACCGATGAATAAGATAATAGATAGAAAACATTTTGCTTCAATCATTCATGTCGCAATCCAATCGAATCGACGAAAACTGTTCCCCACTCATTCTAAAGAGGAATCACCCTGTTTCACAGGTATAATTTTAAGTTCTCAGAAAACATTATTGAAACACAACAACAAAAACAACAAGAAAATAACGTTGAAGAGTAATAAAACTATGTCATTTCCACTCTCTTGAGTCGTTTTCAACCACGGGCTTGTTTGATAATACAGCTATCCCTTTCTACCATTTGCCCTGAGATAAGCGGAATATTAGTTAACAAAAGGAGCCAGCCACTAACAACGAACGAACGAGCGAACGAATTTTATGTCTGAACAATGTTAGCATTTACATATTATTTTTTCTTGAATTTTTGGAGCATTCTCTATTTTATTAATATTTTTTGTTTTCCAAATATTTCTCTCGACTTACTTCTTCACGTCTAACCACTTCTAGTTGCAAACGCTTGTGGTATTCCTCACACTCATCTTTGTATTTTTCCATTTCTTCTTTGGTCTGACGCATTTTCTTCTTGAGCACATCCAATAAAGTGCCTTGTGGAATGCTGGTCGTCATTTTTGTTTTTTTCTTTCTTTTTCTTTAAGCTTAAAACTTTGTACAATTTACTTTTTTTTGTTTTAATTTATGAAAAGCACCTCAATTTTCCGATTTGTATTTTTTATTCTACTAAAGATTTACGTTAATTGTTGAAGGAAGATAGACTGAGACAACAAATGAGAATATATTTTCTTTTTTCAATGCAAACGATAGGTTGGTTAGTTAAAAACGACCACCGGTTTTTTATCTGTTTCTTCTTCTTCTACAACTTTTTCTTTTAAAGATTTGGCTGTGAATGTGTAACTTGTTAATATTTTAATAATTCCGCTGTTTTCAACGCTTCTCTTCGTTCGTATAACACTTTCTTGTTAAATATTAACAATATTCTTGTTTGAGAAATGAAAAATTCTGTATTTTAATGCTTTTATGCCCACAAAACACTATAACCACACAAAACGAAGCTTACGTCTCGACTTTTTTGCAGCGAATGAGCTCATATGAATTTTTTGAGTGGTGACAAACGATTACGTTGACAAAACCAATCAAATCGTCGGCTTTCGTGAAGAGGTATGAGAGCTGAGAGCCAAAGAGAGAGAGAGAGTTGAGAGAGTAAAAATATGAGTAGTATGGCTATCAGCACACAAAAAGCCTCGCCTAGATTTGTAGAAAAAAACTCAATGGGAGAAAACGGGATAGCTGTATTTCGTAAAACTCTATAAAACCTGTTAATACCGCATAAAAATAAGAATTTTTGTATTATTCGGCCGGAAAATAATCCAATTGAAAATAATCTCATCAGAAGGATACAAGTATGACGTCGTTTCCACTAACATTGGCCTCGATGAAAGCGGTAAGGATAGAACATTCTTATAAGAAAATTGTTTTCTTCCAGCCAAAGAAAGGGAGTGCGTTGAAAAAGAGAGTTCCCAAATAGTATACACTGTAAAAAACACAAAGAACTAACTTGTATGTATCTGCACATTAAGGTCTAACCAACGGTTGGAATTGACTTAAAATTCTGTATGCAAAATTAGTTTGAAATCTAGTTTACATTTAAAGCACCATATAAATAACATATGCCACCTTATTATTTACATATGTATGAAGCTTTACAAACAAATCCATCGATCATTAACCACGAATTTGCAAAGTTAATCATTTGGCTTTGCTTAAAATGATTATAATTCATAACGGCCATATTTGGATGTTTTTTCTATTTTCATGTTTTGAAAATCTACACATAAGCGGCGATTACACATGAGTGGCAATGAAAAGAAATTAAAAGTGAACTCCTCATATGTAGTGTTTTGGAACTAAAACTACTCGCAGATAGACAAATATGTACATACCTACATATATTCGTACGTTTTATGGTGTGCATGAATGAGTAAATTGCAACTAAATATGGGAAATATGGGTAAACGTCATTAGGAAGGTCGTTGACAATACTATTAATGTGGCGACATAGCGCACGTTTTTTCTTCTTTTTTAATAAGTGACTGGGCTGGCTCTATCACTGCCTGTCGAAATTCAGCCATAAAAAGTCATATCCATATTTGTTATTGAAAATGAAATGTTTAATTTATTGTATGAATCAAGAACGCTGCAAATTGTAAAATGCAATATAAAATTCCCAGTGCTTAGATAAAGTGTGAACATGAGTTATTAATTAAAGACAAAATCATTTGCCATCTGAAGAAATATTATTAACATTGCGTAATTCGGACAATTATATCACACACAAACGTAAACCGAATATAATTAAATACATGCACCTATTCTCAAAAAGAACAGGGAAAATAGAATCAACTGATGCAATTGGCTGGGAAGGCCGTTCAGAGATATGTGATGTATCGCCGATCTTACTGTTTGGCAGTTAAATAGCAACCAAAGGGTTTTCCGATGTTACTCTCTTCAATATTGAAGTGAAATGGCAAAAAGGTATTCATACAAACATAACATAAAGTGGGTCATTGTACAAATAATACAAATAATAGATGTGAAAAACGAGTTCAAAGACAAAGGCTAGCAGCCAGCTAGACACACATCCAAGACAAAACGAAGAACAGAAAATTAAATGGCCATGCTAAAAGTGAGAATGTTCAAAGAGAAATTGTCTTTATTTAGCGCACTAACACTACTTAAGCTGCTGGGCCCCGCTAAAAGAAACATTCGGTCGCTCGCTCGTTCGTTCGTTTTTTTCGATATTTCAGAGCAATGAAATTTGCTATACCGGCAAATTATCCATCCACACAACAAAAAATGTGTAGAAAAACTCAGAAAAATATTTGGTTATTTGCTTGTACTCTTTCTTCACACTGCATATAAGCAAGAAATTTGTATGAGGAGTAAACACAGAAGAAAATTCTTTTCAACGCTACGTAATCGCTAGCTAAATACACACAATGCGAGTATGTATATCGAAGATAAGTGTATGAGTGTTCAGCAGTAGAAATAGATGATGTTCACCGTATATTCCAATTAATTAGAACGTACATTTAGATTAATTTGACCGGCTTAGCCTTGATATTCACAAAAAGGGAACGAAAGGAGAAGTGGGAGAGTGATCGTCATTTTGCCGGTCCGAATACGGAATGCTTGCATACGTTTTTAGTTCAAATCTACAGCATAGTTCTCAAAACGAAATAATATAAATATTCCAAAGTAGTATTGTTGACTTGTCCAATGACACATCTGAGTCTATTTGTAACATCTTTATCAATGGAACAAATCGACCATCAATGTGGCGGGCGGATATTTATCCTCCTCATTGTACAATAACAATGCTGCCGAACAATGTTTTGCATTGATTAATTACCCGTTTCAATTGTGTATTCATGATGTTATGCAATTCATTGCGAATTATATTGAATTTCATCATGGTATCGGAGCTGAAAATGGAGCGGCCAAAGGCAAGACCAGGATAGTCGGCACAGCGATTTTTATTGCGTCTGGCTTCTCGTTCAGCCACAATTTCTGCCGCCTCGCTTGTACATCGAAGATTTGCCCATTCTGCGGACTGGACATCGTCGTCGTCAATCGCAATGCCCTCATCGGTAGCTGCCGATGCCAGATCACTGTTGGATGCCGCATTTGAAATGTCGATGTTGGAATCTAGGCAAGCTGAGGCACGTTTAGACTTATCTTTCTTAGATTTTTTGGACTTTTTCTCCTTATTAGTATCGCCAGACGACGTTTTGTCTGCTTTATCACGCTTTGACTTGGCCTTCTTTTCTCTGAGCGGTTGAATTGCGGAAGAAGAGCCTGAGGTAGATGTCTGAACCACACCTTCGTCTAACATGCTACTGTCATCAGTAGGCGTTGGACTGTTACTGCCCATTGATGTTGTGACTGAATCAGTCAACGGCAAATTAAGTGATGCTTTTATGCGCTGCGCCATTTCCGGATCATCTTCTGGGTCATCCGGATAGCTTACCAAGCTGTCATCGTACGATGGATCAATATCAAAGTTGGAGGACGAAGTGGCATGTTGTTGTTTGTCTTCTGCTTGTTCTGATGCACTATCATTATTCTTATAAAGAGCTGCTAATATTTCTTGGACGTTGGGCGGAACGACGGGTCTTCTGGTGCCCGAAAATCTGGGATGATGCTGATGACCCCTTCTCTTAAGCGAGCTAGGAGTCAGTGACGATGACGATGTGGACATGCTACTGTTACTGATTGTAGAACGCGCATCGTCCTCACTTGGCGTTGTAATGGTTGCTGTGGCTGACGAGGCGGAGGAGGAGGACATCATCATGTCACTCCAACTCCAATCACAATCGCTTAAGGCACCTTCCGAATTCTCCTCAGATGTATCTGTCTCCAGTAGGTATTCTCTGTTAATGGAATTGTACCAGGCCTTCAAAGCGGCATTCTCTTCTTCTTCATTACAATAATAAAGCAGTTTATCCAATAAATCCAATTGCTCTTCTATGGAACACCAACGCGACGATATTATGGAATCTTGATCGTTTGTACAATTCTTTAGTTTCTTCGGATTGGCATGGGTGTTTTTCAGTTTTGCTTTGTTACCACCTCCTTTGTGGTGATGGCTGCCAGCTGGATGGTTGTTGGAATTATTGTTGTTGTTGTTCTTTATTACTTTATTATTCGGACTGTTACCTTTGTTAATCTGTATTTCTTTTGGGTTTTTCTTTAATTTTATTTTTTTAATTTTTGTGGCTGCTGCGTCTGATGATGACAGCTGATTCCTATGGTGAGCGAGATGGCAATAAAAAATAAAAGAAGAAAAAGCATAAGAATGTCATCCGAAAGGGGGAGATATACGGACATTCACCGAAAAATGGGCAACGCGAATGATGGAATGTACGTGGAATTGAGATCTCACAAGTGTTGTTATCTTACCGTGAATGTTGCTGTTGTTTATCATAACCGCCACTGGTTAACAGATGGCGGTGAGCGCGTTTTATCTGCTGCTGTAACTTGGAACGTTTGCGATGGTGTTGCTGCTGCTGCTGTTGAGATAATTGCACAGCGTTTCGATCTTTAGTTACGTGGTGATGCGTATTCTCTTGTTGCTTGGGGCGAATTTTGTTTTGCAATGGGCTTTTCGCCGTTTCTGACACAGATGGTCTTCTCTTAATGTCTGTTTGGTTTCTCTTCAGATTGGTGGTCTTCGTTACATTTGCAATTGTCTTTGGTAAGTGTTTTGATTTTCCATACGATACTACTTGCCATTTATTGTTAGAATTTGATTCACTCAGTATTTTCTCCACCATATTAAATTAAGTTTGAACACGATCTGCGCAGATTTTTGGTTGTTCTCAATATAGCTAACTACTTTTGCATTAACGTTCAATAAAAATCAAAACATTTTATTCAAAAAAATTCCTCCGTCAAGTATTTGCTCTAGTTCTAGTTTTTATTAGGAATGCAAAACAGCAATGTCAAGTTGGCTTTTGGCAAATATTCAATGATATTTTTAAATCTGGTGATGATGATGCTGATGCTGCTGGTTATACGCCATTCACCGCACTCACCGAGCAGTAAGACACCGGCGTGTTGTTATAGTTTTATTGATTTGAACGACAGGGAAATTTTTCTAAGTGACGAAGAGAGGCAGTATCACATTCTAATTCTATTGGTGGTGGCGGCGTTATGATTTGGAAGTTTAAAAATAAACTACACGATCATAATTTCTTGCAACGCGTTTGTTTATAACGTTATGTATGAGTCAGAATAAAATGCGAATCAAATCAAATTTGAACCTTCGTCTGCTCTTCCAAACTACACAAACACAGACGCGCAATTTGTACTTCAAATTAAAAACGATGTTTTTTTTGGGAAAACGTACGCTTAATTCTACTTCAAGTATCCGCAATTGTGGTGGCAAAAGAAACGAAAACTTGTTATTTTATTTTTTCACAAAAATAAAAGCAAGTTTTGTTATTTATCTTCCAGAAGCGTTTTCTGTTAATTAAACATTAGCAGTAGGATACGCGATAAGGATTTTTCTTACGGCCGCGTACGTACAAAATATTCCCGATTTATTTCTTATAACATGTTGCGCACTCTTCACTTTCCTTTGGCTATGGCGTTTGGTTTTTTCTATTCATTCAATAGCGAATTGAAATTGGTGGTGGTGGGTGGGTGGTATGGTTGGTTGGACGGACGATATCGCCCTATTGCAACATAGCAGCGTTATGGTGTATGTTAATAGTAGTTGCTTTCCGGCTTTCAGCAAGAGGTTTCACAGTTCATCATTGTTATCATCATCAATGGTTGGTTGACTCGTAAATTACGTCAATACCCCAGTGAAATTCAATTTTGTTCATTCAAATATTATTGAGTGTAATAACTATTTATTTATTAAGGGATTTTTTTGGCTGGATTTGTTTTGTAGTTAGTAAGTAGTTGGAGACCGCTGCCAGTGGGTCGATAGTCCGGTATGTGCTGCGCTGCTATCTCGTGGTATGATGCGGTATATGATTTTCTATATTGCAGCCAACAATGTGCTCCCCCTAACAAAATCTAAACGTCTAAAGTCGTTGCCGTATTCTTGTACTAAGGCAAGAGTGTGTCTGCCGTTCACACACACTCACCCACACCCATACACACGGTCCGTATGTGATTTGAGAAAAGAGCGAAATTGAAAGAAGAGACCAGCAATTTCCCCCACAAGTACGCTCTAATTAACGATCTATGACCATTATACAACCCACACAATCCCCCCAAAGAACACCAACACAACCGTAGGAGAACGCTCTTGCTCGTTTTGTGCTCAAATACTCTCATTGTGTGTTTTTTGGGGTGTTGACCATCCATCATTACGATCATCATCGGCTCATCGGCATTGGTGGCAAGCAGCAAAAGTTTCAGGAAAAATGATTTTTTTGCATATGTATTTGTGTATACATATACGTGTGTGTACACACATAAATATATAATTATTACTCATGGCACGTAATATTTATTTCTGGAGTAAAACAATAGAGGCAATTTACTTGCGTACGACGGCATTTAGCATATGGTACCTATCTATCTATCTATCTATCTTGGAGATCACATAATGTTTATCCAAATATTTGCGCAAATACGCATACATGTGTGAAGGTGAGAGGACTGTGCATTCTTTAACATTTTTCACAAATAGCTTTCCCTCACCTGGCCTTCAAGGTATTTTTCTTTCGTGAGAATGTATTTGTAAAAAATGTTGAAGGCCAAATGGATAGTTTTCCAAGCAAAAATACAAAGCATAATTTTGTTGCTACATATTTGCTGCCGAATGACCTCCAATAGGGATGGAGTTTGTTTCCCTTCTTCTCTCGGTTATTTGATATTCAATTTGTTTCTTTAATCAAATAGATTTTTGTTTTTGTAAAGCTACAAATGCATATACATTATTTTGATTCTGGGCAACACACACACACACACATACATATAATCGGTGAGAGTAAAATTATAATTGTTCTCTGCTTTATAGAATTCCTAGTCAATTCTTCTACAAAAATTGTATATTGTACATGTGAGTTCATTTTCTTAAAAATAGCTTTATTTGAATTTCGACGCAGTTGGCAACACTGACATTTGGCAAAGATGCCGTATCAGTCAGTAATTGCATAATAAACAGATATAAAACGGAAATGAAAGTATTACCCTTGTATTGTGAGTGATTTCGTTTTCTATCAACTAACGCAACGATGCATATCTTTGAGTTTTATTCATATGTGTATAGATATTTATAAATAGCGATAAAGATACATAATATAAAATCTATAATAATTGATATATATAGGTACCGTTGATGATTGATCCATTTCCAGTTGATTGTTTAAAACTTTAATTCTCCACACAATCAACATTTTATTGTTTGTGCAAAAAGAGAAATATTTCTTAGATCACAACCATCAATCACCGTGTGTCCCTTGTCTGAAGTTCATGCACCACATTTTGGCGGGATTCACTCATATTTTAACAATCGAAAGGTGCATTTTACGCTACGTTTACATTGAAGTTATTAAAACTATGTATATATTCTGATAGGAAAAACACACACAATATAAAATGAATCTTAAATTGCATATCAAGTTAGACGATTTTACGTCAAATCGAAATTGATTTCAATAATCATTCATTGTAACTTGATTCAAAATGCATGAACTTCAAACTTGAATTGCATTGAAACATAAAACAAATGGACTTACGTTTTGCAAAGCTTTGTTCTTTTCTTCCAATTTGCCGGTGACCAAAGTCAAGGCTTCTTGTGTTTGATCCAATTCGTTTTCAACAGTCTGGATCTTCTTTTGCAATTGGCGAGCTTCTTCTTCGGCCTAATGTGGAAACAATAAATTAAACACAAAAACTCATTAGAATCTGTCGGAAGATTTTTTTAAGGAAGCAATGAAACACAAATAAGACTTTTTTTTTTCTTTTAATGGAAGTCATCTTACCTTTTCGGCACGGAGGTTAGCATCGCGGGCTTGTTGTTCGCAAGTAGCAGCACGTTCCAAGGCCGCATCCTTGTCGATTTTCATTCCTTGCATCTTCTTCTTGATGGCATCCATGGTTGATGGTTTTTGTGTTTACGTTTACTCGAGAAGAAACTGCATTTAAAGTAAGAAGAAGAAAACATTAGAAATTGTAATAAAAACACTTGTTTTTGCAAAAATACGGGTAGCTATGATTGAAACAAAAAGTGAAATGTTCTGCAACAATTTCAATAGTTATATGATCAACACGTTATGGATATTACAACACCAAACGGGTTTAAATAAAATACAATTTTTAAATTGTTTAATTGATTGTTTGCACATAGGCGAATTTGTTGATGTTTTTATCTAAAATAGAGAGTAATATTGCGACATTTTAACAGTGTAAGCCATGTTTACATTAAAACCGCCTAGACCGCTTGAATAGTTCTTGTAAACGTAGCCTTAAAGGTGAGGATACATAAGCAGCTTGGCATAATGGCTAGACATATAAATGTCAAATTATAAAGGGGCACGACGGCAGAATTCGAATGCGAAGACTTCAAGCTGTTTATGTACTTACACCTTAACTTTTTTGAAGAAATACAAAACGTGTCTCGAACAACATATAATGATTTAATGTATTTGGCTTTTACTTCTTCTTCTTTTACTTGCTTCCCATCCTATTTTGTTGCTAAATGTCAAAACCTTCCGAAACGACTGGCTTACATATTCTGAATTTTCCCGCAGTTTGGATGGGCTAGACGTCAGATTAGACAATAAAGAAGCTATTATCATATAAAAGTAAAGGTGGGACTACATAAAGCGCTTATGTCGCTGGCTTAAGTTATCGGCTGTCTTCTTCGGAAATGAACAAAGGAGCCTAGGGCCAAAATCGAACTAAGTCAATCTAAAACTCCTTTTATCATCTACGAAGAAGCCAACCGATGACTTTAGCCAGCCAAATATGCCCTTCATGTATTTCCACCCTAATACTTGTCAATTTTTTGGCTTTCCTCAAAAGAAATTTCTCCAAGTGCATAACTTAAAAATGTGTTGTAATGAATTAACAGAATAAGAAGACGAAGAAAAAAACAAGAAACATATGGATTATCGATGTTATTTGTAAAAAACGTTGGTTTTGCTGGTTTCGTGGTGATTGAGACAAATAAAAAAATACAAAACATGAGACAAAAATGTGAATCAAGTCAATGGCATTTTTATTTTTTTTTTTTTTTGCATTTTGTGACTTCTTTTTGTTGTTGCTTTTGTAAATAATTTATTTGATTTCATGACAATCAGTTGTGTGAACAAGAAAGTGTTGATTCGACTTTTTCACATTTCAAGGGCTTTAACATGAACACCACAGAGTTATTACTCACTTCTATAGAAAATATAATCGCTGCGTCCCCCTACAAACCATTGGAACAAGGAGAGAAAAAAAGAAGAAAGAATAAATATGCTTTCTGTTTTCACAAACTCTGTTTAATTCAATGGAATAAATGATTCAAATGGAGTCGTGGGCTGGGGGTGAGGAAGTTGATCATTAAATGACACAAATACGTCAACACCTCACATTGGGAAACAACAAATAAAGGTACACAAAATTCTTGCGTTTTTTTTTTTTTTTTTTTTGGTGATGCGAGTTCGGGAGCCGTATTTCAATCATTACAGATTCCAATCACACACACACTCAATAGCTATTGGTGAAATGTGGGCATTTCGAAATTTGTATTTATAGGTCGCTGTGTTTTGATGGCCTGCAAATTTTATTTGCCGCTGAATGTGAGTGTGCCGAGAACGATTTTTACCCCAAAAATAAATTACAATTGGACTAGAATCTGACAACTAAAGATGTTCAAAGTCGAAATTGAATCTCTATTTTCGAAAAATAGAATATACGGGGACCTCTAACATGTAGATAATTGATGATAACTAATAGCGCATTTACATACAATAGCTCCTATAATTTGTTCACTGCATTTCCATGGTATTTCAGGTATAGCCGAAACAGTTAAAATCGCTGTGAGAACTCAAAATGTACGGAATATATGTACATATCAAATAAATTAAAAGTAGAGCTAAAAAAATAAAAGAGCAAAGCTCCACAATTTGTTTTGTTTTTACCATGTTACAGTAAAAAGGTAAGGTAGAGCTACCAGCTGATTACAATTTTTTTCTGAGTCTGAGACTTCTACCAATTTTGTGTATGTGTTTATTGTTTTGAAAAATAAAAACAAAATATTTTCGAAATCAATGATTGAAAAAAACGTAGATTGTTAGTCGCGCTTTGAAGATATTAACCTGTTTAGCCATGGAATTGAAAGGTTGGACATTCTGGAACATATTTTTGAAATAAAATCCAGGCACTTCATTCATCTTCCGCTTTATTTAAATCATTTTAAAAATGAGGAAAAGTTTGAAATAGATTAAAACAACTTGTTACATATAATTTTGAATAATTTTGACATAGCCTCTGAGCTGTATTTCTGTAGTTTTACGAAGCCGTTCTACCTCCTTATTGTACCAAGGTTTTACCAAATATTTAAATTTTTAAAATTTATAATCGGCAATTACGAACAAAGTAGATTTTTTCGCTTATATTCAGAAGCTTTAAACCAGGTGGGTAAAGTTCTTAATAAAGATAATACACCAATGATTGAAGCTGCTAGTAAATTTACAGATTGATAATATTGAGTTAAAAATTGCAAAGACGTGAATATCTTAACTTACAAGTTACCTTCAACTTGAAGTGCAAATTTAAAAGCTAGGAGTCTTTGAAAAGCAACCCCACTAATAACAATGACAATTCGAACTAACGGTTAATATAGTTTTGACGTTTTTGATTTTGTTTCTTTGGTCTAAAGCCAATGTATGAAATGCGTTCCAGTTTCGATTCATTATGATCCACATATTCATGTGTATATGGACCAGTTTAATGTGTGTGTGTGTGTGTGGATAAAGAACTTTGGAAAAATATATGTGCATATATTTTTAGAAATTTTATTTGAAAATATTTCGTTATCATATCCAAATGAAACATATACCCACGCACACACAGACATACACACACACACACACACATATAGATACATTTTGCTAAGACTGTATTTCGGGTCTCGAAAGCTTTTGCGATTCGGCCACCTCAATTCTCGGCACTATGAAAAACATTTTTTTTTGGGTGAGGGGAACAACTGTTTGTAGAGGCTAAAAATAGAATTTCACCAAGGCATTTATTTCAAGAGATTTGTATCAAAATTCACCGACACTTCCCGAAAGCTTTTCTGTGTAAAACGTATACACTAATACACTTGAAACTGATGTACACACACACACAAGCAAGGATTATTTTTATATTTTTAAATATTCTCAAATTGCGTAATTCTGTTGCTTTTGATCATTTTAATAAAAATGAAAAAAAAAAAAAACAAAATTAAACATTTCGAATAACATCTGTACATGTATGACTCGAAAGTGTGTTTAAAATATGTCAATTAACATTTTTGGTTTACTATTATTATGTATTAATAATATTATTTGAAGGCCCTTAGACGCTTATTTTTAAAGTTAGCTGTTTAGCTGTATGAGTGTGTGGTTCTTCTGAATGGCTCATAACAAATCTCAAAATGTTTTCTTGTAATTGTAAACTTTTTCAAACCCACAAAATTGTGGTTTCTGCACAGCAAACAGTCAGTCAGTCGTCATTCGCACGAATTTGGATCGAATTGTAATGTTGTTAACAATTTGAACAGCTAGAATATTTTGTTGGTTGATTTGCACATCACCAGAACTTAGTTTAGCCTCGTCAAATCTAGTTTAAGTTCTTTAACAGCGATAAACCACCAATGTACACAAAGCAGGTCATTTAAGTACCTGATAATTGTTCCATTATTGTTTTCATAGATCAGTTGTCAATCAATCGATCACAAATAACGGAATTTTTTGTCGAGCAAAGAAAGTCACTTAACAACACTGCACTAAAACCGTTAACTTGTCATGGCTCCTTGTTGGGGAGTTAACACTTGATTTGAAAACTAATGTTGCCACATTTCCAACAATTTAAAAAAAAAAACACAAAATATTCATTATCCTTTAACGGTTATTTGAAATTACATTGAAACTATTCTGTTTGTTTTTTTTTTTTCTGCTTGGCTGCTGATTGGTTAATTGAATGTAAAGCAAAAATTAGGAAAAGAAAATTCTTTTTTTTTGTTAATATTCCTCTATATTTTTTACTTACAATATAAAATACTAAATATCGGAGTTATCCGCGACTTGAACGGATTGTGATGTTCAACTAAAATTTGTGTGCAAACCGTTGAGTCAACTGGCTGCGATCTCAGCAGATAGACTCGGTTGGTATCGAATGCATATATGCGTATGTGTCAGGGTGTTTGTGCCAATTGGGTGGTATGGGTGAGTCTGTGTGCGTATGTGTTTGCCAAGTTTACTTTTTGTGTGGCAAAAGAAGAACAAAATATGATTTTTGTTGGACGTTTCTTCGTAGCTATTTGCGCATGTGTTGCTATGTGTGTTGTATGTGCTCCGCTAAGCAATTTATTTTGTAAAAACATTTAATCGTCATTGTGCTTTGTTGCTTGCTACACACGTTCTGTGTACAGAACAACGAAATACATCCATACATACATACAAACATTCATTCCACCATATGTATTAAGGCCAAATGGCCCAAAATGTTTGAAACAACAGCAGCAACAGTGCAATTGTTAACTCAAATCAATATAACACGGGCTGTGCCTAATATCAAGTCCACATATATCTGTCAGTCTGAATATAAACACACCAGTCCCGCCACTCAACCCACCCACTCGCTGTGGAATTGGGATGGAGGCATCATTCTTGCCACCATTTGTGCATCTTTACATTTCAATTTCTCTTTCGAAATGTTTATGGCCAGAACCACGTAATGTTTGAATTTCCAATTTTCTTTTGAAGGCCTTGATCTTTGCCTCTCCCTCTCTGATCTGTTTGCATCTCATCTTACCTGTAGTTCCTTATTTGTTAGTGTTGGTGATGCGCGCATTGGTATTGGTAATAATACTTGGAAATTTTTCACTCTCTCGGTCTCTTTAGTGTACAGGAAGTAAAGAAGAAGCTGCAGTGTTTTTCAAATCGTTTTCCCTTTATTTTTTCACATTTTTATTGTCCCTGTCTGCTCTCTCTCTCTTTCTGTCGTCTTGACTCTCTTTCTCTCTTCGATTAATGCAAATCCCTGTATTTTTATATATTTCGTATTCATGAAAAAGTATTTTGGAATATGTATGTATGTATGTTTGTTTGCATATACGTTTATACCTATACATGAACTACGTGAGTGTAAGAATTCAAAAACAAAATGCTATATTGCAAAATATCTATTATTTGTATTATATATACATATGTATTTTATTTTTTATACTCAATATTCTTATACACACATCTTCAAAAACATACTACACATATGAAGACATTATTATATATGTATATCAAAAGAATGTAAAAACAATGTCTTAAAAATTTGTATTTTTATATTTCTTCTACGTAAAAAGAAACAACAATAAATATATTATAAAAATTTAAAATAAAGTCTATTATCTCCATTAAAAATTATCAACATAAACATTTTAGCATTTTATAAATAATTGTAGAAATATTCTTCAACTTCTTCTCTCATTGTGATAATTCTTCTAGTTCTAGTTAAAATGCAATCAATGAATTTTTGTCAAATCTTAAAGAGTAATATTCTACAAAAAATTAAAGGTGAGAATACATAGAACGTTTTTAACTGGCCTAGAGGTGACAATACATAAAAGGCTTTTTGACTGGCTGAAATCATTGGCTTATAGGAACAACGAGTTTTAGGATAACTTAGTTCGATTTTGGCCCTAGGCTCCTTTGTTCTTTTTCGAAGATGGCAACCGATGACTTAAGCCAGTCAAAAGAACGTTTTATGTATTCTCGCTATTACGCTAGTAAGAAACTTGTTCTATGTTTTCTCACCTTAAGTCATCGACTGTCTTCTTCTTCGTTAAGTTGACTTAGTTCACTTTTGGCCCACAATTTACAGGGTGGATAAAAAAATTGCAACAAAATCAAACGACATAATTTTTACATTTTTTTTAATTTTATTAAATGAAATCAAAAAATAGCATCGGAAAAAGCATTAAATTTTAGAATATGTTTGGATTTGTTCAAATTAGTCATCTTTTGGCACGAATTATGGCCTTCAAACGGGCAATGAAACCGTCACATGCTGCCCGCGGTATTTTGCCTCATTCCCGGCGAGGCGCTTGCTTGAGGTGATCGACACTTTGGTATTTTTTGTTGCCAACCTTGTTTTCCAAAATACTTCAGACACAATAGTCCAACGGATTGGTATCCGGAGATATTGGTGGCCATTGTGTGCTGGAAATGAAGCGAGGAACCTCATTTAGTACCATTCATGGGTGACGCGTGCTGAGTGCCTTGGTGCTGAGTTTTGTTGGAATGTCAAAGGTCTGCGGCCAAAATGTTTGCGTGCCCAAAGCTTTAATACACCCTCCAGAATATTTTCGCGATAATGTTCGGCATTTATTCCGATGCCACGGCCGATTTATACGAGCGGAGAGCGTCCATCGGCTGTTATGGCGGCCAACACCATCACCATGGCCGGCGCTTGAGTTCTGGTGGCCAACAGGAGGTGCACATTTTCAGCTGACCTCTTTGGCAAGTAAACACCATATTTTGTTTGTTTACAAACTGTTGGACAACGAAGTGTACCAAATTCGGCAGTTCACAACTTTCGGCCAAGTGAAGCAACTCTTTAGCTCTTTTGAGTCTATTTCTTTCCGTTGCCGTGTAAGTTTTTGCACTTTTTGGAATTTCAATGGCTTTACCGCGAGCTCATTTTTCAATATTTGCCGAATGGAATATTGAGATATTTTCAGCTCACGAGCCATTTCAGCTCGTCGGCCACTGCGACGCGGGTTTCGATCAAGGCGCTTCTTTACTTTTCGAGCCATTTCTTTTTTTCGAACCCGCTCCGCTACCAGTATCACAGTAACGATCGATGGTACGAGACACAAAAGAACTCCTCGAAATACTCATGATAGATCCTGCAAAGTATATATATTCTGGATCAGCGTAAAATTGTAATCCGATTTAGCGTTGCCCGTCTGTCTATTTTAATTACGCTATCTTCCGAATGAATTGAGATAGAAGACTGACATTTTCAACACGTGCGTATTTTGCCAGTAGGCAGGTTAAGTTCGTAAATAGGTCATGTCGGTCCAAGTTTTCGCATAGCTCCCATATAACGGTACTTCCTTTTATTCGGTATTTTGATGATTTTAGCGACAATAATGGTAAAATTAAGAAAGTAAAGTTATTCCAAGTAAGCATACCCATCTCTTCATTTTCAGTAATTTACCTTGTCAAATTTCATCGCATAAAAACTAAGTTTCCATCTCTGATTTGTGTATTTACAATGGATTTGTAAATATATATTTTGACAATAAGATGTCGTCAAACGAATTTGTTTGCATGACTTTACCTTCTTGATTCTGCAATGACGACATTATTCACCGGATTCAAATTTCGTATTTGAAGATCTTAATGGGTTCTACAGAGTATGATCATAAATTACTTATGCAAGCCCATGTCTTAGTATAGCCCCCATATAACGTTTTTTATTTAAGCGGACTTTTTCGGAAATTTCTGATATTTTTCAAGTTCCTCCCAAATGTTGTTAAAAGTTCGAATCCGGCCGAACTTAGCTGTTTTTTTTCCTGTCCAATCACAATATGATGTAACATTATAATCGTTTGATTACATGAGGCTACCTCTTTGATAGTAGATATAAATAATTGAAACAAAGCACACACGTACAATAACTGTGGATATATTTTGAAATTAAAAGGGTACCAAGAAGAAAAAATGTATTCTAGTGGTTTCTGTACCCAATATTGTAAATGATTGTACCATAATTGATACGAAACTCGTAAAAAATCTGTATATTGATAAACCATCAGCAATGGTATTTATACGAATAAATCGATGAAAAAACCAAGTTGAAAAAATACATTAGACAATTCGTTCTTTTTCCAACCGCTAAAATTTGAACAGGTAACATATTATTATTGCTTTTGCAATATATTTTTCGAAAGGAAAAATGCATTTGTATCGAAATCCCCACAAATCACATTAGATTAAAAATAGTTCGGGAAAATCTCCCAGTTTCAATATATGCGAATATTTGGCACATCAGAAAATATCTATCTCTAATACAAATTGTACATTTCGTGAGAACATTTATTCGATTGACAAAAATGCACAGTGAGCAAAACAACGGTTGTTTTTAAATCTCTATATAAATATTAACATGCACAGATACACACACACATTCATTTTCAAATCTCCCGATGTGACGTCAAATGAATCCAACTAAAAATACAAAAATAAAATTGTTTATGTTTCATTGAAAATAAAAATAACTTTGGTCATCAATAACAAATACATAAGTTCTTCCATAGGAATCTACATATGTATGTCTATCTATCGTTGGATTACACGGTTCTTATGAAGAGACCACATGTTAACAACAAACGGGTGTGTGCGTATTTATGTACTAAATGACGTAGAAGGGTCCCATAACGCATCAAATAATTGCAATACTTTTAAAGATCGAAACGGACAAGTAGTGGGTTTCTCTAACTCTTTCTTCAGTTGACGACACAAATCGGTAACTTTTAAATGCAAAGTTTGTATTATGGTAGAAGAATACAGGTAGTCGCATCGACACAGCTGCTGGGACAATGAACTGTCAAACCGATTTTGAAATTTAAAATGTTGAATGAAAAAATATTAAAATTTGTAAAAATTCTTGAAAAATTCATATTATAACAACCTCTGCTTTGCGTGGTATAAAAAAAAAAAACAATTAAAAAACCACTTATTTTTCATAAAAAAATGTAAAAATTTTGACATATCAATGTTCCCAAGCGTTGATGCATCTACCTATATTCTTTACCATGGTTTGTATGCAAAAGTAAAATAAATACCTTATTCTCATCGCTTAGGTCGCTAGCCAAACTTTTAATACCCTCCACCTTAGGGTAAAGGAAACATTAGAAGAAATGTGGCAAAAACCATCAAAATACCGAATATCGGAGGGTACCGTTATATGGGGGCTATACCAAATCATGGACCTACACATGCAAGGTTTCGCCAACGAAGCTAGAACCCATTATGACCTACAAATACCAGTTTTCAGACAAATACGTGAAAAAAAATGTGGCAAAAATCATCAAATTACCGAATATCGGGAGGTACCGTTATATGGGGGCTATACCAAACCGTGGACCTATAATTACAATGACTCGCCATACGAACTGGGACCCATTATGATCTACAACTACCAAATTTTGAGAGAAATTCGTAAAAAATGTGTCAAAAATCATCAAAATACCGAATATTGGGAGGTACCGTTATATGGGGACTATACCAAAACGTGGACCTATACATACAATGTTTTGCCACACGAACTAGGACCCATTATGACTCACAAATACCAATTTTTAGACAAATCAGTGTAAAAATGTGGCAAAAACCATCAAAATACCGAATATCGGGAGGTACCGTTATATGGGAGCTATACCAAATCATGGACCCATACATGCAATGTTTCACCACCGGAGCTGGAAACCATTATGACCTACAAATACCAATTTTCATACAAATCCGTAAAAAATGTGGCATAAATCATCAAAATACCGAATATCGGGAGGTATCGTTATATGGGGACTATACCAGAACGTGGACCGATATATCATTTTCAATACCAACCATCCTAGACACAATACCAATTGCTCTGCTAAATTTTGGCGCTCTACGTCAAATAATGTGGGCTGTATCGTGATTTCAACAGACAGACGGACAGACAGACAGATGGACATCGTTAAATCGACTTAGAATTTTATGCTGATTATGAATATATATACTTTATGGGGTCTACGACGAATATTTAAGGATGTTACAAACGGAATGACAAAGTTAATATTTCAAGGTGGAGGGTATAAAAACTGCAACAAACTCAAACGCCATAATTTTTACATTTTTTTTTTTAATTTTATTGAATGAAAGCAACAAATATATAGAAATATATATGGAAATAGCATCAAATTTTAGAATAAGTTTAGTTTTGTTCGAATCATCTTTGGCACGACGCTGCCCGAGTGTTGCTCTGCGGTATTTTGGCCCATTCCCGGCGAAGCGCTTGCCTGAGGTGATCGACACTTTGGTATTTTTGTGCCAACCTTGCTTTCCAAAATACTTGACACAATAGTCCAACGGATTGGTATCCGGAGATTTTGGTGGCCCTTGTGCGCTGAAAATGAAGCGAGGATCCTCATTTTGTAACCATTCTTGGGTGGCGCGTGCTGAGTCCTGTTGGAATGTCCGACGTCTACGGCCAAAACGCTTGCGTGCCCATGGCTTTAATACACCCTCCAGAATATTTTCGCGACAATATTCGGCATTTATTCTGATGCCACGGTCGATTAATACGAGCGGAGAGCGACCATTGGCTGTTATAGCCCACACCATCACTATGGCCGGCGCTTGAGATCTGGTGGCCAACCGAAGGTGCACATTTTCAACTGACCTCTTTGGCAAGTAAACACGATCATTTTGTTTGTTTACAAACTTCTGGACAACGAATGTTTTCTCATCGGAGAAAACCAAATAAGTGTAAGTTCTTGCACTTTTTAGAATTTCAATGGCTTTAACCCGAGCTCATTTTTCAATATTTTTAGATTAGATTTTTATATGTTTTCTTATGCGACGTCATTCGGAGGTTATTATAATTCGCTTTTTCAACAATTTTTACAAATTTAAATAATTTTTCATTAAACATTTTACATTCCAAAATTGGTTTGACAGTTCATTGCCCCAGCAGCTGTGTCGATGCGTCTACCTATATTCTTCTACCATGGTCTCACCCGTATTGTCAAATATATTTTAATTGACATATATGAAAGTTAACTTATTTTATGGCAGAATTTACTTTTTTCCATAGTAGAATTGAGGATGTAAAATCATGGAATTACCAATTTTCAGAGATGAATACATTTAACTATTAAAATTAAAAAATAATGCATGTTATGTTCCCGAACTTTTTATAGGTTAAACTATGATAAATGTAACTTTTTTCTCAAAGTATACACGTCAAAACGATAGATCAATCATCGCTGTAAAAGACTCCTTTCTAAAAGACTTTGGTAAAATTGTTCTCTCTGAGAGAATTTCTTTATTATTTTTAATAGACACACAAAAACTTGTTAATTTAGGAACGATTGAAATTACTATGCAGTCCATATGGTTTGCATGAAAGTTTTATCTTACCCTTAAATGGCAGACATTTAGCGAACCTTTCTAGGTTCTCAGCATGAATTGAAAGATAGCTTTCTATTGTGAAAGATTGATGGTTTAGTTAAAATACCTTAAAGCGCACCATCATATTGGGTCTATAGCATATCATGGACGTATATTGGCAATTGTATAAACGCCAGGTTATGTATGTGTGTGATTGAAAAGAATATCACTTTTCCATCCCTTAACTGTCAAATTTTAAACATTCCCTTCAAAAAATTCAGTTTCTAATCGGCAAATTAAAGTTTCTTTAGTCCGTAATCCGACGGAGGAAGTTTAGGTATAAGGAATATGAATGGAGAAGAAGGGAATTAATTGAGACTAATGTAGCTTTTTCTTCGGCATTCTCCCCTGGAAACTAATTTTCTTTCTCTTTCTTTCCAAGTTATTTCCAATCTTGCATACCCACAGTGTATTTTTTTATTTTATATATACTACACAATTTCAATAATGAAAATAAGTGATGGCTTTCGTAAAATATTCTGTAATCGACATATATTGGATTTATTCTTTTTTAATCATTTTATGATTTGAAAAAAAAAGAAATAAATTTCTATTTTATAGAAATAACTGATAACATTAGTCTAGTATTCCTTGATAAACCTTGTAATCTTTTATTTTCATGCTTCAAAATTGGCGATGTATTTACCAAGTAATATAAGAATACGTGAAGCTCTGTGGGAACATAAATTACATTTTTGTTTAACTTATTTATATACATTTATACAACTTTTGTTTATATCTATTAAAGCGCAACAGAACATGGCACTGGGAACTATAATTCCAAACACTTTTTGAACATCTCATCATAGCCATATTTAATTATAGAAACTGTGTTAGATTATGTACAGCGAATATTTTGAATGAGAACTGTTTTCATAACAAAACACGCTGCCTAACATAAATACTCTAAGCGAATGGATATGTGTGCACATACACACAGAAGTATATATTGTGAGATTGAATATTTTTTATACCTATCAAAAAACAAACAAAAAAACAAGAAAGCACCATAACAATTCAAGTTTGTATTTTTTCATTTGTAGTTTTGTTCAATTTTCTAATATTTTATTTTTTATTTAATAAAAATGGCTATTGAACTTGTTCGAGAAAATGTTACCTTATTTGGCATTAATGCCTAACATGTCCATGTGCATTGGTGCAACGAACAAACTTGGTTTCACATGAACGGGAAATTGTCTCAAGTGTCACTTGACTACAGAATTAGTTTCGAGCCGGGAATATTGTTGAGTCATTACCGTGTTAATTCAGAAAAATGTACTATATTGATTAAAACAAGTATTCCCTTTATATCATACTACGGAGGGGATGTTAAAGGTGTAAGTACATAAGAAGCTTGAAGTCATGGCTAGGCATATTTTGTGACATTTCATAAAGGGATTACAGAGCCGCACTAAAATCCTGCCGTCATTTTCCATGATAATTTGACATTAATATGCCTATGCATGAATTTAAGCTTTTTATGTACTTGCACCTTTGTCATTCAGTTTGTAACTCCTCGAAATATGGGCGAATATTTTGCTGGCTTAAGTCATCGGCTGGCTTCTTCGCAGAGGAACAAAGGAGTTTTATGTTGACTTAGTTCGGAAATGGAAGAAGCCAGCCGATGACTTAAGCCAAACAAATAAGCGCTTTATGTATTCCCACCTTAACAATTGTGTTTATTGTTGCTATTTGCCCGTCCTTTTTTATTGATTATTAATAAAAAACATTTTTCGAGTTTTAGATCATCGTCGTCGAATGTAAATATTGCACTTAGTATAACATTTCATCTGTCGTCTGTGCACAAGACCCCAAAAGGAAGAAACAATTTTGGGCTCAAAAATGTATTACATTGAACATATCAATTGTGTGAACACTGCATTTTATGTTTAAACCACTTAATTGGTAGCATGGTAAAAGAATACAGGTAGTCGCGTCAAACCAATGAACTGTCAAGCCGATTTTGGAATTGAAAATGTTGAATGAAAAATTATTAAAATATGTAAAAATTGTTGAAAAATTCATATTATAACAACCTCTGATTTGCGTCGTATAAAAAAAATTAAAACCCACTTATTTTTCATTGAACATTTTAAAAATTTTGACATATCAATGTTCCCAAGCGTTGATGCATCTATATGAAACATGCATATCATAACAACCTCCGCTTAGCGTCGTATAGGAAAACATATAGAAATCTACTTCTTTTTGAAGAGATATTTTAAACTTTTTGACATATCAATGTCCCCAAGCTTGATTCATCTACCTGTATTCTTCTACCATGGTATGTTGTTATGATATCATCATGATAAAATTATATAGGTGGGCACATCAACACAGCTGCTGATACAATGAACTGTCGAAACATATTTGGAAATCTAAATTCTAAATGAAAAATTATTTAAATTGGTGAAATTTGTTGAAACCACACCTCTGAACGGCATCGTATAAGAAAATATTTTTAAATCCATTTATTTGTGACATATCAATGTTCGCGAGTGTTATTGTATCCATCATGGATATCATAACAATAGAAGTAAATCCACCTAGTGTCAATATTTTGAGTCTGACTTGTCCTATCTTTATACTTCTATGTCTCTGCTACTTTTTACTTTATTTACTTTTAACCAAAACACATTGTACAATGAAATCAAGGTTAATTATTTTTCAGGTAATACCAAGGCCTTTTAAAAAGGTCAGACAGGAGACGAATTTGGGCGAAATAAGTCTTGCTGTCATTCGAAAAAGAAGAAAATACTAAAATATGTTACAAAAAAATTTCAATTTCGATGCCGCGAACGAATTTTTTTTTTTCAAAAGATAAATACTCTTTGCATAATTTTTTAATAAAAAGTTGTCTCTTGAAAGCAAAAAGGGTACAAACAAATAACAATGCCGTTGTGAACATGGCATAATGTAGACCTACAGACATGGCAGAAGAATACAGGTAGATGCATCAACGCTTGGGAGCATTGATATGTCCAAAAAATTTAAATGTTTTTGCAAATATACGTATTTTTATATGTTTCCTTATACTACGTCAGTCGGAGGCTACTAAAATTCACGTTTTTCAAAAATTTTTACAAATTTAAATAATTTTTCATTCAACATTTTCAATTCCAAAGTTGGTTTGACAGTTCATTGTCCTAGCAGCTGTGTCGACGCTTCTACCTATATTCTTCTACCATGCCTACAGAAGTCTATTGGAAGAAAATCGACTTACGTATCCCTAGTAAGAGATTGGCTACTTTGGACATATATTGGATACGGTGGACCAGCTTGATCGTTTCCATCTTACGGTGTGAAGCTGCAACCTTTGTCCATTCATAATTGTCATAATTGTAGCTTACTTTCGCAAGTAAAGTTCAATAAGGTGCAAATAGTCGACTAAATATTGATCGGATGAATAGCTGTGGTTCATGAATTTCTACTAACTGAGGGTATATCGTCTTTTCACTTCTTCAGTGAAATTTGTCAATAAATTAATTCCAGGAATTAAAACTCGGGCAAAGTATCAGTAAGTATAAAAGGCTATTAATAAAGTAGGATATGCGAACCCAGGTGTTAAAAGTAATACTGAAATTTTACTTAAAGCTACAAATATGACAGAGATCAAACGCATTGTACTTGTAAGTGGCAAGAGAAAGTGTGGAAAAGATTTTATATCGGAACATTTGAAAAGAAGGTATGATAAAATTTATTATTGACTCGGAACATACTTGTGAAAGTTCTCATTCAAGACTAGGTGACCGGTGTCAAATTGTTAGAATATCGGAACCAATAAAATCGGAATGGGCAAGGAAAATGCAGCTCGACCTAGCGGAGTTGCTTAGTGATGGGCCATATAAAGAGAAATACAGAAAAGACATGATCGATTGGAGTGATGAAGTTCGAAAACAGGATTATGGATATTTCTGCAAGACAGCGATGGAGAAGGGTAAGGAACGAATTCGTTTAATATTTACTACGTCTTAATGAATAACTATGTGCTTTAGCCAAATCCGAAATTATCATTGTGAGTGATGTACGTAGAATGAATGACGTTCGTTACTTCCGAGAAACATATGGAGATAAAGTAGTTTGTTTGCGCCTCACATGTCCCGACCCGGTAAGAATTCAAAGAGGATTTGTGTATACAGCGGGTATAGACGACATTGAATCTGAATGTGGCCTAGATAATTATAACAAATGGGATTTAGTTTTAGAAAATAACAATGCTTTGAACTTTGATCATCTAATTGACATAATAATACAAACATTTGCATTATAATATTTTGGTACAGACAAATTCTATACATTTGTAAAATTTGTTCTGTTTGAAGTTCTTTATATCTACATAAAATGCATTACCCAATAGGTTACTTTTGGTTTTTTTTTATTAAATTTTGAGAAAAGAATAGAATTGTAAATTGTATCAGAAACCCCCATTAGTTAAAATTGTTAGTTACTGTGGTTCACGCGTACACTTTACCATGGCCTCAGCTTTATTATTGCAAAATGTATACAAAATCAAATGTTTCTCTGACTACTTAAAGAAAAATTATTTAGCATAACAATATTTATAAGATATAAAAATAGTGTAAATAAAACTAAAATACATCTCTCAATCTCTTCTCAATATCTATTTATTAATACGTCTAAAAGCATTTTTCGATATATTTCAAAACATGTCCAATCTGCCTAGTTGGTTTCTAAATATTTCCGGACAATTTTCTTCATGGGGCTAATACTACAATTTCTATTTGGGAAAAGCAAAAATGCCAAAATTCTCGGCTTCAAAATAGTCAAGCTTGTTCCCATTATAACGTACAAAATCATAATTAGCACTTCCCACACGATTTAGTTTCACATAGGCGTTTATCATACTACATGACTTATAAATATGAACAACGGCTGCAAACAATTTAAGTACACCTAATTATGATCCTAACAATGGCCTTCGGCTTAGAAATATTTGTTTGAATGATCTTTTGTGCGCAATATCTAGAATTATGTCAAATGCAGCAGGTTTTGATAACATATTATTAAGATTCTTTATATTTATTTATCCTTTCATATCACATTCTACACTAGCCCAATACTATTCTTGTGACTGAATCTTTACCCTCGGAATGGGGTTGCCGCTGAGAATAATGATAGGGATGGTTTGACTTTAGACCCATTTCCTTTCACTTCTTTCGTTTGTGCCCGTTTAAAATTCTTATGTAATAATAATTCCGGAAACATCATGGAACAACATCTTTGGTGCTAAATCTTATGGATACTATACGATTTTCAATGAACCCTACACGTTACTGATAATATTCGACTTGAGTAAAGCTGTTAAAACAATGTATCATTATGTTATTTGAAAAAGTTGTATCATTTATTTGTGTTCTCGTGCTTGCCCAGTGTGCTAAATGACCGCTCTTAGTTTGTGGTTTCTTGTGACCGTAGATTTATTTCCACAAAACTCCACTCTCAGTCCATTTTTTTTTTTTTTTTTTTTTTTTTTGATGCCGTAGCTGATTTTTTTACCTGGCAACCCTCTATTGCAATACGAGTGAAGACTAATGTAAATGGGGTGTATCATTTTATAGTGAATGACCTAGATAAGAAGTTGTTTGTTTAGGTCAATACTCGGGAGGAAGAATGAGCTCCTATCAAAAGCAGCGTGGAAAGGGTAAACGTGGTGGAGGAGCTGCAAACCAGAAACAATATCGCAATGTGAAATCAAATCGCAATTGCGAACGATCGTTCGCCCAAAGAGAAAGCGAACTCGCTTCAGATTCCGACGATTCTGAATCAACCACTTCATCTGAGCATGATATTGAAGGTCACGGGACCCAACCAGATTTCCCTATTGCAATGTGGGATTTAAATCACTGTGATCCAAAGAAATGTTCCGGTAGGAAGTTATCTCGTCTGGGGTTAATTGAGAATCTTCGATTAGGGCAGAAATTTGCAGGACTAACCCTATCTCCTGTCGGTGTTCACTGTGTTAGCCCAGTTGATAGAGAAATACTTCAGTCATCGGGTTGTGCAGTTATTGATTGTTCATGGGCAAAGTTGGATGAAACACCATTTTCGCGAATGAAAAGTCCTCATCCTCGTCTTTTGCCTTTTCTTGTAGCAGCTAATCCAATAAACTATGGAAAGCCATGTAAACTTAGCTGCGTCGAAGCAATCGCCGCAACCCTGTATATATGTGGATTCCGTTCTGAAGCTCAATGGTATATGGGAAAGTTCTCCTGGGGCCATTCGTTCATAGAGCTTAACGAGACGTTGCTAGAGAGATATGCAGCATGTAAGTCTAGTGAAGAGATTCTGAATGTCCAAAACAGTTACATCAATGAAGAACAAGTTGCTCGAAGCCAACCGAAAGATTATAAGGAATTTTATCCAACCAGCAGCAGTTCTGAAGAGGACGAATGAATGATCTAATTAAATGAAGCTTACAAATGTAAAATATATCATTTCTAATACCCGTACAGTCGTAAATAAGTTTGACTAAAAAAGAACCCGAGACACATTTTATACTAGTATTCCAAATATCCAGGGGTATTAGATATTGTTTATTTGTTCTACAGATATTTACTGGTAAGAAAAGAAAAAAAACATTTAATAAAGATCTTTACAAAGTATAATAGTTATTTGGGAAAATGGAGAGACCTAATAATGAATACGGGGGGTGATCCTAAAATCATTGGGTATGACGATGATATTCAGGGGTAACATTAACAAAGCTTGACATGCTAAAGAAAGTAGCACTATTTTTCACCAAATACTTCAGGAAATCGTGGAGATGCACGAGAAGCAGCTGCATAGACTTTTCATCGAGATCCGAATAGCCCAACATAGATCCTAGTTTTACAAATAAACGCAACAAATGGAACGATCCATATAATTTCGATAAAGGAATATCCTGATACTGCTGCAAAATATCTGCATATTGTGGACGTTCAAATTTGTACAGAAGCTGAGAGCCGAGCATTACATTGAAATATTCCACAACTCCATTAAGAACGTCAGTTATGGCTAATTCCTTCCCAGCATTAGTTGATTTTGCAGATTTCTTGAAACTAATATACTGGTCGACGATATCTTGGACCGTTATTTTCGCGGGTATATCCAGAAGTTTGTGTTGTCTAGTAATCGCATCCCAGTCATCTGCTAGGCATTGCTTTAACTCGTCTGGAATTTTTATTTTTACCTCAATTTTTGAAAGAAAAGTCTCTTCACTTTCAACGCAGGGATCCAAACGTACATTGGTCTGAGATGTGGTATTCGAAATGTTATTGTTTGACAATGTTGCAGGCGAAGCTGAAGTAGCTCCCGGACCTGACGCACTTGCATTGGATACCGCCGTGGTGTTTGCCGTAGACTTTTCTGAGGAGCTGGTTGAGGCTCCCCGCTTCTTTTTTACTACGGGTTCGTCTTTATCGTCTTTGCTGGAATCTTCTCTGCCACTTCCATCTTTCTTTGATTCTGTGGCACTAGAAATCTGTTTTGATCTGTTCGCCCTTCCAGAAGAAGCGTTTGTACTTGCAGAAGTATTCAACTCTTTTGATGGCGTTGAAGCCCGTGATTCACTACCACCGCTACTGGTTGCACCGCTTTCCTTTGAGTTTGCTCCAACCGTTTCGCCTTTCTTACCTTTCGCTGTATCTGAAATACAATTCACGAACTGTTAGCCTATGCATTAAAATAGGGATTTAAATAAAGCGTTTTACTTTTTCTGTTTTTCTCCTTCTTTGCATCGTGCTCCTTCTGAAGGTCCTTTTGTCTTTGTAAATTGGTTTCGTTGTATTTCAAAACTCGATGCTCCGGAACCCATTCGTCCCAACTGTAATAAAAGACGGTTATTATTGGGAAACTGGAAGTACCCCGAGCACTTACTTCTTATTCCATCCAGCATAATGAACAAAATACTTGAGCTGTTTGTCCTTGGTAACAGTGCTCTTTAATGCCTTTGCCTCATATATCAGTGGGCCATGGAAGCAGAGCACTTTCTCGCCTAGAAATAAACGAATTGCTGTCATAGACAAAATAAAAGCATAGCACAAGTCACCTACCCTCGGCGAATTTGAATTTTGGTTGCATTTCACTTGAGGACGTTATTTTGGCGGTTTTTTTCCTTCCAAGTAGTTTAAAAGCTTTAGTATTCCAAGGCAAGTGTATTCAGGACAATTCTATTGTTTTGTTTTGTGGAACGAATATAAAGACAAAATAGAACTGCCGATGAAAATGAGCACCAAAATGAAATCTATCTGGTTGCGAATGAAGTGTGAAGCATAGTTGACGAGACTGGATTTGTCAGACTACATTGCCGAATACATTTATGGGCTACGGCGTCGGCAATAAACGTCGATGCTCTTCTAATCACGATGAATTAACTGCCCGTCTCTGTCAATGATAAATTCAATAATTGATTACATAATTCGATTCAGTGGATATAAACGTCAAAACGTCTCCAATTCCTAGGATTCTTATCCGTGTCGATGGGTGGATGTTAAATACGGTTAATGTATTAATTGTCAAAATACCAAAATATATCCTTATGTCCGGGGAATCCTTATATTCGTTTGTTTTACTATTCTTCAGATTATCAGTATTTTTTAATAGTTTTATAGTTTTAATGTCAACATATATTCTCCTTGAGATATGTTAAAGTAATCGAAGCCGTAAACAACTATGTTTCAAGACAGCCTGTCTTGTGTACATCCCGGTTAGGTGTAAGACTCGTTCTATGGCAAAATTATATAAGGTAATCCCATGCTAATGATAGACCATTTTTTATTTACAATATATCGTTGGCAACGATTTTACATGGTTAATGGTTTGTATTCTATGCACTATGAAAACAAATTTTAACATAACGTAATATATCGCGAAAAAAATGAGAATCGAAGAACAAAGTTATATTTTTACTTTTACTGATAAAGTGACATATTGAGGTTTTTTAGTGTGTTTAATTTATTTAAAATATGTATGTATATGTATTCTATTTTTTACAAAATTATTATTATTAGTCATGAATTAATGTTAAAATAAGTTCAAGTTCATGGAAATAATTTCGAGTTGAAATTTGAGTTGAAGGAACAAAGCTCTTGTACCATTCCAATATAAATTTACGCGATTCCATGGTTATTTTCTCTGTTAGTGTGGCAACTTTGCATATATCAAATGATTTTGAATAAGGTCACCCTGTGTACATGTAAAAACATAGGGTGACTGTAATTTTTCCAAAATGAAATATCTTCATGACTAGCAAAAACAGTACAGTTGCCAGATTGGCTGAACAAAAAATAAAATTATTACACCTTTAAGGTGTTTGTCTGTGATGGCAATTTATAATTTGTTTACACTAATACATATTTTGTATTAAATAGTTAAATTGTTTATTGATTAGCAATTTGCAGAGCAGCCTTAAAAATCTCAAAATCACTTTTCCATTGTTTTACCATAGCCATTTATAAACTTTTTTTTTATTTTGTCAACTTTTCTGCAATATCGATTTAAATATTCTTTATCACTTGCAAAATAAAATGATAAACAGAAATATTGCAGTAAACTGTAATTAGATAATATTTTATCTTCCTTATAAACTTTGTATGGTCGGTGATTTTCTTCAAATTTCCGAAATTTCCTTTGACAGTTGGCAAAAAAAACATAATGCAAACTTCATTCTATTTCAAAGGCGATTTCCGCGTAGCATAAAATCTTAAATATATATAGAAATAAAAATACTTCTTATATTTTTAAATAACACTCTTTCACAATAGCTTAAATAAAAAATTCAAATTTGACCGAAATCTAATGTAATGGTAACGCTATGTGGTCGCCATTTTGGCAAATGAACATTCGAGGTGGCAACATTAGGCAATAGAAACCAACGCTGAATTTTTTCCTGAACTTTATTTGCTTGCTCTCAAAACTCAAAGTAAAATATTCCCGTTAAAGTAAAAACTTTAAATATCCAGCTTCTTGGCATATTGTTGAAGGTAACAATTTTCCCAACAGAAGTGAATCAACTTCAAGAAAATCGAACTAATATTCAAGTGAAAAGCAATTCAACAACATCAAAAGTTCCAACGAATTCCTTCAACACAGAAAAGAAACAAACAGGACTTCGCCTGCCACAGTACCGCCCCGCCAAATTATTGCCGTCAGTAAGTGGTGGAGGTACAGTTTTATACACTGGTATCACTGTTTCCCCGACATTTTCCGGAGAATTCTACACAAATAAGGCTTTAAGAAAAACGAGAGCAAACGTACTCGGCCTCACTACCACCCCGGCGCGGCACCATGGGTGAAATTAAATCGGTAAAAGTGGACAACTGGGGGGTGTTCTTCCTCCAAAAGTTGCAAAATTTCTTCAATAAAACAGACTACTGTGATTTAACATTACAATTCCGAGATAACTCACAGCTAAAAGTGCACCGTTTGGTGTTAAGTGCATGTACAGATTACTTCAATGTTTTGGAGCAGACCTGTGAGGTAGTGGACGATGCTATCATTATGCCAAATGGATTGCAAGCGGATGTGGTGGTCCCGATTGTTAACTTCATGTACACGGGAACCCTGGAATTCGAGTTGAAAATGTACAATCGCCTTCTGCGCACCGCCAAGGACATGAATATGACTGTGTTGCTCAAGTTGCTGGAAGCACACCGACGAACGATGGAAATGCATCCGCAAAAAAATCAAGCTGTAAGTACTAATGAGTAATGAGATTCTAGTTAAATATTTTACTTTATTCGATATTACTTTCGCTACTGCAGCCTTCCAGCCCTAAAACAAAGCGTAAAATAATTCCATCATATGCCGCAGGCTCCGGTACTCAGACTAATATTGGTGGGCGGTCTTTGGTGCAACCCGCGGCAAAACGTATTGTAGTTAGCGGCAACAATCCCCAACAACTGCATCGAATTGGAGTTCCCTCAAATACCTATATGCGTTCAGCCACTGGCAATACAGTGTCTGCGCCTGTACCCGTGAAGCAACAAATTGGCTCTACCACATTTACTCGTATAAAACAAGAAGTGGAACACGAAAGCGGTTATACATTACCCAAAAAGTTGGGGACTCAGCAGTCAACGCCTTCTTCGCCTTTCGAACAGCTTAGGAAAGGATATACAAATAATAATAAACGACCACCCACTGCAACTTTTGTATCGCCCCCAGCTAAGAAGCCCAACATTGAGGATGTGAAAGAGTTTGCGGAACAACAGCGTATGCGGAAACAAATTGCGGCTGAATTTGGTGATGACGGTGACTATGATGCTGGAATCATGGATGACGATACCATACATAATGACGACGATGATGACGACATGGCTACAACCACAATGCCTTCTCCTCAACAGCCCCAACAACAGAAGTCCACTTCCACTTGTTCATCAACGGCGGTTCAAACATCATCGACACAACAACAACAAACTGAAGATCCTCCTGGCACAACTACAATTATAGTTAAAAACGAAGGCCCAGATAAGCCACCTACCATTGTGGTAAAGGACAGTTCAAATTCAAAAATGAATCACGCCAAGATCATATCCGAAGTTTTGCGACAGTATCCGCACCTTGTAAACAGCAATAAAAATATAAAGTTAAAAATTATGCCGAATGCTGGAAGTCAAAGCCAAAAGGTAATTGTAAAAAAAGAATCTGCTGCCGATTCTGAAAGCTCGAGTGCTGCCGTGACGCCTCCTACTAAGATAACAATAGGATCAAAAGCAGAACCAAAAGCAGCGTCAGTAGTCACAATTAAGCCCAAACAGCAAACAGCAAATACAACAAACGTCAGTTCGTCTGTAGACCAGACTACAAATAAAATGGCAGATTCTACTACCGGATCTAGCGCAGCTGCAGCTCCGACTACAGTACCAACTCAGAAACGTCGCATCGACAGCAAAACAATGCATGCCCTAATTGCCTTAGGAGCTGAAAATACCACTGGACCATGGTTATGCTTGAGATGCGGACGCAATGGCCACCCCATTAGCATACCATCTTATCGCGGTTTCAGGCGTCATCTTATCAATACTCACAAGGAAACAATAGATCCTGCCCTCTGTGAGCACTGTGGCTGGCGGTCGTCCAGCAAACGCGAGCTACATTTCCACATGCAGTTGGAACATAAAATTCGAACTAACCTCTATATATTCCCTGAGTGTCAGCTATGTCAACAAATGTGCATAGACAGTGACGCTTTGAACCAGCATCTGATCGATAGTCATCCTGACGAGAATAAGCAACAGTGCATTTATTGCAATAAGATCTTTCCCCAGGAACTGCAATTGTACACGCACATGAAAACTTTCCATAAAAAACAAGCTTTGGAGGATGGAATAATAGACTATTCCGACGATGAAAACACCAATGCTCAGCCCGTTTTCCCTCCACCAAACGAGGATGAGGAGATGTTAATGGAAGAGGACATTGATGGACAGCAACAGTCCGAAAAGAAGGTAAAAATACTATCGGACATAAGCTTGCCCATTGCAAGTTCCATAATAAAGACGGATAGTTTTGCTTCGGAAACGGTAACCGCAGGTGAGTCGACGACATCAGCAGCATCTGAAGAATATTTGCAAGAACATGGTGGAGAACACATGGAAACTAAATTTGTTGCCGCTGATGGTAGTGAAGTAATACTTACGGATGAGCAACGTAAGGAGATTTTGTCACAGTTAAATCAGGAACACGATGGATCGGGTGTTGTAATGGTTCTAAATGAAAACCAGCAGATAACTGGCGGCGAAACTCAATCTGAACAGGGTGCCATAAGCCATGATGAAACTTCTCAGGCAACAACAGCTACCACAAATGATGATCCGGATCACGACGACAGTCAAATTTACGGTGAACTTAAATCTCAAACTTCTGAAGCAGCACAAGAAGAGGAGGAAGAGGACACGGGCAGTCAAGCCCCGGAGGATATGCATGAAGCAGAAGAGCAACCACAAACTAAAGCTGACAACGTACATCACGAACAACATTTGGATGAAAGCAAAGAATCAATTGACAACTTGGAATGGGCGGAGAATTTAATATCTGAGCATGAAATGGCCGATCATACTTCGCCTAGCCCCAAACCGGAGATTAGCACTACCACTTCAGAGGAGCCATTGCAGAAAGAAGAACAGGTAAATTGATACAAGATTTGATAGTAGATGGCAAAGTATTTATTTATTTTGTTTTGATTTGTTGCAGAAATCGAAACCGAACGTTGATACTGAAGATGATATTAGTAAGAAACTCAAAGAGCTCGCCGGAGAATGGTCAGAAGATGAAGAATTAGACGAAGACATGGAAGAAAAACGCACAGAAGAGAAAATGGAAGAAGAATGTCTAGACGAGGATGTGAGTAAGGCGATCGATGAAGTAACCACCGAAGCAGCTCTTGCAGAGGAGGAGAAACAGTTCGTAGAAGAAACCACTGAAGCTCCAAAAGCTGAAAATAGTGAAAATGAAAAAGAAGCCAAAACATCCGAAGACATTCAGGAGGAACAAGAAGAAATGAAAGAGGAAGTAGAACACAAAAAAGGGAATGATGAAGTTGCTATGGAGGAAGATGATGTTGATCTTGCTCTGAAAAACCTTCACAAAGAAGGGGATGATGATAATGATGAAAAAGCAGAAGATGACGGAAAAAATGAAACCCCTGAAAAGATAGTTGACCCGAAAAACGAGGAAGAAGAGACGTTAGAAGGTATTGCAGAACCCGATAAAGTTAACGAAATCCAAAAGGAAACTGCTGATGATTTATTGAAAAATGAAGCGATACTCACAGAAGAGGAAAAGGTAGCACCTACTGCGACAAATGATGAACTAAAAGAAGCTGATAATGAATCTGGGGCTCCAGTAACTTTACCCGATGACGCTGTCCTCGAACAAGACGAAGAGCATAAAGACAGTGTTGAAGTGAAAGAGGAAAAGGAAACTGCGGAATGTACTAAGGATGATACAAGCAACAAAACAGTTGAAGATGAACCAACTGTAGAAGACGAATTTTTAGCGATTTCCCCCGAAAAAACCAAACCCGGCACCGATGATGTGTCTGCTGCAAATGCAGACTCGGACAAGGAAGTAGATACTCAGTCCACAGCTACAGCCATAGATCCAAATCCCATATCTTCGGAGGAGCGTGTCAAAAGTCTTATAAGCGAATGGGGCGATGACGACGACGAGGAAGATCCCGACACAAACTTAGCCACAGCCAACCTATAAGCACTAGATCTCTAGTTACTTTGTAAGTAAACTATTTGATCTGAATTTATAATATCATTTCCAGCACGAGGAAATATGCATGATTTTCCCTTTTTATATAATGAAGGAAAATCTGTCCCATACACAGTTGAATGCGTCGTTCTCTACATGCAGTACATTCAATTGATAATACGAGAATATTCTGTTTTGGACGCCTGTTCTTCTTTAATTAATGGACCCAATTAATTCAAATACAATTCTAATTTCGTTTATCCATCATTGGCAATATTTTTAATTTATATTAAGTATGAAGTATCCATAAGACACTTGAATATGTGAAAATCATATTATTTGAATTGATTTGTATGTAGCAAAAGATGAAATCTTTGTTAAACGTATTTCTCTCTAATAAATATTTTTAACAAAACCGAACCTTGAATTCAAACGAATACAAATAGTAGTATTTATAATATATTACAAATAAAATGCATAGGGATTGTTATGTTTATTGCATGCTTATTTTTCAGAAATCCCTCTTTCCTAAATTAAGATGCCTGAATTGATACATTTCGAGGATATTTTGAGATTTAATTCTCTTTATTTTGATCAATAACTAGTTTACTTAAAGCTCTTAACTTAAAACTATGCAACGTTCATTTGAATTTAATTGTTATTCATCATCTAAGGGAAAAAAGAAAAAAAAATTAAGTTATTATTGAAAGACTATTAAGAACACACTTACCATCCAGGTAATAGTTGATTAACGCCATTGTCACAAAACCTATGGCAACCGCAAAAAATTGCGCAAATCCAGCCACTTTTTTAACAAAACCGAACCTTGAATTCAAACGAATACAAATAGTAGTATTTATAATATATTACAAATAAAATGCATAGGGATTGTTATGTTTATTGCATGCTTATTTTTCAGAAATCCCTCTTTCCTAAATTAAGATGCCTGAATTGATACATTTCGAGGATATTTTGAGATTTAATTCTCTTTATTTTGATCAATAACTAGTTTACTTAAAGCTCTTAACTTAAAACTATGCAACGTTCATTTGAATTTAATTGTTATTCATCATCTAAGGGAAAAAAGAAAAAAAAATTAAGTTATTATTGAAAGACTATTAAGAACACACTTACCATCCAGGTAATAGTTGATTAACGCCATTGTCACAAAACCTATGGCAACCGCAAAAAATTGCGCAAATCCAGCCACTTTTCGTGTAGGATTTTGATGCCATCTAGCCTTTTCGCGTGGTATGACTTCACATACTGTAACATATAACAGGGTACCACCAGCCAAACCCTGGATTATAGCCAAAGCCGAGACGGGAAGTAGAGATTCGGACATATTTACCAGCAACATTCCCAACCCAATTCCTGCAACTGCACCCAAAGCGAAAACCAAAATTCCCACGATCTGAGATTTCATACTAGCTGATGGATTAGAACGGAATTCAAGGCCAAGACAGAAGCCCATAACAAATTTGTGGCAGGCAACAGCTCCTAGTAAAAACAGCACCTTTAAATATATAAAATAAAAAACTTTTTACAAAAAGAAATTGCCGTCCACGCATTTACACGGATCTTTATGACCCCAAAAAACAAGGTCTTGGGCAATTTCAGACTAGCTAATACGTGCTTTCGTTTGTTATATATTATCATAACATGCTACAATGTATCGGCACAGTGATGCACAGATCACGTCAAATCATCGGTTTGCATCGTTACATATGTATAGTTATATATATGTAGAATGGGTTATATCGTTAGTACTTGGATTTAAAATGTTCATTACCTTTGTTGGAGAATCTTGTACACCTATTCCCATACCTTCCAATGCAGAATGCAATGACAACGCTGCAAATAATCCTAGTGTACCCGTCATTGACTGAGAACAGGGTTCCGTATGGCTAGTGTGACAAATTCTCGCATTCGCATCCTCAATTACGTCATCATCACAGTGTGAATGACCGGCATGCGAGTGGACACGGTGATTGTGGTTACTAAAACAATAATATCATTAGTGTCAGCTTAAAACAATAGGTCTCAAATATGTACGTTGCATGTAACAAAGGGTCTGACTCATCATTTCTCTGAAGACTTCCATATTGACTGCTGCTAGGGGCAGTACCATTGTTAGTTGCTGACTCGCTGTGGGAATGCGAGTGCTGAATAGCCTCTCCAAAGAAATAATGGATGAACTCATCGATGAAATAAATAAAAAAGAAGCCGCCGCACAAGGAAATTTCCGCCCAATTCGAGTTTATCTGTTTCCGTACCTACAAACAGTAACACTTTGTTTAAAACAAATATTCATATACCGTAGTATCAAGACTCACTTCTGGTAGGATGTGTATAATGGAAGTTGCCAAAAGGATTCCCGCTCCAAAACACAGCATCAAAGATGTTATCAATGGAAACCTCCGAGTACTGCGTTCCGATATGAAGGCTGGTAATATCCCTGAAATAAAACTACCACCACCCAAGACAAACATTGCCAATACTTTCTCCAATACACCTGTTCCATTATTTCCACTTTCCACTGATGCATTAAATTCCCTCAACTTTGGCCATATGAGCTCGTAATTCTGGGTTAAGTTCATTTTGTCGTATCGCGTTTTATTTGTTGAATGATAACCGAAATATAAATCGACCGCCTTCTCACCTAAGATCGATTGAACGAATAACTATGCCTATGTTGCCGCGAGATCTAACGTAAGTTTTTATTCTGCTCCCGTATCAGTTTAATCTCAGACACTATTTACATTATGTGTGCTAATTTTGATAGACTGATCAAACAAAACAATTATTGTGTGCCTACATGCGTTTGTTTGGTGTTTATGGGGGTGGGAGTGCGCGCTGGATGCGGATTCTATCTAAGATCTTTCTTTGTTTTTGTTATGATTTGATAGAAGCGAACTACGGAACTACCCAACATACCAAATTGACTTGAGAATAATATTTTAATAAGCTTTCAAAAATAAGCCTTAAGCTTGAGAAAATCTTGAGAATGTATTGAGAAATGCTTGTTTAACAATTATAGAATAATCGAAAGGGAACCCTTATTCATAAGCTTATTCTTGTAATTGGAGAATAAGCTTACGAAAGTAATATTATATCAAGCTTATTTTTTCAATGGTATAAAATATTTATTTTTTAATTATTTTACACATTTCATTCATTGATCGCCATCCCAGCTGTCGCTGCCTCCTGTTGCATTGATACCTAGATGATTTCTTTCCCCTTATTTGAGCTTCCGCATCTCCTCCACTAATTCTTCACTTCTCCTGAATTCTTGCAACTTTTTGACGCCTCTATTCTGAAATGAGATTGAAATAATATACACTACAGATTCCCAGATTTATTATTCATCATTACCTTAGAGTTTCGTCCAGAAATGGGTCTTAAATTCGCGTGATTTTGATTTTAACCAAAGAAAATATTTTTTTTGTCGACAATTTTCACAAAAAAAAAATCAAAACAAATTTGTCAACAAAGGACAGATTTGAGAAAAGTTTGTGCAAAAAAGTTTTTCTCTAGCATTGTTGAGGAATTCTTACGATAAACTATTTTCATAATATTATTCTCAAGCTGTATTGTATTTTTGGTATGTTGGGTATTCTTTGTACACAAACACATTGACAAATTTACACAAATATACAAAGTAGTTGACACTCACACGGAGAGTGTCGAATGAAAGAAGAGGAGGCAACTGTTGGTAGAAGAATACAGGTAGATGCATCAACGATTGGCAATATTCAAGGCCTATATATGGACATCCAAGGATATTATTTTTGACAATTTTCCATAATTGTGATTCAAAATTAAAATACAACTTGTTTTTTGACAGTAAACTTAGTTGGCGGATAGGCCTATTAGCCGAACTTATATAATATACCTTTGTGTCAGAATTTTTAAGTAGCTTGTACTTTTTATATGATTTGGCGCCATTTGAAGGAAGGTATTTGACTGTTCATTGTGCCAGTTGTTGTGTCAATATTTTATCATCTAAGAAATGCAGAAACGATTAAAGTACGTTAAAATATAAAATGTCTCTACAGCTGCTGGGGCAATGAACTGTCAAACCAATTTGTAAATTTCTTTGAAATTTTTGAAATATATAAAAATCTACTTATTTTAGAAAAAACATTTTGACATATCAATGTTTCCAAACACTGATACAACCATGGTAGAATTACAAGGTAACCCTTTCACACCAGCTGGTATCAATTTGATATGTCAAAAAAAATGTTGTAATTTGAATTCGCCATAGAGAAACGTTACCAAAATTCACACTTCAAACAGTAACAATAAATAAACTTTGAATACTCTCAGCTAAATGACTACATCGGCTATATACCTTTTGATACGGTCAAAATGTGCCTCATCGAAATAATGGTGTTGGACTTTAGATCTTTTGGATGAAATCCGTATTAGACATTTAGAGTCGGTTGGGCGTCCGACCGTCTATTTGTGTTTTCATTATTTAAATTATTTAAGGCCACAATTTAAGACATAGAATGTTCAGAAGATGAAGTTTCAGAACTTTTACGTGGTAATTGCTTTAAAACTGGAAGCATAATTTTGAAAATTCCCCTGAAATAATTTAGCGCAAATGATTCTGCATATTTTTAAAGGCGAACGTATCATTTTTATAAAATTTAATTTGAGATAGAAAGAAATAGTGTAATATTCTGCATTTTTATGATGCCAATTGTAAAATTTTTTATTTGACTAATCTTAAACTAAAGACATATGGACGGTCAGTGATTTTATATATCTTAAATTCCTCCGACTTGAATTCTTAAAGGCATTAAATAAACAATTCCATTCATTTGAAAAACAATAATGTTGAGAAATTAATGATCTCTCTCTTTAAAATTCAACAAAGTCGGACTCGGAAATATTCTTTAGAATCTACGATTTAACACCGGAAGAATTTTTTTTAAATTCATGATTTGGGGCTCGGGCATTTTCTTTAAATCCCTGAGATGTTGTGAAGAACTCTAGATTCTTTCAAATTTCACTTTTGAAACTTTTGTAAATTTCTACAATCACATCGCACAAAAAGTTCATACAAATCCACTATATAGTGCGTACATTTTTAATGGGTTGATGATTTCTTGCCTTATTTTGAGTTCTCCGAATTCTTTTTGAATTTGTTCCAACTGAGATTATCATTCCACGCGGTATTCACCCCAATATTTATATACCATTTGCTTTTATCGAGTTCTCTCATATCGAGGACCGGCCTAAACTGTACGAGTCACAACAATAAAACATTTCCCTGCAAAATTTAATAGAAATTGAAAAATAAACCAAATTTTTCAAAGTTTCAAAATTAAATTTTCTGATTGGTGCAGAACAATTTGCCTCAAATTTTATATGTCAAGTAAATTCGCCTAGCTTACAATTTTGATATATCAAGTTCGAACAAAAGTTGCTTTGTTGTAATTTTCGCCTATGTTGCTACCTGGTACTTATACCATGGATACAACTTTTACAGGGTTAACCCGGATAAACAATTTTAGGTATATGCCATGGTACAATACCATGGGTATACATACCCTGGTACAATAAAAAGGTAACGTAGAGCTACCAGCTGATTACATTTTTTTTAAGTGTGCCCGACTTCTGCCAATTTTGTGTATGTATTTATTGTTTTGAAAAATAAAAACAGAATATTTTCAAAATCAATGATTGGAAGACGCGTAAATTGTGAGATGCGCATTAAAGCTATTCGCCAGTTTTACCATGGAATTGTAAGATAGAACTGTCTAGATGATATTTTTGAAAGAAAAATCCAGGCGTTTCATTAATTTTTCCCGTTGTTTAACTGAATTTAAAAATGAGAAAAATATTGAATAAATGGAAACAACTTGTTGTATGCAAATTTGACAGGAAGCGGGCGTAGCATCAGGGCTTTATTTATGTTGTTTTACGAACCTGTACCTTATTGTACCATGGGTTATACGTACTTTTTGATACAAAATTGTATCCGGATTAAAAGTACCTCTACATACAAATTTCTTTCGGCTAACCCATTCACAATAATTGTGTCTATAAAAAACAACATTAAATTTAAAGTTATAGGTCAATATTCCTTGCAGACGGGCCATTGTGAAATAACACTATTTTTTCAATATATTTTGCCCCAATCAAGACCCAATAAACCTTGAAATTTCAAAAGGTAAATTACAAAAAATTAAAAGGTATATACGCTTCTTTTATATGACTTGGCCTTCTTAATATTACCATGCTCATTAACGAGCAGATCTTATTTTTTGGCTGCAAATGAATAGAATTTTTTATTCATTTCACGCGTACACACATACATTTTTATTATTCTGAGTGTGCCACAATTGATACCATGATAGAAGAATATAGGTAGATGCATCAACGCTTGGGAACATTGATATGTCAATGTTTTAAAATGTTTTATGAAAAATAAGTGGATTGTTGTTTTTATACGACGCAAATCAGAGGTTTTAGAATTGAATTTTTCAACAATTTTTACAAATTGTAATAATTTCTCATTCAACATTTTCAATTGCAAAGTCGGTTTGGCAGTTCATTGTCCGAGCAGATGTGTCGATGCGACTACCTGTATTCTTCTACCATGGATTGATACCAAACAAAATCTTCTTTGACAGACAATGTTTCTATCAGCTGTGGTGCTGACGCGGCAACCTCAAACGTCAATGAGAAAAACATATGTTTGAAGACTGCCAACCAAGGTAGATGTACTAGGTAATCGCATCAGCCCAGCTGACGGCACCATTAAATGTCAAAACGAATTGTTGTAATGAAGAATTCGCCCTAAATGAATGCAACAACAAATTTGTTTATGTTGTCTTCCCTAAAAGTACCTTTTTATAATATTTCAAATAATTTAAGAGTAAGTTAAGAGTGAAACCAGTAAAAAATTAAAAGAACATAAAGGAAGGAGGTTAGAATGGAGTGCAGCTTTAAGAATTAAGTTAGCCTCAACATCTAAGATTCCCAAAGCACATCACGGGAAGTAGTGCAAGAATTAAACTCTTGTCATTTGCAGTTCCGGAAAACTTTCGGTTTAAACCAGTAAAATATAGTCATTATAAGTTTCTTTGTTTAAAAAATATCGCAATACTACAATTAATACTTATTTTACTCTTATTTGTTTTACAATAAAAACTTTTATTGCGACGTTCGTTTACGACGAGAGGGACACAAAATGAAATGTAAACAAACATTTAAATGTCATGGCGAATCTATGTTTTTCGCCTTAGATGCCAATTTTGACATTTGAGGGGACCACAAAAGTTGCTTTGTTGTAGCAATTCGCCGATGCGGTTACCTGTTAGATCTACCTTGCTGCCAACATTCACGTATTCTCTACTGGTATGCCCTACCAAACTAGAGATAAACATATGTAGACGCATTATGCTTTGAGAAGTAGAGAGTAAACTGTTGAAAATAGATTCATAAATTATTAATCGATTTTTGTTTAAAGCGGTTAATGAACTTTCTTACAACAACACACCAACAAGTCACAACCTCTTGACTCTGACCAAAAGAACAACAACGAGTTAAGAATAGCTGAACATGCGAAATATGAAAGGCCTGAGGCGATTGCCCAAGTCAGCATTAATTAGATAAACTAACTCAACTATTGAAACGCCTGAGCCGCCAGTACGTGTAACCAGAGGCAACAACAAGAAACAGGCACAAGTATCAGGCTATTAAATCTTTTCAAACATGTCTAACAGGGCGCCTGATATAATAATATGGTAAGATTGACTGGGCCTTTGAATAGGTAATTGGATTGCATATATCAATTGTATATTTGTTTTTTTAGCGGGTTCTTCGTTCTGACGTTACTTGTAATCCATTTCTTTTCCGATATACTGAGAACAGCTTTAGGTGGAAATTATGATACACACAGGACTTTGTCACAACTGGTGGATGCCCAAGCTAAGGAATACTCATGGATTTTAAAACTACTTGTTAATTGTTTTGGATATAGCTGCGTCTTTGTTCCTGGTTTTCTCATTTACAAATATGTACAGCGCACAAATTACTTGGAAAAAAGTGGTATGTTACTTCATATTTTTTATGTCGTTATAATCAGCATATGGGTTTTTATTGCTTTAGATAAAACTTATATACATGCTGCGGTTAGCATGTGTATCAATGGAAATACAGGTTTCGATGGGGAACGCGACGAGCCGTTGCAAAAAGCGGGCGTGGAATCGGTTGTGGCTGGACCATCTCCACCCGCCCAAAAGTCTACTCCCCCAAAGCGAACTACATCGCAAGAGGCTATTTTACTGATTTGGTGTTTTGGTGGTCTGATGGTGTCCTATTTAACCTGGGGTGTACTGCAGGAAAAAATAATGACCCAGGAATACTACAATTTCGAAGGAGTGAAATCTCATTTTAAGGATTCGCAATTTTTAGTATTCTCTAATCGATTTTTAGCCTTTATTGTCGCCTCCATCGTTTTGCAATATAAACGACCAATGACGCGACATAGGGCTCCACTCTACAAGTACTCGTTTGCATCGTTTTCGAATATTATGAGTGCTTGGTTCCAATATGAGGCTTTAAAGTTCGTTAACTTCCCCACCCAAGTGTTGGCCAAGTCCTGTAAAATAATACCTGTGATGTTGATGGGCAAAATACTGTCTAAAAATAAGTACCAATGTTACGAATATTTTACTGCAGTTCTTATATCGTTGGGTATGGTGTTTTTCATGATGGGTTCTGCGAATAGCGATAAATCGAATGGTGTCACCACCATGACGGGGATTGTGCTGCTGGCAATGTACATGATTTTTGATAGTTTTACTGCCAATTGGCAAGGTGACCTATTTAAGGCATACGCCATGACTCCGCTGCAAATGATGTGTGGAGTGAATTTATTTTCGACAATTTTTACAGCTGCTTCCTTAAGTGTACAAGGTGGTTTCATGGACTCCCTTACATTTGCCACGGAGGTAAAGTTTACTTAAATAATATCAACAGAAAACGAGTAATTTAATAATGTTCTTTTATAGCACCCAAAATTTGTGTTTGATATTGTTGTGCTGTCAATAAGTTCGGCAGTGGGCCAATTGTTTATTTTCTACACAATATCAGTCTTTGGACCAGTTGTGTTTACCATAATAATGACGTTGCGACAGGTAAATAAACAATCCATTGAACGGTGATCTGTTTCAAATTCTTTGTCGGTGTTTGCAAACGATTTGTTTTTATCTATTGTTATTCATTTTCAGGCCACAGCTATCTTACTTTCCTGCCTCATTTATCATCACAGCATCTCTGTTTTGGGAATTCTGGGAGTTATGGTTGTGTTCGTTGCCATTTTCATTCGTGTCTACTGCAACCAACGCTTGAAGCAAATGCGTAAACGCGCTGAGGCACACAAGCCTAAAATGGCTGTCTAGTAAAGAAATATTTACTAATAGAAAATAAGTTTTCTGTTTATACATATTGATTTCAACTTTTACATATGGATCACTGTCGCTTCCCCTTTGTTACGATGACGTATTTACGAATGAAAAGAATAGAATTTTATTTAGACATGTATTGTTTAAGTCCTCTTTGCCACTGAATCGCTCAATTTAGGTGCTAAGATGTTAATACTTAAATTAATATATAAATGTGCATTAAAAATTGTACATAGTTTTAATATGTATGTAGATATTTTTACATGTATCACTAGTTTTAGTATGAGCCCCAATCTACTCTAATATTGTTAAAATAAACGAATGCAAGCAAATAAATTTTTGTTTGCTGTTTTTCTCGATTTCTTCAGGGAAGTTCAAGTTCGTACTATTATTTAATGTGTGCTCACACAAATTTGGCAAAAAGGCGATAAGCGACGTCTTAAAAACTAGTTTGATTGAAGTCGAATTTTCCACTCGCTCTAATCCCTTATCATGGTAGAAAAAAATATTATTTTGACAATATATTATTGTCAAAATTTATATTTATAAATCCATTGTAGAAGAATAAAGGTGCTGGGACAATAAACGATTAAGCCAAATGTGCAAGTGAAATTTTTGAATGAAAAATTATGCGATTTCGTTAAAATTGTTGAAAAATGTTTATCATAACAACCTCCAACATATTTCTGTGAAAAAAATAACCTTTTTAAACTTTTGACTTATCAACATTCCCAGTTTATGCATCTACCATGCCACAGATGTTTTATTTTTTGTTTGATTATCTTTCGTTCTATGGCACAATGTTTTAAAAACATCATTCCTGAATGTTTTAAAAACATCATGTAATGTCAAAATTAGTTTACACTTTAATTGATATTTGTTCATCTCATGGCCCTACTATAAGGCCCCTCTTCCAAGCCAGCCGACAACAAAATTTAATGTCAAAATGTATTATTGTGACGTTTTTCGAATATAAATAGATTTCTATATGTTTCCCAATACGATGCAATCGGAGATTGATATGACATGCATTTTTCAAAAAAAATTTCAAAATTTTAATATTACTTCATTTAAAATTTTCAATTCCAAAATTAGTTTGACAGTTCATTGTCCCAGTAGCTGTGTCGATGCTGCTACCGGTATTCTTCTAACAAAGCATGTTTTACTTTATATTAAGACATGGCCTACTACAAATCTGGGTCTAGTTCCGATAGTTCCGTTTATGGAAAGTTTTCATTGAACCAGTTCTATTCGGAATGAAACAACTCCGAAAGAAAAAATACACTTCGGAAGGAGGGATGCACTCGGTTAAGGAACAATAACAATGTTGTGAAAAGTGCTCTAAAAGTATTTTAAATTGGATAAAACATTCCAGCATCATGGATGACGTCGACTTGCAATTGAATTTTGCAATGTGTTTCGACCATTTCCAGCACAATGAGTCCACAAAAGATGAACAATACAAAACTCCACTCAACAGCAAAGACAATTCGCCCAACAATGAATCGGAAAGCATAGAAGTGGTGGAGACTCCAAGTAATCCATATAAAGGACCGCTTCAGGAGAGTACAATCAGCTCAGCCAGTACCAACAATACGGATATATGCGTATTGGATTCGCATTACGCCAATGACGACTTACATTTCTCCCCTGATGATAACATAGACGAACAGGAGTTCTTAGAAAGTGAAGAAGGGGACGAGGTCTTTCTTAGAGCAGTCGATGTTTCAGATGGCAACGGAGACTTCACTCTTCTTCGAAAGCCAGTCAAGTCAAGACGCTTGTGCAATTGCGATGAATCAACAGAGGTCCTTATGCTAATAAATTCGGAATACCACGGTAAACATAAGCCCACCTATTCTGGAACGGATTCGGATGTTGAGGTGTTGATGTCGGAAGAAGTTTTCGAATCCGACTGGTCTTCGGGAAACAATGATCACAAGGATGAGAAGTCATTAACCTTTGAAACAGAGCCAGATAGTAAATACGATGAGGGGGTAACATCAAACAATCAATTGTCAACGGATTCTGAGATATCTTGTGCGGAGTTGGATGCAAATTCTGAAAATAACAAATATGCGCATTTCGATAGAGCACAATTGCTACAAATTATACAACAGCAAGAAGAAAGAATTCAAGCGTTGGAAGCCACAGTTGAACAGTACCACAAAGCCCAAGAAAAATTATTTGAGCATGTCGATGCATTACGTTTAGAGCTGAATGAAATTCGTATTACACCGACGCAAAAGGGCAATGCCAACAAACCTGTGCAGTAAGGCACAAAAGATGAAGAGTCTCAACGCACTTTTAATATTATTGTAATTATTCTTAAGATTTACCCTACTATCGGAAAAGACACAGTCACTGTTTTTTATCTTTCTTATCTTACGTTTAAATGTATATAGATATACAAACTTGAAGATAAAATTATCGCTTCTGAAATATGTTAGTGCATTATATTGATCTATATTTGCGCTATCATATTGGTATAATATAGTATATATAGTGATCTCACAAACAATAAAGGTTTATTTTTGTCAAAATAAATTGTAGAGATTTATGAGTGGATCTAAGAAAAAAAGGGATATTCCCTTCAATTGCTTGACTTATGGGCGAACAGATATTCTTAGAAATGGAATTTTAAAGAGTTATGTAAATGCGGTACAGTGTTTACCATTCAGTCGATGCCCTTCCAGCTCATATCCCCTGTATTAATTTCCTTCTTCAATCAGAGTTGTATCTTATATACATACAGCCCAAATTGTCTTCTTCACTGCCTAGGCTGCCTAGTATTTTTTAAAAACAGAATGAAAATTAAAGTAGAATGAAAATTTCGTCCATCGAAATGTGCAAAAAAATGTTGTTTATGGTCTTAAATTTTCGACATGTTAGTATATTAACATAAAGTAATAGATCGCGATAACAATTTTGATCGTAGAATAAAGAAAACGTATTTATTTATAACTTTTACAAGAAATAAGCCATTCATTTATTTATTTATTTTCAATTTGTACAGAAACCTAGCCGATAGGTCCATGGACGGTTCCAAAAACTTCTATGTATCCTTCTATAATGTCCTTAATCTTAAAACTTACTTAAAATTAAACACTAAAACAAATTAACAAAATATGAAAAAATTAACAATTTATTGACGGTTCCAAGAACTCCTATACATGACTGCTCTAAAACTACTACTACTACTCATCTTTCGAATATAGTAATGGAGTTAATTTTACTATATATTTAATAATATATTACACAAGATGAATTGACAATAACATTGAAAGCAACTAAATTAAGATGTTTTTAATAAAGTTATGTATCCTCCAATGCATTAGCATGAGCACATACAATTTTAGGTTTTTTTGTTGTTGTTCGATTTAACGCTACGAATAATTTTCCGTTTTCATGACTATTTATAAACAAGTTTCCATATAGTATTGATCAATAATGTGTACCACATTCATATTTCGCCACAACAAAGTCTTGTGTGATTTTTATTTACCGCCGTCAGTTTCAATTTGATTAACACTGGCATTTCTGTTCGGCTTCATTCGCATATACACACACAAGGTAGAAGTCGTATTTTCGGTTCTCTTGAAATTAAAATCGTGAAAATAAAATAATATTGTGAAATATATAAAATATATAGAAAAAGAACAGACAAAATATTTATCACTTGCCAGACGCTGTATTAAAAGGTATGTTAAGCTGCTTTTACTCCACATGATGCTATTTTTAGATACATATCGGGCACAAAGACGGACGACGAGCTAACCTCAAATGCATTTGCTTCGCATTTGTTTTAAGACATTATTTTCCAAAAAATAAATTATGACTAATCTCTTGTTTTGGGAACAATATGTCGAATATTTTGCAAATATTGAAGGACAAATGCATATATATTTCCGGTACATAGTACGGTACGGAATATTATATTTAATTAAATCATTTGGCCCACCCTGAAGAAAAAAAATAACTCTTTTTTCTATTTTTTTTTATCAAAAAAACTTATATTTTATTTCCAAAATGTGGATTTTGCCACTGAATGTAATGTACGTACAACAACATTTTTGTTATACAGGGCTGTCAGAAGTATTCAAAATAAAAGTCTGCGGGAGTCGTCTACTTTCTGCTTGTCCTTTAACGAACCCTATTTGAAGCAAAATTTTTTCCATTGTACAATAAAAAGCTGATTACTATTTTTCTGAGTGTTCCCGACTCTGCCAATTTTGTGTTTGTGTTTTTCTATGATTTTAAAAAATACAAAATATATCAAAATTTATGATTGTTTGAAACGAACATTGAGGAAAATTTATTTGAGATCTTAATCAGTTTCTGAAAGAAAATCCTGGCATTAGATTAATTTGTCTTACATTTTAGTACATTTTAAAAATGGGAAATTTGTTAAATTTTGAATAATTATGAAAGAAGACAGTCTTAGTTTTAGGGCTGTATTTCAATAGTTTACCTGCTTATTGTTCCATGGTTTGTACAAACAGACGCATGAAACCTTCGAAATGTAGATCAGATAGAAACAACAAGTAAACCAAACCAATTGAAAGTACGGCTTCATCATATTTTCTCTCGAGACCAAAGTAATGCATTTAAACACGTTTTAATCAACATTATCTTCCTTTTTTAGATTCGACAAACAATCAGTTACTATTCGAGTCAAAAAATATGACTTCGACTCTATGTAAAATACACGTAAACAATTCAACGGGCGTATCTTTAAATGAACGTTTTACTGCCATAACTACGCAACCTAAAGTCACCGTTGCGCCTGCTCGTAGTCGTAGTCGAAGTGTTGAACGAGCAATGCCTCGAGTAGACCAAGCTACATCCCGAGCCAACCAACGTCTGCTGGCCGAACTACAGAGGAAACACAAATTACAAACTGCTATGAAATTGAAACGAGTACGTTTTCCAAATATATTTCTAAACAACCTAAATAAGCATACAACTACGGATATGCTCAAAATCCCATGAAAGAAAGTAACATTTTCTGCGAAAGGGATGTCTATTCTTTTGAACAGACAAGAATGAATTTTCCAAAGAAGATGAAGCTTGTTGCCTTAGTTGACCTAAATACCCAATTCTATTCCTACTTAAGAATGTTAAAGAGACAAATGATTTCCGAAAAACTCGTTAAGTACTTTTGATTCAAATTTCTAAGGGAAAGCCAGTGGGGTTTATTAAATGCTTAAGAATGCTGTTCCCAAAGCTGTAATTAAGGCCTATGATTTTCGTAAAGCATGAATCATAAAATTGGTATACCGACAAATAAATCTGAGGAAGAAAATCCAAAAAGAACGAATGTTATGTATACTCGACTGGAAGCTGAAACATCTCTAGCTCAATGAATACCCTTTATTGGACAAGTATCGATAAATATACAGCTTAATGTAGAAAAAAGAATTCACATCACCAACTGTTGCTTATTGATCAGGTCTTCGATTAGCTTAGTCAAGAGTTCAACTCCCATAGAGCTGCCACAATTAGCCCCTTCTGGAACCACAATAATTTAACTGTATCAACTGAGCTGGCGACTATCTTGTACATTGGAATCAACAATAAGATGTATGAATTCAAAAATCTACCTAAAGTTTGCCCATGAGTAATATATGATATGGTCTTAGGCCTGGCAATGAACGGATTTGCCTTGAAGTATTTTTTGATAATTCTCGCTTAATTGCCAAACCACACGCTGCTGAAGACATGTCGTGGTGCAGATTTGATGAAAAAAGTGTATATTCCACTTACCATGGGATTTTCGTGTAAAAATTTGTTGCCGCACGGGCTGATGGCAAGATTACGATATTTTTTAATCTACGAAGCCTTGGTTCCTAATCTACTACCTGTCGTTGGATGCAAATCGTCAGCAGCTACACGCCGTTATACCTGTGTGGCCACTATGAATCATTGGAAATATTGCTTCAAGGTTGTTCCTGTCCAATACTACCATTTCATGTCACTACATGCCGTTATACCTGTGTCGCCACTTGGAATCATTGGAAATATTGCTTCAAGGTTGTTCCTGTCAAACAGTACCATTACAACTTCACTACCTTGAATGCAGACAAGTTTTTTAACCACGAAGGAAGGAATAAATGTCAATCAAGTACGATTAATGCAAAACGACCTGTGCAACCGGAGGAAACAGTTCAGTTTGGATTCTTATTTTATAATTGCTTCCTCGTCCTAACAGCCTGGAAAACATGCTGAAATAATTAGGAGATGCAAAACGCATTGAGTGATCAAAATGTTAATAACGATATTGATGGCATCAACCAGCGCACTGCAGTTGTTAACACAGTTTACTGCATTTTCAATATCGGTTTAACTTCTTGAGTTTGTGGAGAAGGGGAATATAAGAGATTGAAGAATATATAGTCCATATTCTCATGCATGTAGCTAAATAAGACAAAACTAACGAGTAGTAATACCAAAGCGAATGCTTCCAAACAAAACGAATCAAATAGAATTGGGTTAGGTAAAGGCCAAGTAACTATAATGTTGACAGAGATGATAGAATGAAAAACTGTATGCGGACAATAAAGTCCCACATCCGGACATACTCTAGCAACACATATAATAAAACTCATATTTCTTCACACATTATTGCGTGTGAATCTTACAGAGAAGTATGCGAACCGTCGGTGGAGGAACTGGAGGCGGAGCATATGGGAGAATCAAACGTGGCAGCGTCAAAGCGCTGCGTGTTGGCGCCAACGGCAAGCCCATCAGGACAAATAGCCTGTCCAATATTGCAACGTAAGAACCAATTCTCTTTTATTTAACTTCTGCCACTACTAAACATGAAACAAGCGTACATTTCGGGAGATAATGTACAAACATTCCACAACATCCTAACATTAAATAGCTCAATTGAAAACAATCTCCCGCCTCCTCCCCGTTCATGGTTTATACACAAATACTAAAACATAAACAACAATTATTCTTCACCAAATAAAAAATAGGATGAATGCAGACCGAGAAATTTTAAAGAGACGTGCCTCGCCTGCACCCTTGCGTCGTTCGAATTCTTCGGGCAATTTAGCCAATCGATTGGGCCCAAGGCGCCCCGTTGTTGGTGGCGCAGCACAACGTGTTGCTAGAAGACGTATAGAGAGACAACGAGGTGGCGTTATAGATAATAGAGGCAGATCTTTGGTTAACGGCCGACGCCGTAGTCGTTCTCGTACTCGAATTCAAGAGAACGGCGGTCGTGGTCGTTCTCGGTCACGCCAAAATAATGGTGCGGCAGCAGCACCTGCACCACGTGGACGCTCCAGAAGTCGAAGTCGTAATCCTGTTCGTTCTCGCTCGCTGAGTCGTAACCGGGGTCGTGACACAGTTGCCAAGAAATCAGCTTTACCCATCAAAGCACGTTTGGGTGTGCGACCAGGGGAAGCTAACAATGCCCCAAACCAAAAAAATAGAAATAGACGTCGGACAGCTAGTCTATCAGTACGAGGTGTGCAAACGGGACGCATACAAAAACGACGTAACTCAGCGAACACGACAGCAAGAAGCAACGGTCGTCCACGATCCAGGTTAGTACTTTTTCTGAATATCTTTGCCGACGATTAACGATTAACTATTTTTTATTTTTTAGATCTATAACTCGTGCTACCAATGGTCAAAATCCACGATCTCGTTCACGCTCTCGCTCTCGGACACGCAAGGGTCAGGTAGGTCAGACAAGAAATGGACAAGGACAATCACAACAGAAAAAGGGCATAGCAAGGGGCCAAACACAACAGAGAGGAGGACGTGGTCAAGCTCAACCCAAAAGAGGTCGCAGTCAACAACGTCGCCGTGGTATTAACAGCGCCCAGAAAGGTAGTAACAATTCCAGCAGACGTGGTCGTAGTCGCAGCCGTACTGGAGGCCGAGGAGGTCAACGCTCTCAAGGTAAAAACGACCCATACGTGAGTAACACATTCCGTTTCGGATGATAACTAAACTGGCACGACAGGATAACAACAATTCCATAAAAATACCAACAAATTTCTCAGTTAATAGAAAATATGTTTCATTTTCCCCATTAGGTAAAACAACAAAGGAAGCAGTAAACAAAGAAGATCTCGATAAGGAACTGGATCAATATATGGCCACAACAAAGACTGAAAATGATATGGATTTTCTGTTGAAAAATTAAAAAGGGGCCACTATGCATAACATGCTGTTGGACGGGAGTCATCATATCAATATGGACATTTTTTCGGATTAGCTCTATTGATGTTTTTTCGCTCATAGTTGTAGCATTACACAATTGTCGTAGTTTTAATTCAAACACATTTTAAGATAACTATAAGGAATCATCTTTTTTAAATATACCCCATTTTGTCATTTAACTCCATATAATTTACTTGACTGTAAATACACCCACTTTTTAGAAATGTTCTGTTTGCTAGGAAAATTACTCAGCTTTTTGATAATTTGGTTGAAGAAAGGAGTGTTCAAATATGGAATACTTGAAATTAAAATACATCTAAAAATGTTAGTTATAGTATACTATACATATAAGTTGTAAAAATACAAATGATAAATAAAAATTAAAAAACTCAATGTATTTTTGTTGTAGTGTAGACATTCGAGACTTTTTCGAAATTTAAAAACGATGCAAATATGTAAGTTGTATTTTTGTATTTTTATAGGGAAATCGATAAATAGTTGTGTTGAAGCAACTTTAACAAATACTGAGTAAATATAGGTCAACTGCAACGAGAACTTACATGGTCTCGTGGGTACGGTTAAAATCCAAGTTAACCCCTTTGCATGACTATGTGACATTGTCTTAAGCCTTAAATGGGTCAAAAACATGTATAAACATGATATACATGAAATGCTTTAAAAAAGAGAAATAACATTGAATGATTTTAAGTTGTCGAATTATATACCCAATATATTTATTCTATTTCAAGTGTATTGTGTCAACAGAAATTACAGAGTTGTAGGGCATCACAAGGTCGACCTTTGATTACTTGTTTAATATTAGAAATGCACATTAATGCCGTGTTTCGGAGTGAATCGTGTGCAAACTCGGACAAATTGCTCTACTTAGATGCTCACACATTTTTATTTGTGTGTGTGTGTTGTGCATAGTAACCGAAGCGTGTGGGACGATGTAACATTAAACGAAAACCACAAGAAAATAATTGTCTCCTACTTTAAGGACATTCACTTGCCAATTGACAACGTTGAGCCAGTACCCATTAAGTACCGTACTATGACATTCTGCACTTCTCCAGTGTGTAACACATAATGGCGAACATCTTTGTTTATGCTGGTTTTTATTACTCAACCACTGGCCAATTGAGTCCTTGGCAAATAATGGAATGTTTACTGTTATTGGCGGATAAACATGTCTAATTGATGGCATTCCGTCTCAGTTTCTCACATTTGTCTTGTGTGACGATGTCCCTGCAACCATTAATGTTAGCTAAAACTGAGGGCAATTCTAAAGCTGCTTCAATTCCGGGCGACACATATATATTTAAGTATATAACATCTGTGTGTGAAGAATGTGCGGCGCCCTGAATACATTTTAACACTGGATATGTCGCTCATTTACTCGAGGAGTGTCACATCTCAAAAACATTAAATTTTTATAAAAATTCTTATATGCATAGATCACTGTGCACTATGTCAGCGCAACATCAAACATGGTTGAAATATCGGGGTTTTAATACCTGTGTCAGGATATTCGAAAATGAAAACAAACACGTGTTTTTTATAATTTTAAAATCAACATTTATTTTAATTTTTTTATTCATACATTATTTTTAGGTTAGGTTGAATGGTACACCCTGTATTTTCGACACTACTACAAACATATGTGTGTATGTATTTACGACTACTTAACTATAATGTAGGTACTACCAGATGCAGGGGATGGACACCACTCTTAAAATAATATTTTTGTTAATTGAGTGAATTGAGCGAATAGACGAATAGCGAATGGAATCTTACAGAATGAACGACCTCTATAGATAAGACAACTTTTTAGTCTACACCTTTGTTTGTCTATGACCCTTGTCTATACAAATTTCCTGGATGCTGTATTTTTGCTCAAGAGCCCTGACCTGACATTATTCTAGTGATCTTTTTTTTTTTACAAAATTTACCATTTACTTTTCGGGAAATTTCAAAAAGAGTTAAAAACGTTGCATTGACTTGTATACATCTGACGGATGTTTGTGTATGTGTGCCCATCCCTGCAATAGGCGACAGTTTATTTTTCTATTTCTTTAGTTTAATCTTAAGCAAATCTTCTTTACAATACTTAAATTACTCACACATATGTAAACTTATAACAACACATAGCTTAGATTGTTTAAACAATTACTTAGGCCTACATTTTACAGATTTCGTAAATCAAATGGAATAGAATTTGTATCATTTCTATATTTACAATACCGTGCGATACATACTTCGGTTAGTGAAACGTAATTCATTCTTTGCTACTTTCCAAGAACCGATGCAACATTTATTGCTTTTGAAATGTATCCATTGTCCTCAGTATACCTGTGTATGCATAAATTCACAACATAATCCTTATGAATGATATATGTTTATGAATTTATATGTATGGATGTTTGAGTGTTCCGCTCCCTTATTTACATCACTCTTGGTGTTTTTTGGCCGTTAAGCTTCACCTGTCAACGGCAACATCAACATTCATCATCAGTTATGGTGTAACTGCCACGAAATTCGCTTAATGGTGTTGCCACATTGCCACTGGACGAGGAGTTGGTGGGGCCAGCCGCCATTAGGGGAGCGCCCTGGAATGATATGGCCAATGGCAAGGCGGAGGGTGCACACAAACTCAATGCACTGCGTCCTTCGGTGACCGAACGATAGCGAGTTGGGCGGCCAGATCTGCAATGAAAAAAAAAATACAAAACCGGTGCATGCATTAGTAACCAGCAATAAATGGAAGTTCTTAAAAAAGCAACAGCGACAACAACGTCACACTCAATGGAAAACAATCCCTCTTACCTCTCACAGTTACACTTGAGCAAACGTATAAATGCCGCCCGGAACGTTCGATTGAATATTGTATATATAATGGGGTTAATGGTAGAGGATACGTAGCCCAGCCACAGGCAGGTATTGACCACATGCTCGGGTACCTCGCACTCGGGACAGGCGGCAAAGATTATATTCAATATGAAGAACGGTGACCAGCACAGAACGAATGTGAAAAACACCAGACCCAATACTTTGGTAGCCTTCTGTTCGGTGGCAACTGCATTGGCGGAGAGGCTGTTGCGCTTGTTACGATTGTTGAGGAAGCTGCAAGAAGAACAAAAAACAAGCATTTTACGTGATATATTTGTGGGAAATGTGGGATATCGGAAGAACTTCACCTAGTGGAATAACTTGTTAAAATGCAACAAAACTAAAAATGCAACATGTAAAAAAGCTGTGAGTTCGGCCGGGCCGAACTTTAAATACCCTCCACCATTTTTTCAAAAAAGTAAAATCCGTTAAAAATTCTGTTAAAATCTTGGAAATACCGAATGTAGCCGTTATATGTGGACCTGCATAGGCCACTTTTTTCAAAAGCCATTACAATACTCAAATGCGAAACTTTAAAAAAATTCTATTTATAATGTCGCTAAAATCATTAAAATACCGAATATCAGGAGGTACCGTTATATGGGGCCATACGAAAACGTGGACCTACACAGACAATTTTCTGTCATAGGCTGCAGTACCTACTACGAACTTCAAATACGAAAATTGAAATAATTCCGGTAATTAATGTCGATGAAATCATGAAAATACCGAATTTTGGGAAGTACTGTTATATGGGGGCTATACAAAAACGTGGAACTGCATACAAAAAATTTTGTCATAGGCTGCAGTACCCATTACGAACTGTAAATATGAAATAATTTCGGTAAATACTGTCGCTAAAATCATAAAAATACCGAATATCTGGAGGTACTGTTATTAAGAGCTATACGAAAACGTGGGCCGATATGGCCCATTTACGAACTTAATCTGCCCACTGGTAAACTATGCATGTATTCAAGATTTTAGCCTTCTATCTCAATTCGTTCGAAAGATAACGTGATTACAACAGACAGACGGACAGACAAATCGATATCACTAGATCGTCTTAGAATTTTATATGCTTTGTAGGGTCCATCATGGTACAATAAGGAGGTAGAATAGCTTCGTAAAACTACAGAAATACAGTCCTGATGCCCGCTTCTTGTTAAATTTTTCATGCAAGAAGTTGTTTTCATTCATTCAATATTTTTCCTCATTTTTAAAATCAGTTAAACAGCGGGAAAAATGAATAAAATGCCTAGATTTTCTTTCAAAAAATATGATCTAAACAGTTCTATCTTTCAATTCCATGAAAAAACTGGCGAATAGCTCGCAATTTTAATACGCGTCAACTTACCGTAAATTTATGGCGGGCGTTGCAACTTTATTGAAATTAAAACGAAATACTTTCAGTCTTCGATTTCGCCTCGTTTCACGGCTAATTGAAGTTGGCGTTTGGGTTCCCTGTTCGCAGGTTCCATTGAAATGATGCTGGTGCTGATGCTGTTGTTGTTGTTGCTGGTGCTGATGATAGTGGTTGCCCATATTGGCCATACCAATTGTTGCAATACCCATTCCCTCGCCGTGATCCATGCCATCGTCACGTCGATTACGACGTAATGAGAAACGCAAAGGTTGCATTGTCGTGGCGAGACTCGTCCCCTTGCCACTTCCTTTGCTGCCGAAGAATTCCAGCTGGGATTTGTTGTTGGCACTCGCAATGCGCACCGAGGAGCGGCGGTTTGGATGGCTGTAAATTGAATTAGAATTTTATTGCAATTGTTAGGTCATTTGTATTTGTTGTGTAAAATCTAGACTTGCAGGGGTTGGGGTGTGTATTAGGTGTGGTTGGGGAGAAGGGGGTGTTAAAATAATACTTTTCTAAATCAAAAAAGCCGCTTGAAATAATTATCAATTGAATTCATAAGTGATTCTATAAGGCTCTATTAGACGAAATATTTTTGACATATGCAATGTTAAATTTTCCACATGTAGTAGCGGTTGCACATATCGTATTATACATGGACGATATTTCCGCAATTTTGACATAGGTACACACGGATAATAAAAATGACAGCATATATGTAAAACCCATTTCGTCTGATAATACCTTTACTGCAACAAGCCGTATTTCCATCCATGGTAGAAATAAGAAGGTTATCTTGTGGAATCATTTGTCTATATTTTTTCAAAACTATTCATTTGAGAACAATTCATTGTCAAAATATATATTTATATATTGTATGTACACGAATCATGGGTTACACATAAGAAGAAGCACCCAAACGCCTTTGCATCCGAGCCTTAGGGAACTAGAACTGTACTTCTTTGTTCCTATTGTTTAGGCTGAATACAATGCATAGCTGGTAGCTGAGTTTAGTACTTGTCACATGGTTTTCGCGGCTGAACATCTTCACGGGTGGAGTGTTGGTAGAAAATCTTTAGCACAGACCTCCCATAATTTTCTATTGTGGACGCGGAATTTATTCTAATATCAAATGTTCTATTTTAGTTTTTTTTTTTTTACATTTAAATAGTATTCCCCATCCTAATGTGGCGAGTTAATAAACTCGTCCCAGCAATAAACTGTTAATGCAAAAATGTAATTGCGTTCGCAGATTGCCAAGGCAGCTGTGGAATTTAATTCCACGAACATGGAGAAGAAACAAGAAACGCCTCCATCAGCTAGAGGAGAAAATTTTCTGCCCAGAAAGTCATGCGGCAGAAGGAAATCTGATGTAATCGTGTAAATGATGTTGGTGTTTCTTGAAAACCACAAAGAAAACTTTTAAATGGGTCAAAATCAATTAACTTCACTTTTCCGAAAAAAAGCAAAAAAAAAAAAAAAAAAAATGAGGAAGGAAGACATTTTTATATTTCTTTTCAATTAAATGTTGGCAGTGTTTACTTGGGAAATTGCTTTAAACATGTGTGAGTTACATTTTGTTTTGTTTCGTTTCCACTCACGCAGGGTCATGTGCATAAGAAAAGCAACTTTTACAAAATGCATAAACTTTCACTAGGGATGTATAGCTTCTATTCTATCAACTATCTGTAACCCCATACACTTGGAGACAGCATCATGCCATAGACCATCAAAGGAAAACAATGTTCCTCCTCAAACCACAAAGCCGAGTCAAGTTTTTAAAATAGACACGAAAATGATTTTAAAAACTTAAATTGTTTCAGACCAAAAGGAAATAGAAACGGGAGGATGATGAAATAGAAAACTAACGATAAGTGCTTTTATTGACGAGTGTGGCCTCCAATTGTGGGAAATTGTCTCATTGTTGTTATTATTATGATTCCTTTTGAATCCATGATCCCCATCTCCTTAGTCTGCCCAGCTTTGTTGTTTCGTTTTTCATTGATTTCGGGGACCAAACCAATGGCCCAATGTTTATTTACTGTTTTTTCTAACGTTTTCCATTAATATTTTAGATATGGCAATGGGAAACAGACATCATGGGTATGTGACGTCTCATCCTTTTATTGGATTTCATCCATTCTAAGCCAAAAAAAGAAGTGATGTTGTAAACCTTAGTTTTTAGCCTTGAATCACTTAGACTACCAAAACCAATTAGTTTTTAATGAAATTAGGTGTGCCTGGTAAATTTTAATGCAGAAATTATGCAGCAATCTCTTTCGGAGAGTAATGCAGTTTTACTCTCTTTTGCAAGAAAACTGTGAAAAATAAACAGACGAAATCCCTGCAAAAACTTGCAAGCAATCAGCTGATTTGTCAGAAATTAAAAATGAACCGAAAAAAACAAGTAATGTTCGATTATTTAAATATATTCTGACTTCTGTTATGATAATTCAAATCGTTGACCTTCTATGGTAATAGGTCCCGAGGGAATGGGTCAATATTGTCCATTCCGTATCGGTTCTAAATAAATATTATTATTAATATTAGTTTGTATGTGTGAAATTTTAAGAGAACCGGATGCTTATTTTAGATTTTATAATTGTTTTGGTTATTCAAAACATTGACCCTTTGTGGGGGAGGTACCAGAAGGAATGGTTCGATCTCTACCATCTTGTGTTGATGAAAATATCGGGATATACCAAGTCTGAATGCAATCGGGTGTTAATTTCGAGTTTTATGAGCTTCATGAATATTCAAAATTTTGACCCTTTGTGCGGGAGGTACCACAAGAAGTGGGCCAATATATTCCATCTTCACAACAGATCTTGTGTTAATAGAAATAATAGGATGTGCGAAATTTAAAGACAATCGACCACTAACATCACATTTTATCAGAGTTATAATTCAAAATTTTGACCCTTTTTGGGGGAGGTACTTGATGGAGTGAATCGGTACTATCCATTTTCCAACCTAACCTATCACAGACGCTAATATTAGGATTTACAAAGTTGGAATAAAATCGGATTATCGTTTCTCTTTCTGTGCAGTAAAACATTTGTTTTAAAAAATTTGGACTTTTTGTGGGAGAGGTACTAAAAGTTGTGGATCGATATTGCCCAACTTCGAACTCGATCTAAGTTTGATAATAATATTACGATGTACCAAGTTTGGCCCAAAGATACCTAGGGTTGAAAACCGTTATTTCAATGAGGCACGTTTTGGCCGTATTAAATATGCGCTTGTGATTTCCAAACTAAGAATGTTTTTAAATCTCTTGTTCAAATATAAATCACCGGAAGGAGAAGAAGGCGAGCTGCAAGTGATTGCAAGAAGAAATTTGTCCAGCAAGAATATGCAAACTCTCAGTGAAATAATTGTCCAAAATTGTTCTCTAAAATCGCTCTCTTTGGCAGAATTTTTGTGTCAATAGACGACTTCCAGTAACGAATTGCAGTAATCGTTACAAATTTTGGGGTTATCAGGTACACCTATTAATGTGGTCCACACGAAAAAAAATCAGCTTAGTTGGAATTGTTTTGACACGGTAGAAAAGTAGGAAACTTGGAAAATATTAGAAATTTGGGAATAACATCATCGACCATAATAAATATATCAACACCTCTATGTGCGGCATTTTTTCCCAGATGCTTTCCAATCGGTTACAAACCAAAATTGCCCATTGCTTAAAATGTGGCCAGATCCTTCTAAGTACCAATTGTCCTAGGGGGTGAATATTTTCTCTCTCTCTCTCCCTTAATAACTCTGTAACTCATTTTGTTCGAATGGTCTACCTTTTAAACATGGATTTAAAGTCAAACCAAGAACGTTCACTGCTACAAAAACTATAACTCATTCCGTGGCGAACATCCAAAATGAGGCAGATATCGCTGTTAATTACAAAACTGTCTAATATTTCGTTTATATATTTTAGACAATTCTTTGTTCGGATAATGTGTTTACATGAAAACAAAAACTGAAGGTCTGTGCCATGGAATTGTCTTCAACAATCGGCATCGTCACCGGCATCAATGTCAAGGTTAATTTGTTGTTTGTGAAACAAAACCTTTTAGACAGACACATCACAGTTAATGTTTGAATGGTTATTTGTTTTAGTTGTTGTAGTTTGTTCTTCTACTTCTTCTTCTTTTTTCCAAGGAATAATTTTGAGCCATCGTTATGATTACTTTTGGCCGAAATTGTTTGGCAAATGTTTGTTTGGTTGGCTGTGTAATGGCGGATGGTGATGATGGTATTACCCAAAAAAATTGCAAAAAATTAATTGCCAGAAATATCTGTTGGACTTGTGAATCATTAACCTTGGGCTTGTTTATTAAAATAAAAATTCAAAAAGGAATAAATTCAAATCCCCTTTTTTTGGTTAAAATTTAAATTTAGCCTCTCCCCCAGCATTGTTCTCGATGGTGGCTCATAAATGTTCAAGGGTCATAAAAATTCCATTCAAAAATCCCAATGACCATTCGAAATGTTGTTGCTGCTGTTGTTGGTGTCAATTTCAACTGGCCGTTTCGCCATTAAATCACCATTCAAAAGTCTCGAGTATTTGGCAATGTTCAACATCTGTCATCCTGTAAAGGAAACCCATAAAAGGGTACAAGTGATGGGAGCACACATACAAATACATACTGATGCGAACGAATGTTTGTGTGCAGGGGTTAGCGAAGTGGAGTCCAACATCATGTAGAACACTTGTTCGAAAAAAAAAACAAAAACATTAATCAAATTGATTGCATATTTTAAGGCATTGTTGATGGGGGGCATTTGTATTTTATTTACATGTGTGTGTGTGTGTGCGAATGGACGATGGGCTCACGTACACAATCAGGCAAGTTGTCATCACTTTAAAATAAATTTACCAAAGAAGTTGTGAAACTTAATTTCTCTAACAGAAACTCCAAATAGAATCGAATGGGGATAGGGACTATATGCCTCTTTATGAGATGATGAATACTCATAGAGAAGATGAGAATGTGGTTGAATGTCTTGCTAGTTTTTATAGGATTATAAAATGAAGAGTATATAAAAATGTGCCACTATTAGCCCTACTAATAATGGCAACTACATTACCCTTAGCATTACCAGTAAAGACAGAAATAATGAGTTATTCCCATAAAATGTACGTGATAACTAAACTTATTCTTAGTATCAGTCGGCTTTGCCGACATGTTGTGTTATATTTCGACTTGTGATATGATTATTCAGACTGTTGACCATTTATAGGGGAGGTTCTGAAGGAGTGGGCCCAAGTACGTCCATCTCTCTATGAGAGATATGTGATAAATTTTGGAAAATGTTGTGATGTTATTGTTAAAAAATATTGGAAAGTGCATAATTAAAAGAAAAAAGAACATGTATTTTCCTTTTGTTTGGGGAGGTACGAGAAAGAGTGTGCCGATAAAATCCATATTTGCTATATCTGGCTAAGGGAACCCTTAGATATATCATGTTTTAGATGAATCGCTGACTTTTTTTTCGCAAGTTATGAGAGATATAAATATCGAGAATTGTGACCTTTCGTACCAGAGGGGGAGAGCCGATATCTAGCCTTTTCACAGCAGATCTTGTGTTAATAAAAATATGAGAATGTGTAAAACTTAAATCGGATGCTTATTTCACATTGTATCATCAAAATGTTGGCCCATTTGAGGGAGAGATACCAGAATTATTGGGCCGATATGTTCCATCTTAACTTGTGTCAATAAAAATATGGGGATGTGTGAAAGAGAGTTGGATGCTTATTTCGCTTTCTCTGAGCGTTTTGTTTTTCAAATCTTGAACCCTATATGGGAGAGGTACCAGAAGGAATGATCCGATCTCTAACATCTTTATAAAAGATTTTTTGTTGATAGAAATATTGAGATGTACCAAGTATGAATGGAATCGAATGTTAATTTCACAACTCTTTGTGGGGAGCTATCAGAAGGAGTGGACCTATACATTTCATCTTCACACCAGATCATGGGTTAATAAATATATTGTGTTGTGTGTAATTGGAAGACAATCGGACTCTTAAATCACATTTTATAAGAGTTATAATTATTCCAAATTTTGACCCTTTGTGGGGGAGTTACTTGATGGAGTGAACCGATATTGTCCTTTTTCGCACCTGATTTAGCACTGACAAAATTATTAGAATCCCTAACTCTCGATCTAAGTTTGATAATAATATTACGATGTACCAAGTTTGAACCAAATCGGATACTCCCTTCGAGAATAATCGTGGGACCCAACCAGACAAACGGACGGACACCCCTAGATTGACCCCAAATGTCCTGCTGGTTCGAGTCACCGTGTCGGTGAAACAAAAATAAAGAGTTTGCCAACACACGTACAAGCTGATAAGCATGCTGTGCTTTACAATCAATCAGAAGATAACCTGCTCAACTCCCCCATTCGGTGTTCCAGAAACAGATATTCGTATTATCTGCCCATGTTAAATGCGGGATTAGGATGTTGTTTTGTAGGTCAAACGAACTTAATGAACACATTATTGGTTTTTTTTTTACTGGAATCTAGTAACCATTTTCAAACTGCCTCTTTTTATATTTTGTCAGGATATTTTTGACTCAGAGTATGTCAGAAATTTAAAGAATGTTATTTCTCCCAAGTCTGATTGATTTGTCTTTTCAATTTAATCATATTTCTGAAGGGATATTTAAATATAACCTTTTACATAGTCTGTAATAAAAGACCTCCAAGTTAGTTACAAACAATAACAAGAACTTGGTCTGATGCTATCATTTCTAAAACAGTCTCTTCGTTTCCACACGAACTACCAAACAATTTGGTTGGTTACTGGTGGCACGGCATTCAGCTATTGTTCGGAAACCTGGTCGTTGTCTTCAAGGGTTTAGTTATTCCATTGAGTTTGGCTGAAAAGCTGTGAAATTTTTGGCTCCATCTCTATCTGCATTCGCTATTGTCATATGTATTTTTTGTTGTATTTTTTCGAACATCCAAAAAAAAAAAACGGAACAGCACCACTGAGAAAACTCACAACAACAACAATAACTATTATATTCACCTTCACATTCTCATCCGCATTCATGGGCTTCTGCACATCCTTGCATGAGGAATGAATTCATGGCTGATGTTCGGGTTTTGCGGAGCATTTTTTTTGTTCGTTGGTTTGTCATTCGGTCTTGAAAAATTCACGTGATGCCTTGTAACATTTACGTGAGTTTCCATCGGTTTTGAGTGTTCTTTATTCGCTGGAGTCTATCTATAATTCTGGCATGTCACTCAAGCGTGGACAACTGCAGTGGATGTGAGTGCGTGTGTGTGTTTGCCATTGTCATACATGGACAAAGAACACAAGTCCATTATCGGTAATTTGCAGTCAGTCAGTCATTCAGACTAGCCTTTTCATGGCTAGAAGAGATATGTACGTGCTCCATTCACAGCCATTCGAAATGTGTTGTTGGTTTAGGTTTTGTTTTGACTAATAACGATTTATTGTAAATTTCCAAAAAGACCGCCCCATTCAAAGGACATTTTCAATCATTCTAATGGAGGGCATCTTTTAATGAAAACAATGCAAATGAAGGGCTTTTAATTATGATATTCGAAAAAAGAGAGGATTTCCCAAGAGCTACTCCCCCTCATGTGACCGCCAAAATAAGCTTTGATGTTTGGAATAATTTACACCTTTTTTGTTACGTCGAACGGCGAATGAAGTGCAAATTATTGTCGCCTCGTGTATGTGAACTTTTCCAGTTTTGAAACACGCTTGTAGTTCAACCCCTGTCGCTAACAAGCAGGCATGTCTTTTCGAGGAACTGTTTGGGTTTTGATTCAATTGTCATAATCCATGTGACTGGGCTACGACAACGCCAACAACGAGGGGTGTCTAGCTAAATGTTCACTATTTACATATGTAAGTGATGGTATTTATGTATATTACAATAATAAGTGTTTGTTTATGCAAGACACTGGGTCGGATGGCAGTGAAGTTGGCGTATGAGTAACTTTAGTAATTACACGCCCCATGGCTGGTGTGGTAAATTAACATTTTCACATTTTTAAAAACCAGTAAGGAAAAGTCGGGCGGGGCCGAAGTTGATTCTACATTTGATAATAAATATTAACTTCGTTGAGTAAATCAAGAGGGGCAAAGCGAAGAGAAGCTACCTCCATTATTTATGACGGCTGAGGTTGCAAAAACCATTCGAAACGCTGACAAAATCAAGGATTGGAACCTGGCGGAAATTTAGTGTCAATTTTGAAATACGTTTGATTTACGTTCCATGTGCCGTATGAGTCACAACACTAATAACTTATACAACCCATATGAGCTCGACTGAACTTTCAATCCACTGTGCTACAACCTAGGGCTTCCCTCCAAAAAATGCTCTCCAATTTGGATGGCTTAAGTTGTTTGTTTTTTAAGTGTCATCAGCCGTCATGCTTGTCATTCGCCCCAAATAACTGCCGTTATCCTTCTACAATATTATTATTATTATTTTGTGTGCCAGTTTATAAAATGCATTCATGTTGCTGTTGTTGTTGCTGCTGCTGTTGTCAGTTGCATGCAGCCGGTTGACTGGCTTTATTCTAGGTTTTTGTTTCGAAATGCATTTGGGGTTCGGTTAAGTTAGGTAAGTGAAATTGCATTTTTATATTCGCATGCAGTTGTTGGGTTCCAGCTAAAGCTCTCACGAGCACGGCTGGCTGCTTGTTGTTGGTGTTTAGTGTCCTAATAGGTTTTCGGCACGTACGTACCAACCAACCAACCAGCCAGCCAGAGGGAGAGTGTTGCCACTTCATAAAGTGAAAAACACGATTAGAAAAGTGAAAAGGTATTTTCAAAGTGACAAAAAAACTAGGATTTAAAATGGCACTGAAGAAAAAAAAAGAATGTCTATGAAGATGGTGGAGGGTTCCATAAAGATATTTTTAATATATTTTATTATATTAATACAAATATAAAAAAATTAGGGTTTCGATGTAAATGTAATTAATTTCATAAGTCATGTTGCTGGTTTGATATCATCATATTCCCTATATTCTCATAATATGGCAACCTTATTGTTTTTTGGGTTTTTCTAATAAGAGTTATGGATTGCATCGCTACACTTTTTCACCTATAAATGGGAATGTTCCATTACTCCATTCGAACCATAATAAAACGTTAAATTTTCCCACCATAAATCTGTAGGCTAGTGTTAATTTTATATGGAGGTTTTCAATATTTGCTGGGGAACTTGGTTTGTTTTTGTTGCATCACAAAACTGTTACTATTTCATGATGGAGGGATAAATACAACGGATTGAAATGATGTTGTCGTAGAGAGGGGAGAGAGAAAAAAATGCAACACAATGGCTGTAACAGTCGTTAGCCTCATCCGACCACAGCACCCAACAATAATAGCATCGGCAATGGTTAAAAGTTTGTGGTTTTCCGTTTCTCGTCTGGATTGGCTAAACGCGAATGGGGGGAGGGGAGGCGTTGGGGGTTCATGGGGCAATGCCTCACCACTAAAATGTGTTTTTTTGCCGTTGTTGTTGTTGGCGGTTACTTTGGTCTTCTAATTGATTTGTGAGCCATGCAGTGACGACAAGGATGCGATAGCAGAAAAAATTGTGGCTGTTATATTTCCTCAACAGAAGTCGAACATCCAACTCCATGTCCTGTCATGTTTGGGGAATCGTGAAACAGCAACATTTTTCCAACTAATAAACGACTTTTCCCCCAATGGCCGTTGGCAGATATGAATTACAAATTATTTATGTAATTGATTTAAATGTTAGTTTTAGAAGTTTTGAAAATAAATTTTAATTTTATGGCAAATTAGTTGGATATATTTTTAATAGTTGGGCGCCACATGTAATTATTTTGTATGTGTATAAGTAAATCTATTTTTTTTACTCTATCCCTCTAATTAATCTGTATTTGGAATTGACTAATAACTCTAACACGTGAAGGTTGACAAGTGATTTTTACCCAAATAAATGGTCCTTCGACTTGTCAGTAAGGAACACCGAGAAACAAATGCAATTAAGAAATAATTTCCATTTTTTCCACCTTGTAATGTTGATGCGCTGTTCATGGTGTCCGAACATGTCTACCTTGCAGCGTCATTATTCTTGTTCAAGTTTATGTTGGTTTCTTACTCTTTTACAAGAAATGCAGGGCGTCACTGAGGTTACACTGAGAGAAATGTTAAGGGAAGTTGCAAATTTAAAGAATATGAGTGGAGGGAGGGGATATAGAGAGAGAGGGGAAAGTCGTGAATTTACTGCAATGAAATTTTGGCTCTGGTGTACACATTTTTTTTTTAAATAACCCCATATAAAAATTTGGGATTTATACAATTTAACGTTTATTTTTTAAGTGTGTTGCACACACAGAGCAGTCCTTTTTCCGATTTTCTTTCCAGCGTATAACTTACCTATCCATTAGATTCGCATTACCAGCATGCGATGAACGCCAATAGTTGCCAGTGTCCTGGTGTGCCGTCGTCGATGCTGTTTGATGGCTGTGCACCGATATACGTCGTTTATCATTGTTGGAATAACTGTTGCCGCCACCGATGGCCCCTAGACTGCTGCTGCCCCCACCACCACTGCCCGCTATTGTGGTGTTGGTCATCATCACTTTAAAGTTGCTCGGCTTGCTGCGTAAGGATGACGAAGATGAATGACGCAAGATACCACTGCGGAAGCTGGTGCGACAGGTATTGGTTGTCGCTGTGCTGTTGCCCGGCGTTGTGCTCCCAACACCACTGCCACAATTGCTGCCATTATTACCATTCGAGAAATTCGTTGATGAATTGCTGCGATGAGCGGTGGATTGCTTTTCATAGTCGTGGCTGAAGTTGCGATTCGAATCACCGCTGGCTGTGGCACTGCCGCCGAAACAATATTTGCTAAAACTAGAATTGTTGCTGAAACTACTGTGCATTTGGATTTGCTGCTGTGAATGTTGGGGTCGTATTGTAAAACGACCGCCCAAGCTGTAAGTGAGAACGTAGCGAAAGAGAGAGAGAGAGGGAGAGAAATTATAAAACAATCAATTTAATTTCATCAGAGATTAGTTTTTATTCAATAACAAAATGAAATTTCCAAATCAAATGAAAGCCACACTGATAGTTGTTGCAACATCCGGCATCTCTAATGTCCTGCTCATCATCAGCATCAGTTCATTTTATTTCATCTTCTTGTCTCTCATCCCATGGATATGTTCCTGACAACTTCATATTAATTGAATCAATGATTTATTCAGCAAATGATAAACCGACGAGGAGAATAGATTTGTGATTACTCTCATTAACTGCACTTCATTTGGGTCAAATAGTTTTCAATTGGAAATTAGATATTGAATTATTAATTTGAAATTATTGCTAGAGGAAATAATTGGGAAATTGCAGGAGAAAAAAGGAATATTTGAAGTATAAGTGCTAGCAATACTCATACGCTCCGAAGGCCATTGCTAGAGGCAATAATGGGAATAATAATTGGAGGAGAAAATAGGCTTTCGAGGAAAATCCAAAAAAACTGACCTTTGACTTCGAATATATTTTTTTTGCACATATGAGATCTATGGGGTCTTATCAAACTTTATTTACACAAAATATCCTAGACTTCCATAAAAGTTTAGCTCTGTGGGAATCATTGCTATTTAACCACAAGTGTGAAGTGTACTTTCACTGGAGCGTATGAGTATTGTTAGTACTTATACGACAAATATAGGTAATGACAATACTCATACGCTCCATATACGACAAATATAAGTAATAACAACACTCATATGCCCCGTATTGAAGTCTAGGATAGTTGATTTCTAGGAAAGTTTGAAAATACCCCATAGATTTCATGTGTTCAAAAAAGTTATTCGAAGTCAAAGGTAGGTTTTTTTGGATGTAAAAAGGGGGTTTAACAAATGGAGTATATAAAAAATGAGACATCGTGATTCTTAAATCGCATATCAATGCATGCTAAAATTTCTAAGAAGGTCCTTCAATAAATTATAAAATATTTTGAAAACTCACTGGACCAGAATCGTAGATTAAAAAAAAAAAATGTATCAAAAAAAACTTCGGGCCAAGAATTATATTTTTTTTGGAACATGTATCACATTTATATATTTTTGGAAAATATTCGTGGATTTAAAATAACTTGAAAACGGGGTTTTCTCAAAATATTTAACAAAAAACTCCCGGTTACACTAATCGCAGATTTTTAAGACCGTTCTTGCATCCTGTACAACATATTGTTATAATCTAGTAAAAACGAGTAAAAAGATTTACATTTTACGTTAAAAAAAATCTTAAAAATACCGAATACATTGGGATGACATTATGTTGAGGTCTATACATAGACTTGGACCTGCATAGGCAATTTTTGTTCTGACCATTATCAGAATTGTGAAAAATTCGGTGAATAATGTTTCTGAATATCGTCACAATACTGAATATAGGGAGGTACCGATATATGGGGGCTATACGAAGACAGACAGGCTGTCATAGCCAGACAGACAGACAGGATGTCATAGAAATTTGAAACAATTCTGTTGAATAATGTTGCTAAAATCATAAAAACCCAAGTAAAAATATATGGGGGCTATACGAAGACAGACAGGCTGTTATAGCCAGACTGACAGACAGGATGTCATAGAAATTTGAAACAATTCTGTTAAATAATGTTGCTAAAATCATAAAAACCCAAGTAAAAATATATGGGGGCTATACGAAGACAGACAGGCTGTTATAGCCAGACTGACAGACAGGATGTCATAGAAATTTGAAACAATTCTGTTAAATAATGTTGCTAAAATCATAAAAACCCGAGTAAAGGGAGGTACCGTTATATGGGGGCCATACGAAGACCTAGGCCTGCATAGGCAATTTTCTGTCACATGCTGTAGTACCTATTAGGAACCTGTATATCCAATTTTTGTCATAGGCCATTACAATATTCAAATACGAAATTTAAAACAATTCCGGTAAATAATGTCGATAAAGTCATCAAAATACCGAATATAGGGAAAACAATTTCAATACCAAAAGTCCTGCAGAGAAAACATACATTTGAGTAAAATTGTATCAACCTTCTTTAATTCGTTCGGAAACTAGTGTGATTTACACAGACGGGCGGACATCGTTAAATCTGTCGATTTTTTTCTTCAAGGTTGTCTAGAATTTTATGCTGATCAAGAATATATATATGCTTTGTGGGGTCTAAAATGTGTCGAGGTGTTACAAACGGAATGACAAACTTAATATACCCTCCATACTATGGATGGTGGAGGGCATAAAAAGGTCCATGGATTATAATTTGTATTACAAAATATTCGAATTATTTCCATTCTACTGACCGTCTCCAGCCGAAAATCTGTATGATCTGATTCACCTATTGCTGTGACAATCAAAATTAAAATTATCTTAAAATTATAGTTGCGAAAACAAACACCATTTGCGAAAAACCCAAAATAAAATATCAAGGATTTGTCAGACTTACTTTCTTGCTTTAGTTTCCTTCAAGGTTGGCTCATGTCAATTGTGACACAATGAAACCAACAATTCCTACCATTTGTTCTTGACAATAAGGATAGTAAAAAAAAATACTCTTTACTCACACAGATACACTCACACACACACTGGCAAACACTTACTTTCCATTACCTTCCATCGAACAACTGGCCATAACACAATACACAAACAAAGAACACCGAAAAAAAAACTTACCGACGAAATAATTCGCTTTCCGGATGTTCGGCAGCAAATCGAGCCTTCTTTCGCAACAGGGGAATGGTCAGGGCGTACGTGATTACCATCATGACCATCGGTATGTAGAATGCCACCAGGGAGCCGAATACGAAGAATGCTCGATTGTTTATAACGCAGATATTCGGCTGTGGCATGATATTCTTTTCGTTGACTAGACCTATTGGCAAAAGAAGGGAAAACAAAAACGAACAGGAAGAGAGAGAGAGAAGAGAAGAAAAGAAAAGATTGCAACGTTAATTTATGGCAAGGCAAGCCATTCAATGTAAATTATTGGAGACAGCAGTGGCGGTGGCGGTGGCAGTGGTTGGATGCCAGGGAAGGGAATATCTTGCCGTGGTTTTATCAACATTCATTGTGGCCGGCACGGCATCCGTGAAGTGGATCAGATCAATGCCACAAAATAACTATTGTTCATTGTTGTAGTTGTTGTAGTTTTTTTCCTTTTGCACTCCATTGTTTGGTTTTACAATGGAGACATGAATATTTGCTCTATACTGGGTTGTTTCCTTTTTTTAGGTTCAGAGAACAAATAAAGCAATTACATGATGACGATTTTTGTTTTTCTTCTTTTTTTTAATAGTTTTCTTGGCGATAATTGGAAATTGTAATAAATAGTTCAAAATAAAATAAAGTGAAATAGTTGAAATAAAATAAACATTGTTAAACTCGCTCATAGATAACTGCTTTGCTCAGAAAGCATTCCGGTGAATAATGTCGCTAAAATCATCAAAATACCGAAGATATGGAGGTACGGTAATATGGGGCCTATACAAAGAACTGGATCTGCGTATGCAATTTTATTTCATAGGCTGTAGTACCCATTACAAATTTCGAATACGAAATTTAAAACAGATGCGGTGAATAATGTCGCTAAAATCATCAAAAAAAACCGAATATAGGGAGGTACCGATATTCAGGGGAAGACCTGGACTCTTCTTTCACTTTTTCACTCCACCCCAATATACACATTGCGCTTGTACTTTAAACTCCGCAAACTTACCCAACACTGTTATGGAACTGGAAACAAGCATGGCCATTAGCCAAACAATGGCAATTTTCATGCCGGCCAATCGCTTCGTTGAACGATGCCGCGAACCCAATGGATTCCGAATGCCCAGGTAACGGCCCAGAGAAATGAAGCACATGTGCAAGATGCTGGACGAACAGGCCATTACGTCGCATGTAACGTAAATGTTGCACCACGTAAAGCCCAATGGCCAATAGCCTGCAAAAAGAAAGAAAAAAGAGAGACGATATTGAATGAATGCATTGCTGGTCTAAAAAAAGAAAAGAATTGCATTTTTTTAAGACAAAAGAGAAATATTAAAAAAATTAAAATAAAGCCCTTTAAGAATAAAGAGAATAGCTCAATTAGGCTGCCCTTAATTAGTAACCTTTCAATGGCAATTTTTGTTTTTTTGTAACAATTTTCAATCCAATTTTTGTTTCCTTTGGAATGAGAGGTTTCTTTATTCAAAGTCTATGCCAAAGTCTGGTTTTGTTTTCTTGTCGGTCTCTATTTAAATACGTGCCCCAAAGCAGTTTGTAGTTTTGCCATTTTTCTGTGTGAGAATTATGCCTAATTGCCACAAGAGTATCCGGTAATTGTCTTTGAAGGACAAAGTATCTAATGAATTAATGTGTGAATGTCATGCAATTAATTGTTCTTACCCAGAGATAAAACAACAACAAGTTTCAAGAAGGAGCTTGCCCAACTTCCTTCAATTTTTACACATCCCCATATTTTTTCTATGTTACAGAATGTGTAACAATGAAGAAATATTTACCAAAATCATGTCTGGTGCAAAGATCGGATATGTACAGGGTGAGATAAAAAAAGTGCAACAAAGTCAAACGCCATAAGTTTTGGCATTTTTTTAATTTATTGAATACAAGTCAAAAATTTCCGAAATAGCATAAAATTTTAGAATAAGTTTAGATTTGTTCGAATTGGTCACCTTTGGCACGAATTATAGCCTTCAAACGGCCAATGAAACACGCTGCCCGAATTTTGCTCTGCGATATTTTGGTCCATTGCCACGGTCGATTAATACGAGTGGAGAGCGACCATCGGCTGTTATGGCGGCCCACACCATCACCATGGCCGGTGCCTGAGTTCTGGTGGCCAACCGAAGGTGCACATTTGTCGGCTGACCTCTTTGGCAATTGAACACGATCATTTTGTTTGTTTACAAACTGCCGGACAACGAATGTTTTCTCATCGGAGAAAACCAAATTCGGCAGTTCACCATTTTCGGCCAAGCGAAGCAACTCTCTAATTCTTTTGAGTCTATTTTTTTTTCTGTTGCGGCGTAAGTTCTTGCACTTTTTGGAATCTCAATGGCTTTATCCCGAGCTCATTTTTCAATACTTGCCGAATAGAATATTGCGATATGTTCAGCTCACGCGCCAGTTTCGGCCACTACGACGTGAATATATTAAAATTTCAGTATTTAAGATCTATTCTTTTACCAAATACCAAATTTCGTACCATTTAGTATTTTTCGTACAAATATAGGACGTATTTCCAAACTACCGTCAAAGCTCAAACGCAGATACCATGAGTAATAAATATCAAATTTCGGTATTTTACCTCTGCCCCTTCACCCAATACCAAATTTAGTAGCATTCAGTACTTTTAGTTAAATTATAGTACGCATTTCCGAAACCAACTCCATATGTCCAGGCGATACATGAACAGCGTCTGTCAAAGCAAATTTCAGATTTCAAGCAAATAATAAATTGTATCAAATATGGTACTATTTTGTACTTTTCGTGCATTTGTAGTATCCATTTGCAAAACCAATTCTTTATCACAAACCAACCACCAACAGGGACCCCAATACAAAATTTCAAAATTCCAGCTTCATTCTAAATCAAAATGTTTCAGATTTAGTACCATTTAGAATAATTCGCACCCTTGGTACACTTTTCTAAGGCCATCTTCTTGATATACGAAACTACTTTTCAACCTTGATTCTCATACCAAATTTAGTTTTAGCTCTATGTGTTACCATTTACAAAATGGTACCATTTTAGAAGTTTAGTATAATCTTAGAACTTTTCGTTGTCTTAAAGTTTGAATTTCCAAAAACCCCTCGGTAAATCTATATTGCACTCCATCAGTGACTCTCATTTCAAAAATTTAAAATTCTTGGTAATTCCGTTTGTCTAATACAGATTATTCGTTCCCTTTTAGTACGAATTTTCCAAAAAAAAAAAAACGGCCTTATCACACGCTTCCTCACCAAGACTTGCTCTCCAGCAGCCGTTTTGTCTGGTCGTTGATTTTAGATTAGCCACTCAGTCAGTCAGTTATTTCACTGCTCTTTCTTATATATATAGATAATCTGATTATATTTGGAGTAATGTAATTATCCAAAAAATAAACTAAAAAAACATAGCTTAATTTTTAAAAATTTCTCTGAAATACTTGATATGTTTTAAAATAATTTCTCAGCCAAACATTTTAATTGGCAATGCATGGAACATCCTCTGGTTTCCGTATAATTTTTGATATTCCACTTCTGTAATCGATACGATATCCCTTTCAATGATTCGAATTTATAATCCTTTATCCCGAAACATTTCAATTGAACTGAATTTGCTATGCAGCTGTTTTGGTGTCATTTCCTAGAATTGCTCAGAATCCAGTGAACGGTAAGCGCTTTTATACGAGTTTTAATCAACACTTTCGGTGTGCTTGTGTTCTTTTTTCCGATATGTTATTCGCATTCAATAGATATTTTTTTGTGAACCGAAACAGAAAACAAAAGATTCAATTTATTTAAATTGGCTTTTGGCCAAACAAAAAAAGAGAAAAAATGGAAGCGGCAACAAGAAATTTGGAAAAGTAAAATTCCCCCACATCTTGTAATGCCGCTATTTCAATTTATTGCAGACAGACTTCAGGATCCACGCCACAGCCACCCTTTTTTTGCCTTTGTTCTTAGGAAAACATCAGCCCTTGTGTAATAACATTTAGTCTACACACAGGATTCCATATAAACATGTCCACACACACATATGTAGTGGAAATATGGAAGTATATTTCAATTTGAGCCCAGGCCCATAAATTCCACTGCAGATACTGGGCGAATGATTGGAGCAGCTGTTCGCCGGAGATTTGGTTTTAAGTAAACTTCGAATTTATCTTCGAGGGAAAAAAAGAATATTAGATGTTTGAATATTTTTGCAATGTAAACAATAAATCTCTAATAGAAGTACAGACATATGTATGTACACACAGACGCACACACACATTTCGGCTGGATTGGCTGGAGTTCTGGATTATTTATGATTTACAATATTAAATGTGTGGTTAAGTGCGAGGGATTTAGAGATTAAAGGAAATTTCTTTCTTAAAAATATTCCATGCAATCACCCATATATTCACATGTGAACATCTCAAAGGGACTCCAGAAAAGATATTGAATTGAATATTCAAATGTTGTTTTTTTTGTTCTTAAACATTATGACAAATTTAATATTGACTGCATCCTGCAGTGCTCTGTCGTTGGTAAACAAATTGACATTTCTTTTGAATATTTCTTCGATTCAATTTGGTTTATTCAGTTTTGCTCAATGCTATCTGAAACTAGACAAACAGACACACAGGCATACACACACACACACACTCTCATCCATCCATGCAAATCACAGAATACGAACCGAGACTTGGCAATGGAATGAGAGTAGTAAGTAAATGGTGATGCCCCAGTGGCAGCAACAATCGGCAACATATGGGAATCTAGTTGCAACATTAGTTCGGTATTATTATTATTGTGGACCCATCCAGTCATCCAGATGCTTGTTCGTGTGTGTGTGCGAATTGAATAGTTGAATTTGGCATAGTTCTCCTTTTTTATGATTGGAATTTGCCATTGAATTGAATTGATTTGCTTTTCAAACTGCCATTCGGACAATAAGCAGAGCAGAAAAACTACTTCAGAGCAACAATTTTGGGTTCACTTTTGAAGAAATGCTGCTATTTTTGTAAGCTCTCCTCAAATGTGACAGACCAGAAGAGGGAATAGAATTTGGAGCATAATCATGAGACCATTTGGGTTAAATAACCCTGTCTTTATTTCAACCTCCCACCATAAGATGAAGGATGTTGCTTGTTATGTTATTCAATTTGAAAATTCCAAAAATATTTTGTGCTATAATTTCTGATCAGGATAGATTTCTTGAAATTTTGCATAAACTTTTGGAAGACGCCAAATAAATCCGATTCGATTTAGTTTAATATGGGGCTACTGTAAAAAAATATAAAGGCTATATGAAAACTATACGAAAAACAACCGATGGTCACTCTCCGCTCGTATTAATTGACCGTGGCATCAGAATAAATGCCGAATATTATCGCGAAAATATTCTGGAGGGTGTATTAAAGCCTTGGGCACGCCTACATTTTGGCCGCAGACCTTGGACATTCCAACAGGTCTCAGCATCATCGCATTCAGCACGCGCCACCCAAGAATAGTTACGAATGAGGTTCCTCGCTTCATTTCCAGCGCGCAATGGCTACTAATATCTATAGATACCAATCCGTTGGACTATTGTGTCTGGAGTATTTTGGAAAGCAAGGTTGGCATTAAAAAATACAAAAATGTCGATCACCTCAAGCAAGCGCTTCGCCGGGAATGGACCAAAACACCGCAGAGCAACATTTGGGCATCGTGTGACGGTTTCATTTGCCCTTAGAAGGCCATAATTCGTACTAAAGGTGACCAATTCAAACAAATCTAAACTTATTCTAAAATTTGATGCTATTTCCGAAATTTTTTATTTCAAGGAGTTACAAACGGAATAACAAATGAAATTTAACTTTCATATTCCATAAAAATGGGATAAACGGGTCCCGCCTTTGCATCCTGGAACAAAGCACTATTATGCCTCAATATTTGTTTTTTTTTCGTTTTGTTAGAAACTCAAAATTTTAACTTTCGCTGATCTGAGGAAATCTAATTTTTGGGTCTCAAGTTACTTGAACACCTGACGCCTTATAATGAAGACAGTGTTGTACAACAGCAAAGTTGTAAAAAGTTTGGTCTGGGTGAACTTAAGGTGCGATACATAAAATGATTTTCTTTCTGGCATTAGTTATCGATTGACTGCTTTGTAAAAGAAGAAATGATTTTAGGTGGACATAGTTTCTACAATTTCGGTCCAGTATTTAAACTTAGTTGACATAAAGTTCTCTGACTCTTTAACAAAAAGAGCCAGCCCATGACTTATGTCAAAAAGAAAACCCCCTCATGCATTCTCACCTTAAGCCATCGACTGGCTTAAAATTTTTTCAAAATTAAACAAAACTTGATATTTTAAGTCCGAAGTATTGGAATATCTAGTCAGAAACTATACTATTTTGAGACCTTATATTTATATTTTATATGACAGGCTTGTATAAAAGTAGCGTTGTAAAAAGTTTGACCTTGTAGCACAAAGATATGAGAACTTCAGGTATCGGCAAACTTTATTGGAAGGTACATTTAATCTTCAAAAATCTAAGATGAAGTCGCATAATTTTTGCCTTCTCGTTTTGCTTCTAATTAGAGTAATATTTGAATGTGGAAAAAATGTTCCATATTCAAATTTCATTGGTGAAACGTATAATATTTTCCAAATTGAAATCGGAAATTGGCAACAAAGGCCCTTGTTGGTAAAACAAATATTCAAGGCAGTGTCAGTGAAGATAGAAATCACGCACACTCTTGCTCCATAGCATCATTTCCCTGGCTCATAATGTCCCCACAGAGTTGCAATTATTTGCCAGCTTTTCGAAAGGAAAAACTTTCATCATTACACCAATACATTGAAGGGAACCCAAAAAAGAAATCCCATGTTTTACCATCAATAGTTGTGATTAGGGAAGCCATCAAAGGATATTATCATTTGGCTATTATCACATATTTAATCAAATCCTGGACTTATGTTATCAATCAGAGAAACCACTGCACACACACACACACAAATAGAGAAATGCCACACACGTACTCAATCTAGTTTTCGATTTCTTTGGATTTAGAAGTTTGTGTGTTGTGCGGTTCGATATGAGATTTCCTGATAAAATTTCTGTCCAAGTTTTATCCTTTTGCAAACAGACTCACACACATCGCCACATCACACACACTTCCTCAACATCTATGGCTGGATAATAGAATACTGTGAAACCTTAATACCTTCGGATGATACTTCCAGCAGGAGTTACTTTGCCATACTACCAACCATTCGGATAGAAATGGAAAAGTTTGTCCGCAAACAGCAATGATGAGATGGTCGTCCAACATTAGAATTTTGGCGTGTATAAAATTAATAAATATTTATGGTTGTCTATCTGTGGCCGGGTAATGCTGGGCATGATAGGGAAGACATATCAACATATTTATACTTTATAGGGGTTGCATGGATAAACCTATCTGTTATTGAAATTAATGTTTATGATCACACATCTAAATCCATTTCAGGGCCAAGTCATTCAGTGTTTTTTATGGATGGTAAGAATTGGTATTACTCTCGAAGGGAATTTCCAACTAGATTTTACACATCTCCGACTAGATTTTACATATCGTAATACACCTACCATACGATTTTCGAAAAAAATTACAGTTGAATAACAATTGTTCTTTCTTCTATTTTCATTTTGGTCTAACTGAGTAAAATTTTGATTATGGACTGGTCCAATATAAATATTAATATCCTACATTCCCTAGAAAACAAAGGCAGTTGAGATCTATTTCGAAATTTTTATTAGAGATCCTCAGTGACTCGCCAATCTTTCAGAAACTCTCAAAATAGGTCCACAATTTTTTAAAAATTCTGCCCTTCAGTTGTATCTATTCCACAAAAACTTATGATATATTCCTCTTTTACTTAAACGATTAGAGGCCAAGAATAAAGTAGAGTTTTATCATTTGCTACAGCTCATATGTAACGTTACTTCACGATTTTAAGTATGTCGAAGGTTTCAGATCCATTTGAGAATTAAGGATTAAGCACTGCCTATAGAAAACTTCCAATGAAAGTCCACTATTTTACATTACCTTCTAATTATTGATATTCGGAATTTTGTCGACATTTTCATTTCAGAAGCTTTTTTCAAACGAGACTTGAGGATAAACGGATTTTGGTTTCTCTGTGCATAAAACATTGAAAAGGCGAATTTTCGCCTTCGTTTTGATAAAGGACCCATCAGTAGATCTGGTCAAAATTTATATAATCACAAGACCCATAGAATGGCTTACAGATTTTCTTCAAACTTGTCACATTTAAATATTTCTTTGGACTGGATATTTGTGGCTACTTATTTTGCCAGCTCCTCCAGCTCAACATAAGAAAATTATAGGCGAAGTGATTTCTCGATATTTTTCAAACCTTTCCAAGCCTTATATTACTATGACACATAAGTCTGTGAGAAAATAAATCACACTGGAACGATTTTCTTCGAACCTTTCCCACATCAACCCACTAGTTTTGCCACCTGCCCCACAAACGGCCAACATTTTAAAAACCATAAGTTATACAAATATCTTCTACTAATTCCAAACATCATATATTGTTATAGTTATGTCAGATTAAGGTTAGGAATGTGCACAAAAAATATCGATCCGCTGCTTCTGGTATGCATTTAACAATGGATTATAGTAAGTGAAATAAGTCCATAATTGTCTTAAAACTTCGTTCTTCGTTCCAAATACCTTTAACAATATTAGATCAATTGCGAATATGGAATATATGGATCCACTTTCCTGCTATTTCCTTCACACATGATCCAAAGCCAAATTGAAACTTCCAGGGAGCTTCTTAAAATTTATAAATCTTAAAATTTCTACCGGCCTACATTTCAGATAAAATTTGGTCCAGTTGAACCTAATACAAACCACATTTAAATATTTCAAGATTATGAGCTTAGATTTTAAATATAATTTTTATATCCGCCTTTAAGTTTACATAAATATTAAACAGAATTCAAAATGGTGCCATGAGTTTTTTGGAGATCCGGGGCATTTTTTTTGTAATGTAAAGAATATTCCAGTTAGAACAATTTAGTAAAATACCTTTCCTTTCTCCATTTTCCACAAACAATGGGCATTTGTTATCTACACCTCAAATTTACATAATTTCTCTTTTTTCCTGAGACACCTGGAGTTTAATTAATGACAGGTGTCGGCGGAACAATAGACTCCAACACCTCAAAAGGAAATTCCCATCATCCGCATGGAGACTACAGACATCCGTACATATTTTGCCATTAGTGGAACAAGGCTTGCATGGTGTCTCGGTGTGTGTGTGTGAGTGGATTATTGGCTGACATAACATGGAAAAATACTTTCATTATTCTTCTGGCCGGCATCATATTTCAAATCCGAGCGAGCTGTCTTTCTACAAATTAATTTGCCAACATCCTCTTTTCATTTGGAAAATCGCTGTGCACTCAAACGGGGCCATGAGTGCGAGAGGAAAATAAATATTTTGATTTTCCTTTTTTTGTTGCTGCTGCTGTGGCAGAGATCTCCAACACACAGCCATAGGTGTTAAGGTCAATGGTGAGTTGTGGAATTGAGGACAAGCCATTTATATCCGTTTGTAATTTTTGGCACTTTCCAAAAGAGAGTGTGAGTGTGAAGGTATGGGTGTGTCTGAGAATCTAAAATCCTATTACAGAGACATGTGTACGTGTACGTGTATGTGTGTGTGTGTGTGTGTGGGTGAGTGTTATATGACATTTTGTGTAAAAGTAAGCCACCATAATCATTTATTTCTTGGCAGAAAGATTTTGAAAATTCTTGTTTTACCCCGCCCCTCCCAAGGATTTCCAACTAATGACTGCTGCCAGCGAGGCCGACAGAGTTGTGAAAAGATTACCTTTCTGGCGACAATGTTGGATTGTTTCTCCTTTCTTTCTTTTGTTGGCTGGATGACCCATTTAGAAGACATTAACCAAACCTTTCTTTCCTTCCTTCGATGGTCATTGACAGGGTATTTCCTCTAAATGGAATCGCAACATTGCCATAAACATCCCCATCGGCAGGGCTTTTGTTCTTTTCGGTAGATTTAGAAGAAAAGACCTAATGGAGTGCCTAAATACTGTTTTTCTTTTTCAAAGAAAAGGAAAATAAAGGCATTCAAGTCTTCCCCAACTCCATGTGGACTCCCACGATTGTCATGGAGGATGTCGTCGTAGAGCCTATAAAAACAATGAATTCTTTTTTTTTTTTGCTAAATCAATAACAAATCCATTAATTTGTTTAGAATATCCTATTTGTAGCTGTGGGAGAGACAAAGGAATTTTATTTCGTTTGGTTGTGTGTTCATACTCGTACATATGCTATTGTTTATTCCTTTTAAAAAATCCAGTTTAATGGCCATGGAATGTCTTCTGTCTTTTTTTGTGACCTTTTCTTGCTTTTCGTACTGTCGGCCTTCCTCGGTTTGGCTTACCAAATGTTCCAATTCGATTTAAATTATTTCACATTACGCCTGTGGATTTGCATTAACCGAATGCCAAGGCATGTGGAGAAGGGTTTTGATCGGCAGCAATGACTATTTTGGTGTCCTACACCAGTACAATTATTAAATGAAAAAATATATAAAAAAATCGAAAGGGAAGTATCTTCCTTCATCGCTGGCCTTAATGCTACCAGTGCCGTGCTTAAAAATGCTTGCTGAAACCATATTGTAGGTTTTAACATGAAAAGAAGAAAGCTGGGTCTCTGTCGACGCATATCTGTCGACATTTCGACTAGAGTTGTGGTAATCTAGTTCGATCGATCAAACTTGTTCCCTATCTAGATCCATGGACTCCGGTCTTTTATATGAAAACCCTGCGTATGAGTGATATGAAATAAACATCATTTATGAAATCACTCATACGTCATAGTGCACTGAACTATGAACTAATTTCGACTGATACTTTCTAAATTGCTTGTGCTCCATAGCTGTAAGAATTTAAACAAATAAACCCAAAAATAAAAATTTCAAAAGGATAGGGTAGCATCTTTGGAGTAATAATTTTAGTTGTTTAAGTATTTCCTGCCTTCAAAATATTTTACAACCAAACACAGCTGTAGGGCGCAAAAAGTTCTTCCTTTAATGTTTGCCAACACCAATAACAATGCGAAATAAAAAAACAACAACAACAAAACCAATACTGTCTGTGCCAATATCAACAAAATGTTGAAAAACACTTTTGTTTTAAAAAGTTTGTTCTTCTACGCTTTCTGTGTAACTTTGCGGAAGGGTTAATCCGATGGAGGCGTCCAAACGAAGACAAGTGTTAAGGATGCAAAGTTTTCACTTTTGTTTTTTTTTTTGATGGAGGGAGGGATTGAGGGGAGGTTTTGGATTGAAATGGCTTCTGGTTGCTGCAGAGTCCAGTGAAAAGGCGTTAAATTTATTTGGCACTCTAATGAATACTTAAACTGGCAGTAAAATCGAATGAAATGGAATGGCATGGTATGACATGGCGTGTTTGTCCCCATTCGGGTCCCCCGAAATGTGGGTGCCATTGAATCGAATGTGGCTATAAATATTCAAACAGGAAATCAAATTAGAAAGCAGAGAGAAACAATTAGGAAGGCATTAGACGGACATTACAGTTTGTTAGGCGTTTTATTGGCACTCGAACATTCCGACACGTAAGATAAATGGCTTGGTGTCTTTACATTCGTAATGCTGGTGCAGAGTCGTAAAAATTGTGTAATTATGAGAATTTGTAAGTGGCGGGAGTGTGAACGCACATTTTTGTAGTCGAAACACATATATGAGACTGCAAAGTAGATTCTAGGAATTTTTAGAGGAACCCATGAATATTAGGATAGAATTAGAAATAAGAGTTGGGTTTGGGTAGCGAAATTTACCAACTTGGAAGTTGTGCGGTATTGGTGTTTGAACCGTAGATTCTGGACGTGATTTTTGAAACGTGTGAGGAATCCAGGTTTGTTTGACCTTACTCGCGAGTATTTTCCCTCGTTTGAGAGCTTGAAGAGTACGAGTTTTACAAGGCGTTAACTCTCCACACTTTTATTCAATGCGGGAGCACTCGCGGGTATTCCTGCTTAAAATAGCGGAATGGGAGTCAATTTGTTTGAAATAATGTAAGGGATTACACTAAGAGTGAAATCGAGTGATATTTAACTTTTACTGATTTGTGTGTGGGTGCGTGTAGTAGTAGTAAACAGTTTTTGATGTTGCTTTGGACTGGTGGAGATCGTATACAAAAGCCAAGAAGATTAACAGCAAAGTTAGATTATCTGTACAACAAAAGCAACCAAGTAGTCATATGATTTGCTGGTAGAGATTGGCGGTAAATATCTCTAAGTTATGTGTTTTTGTTTCGTTTGCAGATGTCTTATGACAAAAATCAGGAGAAAACTCGAGGAGAGAAAAATCTACTCCATTTGGAGCAGATTCTACTCTCACTCGAATACTGTCTGTGCCAACATCAACGTGCTCTAATTCGAGTGTTATATAAAAATATAGAGTAAACTCAGTTTATCTTTACTACTCGCAGATGAGAGCTTCACTCTCTACTCGAATTCGAATGGGAGTACTTCTGCGAGAAGGAATAAGAAATCGAGTTACTCTATTTTTCTCAGCTACTCTATATTTCTTTTCGAAGCTGTGGACATCTGTGATGTGTCGACACTTCCCATCTTCCAAAATAGTTGTTGTTGTTGTTGTAGCCGTTCAAACTTTCGTGTTCTTTCAGTATAATCTGGTTCTGCTTGTTACTCAAAGTTCAAAAAGAGACATCCTCAATTTATCGGAACTTTTCTCCATTTTTTCATAAAATACGGTGCCTAATACGACTTGCTAGTTAATGAGTGTATACCTTTAAAAATTAAATGGTGGCAAGTTACGCCACTCCTGGTCCTTGACCGATGAACTCTTGCTGTATCGAGCTATTCTGGTGGAGGGGCCATTCCTTTGACAAACGTGGAGCTATCGAATTACCCCTCCGGTCATTAGCTTACTACAATTTTAATGAGCGTTGAAGTCCCAGCAGGCTATAGCTATTAAATTTGTTCCACTATTCAATGGTAGAATGTGGCCGCTACCCCCACGATGGGCTACTATATATCATCAGGTTTAGCCGATATAGATCTGCACAGAATGAAATGATAGGATATGATTGATATTCCTTCACATATAGGTCGAACATTTCTAGATTCAGATGTTACCAAAGTTCATTTCTTGGATCTCCGTGCATAGAAGCAGGTGGATCCTATCGCTCTACTTCTGAAGTGGTTTTAGTTTTGGAATGCACAAATTCCCTTCATTTCTTACATCTCTTCCAACCCTATCTTCGGAATAAGAAAACTACAAACATTTAAAACAAATCGCCGTCCTAAGTTACCAGACCTTGATCGGAACACTGTTTTTGGTATACACGTTGGTATATAGAACCAGTTACCTATTTGAATATTAAAACTCCTTAACATGGAAAAATGTCTGGGCATATCCTTGAGAATTTTGATATATTAAATCGAAAGTTTGAAGGTCTTGGAACTCGGGTTTAAGGTTTAGGATAATGGGTCATTGGTGCAGGGCTAGGAGTAAATTGAGATCGGATTAAAGAACGTCATTTCCGGATTTATTTTACCCCACACGAAAGGTGATCATAATGGATAAAATTAAATTGACAGAACTTAGGTTATTAACTCTGAACTAAAACCTCATTGACCATTGAGAGACTCATTGACCTCAGAATAAAGGGTCGTTGACAACGGTTTCAGCTCGGATTAACAGTCCTCAGACCTATCAATATAAAGTGATTCTGAAAAAATAAAAACATTGCATTGAACTTACCTAAAAATGCTGGAATGGCGCCCAATGGCATTACAAAGAGGCTAACCAACAGATCAGCTATTGCCAATGAGAACAGAAAATAATTGGTGACATTCTGCAGACGGCGATCCAAGGCCACGGCTAGACACACCAAGATGTTGCCCAGACCACCGGCGAATATAAAAAAGAGGACAAAAAGAAATCCAAAATCGAAACCTTTAACCGGTGGTGTTGTTGGACCAATGAGATCGCCATGCCAATCCGAACCGTTGATGGTATCGGGAAATGTTGTCAGAGATGAATTCGCAGCGAGTGTGGAATTGAGTAACGATAAACTCCATGGCCATAAATCATCATTCCATGTTGTGGTGGTGGTGTTCATTATTGCTGTTGTTGTTGCTCCTGCTGCCGTGCCATGGGCCCAAGAAGTTGTGTTGAGAAATGCTTGAGTGGAGGGTGCACTCCACGCTGCTGGCATGCTGTCATGTAAAGATTCCAAGGATGCTTTAGCCATTTCGGGTAAATTTTGAAACACAAAACATCGAACATTATTGCTTAGTGTTGCGGCAGCCGAGGAGGAGTTGGCGGCGGATGCGGAGAACAGAGGCGTCTTGTCGCAGAGCATTGTGCGCTGAGGGCAGAGGCGGGTAGAGTCACTGAGCATCACTGTATCACTGTAATTGTCATTAATACTTGTTGGTGTTGTTGTAATACTTGTTGTCATAGTTTCATCTATGCTCATCATATGGAGCGGATGCTGATGAAGATGATGATGATCATGTCCTTGTGGATGTGGATACTTAAAGGACAATTGGAATTCTTGAAGTGGTTGTTGCAAATCATCGACAATTACTTTCAAACGTTCCACACATTTTTGCACGAACTCCGCAGATGAGGAGGAAGTGGTGGGGTATGATGATGATGACTGCGGCGATGGCGATGAGGACGAGGACGAGGACAGGCGCTGAATTGAGGCAGGGTCTGAGAAGAGGGGAGGCAACTGATTTGATTCCTGTGGCATTTGAGTCTGGTGTTTGTTGGATAACACCGGAATTGTATTAAGGCAGCTGTAATGTGTTGTTGTTGTTGGTGGTGGCGGTGTTGTTGGCGATGTTGTCGTTGCCGAGGATTGTGGTGCTGCAGTCGATGAGGTTTCGAGTATACAATGGAATGTGTGAAACAATTTGGATTCGGAACCATTATCCTCCGACATGGTATCATTCCATGTGGAGGTGATGTTGTGGTTGAGGGGTGTCGTAGTTTCAGATAGTTGGGTTTGAGCTGCCTCACACCACATATGAGGTGTGTCGCTCTCATTTTGGCCCTCCTCGGTGGCACCTGGCCTGAATCGTCGCCAACAAAATGTATCAAACATTCTTTCATTGCTCTTGCCGTTAGTGCTGGCGTTGTATTCGTTTTGTGTTGTTGTCGTCGAGAACATTGTTGTTGTTGCTGCCGTTGTCGTTGTTCTCGTATTAGTCGCTGTAACTCTGTCACTGACATTTGTTGCGGTTGGTCGAAGACCAAGTCTTTGTTGCAAATCCATTTCATTCTAAAGCTGTTTGACAAGCTCCGAATTAGTCTTTTGTTGCCTTCAAGAACAGGGGCCTACTCGCTCTCCCTCTCTCTCTGGGTTTTCAATGATTTTCTGCAATGGAAAAAAGAAAAAGCAACAAATTTAGAAAAATCCTCTTGGAAATACAATTAAAATGTTTAACAGATTTATTGCTTTTCGATGACATCTAAACAAGGAGCAGCCGTTGATCGGCCCCGGCATCGGCCCCACCAGACATAAACATAATTAATTTGTGGTCATAAATCATGGAGCAGTTGAGCGAGCGCTCGTTCTTTCGTTGGCAACACTGTTTTGTGATTTATGTTAATTCGTTGTGAGTAACGCTCTGGCGCTGCCTCACTGGGCCCCGAAAATTGTTTCCACATACTTGGGACAATAGCAATGAAATTTCAATCAGATTAAATTAATTATGTTCCATGGCTGCAACTGGAAAGTTGGGATGGAGGGTGGTCAGGAGTGGCGGTAGATCGAATGAATGGCATTGTGAGTAATATTTGGTTATACTTTTTGACACTCTTGAATTAATCATTCTCACTTTTATTTGCCACTACTCAAATGCTATTGTAATTTATCATTTTTCGTGGCGAAACTTTGGGAGGATGTTGGCTACGAGTTCTGGTGGGCTTTTAGTGAGGTGCCATTAGGAGAAGATTATGGGGAGTTGGATTTATTAATGATATTCACCGTTTGAGAAAGTTCGTTTAAATAATGAAGATAATCATGCACATGGAACTCTTTGTAGAGAGTTTATGGTATCCTGGATATTGACAGGGGTGAAAGAGTTAATATAGGTGAACTTTGAATAGAAATACAAATCTTACAGTGCCAAGATTCGAATTAGAAAGCTCTGCTATATTGGGGCTATACAAAAACTTGATATGTGTCGACAGGAGGGTTTACTTCGTCATTATAATCAACAATATCAAACCTCTGTCTTAACATGGACCAATACATATCACCATCCTACCTGTTGGAAAATGCTGTTTTCTAGTAGTTTCTCTAATGGCAACGCCAGTAATGGAGCGACATGTTAAATTCGCTCTGAGAGAAGTACTTTGAAATTGAAGTTCAGGAGAGAAAACTGAACCAAATTCCAAAGCTTTATTATATTGAGCAACAGTGACCTCAGTATTTCTACCAACATAAGATCTAGTATAAAGATGGTAGAGACCGGAACATTTCTTCTTGTACCTCCCCCACAAAGGGTCAAAGTTTTGAATAAACAGCACATTTTTACATAGTACAAACCTAGTCCAAACCTGGCTTTTCACAATATTTATATCGTAGTTAGTTTTGTCCGATACGAAATGAACAATATTGGCCCATTCCGTCGGAACCTACACCATAGAAGGTCAACAATTTGAATAATCATCACATAAGTCAAAATCCGACTGATAACATTTATCTTGTTTTTGTACACATTTTACTTTTTATTTTGGCTAGGGGGCCGACCTTCTGGTAAAAACATTAAAAAGTTCAAATTCGCGCAAGAAGAAAACCAAAATTAACCAAATTTAAGCCTTGGATCTGAATTCGTTTTAAAAATGGCAAGTTCGATAATTAAAAATTCAACCTCATAGTAAAGGGTACCACGTTAGAGAAGAGCAACCCAGGTAATTGCATGCCTACTTCGACGAAGTTATTAAAACTTGATCGGATGATAGTTTTTTTGAGCTTTTTTTTAATTACCAAATGCCTTCGATAGATAAAGTGCCCCCAATTTACACTTACTGTTCTGGATTAGACCCCAACTAGTGTATGTGGAAATGGCGCCCAACGTTCTTCCGATATTTATTGCGGGTAATTAGTTGCTGATTAGCTATCTTTGATAATGGAGAGAAGTAATGATTCAAAAGTCTTCGCCATTGGCAGATATCTTCAGCTGGCTTATGTAGCGAAGATATACTGTCCATCTTCCAGGTTTCGGAAACATTTGAAATAAATAGATTTCTGAAAGAATAGGAAAAGTTAGGGAAAGATTGAGGAACTTCTGGATCAATTCTACTCCTTCCTCATCCAGTGGTTTAACATCCACATTCTAAAAATATTTTATTACAACTTCACTTTATCTTGGCTAACTAAGGAATAAGTAGAATTTCTCGGCTAAGAATCAGCTGCAGAACGTTTTTTTTACATTTTTTTCGACATTCCTGATTTGTGTGTAGAAACTGCTTTTAGGAAAAAATGGACACCGCCTTAGCTGAAATACGGCATAGGAAAATTCCTGGCAGAGGAGCACATCCCTGCATTTTTACTGTCTAGGTTGGCAACTATAAGGTAGTCTCTAACGAACGAATTGAAGGGCAGTTTATTGATTTCTTTGGTTGTGCTCTTATTTTAGAGTTTCGCCCAATTTGTGAACTTTGAAATCTCTGACAAAACACTTTTTAATTCAAAAACTCACTTTCTCGCATTTCTTTAAACATTTTATCTAAATTGTATCCACAGTCATATGGCTGCTGAGGCCATATGCGCAAATTCGGGTCAAAATTGTGACTAAAACATTCTGAAAATCTTAAATTTGTCGGTACAGTTGTATGGGGGCTATACCAAAACGTGGACATATTTAGCCCAAAGGTCCTGCAGACCTAACACACATCTGAGTAAAATCTTATCAACCTACTTCGATTGGTTCGGAAGCCAGAGTGATTTTCACAGACGGACGGACATCGCTAAATCGACATAGAATTTTAGGCAGTTCAAGAATATATGGTATACTTTGTGGGGTCTAACATTTATGTTTCGCGGTGTTACAAACGGAATGACAAACTTTTATATACCCTCCATTCTATGGTGGAGGGTATGAAAAAGGGAATATATGGACAAGTGATCAAAAGATGATCATGCTTGTTATAATCAATACCTAAAACCCCATTCCGACCACTTACACTTGCCACTCAGTACTTATATTACTTCCACACTCTTATCTCTCCCAATATGTTCCCGCATTCCGTTTTCTCTTTTCAAATTCCTTTATTAAAAGCATCTAAAATTTCAGCACAAGTTTCAAATAAATTTTCTTGTTTAATAATTCAGTAGTTTTTTTTTGTTTGGTTTCTAAACATTATTTTTATTATTCGATTTTATTTTCTGTTTATGAGGACATCGACTATTGAATAAATTTTTGTGGAAATCATGGTTTTTTGTTTTTATGGCCACACGAGATGTGACTCATTATCGAATGAATGGAAATGATGGTGATGGCAATGACGCTGGCGATGATGGCAATGATGACGATGATGATGTTGAGTGGAACAGACATCAACACTAATTGACAGCATTGCCGAAAATGCAAATGTTCATCAAAGCAATGAGGCGGACGGACACTGAGTTTGTGTCGATGTTGTTTTGTGCTGTTTTGCTAATGCTATTAACGGAGCTACTAATTGTCCACCCCAAATACAAAAAAGAACAAGCTAGGACACACACACACATATACAAGCAAACATTTCAATGAGCTCTGATATGCTGCCTCATTAAATTGGGAAAATACTTTGCATCCTGACAAGAGTTTATGTAAATTATTTTAATTTGGAAATAATTTAAAACATTTCGAGACGATAATGAATGGAAGGTAGGCAGGCTGATTGGACGACCGAATGACTAGCTGGCTACCTGTTTGTTTAATTCGTGTTTTATGTGTGCACAGTGTTTTGAAACATCATGAAATTTGTCAATACTTATGAAAGTATTATTTACTATGTTTTTGGAACCTGAAATTTTGGATTTATTTTTAGAGAGCCGTTAGATTATTTAATTTGTATATCCTACACCTTAGAGTGGTAAGGGTATTATGTCTTTGTGCACTTGTTTTGTATCATGGAGAAGGAAGCGAAATAGACACGTAGTTCCTTTTGATGATCTGCATAGAGTCACATTCTGAATCGATTTATGTATGGCCGTCCGCCCGTCTGTCCATGTATTCTAGTGAATAAAATGCAGGTCGCATTTATTATCCGATTGAGATGAAATTTTGTTTGGCCCAAGGATTTGGTGAGAATTGCTTCAAATTTAGATATAGCTCCCATATACATACACTTCAACCGATTTCGGGTTAATTGTGCACCAAATGATCAATATCTGTGTAAATGATTTCAATTTTTGCGTATCTGACCGATTTCAGTCTAGAAGCAAGTACATCAAATTTGGTGAGAATTGGTTCAGATATAGCTATTTTATTCGATTTGGGGTTTAAGTCCTTCACAAGCGTAACATGCCCTCGACATGAATGATATTTGGTACCAGATAACTTTTGGAGCTCAAAAATACTTCAGTCTCATACTTAATACTTAGTCCTCAAAAGGACTTCAAATTTGGTGAAAATCAGTTCAGATATAGCTATAGCTCCCACATATATGTTTCGTCCGATTTCGGGTTTATGTTTTCACACTAGTAAAATGCACTCTACAAGGATGATATTTGGTACTAGACAACTTAAGGAGCTCAAAAATACCTCTGTCAAATTTAATCGAGAGCGGATCAGATTAGGATATAGCTCCCATATAAATAATTATGCGATATCAGGTTGATTGTGTACAAAATGTCTAATATTAGCCCAAACGGATTGAATTTTGGCAATTCGAACTCAATTCATCCTAGAAACAATTACATCGAATTTGATGAAAATCGGTACAGATATAGCTATAGCTCCTACATATATGTTTCATCCGATTTTGTGTTAAAGTCCCTCACATGTGTAATATGCACCCCACAACAATGGTATTTGATACCGGGTAACAGATACAGCTCAAAAATACCTCTGCCAATTTTTATAGAGATCGATTAAGATTTTCATATAGCTTCGATATACATCTTCATCCTATTTTACGGTTATTGTTCACCATCTATGTAATATCAGCCCAATTATTTTGATGAAACTCGGACTGGTATATCTGTTGCTTCAATATTTTTAAATATAATATTTGTCGAAGTCATATCATGCACATACAGCAATGTTATTTGGTTCATAGTTGGTATTGGTTAAATTCCCAATATAAACTTTTTTTGTTACGGGAGCTCTACGAAATACGCATAGTGGTTTAGGGTATCATAAAGTAGGCCCCACCCGACTTTTGACCTTTCCTTACTAGTTTTTCTTCCAATATGTTGAGCTTTCCAAATACTGTGTACATTATGTTTCTGCTCCACTCATTCATCGAGTCCATTGGAGGCCTCTATTTTTCCGTTTGTGTGTGTATGTCTGTGTGTTCAGAGCTCATTTCTGTTTTTGGACAATGGCACGTTTTATCCATCATTCGTTTGCCATTGTTCTGTCAATCATAACTGGTTCAGTAATGAATACTCTGGCGTGCCAATGACAGATATTTGCATGTTGGCATTAGCATGTAAAGAGCTGTAAAGAGCGGGGTGTTGGGGTATCTGAAATGGAATATTCGGCAATATTTATTGTATGCACAAAAAAATTCTAAATAGTTTTTTTTTAGTTTTTTTTTTTTTTCTCTGGCCATTCTAAATTTGGTCATAGCTTGTAATGCTTAATTTGTTGTATTTGAAAAAAAGTGCATATTTAGCAAATAAGACAACAAAAAAAACAAAATTGAAAAATTACTTCATTATACCTGGCAAATGGTCACAGAATAAAACAATAATTAATTACTCGTGTAATGAAAATGAAACGGCGGCCGTTTAGTGTAATCACTCAATGTCATCTCTGATCGGGGTGCTTTGGGCCCTTGCCACCAAAGTTCGTCCCTCGGTCCATGCACCAGCTGGTTTGCTGACATGCTGTCACTGTCCGACATTTATTATTTTTATAGTTCCTACCTTCCTCCTTTCCGCCTCCCTCCATCATTTGGTTATTTGTTTTGTTGTTCATCAAATAAAATGTGTTTGTTGTTTTGGTTGTACTACATGTTCTTCTTCTTCTTCGTGTGTTGGATGGGTCGGTGTGTGGTGGTGATGATGATGATGTCTAAAGAATTATTAAAAATGAAAACAAAATTGTGAAAACAACAACAGCTACAACAACAATAGCAGAAAAACAACAATTACTCAAGTGCCACTCAGTTTGTTGCATTACCACACAGACCACTTGTGGCACTCTACAGCGCTGCGAGAGATGATTTGTGATTACTGATCAATTGGATTGGCAAAAGAGAAAAGGGGTGTGAGAAGAGGGTCTAATACAAAACAATGCAGGCGATGAGGTGGGGAATACACACATCAAACATCATATATTTTAATAATCATTAACATTTGATAACAATGGTCAATCTGTGGGAGGGGGAATTTTAAATTGTGTCTCGGCACTTTTTTAAAAGGTCTTTAAGGCCTCGGGTAGAGTGAGGATTCAATTGTATTTCAGCATGCAACTCTAACCTCTATCAAACCTTTTGAATGACTATAATGATTTTATGTATATCCACTTTAAAAGTTTATCCTTCAAGTCAATATTCGAAGGATACCTAATTGAAAGAAAAATATTATATTGAAGAAAGTTTATCTCAACAAGTTTAAAGATATTAATCGGATTTGCCGACTCCTATGGTAGCTCCAAATATCAAAAAGCTAAAAAATAAATTGCAATAATATCTCTGCTTATTTATACTTTTTATAGGAGAGGTACTGGTCAGAAGACGAAGATGTATATAACGTCAGGCTCTTTATTTGTCTATTTGTCAGACCTACCTCACTCACTCTAGAAGATCTTTCAGCCCGTGAAAGTATCCGAATTTTTGAACCTGGGTGTAGAACCGGATTAACAGAAATAAAACCAAGCGTGTGAAGATGTTGTTACATCTTCAGCAAATGTAGAATATGTGACGTCGAAGACGTAGGCCGTTCGGCAGGTGAGATATGGAAACCCTAACGTTATTCCCAAACCCACATCCCATCACCATCCGCAGGTCTGCTTAAAGAATTCATGGCTAGACAATCTTTCGTATAACTCGATATCTCTATCTCTTTTTTTTTCCTTCCAAACTTATATATTTCCCATCAGAACTAATTTTTCCTAGAATGAACTGTATTCCTCCGCGAGAAGGAGATGCCAACTCTAGTGTTGCTGTGTATCCTGTAGCCTAAGCTAACATTTGGGCCTGATCTGAGTCTGATACAAATATATGTTATAAAAGTAACCATTTCGGAGGGTTCCGGGCCCCACCCCTTTAGTAGTAGTTCCTTTGTTAGCTATGGTGCACGCCAGAAAAGGATACCTAATGTGATTAGATAGGTACAAGTACCCTAACTTGGATTTTGTCCAAAATTATGTGGGGGTAAAAATCAACTCGGTTGCAAACCATAGGTAAATTGCCAACTAAAAAAGTCTCTACAAGGTGGGTGTCTACAAGGTACTACTCCGAGAACTTAAATTTCAAAAAGTGGAGTTCAAAACGCCTTATACAAATTTCAGTTATTTTGTGGACATTCTGACTGGAATCATAATAAGATGTGGAAATTTTTATTTATCATCTTTTTTGGGGCTACACTTAAATGTGGACCTCAGCTAAGCCATTTTCATTTTCTATTTTTGGACATATTTTAAAGCTTTATATTAAATAATGTGAACTGTGACGTGATTTTAAGAAACTTTTGATTTGATTTTCAACAAATTTTTACTAGAAAAGTGTTCCTTTACTCGAAAAACTATTAAAACGTGCTGTCAAATTTAAGAGAACACAAACCAAAATGGTGTTCTCTTTTACTTAAGAGAAGTAAAATGAGTGTCATTTTCTCATAGTCTTATATATTGGGTTTCAATGATTGCAAGCTATTATTAAAATTCATTTTCATTTTGGACAAAATAAAAAAATTTCGATATCATGTCACGGTGGCGCTCAACAGTAATCTCAACAAGATCTTTGGAGAAAGTCGGCCAAATGATGCAACCGCACCAAACTTTAAAATTGGAATGGTGTTTTTTTTCACATTCACAATATAAATAAAGAGGACCATAGTGCCAATTTGAAAATATTCTTCCTTTTCCTATTGCTTGACACTACAATTTCCACCTATTGTAGCTCCCACAATTTGTTTCTTGTACCACCTTGGCGGCGACAGTGGCAGGAGTAGCAGCAGCATCAGCGACGTAACAAAAGCAGCGTCTATTTGAAATTCAATACCCGCGATTATTCCACACTGAACGTTTCTTTACACGCTTCAGACGCTTTGATGACGTTCCTGACATGTGGTGGAAAAGTAAACAAAATAATTCGTCTCTATTGAATTGCATGGCCAAGGGGCCAGAGGCGGGGTGTGAGGTTGCTGGTGTTAAAAACTGTCGTTGTCGTTGTTCACATCAGCCCGAGTGGAAAATTAAATCGAGCATTCGGACAAAATAGAATGAAACAAAGACTTTGTATGAAACTTGGCGACATGAGAACATGTGAGGGGGTGTGAGTGCGCTGGAGCTTGCATGAAACGACAACAGCCTTAGGGGCCCAGGCCCAAGAAGACCATAATGGTTTTTATGCGACACGTTTGTTACGATCGAATTGAAATTGACAAGAAATTTGGAATTGTTTTCGCAGATAAATGACATATTTATTAGTTCGACTTGGATGGGAGTGTAGAAAGGGAGTCGGAAATGGGGTTTGGGCAGGCATATGCCGAATATGTTCGATTTGAAGTTATAGGAGGAAGGGAAATTGGTAATTAAGTTTATCTGTAAAGTAGAATATTTTAGATTCATTGAAAGACAAAAAGAGAAGGACTATTTGCTCCATCATATATTTCCAAACTTGGAATAGAAAAAGATGAGCTATGCGACCATAGAATCTAAGCCTTCGTAACCCTGTTCCTTTTCAATTTATTAGATCCAATTGTTTCGATGGGGTTTTTTCCTAAGTTGTGATCTTTTTACACAATCATAAGCATTTCGGATAACCCATTTATCTTCTTTAATTTAACACATTTCCTAAAACCTTAGTTTTAGACGTTCCTTCCTTGATGAGAAAAATAAACCGAAATTAAAAAAAAAATAATAATTAAAAAAAAAACCCAGTCACCATAGATTCATATTCCACTTCTCAAAACACTGTGCCACTCCCCGACTGGACGACCACCCAGAAACATGCAACGAAAACCTCAACAAATGTCAGGTGAAATTAGATCGGAAAATGTCGTTCTAATGAAATCATTTCAATAAATGTAGATTTTGTGGTTTTTGTCCAGCATTGTCATTTCTTTTTATTGACATTCGCTGCTGTAGTCGTCGTCGTCGCCAGTACTGGCTGTTGTTGTGGTCATCGTTTATTTGCTGTTGTCGCTTGGCATTTGATTTTGTTTGGGTTTGGTTAACGACACGGGTCTAACGATTTCACAGCCAATTTATCTCCAACTATTTACTCTAGCCGCAGTGTTCGAGTCAAGTCAAATGTGCCGCATTGTTGGGCAGGACAAAGAATGAACACTCCACACGAATGTTCATAATTCCAAGAATGTCGACATTGCCCCTTGCATTATTATTTTGCCTGGCAAGGTTGTGGGAGGGGGGGGGGGGGGTTTTCTTGGAAAAACCCTAAACAATTGTATCGATTCAAAGTATTAGAACGAAAAAATGGAAAAATGGAAAACAGAAAATCAACAATCACATTTTTCCGTCCGTCCGTCCATCCTGGCTAAACTACTTGAAGCGATGATGATGATGGTGATGTCCATGTTTATCGGCTAAGCCATTGAATTTGCTGGGGTATTGTTCTTCTATGACCACCTCAAGTATCTCTGTACTGACATTTAAACCACCTCCACCCATACCTCTCTGGAGGAGATGACTATCTACGAGTAGCATCATTGTCAAGTTGTGTTTTTTTTTTCTATGGATTGAAAAGAACACAGAAGCCATTACCAGCATCGTCATCACTTTCGTCATCATTTAGCCAAGGCTTCAATGTTTATGGCCATCCATGTAGGCGGACTTTTTCCATTCATTCATTCGTTTGCTTTGTCCTGGCTCGTTGGGCTTTGACTGTAGCTAGGAAAGTAGAAGAATATCGTGTACCTTCATTTGATCCACACTGCAAGTGACATGATTTGGGCTCTAACAAGTCATTTGAACCTGAAGAATGGATGAAGTACGGTTGGGTGGTAGGACATACTACATAGATGGTGTTGTTTTCATTGACTCAGTAGTCAGTGGCTGATTTTATTTTTAAACTCAATCCTAAAGATTTTAGATATTAAAAAAAAAAAAAAACAAAAAATAATAGAAATGAAAAACTTGTCTTACATTTGACTTGTGTAATTTTCTCATGTTCTTCAATGAAAAGTTGTGAAAACTGTTTTGCAGCAGGTGCGACCATCAAGACTGGATTTGGTTAAAAATAGGTAAATAAACGGTTTTTATAACCTTCACTGGGTATAGTCAATTAAGTTTTCAATTCCTATTAAAACTTCTTAATAGATTAGCTATGGATTCTATACTGAGGATAAGAGGGAATTTTGAATTCTCTGAATGTCATGATCAACACTCAATCGAATAGGCCTAAAAAGCTCAACAATCTTTTAACGCCAGTGAATATGAGGGTCTCGAATACGATTTATATGGGCCTGCATTTAAGTCACAGAACATTTAATATTCTTTTTGGAGTCACGGCCGAGGAAGAAAAATACAAATCTAGAAAAAGCTAAGAATAACCCTATTTTCGACCAGTTAATAAAAATACCAAAAAGGTTTGGTGTTCTTAAAAAAAACTACATTAAGTTTTCTCTTCCGTGGAAAAAATTACTTTTGACTTTTAAATGACTTTCAAATCTTTTAAATTTGAGATTATCTTAAATGGACGATGGGCCAGAAACTTTGAAAATACTGAAAAGTGTGGGTGAGATGGTTTTAGGACACCCAAAATCAGTCTAGATTGCATCTTTATGATTGCACCTGTTCTAAATATCAAAATATCGAAATTCAGGTGGTACCTCCTGAGCTATTGCGAGGGTCTTGGTCGTATTTTCCAAATGATTTGCCCTAAAATTGGTATTTTGGTTTGGGTGTAGAAGGTTCCAATCAGGGTCTCCCTTCGAACTACACAAAAAGAAGGTCTCGAATAACATATCCCATCTTCACCCCTTAAAATGTAGGTGGAAATATTGGGGTATTCAATATTTGAACAAATTAAAAGGTATTCGTCGGTTTTGCCGGCAGATGTATAACCTCAGCCAATGTTCGATGATTTAAATATATATTTTGACTTCTGTCACGATTATTCAAATTGTTGACCCCTTAGCGAGTAGGTTCCGAAGAAAGGGGACAATATTGTCTATTTCCTATCGGAACTAAATAATTATGATATAAATATTGCGACTTGCCAGGTTTGGACTATATCGACTGTTCTCTTCACTTTATATGAGGTATGTGATAATTTTTAGAATTTTGCGTGAGGTACCCCATATATAGTCGACCGAAGTATTCCATTATAACACTTCATCTAATACAGATAATAATATTGGCATGGGAAAATTGCGAGAAAATTGATCATTTATATCCAATTTTATCCGAAATCATTAATTCCGATAAATTCGATATTCATCTCAGGTTAAGAGATATATTTAGGTATAGCAAGTTGTAAAGAATCACCGACTTGTTTTGCAAGTTATGGCAGATACAAGTATTGACCCTTTGTGACCCTTTGTGGGTGAGGTACCAGTAGGGGTTCGCAGATATATATAATCTTCACAACAGATCTTGTGTTATCAAAAATGTATCTATGAAATTCGAAGAGAGTTGGATGCTTATTTCGATTTCTTTAAGCGTTTTGTTTCTCAAAATCTTGAAGGGGGGAAGTCCCAGAAGAAATGGTTCGATCTTTATAACAGATCTTGTGTTGATAGAAATGTTGAGATGTGCCAAGTCTGAATGGAATCGGATGTTATGAGCTTCATGGCTATTCAAAATTTTGGCCCTTTGTGGAGGAGGTACCAGAAGGAGTAGACTGATATATTCCATAGAATCCGATTTGGTCCAAACTTGGTACACCGTAATATTATTGTTAAACTTGGATCGATTTGACCATTTGTGGGGAAGGTACTTCATGGAGTGGTCCGATATTGTCCATTTTCGCACCTGACCTAGCACTGATGCAAATATTAGAATTTTCCAATTTGGAGCAAAATCACATTTTCCTCTCACTTTCAGTGCAGTAAAATATTTTTTTTGAAAATTTTGAATTGCCCATTCAGCAATCGATCTAAGTTTCATAATAATATTACTATGTACCAATTTTGGACCAAATTGGCTAGTCCCTTGGAGATTTATCCTGCCCATCAGCCAGCCAGACAAGCAGACGGACGGACATCGCTAGATCGACTCCAAATGTCCTGAAAGGGATTTAGTCCAAAGAGAGCTAGGGTTTACAATCGTTATTATTTAGATGACGTTATTATTTAGACGTTTTGACCGTATCAAATGATATATACCCTCTCTAGCCATGTGCCTGAGGGTATAAAAAATCAGGCAATAAATTCGCACTTTTTAAGAGTTTTTATTATTTAAAATTTTACAGTTCATGGAGGAGATAACAGAAAGTGTAGGTCGAAATGGATCATTTTGGAACTCGATCTTAGTTTGATAGAAATACTACATCGTGCCAAGTTTGGACTGATTAGGATACTCTATTCGAGAGTTATTCGCCAAAAAGCCTACCGGAAACATATTTCTGTTAATGTCCTGAAACGGATTTAGTCTATAAAGGCATGGGTCTAAAATTGGGGTTGCAAAGAGGCTCATATTGTTCGTATTGTATGATACATACCTTCTATGGCAATAAGTCTGATGATACAGCTGAAACCTTTGAGGGCCTACATTTTTAAAAGGATATTAAAATCCACAAGTATGTTGATGTTTTGACTCACATTTTTACATAAACGCCAAAAGGATTTCGTAATTTCTATATATGCTTTAAGCTTGGAGAGCTTCGCAGCCTTGTTCAAGGTGATTAAAACTTAAGGATGTTGCTTGTTTCAATCTTGTCTTTATCGTCACAACTTTGATACAGGTCATTGTATCCGAAACTAATTTTGCGTCCAATGACCGGTTATGACACAGAACATGTTTCAAACATGAGTTGGTGGCTCAGAAATTGGCTTTTTCGTTCAGTGACCGGTTGTGACAGCTGTCATGTGGCAGTGATGAGATGATGGTGGGTGTGCGAGGTAATTACAATTTGGATTCCTAAAAATATTGGACACATGAAAGCCAATATTGGCTAGATGGAGATGAACGTCAATACTTTGAAATGAGAAATAAGATATTGATGTTCGTTCAATTTTGACGTTCGTTCAACTTTGTTTGTGGATAAGGTGGTAATATGAGCACAAAATGTTAAACATTGTCTACTGTTAGTTTTTGAACTTTGTAGTTTTTCGACAGAATCCATTCTAATCAATAATTGAAAGTCTTATAGAACCGAAAAACTTTGCAAATATTTGTGGGGAAAACTAACTACTAGGACGTGTCAAAAAGAAAAACCATTACAACCACAGCAAAACCATTACACAATGGTTCAGATCCAATTTTTCTGTTTAATACTAACGTTATTATATGATAAACAATAGAAACCAATACTGACCTGAATGTTAAATTTTGAGATTCCAACTTTATCCCGTTACCCAATACCAAATTTAATAATTTAGTACGCATATCCAAAGCAATCTATATCTCTCTAACCAATCTCTCCAACAGTGATCCAAAATTACTACCTTTTAGTACTTCTCCATATCTTAAACATAGACAAAAACAGTGACATCTATATCCCTTTTCAGAATTTCAACTCTATTCCTTCACCCAATACCAAATATTGTACCATTCCGTACTTTCTATACATTTATAGAACACACTTTCGAAACCTCCTCCATATGTCCAAGTTACGTATGCAAAACGTCGAATTTCAAATGTCGAAGACTATCTGTTCACCCAATAACAATGTACCCAAAATAGTACAATTTAGTACTTTTCGTACAGATGTAGGAAAGATTTCCAAAACTACCTCTTGATCACAAACCTACAACCAACAGAGATCCCAACACAAAATTTCAAGCTTAATCTGTTCACCTTAAACCAAACTGTTTCAAATTTTGTACCCTTTAGTACACTTCGCATACTTAGTACACATTTCCAAAACCACCTTCAAACTTACTTTCCAACTTTGATTTTCATATCACATGATACTATTTTCGGAGTTTAGCATCATTTTAGAACTTTTCGAATTTCCAGCTCTTTCGATTAGTCTGGTCAGTCTGCTGAGATGAAAACACTGCAACTTGGCTGGAAAACCACAAGAGGCTATCGTTAGAGCACTCCAGCATTTAAATGTGAATAATTCTTTTGTGTCTCGTACCATCGCTCGTTACCGTGATACTGGTAGCGTAGCTCGACATCAAGGAAGTGGACGGAAGAAAACAGCAACATCAGCAGAAATGGTTCGAAAAGTAAAGAAGCGACTTGATCAAAACCTGCGTCGCAGTGGCCGAAAAATGGTTTGTGGGCTGAACATATCGCAATATTCCATTCGGCAAATATTGAAAAATGAGCTCGGGCCATTGAAGTGCCATTGAAATTAAAAAAGTGAAAGAACTCAAAAGTGCTAAAGAGTTGCTTCGCTTGGTCGAAAGTGCTGAACTGCCGAATTTGGTTTTCTCCGACGAGAAAACGTTCGTTGTCCAGCAGTTTGTAAACAGACAAAATGACCGTGTTACCTAGCCAAAGAGGTCGGCTGAAAATGTGCACCTTCGGTTGGCCACCAGAATTCTAGCGCTCTCCGCTCGTATTAATCGACAGTGCCGAATATTATCGAGAACATATTTTGGAGGGTGTATTAAAGCCTTGGGCACGCAAACATTTTGGCCACAGACCTTGGACATTCCAACAGGACTCAGTATCATCGCACTCAGCACGCGCCACTCAAGAATGGTTACAAAATGAGGTTCCTCGCTTCATTTCAGCGCACAATGGCCACCAAAATCTCCGGATACCAATCTGTTGGAATATTGTGTTTGGAGTATTTTGGAAAGCAATGTTGGCAATAAAAAAGACCAAAGTTTCGATCACTTCAAGCAAGCGCTTAGCCGGGAATGGGCCAAAATACCGCAGAGCAATATTCGGGCAGCGTGTGACGGCTTCAATGGTCGTTTGAAAGCCATAATTCGTGCCAAAGGTGACCAATTCGAAGAAATCTAAACTTATTCTAAAATTTGATGCTATTTCCGACGTTTTTTGCTTTCATTTAATCAAATTTAAAAAAAGAATAAATGTAAAAATTATGGCGTTTGGCTTTGTTGCAATTTTTCAATTTCACCCTGTATAAAGAAATCACACTATCCCGCTTGAATTCCATCACGAATAAGTCTTTTTCTGGAAGATTCTCACCAAAATGCTTTTGTACGCTTGTAAACAATATAACGAGCTGTGTCTGGAACAATTTTAACAGTTGTCGGACGAGTGGCGTAGAAATGACAGCAGTCTGAAATTGGTTGCAGTTTTTTCACCTAACCCTGCATATGTAGATAATGCTGAAATTTCAGTCAGCTTCAGAAACAATGTTCTTGGATTCTAATTTTTTTTTACAATTCCAGTGGTGGGCTTCTATTTTCCACGTTTTTTTTTTACCAAAACTTAACCCAAATAAAGGACAATATAACTTCCCCTCCCCATTGCCTAAATCACCCAGCTAATGATGTGTAAAACATGTTGTATCTCTCTATATGGACCGGAATGAAACACGTGTTGTGACCGTCGTCGACATATTTTCTAATAACTGAGCGCATCATTTAAGAATTTTGTCTGTTTGGTGTCTCTGATAAAATGGCTCTAAGTGCTGGGGAGTTACCATATGGCAGAGTAATGACAACATTACATAAGAATTATTTGTTTACATTAAGTTTTTATAGAAGTTTGTTGGGTGGGCGAGGGTGGGGGAGGATGTGGTGGGTTGCTTTGGTTTCGATGGAACAACAAATAAACACAAGGCATGAAGTTAAATGCCAAATCATGTTGTTAGGCGATGATGATGTTGGTGGCAATGTACCTTTAGTAGGCTGCAGGTCACAGTCTGTTGTGTTGATGTTGTGCCAAATCATTTTCATCATTCATTCATTTTCATTTTGCCTTCCATGTTGTTGTGACATTTATAAAGAGTTATGTGCGGAACTTTCTCTTTCACTTTTATTTTCTTGACAGGCCGTGTAATGTAAAATGCTAGAGAATTATTGTCGTATGATACACCATTACACATACGTGCATAGATATGTACATATGTACACATAAACATACACATCAAAATTCACACAAAATATAATTCCATTGACAAGATCTGTTGACGCATAACTAGAGCTCATAATAAATGCAGACGCATGAAGTGTAAACTGTGACATGTTCCTCGTCATGCCAAAGCTAGCTACACCATCCATTCACCCCTCTATGCATTGGAATAGATTGCTCGGTTTCTTTTTTTGGTTGGTGGTTTGTTTGCAGATGATGGTGCTGTGGTGGTAGCTGAGCCTACGCTTACACGCACCAAATGTCATCGCAGATTTCAAGTTGTACTCCTCGGGCTGTGCCACTACTGACACTGCGAAGAGTAGCAAATAAAGATTTTACAAAAGGAAAGAGATGTCTTCTGGTGACACACAATGCATGGTTGTGGTTGTAAATGGATAGAGTGGGTACAAGATATTAAACTGGATAAAACCTAAACCTCAAGAAGGGGTAGTATACAGAAATTTAGACATGGTATGATAAAGAGAAACTGCTTTAATTTAATAAAAATTGTAATCAACCGGGTGCAAGGGGAGTGCCAAATAGAACCAAGTTAATCTATTTCTACAAATGAACTTTTAGATTTATAAAATCGCAAATAATCATAAAAAATATTAAATCCTAAATAATTACATTCGAAAAAGGGGTTAGAGGTCGATCTATCCGAACAAATATGAATATTAATACGAACTAAATCAGTTATTCTTAACTTTGTGAATATTTTTAACCGTTGTGGGCTTCTCGCTCGAATTCGAGTAGAGAGTGATAATAGCTCCAATTTGAGCCGGAGTATGCCTGCGAGTATAAAAGAAATCGACTGTGTTTCTTGTTTCTATGCCACTCCAATGATTGCCACAACATTTGAAGATTCTACTCTTTTCAAGTATTCTATAAGGCTATAGGTTATATCGTTGTTTAATTTGTAAGTGCAGGGTGTGATAAAAAAACTGTAACAAAGTCAAATGCCATAATTTTTACATTTTTTTTTAAATTTCTCAATGAAAGCAAAAACTATCGGAAATAGCATCTAATTTTAGAATAAGATTAGATTGGTTCGAATTGGTCACCTTTGGCACGAATTATGACCTTCACGCTGCCCGAATGTTATTCTTCAGTATTTTGGACCATTTCCGGCGAAGCGGCACTTTGGTATTTTTTAGTGTCTACGTTGCTTTCCAAAATACTTCAGACACAATAGTCCAACGGATTAATACGAGCGTTGAGCGACCATCGGCTGTTATGGCTGCCCACACCATCACCATAGCCGGCGCTTGAGTTCTGGTGGCCGGAGAAAATCTAATTCGGCAGTTCACCACTTTCGGCTAAGCGAAGCAACTCTTTAGCTCTTTTGAGTCTATTTTCTTTTTGTTGGGATGTAAGTTCTTGAACTTTTTGGAATTTCAATGGCTCATCAAAGCCCGAGCTCATTTTTCAACATTTGCAGCGTTCCCACATAAAACAAAGTAGCGGAGAGTTCACTTTGTATAAGACTCACACTCTTCCCCTGCCCCTTCCGTCCTCGAGCAAGTTTCACTTGGAAGCTGTGCCTATCTAGTTCGAATGAACGACTAGTTCCTTGGCCTCCGTTCGTTTGTATGAAAACGTATGAGTAGGCGTATGAGTGATATGAAATATAATAAATGTATAAAATCAGTCATATATTTAGGAACTCGTGCATTGGACTACGAACTAGATTAACATCAAATTACAGCCACTCCGGGCTTTTCATAATTTCAAACTACAACAAAATTCACAAAAAAAAAAAAAAAAAAAAAAAAAAAATAGAATCCTGCAGATTAATTCATGATCTCTTTATGGGGTATATTCCAAATTGTGGACCTGTAATCAATTCGAGGGAAGACCACACCTTCCAAAAAATAGTAGCGTAAAATTACAACATTGGTGTAACGTTCATGTTGTTAATAATTGCTGCTGGAGTCTTCAAAATAGTGAAAAAATGGAGTCATATAATGGCGACTAACAGGATATTGTCCAAATTTCATTCATTTATATTAAATATTCTGAACTTTATCTTTATCGTTAAATTGACTCCGAATTTTATGTTGATCACAAAAGTATACTCCATCATATAGTGGAGGATATAAAAACTAGCGCTTTTTAATTTATTCCCAAGCCTGCGATTAAATCGTCACCTCCTCGCCATCTTTTGGCCTCTGTTGGAAAGTCAAAACTCAAAAACACCTTCAACTTGAATGGCCAGCTGGGTGTGATGGTGTCCACACCATTCGTAGTGCATAAAGTCCAAGGAAATGAATTTGCTGAAATGCCAAAGGGGCAAAGCTCGAGAATAAAGTCATTGCTGCCACTTGCATACACTCCTTCTCCCTCTATCTCTCTCTCTCTTCTCCTTCTCCTCTCGCTGGCCTTTTATCTTGCTGGTGTGTGCAGAGTGAGTAAACAAAGAAAAACAAAATCACTTTTTTTTGGTCAACTTCTTCATTGTGTTAACAAAATAATTAACATTCTGGCTGACCTCAGCTGATGGGCCACAAAACGTTAATGGATTCGTGGCTAAGGTAGGTGAGTGTGAGTATGAAAGAAAGAACGAGAGTGAGAGAGATACATATGTGAGAATATTGTAATATGACAGAGTGAAGGAGAGAATGAATAAATCATAAAATCAAGGAATCAGAATGTGTTGCTCACATGTGGAGGTAGTAGCTCTTTGCGTTTTCGGATGCACGGAATGTTTCCTTTATGAATAATAAAAATCAATCATACGCTCCAACTCTCCGGGGAGTTTAATTTGCAATTGTTTGGCCACATAATTCATACGCCATGGTGGGCAGGTGAATTAAATTAAAAACTTTTAATGTTTGTTTTGTTAATTTTTTTTAAGAATTTGGTTAGGTAACGTATGGGGTACATTGGTGCCAAAGGTGGAAAATAGGAAATATTTATATATGAAGGTGGAAAATATGGAGCATAATTCTTGAATTCAAAATCGAGCAAAAGAAAGATTTAAGTTTTTTTATCTCATTCCATATTTAGATTTTTCGAAACGAAATTCTCAATTAAATCTTTACATATTAAAACCAAATTCGATAAAAATTTCTTCCATACCGAATGTGAGAATTTGGCACCAGGATAGACTAGGTCAACAAATCTAATTTTTTCTTCTTTGAAATAAAGACATATCTAATAAATTAAACTCCATATAAGCTAAAATACAGGGTAAGATAAAAAACTGCAACAAAGTCAAACGCGATATTTTTTAATTTTTTTTTTTAATTTTATTAAATGAAAAAGTCGGAAATGCATAAATTTTAGAACAAGTTTAGATTTGTTCGAATTAGTCACCTTTGGCACGAATTTGGGCCTTCAAACGACCAATGAAACCGTCACACGCTGCCCGAATGTTCTCTGCGGTATTTTGGCCCATTCCCGGCGAAGCACTTGCTGAGGGGATCGACACTTTTGTATTTTTTAATGCCAACATTGCTTTCCAAAGTACTCTAGACACAATAGTCGCACGTATTGGTATCAGGAGATTTTGGTGGTCATTGTGTGCTGGAAATGAAGCGAGAAACCTCATTTTGTAACCATTCTAGGGTGGCGCGTGCTGATTGCTGTTGGAATGACCAAGGCCTGCGGCCTAAAAGTTTGCGTGCTCAAGGCTTCCATACACCCTCCAGAATATTTTCGCGATAATATTCGGTAATCACCATGGTCGGCGCTTGAGTTCTGGTGGCCAACCGAAGGTGCAAATTTTCAGCTGACCTATTTGGCAAGTAATCGTGTTTACTTGCCAAATAGGTCAGCTTTGTTTGTTTAGCAACTGCTGGACAACGAATGTTTTCTCATCGGAGAAAACCAAATTCGACAGTTCACCACTTTCGGCCAAGCGAAGCTACTCTTTAGCTCTTTTGAGTCTATTTTCTTCCTGTTGCGGAGTAAGTTCTTGCATTTTTGGGTTTTACCCCGAGCTCATTTTTCAATATTTGCAGAATGGAATATTGCGATATGTTCAGCTCTCGAGCCATTTTTCGGCCACTGCGCCGCGGGTTTCGATCAAGTCGCTTCTTTACTTTTCGAACTATTTCTGCTGATGTTGCTGTTTTCTTCCATGTACTTCCTTGAAGTCGGGCTACTCTACCAGTATCACGGTAACGAGCGATGGTACGAAAACGAGCGGTGGTACACAAAAGATTTATTCACATTTAAATGCTGGAGTGATCTAACGATAGCCACTTATGATTTTCCAGCCATATATAAAGAAATCGCACTATCACGCTTGAATTCCATTACGAATAAATAAAATTAGCTGTGACTGGAATAATAAAATCGAACGAATGGCTTAGAAATGACAGCAGTCTGAAGTTGGTTGCAGTTTTTTAATCTCATCCTCTATATGCCAGATGTTGAATTATAATAATACAGATCCCGTCGTTTAAAATTTTTTCAACAACTTCTTATTTTGTGAATGGTAAACCATAACTCATGTCTTTGGAATGAATGAATTATTTATTACTTACCAGAAGAATCCGCCAAAACAGTTTTTTAGGGGGACCTAGTATATCCTCTTAATTGCGAGTATGAGGACCTGCCCGTTACTCTCTCTCTCTCTCTCTTTTTACTTCCTACTGAATCTACAAAAATAAATTAATTGGCCTTTAATAATTACCCAATTCCTTAAATTTCCCTTACATTGCGAGTTCTCATCATCATCGTCATCAGACATTTACGAAATGCCATGAACTTGTCAAAATAATTTAGAGAAAATCACTTTCAAACTTTCTGTTTTTTACATTTCCACTCTGGTCTTCGGTTGGCAGACAAAGCCAGACAAATATTAATTTTCGGTTATTTTTCTTTGTCCACCCGAACTAATTGCAAATGCACTGGTCATGGGTTGGTGGATAATCTCTGGCCATGCCTTCAAAGAATACACCATCAACATATTTCAATTCAATTCATTTTTTTCCTGTCACTTGTCCTTGAGCTTTTACAACTGCAACAACAACACCGACACCGACACCGACAATAGTTTTTGGTCTTGTTTTAATTAAAACCGAAAAAGAGAGCGAAAAACAAGAAACTCTACTTAAATAAATGTCAGGCAAATGATGGCTGCAGTCCAGATGCAGTGGAAGTTTGGTAGCTTTTGTTGTTGCTGTTTCATTTACTTTCTTTGTCCAGCAATCGAGGAATGATCATTAGAAGCATAGATGCAAGCAAATGTAAGGCAGGAAGTTCTTTTGGCTTTTTCTATGGGTGAAGTTCTTTGGAGGGATATGGTTACAGTCCGTTCGGTGTGGGAGGAATGAGTGTTTTGTCAATGACATCGCTCCATTAAGAACAGCAACAACTACACCAGTCTAGTTTATGCTGGCCTGGCATTAATGAAAAATTAAACAAAGAATTTTGGCAAAACATAACTTTTGGCTTTGAAAAGTTAACGAGGTAGCAAATGAGAAATAAGCCATGGTATGAGGTTCGAAATGAGAACAAATAAAACACTTTTGTAACCAATGCTATACAGTCTGTCGGTAACATTTGTACTGCAAAATTAGTTTTTTAAAAAACATTCAAAATTGATTCATGGTCTTCAAGTCAAGATAATTATGAGTTTTATCTTGGTTTTGTTTCCCATGTTATTCTTTCCAGTTTCTCTCCGCTGCCCCCCTTGTGTTGAGCAGTAATTATAGAAATTACTTCTTTGTGGCAACTATCTACAACATTTTTTCTTGCATCTTGCTTCTGCATGCACACTCTGGTGTGGAGAGTGAGTTCATTTGCTTAGGATTTCCATTCGATTCTGTATCGGTGATTTGCCGTTGATTTGCCTCAGTTTAATGCATTTTAATTTCAAGTATCAACATCTGCATCAATACGGGCATTCAATTGGAAATCCGTTTGACAGACTTATTCCAATCGTAGCCAATAGAGTTGACAGGGCAGCGATGGATTTTGATTAGAAATTCTCTATGGATTTGAAATGAGGGAGACTTATTTCTTGTGACACTTCATTCGTGTTGATAGGAAATAGGGAAATTAATTTGGTGGGTTGGAGACTGATGAAGTTAAAGAAGATATTTTTTGCATCCGAATATAAACTTAATGTTAAGGAGGGAGCATGACAGATGAGTCAAGTACCATTTGAAGGTCCTTTATCTATACATAGTCAAATCGATTCCAAAGCTTGAATGAAGTCGTAGATACTAGAAAGGTGATACATATATATATCGATGTAATAAATTCTCTGAGATTGGCTAATACCGGCAATTTGTGTACCTACATAACATTTCCTCGGAAGTCAACATGGGGGTATAAAAATATACCCTATATATAAAGAGACTATTTTCAATAAGGTGTATTGGATGGCGTGGTGTCTAAAAATATGCATGTGCAAAACCACCTTCTTCCCTCCACCCTAGACACCATCATTGTCTTCGATACCAAATTTCAGGACCCAAAGGCACATTTTGTGGAATTTTGCACTTTTTGTACGTTCATAGTACGAATTTCTAAAACCACCTCCTTCTCTCAACTACAGACACCAAATTTAGTGGCATTTAGTTCTTTTCGCCCATTTTCAAAATCCTCCATCTCTCAGTCTCAGAGACCAACCCTGTACTATATAACGTATTTCAGGATCTTAGCTCTTTATTTTCTTTCATTACCAAATTGAGTACCATTTAGTACAAATATAGTTCAATCACAGGCACCGACAGTGATATCTACATCAAAAATTTCAGGATTTCATCTCTATTTCTTTATCTAATATCAAAATGAGTACTATTTAGTGCTTTTCGTGAAATTATAGTACACATTTCCAAAACCATCTCCATATCTCAATTGCGAATACCAAAAGAGAGCTCAATATCAATTGGAGGATTCCAAACCTATTCCTTCACACAATACCAAAGTTAGTACTATTTAGTACTTTCGTAAAATTAAAGTATACCTTCCCAAAGCCATCTCCATATCTCAATTCCAGATACCAACATAGAGCTCAATATCAAATTTGAGAATTCCAGCTCTATTCCTTCACCTAATACCAAATATAGTACTGTTTTGTACTTTTCGTGCACTTGTAGCACACATTTCCGAACCCACCTCTTTATCACAACCCCACCACCAAAAGGGACTCAAATACAAAAATGCAGCTTCATCCATTCACCCTTTTTTTCAAAATGTAGTACCATTTAGTTCAGTTCACAAACTTAGTACGCATTTCCAAAACCACCTCTATACATATGTAAAACATACTTTCCGACCCTGATTTTCATATCAAATCAAATATCTGCTAGCCCAATCGTTCACATAAAACTGTACCGTTTTACAAATTTAGTATTAGTTTAGAACTTTTCGTAACCTTAAAGTTCGAATTTCCAAACAACCCTTTGGTTCATATATCCTGCCCCCCATCAGTGACTCTCATTCCAAATTTCAGACTTCTAGCTCATTCCTCTTGTCCAATACAAAGTTTTCAATTTTTAGTACATTTTAGTACTTTTCGCATCCTTTTAGTATGAGTTTCCATAAAACTAGTCTTATCAAACGTCTATGTACCAAGACTGACCCTTGATAAAAATGTTAAGATTCTAACTTCAGCCGTTTCATCTCGGCATTGATTCTCGGTCAGTAAGGCAACTAGATCATCCGACTTAATTAAGATTTCGTAATGAGTACTACCTTTCGACTGCAGAAAATTGTCCGATATTCGATTTTTATTATTGAAGTCTTAATTTAGAAAATTAAGTTTGAAACCATCCTATTTAAATTTAGTGCCGCATGATCCTAATAACATAATTAACATGTACCGCTAGAACACTGGACCTCCACACTCATAGATATATTTTCAAAAAAAAAATTAAGACTTTCGTAAAATTCTACCAAGCCGAACTTATTTTTTTTTACTTCTTCTTCTGGGGCAGAATAGACTTTGAAATATTCATTGAAGGGAAAGTAGCTTCTGATTCAGGCAGTCAGATCTCCAACCTGTTTGACATTGACATGATAAGACATCGATTATGATTCTGAAGTTACGAACTGAAGGTTTCTAATGGTATGTACTGGCTTTCATTTACAGTGATTAGAATTTTGGGTTATCGATGTTTCAAATATCGAAGTTTCTAAATAATCGTCCAATTATTCAGATCCTAAAGGACTTTTCCAAACGATAAAGGTATAAATTGGTATATTCTGGTATTAGTATACATTCCATATAGGAATTATCCAAATTTAAGTAAATTAGGCAATTAGGACATTGTGGCAAAAATTCGGATAATTTTATTGTTTTATATTATTTTTCCTTTTCAGAATTTTCTACAAAATTTATATTTTAAATGTTAAATTATAATTTGAAAATTCATTTAAAATAAAATGTAACAATCATCGCACGTACCCAATTCTCTCTCTCGTCATTGCGAATCCCTATCAAACGATTGTTGTTTGCAGGGTTCGATGTTGTTGTAATAACTAAATTAATGCACTGCCATGTTAAACGCTTAATGAGATTATAATTAAATGGCGGCAGTAATGGATGTTTGGCAGCCAAAGTGGTATTTGTCGTACATCGAACCAATCAACCAAAATATCCAGTCAGCCAGTTAGGCAGTCAGGCGAACCGCCACCACTTCAAACTTCAATCAGTTTATGAACTCACATGTGTCGATACATACATACATACACACAGGTATAAATACGTATATCGGGAGCATAATGAATCTTAAAAGCAATGCCTGTAACCGCCACTTGGCATGGTGGCCATGGTTTGGTTAGTCTATCTGTCATTTGGTCGCTGCGGCCAAACATTCTCCGGCAACATGCGGGTCAAGTTGATTGGTGATGGTATAATTTTTGGACCATTCATTTTTGGTTGTCATGTTACAGAAATTAGCAACAACAGCCATCGGCCAGCATCAGCTGCTGCAACGGCAACCAAAAATCAATAGCGTTTAGTTTCCAATATCTGTTGATTTCTTTTTCGGTCTCTCCATTCATTTGTTGCTGCCACCACATCCGTTGTCAATTCGAATCAAATCAAATCAAACAGACATCACAGGCAACAAACATGTTTTGTGAGTTATAGGGGGATTTTTGTTGTGGTGTCGCATGGGCCACAACAAACAACCTGTCGGTGGGGCAGCCCCTCCCTGTCCTCTGGCCATTGAGAGCAATTATTAAGATTCGTTTAATTTAATATTTGATTTGCATGGCATTCTCGCAGCCATCGTCCATAATTGCAACAATATTTCAAGTCATTTATTAAATCTGCTTACAGTCGGAGAGCTAAAGCGGTCTTTTTTGTTGTTGTGCGAATGTTGTGGGAACATAAAAACTATGGATAATTGCCACAAATTTGTATAGACAACAATTTAATGTGACACAAATTACAGTTTGTTTGCGATTATAAATTGCATTTCGATTGTAAATGGGTTTTGCTTTTATTTGAAATGGTTTGCGGTGATTTGGAATTGACATTTTTTTTAAATTTTAAATATTTAATTTGGGTTGCAAAGAGTAAATTAGGTTTCCGAATTCGAGAGGTCGAAACTATAAAATTATTTTTCAAAAACTTGTTGTTGTTGTAGCAGTAGTATATATGGATGTTTGTATTCTGCTAATCTAGTTCAAGCTCTAAGATTAAAAATTCGGCTACTTTAACGGGCTAGTGATCTTCTGGAGTGAGTTGGGTTGGTTTGGCTCTGCAATTAAAGATTTGCAGCGTATTGTGCAGGCCTGTATCATACATCGGGTAGTGGTCATGCACATCTTCGTCAATTCGTACCCAATACGAATTGAGATGACTACACCATCTTGAACGAAATTGCGCCAAAACTACCCTGGTTTGTCTAGGTACCTGGCGTCCTTCAGCTGCAATGGATGGGGTGGATTTTGAGGACGGTATTCATCCTGTAATTGCTGGTAGCATCTGCGATTGCATCGGTATGAATGCCACCTGATCTCTTACAGCGTTAGACCTCTCTCTCTAGATAGTGTATGTCCTTCCTTGGTGGAGGAGTTGTATCCACCATGACTCTCACGGTACCACCCAAGCAGCATATGATTATGCTGACGTAAGGGAAGGACTTTCATGTAGATGGTCCACTGATGTCATGAGGAAGCACCCGGTCGCAGTTCTCAGGGCAGGATTCTGGCAGGTCTGGATGTGCTTCCATTGCGTAGCACTAATGTTCGCAGACCACACTGGAGCCGCATAGCTGACGACAGATCGATCTATCGCACTATAAGAGGTCAAGAAGGTTTCCTTGTCCGCACCCCAAGTGCTGCCGGCTGGCGCCTTGAGGACCTTGTTTCTACTTTTCATCTTGTCGCAGTTAGCTGTGGCTTGTGCGGACGACTGGAACATTCTGTCGAATATGACCCCTAGTTCGTGGTCGGTATTAAATTTCTCTCGACCTGCACATTCAGCTGTGATCTCATCTCTGCAGACCATGTGGTAAAGAGTGTGCCCGTTGATTTTGTGGCGGATAGGGGTTCAACCTTTCACATATGTCATCGGCCACTGGGCCCAACGCCTCGATCGTACAATCATCCCCAAACGTTACGATCTCTATCAGGAAGGCGAGGAATTCCGAAAAGGTGTAGTTTAAACAGTTCCGGAGATACCACCCCATCTTGGGAAACTCCCTTTTTTACTCTGCCGGCTTTGGACTTTTTGTTCGGGAATTCCACATACGACTGGCGTCCACACATTTAGTTGATTATCCAACGTTTCTAACTTGGACGGAGGCGACGGTTGGTGAATTCTCTGAACTCTGGCCAGAGAGCTTACCCATGGTTATGAAATCGGGCGACCCGCGTATGGAGACGATTATCGGGAGATTTTTGTTTATCAGACCAGGTGACACTATGGTTACGTCACTGTGACACTATGTTTGCAAAACTTGTAATTGTTGGTGTCTGTGCTTATCAGCTGGGTGAATAAAAGGAATCGAAATTAAAGTAGATCAGAAAACCTCAATATATTGCTCTTTTCCAGAACCTGAAGAATCTACATTCTAAACCCCATAGTTTCGGGTTCATACTATACTTGCCCAAACTTCAAGCACTTCTACTATTTTGTATGCAATTTTAACTTATTTAGTAAAGATGCTATTTTTTACACGCAACCCCTCTTCTCCGCCATCACATTCTCAATCATATATTCAAAATTGTCAAATCGATATTCTCTCTCTCTCTCGGATATGCAAGAGGAAATTTGATATATGGTTGGTTTACGTTCATTCATTATTTAGGCACGGCGCAGACATTTCGTTGTGGCATCAGCCAGCTTTGGATGGAATTGACACATCTTGAATGCTAAGCAGATAATGTCAACCGTATCCCTAGGACATAATATTGAATTATGGGCTCATCGTAACCAAGCATTTTCCCCTGCCCATCTCCAACCTCCAAGCATGTTTATTGTGTGTGTTTGTATGTGTCTGCATTTGTTGCTATTATTTTTGTTATTCTTTACGAATCGATTGGTGTTCATTCGGTTCATTTCGTTTCGTAGCGATTTCATTTGGATACGTTGTAAATAATATCGAAACATGCCCAAGCACCAATAATTTGTTTGTAAATATTTATCTGCCCAGCATCTAGTCGACTCCGTGTGTGTCGTGTCAAACATAGACACACCACACCACAACAGCTTGTAAATACCAGCAGATGTTTGTAGTCATGGCTGATATTAAGATGGGAGGTTCAAAATATCCGTTCGATTTAAAAAATAATTTAAAGTACTCAATGAATATAATAAATTTATTATTGCAAGCAACATTTTTAACTATAATCTTGCCTATAACACTATTACAGATGTTGGGTTTAAAGAGTTTGTAATATCGAATATTGTCTTGACCCACTCTATTATCCACATACAAAATAAGATTGGTTGAATTATTTCCAAACATATTTCGATAAAATCAAATCGATTTTAAACGTTTATATACATCCAATTAAATTAGAGGCAACTATTATCAAGGCGACCGAGATTTTGTGAATACAATGACAATCGATAAAAAACTTTTGATTGGAACGGGCTATAAATATCCCCGAGGGTACTTTGTACTTTTCCCTATTCAGAGCATCTATTTATGATATTATGGAAGTCTGAAGAGGAAAATGTTATTTTGGAAGTTAATTTCTAGAAATATCCAGAAGTCTAGGATACTGACTTCAGGTACCCCTGACCTACCCAAAAGTCCAAATAGATCCAGTATTTGCAATAAAGTTAAGCAAAAGGGAATACATTGAAAATTCCTAGAAAGTATTCCGATCGTGAAATGCTTCTTAAGCCTTTTCTTTCCATGAATATTCGGCCTATGAAAACATCATATAATTTTTTTTTTATCCAAATAGGCCATTGGGAGGTCTTCTTCCATAGGATTTTCTGTACAACGTCTACCTTTCACAGAACAATTAATGTTGGAAGCACTCTTCAGGGAAATTCCAAAATAATCTTCGATCCATAAAAGTCAACTGAAAAATCATATATTTCCATAGGGTATGCAAGAGATCTATTCGAAGAATATTCCTTATAAACCTTGTGGTCGCTTCTAGGTCTTCCCTGCCTCAATCTACCTGTTACTGTCTACCAATGGAACCCTAGTAGAGAGTATTTTCTCCAAATATTTCCCATAAAATAAATACAGACTGCTGTCATTTCTAAGCCACTCGTCCGACAGCTTTTAAAATTATTCCAGTGACAGCTCATTATATTGTTTACAAGTGTACAAAAGCATTTTGGCGAGCATTTTCCAGAAGAAAAGTTATTCGTGATGGAATTCAAGCGTGATAGTGTGATTTTTTTAACAATTGGCTGGAAAACCACAAGTGGCTATCGTTAGAGCACTCCAGCATTTAAATGTGAATAAATCTTTTGTGTCTCGTACCATCGCTCATTACCGTGATACTGGTGGCGTAGCCCGACGTCAAGGAAGTGGACAGAAGAAAACAGCAACATCAGCAGAAATGGTTCGAAAAGTAAAGAAGCGACTTGATCGAAACCCGCGTCCCAGTGGCTGAAAAATGGCTCATGAGCTGATCATGTCTCAATATATTGAAAAATGAGCTCGGGCCATTGATGAGCCATTGAAATTCCAAAAAGTACAAGAACTTACAACGCAACAGAAAGAAAATAGACTCAAAAGAGCTAAAGAGTTGCTTCGCTTGGCCGAAAGTGGTGAACTGCAGAATTTGGTTTTCTCCGATGAGAAAACATTCGTTGTCCAGCAGTTTGTAAATAAACAAAAAGATCGTGTTTACTTGCCGAGGAGGTCAGCTGAAAATGTGCATCTTCGGTTGGCCACCAGAACTCAAGCGCCGGCCATGGTGATGATGTGGGCCGCCATAACAGCCGATGGTCGCTTTTGGCTCGTATTAATCGACCGTGGCATCAGAATAAATGCCGAATATTATCGCGAAAATATTCTGGAGGGTGTATTAAAGCCTTGGGCACGCGAACGTTTGGACGCAGACCTTGGACGTTCCAACAGGACTCAGCACTATTGCACTCAGCACGCGCCACCCAAGAATGGTTACAAAATGAGGTTCTTCGCTAAATTTCCAGGGCACAATGACCACTAAAATCTCCGGATACCAATCCATTGGGCTATTGTACCTGGAGTATTTTGGAAAGCAAGGATGGCACTAAAAAATACCAAAGTGTCGATCACTTCAAGCAAGCGCTTCGCTGGGAATGAGCAACATTCGCGCAGCGTGTGACGGTTTCATTGGCCGTTTGAAGACCATAATTCGTGACAAAGGTGACCAATTCGAATAAATCTAAACTTGTTCTAACATTTGAGGTTATTTCCGACATTTTTTACTTTCATTCAAGAAAATTTAAAACAAAAATGTAAAAATTATGGCGTTTGACTTTGTTGCAGTTTTTTTATCTCACCCTGTATATGCTAAATACTACATAAATTTTTTCTAAGGCAAGCATTGCCAATCCATACAAAGCTCTACAAATGGTTCCATAATGGAACTCTACATTAGTTATTCTCTATAAAATTACCTTTTACTGAATAAAATGTCGTTACTAAATAAACCATTGGAAATATTGTAGATCAATCTTCCTTACACCCTAATAAACATGAATGTGTTGGAGATAAATATATTTATATATTTTTATTGGCAACATAAAGTTGTCCGACATATTTATTTACTTGTACTTCTGTTTCTACTTCTGCTTCTGTTTGATTTGTTTACCGTTCTTCGGCCAACGGATATAGAAAAAAGAGATACAAACCTATAAACGTATGTTTGAGTGTATATGTAAGGCAGGTCTGAAAGGAAGCTATGCTCATTTATTATTTTCGAAAATTATTGAATTCCCTGGCAAACAAAAAAGAAGAAGAAGAAGAAAAAGGAAAGGTACCGGATAATCGAAGTGAAGAAAATGAATCAATAAATTTATAAATGGATGGATGGATAGCCGAGAGTATGAATGAGAATACCAGAATAGATGAATGGCTGCCGGATGAATGGAAACATTCTGCAGCTATTTGTTGGCAATTTTCCCCAGCAATTGTAGATTGAGTGAGTATTGAGTTGATGTCTGTCTGTGTGTGTGTGTGTATGTTGTTGTTAAATTGAGTTCTTTTGTTTAGAAAATTATGCTTCGATTTTGTTTCAATAAAAATACTTTGAATTGAAGGGGGTAAATTGTTTTATTTATTGCATGTTTCGTTTTGTCGATTCAAATAAATCGAGAATTTTAGGAGCTCATAAATGGTATTGAAATGTTTACAAATTGAATTTGATAAAATCGACAGTTATACCTTTGGATAATAATTCAATCAAATGAATGCTGTTTTTTTAAAGCAATTAGTATTGACAGGTATAAACAGGCACACATATAAACATGTGTTTAAAAGGGGATTTTCGTGAATATTGAACATGAATATTGGTAAAATATTGAATATTGTTGTAAGAAAGACATCTATACATTAGGAACTCCCCCACATAAGGTCGAAATTTTATAAAAGTATTTTACTGCACAGATAGAGAAAGGATAATCCGATTTTGCTGCAACTTTGCAAATTCTAATATTTCCATCAGTATTAGGTCAGATGCGAAAATGGTTCAATGTCGGTCCACTCCATCAAGTACCTCCTCCACAAAGGATCAAATTTTTTGAATATTTGTGACTCGTAAAAAATGTGATGTAAGTGTCTGATTATCTTCAAATTAGACATAACACAATATTTTTATTAACCCAAAGTCTGTTATGAAGATAGAATGTATCGGTCCACTTCTTCTGGTAACTCCAACTCAACTCAATAAACATGACGCTCATAAAACGCGATCTGAATATTTCTATCAACACAAAATCTGTTATAAAGATTGTAAAGATCGGACCATTCCTTCTGGTACCTACCCCACAAAGGGTCAACGTTTTGAATAACCTAACCGATTATAAAATCCGAAATAAGCATCCGGTCCTCTCTATATTTCACATATACTATTATTGCTACTAACACAAGATATGCTGTGATATTCCATCTTCACGGTCTATGATATTCCATCTATCGGTCCACTCCTTCTGGTACCTCTCAAGTAAAGGGTAAACGTTTTGTATAACCATTCCGACTTGACAGATCTCAATATTTCCATCAACACAAGATCTGTTATAAGATGGTAGAGTTCGGACCATTCCATCTGATACCCCCCCCCCCCCTCCCCCACAAAGGGGCAATGTTTTGAATAACCAAACGATTATAAAATCCGAAATAAACATCCAGTTCTCTTCATATTTCACACATCCCATTATTTCTACTAACACAAGATCTGCTGTGAAGATGAAATATATTGGTACACTCCTTCCGGTACCTCCCCCAAAAAGGTTCAACATTTGGAATATCCATGAATCTCAGAAAACACGAAACTAAGATTCGATTCCATTCAGACTTGGTTCATCTCAATATTCTTAGTAACACTGTTATAAAAAATGGTAGAGATCGGAGGACACCTTCTGGTACCTCCCCACACAATGGCTCAAAATTTTGAATAATTATAACTCCCATAAAATATGAAATAAGCATCCCACTCTCTTGAAATTTCACACATCGCAAATGGTGCGAAAATTAAAGATATCGACCTACCCCTTGTGGTTCCTTCCCCCACAAACCATTATTTAAATCTCTCATAACTTGCGAATCAAGTCAGTGATTCCATTCAAACCTGGTATATCTTCATATTTCCCTCAACAAGAGATCTGATGTGAATGAATTTTTCTGCCTACTCCTTCTTATACCTCCTCCCCCTCCAAAAAGATAAAATTTCCATTTTCGCATAAAATGCAGGTCCCAATTTTTATTAGTATTATATAGAGTGGATAACCTCAATCCACTATATCTGTTACCTCACGCACATTTCTCTAAAAACTATCACATGTCTCATATCAAGTGATATGGTCCAAATATGGCACGTTGTAATATTTATATCAGACAGGTATCAGAGAGGAGTTGTTTATTTGTAAAATTCAACGAAACCTGCGAAATAAGTTAAGTTAAGAGTATCCTTTGATGGATTGAATATAGTATAGAATAAGAAAAATCTAATTAGCTGGAGATTTCCTTTACATTGTAGTGGATTTTCAATATTACCCATTTGAGGTATGGTACAAAATATGGTGAGGATTTTAAGGCTTTATTTATTTCTTGCTTTTCTCAGACAGACAAATAGACTCCAAATCGGACTATACCTCAAGTTCTTCACTTCTTCGATTTCAACTAACAATAATGGCAAATCCCAAGCATCTGCATTTGTATTTTCTTCATTTCGCAGTTAGCGAAGGTCAGGGTTTAAAAAGCTACTTAAAAAAAGGAAAAACTATCCATTCCATTACCGCCAGCATTACTAAGTTGTCAAGCGAGATACACAAACTCTCTTAACGCCATTACAATGCCGTCTCCACTGGGATATGGCTGGCTGACCGACCGTCCTTTCGACAAATCCACCATCCCACTTACTTAGAATGGCAGAATGTCAACAGCCAATTAAATAAAAGAAAACAAACCGTCATAACTACGGCAAACATATTGAATTTATTCATATGGGTCACACGACTGCAGAGAGCAAAGGATACGCTCGCAGATAAATAAAAATGCCAAAGTAGCGATTGAATGAATGAAAAAAAGCAACAACTCACAACATTGTTGAGCCGTAATGAAGAGTTTATGGATGGTGGGATGTGAAAAAGGTCACAACGCAGAAGATGAACAAAATAATTTTATGGGCTTCTATATCTTTTTACATGTGTGTGTGTGTGTGACAATTTCTGAAACGGGAAAAGTGATTCATAAAAAATGTCATATTTGGAGGAGAAATGACAAAGAACGACCTCATAAAAATCTGCAGGAATATGAGCACACAGGACATGAATAATTTAAAGAAACAATTACGAATATTAAAGTTTCAGGTCGATTTAGATGTAGCTTAAAAATCTATTCCCCTTCGAATCAATGTCTCATTTCCCCTTTTCTCTCCTCCCATGTAACAACTTTTTGCTTCATGTTCTATCTACTTTGTTTAGACAACTAATTTCCATAATTAGCACGCAAATGTCTAAATGTAGCAAAGTTTGTTATGAAATATGTCGGGTTTGGCTGTAACATATGTATGTTTTTTTTTCCAGAAAAAAACCAAATGGAATATATTTTAACAACATTTATGTGCTAATCCTGTCGTAAAATATGCGTTTGCATGCAGAGCATCAAAACAGCTGTTATAATATCACCAACAACATCATCATCGTCGACATCATCATCATCATCTTCAAATGGAAACATTACTCGCTTGCCTGTCTGTCTGTCTGTTTGCCTGTCGCTCAGAAACGAACCCCGTGATGGGTAATATTTTTTTAATGATGTTTCACTCAGTCTGTGGCTGATATTTCCAAGTTGTTAAAATTGTCACACTCTCGGTGTGACATTGCGATAACAAACAAGGAAAAAGAAAAGAGAAACAGGGACAATTTTTATGCGACCTCCTTGTTAGAACAGGAAGTCTTTTGGCGGAATAGTGTTGCAGTTCATAAAAACGAAATAACAGCACAAAGAGATAAAGAAATATGTTAGAGTCAATGATAGTTAAATTAAGGACTTCCATGGGAGTTCAGTGCATAAGACAAATGCTAGGGATTTTTAAGAAAAAAGATATTTTTCTATAAAATAAATTCCAAATATTCTTATAAATAGGCGAGGACCTTAATATTTTATTGTGCTGGTAATCCGCAAAAATGAGTTTTGTGGATATATGACGTTAATTGGGCATCTGTAGATTTTATATAGATGGTAATCCGAACAGGTTTTCAAGCCTTCATTTTGATGTTAAAGTCTTAAAAATATTTTCAATACAGAAGAGCACAGCTTTTTGTCATTTTATGTTAAACAATTACAAGAAGGAGACAAATCTTTGACCCATAGAAGATAGTTAGAATCCATTTAATCCACAAGTAAGTTTCTATCTAGGGAGTCCAATTAATGACAAATGAAATATGTTGAATTTCTTTTACTCCCGTCCCGCCTGTTCAAAATTCTCGGTGCACCGAAACTCTTCAGAATGTTTTCATGATTCCTGGCCAGCATAAAATTCTACGATGATTTACAAATAATCGTTCGACTTCTTGTCCTTCTGTGAAAATTACTCCAGTCTTCAAATTGATGGAATAACCTAGATGAAATTTAGTTACAATATTAAGAAGATTCAATTCAATTTTGGCATGAAAATGGACAATTTAATCAATGTTTTGGTATTGTATCATATAACGGAGACTTTCTATATAGCAATAATTTTTACCTGAATATACTTCAATTGTTTTGGTTCTCAACAGATTAAATCTCCCTTGACAAAAACACTTTAGTGTAGGGCTGCTGTTTTGGTTTATTCTCCCAAGATATCAGATGTATTTTTAACCAAATTTAATGTGATGTGACGTTTCAAAGATCAGATTTCGGGTCTCAGAGGTCTAAGAGAACACAAATCGCTTCCGCAGAAAACATTCATTAAGGTTACATTCACCATTTTCCAAAGAAACATTTATCGAACATCTTGAGTTCTGGCGAAATGAAAATTCGGAAGATTTTCAAATCCAGCCAGCATTTCAACATAAGTCCTGTATTGTGGGTCCTTTAGATTTTCTGTGTCATAAAGGCCCAAGTGTATTCCTCACCGTAAAAAACTATAACCTAATATTTGGAGATTAAAATGGGGAGAATACATCAAAAATGTATCCAATGTAGAGGGAGAAATGAAAAAAAAAAACTGTAACCAATTTCAGACTGCTGTCATTTCTTAGCCACTCGTCCGACAGCTGTTAAAATTACTCCAGTGACAGCTCATTATATTGTTTATTATATTTTGGTGAGAATTTTCCAGAAAAAAGTTATTCGTGATGGATTTCAACCGTGATAGTGTGATTTTTTTATATTTGGCTGGAAACCCACAGGTGCCTATCGTTAGAGCAGTCCAACATTTAAATGTGAATAAATCTTTTGTGTCTCTCGTGGCCCGATATATGTCAAGGAAGTGGACGAACGAAAACAGCACCATCAGCAGAAATAGTTCCAAAGGTAATGAAGCGACTTGAGCGAAACCCGCGGCGCAGTGGCCGAAAAACGGCTCGTGAGCTAAACATATCGCAATATTCCATTCGGCAAATATTGAAAATGAGCATTGGAATTCCAAAAAGTGCAAGAACTTACACCGCAACAGAAAGAAAATAGACTTAAAAGATCTAAAGACTAGCTTCGCTTGGCCATAAGTTTTGAACTGCCGAATTTGGTTTTTCCCGATGAGAAAACGTTCTTTGTCCAGCAACAAACAAAATGATCGTGTTTACTTGCCAAAGAGGTCAGCTGAAAATATGCACCTTCGGTTGGCCAACAGATCTCAAGCGCCGGCTATAGTGTGGGCAGCCTTAACAGGCGATGGCCGCTCTCCACTCGTATTAATCGACCGTGGCATCAGAATAAATATCGAATATTATTGCGAAAATATTGTAGAGGGTGTATTTAAGCCTTGGGCACGCAAACATTTTGGCCGCAGACCTTGGACATTCCTACAGGACTCAGCACCATCGCATTCAGCATGCGCCACCCAAGAACGTTTAAAAAATGAGGTTCCTCGCTTCATTTCCAGCACACAATGGCCACCAACCGGATACCAATCGGTTGAACTATTGCGTCTGGAGTGTTTTGGAAAGCAAGGTTGGCATTAAAAAATACCAAAATGTCTATCACCTCAAGCAAGCGCTTCGCCGGAAATAAGCCAAAATACCGCGGAGCAACATTCGGCCAGCTTGTGACGGTTTTATTGGCCATTTGAAGGCCATAATTCGTGCCAAAGGTGACTAATTTGAACAAATCTAAACTTATTCTAAAATTTGATTCTATTTCCGACATTTTTTGCTTTCATTCAATAAAATTAAAAAAAATGTAAAAATTATGGCGTTTGACTTTGTTGCATTTTTTTATCTCAACCTGTATATGTCCTTTGTAGAAAGAAAAAAATTCAGGGCTTTGCCAAATTGTGGATCCTTGAAAGGCAACTTGTATAAGTAGATCAACTTTAGCATGTCTAAAATATATATTGTTCCCTTAATAAATCTGTAATTGCTACATATCTTCATTTTAAAATTCCGCTGTAGATGGGAGAGACTCTTTAGCTCTGCTGTAGATAAAGAAAGCTTCAATTGGATTTTGGTATACAAAATTACTTTTATAGCTTAAAATTTCTTGGTCACTGAGAATTTAATTCGCATTATTCAGGTATTCTTGAAGTTGCAACAGAATGTGAGATTGTATTTCCATAATATCGTAATTTATTCTTTAATAATTCCTAGCTGTCATAAAAAACACAATTTAGTCAACGGCAATACCATTCGCACCCATTGTCATAATTATCCATCATTCTTATGTAACATCCATTCATCCATCCACCCAGGCGGCAAAGAGAATAGCAAAAGAGGCAGAAAGTTGAGATTGATCATTTGTAAATGAAAAAAAAGCCAAGCAGAGAAAAAAATCCAATTCCTCATAACATAATAGCACCCACATGGCTGGGCCGGGGGAGGGTGGTGTAATGTAGGCGGCAGCAGAAAAACACAAGCCAACGCAGTGAGGAAAAAAACGCTAAGCAAAAAAACGAACGGCAAAAAAGAAAAACAAGCAAAAGCTTAAATTACACCCTTGAAGGTTTCAAGTGTTGTTGTTATTGTCGTTGTTTTTGTTTTATACATTTTTAGCGGCTGTTGCTGTTGTTGTTGCAATGATGGTAGCAGTGCTTGGCAAAAACTTGTTGTTGGCCCAACAAGTTGTCGTCGTGGTGCCATCATATCAAAGCTGCAAAGCTGGGCCGGTCGGGGATAGCTAGAAAAAATGGGGGAGCTGTGGCGTCAACAATTTCTGCGAACATGCTTTATGCATGCAAGGCAAGTGGCAAAAATTGTGGAATTTCTTTTTTATTTTTGGTGTTGTTGTAGTATTTTCACTAGGACATAAGGCCCCGTGGCAATTTACCTGATGCCTTCGACCTTCACAGAGAAATGCTGGAAAATTAAATTTCTGCCACTCCGTGAGAGCTTGAAGTTTTCGGTGTTTTTCAGGTAGGTCATATATTTTTCTTGGAGGAGTGGAGAATCGCAAACAATCGCATCAGGTGTTAGGGAAGCCATTTCATTTATTAGTTTGTTGTTTTAGTAACAAATCCCAATTTGTATTGATTCAAATCCCATAAGCTTTTCGGTTTGCTAATTTTTCTCAGTTTTAGCAATTCCCAATCGGCTGGTCCCTATTGTGTTATTTTTCTGTGATGTTTTTTTTTTTTTGTTTGGCTTGTTAAGCCCCCTTGTCATATCGATAATGAAGCACAAACAATTATTGATTTCTTTGCTGGCTTTTTTGCTGCATTAATTTTTTTCTGTCTTGTCAAGGCCCAATTGAGCTTACCTATAGCCTGTATCTCCCGTCGTAAGCTTCGAAGTCATCAGCTATTCAAAAATAAAAAACTGTCATGTTCTTGCCACATTTTCTATTGCATTGAATATTTTTTTTTCTTCCAGCCAATGAATGACGTGTTTTCTTTGTCATTCACACAGGATTCAATATTAGGTCCTTGTGCACGTAGCTCGCATTAATGGTGTGACAACAAAAGAAGTTGTGACAGAGAGAAAAAAAAAAACCGACAATAAATGCCACAAAACAAAAACAACGTCAACACCAACAACTATAGCAGCAGCAGCATCAGCCATATCGTCATGCATCATCTTTGGGTAAACATCATCATTTTTGCTAATAATCCAAGAAAAATATACAACGCCAACAACAATAAAAACAGCAATAGCAACAGCAACAACGATGTTATAATCAGGCAAAGTATAATGTCAGAGACAATATTTTTATTAGGATGACGATGCAAAAATTTTTGTAGGGGTGTTTGCTGTGGTGTATGTGATGGGGTATGTGGGAAGGATGGAAAGGGCAATTAAAAATGATGTAAAGTTCGTCTGGGCCGAAATTTAAAGGATAAGAAATTTGATTAGATTCCAATTTCCTAAAATTTTGAGCGATATATTTGAACCTATAAAAGTGGATATCTTAGAGATACATCAAAATATTAAATTGGAGCTCATATATTTAAAGTGTTATATAAGTGTTTTCAGTCTGAGTGGTCGACCTCGCTACGTTTTTCTTGGGTTTAATTAAATATTAATAGCCTCAGCCATATGGCTAGAGAGGGTATATATCATTTGATATGACCAAAACATGCCTCATCGATATTGCGGTTTTATACTCTATGTCTCAAATCCATTTCAGGACATTTGGAGGCGATTTAGTAATGTCGGTCCATCCGTCTGTCTGGCTGGTAAGCACAGTAACTCTCTTAAAGATTATCCACTTGGGTCCTAACTTGGTACATCGTAATATTATTATGAAAATTAGATTAAGTTCGGAGATGGGCAAAATCTATCCACTCCTTCTAATACGTCGCCAGCAAAATGGTAAAATTTTCACGTGAAATAATTTACTGGACAACCCGATTTTGCACTAACTTTGCAAATCCTAATATTTACATCACTGCTATGTCAGGTGGGAAAATTGGCATTATCGGTCCACTCCATCAATAACATTCCTCACTTACACACATATTTTTATTTATCCAGGTGTAAAGATGGAATATATCGGATCACTCCATCTGGTACCTTCACCACAAAGAGTCAATATTTTGAATATCCACGATGCTCATAGAACATAAAATTAACATCCGATTCCATTCAAACTTGGCACATCTCAATATATCAATCGACAAAAGATCTGTTGTAAAGATGGTAGAGATCGGACCATTCTTTCAGTTACCCTCATATTTCACACATCCCATCTACTCTACTAATACAAGACCTACTGTGAAGATGAGAAATATCGGTGTACTTTTTCTGGTACCTCCCCCCAAATAGGGTCAATATTTTGAATATCCACGATGCTCAAAAAATGTGAAATTAACACTCGAGTCTATTCAGACTTGGCAAATATAAATATTTCCATTAACACAAAATATGTTATAAAGATGGTAGAGATCGGACCATTCCTTCTGGTACCTCCCACACAATTTAAAAAGCGAAATTGACATCCTATTCCATGCAGACTTGGCACATCTTCACACCTTCACAAAAAAATTGTTATAAATATCGGATCCTTTTTCAAATTTTATTGAATCAAAGCAGAAAATGTCGCAAATAGCATCAAATTTCAGAATAAGTTTAGGTTAGTTCGGATTGGTCACCTTTGGCATGAATTATGGCCTTCAAACGGCCAATGAAATCGTCACACGCTGCCCGAATGTTGCTCTGCGATATTTTGCCCCATTCCCGGCGAAGAGCTTCCTTGAGATGATCGACACTTTGGTATTTTTTAGTGCCAACCTTGCTTTCCAAAATACTCCAGACACAATAGTCCAACGGATCGGTATCCGGAGATTTTGGTGGCCATTGTGCGCTGGAAATGATGCGAGGAACCTCATTTGCCGAATAAATGCCACGGTCGATTAATACAAGCGGAGAGGGTAACGCGTGCTAAGTGCGATGGTGCTGAGTCCTGTTGGAATGCCCAAGGTCTGCGGCCAAAATGTTTGCGTGCCCAAAACTTTAATACACCCTCCAGAATATTTTCGCGATAATATTCGGCATTTATTCTGATGCCACGGTCGATTAATACGAGCAGAGAGGGACCATCGGCTGTTATGGCGGCCCACACCATCACCATGGCCGGTGATTGAGTTCTGGTGGCCAACCGAAGGTACACATTTCAGCTGACCTCTTTGGCAAGTAAACACTATCATTTTGTTTGTTTACAAACTGCGAATGTTTTCTCACTTTCGGCCAAGCGAGGCAACTCTTTAACTCTTTTGAGTCTATTTTCTTTCAGTTGCGGTGTAAGTTTTTCCACTTTTTGGAATTTCAATGGAATTTTTCAGCCACTGTGACGCGGGTTTCGGTCAAGTCGCTTCTTTACTTTTCGAACCATTTCTGCTGATGTTGCTGTTTTTCCTTCGTCCACTTTATTGACGTCGGGCTACGCTACCAGTATCACGGTAACGAGCGATGGTACGAAACACAAAAGATTTATTCACATTTAATTGTTGGAGTGCTCTAACGATAGCCACTTGCGGTTTTCCAGCCAAATATAAAGAAATCACACCATCACGCTTAAATTCCATCACGAATAACATTTTTCTGGAAAATTCTCACCAAAATTCTGTCATTGGAATAATTTTAACAGTTGTCGTACGAGTGGCTTAGAAATGACAGCAGTCTGAAGTTGTTGCAGTTTTTTCATCTCGCCCTGTATCTGTCGGGAAAGCCGACTGATACTTTTTAACTTGTTAATAAATGCTTTCAGTTCGAATGAACGACCGAGCTACTTCTCATTTGTATTTCAATTAACAGTCTTGATACCTCTTTGACTATGCCCTCGTATTTTCAGTACATCTAGTAGTTAACACACACCTACCTCCATAAAAATGCGTACACCTAGGATATTAATAAACTTTGCTAAAGCCTGATGACTATGGCAATAACGTCAATGGTAAGCAATGTCAGTCAGTCAGTCAGTCATCCAGCCGAGCCAAGCCAGCCATCCAGGCAACCTGTCATCTGCCATCGAGCTATAATTGTTGTTGTTGCCAGTGGGAAAATGCTAACAAATGTTTACTTTAGCCGCAATGTCATGATTTACACGTCTAGTGACTGCATAAACGTGGTCTAAAGTTATCAAGGATTATGCGCTGACAGCAAAAGCTGGAGTAGATCATGAACTTTTCATTTCATTGTGGAAAAGGGAAACAACGCAGGTGGCTATAAGAAGCTAATGATGGGCAAGTTTCCTTAACAGCAGCATCAGTGGCAGCTGCAGCAGTTGTCTCGTTTAGATTTAAGGTTCATTTCGCAATGATTTCGAGTGGAAAACTTTCCTAGGACGGCGTAAATATTCCAAGACATTTCCGAAGAATTCACTTTAAAGTAAAACTTTGGCAACAATTTAATGATGGCAAGATGTCATGACCAGGCATTGATTTCCGTCGATGTTGCTAGTTTCCTATGTGCGGCGTGTTTTTCCTGCTTCAAATAGCCGAAAAAAACTGAGTTTTGTCACATTTTTCCGTCTCTCTCTCGGCCATGTACGGATTGTATTTCCAGCGAAACGTTTCAAATGTTTCGAATGTGTTACGGAAGCGTAAAACTCTCACGTTTCGTTGGCAATTTTGGAAACGAAGATGAAACTGAATTGTCAATAATTTATTGCATTTGGTAATTGAAGTTATGGGCATGGAAATGAAAATATATGACCATATGTGAGTTTGAGTGTGTGTGAGAGAGTGAGAGGTTACGACGTGAAAGCATTGTTTTTGGGAAATTTTTATTTCAAATGTCACTGGAAGGAATACTAAAAGAGAAACAAATCTTTTTTACAGGACATAACAAGTAAGAAAGTATCAGTTGGCCATTTGTGTAAGGATATTTAATAACCACATGCGACCAAGAGGAAAATATACTTTATATACCTTCTTTTGTAATTGATTGAAATTATTGCTTTTATATGTATATTTGATCCGGATAAACTTCTATAACATAATCAGTCCATGTCTGTCTGTAGTAATCGCTTTATCTTTCGAACGAGCTAGGCAACTCCCATTTTTAATGCATATTTCATTTTTAACAGGCAGCTCAAGTTCGAAAATTGGTACCTAAGAAAATTATCACAAGAATTTTCAATAGAATATTATTAAATTTGGCATTTTAAGTGGATTTTTGCAAAAAAAAAAAAAAAATGGTCAATGGAGGTCCAAGTTCTTTTACTACACGCTTATAACAAATTAAATATGTTTTTCTATTCGAAGTTTGGTTAAATAAGGATAATTATCCCTATGATGGTATTTATGATTTTTCGAAATTTCGGTCGTTTGTGGGGGGAGCCTTTAATTATGTCACACCTGAATCCATTCATAATTCAAAACTTGATGTACCCCAACTTCTCATAGAATAGATTGATGCCATACTCAGTAGCAGAATCATCAATTCGCACATTAGGGAGATGTCCCTTTGGAGCTCGGTCACCAGGAGTACACCTCGAGGCGATGTTCCATCACCATAATTATGGCGGATAGTCATTAATAACATACATCTAGAGCTGGAATTACCTAGGAAAAAAGTCGTTGCCAATTCTTAAGACGTGGTTCTTTTGATCCCGGGGAAATTCCGACAAACAGTTTCATACATAAAGATCTATTCAAGTATCAAGGTGGACAAGTAGTAATTGACTAGGCGTAAACCCATCAAAAAAAGATCTCGTCCTCTTCCTGAAGAAACGCAAATGTCCTGTTTTCTTACCATCAATGATAAATGGAGTTCCGTTATCTCTCTCCTCAGAAGCGAGGCTACTGTTCTCAACCACCATTTAAACTGGAAGAAAAATGGGAGGTATAATCGCACTCAACTCTTGCAAGAACTCTATAGGTAAAAGTCGGGGTCTTTAACTGTATATCAAGTGCATCAAGTGGATGGAGGAGTCAATTGTTCGCCCGATTATAGCCTATGGAATGGCTCACTTTAGGTACAAATTCTATAGACGAGGGATTCACAAATTTAAGTGAGCCGTAACGCATGTGCATTTTGGAGCACACCTCAGGCCGCACAAGACATCTTACTTTGTTAAGTTAATAAAATCCTCACATAGAGGAACAGACAATCAGGTGTGCCCACCGACTCAGAGAAGGAGTCAATAGTAGTGACTACATATAGAACAACTTGAAATCCACATATCCTAAAAACATAGCAACGATTGTAAAGTATTTCGGACATAAATCTTTGCGATCATTTTCAATCGGCACTGAAGGCTTTAAATTCTTTTACCATTAAATCTATGGCAGGTTTGGAGTGTAGAAAAGTCTCGCAAAATTCTGGGACTCCATCAAGCTCTATTGGGTTCAAGGCCATTACAATATTCCAGATAATATAGCAGCAAATAAATTTGTAGGACAAGGATCCGATTCAACTGCCATTGAAGTTGAAAATTCGGTTATAACACCCCTGTGCCAATTCATTCGTGAGATACACTAAAACCATTCCTGGAGTCGACAAAAAATGGCTAGATGAAAAGAGGATGCAATGTCCTTAAGAAAATCTGGCCTATAACCTCCGAGAAGAAAACAAGATCGCTCATCTCCATGGCGAACGCTGATCTAAAACTTGTGGTGGCTATCATTTTAAGTCACTGTAGCGTGAGAGCCATGATGAGGAAGTAATTGAGACAGTCGAACACTTGCTGCACCACTGTCCAACTGTCATCAATGTAACACACAGGCTAGTGGGAGGGTAAATAACACACGATCTGTCTTCATTCTCTAACACAGAGCCTGCAGTAATTCTTCAGAAAGAAAGAACATAACATATTAGGAAATATTGCGAAGTTCGAGGTGTGAAGACAAAACCGTAGACATTTTTTTGGAACTGTCATGTGTTGGGGAAAGGGTGGTACCAGAGAGAGAGATCTAAATTTGCTAAAAATATCACTTTATGTTAGATACCCCAGGCGCTGTAATTTAACCCAATTCTCGGCTGGTTATTAAAATTGTGATACTCTACATAAATTGGGAAGCTCCCATAGTTCTTAATCCGTTTCTTCAATTCCCTTTTTGAAATTGTACCGTACAGTCCTGCAAAAATGTTACCTTTAGTTTACCCCATATTTACGTCTTCTGCAAAATTTCTCAAAAAAAAAAAAAAAAAAAAAAAAAAAAAATTAACACCCTTATTATATGTCAAATATTATCCGATGGTAATCCAAAATTCTAGGCTTCTGGACTGTCCTAAACTTTAACCTTATTCGAAATCCCGTATCGATCGGCTTATAATTGCTAACTATAGAACAACTGAAAAAATCAGGAAATTTTTATGTTTTTATTCATTTCATTCCTTAAATATTTTGCGAACATCTAAAAAATTTACCGAAATTCCGACCTTTGTGAGGATGGAGTAATGAAGGGGATTTGTAGCGTGATAAAAAATTAACATGGACAGACAGACGGACACACATAGCTAGATAGACTCAGCTCGGCGAGATTAGGAAGATCGATAGATAACATAGTGGGTCTAGGACCAATATTTCGAGGTGTTAAAACTTTTTTCCCTACGCTCCCTCACATGGTGTTGTAGAGTATAATTAACTAATTACAACAGGACAGTATTTATGGATAGGTAATTTCTATGTTTTTAACTTATTTGCTAGTGCTTACTGTTTGATCTCGGTTTCAAGGTTTTCGTAGCCGAACCTCTGCTATGTGTACTACCCCTCTATGATATAAACCTGCAGTTTAGACACAAATCCCATCCCTTCCTACGTTTTGTTTGCCAAAGCAAAGATAAGTTAAACATCCCTTTATCCCAAAATATATCCCAAAATATATCCCAAAAAGACACGCTGTCACATATTGTCTATTTGAAATAGCCCAAGGGTCATAACCGGAGATGTATTTTGTTCATTTCATGAATGTATCTGATTAAGTTTAAAGGCAATTGCCTGGAAACACATTTTCAGGATTAAAACACATTTATTTGCCAGAAAACTTTTTCCAATGTTTAAATGTTAGTTCAGGCTAATTGGGGGAGGTTACAAACAAAAAAGTTAGTCTATTAAAGGAAACTTTTCCATCCATTTGCCATTATCAACACTGACATAAGCAAAAATATACATATATCTAATTCCCTAACTCATTTTTCTTTATCTTACGGAGCGGGAGTGAGTGTGTGAAAAATTAACCAAACCTTTTGTTTGTCAAGACAATTAAAATCCCATTCCATTGCCAAAGAGGAAACTTTACTTTTTTTTGGTGAACATGACCCTGATTAAAAAGTGATTTGTTAAGACGACAACTATTAAATTTGCTACATGGCCCCTTGGAATTCAGAACAAATTAGGGCACACACCCACACACCTACACATACGTACATATACCACACATTGACACGCCCAAGATAAACACCTATGCTCCTCCGCAATGAGTTGCTGTAGTGTTTGGCTGGTAGCTGTTCAAGTGTTGACAAGTTGACAACGGAAACGGAAATTCATTTGCCTGTCCCTGTGTCCTCTGGAATCGGAGAAGCAAGAAAAACAGATAAAAAAATTTTTGCAAATAACCGACACGTTCTGGCTGCAGGGCAAGGATTCCACACACACACACACTTATATAAACACATTTAGAAAAGTTAAGAGTTTCCTGGTTTGTGTTTAAATTAAATCAACAATCTGTGCTTCTGCTCTGTTTTGTTGTTGTTGTTGTAGCTGTTGTTGTCATAGTGATGTGATGTGTCTATTTCCTATATTTAATCTCTGCTCTGATGGGAATAACCTGCCCAAGGCTAGTTACGGTATTTGTTCTATTTAATCCCATATCATCAACAACATCATCATCATCATCATTATCATGATTATTATTATCATTATAATGGATAGAACTAAAGGATATTGTGACTCAGCAGAATAGTCCCCTTGTCAACGAGATTTATCAAAGTTTATTTTCCCATCAAACAACATTCGATTTGCTGGCAGTACGGCTCATAAACCATTATGGGCCGGGTGAATATCAATCAAAACAAAACAAAACAAATCAAATTAAATTCTATTGCCAAAGGTTATCAAATATTTCATGTCATCATCGTCGCCCATCGAACACTTGAAGAGGAGTGGAAATATTTACACAGGGTAACATCAACATTTGTTGTTTGAAACAACTTTTTGGGGGGAATTGATATGGGTAGGTTGACATTCGATAAATGGATTTAGAGAATTTATATATTTAAGAGTCGAGATCAAGTATTGAGTGCAAAGTCGATATTTCGATTTTATTTCTGAGAAAATATATGAGTTTTTATATACCTATACCTACAGAGAGGATATATAATTTGAAGCAGGCAAAATGTGTCTAATCAGAATCACAGTTTTAGGTCCATCGAACGTCCGTTTATCTGCTTGGTCGGTGCCCACTATAGCTCTCAAAGTGGATATTCGATGAGGTCCAATTTTAGCATATCGTAAAATGTTTTTTCAAAGTTATATCGAGTTGAAAAATAGGGCATATGAGTCTACTTCTTCTGGTGCCTCCATCATTAATATATAAACTTGTGATTTCATTGAAACTTTCCTCATTGTAAAGTTTATATCAGACATGAGTAAAGTGTGAAAATCGTCAAAATCGGTTTATTTCTTTGGGTTCCTCCCCCACAAAGGGTCAAATAATTTCCAGAATCACTTCAAAATTAGCAAATTTCAATATTTCATTTAGATGGAAGATCTGATATATCGGTCCATTGATGTTGATTTCTCTTCCGCAAATCGGAAATTTTTTTCAAAAAATCACATATCGCACAGACTGTGAAGGGAACGTCCGTCGATCTTCCGAATGGTCTTTCTGACCATACATCCGGTCGCCTCTCCCTTCAAACTTCCCCCTTTCGATTTTTTTCTCACATTTGCCCCATGGCAGTTTGATATTTTAAAGACAAAAAAAAACTATAAAAAATTGAGATTGGTGTGAGATACTCCCAGGGACATTTCCAATAAAAAATGTCGGACTTACCGACCCCACTTAAACTTAACTTATAACGGCTGCTGAAGCAGCCAATGAAACCGTCACACGCTGTCTGCGGTATTTTGGCCTATCCCGGGCGAAGCGCTTGCTTGAGATGATCGACACTTTGGTATTTTTTAGTGCCAACCTTGCTTTTCAAAATACTCCAGACACAATAGTCCAACGGCTTGGTATCCGGAGACTTTGGTGGCCATTGTGCGCTGAAAATGAAGCGAGGAACCTAATTTTGTAGCCAATCTTGGGTGACGCGTGCTGAGTCCTGTTGGAATGTCATAGGTCTGCGGCAAAAAAGTTTGCGTGCTCCAGGCTTTAATACACCCTCCAGAATATTTTCGCGATAATATTCGACATTTATTCTGATGCCACGGTCGATTAATACGAACGGAAAGCGACCATCGGCTGTTATGGCGGTCCACACCGTCCCATGGCTGCGCTTGAGTTCTGGTGACCATTCGAAGGTGCACATTTTCAGCAAGTAAACACGATCATTTTGTTTGTTTACAAACTGCTGGACAACGAATGTTTTCTCATCGGAGAAAACCAAATTCGGCAGTTCACCACTTTCGGACAAGCGAGGCAAAACTTTAGCTCATTTGAGTCTATTTTCTTTCTGTTGTTTTGTAAGTTCTTGAACTTTTCGGAATTTCAATGGCTCTTTCCCCTAGCTCATTTTTCAATATTTGCCGAATGGATTACTGCACTATGTTCAGCTCACGAGCCATTTTTCGGCCACTGCGACGCGGGTTTCGATCAAGTCGTTTCTTTACTTTTCGAACCATTTCTGCTGATGTAGCTGTTCACTTCCTCGACGTCGGGCTACGATACCAGTATCACGGTAACGAGCGATGGTACGAGACACAAAAGATTTATTCATATTTAAATTCTGGAGTGCTCTAACGATAGCCACTTGTGGTTTTCCAGCCAAATTTAAAGAAATCACGCTATCACGCTTGAATTCCATCACGAATACCTTTTTTTCTGGAAAATTCTTACCAAAATGCTTCTGTACGCTTGTAAAAAATATAATTAGCTGTCTCTGGAATAATTTTAACAGTTGTCGGATGAGTGGCTTAGAAATGACAGCAGTCTGTATTTGGTTGCACTTTCTTCATCTCACCCTGTACTCCCGAAATCCTGTCAAGCTCCATGGGTCTTATTTTCAATTTCGCTCCTCCGAATGCTGCGAAGTCAAATATCTCTTGAAAATTATGTTCCCCACTGTTTATTAACGAATTTCCCATCAAATGATGTATGAATAGCCGTAAATATAAATCGAATCAAATGACAACTGTTATTCTTTTGAAGAAAATCACCACGAAAACAAAATAAAAAAAAACTCAAAACAGAATATTAAAGAGCAAATGGAAAAAATGCAATTCAAATAAATAATCTGATAATTAAAGAGACAGCAATAACCGATGCAAAGGAGATTCCACAAACCATTGAGTTTTGAGGTTATGGTATTGTATCGGATTTTGTCATTGTTTTTGGGGTTTTTGTTGTTGCTGCTGCTGCTGTTGTTATAGTAAAATTGAAATATGGAAATGTTTTCATTACTGGTTATTGTCTACAGCCACATGAATGATGAGTGGGAGGGGAGGGGAAAACACAATGAAATGAGGGGGAAAACAACAATAATATTCTCGTCGTTATTGCTGCTGCTACTGCTACTGTAGCTGTCGTGGCAGTGGCAGTGGCAGGTAAATGTGTCAAGTAGTTTCTATGAATTATTCATTCGATTCCTGCAGAAGGTCAGCTTTTAATGCGAATGCTTTTAGTTTTGGCAAAAATGTTTTGTTTTGCCGGATGGAAATGTGGATAATACAAATGACTTGAATTTAATTAGCATTTGGAGATTTATGTGTTTGTTGCGAAATAATTGAATTTCATTTGAGCGCCAGAGATGCCACTGGACAAGGAGATAATCCGGATATGTTTTTCGAGTGTTTTCATTTGTTTTGGTTTAGCTAATACTTAATTTATGTGCCGTAGGAGAATTTGAATTTAAAGCCTTCATTAGATGTGTCGCATTGTTCGGCGACAATTTATTGGGAAAATTGTATATTTTAGGAACCCTTTATGGTTGCCATGAAAATAGGGGAGATTTCAGTGTAATTTAGGTAATTTGCTCACAAACAATTCATTTAACTTGCGCCTTGAGAACTCTTTCTCGGAATCCCTTTCTAAATAGTCAAAAATCGAAATCTATTTTAGTTATTTGCCTTTGAAGTTGTCATCAAATCATTTAAATGTCCCGTGGGTGGTATAAGTTGTCACAGCACTCATACGACACAGTGCCCCTTTTGAAGGGAATATTTGATACACTTTTAATTTTAAGAGAACACTGCGAGAAACAGCATGCTTTTGTCGGATTTCCCTAGAGATCATTTCGCAGAAACATTTGCAAAATTTAACTTTGTATTGAGGCATTTCTTTGGCTGAATATAAAAGGTAGGAAGTCAGATCGTTTTCTGAAATATGTGGGTGTAGAGCAATTATTTAATCTAAACTGGATCAAAACAAAAAACTTAAAATTTTATGTCTATCTAATCTTAAATAAACAATTTAGAAAGTAATCCATTTTGGAGACTATTAGGAATTGTTTGAGGTGCTGCAAATGGCATGAACATTTTAATATGTCTCTTCTCTCATGGTTGAGCGTATACTAAAAATTTTCCCACATGGAAAATTTTCTGTTCTAAAATAAAGACAATACAACAAATCAATCCTAAATCAATAGAAAAACTATTTCTAAAGAAAAGAAAGTAAAATTAGGTTCAAAAAACTCTCCCAAGAACCCCAATTAAAATTTACTGTGAATTCCGTCATGTTTTCGGTTGATTGTTTTGTATCGATTCTTGTTAAGTGCAGCGATTTCGTTCAACCCTGACGGCTTATTGCAAAAATACAACAAAAATGACATACTGTTTATGGCTATTTTAAACTTGTCAGCCAGACCTTCTCATCTATTTATGCTGACGAAAGAAACGAAAACACGCACAGACACTCACGCACGCATGAACATTTCTATTTTCGAAAGCGAACAAAAAAAGAGATCGGTTATTGTGAATTGTAGACATTTTTTTGGTCTGAATAACAATGAACATTGAAAGTACTGACACATACTGGGGATGTTGCAAAAAATATTTTCATTAAGGTGGATGCTCTTGAAAAACAAAAATATAAAATAAACAAAAACAAGTAGGCATAGACTATAATCGTGCGAATCCGACCTCTATTGAAAAACCCAATTGTTATACCCTCAGCCATATGGCTAGAGAGGGTATATATATGATTTAATACGGCCAAAACGTATCTTATCTAAATAACGTTTTAAGACTCTAGGTCTCTTTGGACCAAATCCGTTTCAGGACATTTGGAGTCGATGAAGAGGGTCACGTCCGTCTTTCTGCCTGGATGACTGGTGCGCACGATAACTCACAAAGGGATTTGGCCCAAACTTGATGCATCTTAATATTATAAACTTAGATCGAGTTCGGAGATGGGTAATACCGGTCCATTCCTTTTGGTACCTATCCCACAAAAGGTTTTAATTTTCAAAAAAAAAAAAAATATTTACTGCGCAGAAAGAGAGAGGATGATTCTATCTTACTCCAACTTTCCAAATCATAATATTTACAGACGGGCGGACGGTCATCACTAGATCGATTCCAAATATCCTGAAAATCGTTATTTCGATGAGGCACGTTTAAGCCGTATCAATTGACTGAGGGTTTAAACATATATTTTACAGCACACAAGGAGAAAGTATAATCCGATTTTGCTCTATCTTTGCAAATCCTAATATATACATCAGTGCTACTTCAGGTGTGAAAATGGACAATATCGATCCACTCCATCAAGTACCTCCCCCACAAAGAGTCAACATTTTAAGGGTTCGATTGTCTTAAAATTACACACATCACAATATATTAATTAACTCAAGGTCTGGGGGTGAAAGTTGAATACATCAGTTCACCCCTTCTGCTATCTGCCTCACAAAGGGTCAAAATTTTGAATATCCATGAAGCTTGTTATATGCGAAATTAACATCTGATTTCATTTAGATTTGGCACATCTCATTATTTCTATCAACACAAGATCTGTTATAAAGATGGTAGAAATCGGATCATTCCTTCCGGTACTTCGCCCACAAATGGTGAACATTTTGAATAACCAAACCAAGCATAAAATCCGAATTAAGCATCCGGTTCTACTAACATAAGATCTCCTGGGAATATGGGATATATTGGCAAACTCCTCCTGGCACCTCACACTCAAAGGGTCACAATTTTCAATACATAAATCTGTCATAACTTGCGAAACAAGTCAGCGATTATTTTTTTCTTGCTACATTTAAATATTTCTTTCAACCGGAAATCTGATGTGAACATAGGTTCAACACGAAATGGACAATATGTGCCCAGTCCTTCGGAAACTACTCCATAGAGGGTCAACAATTTGAATAATGATAACAGAAGTCAAAATATATTTAAATAATCGAATATTGGCTGAGGGTATATATCTGTCGCCAATACCGACTGGTACTTTTTAACTGATATAAAATATTTTCATACCGTCCTGCAAAAATTTTACCCTATGTGCTGTAAATATTTTCCGATGGTCATAAAAATTCCGGGCTTCTGACCTGACCTATCTCAAATAATTACTTAAGGAGAGTAGGTATTGGCGTCTTAAATTTTGACTCTTGCAAAGATATTTATCAAAACCAAACAAGTAAATATTAGGCCTCCCAAATAATATTAAATTTCCCAAAGGACAAGGGCCATTGATGCTTCTTAAAAAAATGGACATCTGAATTGCTATCCTGATTCCTTATTTTGAGCAACATTTGTTAGTATTTTATTTTATTTTTACATAGGCAACAACATATTTCACTTGTTTCAAACATGATCCGGTTTAATGCACCAATCATATCAACACTCAACACCAACTACATACATACATATGTGCAATATTTTTAGAATAACACCAAAAACAAGAAAAAAATGGAAAGCATTTCTCTTTCATTTTTAAAAATGGACAAAAATAAATATTTGACACGACAAATAAGTGTCTTGGCTACAACGTTGGCATCGTCGCAGATTCTATGAAAGCATTTCTATGCAAGTAAATGTGTGTTAGTGTAATTGTAAACATTCACACACACTCACATACAACATGCACATTGTCACCAAACGCATTTAACAAGGTGTTTAACTTGCTGCGATGCGTGGTTGAACAATTTCACAGAAAATGCATTTTCTCACGGTGCGACATGACGAAGATTTATACGATTATCCCACACACACACACATGTACATACACACTTACAGACAGACAAAATAAAATGAATGCGTTTTTGTGGCATGAAATGTTACGAGCAGGCAAGTAAGTCGATTTCAAAAGACAGCCTGGCAACTACGAAATCTACTTTCTTCTCAGGTTATTGCACATTTTTCATATGTGTGTAGAAATTGAGGTGAGGTACTTTCCTAGTTTGTGGGTGAAACTATGAAAATTATTTGGATGTATCAGGGTTAGAACATACCTAGTTAGGGTAAAAGGAACAGGAACGTACGGCGAGGTGTTTTCGATTTTTTTTTTTTAATTTTTGCATGGGAAATTAAAATGTTCATCAGTTGGGCATCCGAAGTGGTTTCGAAAGGCATTACGGCGTATGTTTTGACCTATTTAGTTGAAAGAATGACCAACCAATGCATGTCTCAAAAACTCAATATATATATGAAAATTCTGCAAATTCTGCAATTGAGATAAAAAGTGGGATCGTTTTTTTTTGAGGGCTCAGTTAAAATTTCCAACCAAGTAAATTTTGATAATTTTTCAAAATGTTTAATTTTGGTCTTTTGACGCATTTTCCAACCAAATGTGTTGCAATTGGGCATTAAAGATTTCAGGGAGGATATAAACACCAGTTTTTCTCCTACCCTTATCATGGGCATATTGAAGGATATCGATCCGATTTTAGACTGAAAATTTTGGCGTATGAGTGAAATCAAATGCATGACAATTATGAAATCACTCATACCTCTAGGAACTGATCGAGATTGACACAACTCAACCCACGATGTTACGTACAGATCTTCCTATCTCCCCGAGCTGCCCATGCTAATTTGTAATCACACTACAAGTCGCATTTATGACCGATGTGGAACGAAATTTATTTTGGAGTTGGGGTTAGGGTCAGAATAGGCTAGTGTTTTTGGAGATGATCCAAATGATGTTAGAGGGTGAAATGGACAATAATTTATTTGATCTCAAAAACATGAAAAGGTCTCTTCTAGACCGTAGTCAAGATATTTGATATGTAGCAAAATAAATACAATCTTTTTTAAAAAAATTGATGTTAGTACAATGCTTATAACTCAAGAACGGCTGGACAGATTCTGACAATTCAAAAGTTTGAAATACCTTAAAATATCGGTCCCACGATAAGCTGAACCTATCTAGAAATTTAGGGAAAAAACAGTAACTTTCCTGATTTTTTCAGTGCTCTATAACTTTGGCATGTGGTAATAGTCTAAAAATCCTACTAATTTAGAGTGTTCTATGGACCATAACTTTTGTGTAAAAAAGTACCAAAATTTCCATTCATCCGAGAATGTCACTTTCAGAAATTATGTATACAAAACCAGTAAAGAAAGTCTTAAAGTCGGGCGGGGCCGACTTAATAATACCCTACACCACTTTGCTAATTTAGTAGAGCTCCACATAACAATTAAAAGTTTTTATGGGAGAATTCAATCATACACGCTATGATTATAATTATAATTTAAAGTTCAAAGGACTAAACATGCCGAAGCATTTGTATCTTTTAAATTCGGACTTGTATTGACCATTTGGTGCACAATTAATTTGAAATCGGATAAATATATATATGGGAGATATATCCAAATCTGAACCGATCTCGATAAAATTTGGCAAAGATATTTCTGAGCTGTATTTGATATATTTCCCTGAATATCGTTGTTACGGAGTGCATATTACGGTTGTGGATAACAAATATAACAAATCGGATGAATAATATATATGGAGGCTATAGCTATATCTGAACCGATCTTCACCAAATTTGACATACTAGCTTCTAGACTCAATTCGTATGTGCCAAATTCCATCCCATTTGGACAAATATTAGACGTTTGGTGCACAATAAAAGGTAAATCGGTCGAAGTTATATATGGGAGATGTATCCAAATCTGAACCGATCTCGATAAAATTTTGCAAATGTATTTCTGAGCTGTATTTGATATATTTCCCCAAATATTGTTGTTGTAGAGTGCATATTACGGCGGCGGTGGACAAAAATAACAAATCGGATGAACAATATATATGGGAGCTATAGCTATATCTGAACCGATTTCGATCAAATTTGGCATACATATTTTCAGGCCTAATTTGGTTGTATGTGCAAAATTCCATACAATTCAGGCTGATATTACACGTTTGGTGCACAATAAAAGGCAAATCGGACGAAGATATATATGGGAGCTATATCTAAATTTTGACCGATTATCTCCAATTTCAATAGGGTTCGTCCTTGGGCCAAACAAATGATCTGTGCAAAATTTCATCTGGATCGGGCATTAAATGCGACCTGTACTTTGTTTACAAAAATGCATGGACAGACGGACGGACGGACATGCATAAATCGACTCAGAATGTGATTCTATGCAGATCATCAAAAGGAACTATGGGTCTATCTCGTTTCCTTTTGCCTGTTACAAACAAATGCACAAAGACATAATACCCTGACCACCTTGTGGTGTAGGGAATAAAAATGGAACTTCTCTCCTTTACATCTACATTGCAGATTTCGTAAATGTATATACTCAGAAATCGGAGGTATGATACAATATACACAGAAATATTTATTTGGGAATACTGTTTTGCAATGGTTTTAGAACGACCACGAAATCTCTCAAAGCAATCTCGCGGGTAAGGCTCAAGATAACCCTTTTGCAAAAAAAAAAAAAAAATAATAATAATAATAAAAAATAATACGTACATAAAATATTTTTCCAGTGAAAGTAGCTTTCTGGAAAATATTGGTTTCAGATATATTTTAAAAATTTAGGCCATCAACATGGAAATTAATTAATTTTTTATATACCAATCAAACGAAATCTGAAAAGTGAGGCATGTTTTTGGGAATGATTTTGCAAGTTGTGGATATTGGGCTGTCAATATCTTGAGGCTTACCTTCTTCCAGTCGAAAGGTCTACAAAACAAATTAAAGTATCTGGCTGACAAATTTCTATGAATGTTAAAACCAATTCCAATCATAAATTATATCATTACAACCCACCTCCCACTTCTCCCATACCCCCTTCCATTATTTTCCACCCACCTGCTGGTCATTCTGTTACCATTGCTAGTTCTCAATTATTATTTGTTGTTTGGAATACATTCTTGAAAATCGAAATAATTGAGTTTTCCCCATGGCAGCATTTAATCAATTAGAACAACAACAATAAAACTTGAACGGTTTCAGCGCTGTTAATTGCTGATGACTGATCAGTGTAGATTGTGCAGGAAGAAGAAGAAGAAGAGCAAAAGAAATACAACAACAATAAAAATAATCAACTAAAAAATTTCCTGATGCTGCTGCTGTTGCTTAGCTGCAGTCATGGCAACGCTTAACACGGAAAAGCTGTTGTATCTGCTATTGGCAAATGCGGTTTATTCAGCGAATAAACACTTGAGTTAACATTTGTTTTAGTTTTTCATTTTTTATCATTATTTCGTTTTAATTTTTTTTAGTTTTTTTTTTTCGCGGTGCATTGTTGTTGGTGGTTACGTTTTTCGCTATCGCTGTCACTGGAGAAATGTGTTTTTCTCTCCGATTGTTCGCAATGTGTATCTTATCCATATCGGTGTGGTGAACAGGTGTGGGAATAGGAAATGAGTTCTGAAGCTTTTGTTTAGTCTTAGATGAATTACGTAATCAAAAAATTTTGAAAATATTATTAAATTTTGAGCCTTCGCCGGTGATGTAGAGAGTTTAAAGTAATAATGAGTTATTTTTATACCCTCAAAAAGGGGTAAAGAGGGTATATATTATTTGATACGGCTAAAACGTGCCTCATCGAAATAACGGTTTAGACCCTAGGTCTCTTTGGACCAAATACGTTTCATGACATTTGGAATCGATCGAGCGATGTCCATTCGACCGTCTGCTAGCATCATAATATTATTATCAAACTTAGATCGACTTCGCAGATGGGCAATATCTGTCCACTCCTTCTGGTACCCCCACCCCCTTAAAAAACGTCGAAATTTTAAAATATTTTACTGCACAGAAAGAGGAAGAATAATCCGATTTGCTTCAACTTTGCAAATCCTAATATTTGCATTACTGGTAATACAGATGAGAAAATGGACAATATCGGTTTACTCAATCAAGTATCTCCCCCACAAAGGGTCAAAACTTTGAATAGTTTAACTTTTATAAAATGTGATGTATGAGTCCGATTACACACATCACAATATTTTTGTCTGGTGTGAAGATGGAATATATCGGTCCACTTCTTCTGGTATTTCCCCACAAAGGGTCAAACGTTTAAATATCCATGGAGATTATTAAACGCAACATTAAAATCGAATTCCATTCAGACTTGGCATATCTCAATAATTCTATCAGCATAAGATCTTTTATATAGATGGTAGAGATCAGACCATTCCTTCTGGTACCTCCCACACAAAGGGTAAAGGTTTTGAATAAAATTCGAAATAAGCATCCGGTTATTTTCATTTTACACACATGCCATTATTTTGGGTCCACTCTTTCTGGTAACTCCCCCACAAAAGCGTCACAATTTTGAATATCCATAAAATTCATATAAAGGGACATTAAAATCCAACTCCATTCAGACTTGGAATATCTCAATATTTCCATCAACACATGATCTGTTATAAAGATGGTAGAGGTCGGACCATTTTTTTCTTGTACCTCTCCCACATAGGGTTCAAGATTTTGGAAAAACAAGCAACACGAGATCTGTTGTTAAGATAGTATGTATCTGCGAACTCCTTCTGGTATTGAACCACAAGGGTCACAATTTTCGATACTTGCGAAACAAGTTAGTCTCTCAACCCAGGGTTTTGCTGAAATTGGATATGGAATTTATGATTTCGCATAAAATTTGATATAAAAGTTCGATTTTCTTGTAATTTTCCCATACAAATATTTTTATCGTCGACTGTATCTGGTACCTCACACATTTTCTAAAAATTATCCCATGCCTCATACCTAGTGAAGGAAGTAACCAATATAGTCCAAACCTGGTAAGTCGCATTATTTATGAGATATTTACTTATGTCTGATGGAACCTACTCCATAGAGGAACATACATTTGAAAAAATCATAACAAAAGTTAAAATATATAAAATATATTTAAATAATCGAACATTGACTGAGGGTATACATTAGCTGATGTCAACCTGTTAATTTTTTGGGGTTTTAGTAAAATTCTTTAACCGAATGTTCTGTTAACCGGCAGTTTGTGTTTCCAGAAGGCAGAATCTTACAAGGAACAGTCCAAGTTATGTCCAAAATACCATTTTTATATTGAACCTGCTCACAAGGAATAACCCTCATACTAAATTTTAGATTACTAAGCCCATCCTTTTATACCCTCATCTCATATACTTCCAAACTATTTTTACCACAAAATTGTCTTTTCACGGCAGAATGTGTGAAATCTTTTTTAAAAGAAAAGTTATTTTAGCGTGCAGAATTCATCACAACAACAAATAATTATTCTCGCCAAAAAAAAAAAAAGAAAAAAAAATACCTCCCGGTACTTTTGTTAATGAAACAGTTTCGGGGATTCGGCATCACATGAAGAAGTAGTGCATTAAAGGAAATCAAGTCAAAGAGGTATAGTTCCTTTGGATGACAAGGAGCGCAAAGTAAAAACAAAGAATAAAACTCTCTCCCACGTATCTGCTCAAAGTATCTTTAAAACTGCATGTGACCCCTCCCACACCCCTCCACTGCATGCGTCACGACAGCTGGTAATGTAAACAAACAAAATACCTGACAGCACTATTTGCACCAATGCTTGCCCGCCTCTAAAAGAAAAAGAAAAGCAAGTCTCTCGTTTTTTTCTATATTTTCCCATTTGCAGGTTTTCTTTTTCTTCGAGCCTTTGTCATGGCTGCGGGAACTTGACGTTGGTGGAACCTGACTGTAAATGCGGTTTGTCATCGTCAGTGTGGTTGTTGTTGTTGTTGCCAGTTCTGGCCCTTAACGAAAACGTTGTGGTTTTAGTGGAGAAAATGTGTTTGTGTCGTAAAACAGTTTTCTTTTAAAGTGCACCCACACCCATACATCTACATTTACATACACACACACACACATACATTTATTTACTTTTGTTTCATTCACATTGTTGTGGTTGTTGTTCTAGATATATATCTATATATATATAATGATGCGGCTTGCGGGAGTAGAAAGCCCGCTGTGGTGGATATTTTTTTTTTTCTACAGAAAAAAAATACAAAAGGAAGAAAAAAAAACAATTTTGGCTCAGGACTGACTTTATTCAACTGTTTAATTACAATGACGACAGCGAAGTATGTGGAGATGCAATGCAATCTAATGAACATGCAAATGGTTCAGTGGTTTTAGATGGCAAACCGACAGACAGCCAAGCGGACGGACGAGCGAGCAAGTGAATACATCGTTGTTTGGACATGCTTACAAATAAACGTAGGTATTCATCTGTTTTTGCTTGTCGTTAAGAAGCGTTTAACTAAATGTAATTTAAATACGTTTTGCCAACCGCAAAACTAACAAAAAACAAGATACAACTAAATCACTCAGCCGAGGTATTAAATTTCAAAAAAAAAAAAAAAAAAAAAAAATGCTTTTCTCCTACATATTTGCATTGGTGCCACACGATTAATGGGGAAAATGGACCATGCGATACAGTATAATATAGGAAGTGTATCCCCCAAAACAAAGTAAGTGGAAATTATGTAGCGTGAAATGTATTTTAAATGCCCTTAACCCTCATTCCGTATGCATATGTGGGTTAAAAATGTTTAAGAGATTTTTAATTTTTTAATAAAATGAAAATCAGATAATTTTCTTTGCAACAAATTTTATTTGGGTAATAATGAACCTCAGGTCTCAGACAAAGGTTAAGAAAGCTTTGTTGTATTTCAAATTTGCCCAATTCAAATTAAATAAATTTAGATACCTGAATGACATTTTTGATTTTAGGTCCTATGTCATATGTTTCCTTGTAGTATTTGGCTAAAACGTTGTCGAAGACAAAAGATGAACATATAAATAGGCTTGCAAGGAAGAACAATGAACAGTGAAGATTATTTTGATATCCCCGGGTCTACGCCAGAACCTGCAAGAATCTACTAGTTTTGCAATTTTCTCCGATATCATAAACGGAAAATCGGTTATCGTAGTAAAAACTTTTACATTCTTGCAGTTCTGGAACAGACCACCCGTTTCATTTCGTCTACTTCTTTGCGTAGGTATTATTGTGAAAGATATCCTTAATAAGGAATATTTCTAAAATATTTAAATTGGATAGAATACAAAATATGATTTATTTTGTAGCAACTATTGCTCTTTCCGCACCTGAATATACTACATTCGTCCAGACGCTATTACCGCTTATTCCATTTTTCTCATATTTTCGGATAAAGTTTCCTTGGAATTCGTGCTTTTTGAAATGATGCTTAATAAGAGAATTTTTCTTACACTCACGTGATGTATTTTCTCAGCACAAAAATGTGTTTTAAATACAGGGAGAGATGAAAAAAAAACAACCAACTTCAGACTAAGCCACTAGTCCGACAGCTGTTAAAATTATTCCAGTGACAGCTCATTATATTGTTTACAAGCGTACAAAAGCATTTTGGTGAGAATTATACAGAAAATAATATTCGTGATGGAATTAAGGCGTGATCAAGCGTGATTTCTTTATATTTGGCTGAAAAACCACAAGTGGCTGAATAAATCTTTTGTGTCTCGTACCAAAATTGGTCGAAATGTTTCGAAAAGAAAAAAGCGACTTGATCGAAACCAGCCTCGCAGTGGACGAAAAATGGGTCGTAGGCTGAACATATCGCAATATTCCATTCGGCAAATATTAAAAAATGAGCTCGGGGTAAAGCCAATGAAATTCCAAAAAGTGCAAGAACTTACACCACAACCGAAAGAAAATAGACTCAAAAGAGCTAAAGAGTTGTTTCGCTTAGTCGAAAGTGGTGAACTGCCGAATTTCGTTTTCTCAGATGAGAAAACATTCGATACCCAGCAGATTGTAGAGGGGTCAGCTGAAAATGTGCACCTTCGGTTGGCCACCAGAACTCAAGCGGCGGCCATGGAGATGGTGTGGGCCGCCATAACAGCCGATGGTCGTTCTCCACACGTATTAATCGACCGTGCCATCAGAATAAATGCCGAATATTACCTTAAAGCCTAGAACACGCCGCAGACCTTGGACATTCTAACAGGACGCTATTTCCGACATTCTTTGCTTTCATTCAATAAAATTTTAAAAAAATGTCAAAATTATGTTTTATGTCTGACTTTGTTGCAGTTTTTTGCAGGGTGAGATAGCATATCTTCGTCCGATTTCAGTTTTATTGTGCGTCACATGAGAAATATTCGTTTTGGCATATCTGACTAGATTCAGTTAAGAAGCATGCAATTAAAATTGAAAATCGGTTTTAGCTCTCATATATATATGTTTCATGCGATTTAGTGTTTACGTCACTCCCATTCGTAATGTACACCTCACAACAATGATATTTGGTACCAAATATTTCATACTCATCAGAAACATCTCTGTCAAATTTCAAATTTCGAGGTTGGTTCAAATTTGGGTATAGCTCCCATATATATCTCTATCCGAATTCACGTTTATTGTGCCACAAGTGGTTAATAACATCCCAAATTGGATGGATTTTTTCGCATTCCTCCCTCCGTAGTATTTGGTGGAAATCGATTCGGAGTTGCATATGCCTCAATATATATTAGTTGGTTCTGGTTCCAAACTAAAAGTCGTGGATTTGGCAAGAAATTTGAAAACATTTTTGCAAAGAATCGTGGACTTCAGAAATAATTTTTGGTGCACATGCTTTTTTCAATGACTGACAGGGCAAGAAACATTTTTTTTAACATTTGTCAGAAATGTACAGCCCAATGATCCAGGACTTTAAAAAACAATTTTTCAAAAACGTGTACATTTTTTACAGTATTTTATCAAGGTATTGCTGGGCAAAAATCGCGGTCTCTACAAAAAACAATTAAGGACCTCCCATAATCGTGACATTGTTTCAAGGACTACATGGAAAATATTTGGTTTGTTCAGAACATTTATGCGATAACTAGAATTTATTTGGATTTTTTAGGACTTCATGTCTAAAAAATACATCAAGTGGCTGACGTAATTAAGATACCTTTTCTACCAATAGATTGTGACTTTTTACCGAATATTAATTATTTATTTTAAGGTATATCCGCCTTAACATATCATGGTTATTTCATACAAAAATACGTCTATGAATGGTTATATATCGGTCAAGAAAACGACTGAGGGTGTAAAGGCTTTTAAAAGAAATGTGTGAGTTTAGGTACATAAATTATGCCTTCCATAGGCAATTAGTTCTAAGAATGAATTATGGTACAAATTATCATCTTGTCAATCTCAATATATAAAATATATGTAATGTATAATATAAAATATAATCTCTATTTGAAATATAATATAAATAATGTTTAACATTTCTTTAATTATGCGAGCGCTACACCCTTAATTTCAATTTTATTTATTTACTTTTTGCTTACTTACTTTGTTAATACTGCTTAGCGGCGGATCGATTTGTTTGTGTTTATTTGGATTTTCAAATATAATTTGGTATCGATGTCGAATTGAAACGAATTGAAAATTATTGGTTGGTTATCATTTGTAATTCTGTTACTGTGTGATGCCGTTGACGTGCTTTTGCAGTTGCCACTGTTACTGTTGTTCTTTTTGTTGTTGTTGCTTCTAATAATGATGGGGTGTCATGATTTTGTTTGATTTATTTTGCCACTTTTTGTTGCGTTTTGTTTACCCAGTTTTGTGGTGGTGATTCTAATGGTGTTGTCGTTGTTGTTGTTGGATTTTGTTGCTGCTGTAATTCCATGCCATCGAATTTATTTATTTAAGGATTGTTTGGTTTTGTTGTCGCTGTTGTTGTTTTTGCACTTTCGATGATGATTTATTGTTTGATTAATCTTAGCACTTTTCTAAATATTTATACCCGTTTTCATGTATTTGATTTGTTGTCATTGTTGCTGTTGTTGTTTCACTCAGCTGGCATTTTGATTAGATATGAAATGTAATTTTTCTTAAAGAATGGAATTTTGCAACAATTTTAAATATATATTTTTTATTTTTGATTGTGTGTGTGTTTGTGTTCATAAAATTATTTGATTTCTTTTGGCTTTACTTGATTTCGTCATTCGCAAGTTGATTGTATTTAATTTTTTTGATCTAATTTTATTTGATTATCTCTTTTGGGGTTATGTTTTTGGGTTGCTAAGCATCTGGTTTGTGTTTGATTTCACTTTTTTTTTAAATCTTTTTGTTGCAGTTTTTCTTAAGGAGAACTTTCTGAAATTGATTAGAAAAAATTGGGGTGGGGGTTGTTGGTAATTATCATTGCGGAAGTTGCTCTTAATTAAATTAGAGATTTATTTGTTTAAACTTATATTTAATTTAGTACAGTAAATTCTAATTGGAAAAATAGATATTTGGAAAGACTTTGGACCATATGGACTATACATTTTACTTTTTTCGCTGGGTAAAACATTTCTACGCGAGAAATTTACTGTCGACCGGAAATGTTCCTTACACATTGGGATTTTAATGATTTCCGTGAGAAAATGCAAGCAAGATATGTTCGCAAGAAATTAGCAAAAAACCATACCAAGGCGAAGATCATTAATTTGTAGTTTTATTTGTTGTTTTTTTCTCTTTTGTGACAATCATAATGATCTCCGTTATATAATGAGTTTAGTTCAATTTTTAAACAATTCCTTTTGCAAGATGTTAAACAAATCTATTCTCCAAAATTTGTTTGTTAGACACCGAAATTTCTCGAAATCGGGTTTCTTCGTACGTAACTAAGAACTTGAAGAAAACGAGAGTAAGGGAAGGAGTAGTATAAGTCGCATCTAGAGTCTTAAAAGCTGTTTCTGTGACCTAGACTAAGAGGCTTATTGGGAGATGAACTTTTTTTAATAAGATTTGTGTCAATAACCTAAAGTGACAACATTTCAAGACTTTATATTTGATAGCTTATATAACTTAAAGTCGGATTGGCCGACTATAAAGGTACTCTTCACAACTCTATATATTTAAGAAATTTGTATTTGATAAATATGAAATCGGATGGAATTATTCCAAAATATATATCAATATGAAAAATAGATGTCAAATATCGTTATAGGGCACATAAAGGGTCTCAAATAGCCACCACGGGTTCCCTTATAGCACCCTTTCCTTTTCACCAAGGTGTGCGCAAAAATTCACAGAATGGTTACACTATGAACTCGATAGCCTCACGGATTTTATAATTTAGGTTTTTAATCCATACTGGATTTTTGGCGTATCCTTATCTTTCACGTGGTTCCAAAGGAAGAAGTCATTAGGGGTTAAATCACAAGATCTTTGTGACCAATCTCGTTTACTTTGAGCGATAGTACGGCCCGGAATTTTTAGTTTGTAAGAGAGCAAGGGTTTCAATGCATGTGTGCCATGTAGTGCCGTCTTGTTAAAAGTAAAATCATCTCCTGATGGTGTAATTCACCCTAACCAAAATCACCAAAATCAATTTCGAAAAAAGTAAAATGCAATGACCTCTCTGGGCCATAAACCCCACCAAACAGTCACAAGTTGAAGATAGATTGGTTTTTCCGAGCCTCCGATGCGACATTTTTCATTCTTAAAGTAGTTACCGAGGTGAAAATGGATCTCAATAGTCAAAATTATTTTTCGATACAATTCCGAAATATTTTCATGTATTTCAAGGACCAAATTAGCAAAAAGATGACGTTGTTGATGATCGCACAGCGTGAGTTCATGTAAAGTAAAGAAGCGACTTAATCGAAACCCGCGTCGCAGTGGCCGAAAAATAGCTCCGGAGTGGAATACATCGCAATATTTCATTCGACAAATATTGAAAAATGAGCTCAGGTTAAAGCCACTGAAATTCCAAAAAAGTCCAAGAACTTTCACCGCAACTGTAAGAAAATAGTCTCAAAAGAGCTGAAGAGTTGCTTCGCTTTACAGAAAATGGCTAAAGAGTTGCTCCGCTTGACCGAAAGTGGTGAACTGCCAAATTTGGTTTTCTCCGATGAGAAAACATTCGTTGTCCGGCAGTTTGTAAACAAACAAAATTATCGTGTTTACTTGTCAAAGAGGTCAGTTGAAAATGTGGACCTTTGGTTGGCCACCAGAATTCAAGCGCTGGCAATGGTGATGGTGTGGGCCACCATAACAGGCGATGGTCGCTCTCCACTCGTATTAAAATGCCGAATATTATCGCGAAAATATTCTGGTGGGTGTATTAAAGCCTTGGGAACGCAAACACTTTGGCTGCAGACCTTGGACATTTCAACAGGACTCAGCACTATCTCATCCAGCACGCGCCACCCAAGAATGGTTACAAAATTAGGCTCCTCGCTTCATTTTCAGCGCACAATGCCCACCAAAATCTCCGGATATCAATCTGTTGGTCTATTGTGTCTGGAATATTTTATAAAGCAAGGTTGGCACTTAAAATTACCAAAGTGTCGATCACCTCAAGCAAGTGTTTCGTTTGAAGGCCATAATTCGTGTCAAATGTGACCAATTCGAACAAATCTAAACTTATTCTAAAATTTGATGCTATTTCCGACATTTCTTTCTTTTATTCAATAACATTGGAAAAAAGGAAAATTATGGCGTTTGACTTTGTCGCAGTTTTTATATCTCATCCTGTATAGCTAATTTCTGGAATTTTACAGTAAAGTGTCTAGTTAGAATTCTTAAAATACCCCTTATGAAAATGTCTGTTTTTCAAGTTTCCTTGAAATTATCTGAAATTGAACGCATTGTCTTCTAAAGATAACTTTAAAATCTTTTTTTTTTCACAGCAACTTCCTTTCGTTCCATCAACGAGAATTTCTTTTAATCTAAAATTACTTAAAAAAGTATTATTCTCTCTCTCTTTGTAAAGAATCGTATGTTGTAGGATTATGCCATGCTTAAAACATTGTTTTTGATGTTGCTGTTGTTGTGTTTGAACAAAGTTCGGATTAACGAACCGAACAAACATGCACTGACGTATGAGGACAAAGTTATCAGACCATGTAAAACACTTACTGGCTTATTGTAGATTTTAATTACATACCTACATACATACATACGTACTCTCGAACATCTCATACAAACATAAGTACTGTACGATATGATTGTTTGTTATTTAATATTGCAAAATTGTTTAAAATTGACTTTAGTATTTTGCGAAAGCACACAGTCACTCACACTCAGGCACTCGAATGGACAATAATTAAAAGGGTTTCATTTAACTGATATCTGCTGATGTATAATATATAAATGTATAAACTCGTTTTTTAGCTCATTTATTTTGAAAAGGACATTAAGTATTTTGGTTTTGTTTGTGTTGTTCCGAACACACACAGGCACTCACACAACTAAAGCGATTCATTTTAAGTGGTAAGCATTACAGCAAATGCTGCGGTTTTGAAACGGCGAGGGGCGACTTGAACCATCAACAAAATTAATAACACAACATTAATTATGCAAATTTATAAAATTCACTATTTGCTGAAAAAGCCATGTTTTCATTTGGCGGTTTCTTTTTTTTTGCCTCTCTCTCGCCCTGTGTTTATTTATGCACATCATAAAAATTAATGAAATGAATATTTTTTAATGCAACTCTTACACACATTGCTGAAATGTAATTTTTTTTTAATATTTAAATTCACTTTTGTTGGCATCCACAAAAAATTAATAATTGTTGTTATAATTGTTTTTTTTTTTTTTTTTTTGGCATACAAATTATGTTAGCAATAATTATTGTTTTGATTACATTTTTTAATTTGTTTTTCTTTTCATTTATTTTGATTTGATTTTTTACTGTTTACTCTCACTTTCTGTCGGAGAGCCCATTTAGCTCCATGTCTTCGGTGAACGTTCTATACGCGCCGAGTTATCACAACAAACTGAATTTGTGAATTTTCCCACATCGCATTCCTACCAACGATGCCTGTGGCGGAGGCGCATCCAAGTTAGCAGCCAAACGGCAGCGGCAGCAGTAGCCAAACAGCTGTTACAGCAGCGGCAGCATCAACATCAGCACAGCATCATTGGCCAATGTTAGTTGGCAACAGATTTTCCACATTGGACCAACTATGCCACCGTTCTCGTACTCTTGTCTCTCTCTCTCTCTCTCTCTTTTGACCAATGTTAACTAACAGAATGTGAGAATGCTGGCACATGAAAAATACTGGGAAAAAGATGTTTGTTTTGGGATATTTTATTCTACGAATAATTGCTATAAATGCAAATTGTAACATAGCAAGATGTTGTATAACAGCGGGGAAATTGTTGTTAATTTTTTGCAAAATGTATTTTATAAAAGTAAATACATTTTTTTATTTAATGCAATAAAAAATACATTTGTAGTAGTTTAGAAAATTTATAGCGACGACTTATTAAATGCAGGTTTGAACAACAGAATGTTTTTTAAAAATTAAAAAATATATTAGAAAAATACATACATGTTTAAAAATATACATCCTGTGGAGAAGGTATTATAAGTTTGATGAAATCGATCATCACATTCCGATAGGGGGGACACGGTTCAGTTTTTATATATTCTCTGAAAAATTTGAAAAATTAATTTTTTTCTCTGTTGGGCGCCCCAAAAATGTCTTCTAAGGAAATTTCTGCTTATATCGATATTCACCATATTTTGTCCGAAGTCAGATGATCACGAAGTGTTTAGGGGATGAAGTGACCCAAATACTAATTGTTTTCCTTATATAGGAGGCGCTCTACAGGTGACTATTACAATCGACACGGAGCTTTCCCGGGGTTAGAGGTCGAAAATCATGTGGGACGATTGTAAGATACCCCACACCACTATGTACATTTAGTAGGGCTACCCTTAAAAATAAATTTTATTTGATTATTGTGAGTCAGATAATACGAACTATGACCTATATTTTGAATGCGTATTATGGCACTTATACTTTGAAGTCGAATGGAACTAATATTTGGGAGGTTTATTCTACTCTGTATCGATTTCCACTAAACTTGTAGGAGGTACTTGAATCTGAACTGTTTTTTTTAACAACATCCATCCTGGTATTACACTTTACGTGCACAGTTAATAACAGTTAATACCGAACATTGTCTGTGGAGTTGACATAACAGCTGGTTTTGCATGCCGAGGGCCATTTTATTTCAACCCAAGATCCCACAAATCACATTCGACAAAATGTTTAAGTCGCCCGCGCAAGCCACCTTGTGGATCTCTTATAAAGCCATAGGTTGGTATGGGTTTGACATGCAGTGTGGTCTAAGATACTACTGCTAGCCAATAGGAGAATATCAAGACCGGTCAGAATGCTGTCTTGAAAACTGCAACAGGTACAGGACTATCATCGACATGCGAAGGCGTAGGACCTCCATGTCTGGTCTGTATATACCAATGCTACGCAATTTAGAAGAATTCGGACTTGTCAAGACACCAGTGGTCCATATAAATTAGCCGGACCGAGAATGTTTCCGATATCATTTGCCATTGATTTTGTTTCCGTTGCAGAACCTGATTGAGTGTAAACATTGGAGTCATCCATATGGTGAATAAAACATCCCATGCCGGAGTGTCAGGAAGAACTACACGATGTAGAGGGGAAGTGCAAATAAGATAGAGCCTCTAGATCGAGAAGTACATCAGACATGTATAAGTAGCATTCATATTGATGTTGTTACAGGTGCCATTAAAAACTATAGTATGAATACCGTCCTCAGAGTCCACCCCATCTATTGCCCCATCATATGGTTAGTTTTGGCACAACTACGTTGAGGATAGTTCTGCCGTCTCAATTCATATTGGACGAGAATTGATAAAGATTTGCGGAAAGTCTGACCTGCAAGCGGTACAGGCCCACACAATATGCTGCATCCCTTTAATTGGCCTGCCATACCTAATTTGGATGCAACCTGTGATTAGAGCCGAATTTCTAATTTTTAATTTAGAACCCGATTAAAAGATATGCTATACCAAAGATTTCTGTCAGATCCGTTCGATTTCGTTTGTTTCTCCCCTCTGTTTACTTATCTTAAAGAAGCCAAAAATCACCAAACCGATGATCCAACAGTCGGGTAAATATTGTAAATTTCGTATCTGTCCTAAGTCTGACATAAATAATACAACGTGCTAGATTTAGTCTATGTCGTTCTTATATCCTTCCGCTTCAATAAGATATCGGACAATTTTTGGAAAATGTTCAATTTGCATAAAGTATCAGTTATAGTGGACCGAAGCATTCCACTTCGAAATTTTGGGATTTATAAAATTTAAAGAAATTGAGTATTTATTTCCAATCCTATTCCAAAAGTTATTAAAAAAAATTTCAGGCTTTTTTGATGAAGATACCAGAAAGGATGGACCGATATCTATTATATTGTGGGGAGATACTTGATAGAGTGGGCCGATATTGCCCATTTTCGGACCTGACCTAGCACTGAGAGGATTGGGATTTGCAAAGTTTGAACATAATTGGATGATCCTTTCTTGTTATATGAGGCTAATTATTTTCTTTGAATATTTTTGATATTCTATGGAGGAGATACCCGAAGGTGTGGACTAATCTCCGAACTCTGTCTAAGTTTGATATGAATATTACGATGAAATAAATTTGTGCCAAATCGGATATTCCCTTCTGGAGTTATCGTGCGCATCAGCCAGACAGACGGGCGGATACCCCTTGATCGACTGTAAATGTCCTGAAACGGATTTTGGCCAAAGAGACCTAGAATCTAAAACTGTGTTCTAGATCAGGTACTTTTAGGTCGTAATAAATGATATATAACCGGCTAAGGGATAACAACTGCTAAGGGGTTTGTTGGTGCTTGAGTAGACTCTGACAACTACTAACTAACTAAAAAAACTGGGTCTTTCTCAAGGGTTGATGTAATATTATAGAGGCATATAGAATGGTTCACGTTTTGGTATATACCTCCTATAATTGGGAAGGGTTTTGTATTTTTTTTTGACAAATTTAGAGATATTTTCAACTGATTACGGCGAGTATTTGGTTAGCAAGATGTTGCATGCACAATGACCCAAACCAAGTTTAGATTGAAAAATTAAAACTTTTGAGGCTTTTTGCTCTGATGGTCAAGTTTCGATTGAAATTTTATATCTCTGTGTCCTAGTGTAATTATTGGCTCTTTTAAGCTATAAATAATTACATTTCCCTGTTAAGCGAGGTTTAAAAACATTTTTTTTTGTGATTAAAACTCATTTTTCACATTCCCCCCAATGTGCACATCTTGTTTCACTGTTACGAAGAGCATCAGAGTGTTTCTGTTATGGGAGGCTGGTGTTTGGCTCTCATCTGATTTTCTGCTCAGAGTAACATCAAAATAAACCCAACACGTGCCAATAACATTCTGTGGGGCACGTGTGTGGGTGCCAGGCCAAGAAATAGTGTCTGTTGTTTTGTTGTTGTGTTGCTTCGCATCTTAACATTTGACATTATGCCTCTCATTTTCTCACACACTCTGCCAGCCTGCCTGTTGGCGGAGAGCGAATGAAAATGTGGGATTGTTTATGTTTTCATGTTTTGATGCTGTGGCATTTGGTTCTATGAATGAATTTGGAAATCTTCTTCACCTGCCGAAGACAAATGTGGGTAGGTGTGACCTCTCATTAGCAGAGTTCGGATGGTGATGTTTGAAATAATGCAAGTGGTTTTCCTATGGGGCAGAATTCTTGCAATAACTTGTCATGCCAATTTGTGTTGTTGTGAATTTTGATTAATTGCTGCTATTTTCAATATTTGAATATATTTTCAATAATATGTGTTTTGGTGTTTTTTTTGTAAACATGTAATAATTACATTTACATGTCCATGAACGATTTTTAATTTACTTGAGCTGTGGAAATACAATTTTGATTTCCATAGTTCAAGGTGGTGTAGTCATTCCCTTCTTTTTTTGTAGTTGTTGGTCTGGTGGTGGTTGTGATAGTGGAGCACCCAGCCGGCCTTTGATGTTTTGGGCAAATAAATATTTGAATTGTGGCCAAATTATTGTATGGTTTTAATTCAATTCTCAATGAGAGTGGTAAAATTTTCCATTGATTGAATTCCATTATTGCTGTACGCAGATGATTTATAGGCGTTGTAATTAATCTTGACAGCACAGTGGTATGATTTTCCATTGGAATCGATTGAGTATGGACAATTCAAATCAAATGTTGAAATTTTAATTAGAACTTATACTTAATATGAAATTTGTTATGGCCAAATATTGGATATGGATGTGCTATGGAAAATTATTGTTCATTGTAAATTGTAGTAAGTAGTACATGTTCATAAAATGAGAACTTTAATAAAATACGTTTTATTACATTTCTATTTATTGTGTGTGGGAGGCGGGGTGGTGGGTTGCCCACGACTAACGAATTGCCATAGAAATAACAATTTCAATGATGTATGTATTTTAAAATACCATATGTATAAATAAATAAGAAAATATGTGAGGGTAGTGAATATACAAACATTGATATGTGTACTATCCAATTTTCCTTTCTAAATTTGGAATAGGGTTTTCTGACAAGAAAATCGTTTTGAGACATAGCACATACATCTATGACTCATACATAGTTTATTGTAAAAAGTTAAACAGCAGTTAAGTTTGACCTGGTCGATTTTTGGATATTTTCCCTCATTGGGGACTGATGGCATATTTCCGTTATACCGAACTTTGTATATTGTTTCTGATGAGTACAATTTCTTCCCTTCTGGAGCAACAAATTTTTATAAATGTATCCTTAATAGGTTCAGTTTTGCGAAAATTTAAAAAAAACATGTTAGAAAGAATCAGACGATTTTCCGACAGATAAATGGCATCAGTCTATGACGTGTCTGTTTCTGTATATGACATAAGTGTTTTTTTATTTTTTTTTAGAAAATGTTCCACTTTTGTGGGGTTGGTTTCATTGGGAGTGGCGGAAATATTGAGATATACTCAGTATGAATTAAATTTTTGAATTTTTCGCATGTTATAAGACTGGGAGTGGCCCAATAAATCTCATATTAACATCAGTTCTTGTGGCGGTATGTGGGAAATTTGAGCAGATGGATGGATGGATTTGGATGCTTATTTCGCATTCATTGAGCGTTTTGTGTTTTTTTTAATCTTGAACCCTATGTGGGGGAGGTGTAATTTGAAGACAACCGGATGCTGATATCGAATTTTATGATCCTTTTGGTTATTCAAAATGTTAACCATTTGTGTGGGAGGCACCAAAAGGAATGATCCGATCTCTACCATATTAAAAACAGAAATATTGCGATGTTTCAAGCCTGAATGGAATCGGTTGTTAATTACGAGCTTTATGAATTTGAAGATAATCGGACTCTTACATCACATTTTATAAGACTTATAATTATTCAAAATATTGAACCTTTGTGGGGGAGGTACTTGATGGAGTGGACCAATGTTGTCCATTTTCGCACCTAACCTAGCGCTGATGCAAATATTAGAATATGAAAAGTTGGAGCAAAATCAGATTATCCGTTCTCTTTTGTGCAGTAAATTACTTTCTTTGAAAATGTTGACATTTTTGTGGGGAAGGTACTAGAAGGAGTGGGACGATATGGCTCATCTCCGATCTAAGTTTTACAAAAATATTTCGATGTACCAAGTTTAGACCAAAATGGATAGTCCCTCCGAGAGTTATCGTGGCATCCGCCAGCCAGACTAACAGCTAGATTGACTTCAAATGTCCTGAGACGGATTTGATCCAAACAGACCTAGAGTCTAAAACCGTTATTTCGGTGATCCACGTTTTGGTCAATCATCAAATATCAAATAACATATACCCTCTGTAGCCAGGGCCCTTCAAATTCCCCTACCTGGATCTATATAGATAGAAGAATTGGTTCTTATTACGAACTTAAAATTCACCATTTAAAAAAAAAATCAATATAAAATTTAAACAAATACCCAAAATCGGGAGTACCTTTATGTGGAGAATATACAAAAACTTGAATTTACGTGGCCCATTTGCTACACCAAAAATGCTACGGACCAAAAATATATTGGAATGAAATCATATCCGCCTACTTTAATCCTTTCGGAAGTTGGAGTGATTTCCAAAGACATACAGGAGGATATGCCGGACCTAGTTGAAATCAATTTCAATATTTTTTCTACCCCTCTAGGATGAGAATTTAACTTCAAAATAATTTAATTTTTGAAACAAAAGAAAAAAAGATTACCTGTTTGTCTATGAAAAGAGAAATATCTAATTAAAAACTTTGTAAAGGAGATATTTTTCATTTCAAATTTTCATGGAACAAGAATTCAGCCCCTGAAATCGTAAGTGAAAAGAAATAAATAACATAAAAAAACCTTCCCAACAACATCTGTTTGAAGTAAATACCAAAATTGCAAACAACTGCTTAGTTCACATTATCCTTCATTGGAAATGCCAAATTTTGTTGGTTGGTTGAATTGTTTACTCCTTGGCAAATATGTTTTATGTAATATTTCACACATCTGTCAACAGAGCCACAGCCGGGTCCTTCGGATTGTTTTGTTTCTTCTCTTAATTTTGCGTTGTATTGCCAATGTCATCAGTTTATATCTGCTGCTGCTGTTCGGTTGCTTCATCTCGTTTTTTTTTCTTTGGCAAGGACCTTTGTTTGGCATGGCCGACGATTTACCTTTGTTTAGTTAGACTAATATCCTTATCCAAGCAGAAATTATTTTTATTTATTTGAACTTTTATTTGTTCTTTGTTTTGTGGTTTGTTTTATGATTTTGCGGCGTGTGTGTGTGAGTGAGTGTGTGCGTGTTTTTACTTTTCTGTTTTCAACATTTTGTTGCTTTGCATTACATCATGACATTTGTAATCAGTCCAACATTTCAGGGTGAAATGGCAGGGGGGAGGGGGAAGTTGTTCTCACATTCCTACCTCCCATCGTGACACAGGTAACCTGTCAAATGCCAACAGCCTATCTGCACCATTTCATTGTGGCCATGTGCCAACTGTTATGGATCCCGATCACGTCCATGCCTAATATACTCGTTGTGCGTAGAAATCACAGTTTCATGACACTCCTTCATACCACTACAGAGGGGTGTGTGTGTATGAGTGGGTGCGTGTGCTTGTGTCAGTGTATTAAACGAATATTCATTAGGAGTTTGGAAAAGAATAATTTTCAAATAAACTGTTATGTGAACCATTCTCAAGTAAATTGAGAAAAGCTAGAGACGGCCAAAAGGAGCCACATCGAAAAAAAAAACATTTCAGACTCTATATCTCTTAAGACCAAATCCGTTTAAGGACATTTGGAGTCGATCTAGCTATGTCCGTCAGTCCGTCTTTCTGTTTATCTGGATACTCTTGAAGGGTGTATCCGATTTGGTTTAAACTTGGTCCATCATAATATTATTATTAAACTTAGAACGAGTTCGGAGATGGGAAAAATCGGCCACGGTCCAATTTCAGTGCTAGGTCAGGTGCGCAATTGGACAATATCGGTCCACTCCATCAAGTACCTCACCCACCAGGGGGTTAAAATTTTGAATAAATAAAACTATTATAAAATGTGGTGTAAGAGTCCAATTATCTTCAAATTAAACACATTACAATATTGTTATTAATCCAATATTTGTTATAAGGAGGATATATATCTGTGAAATTCTTCTGATATCTCCCTCACAAAAGGGTCAACATTTTCAATATCCATGAAGCTCATAAAACGCGAATTTAACATCCGATTCAATTCAGACCTGGTACATGTCAATATTTCCATCGACGCAAGATCTGTTATAAAGGTGGTAGAGATCTGATCATTCCTTCTGGTACCTCCCCCAAAAAGGGTCAAAGTTTTGAACAACCAAAACGGTTGCAGAATTCGAAATAACCATCCGGTTCTCTAACACATTGTTTCTACTAACACAAAATCTGCTCTAAAAATGGGATATATCAGTTCACTCTTTCTGGTACCTCCACCTCAAAAGGTCGAAATTTTGAATATCCAGGAAGCTCATATAACTCGAAATTAACATCCGATTCCATTCAGACGTGGCACATGTCAATATTTCCATCTGTTATAAAGATGGTAGATATCGGACCATTCCTTCTGGTACCTCCCCCACAAATGGCCAAAGTTTTGAATAACCAAAACTATTATTAAATTCGAAATATGCATCAGGTTCTCTTCATATTTCACACATACCATTATTTCTACTAACACACGATTTTCTGAGACGATGGAATATGTAAGGCCACTTCTTCTGGTATCTCCCCCATAAAGGGTCAACATTTTTGAATATCAATAAAGCTCATAAAACGCGAAATTAATATCCGATTCCATTCAGACTTGGTACATCTTAATATTTTCATCAACACAAGATCTGTTATAAAGATGGTAGAGATTAGACAGTTTCCTCTGAATAACCAAAATGATCATAAAAACCGAAATAATCATCCTGTTGTTTTTTTTTTAATTAACTAACACAAAATCTGCTGTGAAAATGGGATATATAGGCGCACTCCTTCTGGTACTTCCCCCACAAAGGGTTCAAAATTTTGAAAAACAAAACGCGAAATAAACATTCAACTCTCTTTATATCTGCGAACCACTTGTGGCACCTCACTCACAAAGTGTCCCAATTTTCAATACGTCTATCTGTCATAACGTACGATACAAGTTAGCGATTCTTTACAACTTAGTATATCTAAATATTTATCATAGCCAGAAATTTGATTGGAATAGGTGGTCGATATAGTCCAAATCTGGCACGTTGTAATATTTATATCAGACATAGGTCAGATAATATCGGCCAACTTGGAACCTCCCTCATGAAAGGTCAACAGTTTGAATAATCATAACTCAAGCCTGGGGGTATACATCTATCGGCAAAACCGACTGATACTACTTAGCTTGTTTTCAAACAACTTATAATGCAGACCTGATTCCAGCAGCCAAACCTTGAAAGTTGAAACTTGATCCTAAAGTTTTTGCCCTTGGATCACAAAACGCCTCATATGTACATATATTAGTAAGTTGAAGTGCGTTTTCTTTTTTTTTCATCTCTTGTATGCGTTAGATTTACTTCACTTGGCGTTGCGCTGCCACTGCCACTGCTGCTAATGTGCTTATGGGGATTTGCAAATGTATGTCTGTGTGTGTATTCCATGTTCCATGGCGTGCGTGTATGTTTGGGTATGTGGGCCAAATAAAGGGCTGTGATTGTTTGTTTTCATGCGGTTTTCTCCTCCACAACAGCAACAGCAGCAGCAACAACAACAAAACGCACAAAGTGCGAATTTTAAAATACCAACAGATTTAACATGCAAATCAAGATATACTCTGGGGTCTTGCTGACTGGATGGCTGTCTGTTGAAATGTTCAGACATATGCCTGTCTTTGTGTCTATCTGTCTATTTATCTGTAATCATGATTATACATATCCTTACCCATGTACCAACGCCATATGGTCTTATTATAATGCTCACAAACAAAAAAACAAAAAAGTGGAAGAAAAAAACATCCTCTCTCGCAAAACAAAAAACAACAACAAAAAAATATTGATAATGTGGTATTTTATGTTTGCAACGAAGCGTTTTAGTGCTCGCCAGAATGTAGCAAAAAGGCACTTAATCTTACTAACCGTTTTCAAATCGAAGACTACAGGCTGTTTTGTAAACGGAAACAAGTTGTACATGCTATTTGTGCGAGTGTGGTAGTGTATGTGTGTGTGTGCGTCTGTTTGTGTTTGTTTCAGAGAACATGCTGCAAAAATTCTTTGCATTTTTGTTGTTGTTCTTACATAACGAATTGTTGGAGAAGCAAATGTATTTTAAATTAAAATATGTGGAAGAAGAAAACAAAAATCAATAGAGTTTTACAACTTCAAGGACTGCCGAAGCATTTTTTGGATGTTATCAGCAATGGAAGCGGGGCAGAGCGGAGGGGGGCCTTGAAATGCAAATTAAATGAGTAACTAGAAGTTATGTAAAATGTTTGCTTTAAATTGTAATTAATGTAAATGGCTTGGCAATGGTAGGATTTTCTTTTTTTTTAAATAAATTTGAAAAGTGATTTTCGATAAAAAATATAAAAAATGTAATGCAAAATATTTGAAGGTTTTGTATGTTTAGGGAAACAAGTTAAAAAGTATCAGTCGGTTTTGCCGACAGATGTATACCTTTAATCAATGTTCATTTTTTTAAATACATTTTGACTTCTGTTATGATTATTTAAACTGTTGAACCCCTATGGAGTCGGTTCCGAAGGAATAGGTCAATTTTGTTAATTTCGTTTCTGACCTAATTTATTATAATATTGTGACATACCAGGTTTGGATCATATCGACTAGTTCCCTCTATTTATATGATGTGTGTAATAATTTTTAATGTTAAAATGTGCGTGAGGTACCAGATATACAGGATGAGATAAAAAACTGCAAGAAGTCTAACGCCATAATTTTTATATGTTTTTTAAATATTATTGAATGAAAGCAAAAAATGTCGGAAATAGCATCAAAATTTAGGATAAGTTTAGATTTGTTAGAATTGAACACCCACACACACAAATTATGCCCTCTAACGGCCAATGAAACCGTCACACGCTGCCCAAATGTTGTTCTTCGGTATTTGGGCCGCTTCCGGCGAAGCGCTTGCTTGAGGTGATCGACACTTTGGTATTTTTTAGTGCCAACCTTGCTTTCCAAAATACTCTAGACACAATAGTCCAACGGATTGGTATCCGGAGTTTTTGGTGGCTATTCTGCGCTGGAAATGAAGCGAGGAACCTCATTTTGTAACCATTCCTGGGTGGTAGTTTTCGGCATTTATTTTGATTCCGCGGTCGATTAATACGAGCGTTTACAAACTGCTGGACAACGAATGGTTTCTGATTGGAGTAAAACAAATTCGGCAGTTCACCACTTTCGGCGAAGCGAAGCAACTCTTTAGCTCTTTTGAGTCTATTTTCTTTCCGTTGCGGTGTAAGTTCTTGCACTTTTTGGAATTTCAATGGCTTGAACCCGAGCTCATTTTTCAATATTTGCCAAATGGGAAATTGCGATATGTTCAGCTCACGGACCATTTTTCGGCTACTGGGACGAGGGCTTCGATCAAGTCGCTTTTTCTTCCGGCCACTTCATTGATGCGGGCTACGCTACCAGTATCACGGTAACGAGCGATTTATTCACATTTAAATACTGGAGTGCTCTAACGATAGCCACTTGGTGTTTTCCAGACAAATTTAAAGAAATCACACTATCACGCTTGAAATCCATCACGAATAACTTTTTTCTAGAAAATTAATCCCCAAAATGCTTTCGTGCGCTTATAAACAATATAATGAGCTGTCATTGAAATAATTTTAACAGCTGTCGGACGAGTGGCTTGGAAATGACAGCAGTTTGAAGTTTGTTTGCTGTTTTTTCTCTCACCCTGTATTTCCAAAACCACCGCTACACATGAACAGCGACCTCAATGCCAAATATCAGATTTTTTGCACTTTATGTTCACCTCATAGCAAATTGTAGCAAATATGGTAATATTTAGTACTTTTCGTGTACTTGTATTATACATTTCCAAAACCACATCTGATGCCAAACCAACCACAAAATGTTGTACCATTTGGTATAGTTCGCACACTTAGTACACAAAGCACATTCATATATCAAACTTACTTTCTAACCATAATTCGTAACCTTAAAGTACATTGACTCTCATTCCAAACTTCAGAACTCAACTCATTCCATTTGTCGAATACAAGGTAATGTTAGTATATTTTAGTACCTTTCGCACGCTTTTAGTACGAATTTCCAAAACACCATTTTATCACACGCCAACGCACCAAGACCGATCCTTGGTCAAAATTTAAAGATTCTAGTCTCTGCCGTTTCGTTTGGGCTTTGATTCTCAATCAGTCAGTTATCTACTACTCTTTTATGTACATAGAAGATGGTCATTGCCAACAATCATTTTCTATTTTCTCTAAAATATAATAAATTATTAACATTCAACATGTAGAACTACAAAAATATTAATTAATTATATTCATTTTCCCAATTTAATTGAAATTGAAAAAGAAATGACAAAATGATGAAATAATAATTCAAATCCTATTATTGTGAAACAATTATCGCATTACTATCGAAGTAATGCCCACATGCCCGCCCGTCCCTTAGTCGGTTTGTGTTGTTGCTGTTGGTGTCTTCAAACATAGAACAGTTGTTAAAATATGTCAGCGCTAGTATTTATTTGTTCAATTCGAAGAATTTTCACAATTCTAATAAAAGTTCAATAAATTCTATTTTCATTCAAAATGCGCACAACTTGTCAACGCTAAAGACAAAACCGAGATAGCAGAGAAAACAAAAAAAAAAAAAAACTAGTTGACATTTTATATGGAAATATTTCGAGCGAACTTTTCCCTATTCGTATATTGGAGTATTGAGTTTGTAATAACTTTTGCAGAATTTCCTCCCCGCCCCTCCCCCGGAAATTCCAATGTCTTTATTACTACATTTGATACGGTATTAAAACCACATTGTAATTGAGTTTTCGGACACCCACTCGCTGACATACTCATTCATATTCATATTTTGCGGGCTATTGACTTTTCACCATGGCACATCCCACGAATTCCAAATAATTCATCACCAAGGATGGCCTCTGTTCTAAAATCGACACCTTTGGGGCAATTCACCTGCGATATTCAAATCAAAGCTCATCCCAGAAAATTAAAAATTCTCTGTGCTAGGCGAGCGCCCAAGAGGAAAACGAGAATCGTGTTCAGCCTTGGCAAACTTTGCTAATAACATTAAAGTTCGCCGAGAATAGAGTGAAAGTGAAAGAGAGAAGGGTGGGGAGAGCCCATGACCAGTTGATTCGTATAATTTAAGGATGTGCCAATATTTGTACACGGTGTTCGGTGTATTGATTGTTTGATGAGTCTAGACGGGTTGTTGGCATTGACTCGATACTCTCTGCGGAACCCAAACACACACCCACACCCCTACACACTCAACATTTACAATCATTGTTCTGAAGATAGTAGCATTAAATGAATGCCAGTTAATAATTGATGTCGATGAGAGTGGGTTTGAAACACTCTCCGACTGTGATTTGCGAGTGGGTCATTATGCCAGTTGTTGTTGTTCCTGCTTGCCTTTGGTTGTAGCAGTTCTGCGAATTGATTTGACTCACTCCATATTGGCCTTCCGACTAGACACCAACACAAAGAACCTTTGCCTTGCCGTTAAACAGTCTAGGCAGTCTAGGCCTTTGGGAAAAACAATTAAATATCCACCCAACAACTACAGCCGCTGCAGAGATTGTTGTAGCATCGCCATTAAATGCTTGTCTAATGCTAATGCCTAATTGAATTTAATAATTACGAATGCAGGACAATTTATGACAGTGTTGGTGTTTTTTTGGGATTTTACACTAGGCAACAACGTTGAGGATGAGAGCAAATGATAACAGCCTTAAATTCAGCCAATATATGTGAATATTTTCGAACTGAAAATTGACCATTAAATCAATAAATGTATATTAGGATTTTTGGAGAATCATTCCGAAAATGATGCCACCAAATTTCTCCACGACATCGTAAATCTCAGCAAATCTCCATACATTTATAACAAGCTTAAAATGATCAGTCAGTTTTGCCGACAGATCTACACCCTAAGCCAATATTCGATTATTTAAATATATTTTGAGTTCTGTTTTGATTATCGAAACTATTAACCCTATATGGAGTAGGTTCTGAAGCAATGTGTCAATACAGCCCATTTTGTATCGGACCAAAATAAATATGATATAAATATTTCAACGTGCCAGGTTCGGATTATATTGCTTACATCCTTCTCTTTATATGAGACACGTGATAATTTTTAGAAAATGTTAAAATGTGCCTGAGGTAGCAGATCTAGTAGACCGAAGTATTTCATTTTCGAACTTCATCTAATATGGATAAAATATTGGAATGGGCAAAATTATAAGGACATCGAACATTTATATCCAACTTTATGCGAAATAATAAATTTTGATAAATTCCATAATCATATCAGGTTTCTGGTTGAGAGAAATATTCAGATATGGCAAGTTGTGAAGAATCGCTGACTTTTTTCACAAGTTATGACTAAAAGTATTCAAAATTGTGACCCTTTGTGGGTGAGGTACCAGAAGCTGTTCGCAGATATCATCTTTACAAGAGGTCAAAAAAGTTTGTATGTATAAAATTTGAAGAGAGTTGTATGCTTATTTCGATTTTTTAGCGATTTTGTCAGAATCATGAACCCTATGTGGGCGAGGTCCCAGAAAAAGTGGTCCGATTTCTACTATCTTTATAACAAATCTTGTGTTAATGGAAATATTAAGATGTACCAAGTCTGAATGGAATCGGATGTTGATTTCGCGTTTTATGAGCTTCAGGGATATTCAAAATTTTGACCTTTTGTGGGGGAGGTACGAAGAGTAGACCAAAATATCCCATCTTCGCAGTAGATCTAGTGTTAGAAGAAATAATGGGATGTGTGCAATTTGAATAGAACCGGATGTTTATTTCGGTTTTATAATCGTTTTGGTTATTCAAAACTTTGAACCTTTGTGGGGTAGGTACCAGAAGGAATTGTCCGATCTTTACAATATTTATACCAGATCTTGTGTTAATGGAAATATTGAGATGTACCAAATCTGAATGGAATCCGATGTTAATTTCGCGTTTTATGAGGTTCATGGGTATACAAATTTTGACACTTTGTTTGGGAGGTACTAGAAGGAGTGGACTGATACATTCCATCTTCACACCAGATTTAAGAGTTATAATTATTCAAAATGGTAACCCTTTGCGGGTGAGGTACTTGATGAATTGGACCGTTATTGTCCATTTTCATAACTGACGTAACACTGATGCAAATATTAGGATTTGCGAAGTTGGAGCAAAATCGTATTATCCTCTCTCTTTCTATAAAATATTTTTTTTTGAAAATGTCGACCTTTTTTGGGGGATGTACAAGAAGGAGTGGACCGATATTGCCCATCTCCGAAGGCGATCTAAGTTTGATAATTATATTACGATGTACCAAATTTGAACCAAATCACATACTCCCTTCGAGAGTTATCGTGCGGACGGATGGACGAACATCGCTAGATCGACTCCAAATGTCCTGAAACGGATTTGGTCCAAATAGACCCATGGTCTAAAATCGTTATATCGTTGAGGCACGTTTTGACTGTATAAAATGATATATACCCTCTCTAGCCATATAACTGATGTCCTACCATGCAAGAGGGAGCTCGAAAATAAAACACCCACTCCTTGCAGAATTCTCATTTTTTTAATTTTATTCAATTAAAAAAATATATATGTGGTATTTTCTTCGAGTGCCCTTTTGTAACGTCACACTGAAACGAGCTCTGTTTTTGATATCCGGTAGAAAAATGCCAAAATCACTTAGACATCCCTTTGAAATCCATGTATGCAGACTAGTGTTTATCGCTCCTGAAGAACTACCCCTTCTTCTCTGTCGCATTAATTAAGCGTATAATTAAATAATTAAACATCTTTAATGTTTTGAAATTTATTTACTTGACTAATTTATGGAAATGTCGTTCGCTGCCTTTGAATGTTTCGGCAGCGTTGTTCAAATAGCAGCGCACACTTGAGCATATGTATGGCGGTGTTGTTGTTGTTGTAGTTTCAATTGTTGCTGTGTACTTCTTTGCTTTCACCAGCTAAAGTAAAGTAAACTCAAGTACACAGTCACTTCCGTTTCCGGCGTTCTACAGACAAACGGGGCGAGAGGGAGAGAGACAACAACAGCCGAGTAGCTATAACTCAATTAGCAGAACCCATTTCGCCAAAGGACTATGAAAATGTTGTCAATTTGAAGGTAGTCCTTTTTTAATCTATAAGGGAAATTGTGTATGTATGTGTGTGTGTGTGTTGGATGTATTTATCGAATACATCAAGTATATTTAAGTGACGATACATACAAAGTGTGGATGCTAACAAGAGACTAAATAGAAAATGTCGGAATGATGAAAAAACTGATATGTATATTTTAAAGATATTTCTGAGATTCTAATTGTAGACACTTTCCAGGAGAGACTCACTATATAATTTGAAATTTTATAAAATTTTATATATTTTTCTTCATGTCCCCACTTCTATTTTTTTTGAATTTATGCAATTAGAACTCCGCAAAAGTTTAATTCAGAATACTTCCCTCGGCTAATGCAGGTCATCTTCTTTTGTACCATCCTCCATTTTTCAAGGTTATTTTTTATTAAAAATCAAAAATTATTTCTCACAATTTTTGTAATTTCCGACATAGGGCCTTTCGAACCATAACATGGCAATTTTTATTTGTTCATTAACCATAACAGGTAATTTTCTTGAAAATTGTCCTTGTCGGTCACCTGATTTTCTACAGCGTCAGTGGCATCGGCAACGGAGAAGGAATTTGTCAATTGACTTGCCCGAGCGGGGCACAAATTGCAAAGTGAAATTAATGTGGATGTAAATGTGAATGTAATGCAATTATAAACGTGTTTAAATGAAATTGCTTGGAACCATGTCAAAGCTACAATCAGTCGTTGTCGTTTGGCCACAAAATGTTGCCCGCAGCGCCCAGACCGACACAAACACCCGCACACTCACATAAATATCAACTCAAGGAAATATGAAATAAAATTCCATTCATTCATCCAAACAGCTATCCATCCAGCTAACTGTCCTGCCAACCAACCATCCGACCGACCGACCATCCATCATGGCATCCCTTAGGCGGAACCAAGTGGACGGGGGCCACAAAACAAATTAGAAAATATAAAACTAAAAAATGGAATAATGAAAATAATATAATTTTCCTCAGTCCTAACAAATGATTGAGGACGTGAGAGGCATGAGAGGAGAGGGCGAACATAACTGTTGGAATTCAAAATGAAGTGAATTGCACTTTCAATAGCCACTGGAAGAACGGCAACGCTTGGTGTAACTTTAAAACTCCTCTTCCATTTGGTAACTCGGTTTTTTTTTCGAATTCTTTCACGAATTCAATGATGAATGGTTGGATCCGTGTTGATTATTCCTTTTTTTAGAGCTGGCCAAATGAAAACGTTGAAGAGTATCGCAGCCATAGAAAAGAAATCTAAATATTTTCTTTTAATAGATCCATTAGCCACAAAAGGATGGTGGAGAATGAAAGTATGAAGTAAAAAAGTTTTAATTACCAACATATTTGTCTAAGGGCCATGGCGAAAAGAAAACGGAATAGCCCAAACCCCGCCTCACATCAAAGTTCAAAAGTTGAAATACCTTTAAATTGGAAATCATAAAATGTTTCAAATTTCATAAAGCAAATGTTCGTAGCTTAATTAGAAAGTTGTTGTTATTGCTTTTATTTTATCTTTGCTCTTGTATCCTCATTCCTGGAGGACTGATCAAATAATGAATCATTAATAAAAATTGGAGGTTTTAAGGTAAATTATCGCAGATAATGGGATGCAATAAGAAATAATTAAAGGAGGCATAGAATCTGTAAATAAATCTTTTAGAGAAATGTGTGTGGGTGTTCTAAGAAAAGGTTAGAAAGTATATCTTACCACCTAGGAGGTATTAAGAAATTTCAGATTTTTTCTTATAAAGGGTTTATTTAATAAGGAGTCAAAAACTTACTGTGATATTATCCGAAGGGGCAAAGTCTTAAATGATTTCTTTTTTATCCTCAGCCATATGGCAAGAGAGGATATATATCATTTGATACGGCCAAAATGTGCCTCATCGAAACAACTGTTTTAGACGCTGGGTCTCTTTGGACCAATTACGTTTCTGGATATTTGGAGTCGATCTAGCGATGTCCGTTCTTCCCTCCGTCCGTCTGTCTGGCTGGTGCGCATAATAACTCTCGAAGAAAGTATCCGATTTGGTCCAAACTTGGTACATCGTATTATTATTATCAAACTTATATCGAGTTCGGAGATGGGCAATATAGGTTCACTCATTCTGGTATCTGCCCCACAAAAGGTCGAAAGAAAGAGGAAGGATAATCTATTTTTGCTACAACTTTGTAAAACCTAATCTTTACATCAGTGCTAAGTCAGGTACGAAAATGGGCAATATCGGCCCTCTCAATCAGAAATATACCCCCCCCCCCCCACAAAAAGTCAAAATTTTGAATAGTTATAACTTTTATAAAATGTGATGTAAGCGTCTGATTGTCTTCAAAGTACACACATCACAATACTTTTACTAACCCAAGGGCTTGTGTGAAGATAGAATAAATCGATCCTCTACTTCTGATGACTCCCCCATAAAGGGTCACAATTATCAATATCCATGAAGCTCATATAACACGAAATAAGCATCCGATTCCATTTAGACTTGGTACATCTTATTATTTCCGTCTACATAGGCTCTGTTATAAATATGAGATTGATGAGATGAGAGATTGGACCATTCCCTCTGGTACCTCCCCCATAAAGGGTCAAAGTTTTGAATAACTAAAACGATTATAAAATCCGAAATAAGCATTCGGTTCTCTTCATACTTCACACATTCCAATTTTTCTATTAACACATGGTCAGCTGTGAAGATGGGATATATCGGTCAACTCCTTCTTGTACCTCCCCCACAAAGGATCACAATTTTGGATATCCATGAAGCTCATAAAACTCGAAATTAACATCCCATTCCATTCAGACTTGGAATATCTCATTATTTCTTTCAACACAAGATCTGTTATGATTATCTCTTGCAAAACAAGTCAAGAAATCTTCACAATTTGCTGTATCTAAATATTTTTCTCAACCGAAAACCTGTTATGAATAAGGAATTTATGATTCCGGATAAATTTGAATATAAATGTTTAATTTTCTTGCAATTTTGCCCATACCAATATTTTTATCTGTATTAAATGAAGTATGGAAATGGAATAATTCGGCCCACTATATCTGGTATCTCACTCACATTTCAATATTTTCTAAAACTTTTCACATATCTTTTTATGCATGCCTTCGCCTATTACCTTCACTTTAAGAATTAAGGAAAATGAGTTTTTTCTATTTGCATATTTTTTAATACCATCATCAGTTCATACTTCGACAATAAACAGAACTCCCAAGTTAATCGAAAATGCTATAAAAACCTCGATATCTCTCATCTCTAAACGGTGTCTGAAAAGAAGATACCCACCCATTAAGCCAATGATTGAAACCCCATTAAAATGAAAAGCGGAGAAAATGCCATTGACTTTTAATAGAAGTCTCCCTACATACATACACACAAACATACCTACATACATCCAACTTTATGTATAAATAATGTGTCTTTAAGGTGCCATAAATAACGTTCAACAAAAATTCCGTTATTTTACAACGAACATTAAACAAATATCCATAAATAAACTTCACTTGTCATTTTGGTTAGCCTGGCGTCCAATTTGAAAAATGCGTTTTAAAGCAATGGAAATCCTAAGGATAAATTAGTGGGAATTTTGGTGTAGCAGCAATTGTCGATATTAACATGGCATGCACAGGAGATACTTCCTCTTCATCTCGTTGTATGTGTACTTAAGGTGAAATGTATCTCTCTCAGTTTATCTAATCCATTTTGAAGTGGGAAGTAATCGTATTTCACGATAGCTATTGTCTTGCCTGAAGTACGTATTTCAGTTCAAATGCCAATTTAGGCTTCTATTTCCCCCGCCCGAGAATTCTGCCTCTGTGTGTGTGTAATCCAAAATTATTATTAATATTGACAAAATAAATTTGCCATAGACCACGTGCTGCGGTCTTGGCAGGAATAAATTTATAATTTCCTTTTTGGTTTTCGCCCTCTCGAGATACGCCAGAATAATTTCTAATTAATTGCTGCTGACTCAACACAACTGGAAACATGCTCCCAGTTTGTCCTTTACCCTTTCTAAATGATTCCTAGCGTTGGAGTGTTCTTGGCAAATCTCTTTTGGTTTGCATGTATCGGTGGTCTGGCTGACTGTGAGAGGGTGAATGTAAGTGTTTGTGTGTGTTGGTGTGCTTAAAATGCCAATTAATGAACTCTACTACATTTATGACTAATGGCCAATTTTCCACTGTCTCGAACATATTTATTTGGCCAGCCCACACACAGATTTTTCCTCTGGGAGTTCTGTAAAATCATGGCAATTAAATAATTCAATGAATAGACAAAATTGGGAAATATTTTGGGGTAATTGAATTAAATTAAATATTCATTACAGTTTGTGAAGTGTTTGTGGGTAAGGGCGGAAATTGTTGAACGTTACTCGGAAGATGTTCAAATATCGATTATACTCTCTGGATCTTGGAATAGATTATTTCCCTAACTAGAATATGATAAAATATAACATGATATATACACCTACTCCTGAAACGAGAAAGTCCATTTAAGGCTGGGGTATGAGGTCATCAGCGTACAACCTCAGAAATATTTCAAAAATGTATGGATTAAAGTAGAAGTATACGAACTTAAATGAAAGTCGCATATGAACTGAATCTACATGCCTTTACATGGCGCAAATGGGTCATTTACATACATTGGAAGAGGAGAATTTCTTCAATTTCTCAACAAAATAATGCATTTATTGCAAATTTTTCAAACTCTTACAAGGTGGAGAGTTCGAGTTCCAAATATATTAGAGAGAAATTCAAGATAATTATGTCAATGAGGTTACCGAAACTAAGAACTAATCTCTATATTTTTGAGCACTGAAATAATTTACTGACAGACTTACTGACTGAGAATCAACGACCAGACCAAATACGGCTGAAGTTGGAATCTTGAACGAGGGTCAGTCTTGGTTCGTAGGCGTATAATAAAGCTGGGTTTTTGGAAGTCCCTACTAAAAAGGTACGAATAGTACTAAAATGTAGAAAAAGTTGAATAATTGTTAGTGGACAAACGGAATTAGATAGTATTCTGAAATTTGGAATGAGAGTCACTGCTAGAGTGCAGGATAGATGTACCCTAGGGTTTTTGGAAATTCGAAATTTAATAAATATAGCTAAAAACTTGAAATTTGGTACGGGAAGCAAATTTGATACATAAAGGTGGTTTTAATCTGCCACTTGTTCATTTTCTAGAAATTGTAAAATAAAAAAATGGTTCAAATCATCAAATGATGCTCGAATAGGTAACATATTAAATATAGTAAAAATGGTTAAAATTGGACTGGGCGGAACTGTTAATACCACCCACCATTTGGAAAGTAACATTATTGAAAATATGTCTATAATAGCAAGGTTCAATATTCGAGTGGTGCATGGCATCAAACTTGGATTTGTATGGACAATTTTCTCTTGTAGATGGACTCGTTATCAAGATGAAAGAGAGGACATTTTAGCAAATGTTACCCATTGCGAACTCCAATTACCTAAATCAACCAAATACCGGGGACGTACAGTTAACTGGGGGCTATTCCAAAAATTGTTTATTTACGATAAACAAGTAAAAACCATTTGGAATAAACTTGAAAAAAATTCTGTTGAAAAATACGGCTCAAATGAAAAAAAAAAAAAATAAAATGGGGGCAATACGAAGACGTGGTCCTGAATAAGTAATTCTTGTCATAGGCCGTTCTAACGGTTCCAAACTTGAAATACGAAGTTTGAAACAGCTCCGGTGAATAAAGTACAAAAATAATAAAAATACCGAATATCCGGGGGTACCGTTATATTGGGGCTATACTTAAACTTGGACCTATGTATTCTCTTCTTGGGGGTAAATTACTCAGAAGGAAGACCTTATGTGGATTTTAAGGCAATTACATTAAAAATTGTGGCTGAAATTATCAAAATACAGAATATCGGTGGTACCGTTATATGTTATAAGATATCGTGGACCTATATAGACAATTCTCTTCTAGGGAATGAACTCCTTGTGTGGATTTTCAGACAATTTTATTGCAAAATCTGGCTAAAATCACCAAAACACCGAATACCGGGAGGTTCTGTTATATGAGGGATATACAATATCGTCGACCTATATAAACGACTCTCTTTTAGGGGGTACACGAAGAACTCCCTGTGTGGAATTTCAGAGAATTCCATAGGAAAAATCATCAAAATATCGAACATGGGTGCTATACGATCACGTGGACCGATACAGTCCCATTCCAACTTGAATTACCTGCAGACAAAAGACAGATATGTGCAAAATTTTATCTTCCTATCTTAATTCGTTTTGACTGTAGCGTGATTACAACCGAAGGACGGACAGGCCTGATCAAGAATATGTATATTTTGTTGGGTCTAAAATTATTATTTCGATGAGTTACAAACGGAATGACGAACTTAATAAACCCTCCATACTATGTATGTTCGAGGGTATAAAAATTGCTTCAAATCGTTAAATGGTGCCCGATTATAAATATAAAAATTCGTAAAAAAACTGGACCGGGTGGAACATTGAATAACCCAACAATTTGGAAAGTAACTCTATTCAAAATATGTCTATAATGCTTAGGTCCAATATTCCAGTTGTACATGTTATCAAAACTTGGACCTGATGATGAATTCTGCCAAATGTTACTTATTGCAAATCCCAAAGACCTAAATAATCTAATTACCGAATGTAGGGAGGCACGTTTTTATGGGGGTTATTCCAAAATTGGTTTATTTACGATACCAAAAATTCTGGGGACTTAAATATATCTAAGTAAAATATTCGTCAGTTTTCATTCTGAAGCTTGAATGATTTCCACAGGACATGACTAAATTAACTTAGATTAACTGAGGCTGATTAACAGTATATACTTTGGGGGATCTGAAATGCTTACTTCGAGGAGTTACCTTCTTCGGCTGTAAAATTGGAGATAATTATGTATGGGTGCTATATTTAAATGTGAACCGATATATAGTTTAAAATATCATTCGTATCGGGAGTATATTACGGCTTACTGGTAGCTTAAAAATCACTTACATTTGGGCGCCATAGTTAGGTAGTTTTGAACCGGTTTTATTCAAATTTATCAAACTTATTTTTAGGTTCAATTCGGTCATAAGTGTAAAAATCCAACTAATTTGGGTATATACAATACTCAACAAGCGTGAAATCAGAAGAAGCAATATATTCTCTCTGTATTTAAATTGGAGGCGATTATCACCAATTTCAATACGGATTGTCACTAGGCTGGGTTTTTGACTACTGCATAAATTTGTTTCTATAACAAACATGTCAAATTGATTTTTATTAGTGAAGTTAATATTTTCCAACTCGAATCTGAAGACAAGGTCGTGAAAACATTTGATGTGCAGTTGGTGTCGGAGTCTAAACAAAATAGGTTCGATTCCGAAATGAGTTTAAAATTTAGCAGTTTTCCCATCTGACGCCTAAAATATTATGGTTATCAGCAAAGTTTTTCCTATAGGTCACACTTGACCTAAAAATGGTTAACACAAAAAAATGAAGCAGTAAAAAAAAAACTAAAAACCTATTCAATATAGGGAAATAAAATGGAATTTTAAAAATATACACTAATTAATTTTCTCCCCTTAAAGAACAAATATAATCATATTCAAATTTAAATTAATTAGAGTAATTATACCCTACAACACTATGTGTTGGGGGTATTATAAGTTTGATTGGCCCAAAAATTATGTAACACCACGTAATATTGATTTCCCACATAGGAAAGTATATATGGATCTTCCTATCTCGCCGAGCTGAGTCGATCTAGCTATGTATGTCCGTCCGTCCGTCTGTCCGTCTGTCCATGTTAATTTGTAATCACTCTACAGGTCGCAATTATGGTCCGATCTTCACGAAATTTAAAATGGAGGTGGGGCTATGGTCAGAATAGAACCCTATTTCTTTTGGTGATGATCGCATAATATTTGAAATGGACCAAAAACTGAAAAAATCCTGATTTTGCACTTGCTCTACAGGTCGCAATTATAGACCAATCGACGCGGAATTTCGCATGTAGCTAGAGTTTAGGGCTGGCAAGAAGCCTACCTATTTGGGTGGTCATCGGATAATATTTAGCGGGTAAAATAGACAATATCTTTTTTGTTGAAAAAATTCAAAATTTTTCATTAAACCGCGAATATTTTAAATCCCGGCGAAATCACAAAGCCATGACAAGGTTACTTCTGATCTTTATATTGATGTTAACATCCAACAAAACGGATATATAGCAAAATATGTGCGATATATATGTTTACCAAAGAAGATATGCTTGAAAAATCTCTTATATGTCGAGAACGGCTGAACTGATTTCGACAGTTCTCATTAATTCAGAATGACCTCTTGGCAGAAAACATAAAACGTCGAAAAAAATCGCATAAAAATATCTCTCTAAAGATGAAAATATTGATTTTGTAAAATTTTCTCATATTTTTTCAATTTTGTCATATTTTTGGCATATTTTCATTTTGATTTGAACATTTGGTAATATTTCTACAGCTAACAAAACTAAGTAGTTAGAATATCAGGATATCATATACAGATCGCATTTATGGCCCGATCCTTACGAAATTTTGCATGGAGATAAGATGAGGGTCAGAATAAAAGCCTATTCTTTTTGAAGATGATCGCCATATATTTAGGGGTTGAAATGGACCAAAAAACTGCAAAATTGTCAGCAGGTCGTAATTATGGGGGTTACCGGACATTGCAAAACCAAGCAGATTTGGATGGCCATCCAAAAATATTCAATGTGTGAAGGAGTTTGCCAACTTTTGTAGACAAAATACGAAAATGTCCATTCCAGTGACTTTTTGGAGAATTCACAAATACAGGAAAGACGCACTTCTGACTATTTCGTTAAGGCTGATTTCGTTGAAGAATATAGTCAAATGTCTGTATCTCATATAGATGCGTTTCAGTCAAAAACCAATAATAAATGTTAATCTTTTGCCACTTCTGAGAGATTATAGGTCTTTGGGAAATATTGGTTCCAGATCTAGGAAGACCATTTAAGTGCAAAATCTACCAATAAATTGGAAATGAGCAAATTAGTTTAAGTTGCTATTATTTGAACATTAGAGAACGAAACCTGATGGTTTTCTTTTATTATTTGTCACAATATCTTGTGGAATTCTTTCGAGTATCTTGCCTATATAAAATGTATCGTTTATTATAGTGCTGTAGGGTATTCAACGGTCGGCCCCGCTCGACTGTAGCCTTTGCTTACTTGTTTTAAATTATTGTTATGCAAACATAAGTAGGGCTGCCTAATTCATTCTCAAAGGGAATATTTGACACATCACAGGTAACATTAAAAAATCTCTTCAATTAATGGACTCAAAAACTTAATAAAATATTTTACATATTTTCATAAAGCTAAGAAGGCAAAATTACGCAGGGAAACATGAGATCTCATCCAAATTAGAACCCACCCTAACACACATAACTATTTCAGAACCCTCACTCACTTAGCAAATTCACATTCCTTGCATATTCTCCTGAAATCTGTCAAAGTTCATCTAAGAAATACATTTAATTACCATAAATAAAATAACACTGAAAATTTCAACTTGAAAATGGATTAATGTCAAATAAAATATTAAATATTGGCAAGCAACACAAAAACAAAAGTTGATCCGAGAAATTGCAAAAGTTCTTGTTATTTAGAAAAGTTACAATGATCCAATGAGGAAGGGCGGTTTTGGGCAGCCCGGCAATCTTTGTTGGTGATGGTGACCCAATGCCAGGCTTTGCCAGTGGCCTTCACGTAGCATTTAATCCCGAAACAGTTGCAATTCCTTGAGTAGTTTTGTTTGGCAGCGAGGACGATGTTGATGCCGATGATGAGACCAGTAAAGGCTCTTAAGACAATGAATTTATGATGATGTCAACAAAGGCCGAACTGGCAAGGAGCCATCGAAGGAATAAAGAACAGCTGTAAGCTGTTGAAGACACAAAAACTTTTGCTTTTTGTTCTTGTTACTGTTATTGTCTTGAGTTTCTTTCGGGTGAGGAGAGTGAAAGAGAGATAGAGGGAATGGGATGGGAAACGAAATCACATTAAATGTTTAAAGCCATTTGCCAACATGGCCAGTCAGCCAGCCAGCCGGGAAAAACTGAAAAGATGAGCGAGCGTTTATAAAAGTTGTTCGGCGTTGCTTCCGCCAGAGATGATGGTGCGATAAAAAACAATTTAACAAACAGCAACAACAAATACAACAACAACAGTAATAACACCAAAAACACTTTTTCCAAACTGCAACACCAGGGGAGTGGAATGCGGATTTGCGGCAGCAGCAACAGTTTATCCTCCAACGAAGTGTGCGTCAGCCAGTCGATCCTCAAAGTTAACTGGAAGTAAAGCAAACGAACCGGCTGGCGTATTGTCGTTATAGAACAATGAATAATAATGAAAATGTCGACTAAATAATGAGCTAAAAAACCATTTTCCTTTTGCCTTTCTCTGCATCCACCTCATCCACTCCCCTTTCACCGCTTCTTCCTGTTCTGGTCGCTTATAAAACCATATAAAACAATCTGATACAGTCACTCAGTCAGTCAGGCAGTCAGTCAGTCGGTCATTTGTTAAGCCAGTCGCCCGACTAACCAGTCCACCCACCAAAACAGCCACTGACTGGCTACTTTTTTTGATTCCTTCAGTTCATCCCTCTTCCTTATTTTCTTCCCCCACTCTACATGTAGTTTGTGGTCATTGGTCCAAGGTCGGTTAACTGGTTGCGGCAGTGTAACTTGTGCATCCACCATACGAATGGCCGGTCCATAAAGCAGAAACAGCAACAGAAGTTGGGAGCATGAGGGAAATAAAAGTTCTCAAATGAAAATGTTTTATGATTATTCGCGTGCAAACTGAGCTGGAAAATATTTTGTGTCCTTTTTTCGGATTGTTCTCGGCCATTGTGTGAAGAAGTCCATTTAAGTTTGTTTTTACTGTTTTTCGTTTTTTTCTTGTTTTCGTCCCCTTCCCCTCGCTTTGCTCACGTTTCGGCAGATAACAAAGAGTGCAGGAAAAATAAGGATAAACGACCGTGTGTATTTGTCTGGACCGAATCGTAAATAACCTTCCGCATGCATCGGTGCTTTTCATTTTATCGGCCATCGCAAATACAGCGGCTATGGAGTCGCATAAACTTGGTTCGTGTTTTGTTGTTGGCCGCTGAGGCGACGGCCGAGATAATTTGGCCATAACAATTTCAAAGTTATTTCCCACGGCTGTTCTCTTTATTCAGAGTTAGATGCATGAATGTCAGCTTGGAATTTGGTGCGATAAAGTTTGAGGGGCCATGGGGGAGGCAGAAGGATATGTGGCATACATATGTTTTTTACTAGAATGAGATGAGAAAGTGCATTTGGGACATTTTTCGAAAGGACTTGAATTTGGCGGAATTATGGGAGCTCATCTAGCAAAAATGTAAGAGTGATGGACAATGTGTTTGGAATTTCTTTTTGAGGGTCCGAAAAATGTTCAATGTAAATATCCTATCCAATTTGCCATAAAAGTGTTTGTTATATATAGGATGTTTAGCATTTAACAGTGGAATTTATCAATCTACTTTAGCTCTGGACTTAAGTTCACTCCATCACCTACTGGAAATTATATGAAAATACAAATAATTGTAGATCTAAAATTATAAATATATTCGTGACGTAAGTATCCAAGGAGATAAGATGGGTAAATTAGCTTCGAGTCTGAAGTCACATTCCCCAAAAATAGATTTTTTTAAATCTGCATATAGTCCCACTTCTGTTATAAAAGACCCCATATTTTTACTATTTTAAGAGTTTTAGACATTGAATCGGACACCAACTTCTTCAACATGGAATTAGTTATCCAAAACTCTCTATTTTTGTTATAAGTGAAATCGAAATTATATTGCCCCAATTTTAAACTTAACAAATCTAAAGGCTTGAGTACATAAGCAGCTTGAAGTCTTCGCATGACATATTTTTTGTGAAACATCATAAAGGGATGATTCAGAGCCGCACTCGAATGCTGTCGTCGTTTTTCGTTATGAGTTGACAAATTGGTAATGTTCTAACACCTTAAGGGTTACGAAAATTATATTCAAGTGTTTTATTATATCGCTCTCTAAGTCAAAGAGCCTGACATTAAAAAAATCCTAAAATATTTATCGAATCGGCGTAGTCTATATTCTGCAAAGAACTTAAGCGATATTTACTCCATATATCTGTGCAAGGTTGACATTATGTATAAGAATAACAGTTGTGTCAATCAAGTTCATAGTTCAGTACACCAGTTCCTTGGCGTATGAGTGATTTCGCGAAGTGCATATTATTCATATCACTCATACGCAGATATTTCATAGAAAACTCCTGTCGTTTTCCACAGAACTACTTAAAGAACTCGTTCTTTCGTTCCAAGTATTTTGGCACAACTCTGATAATAAGACACCATCCAGGCAAATTACCATTCACAATGGGAAGTTGAACATGGGATACAGGTTTGTATTGATAACTTTTATAACTTTCTTCGATAACTGATGTTTGCCGAAAAAACCTACCCTCCACTTTGCTATGGAGGGTATATTATGGTTGTAATTGTCTGAGATGCCTGCAAATATCCATTCTAGATCCCACAAAGAATATATATTCTTGGTCAGCATAAACATTAATGTGGATCTAACAGTACCCGTTCGTTTGTCTATCGATCTGTCCGCCTGTGGAAATTATTCTTAATTTTGCACGAACTGGAGTATGTTGTTAAAGATGTATACTAAGAATTTTTTGTATTGAAAATGATACCTCTCGATATTCTGGATTTAAGTGATTTGTGTCCCACATTTTATCGAAATCTCTTAAAATTTCGTATTTGGAGTTTTTATAATGGATGCCACCAAATATGATGAAAATTTCCAGATCCACGTCTTCATATAGCCTCCATATAACGACATTTTCATTATATTTGCCACATTGCTCTTCGGAATTATTTCAAAGTTGTTATTTGGTGTTGGCTTTAGATACCATCTTCTCTGAAAGAAAATTATGTACGCAGGACCAGCTTTTGGCACAGCTACATATAGCTGTACCTACCGATATTCAGCATTTGGATGACTGGTGTCACATTTTTCACCGGAATTGTTTTACATGTGGGTACCAATTTCTATGTCTAAAAATTGGGTACCACCTCCTATGACAGAAAGTTCCTTATAAGGGTATATGTCTTTGTATAGTCATAATATAACAGAACCCCCCGTTTTCGATAGTTTCATGACTTAAGAAACCCGCTGGAAGACCTCGGGAACATAGAAATATATTTTCAAAGTGGTGAAAGGTAAGTTCGGCCTGGTCAAAAATGCCTTTTTATACCCTACAACACTATGTATCTGGAGTATTTTGAGTTGATTGGGTCAAAAAGTTTGTAACTCCACAAATTATTGGTCCTAGGCCCATAAATATGAATCATAATGGGTCTAGACCCAATATTTCGAGATGTTACAACTTTTGGCCAAATCAAACTCAGAATAGAAGTCTATTGAGAACAAAATCCTATTTTCTGGGCATGAAATGTGAAATGACAAAAATCTCTATCATTTTCGCCAACATGAACACTCAATGCAGGCGAACAGAGCAGCATTCACTCATCTACCATTGGTGGTGATGAGGACATGCACTGTTGTTCTGATAACTGAGATTTTGAGTAGACACCGCAAACACGTGGTAGAGCCAGGTATAAATAAGGCGGACGACCGCACAATGTGGACCAGACCAGTTAAGCAGCAACATCAACTTCGGTAAGTGTTACAACCTTGAATGGAATCCTAGGGAATCCTGTGACATCATGGTGTATTCTGAATACATCCTTGCATATCCTGCAGACTTCTTTGAAAGATCCTCTAGGAGTCCTCCTTTCTTTTAGTATCCTCGAATATCCTCCTTGAACAATCCTTGTAGACTCTCGAGACTGTAATCCTGTTGGTAATCCGACGGATCCAACCTGTAGTCCTATATTTCCGGTAGTCTTGAGTAAACCATCCCGAATCCTGAGCACCAAAAACAGGATTTCACATGGTCGGTCCCTTACGACTATAGCCTTTGCTGTTTTGGTATTTATTTTATAGAAAATAAATTTAGATTTTTCATTTCTGTCTCCAGAAGAATGTTGAGTATGGTTTCATTCAGCTCATGTATACTCAATACCTTATACACAATTACAGTCCATTACACAAAGACTTATTCAGCTTGATCAGCATAAAAATCTGAGAAAACTTGGATATTTAGGGAGTTAAAATAAAACTCTGAAATTGTATCCTTCGAATTCTGCTAGAATAATTTAAAAGTTATCGCTTCAAATGTTGTTGTAGCTCCAGTAAAGCTATACGGACCGATTTTATTAATTTTGGACATTTCAATTGCGTTTTCCAAGGATGGCTCCAACAACGACACTGCCTGATTTAAAATATTTGAGTTGACTGGAATTTGCTATTTTGATATCTGAATAAACTTTTTCGTCAAATATCATACTCTCAGTGGAATTACCTGTATAGCAATTTCAGATTTTATTTTTTTTTCTCTGAAAGAGTTTTGGCCAGTGATTCTGCCTCATTTATGGTCATTTCTAGTTCTCAGAAAGATTGATTGAAAATATATCAATATTAATTCCCATTTCGGTTAAGATTCTCCAAATGGCATCTTCGGATTTTAAGAATTTTTTATGTAACCATATTTTCCAAACAAAATATTACCAACTCATTTCAGACTTTCCTATGATAGAAAACTTTCAGGAAGTAAAACAATTGTTTTCGAGTGAATTTCATTTTTTGTCTTTTCATTTTTTTTTTTAAAATTTGATATCAAAAATTTGTAAGAGATTCCAATACAATATCCTAACAAAGACTACCAGAATATTAGAAATATATATAGAGACGCACATGATGACCATTCCGATGATTTATTATTTTCCTATGTTCAATGTGACTATAAATAAGGTATTTTCTTCCCATTCCCTTCCCACAAGATCATTACGAATATTCATTGGATTCAGACAGACAATTTTGAAAATAAATCATTATTGTTTTCTCAAATTCACAGGATGTAGTAGCCATAGATTCAAGTAAATTTAAATACCTCCAATAAGGCTTTTTTTCCTCTCCATTTTCACACTACAAGTGTGAAAATGACATTTTGAATCGAAATTTATATTTATTGGCTGGCTACAACGCAATTGGCCCCCTCCTCATCTCCGGCCAATGATTTTTCACGTAGACTCAAACGAGACCTTTTTGAACTTGATTTATGTTTTCCTTTTTGGATTCTGGTCAAATTAAATGTCCGGTTTCTTGGGAAACCGTATAGTTTTTCCCATTATTTATGGCGGCAGCTTCACTTTGAAAATGGGGGTTGGCTTTAAATACCCCATCCCTTGACCCATAACTTTGTTGTTGTGTTTTTTTGTTTAGGGATTTTTTACCGCCCATAAAGGACACGTGCGAAAAAAAAGAACACAAAGTTTGCTAATCTAAGAAAAGAAAAATAAACCTATTTAAAGGACAATTTTTCTTTCCATTGGCGCTGGAGGAGGAAGTAAGCGATGCTATTTTAGAGCGGGAGGGCCATAAAACAAATGTGTTGGCCTTTTTTCGCTTTGGAGATACAACAAAAAGCCCACAAATGCTTGACGAATAGGATATCTAATCAGGATGTTAATTTGGAAAATGACAAAACTTTGGTCCACAGGAGGAGTGGGAGTTGAGGGAGTTGCAGCCCTTTTCTGTGAAGCTCTGTTGTCGCAAATCAGATGCTAATGTATGCCCGGCGTTGAAAGGCTCCTAATTGTACAGGGTGCAGCATCCGTTTTTAATGATGAGTTTCTGTTTTTTTTTCTTTTCAGTTGTTTGCCTTTGTTTGGCGGGCATTGCCGGCGGAAATGGTTTAACGGAAGCAATCCAAACTCGGCTGCACACAAAACAGGCAATCGTACGAATTGGTCCGTAATTGTGGGCTTACCACCTGTCTCAATGATCGTGTGCTGTGATTAAAAGCCATGAAGTGTGTCTTTTTGTCATCTGTTGTAGCCGTGTGTTTTTTTTTCCTATTCGATTCAATTCGCTCCTTTCTTTCTTTCTTTCTTCCTTTGTGCTGCTGTCTTTTGTAAATGTAAATGTGGTTTAAAACTTTTTCACATTTGTCACAGCCATGACAAGTGCCTCGTTTTTTCTCCTGATGCCGCCTAGGCACACTATTACGAGGACACAAAGCTATTTGCAATAAAAAATGCCTTCATTTCCGCTCCGAGAGTAGTGGGCATGAGAACATGCTGAACTTGAATGAGGTGGTGGCGGTGTTGGTATGGAATTCCATTCTGCTGTTGTAATGACGGCTTGTCAGCGGTGGTGGTACAATGCGGCTTAGCAGAGCCTATGGTTGGGCGGCTCCGCAACAGCTGGATGCTATTTAAAGATAAACTGGCATAAAACCAACATTAAGCTGTTCTAATTCCCCCAGTGTGAAAACATTCATTTCGTTGAGGTTTTGCTTTTTTTTTTTTTAATGCAATAAACTTGCGGTAATGATGCTGCTGTTCCAGGAAATTATGAAGCTGCTATTTCTTCTAATTGACACAATTGGGGTAATACAATTTTAATTTAATATTTCGGCATATTTTGGAATCTAAGTTTTCTTATCCAAGAATTGCACAACAACTAACAGATAATTCCAATGTGACAAGACTAGACACTTTATACAGGGTGAGATAAAAAAAAAAAAACTGCAACCGTCATAATTATTACATTTTTTTAGACTTTATTGAATCAAAGCAAAAATTATCGGAAATAGCATCAAATTTTAGAATAAGTTTAGATTTGTTCGACTTGGTCACCTTTGGCTCAAATTATGGCCTTCAAACTGGCAATGAAACCGTCACACGCTGCTCGAATGTTGCACTGCGCTATTTTGGCCCATTCCCGGCAAAGCGCTGGCTTGAGGTGATGGACGCTTTGGTTTTTTTCTAGTGCCAACCTTGCTTTCCAAAATACTCCAGACACAATAGTTCAACGGATTGGTATCCGGAGATTTTCGTGGCCATTGTGCGCTGGAAATGAAGCGAGGAACCTCATTGCATAAACATTTTTGAGTGGCGCGTGCTGAGTCCTGTTGGAATGTCTAAGTCTGGGGCAAAATGTTTGCGTGCCCAAGGCTTTAATACACCCTACAGAATATTTTCGAAATAATATTCGGAATTTATTCTGATGCCACGGTCGATTAATACGAGCGGAGAGCGACCATCAGCTGTTATGGTGACCCACACCATCACCATGGCCGGCTTGACTTCTGGTGGCCAGCCGAAGGTCCACATTTTCTGCGACCTATTTGGCAAGTAAACACGATAATTTTGTTTGTTTACAAACTGTTGGACAACGAATGTTTTCTCATCGGAGAAAACCAAATTCGGCAGTTCAACACTTTCGTCCAAGCGAAGCAACTCTTTAGCTCTTTTCAGTCTATTTTTTTTTCTGTTGCGGTGTAAGTTCTTGCACTTTTTGGAATTTCAATGGCTTTATCCCGTCCTCATTTTTCAATATTTGCCGAATGGAATATTGCGATATGTTCAGTTCACGAGCTACTTTTCGGCCACTGCCACGCAGTTTTCGATCAAATTGCTTCTTTACTTTTCGAACCATTTCTGCTGATGTTGCTGTTTTCTTCCGTCCACTTCCTTGAAGTCGGGATACGCTACCAGTATCACAGTAACGAGCGATGGTACGAGACACAAAAGACTTATTCACATTTAAATGTTGTAGTGCTCTAACGATAGCCACCTGTGGTTTTCCAGCCAAATATAAAGAAATCACACTATCACGCTTCAATTCCATCACGAATAACTTTTTTCTATAAAATTCTCAGCAAAATGCTTTTGTACACTTGAAAACAATATAATGCGGTGCCACTGGAATAATTTCAACTGTCGGTAGTAATGACTGCAGTCTGAAGTTGGTTGCAGTTTTTTCATCTCACCCTCTAATGTCAAAACTATTGTAAAAAGGTTTGCCGATTTTCTGTGAAATGAGCTACAAATCTTCTATGAGATCAATAAATCCTCTACAAATCTTGTATTAGAAGATCAAGACATTTTCGACGATTCTCTATGAGGAGATCCACCTATTTTCTGTAAAAATAAATTATATTCTTTATATAGGTTTTACAGATCTTTAATGAGAATTCCACCAAACCGCCATAAGTAGGTCTACAGATCTTCTATGAGAAAAACAACGTATCTTCCATTTGAAAATCTACAAACCTTCGGTTAGAATGTTGTCATGCCTACTATGAGAAGTTCTACAGATCAGATGTGAGACCTTCTGTGAAAATATTTTAAGATCTTCCTCAATAATTTCTACAAATATTCTATGAGAATATCATTATCTGGGATATCTGCAGGTCTTCTATGAAAAGATCCTTACATAATCCATGAGTAGATTTACAAATCTTTTATAAGATGATTAGCAGAGCTGTGCTGTGCTGTGAAAGTGCATAGTGCATTATAAAATAATCGGGAAAACTTGTACAAAAAGTCTACAGATCTTCTATATTCTTATATTTTTCCAATATTCTTATATTTACCAATTTTCAACAAAACGAACAACAGAAGATCTGTGGAAGAATGACATCGTGTCTAATATGAGAAGATCCAGAGATCTCCTGTGAAATTCTGTGAGAATATATTCAGATCTTCCAGAAGAACATCTGCAGATCTTCTTTTACAAGTTCCACAGAATCATGAAATTGTCTACATTCCTTCCAGAATAAAATTAATAGATCTCTTATAAGAAGATCAACAGATCTGCTGTGAGATCCTGAGAGAATATGTGCGGATCTTAAAAGTTCTACAGATCTTCAATGAGACGAAGGATTAAAAGATCTCCAGAAAACTTTCTAGGAAAAAATGTGCACAAGTTCTGTGAGAAATTATACCTATGTTTTGTTAGAAGGTCCACAGATACCCCAGGAGAATATTCACAGAATAGTAAATATTAAAAATAAAATATACTTTTTATGTGGTCATATGTAATTTATTAATATGCCTTGTCCCATCACTAAATCAGAATATCTCTTTGGTATCGCAACACTGTTATCCCACTCATCCTCACCTACCCCCATTCGATGCCTTCTGTAGTTTTGTTTAAGCATTTAAAAGTTAAATTGATGTTGCTTGTAACGATGACATTTTGACATGTCACTTCTATCTGTTTGTCTGTGTATGTGTGTGTGTGCATGTGTCATATTGTGTTTGTGGTAAAAATTAGACAAATGTATAACAAATCTATTCATTCCATGCCATGAAAAGGATGTTTGAGGGTAGCAATGATTAATGGAATCTAATTTATTGTCAAATGGATGAAATGAAATGCTTAGAAACACTTTGAATATCAACCACATTGAGAGACACAACCACACACACGCACACACATACACTGACACATTCATAAAGGACGTGCAGAGAGGATAGACATTTGAAATGATATTGTCGACATGCTGTTGCACATTTAGGTTTTGAAATATTTCCATGAATATCTTAAGGATTATGAAATGTGGTTAGCCTGACATCTGTATGGATTGTTCTGTTTAAAGGCTGTCAAATGGGGTTGGCATTGGAAATGCTATTGCATTTAATTACTTAAATTATCTGAATTAGGTAGATTAGTTTTTGTTGAATACAATTTCGGGTAAATTAGCATTCAATGGAGAATATCAAACCTAAAGTAGGAGAAAAATGTATTTATTTCTGTGCTTAGCCACATCCTTAAAAGTCTACACCAATAGTTGCCCTAGCATCTTGACCCTATTTCAAAAGCTTTTGATATTTTGAATACGTTACGTTCAATGTAGTGTCGAATAGCAGCTCCAAGGTCACATGAAAATGTCAAACATTCATTAATCATGCAACCTTTGGTAGCAGATGTAAACGCTTCGTGTACCTTTTAGTTTAGTTCCACGTTTCCTATTTTACATTTTTGGCAAATAATGATTTATGACAAAGTTAAGCGAGTTTAGGATATCTTCATTTATCTTTTTTTTCTTCAAATTGAAAAAAATTGAGGTCTAACAATTTGTATTGAGATGTGAACAATTTATTCTCAGGTTACTTCGAATCGAATTTATTGAAAGGAGACTTCTGCATGACAATGGGGAAATAATTGCTGGCTCCAGTTAGGCTAAAGGAAATTCCACAAAATTCCTAAATAATAAATAATAAATGTTTTTTTTTAAAATATATGTATACAGGTTTTTGACAACCAGATACGCTCCCACCATACAATGGAGGGTGTATTAAATTTCTCATTCCGTTTGCATCACCTCGAAATATTCGTTGAATACCCAAAAATAAAATATTCCTGATCAGAATTAAATTTAAAGGCGGTTTAGCTATGTTCGCCTGCCTGTTGAAACCATGACAGAGTCTACATTGTTTAATCTAGAGCTTTGAAATTTGACGCATAAGTTTATATTATATGCAGGCTGATTGGTATTGAAAATGGGCTATATTGGTCCAGGTTTATATATATCCCCCCATATAAACATATCTCCAGATTTTTGGTATTTCAAAAGGTTTTTGCCACAATTTCCTATCAAATTAGCTGAAACTTGACAATTGAAGTTCCCCGTAGGTATGTTCCCTCCTTGCAAAAATGTTCAATTCCAATCCACTAATAGGTAAATTTATATAACGGTTACTCCAGATTTTCGGTATTTTGAAGATTTCTGCCACAATTTCCAACAAAATTAAATGATAATATTGGTTTCGCTATTTGGGTCACTTTTTTATTTTAATTAAAATAGATCTAAGGTTAATATAATCTACTCTTTTTATTATTTCATTTTACTTTGATAAACATAACAAATAAAATAATACTGCCATGACTAAAACTTGTTCTAAAAATTGATCTGGAAATTCATAATTTTGTTATGGGATCGTGAAGACACTCGACCTCGATTCAAAACACCTTTCGTCACCTTGGTATGGAATTAAACAAAAAAATTCACAAAAAATCCAGTAAAAAAACTGCAACAAAGTCGAACCCCATAATTTTTACTTTTTTTTTTTTAATTTATTGAATGAAAGCAAAAAATGTCTGAAATAGCATACAATTTTAGAATAAGTGGAGATTTGATCGAACTGGTTACCTTTGACACGAATTAAGGCCTTCAAATGGCCAATGAAACCGTCACACGCTGCTCGAATGTTGCTCTGCGGTATTTTGGCCGGAGATTTTGGTGGCCATTGTGCACTGGAAATAAAGCTAGGAACCTCATTTTATATCCATTCTTGGGTGGCGAGTGCTGAATGCGATGGTGCTGAGTCCTGTTGGAATGTCCAAGGTCTGTGGCCAAAATGTTTGCGTGCCCAAGGCTTTAATACACCCTCCAGAATATTTTCGCAGTAATATTCGGCATTTATTCTGATGCCACGGTAGACCATCGGCTGTCATGGTGGCCCACACCATCATCATGGCCGGCGCTTGAGTTCTGGTGACCAACCGAAGGTGCACATTTTCAGCTGACCTCTTGGGCAAGCAAACACGATTATTTTGTTTGTTTACAACAAAACAACGAATGTTTTCTCATCGGAGAAAATCTAATTCGGCAGTTCACCACTTTCGACTAACTCGGCCAACGAAGCAACTCTTTAGCTCTTTTGAGTCTTTTTTCTTTTTGTTACGGTGTAAGTTATGCACTTTTTGGAATTTCAATGGCCTTACCCCTATCTCATTTTTTAATTTTTGCCGAATGGAATATTTCGATATGTTCAGCTCACGAGCCATTTTTCGGCCACTGCGATGCTGGTTTCGGTCAAGTCACTTCTTTAATTTTCGAACCATTTCTGCTGATGTTGCTGTTTTCTTCCATCCACTTCCTTGACGTCGGTCTAGGCTACCAGTATCACGGTAACGAGCGATGGTACGAGATACATTTATTCACATTTAAATGCTGGAGTGCTCTAACGATAGCCACTTGTGGTTTTCCAGCCAAATATAAAGAAATCACATATTCAGGCTTGAATTCCATCACAAATAACTTTTTTTCGGAAAATTCTCACCAAAATGCTTTTGTACGCTTATAAACAATATAATGAGCAGTCATTGGAAAATTTTAACAGCTGTCGGACGAGTGGCTTAGAAATGATAGCAGTCTGAGTTTGGTTGCAGTTTTTTCATCCACCCTGTGTGTTCTTCATCTGATTTGTTAAATTTCTCCTCCACAGCTGTGATATGACCTCCGAAGTAATGATATTCGGTGAAGGTATAAAATTTTGCAATTTTATCTTGGTCGGTTCAGATTTGGATACAACTCCGATATGTCTATTTACCCGATTTCAAGCGCACCAAATGTTAAATATAATTCCGATTTGAATCGATTACTACATATAACACATAAGTAAATGTAAATGTGGTGGAAATTGGTTAAGATACAATTATAGGCCCCATATATATGTTTCATCCGATTTTGTATTTAAGTCCCTCACACTCGTAAAATGCTCACCACAACAGCGATATTTGGCGCCAGCTATCACAGATACAGCAAATAAATACCTCTGCTAAATTTTATAGAGATCGGTTGAGATTTGGATAAAGCTCCCATATATATCTACATCCGATTTCACGTTTATTGGGCTTAATATCAGCTCAAATAAGAAGGATTTTGATGAATATCGGTTTAGACACAAATGTCTCCTCAAGTTTGGTACAAATCTCTGAATCGATTTGAGGATATTACTCACATATATTAGTTCATTTGGACATAAGATTATAACTGCTTTAAATCCATAATACGCATTCAAAAACAATCATAGTCGGTATGATTTATTTTTCATAAAATCTTCATAAAAACGCTTATTTCTTATGGGTAGCTCTGCTAAATATACAAAGTGTTGTAGGGTGTCATAAAGTCGGTCCGCCCATCTTTAAGGTTTTCTTTACTGGTTTTGTTTTCGTCCCTATATAAGGCAACCCCATATATAATGAAATTTTCACGTTCAAGCCATATTTCCCATATAATGAAATATTAACCAGGAAATATCAATAAACTAAGAAGACGGAGAGCTGGCCTCGATTTTTTTGCTTTTAATTTATGTTATATTTCAAAAGTTCGGTGCACGTGCCTTCTTGTTTTAGCTCTGCTTTCATTATCTACAAAGTTTTTCCAATAATTATTTTTTTATGTTGCACAGTGTAATTATGGTGGTATTCGAATATAAAGTACTCTCAGGGTCTTTCTTCAGCTTCCTTGCGCACATATGAGGACTAACTCCCACCTAAATACCTTCACATAAAACTACACATACCACACTAGCAAGATAATCCGGGAAGACTTAATTTTTCAATTTCAGACCATTACATGAACATGCAAAACGACAACAACAACCACTACAACAACAACAAGAGAATTACTTTATTGTTCAATGATTTAAATTAGATAAACTTGCACATCCTGTCAAACGTCAAGCCCCCGAACAATGATGACAGAGTATTTATCATGTCACTGCCACTATTTATACCAAGTCTCCATGTGTGTGTATGTGTATGTGCATGTGTGTGTGTGTTTAGTTGATTTTGGTTTTGACACTTTGATGACATTCATTCAGTCATGCATTGGCCTAATCTTTGATTGCCTTCAAGTGCTCTTTGTTGTTGTTAATCGACATCATCGTCAACATCGACATCATCATTTGTTTGCATTTTTTTGCTTTTGTTGTGGTTGTTGTTGTCGCTGTTGTTGTGATTGACATTGCTCCTATTGAACAGATGCTTTTTTGATCCGGTTATTGTCTCGATGTCTTATCTCAGATATGTCGATGTCATTACTTTGGAACAAAAGGTTGAACAGTGTTTAACACCTACCATAACGAGAAAGAGATAGAGAGATTAAGCCGAACCAAGCCATGAACTATTTTACACAGCTAAAACCGAGGACGGCTGACAACAACAAAAAAGTGAGACGGGAGGCTGGTCTCAGAATTCCAATAAGAATATGCCGTCAATGCAACAATGTGTGTAGATAGATGTCATTGTGTGGGTGTTAGAAGTTCATGGCGTGAAATGTATGAACAGTGTCATCTGAGCAGAATGTCTTCCAACAATGGGGTGTCAGAGCAGTGTTGTGATGAGGATTTTTTTATAGTTTCCTCTGTTATCAGAGATTATATGGAACACACTTAAATGCCTCGAGTTCATCAATCTACCTTCAAGTAAATGAGGTGATGTATAGCTGCAAGGAACCAAAGTTGCGAAATCTATTCGTTTCCTTTTCCCTGTGGCAAAGTAAGTTTTCCCTTTCTTCCCTTGACAAATCGTTTAATTTTATTGATCTAATGTGGACACAAGACGCTGGCTCATCCTGGCTTCACCCCTTCTGTGTTCCATTAGACAGGTCTACCAGATCTTAAATAAAAATGTTTGTTTAAAATTTGTAATGAATAACAACAAAAAAGCGGCAGCAAACAAAACAAATGTCAACCGAAAAGGGGAGAACAATAAGCAGCTTTTAGTTGGCGATACAGGTCTTTGGTGAAAACATATCAAATGGAAAAGGTCAAGTTGTGTTTTGTTTCACTTTTGTTGGTCTGTGTGTGAGAGTGGAAAGTTGTGAAAAAGCTTTTTGCGGTTTTAAGCAGAACATAAAAATAAAAAACCAACAAATTGTGTTTATTTTCATGTTGAGGTTTTCCTGGAGATGAAGGCAGAAATGGAAGGCAGGCAGGAGGGGTTAAATACCCACATATTCCCATTTTGCCATTCATTGTTTGTCCTGCTCACAAAAATCCACCAAAAAAATAATCAAAATAAATTACATTTGCAAAATTCATGCCACGCACTCACACGGACCCACAACCACCAGTGGGGTTGTTCAGTAGGTTCCTTTAAAATCCTGATGAATGCCTTTTAAAAATACCAACGCAATTGTGTTTGATGGCTACGGCATCACCTCCGTCCACCCTTGTGTGGCATCATCAGCACGCACAACATTTCATTAAATACTTGCCTCGTTTCTTTTATTTTTCGTTTTTTTTTTTTGGTCCATCGGTATCTCATCTCATAATATTTGCGGTTGAAGGTAGCAAACAATAAACAAATTGTTTTTGTTTCGTGCTGACATTGTTGTTGTTGTTGCTACTGTTGTTCTCGTCTAATGTGTTCGTTCGATAAATGAATGAAATCCTTTACCTTTGCATGGGCAAACAATGAAGGGCCACAAAACAAAGGCTTTCGGGACTCCATTGAATTGCGTCGAGTTCAATTTAAGGCCAACAAAACAGTCCTCAGCTGGCGATCATTTAAAACGAATTCCAGCTGTAAATTTGCACAAATTTACGGAATTTCGACGTTTATTTAAATATTTTCGGTTTAAAGAGAATTTCGAAACAAATTACTGGTCCACGTTACAAATTTGTTTGATGCCAATGAATGTTTGAAATAAGGGGAGACAAGTGTGTGTTTCACAAATTCCGAAACAGTAAACAATGTTTGACGTGACCCAGCATGCATATAAATGTTCATTTGTGCTTTAACATGTAAAACGTTTTGGCAAGGGGGCATACTAAGAGAGGGCAATGATTGGCCGTGATTTGGTGTCTCTTGGGTTTCAAAGTTTTTGGAAGGTCGTTGTTTTCATCGAAACGTGTCTTTTTGATAAAAAAAAAAACACAACTGATGAACGGCAGGTTTCAAAGTGGGTGAATGTACTGGGCCACTATTGCAAATCTCCACAAAGAGTTATAGTTTTCCTTATTATTTAAAACATTTGCAGGAACTTTTCAAGCCTCATGAGCTATGACTCACATATGTGAAATTCATGAAATGGCTTTCATAAATCTGCAAGGAAAGGGGGGAAAATAACAACAATAGAATCTACATCACTTTGGACTTTATGCGGAGATACCTCCTCTGATCGGATTTCTGTCAAACTCTACACCGGCATTTCCAGGACTTAAGGAGACTATCATTGAAATGTCTGCAAAAATTTTCGCTCCATTTTACAGTGGTCGCTCACGTATGGGAAGGTGTGACAAAAACTTTTCAAAGAAATAATCAATCTGATTTTTTAATGAATCTACTACAGGGTGAAGAATAATGTAACAAAAAATGATGAAGATGGGTCCATCATTATTCATAGCCCCCATGTAAAGATACCAAATTATTTAAAAAAAAAAGATTTTAGCCATATATTTTTTATTCCAGTGGACTGCAAATTGACATTTGTTGTCCTTAAAAGGCACTTAATGTCCTTGCAAAAAAATGGTTAATGTGGATCCACAGTTTGATATAGCACTCATAGAAAAACTGCAACTAACTTCTGACTTCTAAGACAATCGTCCGACAGCTGTTAAAATTATTCCAGTAACAGCTCATTATGTTGTTTACCAGTGGCCGGAAAATGGTTCGTGAGCTGAACATACCGCAATATTTTATTTGGCAAATATTGGAAAATGAGCTCGGGGTACAGCCATTGAAATTCCAAAAATTGCAAGAACTTACACCGCAACAGAAAGAAAATAGACTCAAAAGAGCTAAAGAGTTGCTTCGCTTGGCCGAAATTGGTGAACTGCCGGATTTGGTTTTCTCCGATAAGAAAACATTGGTTGTCCAGCAGTTTGTAAACAAACAAAATCATCGTGTCTACTTGCCAAAGAGGTCAGCTGAAAATGTGGACCTTCGGTTGGCCACCAGAATTCAAGCGCAGATGGTCGCTCTCCGCTCTAATTAATAGACCGTTGCATCAGAATAAATGCCGAATGTTATCGCGAAAATCTTCTGGAGGGTGTATTAGAGCCTTGGACACGTTAACATTTTGGCTGCAGACCTAGGATATTCCAACAGGACTCAGCACCAATGCACTCAGCATGCGCCACCCAAGAATGGCTACCAAAATCTCCGGATACCAATCCGTTCGGCTATTGTGCCTGAAGTATTTTGGAAAGCAAGGTTGGCACTAAAAAGTACCAAAGTGTCGATCACCTCAAGTAAGCGCTTCGGGTGGAATGGGCCAAAATACCGCAGAGCAATATTCGGGCAGCGTGTGATGGTTTCATTGGCCGTTTGAAGGCCATAATTCGAGACAAAGGTGACCAATTCGAACAAATCTAAACCAATTTTAAAATTTGATGCTATTTCCGACATTTTTTGCTTTCATTCAATAAAATTACAAAAAAGGTGTAAAAATTATGCCGTATGTGTGCCTTAGTTTTTTCATTACATCTCACCTTTTCCATCGCATGTATTTTGGGCTGTATGCAATTAGAGGGCATTCAAACATTAAGTTCGGATGGACCGATATTTTATTACTCTCCACAGTGAGAAAATATAGGTTTTTGGGAATACTAATGCCAAGATTCGGTATTCGCAGTCCATTTTAACTTTTTAACTTTGTTTATATGAGGTTGGTCTTTAAACTTGACTCTTTTACTGACAAAAACATTAATATATCCTCATACTATGCTGGTGGTCTTAACTCGAAATTGGCCATGGGTTAGAAACTTACATTCAATACACCCATCGAAATCAGGTTTTCCCAATGGTTGCTTCTGTTAGGAAAGTCTTGATCTTGATCTTTGCTAGATTATCTTTGGATAAAGACTTTCCAAATTTTATATGAATAGAGAACCAGTAAGGAAAATATTTACATATTTTGGGCGGAGCTATTTGATACTTTGACATTACTCTTGTTATGTACAAAAAATAGATGAATAAATCTAAACCGATGTTGCTAAGATTCAATAGAGTCATTGGTAGGGTTTGTATGATGTCTCCTACAAAATATCATTGATGTCGGGTGCCTGTAATGCCTTTTAAAGATCGACAGACATAGTTCCAAGTTGAATTCGGGTTCATAAATTATCTGAAATTCGTCGTATTAATATCTGATGAAAATATATGTTTGGGATCTACAACTATACATGAAGCGATTTTTTCAAGTTTGGAAGTTTTACTTTTATTTTCAATTCCCAATCGGATAATAAATGCTTATGTGGGTTGGAGTATAAAAAGATAAGGCTCATGCAAATGGATATCCTTAGTATTGCCTGTACAAAACGGTTTGAAGAGGTTTTGTATTCATCAAATTGCATTATTAACTTACATTTCTCACAATAATCCATTTATATCTTGCAATGGTATGTCGAAAATATTTTTCGGAATATTTCTTTGTTCATAATCCATGCACACTCACACACGAGCACCCATGCACTTGCAGCGCCAGTGTTGTGTTCATAAAAGAAATTCATATGCATTTTTGCAGTTAAATGAATTTGTGAGAGTCCTCTTTTGGTAAATGCCATTGTCTTGAGCTTTGATAGAGAAATGACAGAAATGTCCTTTTAAATTTGGAACATGCAGCTCCTTCAGAACTGGTCATTCGTGTTACAAGGGAAATGGCACAAAGTCTAGTTTCTAAGATTGCAACAACAGCAATTTGGCAACTTGGAATGCCGTTGATAGAGTCAGTTGTCGAAGAAGCAAAGAACAACAACAACATTTAAGTTTGTACTTTTTAAATAATTTTTAATGTTGAACATAACTTTATTTTATCTAGGCACACATCCACACAAACACACAATGTTATTTATACATGAGTCTTAGTAGGATATGTGTGTGTGTCTGTTTAAAAGACATTCACATAATATATTCAAGCAGCAGCAGGAAGGATACTTCCATGAGTAAATTATAAGTTATCTCTACGTTGTTCTTGGTGTTGTTGCTCTTGCTTTTTTCTAAATCATTTAACTTTGCCAGGATAACTTTTTTCTGTACCTCTACCCTTTGCTTCCTCATTCTTCTTCTCCGAGAATTTTGTTTCTTTGTTTATTTTGCTTTTAAGAGATTTTTTCGAGAATGAAAATATGAAACATAGACTTAGTCGGCAACAATTTTGTCAACAGAAAGGGCTGACTGGCTGCCTGTCCGTCTGTCAGTGGGTATGTCGGTCGTCTTCACAGGTGTTACTAAGCAAAGTGTCGAAACTGACTTAGCATCTGGGAACTTAAATGAATTTCAAGCTCAGACGCTTTATTAAATGTGTAATATATGCAAGTGTTGGGTGAGAATGTATGTGTGTGTGAAATCAAATACTTTGCCGGAATTTTGTAAAGGGAAAATGCCTTCCAGTTCCTCCCTTGAATAGAGGGCTGTGATATATTTTGTACAAAATATCAGTTTTTTTTCTTAGAGTCTATGTTTCATCGTGGCATGAGGTTCCTTTTATTTAAATTTTTGTTTAATTTTGCAAAGGCTTAATTAAAACTTTCCAAACATTTACCAGCATAATTGTCAGAGTTTTGCAAGTACATTGTGGTATAGAAAACTTTTGCTAATAGGGAGTTCTCTGGTATAATATGTCGTATTTTTGGTTATATTGTCGAAAAAAAAATAAGATGTTAGGAGGCAGGAAAATGTAGCAGTAAAATGAAGAGGAACATCAGGTATATATGTTTAAATTTACACTTAATGAGCATTTATTAATTGTTCATTGAACTAATTTTTATATACTTTTTTAATTTAATTTTAATTATTTTTTTTTTTTTTTGTGCAAAAATGTTCAAATAATTTGAACCTTGTCTCTTGCAATGCCAAAGATTTGAAAAAAAAACCTTTGGTTTCCTTTGTCTCTGAGGACTATGTCCTGATGTCAATTATGTACCCCGCGTTTGAATCTGTAAACCAAACCATGTTGGCTGCCTATTTCATTTTTTTGTCAACAGTTCATGGTCGTTCACCACAAATTTGCTGCAGTGTCTCTGTCGCATTTTTGCAAACGAGCCAAATGTCAGCTGGGATTAGACTTGGAAAAAATTAAATGGATTTGTTGATTTTAATAATTTGTTAATTAGACGCATGTAATTTATTTTCATATCACGTAAACTGAATTAACTTCACATTAAATTTCGAAATTATTTTTTACTGGAGTGTCTTCAATGAACAGTATCTCCATATGGTATATGAAACAAACTTTTTTCTCATATTGGAACTAAAGTACCAAAAATTATGTTTTTCTCGTTTTTATTACCTTTGGCCATAAAATGGTCTTGTGGTGCAACAAAGTAGCAAACATCTCATCATTTTGGTCAGCCTCTCTCTACAAACGTTCACTTCAGAAAACGATGCCTTGAAAACTCCAACTAGTCTAATGCCAGTTAATTCCGTTGAAATAGGTTTCATATGTATTGAAGTATATTCACATTCGAAAGTGCAAAAGTTTCTTTCAAAGTCTATGTGGCCTCATAAGATTATTTACAGCAAATATTTTCTTTTTGCCATACCTTAGAGGAAAGCCAATGTTGGAGTGGTTCGAAACGACAATAACTTCAAAAAAAAAAAAAAAAAAATGATAATAAAATAAAATAAAAAATATATAAAAATTAATGCATTAATAAATAATATAATGCGTATTATGTTTGGCAGTAAGTATACGTCATGTGGTCCCAGAACAAACTTAACTTTTAATTTATAAAAAAACGTAAATAAATAAATAACAACTCGAAGATAATGTATTTTGGGATCTAACAATATGTAAGTCATTTTATCCTTACAAAACTTCTAAATTATTTTCTAGATCTTCTCTCGGACAAAAACCACAAATTATTTATTAATTTTATAGTTGTCCCTCTTATATATCAATGGGGTTATTCTATATGGCATGTATAGCGTATGATTCATAATTATAATTACAAGATTACAAAATTAAATAGAAACATGGCTTAAATGTAAAAAATACTTGAAATCGGAGGGGAACTATTCAAAAAAGTGAACCGATATGACCCATTTTCTGTTCCAATGATTCTGGATGTAATACAAAGAACTCTATCAAAGCTCTATCATAAAACTTTGTGAAATATATCTCAAATGCAAATGAGGTCCCTTTGTATATATTTATATAGAACCCAGAACTCGCTTTAAAACTTCCTTCTAAAATGAAATTGTATGCTTATTTCAGGTGTAAACTCGAAAAAAAGAAAAAAAATTTATCAAAAAATTCGGGAATATTTTTTTTTTTTTTTTTTTTGGGGGGGGGGGGGGGGGGGGTTGAACATTGAACAAATGTTTTTTCATATACATATACAAAAAGCACGGCCTTAACTGTAAAATGTGTTTTATTGTCGCGTCTTCTAGGACCTATAGTAGAATTTTATGACAAAAAATTTTGTGGAATATTTTTAACTTTTTAGATCCCGTTTCAAGGAAGTCTTCAGCCCTATTTTTTTTTGAAAAAGGACCAAATAGATTCTATTTTTGATTCCCTTGAGGATTAAAATTTTTTACTAAAATATTTTTGTTTGAAATATTGCCGAAGACACAATATATTTCAAATGCAAAGGCTCTGAGAAATACTTATCCGATAACTTCGAAAAAGAGTAAGACTCTCGTTCCAAATCTCAGATAGGATATCTTGTTCCCTACCTAAGTGCCAAAGTTAATACCATTTCGTACTTTTTTGGTATGTATTTCCAAATCTCCCCATGTATTAACCAAACCGCACAAAACGTGATCCTTATGTAAAATTTTACACTTCCAACACGATATTTCACCTAAATACCATATCCTACACTTCAACAGTAATTCTAATTCCAAATTTCAGGTCTCCAGTCTTATTGGTTCACACACATCCAAATTGTTCCAAATTAAATGCATATAAGTACGAATTTCCAAAACCTCCTACACTTTTAATATCTAAAACTACCTCAATCATACAATCCCAAAGAAATGTTATTTCAGAATTTCAGCTGCATCGATTCACTTAAATCCAAATTTCACCAAATTTTGTACACATAAGTACAAATTTCTATTACAGTCTGCATCATACAATCCAATATATATCTTATTTCCAAATTTCAGGAGTGCAGCTCTATCGTTTCATCCAAATCCAAAATCTTAATTGTACTAAATTTAGTATCATTTAGTACGCATATATATATGTATTTATAAAGTAATCGCAATTACGAATTTCGTACGAATTTCATTATCCAATTCTACAATATAAGAGTTATCTTATTTTTCAATTTTAGAATTCAAGCTCTATTGTTTCTCCCAATATTTCAATTGTACCAAATTTGGTACCATTTAGTACACATTTCGAAAACTTCCTCCATATACCAATCCTATACTACGCCACTAATGATAATTTCAAATTTCAGGTTTCCAGCTCCATCCGTTCCTCGAAATTCAAGTTGTACTAAATTTAGTACCGTTTAGTATTTTTAGTATACATGAGTACACACTTCCAGAACTAACTCCTTACATCAACTTTACTCCTCAACCTTGATTCCCATTCCAAATTTCAAGTTTTTAGCACGATCCGTTCATAGATACGAAATGGTACCAAATGTTGTATTAGTTTTTAACGCTTTTCGTAGACTTATAGTGAGAATTTTCAAAAACCCTTTTCGACATATATCATACACTCGATCAGTGACCTTAATTTCAAATATAAGAGTTCCAGCTCTACTGCTTTCCCAAATACAAAGGGCACCATATTTAGAACCTTTTTTACATTTAGTACCGTTCTAGTGCGAATTTCCAAAAACCGAGCCTTATCTGTCCCCTTCCTGCCGAGAGTGATCCTGACCCAAAATATCAGGATTCTAGCTGGGCATAGGGCGTTGATGAATCGTTAAGCAAGTCAGTTAGTCAGTCAATTCCTTTACTCTTTTATTAATATAGATATTTTGGCTTGCGTTATGATTCCCCAGACTCTTGATTCTAGGTACCAGGAGGAGCGGTCCGATATATTCCACCTTCACACCAGATCTTGTTTTAATTAAAATATTGGAATATGCCGAGTTTAAAAGGATTCAAATGCTCATTTCGGACCGATATTGCTCATCTCAGAACTCGGTCTACGTTTGATAATGATATTACAATGTACAATGTATCTATACCAAAGTACAAAACAGCATTACAGCCAGGGCGAACGAAGATCGAAACTAACCGGATCTAAAACCGTAATTTCGTGAGACACGTTTTGGTGGTATTAAATTATATATTCCCTCTGTTGTCATAGGCTGATAAAAATAGTTTCTTCTCATTCCACCCCATTCCACAAGATACTTACAAAAATAACATGTGAAATCTTTTATATGCCATAAATCTCTAAAAATTTACCGAGTTTTCTTCGGATCTGGAAAATAAAATTTGTGGTTTTACTATCATCAACAGTACCATGAACTTTGAGGATGAAAAGAAAAATAAAGGAAAATACCTTGCATTTAGAATCAATACGAAGTGAAGAAGAAAACCGAGCAAATGTGTAATCCGATGAAGCCAAGGCATGCAATGCAATTGCTTTTTTTGGGGGGAATTTTTCTTCAACGAAAAGGAAACAAAAATAATATCTTTAATACTCTTTAGAAGCTGTTGAAGAAAGGAAGGCGTGCATTTCAAATCCATAAAACAGCTGCAATTTAAATATATATAGTCTACACATGAGTGATGCCTTCATATCAGAATGGCAGCACATGCTAGCACCATGCGATACCCAAGGGTTTCCGATTGCCATTCATAGTTGCAAGAGATGCAAATGAAAATCACTTCGTTCGTTCCTCAAATTGGCAATTGTGAGCGCTCTTTTTTGTTGGAGTCGAGTTGTGATGCACACAAGTATCAAGTTCATTGTCAAAATTTCGTCATATTTGTATTCGGAGAATATTGGTGTACGAGTGTGTGTGTGTGCGGTGAGTGCACATTGCGCACATTTATAGAATATCAATTGACATATGCACGCATTGTGTCAGCGAATTTCAATTATAATTAGCCTTTTGCGTTTTGTAATTGAAATCGCATGCAAAACGAAGAAATCTACAATTATGAATTTTTCTCAGTTGGCTGGAAAGTTTCTTATTTCCTCGAAAAGAGGATATGGAAAAATTTCATTTGAATAATTTCGAATTTCCGAAAAACTTATATTGTGCTCGCTTTATAAATGAAGTAATAAACTTAAATTCACACAGAACGCAGCGTGCTGCTACACTCGCTCGTATTCATTCATGAAACTTTAGTTGTAGTTTAGCATTAAAGCCAACAAAACAGCAGGATTCCAGTTTGTCTGAATTCTTTGCTTACATGGTCTTGGCTGGCCTTGTGAGCTACGGAAGATATACGATAATGAATAGAGTAATGCTGAACATAAATACACATTTTGTTTCTACTTTGGGTTGCATAACTGAATTATTAAAAACAAAATAGATAGTAGAGGAAGCGTGGGCAGGGTTTTTAGAGTATTAGCATAAATTCTTGTGGCTTAGAATGAACAAAATCTTAAATTAAGATTTGATTGGGCCAAATAACCACGAAATAATGATCCGTTCGTCCATCTTTCCACATTAAATTGCAATGCATCTATAGGTTGTCAAATCTTGGACCAGGATAGAAGAACTAGTAGGTAATCAACTATGCTGTATTTATGTCGGATTGTTCACAGTTGGTACTCGGGTAGTTGATGCGAATTGTGATTAGATAACAATTCGAAGGTGATTGGGTACTCTTGGTTTACCTTTGGGGTGTTGACAAGTGAGAAAGTTTAGGAATTACGATATTTGTATTCGGGGTTGTTGCTGGCCTGTTGATATTTGAAGGTAATCGGGAACTTCAGTGAATGGTCATCGGACTGACGATTGGTTGATAACCCGGTTTTACGATGTAGGTGATTGGAAGGTTTATATCCAAGCCTTCGGAGACGCGTTGGGAACTCTTTATATAGTCGATCGGGGACTCGGGAGATACCCAGGTCATCGTTTTTCGGGTTCGGCTCACTTGGAAAATGTTCGGGAGTAAATGTCCAGGCCTCTGAGATGAATTAGGGCTCGATCAGACTAAGCAGATTACTGAAGGTATGTTTGACTGCCAAAGCAGCATTCTCACATGAATCTGAAGTTGTTAGGGTTCGCCAGCTCATTGCGGGTATTTTCGGGCTTAGTTGTATGGGTCGTCCATAATGGCTAGGAAACTATTCTAGCTAGCACTACGGTTTATGACTACATTTAATTAACTACCAATGTTTGAGTAATGGTACGGTACAAGGAATCGAAGCCGAAGTACCTATCCGAAGCCGAAGTACCTATCCGAAGCCGAAGTACCTATCGTACCAGCCGAAGTACCTATCGAACAGCGAGTCAGAGCTCTTGCGAAATATTCATACGAAAGCACTATGTAAATTAATTACAGGCCACTAAACTTGTCGAGAGCCAGTTCAAAAAGTATACCCAGCTAACGATTCTCTTATTCGGAAGACAGAAAATGATTCAGAAAATCACTAACTACCACTTTGCTAGCCCACTGCATTAGCAAGTCTGTCTTATCGTAACCCCGTCTTATCGTTAGGAGGGAGTTCCTACATAACATTGAACATTCTAGGAGTTCTTAGAGTGAAAGCTCGGCTTATAGGATATTTTTTTAATTCAATCGTGTATTGATATTAGAAATTCGACCATGTCGTTAAATCCGTTGGCTTAATATAAAAATATATTTTATCCAAATTATTTTCTTGTCTGTGGGAACGGAGTAGATCGATCACCTTATAATTTTTGATTAAACATATTTTTCATAACTTAGGTTAATTGTATGGAAAATTGTATATATCGGGGCACAATCTACTATGCATAGCTTCAAACGGTTCCTTGGGTTTTGTTTAATCCATAAAAACTATAAACATAGGTCACCTACCTATGCTTACCAATTTTAGTTGTTCCTAAGGTTCCTGCAAATATTTGCAAACTATTTGGCTATAACTTGAGAATGTATGTTTCTTATAGTCAGAAAAACTTTCTATAAAAAAATGATTAAAATAAGTGAAAATCAAAAATATTCCGATTTTGAAGATTGGCTCATATCGTCGGTGTCTCCCTTAAGTTGTCCATACGGCATTTCCCTGTTTTGAGAAAAATGCATTTCAGAGAATGTTTCTTAAAATCATAACAATATTCAAATATCGGTAACATTTTGTTATAGATAATTTCCCATTCATGACCTTGAAATTTGTCCACTCATATTCTACATTTCCCATCAAGTGTTTGTTTTTATTGCAAACCTTAAACAAGAGTAGGAGCTTGAATTTTTATCTAATACCATACGAGAAGCCTATCTTCCAAAAATGTTTTGTCCTAGGAAAATCAAAGGGTTTCATGCCTGACTGATTCTCAAGGAAATAACATTATTAACACTTTCCAAGTGTTAAGTGTGTTTTTATGTGTTAATAAAATTAAGCAGTTAGTTATATTAAGCACCTACATGTACATACACATACACATGTAAGTGTGATAGGATACATGTACCAGCTTTTGCGTGCGTGTGTGGGTGTCATTTTCTTAATTATGTGATAGCATCACCATTCCTAAGACAATGGGCCATAATGTGATGCCTCAATAATTTCGAACACATTAAAGCGATTAACATTTTCCCATGGCCCTCTTTAAATGACTGACCCCCATTAAAGGAGTTTTTATCTTTGCTTGTGTTTGTGTTTTTTTTTTGTTATTTTTCTATTTAGGAACTTTTTCAAGCTCGTATTAGTTCGTTAGTTATTTCACATTTATGATTTTTCGCTTTGCAGCTGTAAAAATAGCCAGAAAAATGGACACACACACATACATACACATGCACTCCGGTCGAGATCACTCGAGACCGTAATATAAACTTTCAGCTTGTAATGAAAGTAAAAGTATCACTCTATGTAACGATAAAATGCCCTCCGAGATGAGTTAATGTTATGTGTGGCGCAATAACAATTTTCCTTAAAAAAAACCGAATAAAAACAACAACAAGAACGGCAACAAAAAAGAGGTTAAATAAAAGTTTTACGCTCCTTTATGGTAAGTGGTCACGAATAGGTAGCAAAACTTTAAACTTATTTCACAGAGTAGCAGCCACGACTAGCGTCAGCACAAATACCACCATTACCGTTATTGACAGTAAACATGCACACCGACTCAACTCGACATCATGTTTGAAACGGTCTGACCCTACGAACTGACCTTACGAACCATATATTCATTAATTAACCGAATATTTGTTTTATTTGTTTTAGCATCGTTAAAAAAGATAGCGCTCGTCTCCACATCCGTTGGTAGACCAAAGACAAGTATTTACCCTGATTTTGGATGAATGCCAAATGGCTTTAGGGGTGTTACAAAAGAACGTTTTTCGAGGAGGGCAAAAATATATCGGGGTAGGGAGTTCTTATTTTGTTTTTATATTAACTTGTTGTCTTAAGCAAATCAGCTCTGTAACACGCTTAACTTCGTCAGCTTAATGCAGTTAACTTGTTTTAATGTTAAGTTAACAGTAACCTGTTAAAATATGTATATTATGCTCTTTGAAAATAGGGGGAATTTTCAAGAGATTTTTTGTTGTTGTTTTTATATTACTGGGAGTCTGTTAAATTTGTGTGTTAAACTCCATTCATCTGTTTGGTGTTTTGTAATAATAGTGTTAAGGAAAGATACCATTTTTTGGAAGCATTTGAAGAGGGATTATCGGAGCTACTATAATATTGGGATTGTAGTACTTCAGTTTTCGTGTGTTAGAGAAAAATGTATTAAAAAAAAGTTTTCAGATAAAAATATGCAAACGATTGTTTGGTGTTGGTGAGGTTTTCTATAAACTAAAGATAAAAAAAAATATCAAATTGTTTTCCATTGAAATAAAGCTGCTGAAATATTCAAAATGAGACCCTTTATGGACTCTTCCTCCGCAATCATTTTGAAATCCTAATCCTGTGTTAAGCGTAAAATTCTATTATGCATTATACTTTTTTTAAATCGAGAATACTTGTTTTAAATTAATAACGCTGCGCAACACAAAAAATAATTATAGTCGGGGTTAGGAGAATAGAAGCCTATTGTTTCTCGAGATGATCGTAAAATAATTAGGGGTTGAAACGGACCAAAAAAAAAAAAAAAAAAAAACGAAAATTTTTCTGATTTTGCTTTTGCTCTACAGGCCACAATTACAAACCAATTGACAGAATTTCCCTTGGAGTTAGAGTTAAAGGCTGGGCAGAAGCCTACCAATTTGGCCTATCATCGGGGAAGCTGTCAAAAAATCCATAACTTTTGGGGCAAATTTTTGAAAATTTCCTCTAAACCGCGAATATTTGTGTTCCCGTGCAATCGCAAATACATTAAAGGGTCACTTCTGACCATTACAGTGATGTTGATAGCCAAGATATCGAATATACAGGGTGAGATGAAAAAACTGCAACCAAATTCAAACTGCTGTTATTTCTAAGCTACTCACCCGGCAGCTTTTAAAATTACTCCAGTGACAGCTCATTATATTGTTTACAAATTTCCAGAAACAAATTATTCGTGATGGAATTCAAGCGTGATAGTGTGATTTTTTTATATTTTGCTGGAAAACCACAAGTGCCTACCGTTAGAGCACTCCGGCATTCAAGGAAGTAGACGGAAGAAAACAACAACATCAGCAGAAATGGTTCGAAAAGTAAAAAAAGCGACATGATCGAAACCAGTGTCGCAGTGGCCGAAAAATGGCTCGTGAGCTGAACATATCGCAATATTCCATTCGGCAAATATTGAAAAATGAGCTCGGGGTAAAGTCAGTGAAATTCCAAAAAGTAGAAAAATTTACACCGCAACAGAAAGAAAATATACTCAAAAGAACTGAAGAGTTGCTTCGCTTGGCCGAAAGTGGTGAACTGCCGAATTTGGTTTTCTCCCCTTAGAAAACATTCGTTGTCCAGCAGTTTGTAAACAAACAAAATGATCGTGTTTACTTGCCAAAGAGGTCAGCTGAAAATGTGCACCTTCGGTTGGCCACCAGAACTCAAGCGCCGGCCATGGTAATGGTGTGGGCCACCATAACAGCCGTTGATCGCTCTCCGCCTGTATTAATCGGACACGCAAACATTTTGACCGCAGACCTTGAACATTCCAACAGGATTCCATTAAGGCACCATCGCATTCAGCACGCGCCACCCAATAATGGTAACAAAAATGAGGTTCCTCGTTTAATTTCCAGCGCACAATGTCCACCAAAATCTCCGGATACCAATCCGTTGAACTATTGTATCTGGAGTACTTTGGAAAGCAAGGTTGGCACTAAAAATACCAAAGTTTAGATCTCCTCAAACAAGTGCTTCGACGGGAATGGTCCAAAATGCCGCAGAGCAACATTCGGGCAGCGTGTGACTGTTTCATTGGCCGTTTGAAGGCCATAATTTGTGCTAAAGGTGAACAATTCGAAAAAATCTAAACTTATTATAAAATTTGATGCTATTTCCGACATTATTTGCTTTCGTTCAGTAAAATTTAAAAACAAATGAAAAAATTATGGCGTTTGATTTTGTTGCAGTTTTTTTATCTCACCCTATATTTCTAGACAGATCTCCTTAATGGCTTTGGCAAAAACAACACATATTTCTACTGCCCTCAGACCACATAGAATTTTCTTTGCAACTCCTCTTCCTTTAAATATTTTTTTCTTAATGTTATTTAAAAAAATTGAATTTGCGATTAACAATAAAACCCTGTAAAATAAAAATTCATTCTTTTTATACAAACAATTTTCTTTAAAAATTCTGTTTATTTTCTTAAATGGATGTAACGAAAACTATAGAAAACATTTTCTCCATACAAATTGTGCCTAATGGCAATGGCGGTCTTTGTTCGAACTTCTTTTTTTGCCAAAGGTGTTTCGGTGGTGCAACGATGCTCAATACAAATTTCAATTTCCTTTTTTTAAATAACAAAAGCCAGAGCTTACATTATATTTACATCCAAAGAAGCCGTACTGCAAACGCGATTATCATCAGCAAAAAGGTATTAAGTAAACAATTTAAATAACAATACCAATGCATATAATACACACACACACATAAAAAGCATTTCCCAAAAAAAAGTAATATTTACGAATAAAAATACAAAGGCCTGCATTTATGGCAAAAAAGAAGCGAAATTACTGAACTCTGTTGAATTTTCCGTTTTAATTTGTTGTCAAAAGCAATAAGTGTGCGTATTCAATATAGTATAGGAGGAGATCAGGGACGTAGCAGGGCGACACTGGGGCCCAGACCACTCCAAAATGTTTGTATTCAAACAATGTTTATCCCTCGGAATTGGCATTTCTGCGTATGTCTCTGGGGGGAGGGTGTGAGGCAAAAACACACAGCCAATAATGAGAGTTCATAATGAAATATGTAAGTGCATGTACTTGTGTGAACTACATATGTTCTCTTTCTTCTTTACTGAACGTATTGTCGTACTTAGCGCATGGATTATTATGAATGTGTGTGTGCGTGCGTTTGTCTGGCCCAAGGTGGTTGAAAGATTCCCATGTTCGTGGTTATTCGCATTGCCTCATTCATATTGTTGTCGCTGTTCGCATCATCGTTGTTTCCTTCGTAAATACTTTAAGACGTCGTTTGTGTTACACCAACAACAACAGCAATGCTGTCGGTTATACAATTTATGGTTCATGGGGTTGTAATCTGACACTGTGTGACACTTAACAATTCCTTGTTATAAAAAGCGGGTCCTTTTAAATCGTTAGATCTTTTTTGTTTGTAACAGAATGTGCGAAATTTCTGTTGGTATGTCAGTTGGTAAGAAAGACGGCTAAACACATGTAAAGAATAAATATTTTTTCGAATTAAAAATCGTAATTATCAAAAGTCAAGTAAAAATCAAGGACAAGAAGGATGTACAGCCGAGAGCAATTTATTTAGCCCTAAAGCATTTACGTCAAAGAAGAAAAAAGTCATACTTCAATGGGTTTATTAAAAAAAATATGATGATTAAGATAATCTCGCTCTGTATCAAAAATATTTGTTTGCTTTTCAGAATTCATACCATAACTGGTAGTTTGTGAATGAATTACTCCTCCCGCCAAAGGACATTTATGAGTCTCCATAGACCTTTTATAAATGAAGTTTTATCTCGGTAATATCAATAGATGTAATCACTCAAATCTGCCATTTATTTATTATTAATAGACACGCATGTGAGTGAGCCATAATAACAGCACTGGGCTGCCGCCGCCATAAAAAATGTATGTGAAACCATCTAAAAGCGATAAAATGCTCATATCAACCGAACTGTCGAGATGTGTGTGAGTGCGAGAGTATGAGTGTGCGTGTGCCTGTTGCAATTTGTTGTCTATTTGAGTTTTTATGGTCTTTTGTTTCGCCATTTAATGAACTCGACAAATTGGGTATGAGTAACACGGACAGTTGTAACATCACTCATACGCTGGGATGGGCAATGTACAATGATTATGGTTTCATGTTCTGAGTAGGGAGTAATGTGATTAGGGACGAACAAATTGTGCTGGTCAACAACAAAATATTATTTATTGTCTGTAGAAAGATATTTATTTTAAAGAATTTCTAGATATATAGATCAAATTTAGATTTCGGATATTAAATGTAGGGTATTTTTCTTAAAGAAGGTTGATAGTGAATACGTAAGAATTTCAAATTCACAAACCTAATTAAAAAATATTAGTTTTTCTAAAAATAAGGGTCTCATAGGTAATGTTAAAGGGTATGATATTATTGAACAGTACACATGTGTGAGCAGGGCATTTATAGACTCCTCTCCTAAAAATAAGTTATTTAGTATAAAAATTGCGGAGAAATCCAACAAAAAATAATAAAATGGTGAGATGTTTAAGTTCTTATAGCTCACATAATCACTTTTGTAACGAATTTGAAAGTCTACTCCCTTTTTTTGGCACCACAACATTTGAGGTAGTCGGCTAAAATTTATCCCCACGAATATGTCCACATTATTTTGAAAGAAATTTCTGAAAATCGAACTTTTCGTATATTTCGTACAGTTTACCCATATATTTTCTGTATATGAATATGCTGGAGCATGATCCGATCTAAGACTTTTTGAAGAGGAGGATAAAAATGTTGGACTAGAAATATATTTGTGCACTATTCGACCCAGTGGAGTGCCTATAATAAATTAATTTTGCCGAAAACTCGGAATATTGGGCGTAGGCCGTTTGTGCGTTCTAGACATGTGTGCGTTCGCCAGCCTGTCCATTCTAATTTGTAATCAACTTCCACCTTGCAATTCCTGATCGATTGCCAAAAATGTTAATATAAGTCAAGGTCCAACTAGAATAGACACCTACAGGGTGAGATGAAAAAACTGCAACCAATTTTAAACTGCTGTCATTTCTAAGCCACTTGTCCGACAGCTATTAAAATTATTCCAGTGACACCTCATTATATTGTTTAAAGCGTACAAAAGCATTTTTCTGGGAATTTTGTAGAAAAAAAGTTATTCGTGATGAAGTGGCTAGAGCACTCCTGCATTTAAATGTGAATACATTTTTTTGTGTGTCGTACCATCGCTCTTTACCGTTATACTGGTAGCATAGTTTGTTGTCAAGGAAGTGGACGGACGAAAACAGCAACATCAGCAGAAATAGTTCGAAAAGTAAAGAAGCGACTTGATCAAAAACCAGCCTCGCAGTGGCCGAAAAATGGCTCGTGAGCTGAATATATCGCAATATTCCATTCGGCAAATATTGAAAAATGAGCTGGGATTAATGCCATTGAGATTCCAACAAGCGCAAGAACTTACAGCGCAACAGAATGAAAATAGACTCAAAAGAGCTGCTTCGCTAGGCCGAAAGTGGAGAACTGACGAATTTGATCCGGTGAGAAAACATTCGTTGTCCAGCAGTTTGTAAACAAACAAAATTATCGAGTTTACTTGCCAATGAGGTCAGCTGAAAATGTGCACCTTCGGTTGGCCACCAGAACTCAAGTGCCGCTCGTATTAATCGACCGCGGCATCAGAATAAATGCCGAATATTATCGCGAAAATATTCTGGAGGATTTATTAAACCCAATAATGGTTACAAAATTGGGTACATCGCTTTATTTCCAGCGCACAATGGAAGCCAAAATCTCCGGATACCAATCCGCTGGACTATTGTGTCTGGAGTATTTTGGAAAGCAAGGTTGGCACTAAATAATACCAAAGTGTCGATCACCTCAAGCAAGCGCTTCGCCGGAAATGGGCCAAAATACCGCAGAACAACATTCGGTCAGAGTGTGAGGGTTTCATTGGCTGTTTAAAGGCCATAATTCATGCCAAAGGTGAACAAATCTAAACTTATTCTAAAATTTGATGTTATTTCCGACATTTTTTGCTGTCATTTGATAAAATTAAAAAAAATGTAAAAATTATGGAGTTTGACTTTGTTGCAGTTTTTTTTTTCTCACCCTGTAATCTGAGCAACTCAATGAAAAAAACAAAGTTTACTTGAGAACATTTGTTGGGAATAGAGCAAAGTCCATCTGCCTGTCTTTTTAGTGTTCACGACAAATCCCGCAGAGGGTATGTCATTAGGGACTACATTTGGAAGATTGCTATATTTTTACCAAATATAGACAAAGGTACCTTTACCACTCAAGAGCAGTACTGATAATGTACCAACTGATAATGTAAGGATGAAAATACAGGTCTACTTTTTCTGACATTTGCAGCTCAACTAGTCAAAAGTCTTAAATAACAAAAAATCACAAAAAAATTAAATATACCATTTGGTCGAAATTGCAGATACCATGTTATTTGTATTAGACTTAGGCCAGGCGGAAAATGGACTCTATCAGTTATCTTGCTCTGACATTTGCCTGACGGAGGGTCAATATGTTGAGTAATCGTAACTCTCTAAAAATGCCAAAAAATTCTTTGATTTACATCAAACTTCACATATTACTACGAACATTGTATCCTTTGTGAGGATGGGATATGCCTTTTTACTCCTACCTGATTAACTTTGAACTAGGGATTGAAATTCATATCTAAATAAGAATTGTATTAATATTACCATGCCAATTTAAAATGAACCCAATTTTCTAGAATTTTAATCTCCATATGGAACTTTTCTGTAGTAAAATCCGAAAGTTTCCCATTTTTTTCTCTTCTTTGTTTGCTTCCATTTTCCGTAATGGAGAAAAAATATAATATTCCATTTTCAACCCATATACGTAGCTATATATATTCTCATTTGCCGTGCTTTGTAATGGCCCCCTTTTTGCGTTTTAATCAAAACCTGAACGGAAACCTTTATGGCTGCAAAAGCGAAATAAATTCGTTACGATCCTCCGAACAACTATTGTACTTTACCTTTATCTATCAACGTTGCCTCGGCATGGTAGCATGTGTGTGTTAACGGTGATTTAACTAGTTTACCGGAACAGCAGAAGTCCCCCTTTTGGAAAATCGCAACAACAACATGTTTTTTTGCAACAAAATTCATTCACACGTGCTGTAAAGGCAACAACTATTAAATTTTCATTGTTTCGCAAAAAAATATTATAGCAAATGGAAATGTACCTGTTTGTTTTTCATTTTTATTTTCATTCCAAAACTAAAATAGCCTGAAAATATGTCAATCAATAAATAAATGATTTTTCAAAAGAAAAAAAATATTTGTAATTTTGTCTTCTTTAAAAATAGAAAAGAAAAAATAACGAATTTATTCATTTTTTTATCTTGTGCCCGGCAACGGGAAATGTAAAAGTTGGCGCAATATTTTTGCGATTTCATATGTTCCGTCATAAAAAATGCGTTTCCGTTGAAATTCCAAGGAAACGAACATGGCTGGATTTTTGTTCCAAAATTCTATCACGTATGTACGTCGTTGTGACCAACTCGATAAAGAAGCAGACAAATATGTAGCTGGTGTTCATAGCCTAGTCGTCATAACACTGTTGGTCATTACCCAGAATTTACAGTCCGACAAGAAATGTGTGCTGTTGCCATATAAATTATGGCTGGGAATTTCCATGCGTTTCGATTCGCCCGTATGGAAGTGAAGTGTGGCCCATGGTTGTGAAACATGCAAATATGTGTTGTGTGAAATGTGAGAGTGTGTGTGTGTGCGAGTGTGAGTATGTAAAATTGTGTTCATTTATGGTGCATTATTACAAATTGTTGGAACGTTACGGAAACATTAGAGAAATTGGTTTTGACTCAATTCATTGTGGTCTCATTGATTCGGATGGTCATGTTCATAATGTCTATTATTGCTGATATAAGTGCCCAGAAAGGTGTGGTGAATGTTTGGGACTTTTCCAGATTGGTTGAGGAGAATTTATATGAGTATTTAAATGATGACCATATCTACAGGTATGGGTAAATATTTGGGTTTAAAAGAGATAAACAGGTTATCGTACATTTTCATAAATGTTTGTAATTAATAATTTTGAAGTGTTACCCGGACAATACAAATGTAGTCAGAGTACCATTTCCGAAGTTTCACCCCTTACTTGAAAGGATATTATAACTATGGATAAATATTTTGGAAAAATCTAATGTGGGAGGTAGAATTTATTCAAATTTTTCATATTTCAAGATTTCCTTCAGTATTAGATCCAGTTGAAGGTTGAGGTATAATGGTTCATTCTTTCTGGTACATCCCCCCAATGTTTAATTATTAAACGTCGCACTGATGATGATCATCTAATTAATCATCGTTCAAAGGTTCGACCAAAAAACTTCGGTATAACTGGACTTTTTATGGAAATTCAGAAAGACAGAAGATATGAAATATTTTGCCAATGTCCATTCTGTATATTTAGCAGTAATAACACACTGATTGACGGATACATGGATATGACAATATAATCCTGTACTCTGTATTTATACCCTCAGCCATTTGGCTACAGAGGGTATACATCATTTGATACGGCCAAAACATTTCAGGACGATGTCCGTCCGTCCGTCCGACTGTCTGTCTGTCTCTCTGGATGGTGCGCACGATAACTCTCAAAGGGAGTATCCGATTTGATCCATAGTTGGGACATCATAATGTCAAACTTAAATCGAATTCGGAGATGGGCATTACCCCACTCCTTCCGGTACCTCCCACACCAAATTTCAAAATTTTCAAAGAAAATAATTTATTGCACAGAAAGAGAAAGGATAATCCGATTTGCTCCAACTTTGCGAATTGTAATATTTGCATCAGTGCTATGTCAGGTGCGAAAATGGACAATATCGGCCCTCTTCATCAGGTACCTTTACCAAAAAGGGTCACAATTTTGAATAATTACAACTCTTATATAAATGTGACGTAAGAGTCCGATTTTCAAATTTCACACAACCCAATAATTTTATTAACCCAAGGGCTGATGTGAAAATACAATATATCGGTCCATTCCTTCCGGTACCTCCCCCACAAAAGGTCGAAATTTTCCAAAAATATTTTTTGCACAGAAAGAGAAGCGATAATCTGAGTTTGCTCCATCTTTGCGAATCCCAATATTTTCAGTGCTAGGTCAGGTGCGAAAATGGACATATCCTCCTTCACAAAGAGTCGAAATTTTGAATAATTACAACCCTAATAAAATGTGACATAAGAGTCCTATTGTCTTAAAATTTCACACATCCCAATAATTTTACTAACCCAAGGTCTGATGCCAAGGGTACAAATTTTGAATAATTATAACTCTTAAAAAATGTGATGTTAAAATTTCAAACATCCCAATATTTTTATAAACCCGAGATCTGGTGTTAAGTACAATATATCGGACCAGCGATTCTTCGCAACTTGCTATATCTAAATATATCTCTCTTTTCCAGAAACCTGAAATGAATATGAAATTTATGTTTTTTCATAAATTGGATATAAATGTTCGATATTCTTGCCATACCAATATTTTTATATGTAATAGATGAAGCATGAAAATGGAAGACTTCGGTCGACTACATATGGTACCTCACGCACATGTTAACATTTTCTAATAATTATCATACATGTCATGTAAAGTGAAGGAAGTTACCAATATAGTCCAAACCTGGTTGCAATATTTATATCGTTTTTATTTAGGTCCTATATGAAATGGGCAATATTGGCACATTCCTTACCCAAGGGTAAAACATTTGAATAATCATAACAGAAGTCAAAATATTTTTAAATAATCATACATTGGTTGAGAGTGTATATCTGTCGGCAAAAACAATATACTTTTTAACTTGTTTAAAAAAAATGTTTATTTTCCTGAATATATCTCACCATGTCCCATATAAATTCGTTATTAGAATCTATTAAAACTTCATTTCCCTACATGTAATATATGAGCGTTTTTGTTATAAGCATGTCTATGTATTGGGATTTTGAATTTAGTACGTAAATTGACACGTCAGAAATCATCTATATATGACAGGCAATTTTGTTTTATTTTTTATTAATAAAAGAATTGTTACAAAAACAGTATAAATCCTCTTGATGCACTTTCCTGCTGTTACATCTTTTTTTAGAAGTTGCCGCAATTAAAATTCAAAACTTCATGGTCAAATGCCATTGCTGCCTACCAGGCTTGTTCAAAATTTTTAATTGCTTTTTATGTTTTTAGTATCTCTTTTTTGCGGCCGAAGAGCCGGAATGCAACCGCAAAACATCGACATCATTCACACACAGAGGCACACACATACACACACCGAAAAGGAACCGGAACGCCTCCTACGCTCCTAAAACCAACCGAAATGACCGAGAGACCATAAAACTGCCGATGTTGTTAGCATTCGCTTCAGTCAGTTATACTTACGGCTTAGTTATGCCGCGCACACCAAATAGACATGGTGTTGCTTGTGTGGCATCCACACTCGAGGACAATAAGGTCAGGGCACTTTGTGGTGAGCAACAAAATTTGTTTATTTTAAAATGCATGCCGTTCGTTCGTTGGCTTGTAGTACAAATGTGCGGGTGTACATTGAGACTTTTGTGTGTGTGTGTGTGGATGTGCGTGTCATGTTTAGTATAAACTGTATCCGTACACAGGCTTATCACCCCTGTTTGTTTGGTCGGCCTGTTGGCCGGGTGTAAAATTGAGTGACACATCATTGGGTGTGAGAGATGCCATGACTCGACTAAATATTGTTCGTAAACTTGTTGGGACATGTGTGGTCTAATTGTAAAATAGTATTTTACAGCAGTTGACACATTCATAAGATGGAATTATTTTATGTGAATAGTTGGGATGAGTGTGTTTGAGTTAATAGGGTTATACAAAGTGACATATTTCAACCGGTTTCCGAAGAGATAAATATTCTCAGCATATGACAGGTTACATATTTATATATATAGGGTGATATACCTTTATGGCCTTCACACGGCCAATTAAACCGTCACACGCTGCCCGAATGTTGCTCTGCGGTATTTTGGTCCATTTCCGGCGAAGCGCTGGCTTGAGGTGATCGACACTTTGTTATTTTTTAGTACCAACCTTGCTTTCTAAAATACTCCAGACACAATAGTCCAACGGTTTGGTATCCGGAGATTTTGGTGGCTATTGTGCGAGGAACCTTATTTTGCAACCATTGCGCGATGGTGCTGAGTCCTGTTGGAAAATCTAAGGTCTACGGCCAAACTGTGTGTCCAAGGCTTTAATACACCCTCCAGAATATTTTCGCGATAATATTCGGTATTTATTCTGATGCTACGGTCGATTAATGCGAGCGGAGAGCGACCATCGGCTGTTATGGCGGCCCACCGAATGTGCACATATTAAGCTCACGAATGTTTTCTCATCGGAGAAAACCAAATTCGGCAGTTCACCACTTTCTGCGATGCGAAGCTCTTTTGAGTCTATTTTCTTTATGTTGCGGTGTAAGTTCTTGCAGTTTTTGGAATTTCAACGTATTTACCCCGAGCTCATTATTGCGATATGTTCAGCTCACGAGCCATTTTTCGGCCACTGCGACGCGGGTTTCGAACCGCTTCTTTACTTTTCGAACCATTTCAGCTGATGTTGCTGTTTTCTTCCGTCCACTTCCTTAACGTCGAGCTCCGCTACCACGGAGCGAGCGATGGTACGAGACACAATAGATTTATTCACATTTTAATGCTGGAGTGCTCTAACGATTGCCACTTGTGGTTTTCCAGCCAAATATAAAGAATTCTCACTATCACGCTTGAATTCCTTCACGTATAACTTTTTTTCTAGAAAATTCTCACCAAAATGCTTTTGTACGCTTGTAAACAATATAACGAGGTGTCACTGGAATAATTTTAAGAGCTGTCGGACGAGTGGCTTAGAAATGACAGCAGTCTGAAATTGGTTGCAGTTTTTCTACCTCACCGATTTTTATGGTATTTTATAAATAATTCAAGACAACATATAACAATATCTATCTCTCCGATCCACTTAAATTGTATTGCATCAGTTTTTGAGCTTTGGAATTGGTCTGGTAGATCCAGCATGCCTAATGCAACTTATATAAGCACCTTATCTAAAAATAAACAGTCTCCAGTTACCTCTTCCATTTTCTGCATAAATGACTAAACTTTGTAGAAGTGCCCTACAAGCCGATGAATTGCGGAGAGATGTTAATACTAAGAGTATACATTTTTATCTTAAGAGTGTAAATGTTTACCCTTAGAGTAAACTAGATCAGCAAACAGGTTGTGATGTTCTTGTTCTGAGTCATAGTAGATACTGTACCCAAGCCAAGGGGAGAAAAACAGCAGAAGAAAAATAATGCCAGGAGTCGTTGACTTTGGTTTTCAAAACATCTACAAACATCAACTATTATAAACTTTATGGGTAAAGGTAGGTTACAAAGCATATTCGTTCTTATTCGAGTTGCAATAGAAAATACACAATACTCGTACTCCTGCTCAAATTCGAATAGAGAGTGAAATTAGCTTGCATTCTGTCTGAACTCTGATTCTTGGAAAATGTGTCCTTCACGATCCAGAAAAAAATTTCCCAGTTCGCGCGATCAAATCATGACTAGAAAAGGACATTAACCGTTTTTAGCTTTTGTTATGACGTCTATCAAATACCTAATATTAACTACTAAATTTGCCAAATTTTGTTTCTTCTAACTTCTTTCTTTAGGTCTTTTGTTATAACCCTCCATATAAGGATAAAACAACAATAAAAATAAATAAACAACAACTGTTGTTGTCCATATCTACATTGAATACCAAATTGCCAACATTGATAGATAGCTAGATAGATAGACAAACTCACACATGCACACACACACTCACACATTTAGATGTCATATGTCATCTCACCCAGATGTGTTGTCTAGAATTCGATTATTTTCATTGGCAACATGTTGAATGTCACCTTTTGCATGCCAGGCCATGTTAGAAGGCAGCAGCAACAACAACACTGACTGACATAAATATTGACCGAGAATAAACTCCATTGGTTGTATGAAGGATATGTGTCCGAGTTTAGAGAGATAACAATGGACAAGGGACAATGGGCATGTAGTTGCCCATGCACATGCATGCCTCGGCTTATCTAGGTGAGTGTGAGAGTGCGGGTATGTGTGTGCGAGTGAGTGAGCGTTGTCATTGGATGTTTATAATTGATTGGTATTGTGACTTGTTGGATTTAATTAAATATGCAAATTAATATTTAGTTAAACAATGTGTTTGCATTGTCCTTTAATGTTTGTTTGGCCAGTCGGTTAGGGATGTCTGTTTGTGTGTGGCATGTTGCATGGTATATTTTTCTATTACCGAACTATGAAAACATATCTATTGTTTGTCAAAATTCGAAATTATATTCTAAACACCATGCTGTGTATATCAAAAATACATTTGATAAGGTTGTCAAAAACAAATAACTTGCATGGTTTATTTAAATAAAATTATGTTTTTTTAATATTTTGACAGTGGCTCTGTTTAGAAATATGATTGAAAATGATGTAGGGAAATTTAATATTATATATGATGTAAAAGAATATAGGAAAACACAGATTTCATTTGTTAATTTCCAGGAGTCTGAAATTATGTGTTTGTTTTAGGGCAGAGTTTTCTTGGGTGTTATTTCTACCAAAGGAGAATGCAGCTACTACACAAATTGTCTTATATTTAATTCTGTTGCCAAACAATTTTTTTTTATATTTTGGAGATACTTTTCTATAATGTGCGATTTTTCTCATACCGTAATAACCAGTACTGTAATACTCACATTTATAAATATACATATTTCTATTTCAATATATGCATAAATAACATAAACAATACTATTGTCCTGAATTCAGTTCACAAGTTTAAAATTAAACATTTTATCTTCCATAGAAATTTGCTTTATTCTTTGTCAGCATCCCAAAAAAAATAGTTTTGTGATGTTACAAACACAAATGCAAACTATTTTCAAAATTAATCAATTCGTTGTCAAGCACAGTTGTTGAATGCTGGCATTGATGAAATTCACTGGCAGATTCTCTGTTGATTTATGATTTGACAAAATGTCATAATCAATGAATGAATCACATTCACATTTTTTACATATTTGGCATAGATAGTGTGTTGAGAGTGAAAATAGAAACAAAACTGGCTATTGTTTGAAAAACAATAACTTTTCATGATAGGTGATGCAATGCATTACAATGGAAATTGATTTGAGTTATACATCTGTTGCATCGACATTTGTTGTTTTTGAAACGTTCTATGCAAATTCTGTAAATATTTGTATGTTCGAAGATAGATATGTATGTGCTATGTATTTTTTACATTTTAGAAACATTATTTTTTATGGAGATTATGTTTTATTCTGAAATATTTGGAAGGGCCTCAGAATTTTTTTTGCTGGCTGACAAAGATTTTGCAAACGTTACTAAAACAGACTTTAAGACACCTCGCTTTTCTCGAACAGCACATGGATTCAATATAGACAAGATGGAGATTACTGAGTCCATATAAATGAGTTACATGCCATGTAGTCTATATAGACGAGATAAAGATCATAGTTGAAAGTCCATATAGATGAGATGGAGTCTAGATAGAACCACAACAATTTAAGGTAAAAATTCAGGACAAGCTGGGGGTCAAGGATTCTATATAGACGAAATGGATGTCACTGAGTCAATATAAATGAGTTACATGACAGGGAGTATATATAGACGAGATAAAGCCCATATATACCAGTTGAAGGCCAGGAAAGTCATACAGATGAGCTAGAGTCCGTATGGACGAGCTGGAGACCATGGATCCAAATTGTCATGCTGGATGTCAAGCGGTCCATACAAACCAGCTGTAGGCTAGAGATTCTATTAGGACGAGCTGGAGGCGTGAGAGACCTTATAGACGAGCTGGAGGCCAGAGACACCAAATAGACGAGCTAGTGGCCATCAAGTTCGTAAAGACAAGAAGGAGACCTGAAAGTCCATAAAGTTAGAACCACAACAACGAACTGGAGGACAGGGATTCCATATAAACGAGATGGAGGTTACTGAGTCCCTATATATGAGTTACATGACAGGGAGTCTATATAGACGATATGAAGGCAAGGTAAATCATACAGATATAGCTGAATTGGAGGGCAGGGAATCCATATAGTTGATCTTATGATCAGAGAGACCATATAGACGAGTGGATGGCCAAGGAGTTCATATAGACTAGAAGGAGGCCCGAAAGTCCATAAGATAAGCTGGAGAGTTCATATAGACGAGCTGGAAACCTACGGATGTGCTAGAGACCATGAGCTGGAGACCATGGATCCATTTGGACAAGCTGGAGGACAAGTGGTTCATATAAACGAGCTGGAAGTTAGCGGCTTACAGACGAGCTGAATGCTAAAGAGCACATTTGGACCAACTGCAATCCAAAGACAGGGAGTCCATATATTCGAACCACAGAGACGAGCGTGTGGTCAAGAAGTTCACATAGACTAATAGGGGCCCGAAGGTTTATGAAGACCAGTTAGAGCCTACAGAGAGTATAAATATCATTTAATAAGCCAACACGTGTCTTTTAGACCTTAATTTTCTTTGGAAAAAATCGGTTTCCCACCCGCTTTGGTACATCGTCATATTTTTTTTAACTGTGATTAAGTTCGTAGATTGGCAATATTAATCCCTCCCACCCCTCTTGGTACCTTCCCCTACACAAATGGTCAACATTTTCACTTAAAATTATTTTCCTCAAGAACAAGAAAGGGCCATTCAATTTTGTTCTTTTTTTCTTTTAAAATCCTAAAATTTGTATCAGTGCTAGGTCAGATGAAATAATAGATAATTTCGATCCATTCCGTCAAGTACCTCCACAAAAAAGTGTCAACATTTTGGGTAACTATAACTGATTGTTTTTAAATTTCACATTTCCTAATATTAAAAATTACCCAATTACTTCCAAACTAGGCACATTTCAATATTTCTACTAACAAACAATCTGGTGTTAAAACGAGGTAAAGTGGTTCACTCCTTCTGGTACCCCACAAAGAGGAAGGATTTTTTAATAAACGAAAGGATCATAAAATGTGAAATAAGTGTCAGATTTCTTCTAAACTTCGAGCATTTCAATAGTTCTACTAACACAAGATCTGGTGTGAGGATAGTATATATAAGTCTACAAAAAATTCAGAAATCGGAGACTCAAATTTAAGCGTCATATAATCTTTTTTTGAAATTTTTATCAGTTGATTAATAAATTGGATTTTCTTGTGAACTGCCTAATGCAAGAACAGCGATTAGTTATATATTTTGTGATAATGTTGGAAAATTATTTGAAAATATGTAGGAATTTCTAATCTTCCTTTGAATAATTAATATTTGTTTAAAAAATGTTAGTGTTTACAATGCCTATTAATTTAAAGATCGACGTCACAAGCCATGATTGCCAGAATAACGTGTTTTTAATAGAAGAAATAGGTCACGGAAAATAATTTTGTATATATTTAGAAATTGCTTAAAAATAGCATTAATTTTTTCGACTTTCTCCTTCATTTTTCAAGGAAGATTTAATACCAACTTATTTTTACAACATCAAAACCACTTCCGCATTTTATTCTCTACATCCAATTTTATTTGCCATGACTTTACAATGTGGCCGTTAATTAATTTTGTTTTCAGATTTCCGTAAACAAGTTAATAAGCAAAGCTAAGTATTTATACGAACAAAAAAAAAAAAAAAAAAAAAACAAATCCTAAACCCCTTGAAAACAGCGATAAACCAAAGAAGAATTAGCAGAGACCAAAGTGTCTTAAAGATGCCAACCATGATTAATGAAGTGTTGTAAACAAATATTGTAGCTTTGTAAGTTTGTTTATCTTTGTGTGAGTGCGCGTGTGTGTGTGAGTGTCTTCATAAAAACATTGTCTAAATAGACATAAATAACTTGGTCTCGTTGTCTATATTTGTAATGAGCCTATGTTGGAGCACTTATGTGCCATGGAGTGGGCGTAACCACCCGTGTCGGTTGTGGCAACTGATGAAATGCCATGCAAAAGTTTTTCATTTCGTTTGTAATCTAATTATGTTTTGCCCGGAAGATTTCAATGCTGTGTCCATTCGAATATCATCTGAGAAAGTAAAATAATATTATTTCGACTTTATTTAAGCGTGACGTTGCTGGCAATCTATTTTGTATTTATATGTATGTTGCAATTGTATGTATGTTTTCATTGCAAATGGAGTGTGTCCAAAATTAAATGTGGGTTTAAGATGAAGGCACTTTTGTGTAAAATCTAGTTTATGATAATGGGTAAGCTTTAGGAGCTTTACAAGGATACGGTACTAGTCAATGCTACTTGAAGGGAAAAGCTTTTGCTTAATTTATTCCAGCAGCACGTTTTGCAACACGAAAAGCTTTATGTGGGAAAGCATTTTGGTGCTTAGAAAGTTTTGTAAAGCTTTGGTTTAATTGCTAGTTGTGGGGTGCGTATGAGTTACAATGTCCATATATCGTATACGTTTAGGTGGCCACATATTATCGAACAAAAAGTGGAGTATACGCAGATATCATTAAATTTGATACAAAACGTTTGGCTTCTAACACAAATAGTTGGTCGTAATGATCTCAAATTTGGCAAAAAAGAAAATAAATTAAAAAATTATAATAATAATAATAATCTGAATATAATGACTACTTAGGTATTTGTATGACAGGTTCCAGGACCTTTGAGGCTGTAGGAACATGAAATAGAGGGCGAATAGTTTCAATATTCGCTCCTGACCTGAGTGTAACATTGATATAAACACATGATACACTTGGACTCTTTTGAGAACTCGTCTCACTTTTAAGCTTTTTTGTGGGAGGTACCAGAAGGAAAGAATGTGGACTAATATATACCAATTTATGGAACATTACCCACTTTAAGAGGGTTATTACAGGGTGTGACAATTTTCCGGTCTTGATCTCGGGATGGTACATATCAGGTGGGGCGATAATATTTGGTTTGAGAAAAAAATCCAAAAAGGTAGCCTTTACATATATAAAGACCCTTAAATATTTTACTCTATGCTTCGCAAAAGTTTAGAAAGAGCTTTGCCACAGGTTTTTGGGCGACATGTAGAATCATTTACAGAAAATATGACCGTTCCGAAATTACAGAAAATCTGCCCCGATTTGAAGTATAGCCTCCATCAAGGCTATACCCTGATATCAAGTATGTTTTACATTTTAGCCATACTCTTTACAATTTCAGAAAATATAAGAAATTTGAGTCCATGGTAAGAAGTGCTCATTTTTGCAAAAAAAGATCAATATATGCCCACGTTTAGGTATAATCTTCCTATGAAGGTGTCTCCTGATTACAGCTATTTCCGGAGTCTTGGCCAATATTTAAATTGATTAGGCCCTTATTTGGCATCTGGGTTTTTAAGGGGGTCGAAAACCTCTTCCCAAAAAATGTTCAAAGTAGGTCATATTTTTCGAAGTAGCGTCCTTATAAATTTTCCTCCTGATTTTACCTATTTTCAGGGTCTTGACCAACTTATCCAATCGATTTGGCTACAAAATCGTATTCATGCTACTTTCGGACAACACTTATATTGTCACGTACCATGTTTGGACTATATGGGATACCAGGGACGTCCACAGGTTGTGGGGCAGGTTTGCTTCCGAAATGGCTACATTCCTACCGTAAGTATAGCTTCAATCAAGGAGGTTATATTAAACTTGTCATTCCGCTACGTAAAGCTGCAGAAAGCACTCTTTGTGATTAAATTAAAAATATAGCTTTGCCTTCTAAATGTCAGTTACCAGACGGACGTACTTTGCATCTGATTTGATAAAAATATTGAGAAATTCAAATCAAAAATATGATCAGAGAGATGTAGTACTATTCAGAAAGTTGGCCTACTTTAAGGTGAGGTAAGGACTACTTGGGCAATATTGTCCTTCTACATTCCAGCAATTTCAACAAATTGTAAATATGATTTATGAGTGGCCATAAACGAATTTTCTCCAAATAGTCAGGGTACTCTAGGCACTATACATAAAGTGGGTCTTTAAGGCTGAAGGTGGTTAAGCATTTGTAGAGTCCCAAAAGTCAGATTTACCTTGTGCCGAAATTCGAATTATGACGTGGTGCATTTTTTTACTATTGATCCTGCATTCTACTATGAAAGATCTCTATATATACAATTTTATTAAATTTAAAAAAAAATATATTGTCATGATTTGGTTGTCCCTTTTAATTTTTTCCCGAGTCTTGTCCATGAAACATAATTTATTTATTTATTTCAATATACTTCGAATGAAGAAGAATTCTCAGCGTCATAAAAAATATTAATCACACACCGACTCTGCCAATTCATAATGGTTTAACCGGTGTTCATAGGGATATATATTGTTGAAACTATTGAAGCAAACATTTTTAGACACATATTGTTCGAATACCACAGATACTTCCTTACCAGAACTTTTGCTGTCTGTTAAAACAACCCTCTCCCAGTTCCTTTAATCTGTCAATTGCAGGCGAGCGTTTTGAATGTGTAATGGGATATCGCCAGCAAGCAAGCAAGCCCAGCACTTGCTCTTGAAAGACTTGTTTTTCTATCTTTTCATTTCAAGAGCTGCCAAGGTGTATCATCGTCCGTTTCGCACTTGCCTCCTTGCTAATGTTTGCTGTTATTGGATACGGGTATCAGCAAAGTGTTTGGGAGGATTGGCCACATTGTCGTTGATGTTGTTGTTGGTGGTTGTGGCACTCAGAACGTTGACATAGAGTTCCACAACCCCCCAAACAGATATTTCATTTTCACAAAATGTCTCTTGTAATAATATTTAAGCTATGAACTTGATTGTTTGGTGGATACGCAGGGAAGGCGGGCGGAAGGATTTGTTGACAAAGGGTCACTTACTGTTCTCGCCTTTCGACAAAAAGAAAAAGAAAAAAAAAACCAACTCAAGTTGTTTGGTCTTGTGGCCTGATGCAATGATGCATACGAGCATGGGTCAATTTTTGGTCAATCAATCAAAACTTTGGCTATGAAATCATGGTTGTTGCTGCTACTGTTGTTGACATTTTGAGAACAGATTGGAAAAAAGGCTCATGTCGTAGATGTAAGGGGACAACACTTTGTTTTTGGTTACTGCCGAATCAACCACTCCCTAAACTTTGTCTAAGGAAATAGTTTATCATAAATATTTTGTTCGTTATTTTGGGGAATGGTGGTAATTTTTGTGTGGATCTCTTTAAAATGACAACAAAAAATTGAAAATATTTGTATTACCGGTATTCAAGGGTACCTCATTTAAAACCAAGGTCAATATTTGAATAAAATATGGATTGCCGACAATCGGGCGTTTATGTCGAAGAAATAAAATATAATTCTCATTAAACTTGACTTTTTGGTAAAGCTTAGAAAAATTATGGTATCTACATTTAATAAGTTTTGTTTAGCAAGAAGACCCATACTTATATTCTGATGTTTGTTTAACAACTATTACTGGGTCAGAACTTTCTTACCCGCATTTGTGCGAATGGTTGAGGATGATGTAATATTTTTCAATTGCTTTAAAATCAACGGAGGAAAGAGACGTCATGAACTTAACTGTTCTGCTCCTGGTGAAAAAAAAAAAAATGTTGAGGATTCCACCCGGAGTCTATAAGGGATTCCCCCCCGGGGCGTATAGGGGATCCCCCGGGACTTATAGGGGATTCTCACGGGGACCTATAGGGGATTCCCCCGGGGCTTATAGAGGATTCCCCCGGGGACCTATAGGGGATTCCCCCGGGGATATATAGGGGATTCCCCTGGGGACTTATAGGGGTTTCCCCCGGGGACCCATACCGCTCCATGGCCTCCACCTCGTCTAGACCGTCCATATGAACCACTTGACAACTAGTCTGTATGTACACCCCGGCCTCCAACTACATATGAAACCCCTAACCTACACCTTAATACTGTGTCTGGCTTGTCTCTATGGTTTTTCTTGGATCCAGTTCGTCTCTATGAACTCACAGACATCTTGCTCGTCTATATGGACCACCTGGTGTCAGAATCCCTGACCTCCAGCTCGACTATATTAACCCTGTACATATGAACCCCCTGGCTTCCACCTCGTTTTAATGGTCTGTATAACCTCCAACTCGTCTATATGAACCCTCTGACTTTCAGTTCTCCCTGGGATCCAGTTCGTCTATATGAACTCTCTGACATTTGGCTCCTCTTTATGGATTACTTGCCTCCAGCTCGTCTGTATTGAACCCCTAGCCTCTAGCTCGTCTACATGGACTCTCTGGCCTCAAACTCGTTCATATGAACACCTTGCTTTTTAACTCGTCTATTTGAATTCCTTGGCCTTCAACTTGTCTATATGACCTCCACCTAATCTCTTTGATCTCTGACTTTGAGTTCGTTTCTAATTTCTCCCTGGCATCCAACTCATCTTTATGAACTTTCTGATCTCTAGCTCCTCCATTTGGACCACCTGACCTCCAGCTCGACTATATTGACCTTCTAACCTTCAACTCATCTATATTGAACCCCCTGGTATCCAGCTCGGCCCTATGAACTCTATGATCTCCCAGGGATCCAGTTCGTCTGTATGAACTCTCTAAGATTCGGCTCGTCTATATGGACCATCTGCCTCCAGTTAATCTCTATAATCTCCCTGACCTCCAAATTGTCTTTATGGAATCTACATCGTCTACATGGACTCCCAGGTCCCAAGCTCTTTTCTATGGTCTCCCTAACAAAAGTTCGTCTAAATCCTTTTCGAACGTTTTTTGAGTACTTATTAGAGTTCATCGCATGCTAGAACCCTTCGGTTATTTTGCTTGTGTACTCATTAAGCACTTTCGCAGTTGATTCGCCAGCTACAATAAATCCCTCAACATTCTCCCAAATATCTAGTGGAATTGTTTTCTATATTTTTCTGTAGACCCGAGTCAGAGAGTCAAGAATGCTGCAGATCTCATTATTATCCAGACCGATGACTAGAACATGAAATCATAAACTTATGAATAACATACCATCATCCTTCTTTCTTATACGCCTCATAAATTTTGGAAACCAGCCGAAGAAGCCTTAACATAAAGAAACGTGCTGCTATAATTTAAATTACCATTTCGATGAAAATGGATTGAAAAACTTTAAAATAAAAAAGATGGATTGGATATTGAAATTTGGAAAAAAAAAATTTCATTCACCCACTTCCATCAACACATAAACATAAATTCCTATTACAATTATTGTTGCCTGTTCTAGCCAGCAAAACAGAAAAAGAGTTAAAATGATTATGACAATCATCCGATTTATTTCGGCAAATATTTGGAAAATGTAAACAGGCATGAAATCCTATTCAAACATACACCAGCATTGAGTCACACACAGGGATACATTTACAATTTGGTAATAACCGCTGCTCAGCAAGGCAAAGGAAAACAAAACGAAAACCCAAAACAAAACAAAATATCGGAAGTAGGCAAAAAATGTCAAAAATTTGGTTAGACGCAACCTCCTGCCGATGTGTTGCTGTGTTGTTGTTTTTGTATCTTCCCAATGTTTGTTTTTGTCAACATTGTCAACCAAATCAAAGGTAAAGGATAAAGCTTTACTCCTCGTGGCTATTGTAATAAAGCTCCATATTCGCCGCAAAAAGCTTACGATTAGAACATCAATGAATGGCTGGCAAATTCATTCAATTTCAGTTTACGAGTAACTTTCAAACCGTTCAGACAGCATCCCGGAACAGTCGACAGACGCTGCGGTACAACTCCACCTTCAAGTGTTGTTTTGCAAAAGAATACAGATGCCATAAATTTGGGATTTCCGTTAATGTGTCAGCGTCGGAATTGTCGGGGAATTTTCTGGCGACATTCGCAGAAATACAAATTACAAAATTCCATTAAAACGCCGACAAATATTTGCCGTTTAGAGGATAATTGAGAGAAGAGTGTCATTGTACAACAAAATTCAGGCCCCCTCTAACACCGCCCACTTTGCCAGTCAATAAACAAAACAAGTAGGGGTCTATGTGTGTGTGTTTGTGTGTTGGAGTGTTGTGCGTGTTTTCCGTACATTTGACATGTAAATGAGAGGAGTGCAGGAGGAGTGATTACGAAAATCTATTTTCACTTTCTCAACGCCACATAGCCACTCTCCCGGACTCGTTCATCTTTGTTGTTGTTATCGTGTGTGTGTGTGTGTGCGTGTGTTTGTTTGTCATCTATCGTTACGCCGAACTGCAACTCCTCTTTTGTGGCCAAGATCCTTATATAAACTTCAAAGGATTAAATAGACATATCGGTACGTGTGTGTTTGTGTGGTGGTGAAAGTGTTTCTCCCATGTGTGTTTGAACAGTCGGGCGTCTGCATGTGAGCAATTTATGTTGGCTTGTGCAACACCAACACCAGCCACTACCAACAATAGTTGTTATTGCTGTTGGTAATAAAAGAAAACAACAACAACAGCAACGCCAACAAAGTGTTTCCTAGTCTGCAACTTAAATTCAAAACAAAACAAAAAAAGAAGCAGAAAAACAACGTGGAAAATAATAAAAAAAAAAGAAACGGAAATAAACCACAATAATATTATGGTTTTTGCCAAAGTTTCGTCTGTTTTTTGCAGTTCGTGTTCGTGTTTACTTTCATAAATTGAATCTACAAAGTAATTGAAGTTACCACGTTCCAAAGTTTAGTCAATGAGTGAGTGTGCGTGTGTGAGCTCAACTCACACTATTACATTTCTATGGGAAATAATGTAAGATAAATTAAAAACAAACAACAACAACAAAAACAAAACGAAAAACGAGAAATGTTTTCATTTGAAAAACCAACAAAGTTATTTATGCTGTTTCATCTGCACCCGCCCTGCCCAAAATAAATACCTGGATTAAGGATTCACTTAAGCTGCACAAAAAGATAATGGTATGTGTTTTTTCTTTTTTTTTCATCTGGCAAGTTTATTTATTTACAACTTTCTAATACTTTGAAGTTGGTTTTCATAATAAATTTTGAAAAGAAATTCCAAGCGTCAGCAGAAAGTTGTTGTGGGGTGAAGGGAATGAGAGGAGATAGCGGTAGGGCCAAAGACTAGTATTAAAATAATATGGGTGGTATTGAAAGTTTAAGAATATCTGATGTTCCCTGTGTTGGAGCTTACGTTGGAGTGTGGTGCAGTTTTAGAAAATTTAAAATTTTTGGGAGGGAAATTTTGAGGTTTAAAGAAGTTGTTCGATATATATTAAATACAAATGTGAGAGAAATATTTTGAAATACAATTACACCCTGCATTAAATATATTATGGCATCGGCAACTAAATACAAAACAAAATCCTAAGCGTTTATTTTAAATAGGAAGAAAGTACTTGGCAATTAGCTACGTTTTATATACAGCTTTTGACATTATTTGAACTCCAGAAACATGGGTGAGATAAAAAAAACTGCAAAAATGTCAAACGCAATAATTTTTATTTTTTTTAATTTTATTGAATGAAAGAAAAAATGTCGGAATAGCAAATTTTAGACCAATTAAACCGTCACACGCTGCCTGAATCTTGCTCTGGCACATTCCCGGCGAAGCGCTTGTTTAAGGTGAACTACAAATTGGTATTTTTCAGTGCCAACCTTGTTTTCCATAACACTCCAGACACAATAGTCCAACTGATTGGAATTCGGAGATGTGCGATGGTGCTGAGTACTTTTAGAATGTCCAAGGTCTGCGGCCAAAATGTTTACACCCTCCAGAATATTTTCGCGATAATATTCGACATTTATTCTAATGCCACGATCGATTAATACAAGCGCAGAGTGACCATGGGCTGTTATGGCAGCCCACACCATCACCATGGTTGGCGCTTGAGTTCTAGTGGCCATCCGAAGATGCACATTTTCAGCTGACTTCTTTGGCAAGTAAACCCGATAGTTTTGTTTTTTTTTTTACAAACTGCTGGACAACGAATTTTTTCTCATCGGAGAAAACCAAATTCGGCAGTTGACCACTTTCGGCCAAGCAACTCTTTCACTCTTTTGAGTCTATTTTCATTCTGCTGCGGTGTAAGTTCTTGCACTTTTTGGAATTTCAATGGCTTTACCCCGAGCTCATTTTTCAATATTCGCCGAATATGTTCAGCGATATGTTCGATATGTGCGATATGTTCAGCTCACGAGCCATTTTTCGGCCACTGCGACGTGGGTTTCGATCATGTCGCTTCCCTACTTTTCGAACCATTTCTGCTGATGTTGCTGTTTTCTTCCGTCCACTTCCACTTCCTTGACGTCGAGCTACGCTACCAGTATCACGGTAAGGAGCGATGGTACGAGACACAAAAGATTTATTCACATTTAAATGCTGGAGTGCTCTACCGATAGCCACTTGCGGTTTTCCAGGCAAATATAAGGAAATCGCACTATCACGCTTGAATTCCATCACGAATAACTTTTTTCTGAAATTCTCACCAAAATGCTTTTGTACCCTTGTAAACAATATAATGAGCTGTCACTGGAATAATTTTAACAGCTGTCGGACGAGTGGCTTAGAAATGACAACAGTCTGAAGTTGATTGCAGTTTTTTCATCTAACCCTGTATATAAAATTTGATTTGATAGCCCAATTGTCTTCAAATTACATACATCACCATATTATTATTAACCCAAGGTCAGGTGTGAAGATCGGTCAACTCCTTCTGGTACCTCCCTCACAAAAGGGTTAACATTTTCAATATCCTTGAGGCTCATGAAACACGAAATTAACATCCGATTCCGTTAAGACTTGATACATCTTTATATTTCCATCAACACAAGATCTGTTATAAGGAGGGTAGATATCAGACCATTTCTTCTGGGACCTCCCCCACATAGGGTTCAACATTTTGAAAAACTAAACGCCCAAAAGAAAGCGAAACAAGCATCCAACTCTTTTCAAATTTCACACATACAAATATTTTTCCTATCACAAGATTTGTTGTGAAGATGATATATATCTGCTCCTTCTGGTACCTCCTCCACAAAAGGGTCAACATTTTCAATACTTTCTGCCATTCTTTACTACTTGCTATATCTAAATATTTATTTAAAACCTGAGGTGAATATGAAATATAGAATTTCCGTCGACTATATCTGGTATCTCACGCACATTTTAACATTTTCTAAAAATCATCACATATCTCATATAAAGTGAAGGAAGTACCCAATATAGCTCAAACCTGACACGTCGCAATACTTATATTATATTTATTTAGGTCCCATACGAAATGGACAATAATGGACCATCCCTTCGGAACTTACTCCAGAGAGGGTTAACAATTTGGATAATTATAAGAGAATTTAAAATATATTTAAATAATCGAACATTGGCTGAGTGTATAAATCTGTCGGCAAAACCAACTGATACTTTCTAATTCGTTTTTTAATATAAAAAAATGGCAATGTATTAATTATGATTCCATAATTAATAATTCTTTCATCGATTCATGTAACTATTTTCAAATCATATGAATTTTTCCCATCGAATTTGTTTCAATTACTTCACAACATTAACAAAGCATTGAAAAAGTTGTCATTAATTTAAATATAACTCCCCAACCCTACACTGAACCCAGAACCTTTTTATATGGAGGAGGGGACCTATGTAATTGACATTGTTATCTTATCGAAGGTCATGTCAAACGGCCATACCCGCCATATACGACGTTTCCACATAAACCAATTTGAAGCTAAAATAATAAAATCATTTTAAACACACGTTACAAACGCGAGATCCCCACTCACACACACACACACGCACACTTGTGTTGAAGAATTTATAATTAAAAATAAACAACAACAAAAAAAAACTTGTGTTTAACCCCATATTTACCACGAGTTTGGCTTCGCCGAGTTGTTTCAGTGTTAACCCCTGGCACCGAGACAATGCGAAAACACTTTGTCTGTCCCCTCAACACAACTTCATTAACATGCAGCTGTGACAAAGACCTTTTTCAATATCCTACCGCAAGCGAAAAGACGATGTGGTGGCCCACACTCACAAACACACACACAGAGATACATTGTCAACAATGTATGGTGGCGGGTTAGGGGGGATAAACAAAAGAACAACATAACTTTAATTTTAATTGACGAACCAAAAAAAAAACACACACAAACACACAATGTTAAGGACAATGCAATGCAAATATGAGACGAAAAACTTCACAACAATAAGATTTGGCAATGTTCTTCAGAAAACCAAACAAAACAAAAAACACATAAAAGAGAAGAAGAGCAACAATAAACCAAGTTTTTCATGTTTTTCTTTCATCAGCATTTAAAGAAAATACATTTTTTTCAATGAAAAGACAAGTGGCAGCAAAGAGGGAACTCGTTATAGTCTTGTAGGAAAGAAGATCTTTCAGGTATGACCAACATGTCGGTCGGTTCTTGCCTCTGTTAATCACAACAATGGAGCCAATCAATGTATCAACAATTCTTCTTCATTTTTACTTTTTTTTGCTGTGCTTTCACTTTGGAAAAAAAAACTTATTCTCTTTTGATGCCGTTGTTGTGACATCCATTGATGCTTGAGAACAAAAATCCCATTACGGTGGGGTTCATCTGGCAGTTGTTTTCGAACTGATATAACAAACAATTGCTGGTAATGGAAAAAAACGACAGACGAACAAAATATTCATTGATGGCCAGCCACATGGCTAACAATGATGTCGTCATCCAAAGGACTTTTTATTTTGTATTTCATTTTTTTTTTTTGAGAATTTACAATTTAATTATCACTTTGCACATATACAGTAAAGAAAATATCATCGGAGCCTAAAAAGAAATAAACTCATTCTACAACAGCATAATAAATAGATAGAGTCTATTTAAGTAAAATCAAGGATACTTGAATATGATAAAATTGATTCAAAACTTTAATAACACCTTACAACACCATGTGCTATAAATTTTATTGGGCCTTGATGTTCATTACATACGCAAAAATGTTTGTTCCAGATCTATAAGAATTATTCGAAAGAGGGCCTAATTATTAGAGTGTCTACTTTTAAATCGGAAATTAATATTAACAATTATAAACGCTGCTAATCGAAAATTAGGGAACGAATGTTGAATTTGAATGAGGTTTTAAGTAGTCCAATTATGTATCGTAATATCATTTATCCACAAGACTAGCCTTCGCTTACTTGATTTTTTATAAATTATTTGATTTTTTTTTTTTTTTGCAAAAACTTAAAAAACAATTTAAAGAGTATCAGTCAGTGTTGCTGACAAATTTATACCCTTAGCCTTCATCCGTTTATTAAAATATATTTTGAAATGTTTTATTATTATTCAAAATTTTCACCCTCTATAAAAAGCTACCAACGGAGGACTGATAGTAGATCTTGTGTTGGTAGAAATATTGGAATGCAAAATTTGGACGAAAATAGTACTCTTATTTCACATTTTATAATAGTTATTATACCCTCCACCGTAGTATGGAGGATTTTAGACGCCACAAAGTATATATATTCTTGATCAGCATAAAATTCTAAGTCGATTTTACAATGCCCGTCCGTCTGTCAATCTATCTGTCTGTCCGTCTGTGAAAATAACTAGCATCCGAACGAAATGAAGTAAGTTAATAAAAATGTACTCAAATGTGTATTATGTCTGCAGAACTTTTGGTATTGAAAATGGGCCATGTAGGTCCACATCTTCGTATAGCCCCCATATAACGGAACCTCCCGATATGCGGCATTTTGTGATTTTAACGACATTATTTACCGGAATTGTTTCAATTTTTGCATTTGAAGTTCATAATGATTACTACAGCATACGACAGAAAATTGTCTGTGCAGGTCCACGTCTTCGTATAGCCCCCATATATACAATATTTTGATGATTTTAGGGACATTATTTAGCGGAACTATTTAAAATTTAGTATTTGAAGTTCGTAATGATTACTTCAGCCTACGAAAGAAAATTGTCTGTGCAGGTCCACGTCTTCGTATAGCCCCAATATAACGGTACCCCCTGATATTCGGTATTTTGATGATTTTAGCGACATTATTTACCGGAATTTTTTCAAATTTTGTATTTGAAGTTCGTAATGGATACTACAGCCAAAAGTTGCGTATTCAGGTCCACGTTATCGTATGGGCCCTAATATACGGCTACATTCGGTATTTTTAAGATTTCAACAGAATTTTTAATGGATTTTAATTTTTTTGAAAATTGTCAATTTTGTACCAAATGATGGACAGAATTCACAGTTCGGCCCAGCCGAACTTACAGTTTTTTTACTTGTTAGTATTCAAAATGTTGACACGTTGTGACATAGATGTCAGTTTTCCAAATTTTGACCCTTTGTGCGGAAGGTATTCAGGGGAGTAATCCGATATATCCCATCTTCATATCAGATCTTTGGTAGAAATATTGGGAAGTTAAAAAATAAAAGGATGTTTATTTGGTATTTTATGAGCGCTTTGGTTATTCAAAATGTTGACCCTTTATAGGGGAGGTACTAGAAGTAGTAGTCCGATCTTGTCAATTCTCGCAAATATCACGATTTGCAAAATTTGAACAAAATAAGACTATCCGTTCTCTTCCAATGCTGCAAATTATTTTCTATGAAAATTTTTTTATGGGGAAGGTAACCGAATGAGTGGACTGACTCGATCTAAATTTGACAAAATACTTGTCACTAATAGCAATTTTCCGACAAAAAAAATAAAGGAACATTTTATCAAATATTCAAAAAACGTTCTGGAATAAGGTGGAATTATTGGATTTTAATGTCATCTTCAGTCGAGTCAAACTTCTGAACCCTTCACCATGGAAAAAATCTTCAATTAAAGCAAAATTGTTAGGAAAGTGTGTGTATATGCCCAAAATTGATACCACTATTGAATATGTATATTGTAGATGATTTTAATTTGTTTCTATCATGATAAAAAGTACACTGTACGTATACACGTCAGAGGATCGCCGATTATTTGCAGATTTAAAAATATATCATATAATTTTATGGGTTAAATACACAACACTTGGATAGTTATAGCAAATATTTTACGGTTTTTTACTTTCCATGTCAAAATTAGTTTTCATTATACTCTCTTCAGTGTAACAATAACAATAACTAAATTATTTTTTCCTCTGACTCGAAATAACACTTTACGTTTTCCATTAATTTCGACGGTAAAAATGTTAAATGTTTTCAATATTTCATGAGATGTCACACAAAACATCTTAACTTTTATTAAAAGTGAATCTTTAAAAGCATAAAAATGACAAAAAGTAGCACGGGAGAGAGATGGAACAGGAGAGGGGGATCGGATAAAAGTGTCAGTAGTTATTGTTTGCATCATTCAAAACAATTAGTTTTTCTTGGCACTCACTTTGGTTGAAGACGTGACTTTTGACAAGTTTTCGAATTTCCAGTTATATATTTTATTTTGTCTAACGGGACAGGACAGCACCGGTGACACCGACTGCAATTGCGTGAGCGCAGAGCAGCGTAACTTTGTGTGTCTGTCATCTAAAAAAAGTTCATTGTTTGTGAAACGAAGAGTAGCAGCGCAACAACGACAACACCAAGTCATGCGTTTTCGACGATGTGGGTATGTGACCGTGTGACTGTGTGATTCTGCGACTGTGTGTGTATCAAAATTCATTTCAACGAAATTTGGTTTGTACGATGATGGCATTGCAATATCATTTTAAGGCAAACAATTCTTTTGTTTAAAATAACGGTAGAGCAACTAAAATAAAATAAAATGCACATTACACATTCATGCACATAACAACCGCGACCGCCAACAACCACCACCACAACATAGACACAACAACAATAAAATGTATAGTGAATTCCTTGACAAAGGATATGGTTTCTGTGTCATATCCTTCGCGAAATAAAATGTTAGTTCAAGTTGAAATTGGATTTTTTACTAAATATTGATGTTTTTATATCATATTGATATTGAAGTCGAAATTTCGATTATATTGTTATACTAGAAGCTTGATTCATCGATTAAAAGGTCCATTTTTGAACATAAACGTTATAGAAATTAATAATATGTATAAACAATGTGGAACATGAAACATGTTGTGAAATTGTCCTCTACCTGTATATAACTGCTTTGAGACACCTTACTCTATTTAACGAAATACCATTTGGGCCATCTGCAGTCGATTAATCCATGCTATATAGAGACGCTGGAGGACAGGGGGACTAAACAGATGAGCTGGAAATGAGGTAGTCAATATAAACAAGCTGGACGCCGGGAGTACATATACGTGTTGGAAGCCAAGGATTCCATATGACCAAATTGAATGACAGCGAGCATATGAAGACATGGCATAGGTCAGGGTGTACGCAAACATAAGGTGGAGGTCCGATAGTTTATAAGGACAAACTGTAGACCAATAAGTCCATATAGACAAGCTAGAGGCCAAGAAGACCTTAAAGACCAGCTGGAAGCCAGAGAGTCCATATATAGAGTTCATATATACACACTGAGAGAAAATATATACGAGCTGGAGCCAGAAGTCCGTATAGACGAGCTCGAGGCTAAGGAGTCGATATAGAAGAGCCACAGGCCTCGGGGGATTCCCCTTATTGAAAGTTCCGGAAGTTCAAAAGGACAAGCTGGAGACCAGGGTGTTCATATGGGCAAGCTAGAGGCTCGAGAGTCCATATAGATCAGCTAGAGGTCAGGTAGTCAATAGAGACCAACTGGAGGCTCGGCAGTCCATATAGACAAGCCGGGAGGCCAGAGAGTTCATAAAGACAAGCTGGGAGTCCATATAGACGAGCTGGAAGCCAGGGAGTCCATATAGACGAGCTGGAGGCCAGGGTCCTCTTAAGCTGGGAGGCAAGGAGCTGGAGGCAAATCAGTCCATATAGTCCAGCTATAGGCCGCGGTAGATTCCAACTATAGGTAGCACCGCAAGCTAAAGGTCAGAGAGTCCATATGGATCAGCTGGATATCAGAGAGTCAACATAAACGTGCTGGAAGCCAGGGAGTCTATATACATCAGCTGGAGGCCAAATAGTCCATATAGACAAGCTGGAGGCCCGGTAGTTCATATAGACGAGCTGGAGGACACGGAGCTCATATAGATAAGGTGGGAGTAAATATAGACCAGCTGGAGGCCAAGGAGTCCATATATACGACCTAGTTTGGTTTATAAGATCAAGCTGAAGGCTAGTAAGTTCATAAAGACAAGCTGGAAGCTCCGGGGGATTCCCCCTACAGGCCCCGGGGATTCCCCCTACAGGCCCCGGGGGATTCCCCCTACAGGCCCCGGGGGATTCCCCCTATAGGCCCCGGGGGATTCCCCCTATAGGCCCCGGGGGGATTCCCCCTATAGGCCCCGGGGGGATTCCCCCTATAGGCCCCGGGGGATTCCCCCTATAGGCCCCGGGGGGATTCCCCCTATAGGCCCCGGGGGGATTCCCCCTATAGGCCCCGGGGGATTCCCCCTATAGGCCCCGGGGGGATTCCCCCTATAGGCCCCGGGGGATTCCCCCTATAGGCCCCGGGGGGATTCCCCCTATAGGCCCCGGGGGGATTCCCCCTATAGGCCCCGGGGGGATTCCCCCTATAGGCCCCGGGGGGATTCCCCCTATAGGCCCCGGGGGGATTCCCCCTATAGGCCCCGGGGGGGATTCCCCCTATAGGCTTATCCATAATATTTTCAAAAACTCAAATAAATAACTACATTTCTAGATATATAGAAAAGAATTTATCAAAACAATAAGACGATTCCATGTACGCCCCTCCAATTTTCTTAATTAAGTATTACCTTCGAAGCAATTAAAATAATGAAATTGCATTTAATGTTTTTCTCCTTTTCCTTCTCCAACTTCATCTAACCCACACAAAATGAAAACTTTTCCATTTTTTGTGCAAAGCCAAACCAAACATTATACAAATTTCCGTTCTTCTATTTTCAACCCAAACATTGAAGAAATTTCTTGAACACAGATTCTTAGAAATAAAATTATGTAGAAATTAAATACACACACACACATACACTCACACACACACACGCCCACACATTGCACACATGGAAATTTGTTTTTCTTTTTTAATTGAATTATTGCAACTTTGTCCCAGGGCCACAACATAATTTCTAAGTTAAGAAAGAGAGAGGAGAGAGACAGTGAGAGGGGTAGTTTAATTACAACTTTTACTAATTGAATATATATTTTTTATTTTTGTGTTAACTTCCAAATAGAGCATTAGAAATGATTTAATGTTTATTTTTAATTTAAACTATATCTGAGAACATAAACTATGAATGGGATATAATTTTAGGCTTATAATCAACAAAATCTCCTAGGCAAATGGTCCCCCACACATACGTATCCATTTAGGGAGGGACATTTTTGCATATCACAACTGTGTTGGCATTTGTTTTGATTAACGCACCCCCAAAAGCTGTATTTGTGGCATTTATATGGTTTATAAATCCCCGTTGTATCCGCCGGCTTGTGGGCTCAATGCGAAAAACAATGAGCTGCTGTGTTGTAAGCCATATTTATCGACCAACGTTTGGTTGGTTGGTTTGTTTGTACAGCTCTCACCGTTGTGTAATATTTGGCCACCAGTATGCCACTCATTCAAGTTAAAGGCATTCATGTAAAAATATTTTGGCTTGAATGGCTTTTTAAATTATGTCGTATCAACTTGAAATTCGGAAAATTTATTTGATATGTCACACAGCCATGTCCAAACGGCCTTGAATTAAACAATAATTACACACCAGTGAGTTGCGATGAAACACAACGCAACACAGCAATTTGGAAAATGTATAAAAGGTGTTAAATGAGGGCCACCAAAAAACTAAATTATTTTCATTGCTCTTGAGAGACCATGTCCAAGCAAATTTAAAAGCACCACTCCTTTTTAAATTTAACTCTTCTCTATAAACCACTCCTTTTTTGGTTGATTTTGTTTTTGGCAAAGTCAAATTTATTTTTGTTTAAACTACATTTCTATTCATGTTCCAAAAATTGACTTTTTATCGATCCATCATGTTGCAGTCAGGTGAATGGCGAAAGAAAAGGAGAGAGAGAGAGAGAGAGGGAGAGAGAGGAAGAGAGTATGGCAACTTGTGTGCTGCATGCATATTTTCAATCAATGCACTTGAAATCTAATAACAATGTTGTGTCGCACAATACTTGTCCAATCAAAGTGGATTTTATATAGAACGTTTTTTTATTTGAAATTCAATTACGTTTACAATATTGGAAATGAAACATAGAATATCTGGAAAAATGAGCATTTCTGTACATTTCGTTTATATAAACAAAAAATTTGTAGTTTGGTTTCGTTAGAGAAAGCGTATGTTATGGAAAATTGGTTCAACATGGTTAAACTCACTTTACTAAAAAGGTGAAAACTAACGTAAAATATTGAAACAATGTTTACATTTTAAAACCTTTTATGAAAATAGTACATGCGATTTGGTTGTAATACTAGGTTTTCAAAAAGTTTACTGAATTATTAAAACAAAGTTACTTGAATAAATAAAACCACATTGGTCTATATATATTTATATAGATATAAATGTATTTATATAAAAATAGACTAAAGCTGGAAATCGAGTTCCTCCCAAAAGTTCAAGCCACCGAGCTCTTTTGCGAAGCATAGTTATGTGGCTACACTACTGATAAATGTAATCGTATATGACTTTATATTTATATGGTCGAAAATACTAACTTTGTACAAAGTATGATGATAGAGAATTTCGAAATAAAATGCGCCGTACCTTTAATCTTCTTAGACGGCATTAAGGAAATTAAGAACGCGCGTCCATACTTATTACTACCTAAATTGACTTTCGCTATTTTATCTTCCGGCTCAGCTTGAGTCTGTTTCCCGGCATAGGGCCTGTGGGGGTTACTGCAACTACCTTGGTCATAATTGGTTTGAAACCACTATTTGCGACAAGGAGGTTTAAAGGGCCAGGCGTGGTTCGCAGTGGACCGCCCTCTTTTCAACGTTGAGCGTAAAAAAATTTTGGCGTCATTCAAACCATCGGGGCTATGTTCGCCAGTTCAACCTTCCTGGCCTTGCGCTTTTGCGGCACTTTTGACACTTGCATTTGCATCCGCCGTTGGTGTGATCATGGGAATTGTCTTCGTTACGTCGCTGACCGCTATGGAGTCCTTGTCGAAAGGTCTTCCAGTGGGCTATCCTTCTTTTTGAGATCAATAGATGGGAGAGTAAGAGCATTTTGACCAAGGGAATGTGGATGGTTCTTTTCGAATTTCCCTACTTGAGATTCATCTTGATCAAGATTTTTTCAGTATCAAGATTCTATCCGTAATCTGTGAGTGGTATCTCCCAATAAACATCTTGTAGTATTTCATAGACCTCTTAAAACCCCTCCTTGCTTTGCCCTCCTTTTGGTTCGACGCCTTTGTGGGTGGTAGGGTTGCAGGTGGATTCTTCACCAGGTTCTATTATAAATTAACATCGATGGCTTCTTGCCGTTGGAAGCTCGTCTCTTCCGTATCGACCGACGAACTTTCCTTATTGGATCGTGACCTCACCATAAGTTCCAGAAAGGGTGTTCCCTGCGGTTTTCTGAGGGATCTTCACTCTCTTTGATGAAAGAATGTCGCTCCCAAAACCCTCTGCTGACTGAATCTGTGATTTTTCCAAGAGAGCTAACTACTGTTAACCTTGTTTGTGAATACTGTCACAAATGACGTCGCGGTACAGTATGAGTGAGTTATCTTGCCTTAATTCAAAATCATGTCCTTTGTCGTGTCATAGGTCGTTGCTTCTACCGAAGTAATTTGGGTGTTAGTGGTTGTCGTTTTTGTGTTTGTTTAATGTTCACCATAAGTTGTTTGGATAAGGACTTGTCAGCTTACCCTGTTACCCACTGAGGCGCCCAGGTATCAATGCTGCAACCGTTCGAATGCAATCGGTCCCCTTACTGCAAACCGAATTAGGTAAGTTGGTAGACCAAAACCGTTTACCCAATATATCTATTGGGCGTTCAACTATTCGCAACCTGTGCGCGCGATAGCACTCAGCTATGCTTTCACGAACTGCGGAACTACGAACTTAAAACCACAATAGAATGCCATTCATGACTCCAGTGGATTACAAGAGATGAAAATTCTTCAGAGCGTCAACATAATCACAACGATTTGGAATGTTATCGTTGGAGTCAACCACACCATCTACGATCTGTAGAAAATTATGCATTTCGTCATATAACTCTCCCATCCAGGCAAAATATCGGGATATCCTCTAGATCTACAAACTTATGATACAAGTATCCACCCTTCCATTTTCTCTTAAGTCTGCCACCTACTTACATAAATCAAATTGGTTTTAAAATGTTGTTGTTGTTGTCATTAGTAATGTTGTACACATACGCCTAATATTTGTTTCGGGTAATAATATCGTCCGTCTATTAATAACTTGCAAAGGGAGTATTCGATTTATAAGTGGTCAATTAAAAAAAAATCATATATATCCTAAAAAGTGAAAGGTGCCTTTGCGTTGTTTGAAACTTGGTGTAAAAATCTCTAGAAGTAGTGTAATAGCTACAACAGCTGATTCTTTGAACAACAATACCGTACTTTTCAATTCTAAATTACCCCTATTTTAATGGCATTTGAGCATCCACAAATTTCTTACAGTGTGATGAGAATTGGATCCGGCAGGCCACTGATTTCTCTTTGTGTCCAAAAATAATAGCTTATAACTTAACACTGCCAATTACATCAAGGTTACCCTACCTTTCTCATTATAGTCTAGCCTTTAATTAATTCCCTGAAATGAATGTCGTTGTACCCAATTACTGAGTTACATGTAAGCGTGTCTTTGCAATTATTACTTATTTATTTTGTTTGTTTGGACATATCTACTCAGAGGCGTATTACGTGGTTAGCAATAGATAATGGCCAATAATGTCGAATCAATACAAATTTCTCCTCATAATTTAATACAAAATAAGGTAGAGGACTATTTATTTGGAGAGTGTAAAATCAGCTGGACAAGATTTTTAAATTTTCTCTTCATAATATCGGCACACCCAGTCGCTGCATTTTTATCTTTCAGAATTATTTTCCAGTTGAATGTATAAAAATATTTTCCTGAGACGCTGATCTCATGGCATCTGAAATTTCAATGCATTATCATAAATTAACTTTTAAAAAACAAAATAAAATTTATTGAACCATTTAATGCTCTGCTAAAATTACTGAGCCCATTTATCAACATTAGACTGAACGTAAAGTGAAATGAAATCCATTTAAATGATGTACTTAAGCTGATTTGCGTCAAGCATCTTTAAAGTTCTCTCTAAACCAATAAACATTTCTAATCATCAACGCCATCATCATTTCCGCCACAAACCACAAATTTTATCCATTACTAGGCATTGAGGACTTGTTAATTGATAGCCATCTCTTACGTTTATTGACAATGCCAATTACATCCAATTTACACCATAATAGCCAACACTTCCGCCCGGCCCCCCTAGACACTGGAGAACTTCATCATCATTTCACATAACCGCACACACACACCAGGGAGAAATGATGGGCGGTCTAAACAAAAACCAAATATCATTATAATTTTCCTGTTAATTAGTTGGCCATTAATGCCGTTTCTGCATTAATAGGCCATTTGCTGCTATTTTACATTTCAGTCGAAGTGGAGCTGGCGCCACGGTGGCTATGTGTGTGTGAGAGGCCAATGAATTGAAAGAAATTTTGAAAAGAGAAAAAAAGGAACAAATACCTGACCTTGTCCCTGTACCCACCCCCACCGCACAGGCATGCGGAATGGGAATAAAAAGTTTGTGGCATATTTAATTTGTGCTGATTAATCAGATTAAATAAATTTGTTCGGAAAAAAAATTAAAAACAAATAATACGAAAACGTCGACCATGACGATAATTGTGAATAGCCCCGGGGAGACGGACCAGACAAACAATCAGCCAACCAGCCAGCCAGCCAACTGATTGCAGACATCTTTTCGTTGGACACTGTTTGGTCAGCAAAACTTTTTCTCTTCAATTAATAATTAAGGTCGTCATTAGAGTGTTGCAGATAATTGAATGGGTTTGTTTTTCTCATATTGTTATAGAAATCAAACAATAATTAAATATGATAATTGAAAATAATTTCGATACTAAATGTTAACATTCCTAAATTGGTGGGTGATTTATGACATAACAGTGGGGATCATTCGAATAGGTGCCGAAACATTTGCATTTTTACCAAATTATCTTGTTCCTCTTTGAGCATCTGATGTATGGTGAATGTGCTCGTAGTGAAACTAGCCGCAGTGTAAGATAAATTATGTTCGTTTAATATGTACAAATGACATTCAGTTTTTTTTGTTGGTATTGCCTAAGGGTTTCTTTTTTTGGCAGAATGTAGTTTTTCGTTAATTTCCTCTTCTTTTGTCCGTTGCTTTTTCTATTGTGTCCTTTACTCACCCACATAGCAGCGGTTATATGAACACTGTTGCACCGGAAGAAATTAGTATTTTTATCGAAATGGGTAAATGCTGAGAAATATTGTCATTGAAAATATTTTTTAGTTCACAAGTCGGCCTATAGTTGTAGTTGGTAGAAATTAGTGAGTTTTTGAAAGCCTCTAAATAATTGTCAATGGCCCCGGTACTTTAAATAATATGCGCGATACTTTACATCTCGAAATTTCCTGAATAAAATATTTTTAAAAAGAATTTTTCCACCCAATTCAATGAACCCCGATTGTGATTTGAACAGATAAATATTCTAAAATTTGTATGGTTGATTATCAATCATCAATCCAGTACGACGCGGAGGCTTGATGTTCGCTCAAAACTCAATATACATTCATAAAGCGGAACATATTGTGTTAATATAAAGGTACATTATTCAGCCTAACGCGATGAATATCGAAATTTTTTGCATTCAGTATGTATAATAGTTACTTGGAACAAATTTCAGTATATGTTGGTACACTATAAGACATGCATTTGATCCTTACTAGTTGTAGATTAACATTTGAAATATCCAGGCCATATGAATCCCCACTTCCAAAAAAAAAAACCGTAAAGAAAGTCTTAAAGTCGGGCGGGGCCGATTTTGTGATACCCTACACCACTTCGCTAATTTAGTTGATCTCCACATAATAATTAATAGTTTTTATGGGAGAATTCAATCATACACCCTATGATTATAATTTAAAATTTAAAGGACTAAATATGCCGAAGCATTTGTATCTTTTAAATTCGGACTTGTATTGCCTATTTGGTGCAAAGTTTATTTCAAATCAGATAAAGATATATATGGAAGCTACATCCATATCTGAACCGATCTCGATAAAATTTGGCAAAGATATTTATGAGCTGTATTTGATATATTTCCCTGAATATCGTTGTTACGGAGTACATATTACGGCTGTGGGTAACAAATACAACAAATCGGATGAGAAATATATATGGGAGCTATAGCTATATCTGAACCGATCTTCACCAAATAGTGGGCAAATATTAGACGTTTGGTGCACAATAAAAGGTAAATCGGAGGAAGTTATATATGGGAGCTATATCTAAATTTTTACCGATTATCTCCAATTTCAATAAGGTCCGTCCTTGGGCCAAACAAATGTTGTTTGGAAAATTTCATCTCAATCGGATAATAAATGCGACCTGCATTTTGTTCACAAGAATACATGGACAGATGGACAGACGGACTGACATGCATAAATCAACTCAGAAAGTGATTCTATGCAGATCATCAGAAGGAACTATGGGTCTATCTCGTTTCCTTTTGCCTGTTACAAACAAATGCACAAAGACATAATACCCTGACCACCTTGTGGTGTAGGGTATAAAAAATCAATATAGGTCTCTTATCCGTTATAGCCCACCATATTACACGCTTTACCTACCATTTCCAACTGGATTGTCTGTAATTTGAGTTATGATTTATATGAAGACATATGGATGCCTCCGGACCCCCTAACCTTAAATGAAGCCTGATTTCAATATATCAACATCCAGGTGTTTTAATACAAATATGGTATGAGGAACATGAAGTGATAGTTATATGTAGTCAGTATTGATTCGTTTCTTAAATCAGGCAATTGAGTGGTAGGACACTGATTTGCAGTAATTCGCAGCAAGTAATTTCAATTCGTAAACATTACCACCTTTCTCCACCAATAAACAAGCGTTGTTTTTATAAAAACACAATGATGGGATAATCGTAAGCCTAACAAATTTGCTACGATGTAATTTTCATATCCCATATCACCCCAATTAGTGGCTTTTTTGAAGATCATATATACTTTTTTTCTGTCGATGAGGCTTCATTTATAATTTCGTGTTCTTAACGTATCATCTCTCAAAAAATAGTCAAAAAAACCCTCAGCAATATAACTAGAGAGGATAAAAATCTGCTTGGACTGACGCTTCAAACGCGGTATGTCATTAAGCGATGTGACATATCTGTCAAAAGTTATGGCGTTGCCAGATGGGTCCGTCGAATATGGGCAACCCTGTATAATTAGATAGGGCCAAAACTTGCCTCATCGAAATAATGGTTTAAGATCCTAGGTCTCTTTGGACTAAAACCGTTCCAGTATATTTGGAGTCGATCTAGTGATGTCCGTCCGTACAACTCTCGAAGGAAGTATCCGATTTTGGTCGAACCTAGCAAATCTTAATATTTGCATCAGTACTAGGTCAGGTGTGAAAATTGACAATATCGGTCCACTTCTGATGTAAGAGTCCGATTGTCTTCAAATTACATACATCACAGTATTTTTATTAAACCAAGATCTGGGGTGAAAATGGAATATTAGACCGATATATTCCATTTTCACCCCTTCTGGTACCTCCCCCACAAAGGGTCAACATTTTGAATACCCATGAATTTCATAAGCGTTAAATTAACATCCGATTTCATTCTCAATACTTCTATCAACCCAATATCTGTTTTGAAGATGGTAGAGATCGGACCATTTCCTCTGATACTTCCCCTACATAGGATTCAAGATTTTAAGACAAAAAAAAAAAAAAAAAAAAAAAAAAAACACAAAAAGCATTCAACTCTCTTCAAATTTTACACATAAAAACAAGATCTCTTTTGGAGATGATATACATCTGCGAACCCCTTCTGGTACCTCACCCACAAAGGGTCACAATTTTCAATACTTATATATGTCACACCTCACGCATATTTTAACTTTTTCTTAAAATTATCTCATAATTCATAAAGTGTCCAATAACAAATGGACAATATTGGTCCATTTCTTCGGAACCTCCCCCACAAAGGGTCAACAGTTTGAATAATCATTGCAGAAGTCGAAATATGTTTAAATAATCGAACATTTTTAGTACTCTCGTAATTTTTTAGTACTCTCGATATTAGCTGTTATTTATTAAAAAAATTCGGAAGCCGTACAGATTGATATTTTTGATGACGGATAGTTGTTTAAAATCGATAGAACAAAATAATTTGTGTACTCCCTGACCTCACGCAAACTTTCTACATACTTGACTTGGTATACACATGATTCGGTATCACATTGACTTGATAATCCATTATATCTATAATGTACCTGAAAACATTAGTAAAGGAGGCAATACCTAAACTTGATTTTTTCCTGTAACTTTCCTACTTCTCAAATCGTCAAATATGTGAAATTGCAACCAATTCATTCACAAAATATAACGGAGACTTTACAAGAACCTAGCGAAATTTTTTGTCGAAAGGTTTTCTTTGGGTTCCATATAAAAAAAACAATTTCCACCAAATATCTCCACCGCACATGAATATGCTTCCACTAGTGTTCTACTGATGAAAATCAAAGCTTTCCGCCTCCGCTCTAATCCGCATGCACATAAATTTTCCAGGTGTACTTCGAATCTCTATCCGTTCCCATGCAACCAGGAAAAAAAGAAAACCTATGTGCATACATATATATATTTTTTTATAGTTGCCTATTTTGTTATGTGTTCCGAACATAGAATTTTCTCCTCCAAATTTAACCGCTAATGTCCTCCAGGCAATGAATTCTATTCGCATTCGCCCTGTGCATGCCCTTCCTTTGTGCTCCTGTGCACCGCGACTGCTGCCACGCTTTCATGCATCATAAAAGCAAATGAAACTGGCAGTTTGACTTAATTATAGGTCGACGGAAGTTAGTTGGCTCGTCGGGATGTTGGTGTTGTGTTTTGTTTCGTTGTTTTTGCTGTTGTGTTGCCTTTGCTTTACTCAATCACGGTTCGTTAAATTTTGTGTTTGTTGCGTCGTTGATGGTTTACGGTTTTACGGTAAAATGCTAATGTTTAGCTGCTGCCATAGGATATTACAAAGGATGCTTAGAATATTTTGAAAAAAAAAGAGAAAACATAACATAAACTTGAATTGGCAAAGGACGAAAGTGAAAAGGATTGGGGGTGTTCTTCATTTCCAAAAACTAAAGAAAAAATAAGTAATAAACTTAATAAAAGTTCATTATCAGCGAACCTTGGGGATTTAAAATCAATATTTTCGGAGGAAGAAATTAGTCACATAAGGAATTTTATTTTGGATAAAATTTGTGAAGTTCCGATTATTATAGTGAGATGGATTCCAAATTATATCATATACCAATATCTAAAGTGCCAAAGTTTCAGGAAAAATATATAGACTGGAAATGTGGCCACTAAATATTTCACAAACATCTGGAACCTTTTATATAATGGAACAGATTTTATATTAAATAAGCATGTAGACTTTCAGGACTCAGTGAAAATTTTCCTCAAATAAATACAGAATACATTTTTATCTGTTGTGGTCCTGATTATTTTCCCTAAAGGTCTACTGAGAAGATTGACGAAATAATTTTTTTCTGGTGTCTTTTGAAAAATGTAGCCCTCATTTCAAGGTTTTCCGAAGCTTTGCTTATACCTCATTCAAATATGTCAATGTCAAAACCTGTAATGTACAGTGTACTTTGGCATTTCCCTCCATCGGCAAAAATCCTTCAAAAGAAAATCAAGTAGATTCCTTTGCCGTATAACGGTTAAGTATTTTCCATACTCAATTCTCAACATTGTTTTCAATTTTCAATTCCCTTCAGGCATCCTCACAGAATCTTATTAAAGAGAAATTAATGATTGAATTTCCTTTTGAAATGAATAAACAAAAGATGGCCATGACTGTTGTTCGGTTAACAAAAAAGACGACGACAAGAGTGGAACCTCAATGTTGACGACATTACCTGTGACTGCTACAACTTGTGGTTAAATACGATACGGATGTCTATACAAATGGGCCAGCCTGACGGAACGTAATGTTAATGTATTCGTTCAATGTGTATGTGAATGTGTGTACATTTTGATGAGCCATGTGTGAAAACAGGCGTTAATACCGGATGCACACTTGAATGCCTGCAGGGGTGGACCGGGCGGAAATGGAAATGCAATTTGTATTCGGCAAACATTGTTGTCGACGGCAACGACAACGACTTTCGCTCTGCTCATTTCTAATGTTCATTTTCCGTTCCATAGTCAATTTTGGAATACTATACACACACACACATGCACACATTTTACTAGCACACATGTACCACATCTATAACGGAAAATGAAAGTGAAGAAGAAATTTAAAGCAACCCAACCACCTACCAACCGACCATTACCAACAGCAGGAACCCTCCCGACAAAAGCCATGAAATACTGCAAAAATCTTCTTAAATACAAATGAATAGCTTGTAAAATTGAAACTATACTCTTTCATTGCCGGTATGCTGCCGTCTCTTTCTTATTTTCATTTTACCATTTTCTTGTTGTCTTTTGCGGAATTTATGTTTGTTTTCCTGTCTCTATGACTATGTACGAACGAACGTACATGTGTGAGTGTGGGTGTACACGAAGAAGATATTCTACCGTTTCACACACACACACACACATCTGAAACAATAAGAAATGTTGATAAAAACTAACACAACTACATCTACAGAGAGAAAGAGTGTCTTGATGGTGTGTGCTGCAATACCAGCTAACTATGCAAAAGAGCCTAACAATATTTTTTGGTGGAAAATCAAATATTTTTGTTGAAAAGAAACCAATAAATATCATCCTGGTCCAGGGAATATTTCTATTGATAATTTGATATTGCCTTCATAAAAATATATTTTAAATTATCGTTTGATGAGGTCCAAAATTCACCCCATCGAAATATCGGTTATAGATTACATGTATCTGTGACCAAAATATCATCAAATCATATTTCTCATATAAAGCGGAATAATATAGTATATGTATTTTGCTTTTATCCACCGAGAAGGTCGATCAATAGCCGACAAATTCGAACAGACGTGTTGTTTGTCCGCAGTCTTGTTACTAGTTAGCCGTGATATGATCCTGCTCTTAACAAGCTCCCAGTGCTTAGCAATCTCCCAGCTCATAGCACGCTCTCAGCTCCTAGCACGTTTTCAGCTCTTAGCAAGCTCCCAGCGCTTAACACACTCCCATATCTTAGCGAGCTCTTAGTGCTTAATACGCTCTCAGCCTTTATCCAAGTTCCCAGTTCTCAGCCACAGCAAACTGGAATAACACAAATAATAGTCACACAGGCCCAGCCCGACGAGCCGACAACCACACGATTGACTGACGCCGCGTCGGCAGCCACCATAGACCACTGAACCGAACTTTACGTCTGACCACCCCCTGAGTCGACAGCATCCGAACTCCAACGTTGGGCGGTTACATCCCCATTACCATCAAGTGGGCTACCATATAACCGATAACACTCATCGGATTGCCAACGAGCCGATATCATCAACGAGGCAGATCAACTATTACACCATCATACCCAATCCATGTTTCTCACATATAACTTATACTGTAGACACGACCCTGGTAGCGAATGAGCTTACCTCAGCGCTAGACGAAACATCTGGATATAATCTTATCTATTACCTTCTCAACAACATATAAACACAATATCCAGTCAGTTTCAAGCCATTCGAATAAAAAACAAGTAAAAAAGCAGCTAAGTTCGGAAAGGCCGAACTTTTAATACCCTCCACCAGGAATTGGAAAAATGTGAATAAATTCCGAAAAATACCATTTAAATGATGATAAGTGATTTATTGTCATAGGCTGTAGTATCTATTACAATTTTGGAATACGAAAATTGAAACAATTCCGGTGAGTAATGTCGCTAAAATCAAATACCGAATATCGGGGGGTTATCATTATATGGGGGTTATACGAAAACGTAGACCGACATGACCCAAAATGCACATGTGTGCAAAATTTTAGCATTCTATCTCAATTCGTTACAACAGACAGAAGGACAGACATCGCTAAATGGTTTTAGAATCTTACGCTGATCCAGAATATATATACTTTGTAGGTTCTATCATGAATGTTTCGAGGAGTTACAAACGGAATTAATGGTAGAGGGTATAAAAAACTTTGAAATGCGTTCTTCTCGAAACAGAGGGTATGGTAGAGGGTATAAAAAACTTTGAAATGCGTTCTTCTCGAAACAGACAGATGACTTTTAAAAGAAATGGGCATGAAGCCGATGATGTAGTAATATTTTATAGATTCAATTTATGTGTCTTAAAGATTTAACGATCGATGAAGAATATCCAAAATCCTTAGTAGCCAACATATATGTCAAGAATATGCCCACATGTAGTCATACCTTCGCTGAAGCTCTGCCTAATTTTCTTCCGCTTATATTTTTTTACAATTTTTAATTTTTCGTACGACATGAAAATTACAAAAATTAAATAAGCAATAAACATTTTCTGTGGCCTTATGAAATTTAAGATGGTATTTCTTGCTCTTCTTACTAATTCAAAGTAATTTGTCCAATAAGATTCTCGTTTAGGAATTTTTGTAGCTGAATGACATAAGAGTTGTACTTGGAAAATATAAAAACATTTAGTATAAAGCATTTTTCCAACTGAGGCAAAGGATAGTTAGCCATTATCCTACATTATGGGCTTGTGCACTTTCGAACGTTAGGGTGGAGACATTCGATTAAGGGAAGATAAAAATGCTTAATTAGTGCTCTTTATAAAATCTGAATGTATGATTCTGGTAGATATGTAACAAATTAAGTTACTGGCGATTATTTCATAGCCACACCATTTTCAAACAGAGTATTAGCAAAGTAAATATGGACTGTTTCTTCTCCAAATCTTAGCAGTTACTGTAAATAAAGTAAATAAGGACTGTTTTTTTCTCAAATTCTCAACTGTTACTGTACACTATATTTCTTTAATTTTTATTTAACTTTCAAACTCCGAACCACCCTAATATCTATGTTTGTCTTCACATAAACAACATGACTGAATTCGAGTAAACTTACATCTTAATCATGTAGGATTCCGTATACAAATGAATGTTTGTCTGTGTACATGTGTGTGTGTGTGCTTTGCTGGCTGTGTATAAACAACCAATGTTTGTAGATGTGCACTGCTCTGTATATATTCTGTGTTTGCGTGCTCCATGAGCAAAATGTTGGAAAATGTTCACTAATAGACTATAATAATGCTCTCAAGAAAAATAACAAAATTTTCGTTGGGCGCTTATTACTCATAAGGAAGTAGCAGCAGCAGAAGACGACGACGACGAAGAACTAGCTTAAATTGTCTAACGGAAAATCAAATGTATGGTTAGTCGTTTGGGATAAATCGGAAACTTTTAAGGCTTCTCTTTCACATAGCCCGAGACCAGTCTCAAGGAACTTTTAATGCCATCATCGCATCAAGTTGCCACGATAAACAGTTGAGTTCTTAATTGGCCTTAAACAAAAAATCCTGTAAATGAATGTTGTTTGATTTTCAGGACAGATATTGGTACTTTTTTCGTAACCAAAATAAGGGAGTGAGAGAAATTGAAGTCATGATGTGTATGTACGTGTTTTGAAAGAAATTCTAACATTTTTGCGATACTCAATAACAAGTTGTACAAATATTCAAAAAATCATCCGATGCGAAATGTTTTCTCAAAAAAAGTTACAGATTATTCACAAATGTTTTTGTGTGTAAACAAAATTGTTCAACTTTTTTTTTTTTTTTTTTTTGCAGAGAACACCCACCCACCCTTACAGTGACATATCAAATTTAACAATTTATTTGACATAAATTGATTATTTTTACGTTTCACTGATTCAATTGAATTTCTATGACCTTTCATTTTTTAACACAAACATGTTGTGGGCTTTTATGTCAATATTTCCTTTTCCACGGGGAACAGAAATATTAGACGTTTTACACCCTACTTCGGTAAGAGTACGATATGTTAATTATGATAATACTGAAGCTGAAACCCCTGAAATAACATTTTATTTTCCGCAGTAGGTATTTCCGTTTTATTATAATTATTAAAAAAAATATCCGAGCCGAGTTCCCCCCAAATGGAAACGTACGTCCCAAAATTCACTCCATTTGGGCTGATATTAGCCAAGGGTATATATGGGAGCTATATCCAAATCCTAGCCGATCTTGATAAAATTTGACAATGATATTTCCGAACTCTATAAGATATGTGGTACCAAATATCATTCTTGTGGGGTGCATAATACAAATGTGAGGGACTTAAACACAAAATCGGATGAAAAATATATGTATTGGAGAATAGCTATATATGAACCAAATTTGATGTACTCGCTTCTAGACTGAATTCGGTCGGACTTGCCAAAATTCAATTCATTCGGTGTGATATTGGCCATTTGGTGTACAATCAACCCGAAATCAGTTGAAGATATATATGGGAGCTGTTTAAATTTGAACCGACTCAAATATTGTTTGGAAAATTTCATCTCATTGGAAAATTGCATCTCAATCAAAATATGGGCAGGCAGGCTGATGGACAGACATGCATAAATCGACTCAGATCGAAGTGAAGTGATTCTATGAAGATCCTGGGTCAATCTCACTTCCTTCACCATGTTACAAACAAATGCACAAAGACATAATACCCTTACCACTATGTGGTATAGGGTGTAAAATTTTTTTGGTTGGTAACCAGTAGAGTTTTTCTTCACTAGTTCATAGTTTAGTACTCCAGTTCCTAAACGTATGAGCGATATCATATTTAATATTATTATGATATCAATGTTTACATGAAGTCGGTTCTGGTTTTTGCTTGGCAGAAGCAAACATATCTTCAATAACAAAGCTACCTGAAGACTGGAGTATTTGTCAGACGAAGATACTGGCCTAATGGAAGCTTGTAATAAACATCTACAGCACCAATCGCCAAAGTCAATAGGTATTTTTGTCGACAGCCAGGCAGCGCTCCTAGCATTGACTTTAAACATTGCAACATTAAAGTTAGTGAAAGAATGCAAAGCAGAACTCTGACCAGGCTGTATGGTTTCAGGTCATAATGTTCCTGTTGATAACGAAAAACAGACGAACTAGGTAGAGCGGGATCTGTCTCTAACGAACTTCCAAAAGTATAAGCCGCAACACAATTGAGAGTTGTTAAGGGGGTATCTTCAAGTATTAATTTTCCCATCAGATCTCTGATGGGACAAGACTGACGTTTGTAAAATATATAAATACATATGGCCTCATTATAACTTATGCAACGTACAAAGTTCCCGATTGGCCAAAATCGATGGAACCTGGCAAGACTAATTGCGTTGCTAATCGGTCGATTTTAGTTTGAGATTCGATGTGGAATGCAGTCTCCATTTCCATAGAAACTTCACCTTTCCCCAAAAGCCTTTTTAAGTCATATAGGGTTTTACAGATTCGTTATAACCAGCATTACCTTTCATATTTTTTATACCCTCAGAGAGAGTATATATAATTTGATATGGTTAAAATGTGCCTAGTCGAAATAACAGATTTAGACCCAGGTCTCCTTGCACCAAATCCGTTTCAGGACATTTGGAGTCGATGTAGAGATGTAACAAAGTAATAACATAGTGGGTACATAGTAATATTATTATCAAATTTAGATCAAGTTCGAAGATGGGCAATATCGGTCCACTCCATCTGGTACCTCTCCCACAAAAGGATGAAATTTTCAAAAAAAATATCTTACTGCTCAGAAAGACAAAGAATAATCCAATTTTGCTCCAAGTTTGCAAATCCTAATATTCACATTAATGCCACGTCAGGTGTCATCAAGTACCTTCCCCCCCAAAGGGTCAAAATTTTGAATAATTATAAGTCTAATAAAATGTGATGTGAGAGTCGGCTTGTCTTCAAATTTACTGTTAAGATGGTACCTCACCAGAAAGGGCCTAAATTTTGAATATTCACGAAGCTCATAAAAAGCGAAATTAACATCCAATTCCATTCAGACTTTCTATCAACACAAGATCTGTTACAAAGATGGTAACGATCGGACCATTCCTTCTGAAAACTCTACCACATAGGATTCTAGATTTTGACAAAAAAAAAAAAACGCTCAAAGCAAGCGAATTAGGCATCTAATTCTCTTCATATTTCGCGCATATAAACATTTTTGCTTACAATAGATCTGTTGTGAAAATGCTATATATCTGCGAACCCCTTCTGGTACCTCAAGCACAAAGTGTCAACATTTTCAATAGTTTTATATGTCATAACTTGCGAAACAAATTGGCGATTTTTACAACTTGCCATATCAAAATATTTCTCTCACCTAGAGACCTAAGATGAGTACGGAATTTATGATTTCCCATAAAATCCAATAGAAATGTTCGTTTTTTTAATTTTGCTCATACATTATTTTAGGAAGTATGAAAATGGAATATTTCGGTCGATTATATCAAACAACTTACGCACATTTATCTCTCATTATAGTTAAGGAAAGAGTCGCTATATTCCAAATCTGACACTTCGCAATATTTATAATATATTTATTTAGGTCCGATACGAAATGGACAATTTTGGCCCTTTCCTTTGGAAACAACTCCATAGAGAGTCAAGAGTTTGAATAATCACAACACAAGTCAAAATATGTAATATAAATAACGAACATTGGCTTAGGGTATAAATCTGTCGGCAAAACCGACTGATAATTTTTAATTTTTTTTTTTACATTATTTTGCAAACATTTTAACGATTTCCATTTTTCATTTTATTCGTCCTCTTTTTCTTCCTCCATTTGTTGTTTTTCTATTCGCTTTTCCGCTGAAACCTTCATAAATTGATTATTACGGAACATTTATGCATGAATTCGCTGAAATGTCATCAAGTCAACCGTACTTGTCACAAACAAAGAATATTTATTTAAGGCTCTAACGCGCAATGCTCGCTTCGTCCACTCGCAGCTTCATTGTGTTTGTTTATTCTCGTGAAGCCAGCCAAATAACCTACAAACAAATAAAACGCCGAGAAAGGGTAGAGAGTAGAAGCCAGAAATGTGAAAAATATAAGGGCAAGCGATAGCAAATTGTCCAAGGTGCAATCAATTTTACGACAAACAGACATTTATGACCGAATCACAATGGGAATGACTTTCTTTCGGGTTTTTTGTTGTTCAAAGGCTTACAAATGATATTTTATTGTTGTACTATTTGTCAAACTGAGAGTTTAAGCTGTGACAGAGCACAATTTGGAAGTTCATTACAATTTTATGATGTTAATTTAATAAAAATGATGTTTTTATGAGAGAAAGAGAGAGAGAGAACGAATAAAACAAAATTGAGATATTATATTTGAGGTAATAAAATATTATGAATGGAGTGATTCTGCAGCTTTGAAAAGGCAACTGAGACAAAATGATTTTCAATTTTCATAAAACATATTTACGGATATAAGCATGGCATTTTTATGATCTATAGGGGTCCTCAAAGTCGATTTTAGAAACGAAGTTTTTATTTATTTTTTATTTCATTGCATTCGTGGTATTGATTTTGTTACAGCACATACGATTTTGTTTGCCGATAATTTTATTTTTTTACACCTCTGCAGAATTGCACCACCATTGTGACAACAACATGGCCCCACACAAATAACACCTGTAAATAGTTTTTATTGCTTTTCAACTATTCTGCAATGCAGTGCACGTTTTGAACCTGTTTAATATTTACCTGCATTGCCTTTCGATTTTGTTGGAATATTTATGCAAAAATTGCGCTGGCACTGAGATTTTGGACCTGTGTCCAGGGGGAATGTTTACTTCGCCACTTTTGCATTTCAAACAAAATCGAAATACACACGGATGCATATTTGAGGATGACGATACGTGCACACATTCTAAAACATATGGAGACGGTGTGTGGAATGTTTTTGTGAAGTCAAATAAACGGCAAACAAACAGACATACAGGCAGACAAATGAAACGATGTACGTGATTTGAACGCTTTCCTTTTATCTTTTGTCTATCTATGGGGGGTCTTTGTACAATGGAGAAAGCAAACACCAAAATAGGGGGAAATGTGAGCCTTAAGGTAAGTTGAGAAAATAGTCTATTTAAAATTTTTTTTTTTATTTTACTTGATTTTTCGATGTTGTCTGGGAAATGGCACACTTCGTATAAATATCATTTACAATTAAATTTTATATTTTCCTGCGCCATGAATCTGCTAAAGCAAGCATGTATTTTTCATTACTTCTCTAATGCTGTTGCTTCAAATTTGATATACGTACATCAACAAGACTCATGGCCTTAAGCTGCAATCATTGCCCCTAATGAACTGAATAATATGTTGTTTAGATGTGTGTGTGTGTGTTATAATGTGAACCTTTTTCGAAATTTTGTTGTTGTTTTTTTGGGCTGTACCCCTATTTTATTACGGATAATTTTTTTCCTGTTCGCCTTTCCTTGAAACTTTATCCACTAAATATGGCCTGAGTAGCTATTCTGGCTAAAGCTCTGGCAAATATTTGTTGTAGTCTTTTGTTTCCATCTTCTTCCTCGTTTGAAAAAGGCTGTCTTTGGAGACATGGGGTCGTATAAGCATCATCAATAGGTTCAATGGGTCGTATAATTTATCACAATATTTAATGAATAATTTGATGCATACTTTACGGCGAAGGCAGTGGAAAAAAGAAATTTTTATTGAAGTTTTTAGTTTCAATTATTTTAAAATTAATCAGAGTAAAATGAGAAGTAATCAATATTAATTATTTAAAGGAAGAAGTTTTTGATTTCAGGGTAGAAGAATAATTGACAGGATATTATTGCTAAGTAAGGCGAATACAAATTTAAACTAAGTTCCAGTAGAACAAATTAAAAAGTATCAGTCGGTTTTGCCGAGAGATGTATACCCTTAGCCTATTTCGGATTATTAACATTTTGACTTTCTTAATGATTATTCAAAATGGTTCATTGGAGGAGATAACGAAGGAGTGGACCAATATTATCCACTTCTCATCTGAACAAAGTTTGATATAAATATTTGATATAAATATTGCACCCGATTTGGACCATATAGACCACTTTCTTCACTTTATATGAGATACGTGATAATTTTTGGAAAATGTTGAAATATGAGTAAGGTGGACCGAAGTGTTCCACCTTATCTAAAAGTGATACAAATATTTGGATGTGTAACATTTTTATGAAAATTAGACATCTACAACAAATTATTTCTCATTTTTCAACCGATAAATTACATATTCGCATCAGACCTTAATTGAGAAAAATATATAGATATGCTAAGTTTGAAAATAATCGCTAACTTGTTTCGCCAGTTATGCAATTTGTGAACCTTTGTGGGAGAGGTAACAGAAGGGGCAAGCCGATATCTATCATCTTAACGCCAGATCTTGTATTTGTAAAAATACTGCGATGAGTGAAATTTGAAAAGAATCGGATGCCTATTTCGCATTTTATGAGAGCCATCATAATTCGAAAATTTAATCCGGGGAAGGTACCAGAACGAATGGTCCGATACATTCTATCTTCACACCAGTTCTTAAATGATGAATTATCCGATATATCCCATGCATATCTTTATATCTTTACACCAGATCTTATTTAACGAAAAAATGGTGGGATGTGTGAAATTTGAAGAGAATCAGATTTCGCTTTTATGGGCTTTAGGCTATTCAAAATGTTGACCCTTCCCGGGGTGCAACCATAAGGAGTTAACCGATGTTATAATTATTCCAAATGTTGACGCCATATGAGGAGGTACTTGATGGAGTTGTCCGATATTGTCCATTTTCACACCTGACCTAGCACTGATGCAAGTGATACGAATTGCAAAGTTTGAGCAAAATTAGATTTTCCTTTCTCCTTCTGTGCAGTAAAATATTTTGTTTAAAAATTTCGATATTTGGTTTTTGTGGGTGTGAACTGATGTTGCCCATCTCCGAACTCGATCTAAGTTTGATAATAATATTACTATGTACCAAGTTTGGATCAAATCGGATACTCCTTTCGAGAGTTATCGTGTGCACCAGCCAGACAGACAGACGGACGGACACCTATAGACCGACTCAAAATATCCTGTAACGGATTTGGTCCAAAGAAATATCAGTCTAAAAACGTTGTTTCGATGAGGTACCTTTTGGGCGTGTCAAATGATATATACCCTTTGTAACCATAGGGCTGAGGTTAAAAAATAAGTCTCAACATCATCCTCTTAAACTTTTGTAAACAAAATCTTGATTAACGTGGCCCGGTAACGTAACGACCACTACTTGCTCATCTTCGAAGAAAAATGATCCTATTATAACTCTGGACTAAAATCCGCCTTAAAATTGTTTTGGGTGCATCTGCCTTTCAATCTATGAGTGTGGGTTATATATGCCCTAAAATGCAACATTTCTGACGGTGCTTTCTTATTCCAAAATTCGTAGGCAATTTTCGTATTGAAAAATATTTGCCCGTCTTTGTCCTTGGGAAGGACGAACATTCATCATACCCCAAATTTTCATTTCATATTACATTGTTCATATTTAGCTTCAAATTAGAATTTTCCCTTCAATTTTAATATTTTTCCCTCAGCCAGGTGGTCATTATTTGAATACCTTAAAAATAAGATTATAAATCAAATTAAAAAAAACTTATTATACTGCCAAACAATGTACCTCAAATAATTTATTTCCCAATTTTCTTTATCGCTACAGGATAATATGCTGTTGACAGTTTAATAATCTACAATACAAAAATCTAAATTAATTAAAAAACGGCTCCGAACAATAAAGTTTCTCCACGACCAAAAACAATTCCCCTCCATTCAAGCAATACCAACCAAACAAATTACAACAACGGCAACTACAACAAACGATTTTACGAATAAAAATGAAATTCGAAATATTGGGCAACTTACACACAAACAAAATACTATTGCACTCGAAAAGTCGAACGAGAAATCTACAAACGTTTTCTAAATGAGTTAAACGATTCTGGCGGAATTCATTCGAGCAGCTTCAATCAATTAACTTGGCTTGGCTTGACTTGGCGTTTCTTATGTCTGACAGCTTGCCTTGCTTCGGCGCCATATTTAAGCTACAAATCATCAAAACCAAAATCCTGAACACCAGTGTGGCAAACTTTAAAGGTAGCTGCGTCTAAATGAAGTTACAAATCCGTCACTTTGGTAAATTGTTTCTGCTGCTGACAGCCTTCTTCGTCGCTAGAAAATCTGTAAAAGCTCTACTCGTTGTGCTCCTCGTCATTGCGGGCAATGTTGTTGTTGCTGTTGTCGATGCTGTTGAAGGCGATATTGAGCGGAAATTTGAACACAAACAAAATCGACCCGAATCACAGCAACAACAGGAGGAGGAACCCATAACACCACTCTTCGACGGCACAACTCCACACCCAAACACCCCGGAGAGTATTCCCATAAATAATTCATTGAACTTAACTTTCAACGCCAACAACTCGTTACAAATCAAAACTGGCCAAGTGCAAGCGAGTGGAAGTCGTGCAAGTGTAGGTAGCCAAGTGGAAACGCCTTTCGATGTGACTTTGACAAATATCACAGTTAACAATGTTGTGGACATGGAATCACAGACATCTTCTGCCAATGCCACTGCAACTAATGCACCATTGCCAAGAGTCGAAATATCATCAGCAGCAACAATGCTTGCCTCAGCACACGTGATAGATATAATGAAGGAACGACGAAGGCGATACCACGATTTGAACAATGAGTTTGAATTACCACAAAAGTACAAACGTGCCGGCAGCAGAAGCAGCAGCAGCCGAACAACTATGATGCCAATGACTGACAAGGAATCAAAATTACTTTCACCTCAACCACAATTGCAAGCATCGTCATCATCGGCATCATCATCATCACTCTTGTCGTCATATTCGTTGTCTCCAACATTATCACTCTCATCAGCATCGACGACATCTCCATTGTCATCGTCGTCGTCGCTATCAATGCTATCTTTAAAGACCCTATACAATCAACAGTCCGTGCCGCCACCACCACCAAAAGTAGAATCACACCACACCAAGGCCAGTTCTCCATTTCCATCTAATCGCAGCCACACGTTGTTGCCAGAGAAAGGAGAAAAGCAACAGCCCCACAACGTTCCAACAAAACGAGCAGTAGCAACACCGACAACAACAACAGCAAGTGAGGACAATGGACGTGTGGCCATCCTTGTCCCCTCTCAACTGTTCCACAAAATGCAAGTGCAACAGGGCTTTTACGATTTTGTGGAATTCTTCCAAGTGAACTTGAACAATGTCATTGTTGATTTTATACCCGATGATGGTAAGTTTTCTTTTTTTTCACTTTTTTTGTGTTTCGCCTTTTTCCTTTTCATTAGAGACAAGAAAAAATAAAAAAAAAAACAAGAATCACTGTAAGCCGAGCTAGGTTTGGGTATTTGAAAATAATTATGGGCGATTCCTGATAACTGAATTATATGTGTGTGATGGCAAGGGCCCAATAGCCATCGAAAAGGAGTGTAGAATCAATTTGATTTTTTTTAGAGAGAATCAAACCAAGAAATTCTCCTATTCAAAGGGGTGTTTTACTCTCCAAAATGGGATCTTGGGATTTGGTTTAACCGAACAGCGGTATAGAAAATATTAAAAATTACTGGAATATCTAGAAATGTCTTCGACATTTAAGAGGGTTTTTAATCCAAGCTTCGGCCTATGTAAATGGAATACAACCCAGGATATAGTAAGTCAGGAGATAATTATGAATATATTTGCTCATTTTTTAGAGCTCTCACAGAAATGTACTTCAAATATTGAATCACTCGATCCTCAACTATCAAAAATAGCAATAAGCAATTAATTTAAAGGAACTTGGTGATGTGTTAGTATCTTATAGACGTGTTGTGTATACATGTGGAAATTAAAACTAAGACGTAAAACGGGGCTTAATGTCAATGCCACGTCACTTTCGGAACGGACAAAGTTATAATTTTTAAAATTTAGAAGAATGGGCCTATAGATTTTTGGAATGAGAGGGAAATGCAAATGGGCAAAGTTCGAAGTCTAAATATCTGGAATTGAAGCATTTGTTCATGTTAAGGTAAGAGATACGGTTGTATTTTATACCCTTCTCCATACTTAGCATGGAGGGTACATTAAGTTCGACATTCCGTTTGTAATACTTCGAAATAACAATTTTAGACCTAATATAATATATACATTCTTGATCAGCGTAAAATTCTAAAACGATTTCGCCCTGCCCGTCTGTTGTAATCTCACTAGAGTCAAAACGAATTAAGATAGGAAGCTTAAATTTTGCACAGACCAGTCTTATGTCTGCAAGAAGTTCGAAGATGGGCTATATCGATCCATGAAATCGTATTGACCCTATATGACGGTACATCCCGATATTCGATATTTTGATGACTTTAGCCACAATGGAATGTCTGAAAATCCACACAAGAGTTCCTTCTGAGTACTTCGTCCACAGTATTATCTGTATACGTCTACGATATCGTATAGCCTCCATATAACGGTACCTCCCGATATTCGGTATTTTGATGATTGTAGCCAAAATTTTTCAATGTAATTGCGTGAAAATTGGCATATGGAGGTCCTTCTGAGAACTTTATACCCTGGAAGAGATTTTTTTATATAGATCTGCCATATGGTACCTCCCGATGGAATGGTACCTCCCGATATTCGGTATTTTGATGATATTACCGACATTATTCACGGGAAATGTTTCAGATTTCGTATTTAAAGTTCGTAATCGATACTATAGCCGATGACAAAAAATTAATTATGCAGAACCACGTCTTCGCATAGCCCTCATGTAACGGTTTTCCTTTGACCGGTATTTTTCGGCGGATTTTGTTTTTGGACATTTTTCAAGTTCCTTCAAAATGGTACTAAAAGTTCGCCCGGTCGAACTTAGCTGTTTTTTTACTTGCTTGAAGCTAAAATGGTACTAAAAGTACGAAAAGTTACAAAGTTCTATGTGGTGATAATTAGCAAACGGGTAAAGCTATAAACCTTAGAGATGACATACGGCTACATTTACTGACTGCGCTGTTGTAAAAAACAAAAGGGGGGGGGGGGGGGTGGGGAAGGTATGTAAGAGCTATATGTTAAAAAAAAAAAACAAACAAAAATGGTACTAAAAGTACCAAATGAATTTTAGTGCCTTGATATTATATTTACCTTCGTGACAGAATTCTAAATTGGTATACTTCCTCATTTTTTTTTTTTTTTTTTTTTTTGTGAAAATTGATAGGACTGTAAAAATACTTAATGATACTAAATCTTGTGCTACGTAGTTATCGATGTTAAGGCTATTATTCCGATATTTATAATTTGAGGGGTCGAATTGGGCCCCATTTTTAAAAACTCGGGCTTTGTGGGTGCTTGAATATTTTATGTTCTGTTATATGGGATTTATCGATCGGATAGAATAGGAATCTCCGTTATATTTAACTAAAAGGGAGATTGATTGTTTGGTCACTAATGAAGATTAGGGGCAAATGATTCGGGGAATTAAAAAATTAAGGTAGAAAAATACTCATCTGCATTTGATGATGTGACTCGATTGTGAGTAACAACCTAATATAGTTTTTGGAGGTTATTTTTCTGGTATGGGATGGATTAGTATGATTTTTTGGATATTGTACTAACAGGTGATTGGATATTTGGCAGATAAGACTAGGAGTTTAGCGACTTGATCTAAGAATTGCGCTAAATTTATTATTGTTGGCACTGAGTCCACAGAAAGGGCTAAAATTATTGGAATGCAAGTTAGTTTAAAAATGTGAGATTGAGATAAGGATGTGTTTTAAAAAACATAGAAAAAAATATTTGATACCAAATATTGCACCACTGGATATGAATGAACTCTTAAAATAGAAATTCTAAAATTTTGAACGAGGGTCATTGTTGACTAAATTCAAATGGATTGCATATACATTTTTTAATTTCATTTATAAAAAAAAGAAAACTAAGAATTCTCCTTCCTTTCACCTATTTTTTAGGTATTTCCTTGGAAACCCACTTTTCTAATCGCCATATTTATGAATTTGAATAATTATGAAAAAACACTTTAATTAATATTCTCTGGAAAGTATCTCCTTTGTCACATAAAATAGATTTATAAAAACTTTGTAAGTTTTTATTTTTTCCACAAAAACTCAAACACAAATTCCGTGTGGTTGGGAAAACCGAGCAAAGAAACTAGACAAAAACTCTTTGTAAATATGCAAATTTATGAGAGAAGAGAAAAACAACAGCAACTACACGAAACACACACACAAACAAACAGAGAGAGAAAAATATAAATAAGTAAACATAAAATAGATTTCCATTTTAATTCGTTCGGCTGCTGATTCCAATTTCCTCCATAAAATTCTATTACCAAACATAAACAAATGGAATGAAATGAAATGAAAATTGCCCGGCGACAGGCAAGGCATAACAAGCCATACCAAGGCAAGGCAAGGACATTCTCACAATGTTTCCATTTATCCTGGGCTTTTTCTATTGCCAGCGACAATTTATGTTGGATGACATAAATTTAGATGTTTTGCCATGTTAAATAATTCGCATTTATTTATAGAATGATCTGCAAAAGGCGAAGGAAAGAAAACAAAAGTATTGTTTTTTTTTTCAAGGGGAAATAAACAAAAGCGTAGCCATAGCCATAGTTTTGCAAAGCATTAAATAAAAAAAAACGCAATATTTTCGATAAACAATACTACATAACAACGAACTTTGTAAGGTTATTTACTTCAAAAATGTCTTCTTCAATGGAGAATTTGTGGCATTCTTTTTCAGCACTTTTTCAATATTATTCCCCATTTTATCGAAATCTGATATAAATGGGCAATAAATATACTCAATCGGTAAACCATCTCGTTGCAAAGTACTGTTGACATTTTGTCCGAATTTTGGCTTTTATGCCGCGGGAATTCTTTATTTTTGGGATCGTTTAAATATTTTCCATCCAAATTAGAATATAAAAGCAAAACATCTGAGTGTTCAACATGAGGTATAACTCCAACATTTATGTTCTTAGGAATTTTCGAAGTATGTAACACAAAATTAATAGGCCATAATAAGACTCATGGAAATAACATAGGGTCCACCATATCTCTTGAGACTTAATTCGTACCAGGAAATGTAATTACGATCCCTCTTTTGAAGAGCTCTGGAAGATTATTCAATTTAGACTTTGCTAATCCTAATACTTCTGTCATATCTATATGGATGGTCCACTCCTTTTTGTAGCAGTCAACGTTTTAGTTACAATTAGTTACAAATAACTCATAGGAAGCCAGTTTGTAAAAACTTGGCGCAACGTAAATTGCCATCATCATCGGTCCTTTCCATTTGATATGTCATTCACAATAGGGTTAAAACTTTCCATGTCCATAACTCGAATCTCAATGTAGTTTAAAATACTCTTTCAGGTACCTCCCCACACACACGGTAATAATAAAAAAAGCTTTAAAAAAATTGACAAAAATTTGGTATTTGAAAGTCTAAATGCATGAATGAATTTGAAAGTCTATGCTTTCAAAATGTTATCAATTTAGGTCCACAAAACCGAACTTTATTGGACATTTTAAGAATCTTATTCTTCGATTGAATATCTTTAGCTGTAAAAATTGAAAGTCTCAAACACATAGTTCTATTTTTTTTATTTTGAATACAAGGCTATTGAAAAATTTTCTTAAATTACCTCAATACCTAAGGCAATAATCGGCAGCATGTTACTTATATTCCATTTTTGTTCTGTATTAAGTTACAGACTGGGTTTTCGAGTTTCAATTTAAAGTTTTCATAATTCCACCCTTTCCAATGTTTGTTCTTTAAAAGTTTGCCAAGAATAAGTTTTTTCCCTCCATGTTTTGTTGTGAAGATGGACAGACACAGACGAAAAATAGAACTACTGGTAGCTGTGATAAATTGATAAGAATCAATAATAGAATCATCCCGCAGGCATAAAATCTTTCGTTTGCTAGCAAAGCCTTACAGATTCTGTTGTTTTTTAGCTGTTGTGATTGTTGTAAAGATTTTTTTCTTCAGGGAGGGGTGGAGGAAATTGTAAATTGTGTTGGTTGTATATTTACAACTTTCAATGAAATGTGGGACTTCGTTGTGATAACTTTTCTTTGGTGTATATATGTGTGAGTGTGATTGAGTTACGAAAGCCTGACTAAAATCTATACAAGTGTTTGGTGTGATTCTAATTATTTAAAGAAACATAAAATGAAATTGGTTGGAAGCATGAAAATGAATTAGAATATATGAAAAATGATAAAAAAAATCAAATTAAAATACAAACTTCAAAAACAACAAAAATGCCACTTTGGTACTTGAAAACACCCACTCATTATAGCTAATGCTGTTCGACGAGGGGATGTCTGATCGATTTACGATCCACGACTTTGGACAAATTACATTTAGAACATTAAATTTAGAACACCTCTCATAGGGATAATCCGAAAAAAAAAAAAAATAAAAATATACAAATTTCTCACATAAACCAAAGAGATTAACCCATATAAATCAAATCAGGTTCCTGGAATATTTTATATCAGAATTGGGTTATTTGCAAAATTAGACAATATCGAAAAACTAAACGTGTTGTCCCAACAAAATATCAACATTTGAAATAATAATAAATGTCATAAATTAATCAATCAATCTTTGGTTATTTAAGGAGAACTTTGGCGATAAATGGCTAGGACCAATTATCAAATATTCGTGGATTTTATTAATATAAAATATTCATGGGACTCCTGGCTCGTTTTTTGTAAAAATGGGAGCACAAGGACCTTCATATGGCCAATCCTAATTTTTTTAAGAAAAAAAAATTAGGGACATTCTTCCTTTTTTAGCAAATATATTCAAAACGTTTCAAGGACTTCCCGGTCGACAATCCTACGATTAAAAAAAAAATGTTAAATGAATCTTCTGGCGGAAATGCTGCCTTTTCCTTGTCGACAATCGAGGATTTGTTAAGAAAAAATTCTCAAGGAACTTTGGCAGGCAAATGTGTTATTGAGGTATTTCCAAACAAAAATTGGGGATTTTTTAAATTTTTTTTAAGTAGGTGTTACATTTTTTTTAAGATTTTCATTTAATTACCCTCTGTTTGGAAGAGATTTCAAGAGATTATGTTCAAAGTCCGATATTTATGTGGGGACACAAATCGAGCGTCAAAATTTTATAAATTTAAAAATATTTTTAAGAGTCTTTATCGACTAAAATTTTAATTTTTAAAAGTGTCCTTAGGAAAATTTTTACTTTAAACTTTATAATAATTTGCTGAAAAAATATCATGGACAATATGAACCTCTTTTGGGGAAAATCATGCATTTTAAATGATAATAAAGGAGTTACTGACAAAAATCCTAATTTTTTATAAATCTTAGATTTTTATGATATTTTTGGATTTTTTGATTCTTTTGAGGAATAAATTCGTGGATTTTGAAAGAAATCGCATCAAATACTTCCTTTCAATTTGAGTATGTTTTGGTTATTTTCGCTGCACTTTTTTTATACTGAGGACCTATATCTATCTGTTCTATCCGACCGTCAATTTCTATCTTGCTTATAATCACATTATTTTAGATGATGACTCTATTTAACTACTTAACATTCTATCTCCGCCTCATCTAAACCACAATTAGTTGCAGTTATTTGGATTCTGACCAAACCATAAAAATCACAACTCAAAGTACATTTTAAACACCATCTTGGCCAAAAGAAATTTATGGAAATTAATTCGCAGCAAAGGACCCCCAGAAAGGGGGCAGCAAAGGACCAGAAGTCTCCGGATAATTAAAGGCCGCGCGTTAAAAGGCAAATTAAAAATAAAATTAATTTTATTTGCAACATATTTCGCAACGGAAAATTAAAAATATCTTGGGCATATTAAGCAGATCAAAAGGTTAGGCGACTGCAATGCAATAATCAAAGAGGGAAAACATAGCAAAGCAAAAAAGGGGCCAGTAATTAAAAAGACATTTTAGGAGCGTCAAAAAACAATGCCTTTGAAACGAGATTTCAAAAGAAATATATAACTCTCCTTTGATTTAAGTATTTTTTTATTGAAGGGAGACTACTGATTCCAAAGAAAACTGCTGTGTTGAGATATTTTATTATCTTTGTTCGCTGTTTAACTGCTTGCCAAAGTCCTTTCTAATTCATTTCCCTGTTGTTTTCTTGTTTTTTTTTTTTCTTCTCTCATTTTTTGCTTGCTTTTCTTTTTCTTTTTTAATAGATTTAACAACGTTCATCAAGTTATTGGAGCAGCCAAATTATACAACGGTGGTAAAGACCCTAAACGCCGGTATTAATCTTGATGATGATGACCTTCATGAAGGAGTTTTTCCCAAAGCCAACAAAGGCACCAACTTGACTTCGAATCCCCTGGAAGCAAACGAAAACGAAAATGAAAAACCGAAAGGGAATATGAAAATGAAAGTATCTGCAATGAATGATAATGTCAGCACAAGTTCAGAGGATTTGTTAAGTGAAAGCGAACAAATCCGGCAGCGACGTTTTAAGAAGCATCAACAATCTTTGAATATTGGTTACTGCCACATGGCTAAGGCTCTGCAGCTGGAGTTCAATAAGACGGTGTTACTTTGGCCCTGTCCGAACATGAAGGTAAGTGAGAAAATTATTTTTTTTTTTATTTGAATTAGAATTTAAAACTGAAGACACAAATAATAAAAGGTATATTTTTTTATTTATTTAATTTTACAACCCAAGCAATTTAAAAATATTTATGTAAAAATGGTGCCCTGCTGAAGGTTTATATTAAATGTTTCCTTCCCATTTACAAAAGAAAGATGGGCGTCTCTCTGACAGTCTGTTTATCTATTGAAATCAACATAGAGGCCACATTCTTTAATATTGATCCTACCAAATTGGCAATATTGAAAATGTGCCGCATCCCCCCTACCCCCTACAATGGAATAGGGACATGTCGCTTCTGTTTCTTGGACGATATAAACCCTTCTTGCGGACAATTTTAATTGTAGGTTCATTATTTGGTATAGACCCATAAAATTTTCGACATCGAATCTTTGTAGCCTCCGATGTTGGATTTTTTTGAAGGTCTTTGCAAGATTTACTAGTCGGAAAAGATTCAAGTTGAAATTTTGAAATCTTAAGGTTTTTGGGAAAAATTTTCAAGGATTTTTTAAGATTTTTTAGAAAACAAAAATCAAGAATCGGACAAATATGAATTTTTATGAACAATTTTGGAGGTCTTCTTTGCAGACAGAAGTAAATTTTAAAAAAGGTCCTCCTGGCGGAAAGCAGTTAATTTTATTTATGAATAATGGTCAAGGACTTTCGTGGGGATTATCGTGGATTTTTTAAGAAAAAAATTCGAGGATAAGCGGATAAATATGAATTTTGAAAGATAAATGTTTATGGATTTAATTGTGGAATTTTTGTAAGTTCAAGGACCTCCCGGGAAGCAATCTTGGATTCTTGAGTTCTTTTTAATAAGGGTTTTCCAAAGAAAACTCTATTTTGTGTTTTGTAGGGTCTTTCCGGACACAAATTATGCGGGAAAATTTAAGATTTTTAAGAATTTTGTTTATCAGGCCTTTCTCGACAAAATTTGAGAAAATTGGGAATTTTATATAAATATTCCAAGCCCTGATAACATTTTAAAGAATTGATTTTATGGATCTCTTTGGAGAAATTCATTTATTTTTAATAATATTTTTGCTTCAAAAGTCATAATTTGAAACATCAAACCCTGAATCCACCGATCTGGACATAGTATGGTCTTTGACATCATAAAGGACTGACGCAAAATCCTGTTTTACTTGTTAATATAGCTAGCCTGAAAATTAAATACTAGATTCTAAATTAAAGTCAATTGGTTTATTAATTGACAATTACTCCTTGGATCTGTCAGACATTTTTGAATATCTAATATTGTTATATTATCAGCTATTTATGTTCGAAATGTTAAAATTTCATTAGATAATATTTACTATCATAAATTTTAGTTGGCTATTTCTGAGACCGCCCAATTCAGACTACACTAATTGTCCAAAGAATTCTGCGAAAATAGCATTTGAAGTTGTTCCTACTTTAATCTTCAATCCTTGTTTCTTCAATCTTTTCTAACTCTCAATTATTTTCTTCCCTCCACCTCCACCCATTTTATTGAGTCCCTTAAAATAAGATAAATACAGTAGCTTACAATTGTTATCCAAAAAATAACTGAAATTGTCACAAGGACAACAAAAACACAAGAAACGAAACAATGAATATCCTTAAACATTCATTACAACAAACAAAAAAAAATCACAACAAAAATAAAGGCCTAGTCTTACGTCATTGGCGCTCACACAACACGCAGCACTGGAAAAACTAAGGAGACTATCTGGTACACCTTAATCAAAGCAGGACTCCTTCATTTGCGTGTCAAGACAAATAAAACGGATGACGACGATGGCCCTTAGATATGCCAATAGTTTGGCTTTTAATCCCCAAAACAAAAATACAAATCCTCCAGTTTTATGTGTATGTATAACCATCACTTGTTGGAATGGTGGCATGTGTGTGTGTGAAAGAGATTTTGCCTTGTTAGCTATCTTTTAAGTCAAATGTGAGAATACTCCCCCCGCTCAAACATACTTTTCTTTCTTTCTTTTCCTTTTTCTTTCATTTATTTGTTCATTCGTTTCTTGTCATGCCTGACTGTTTTCTTTGCGAAAGAGTTAAAGTTCGTCTAAGGTTTAGAGTTAACCTTTTCAATTTGTTCATCTTCCGTTTTCCACACATATGTTTCAGTATGTCTGTGTGTTGGTAGCCCCATTCCATGGCTCTGAAGGTTGTTGAAGTGAAAGATAAGAAAATCCATTCAATTTGTTATCATTCAGCCAAATGAAAGACTAATGAGGGATACATCAACCCTTTCAAGTTGAAGGCTTTTGAAAGGAGGATATTTTTTAAATTTTCCTCATTTTTTTTGGAGTCAAAAGGGGAAGATGTCAGGTGACTTCCATATCCTTTGTTCTGTTTATAACAGCTTTCAAATTATTGGTTGTAGAGACCACTTATTTAATTAACAATTTTAGGAGAGTTAAAATGTAAGAATAGCACCCATTTATTTACACACTTTTTTAATATTCTTCAGAATATTTTTATTATACAATTTTGTTATTCTACACAGGTATGTGAGGTATTCTTGGATTGGATTGTGGTTTTTTAAAATTGCGTTACAAATGTAGTTAATGAACAAATTTTACATTATTTGATATTCAGCGAAGAATAAAACTTGAATTCAGTTTTAAGTTGGTGTGTAGTCCTTATAGCGGTTTTGAGATTTGAAAAACTAAACCCCCAATTATTACATTCTGAAGATCCCAATGAATTTTTTGACGCAATGTCTTATTAAAAAACTTTGTGACAAAATTCAATGTTTTCAATAATTTCGGGGAAATTCCAGCAGATAAAGAAAGTAAACCTAAAAAAGTTTTCGATGAAGTCTTTAAAAACGCCAATACACACGGCATTTTGAAAGACTTCATCGAAAAGTAACCTTAATATATGGGGAAAGTTACCCATTCTTCCATACCTTCGGAAAATATTAATATGTTAACAAGTAAGCAAAGGCTATAGACGCGCGAGGCAATTTCACACGAAATGTGTGGTTCATTTTACCGCTAAATACAGGGTGACATGAAAAAATTTCAACCAACCTCAGGCAGCTGTCATTTCTAAGACACTCGTTCGACAGCTGTTTAAATTATTCCAGTGACAGCCCATCATATTGTTTACAAGCGTACAAAAGCATTTTGGTGAGCATTTTCCAGAAAAAAAGTTATTCGTGATGGAATTCAAGCTCGATAAAGTAATTTTTTTATATTTCTCCACCAGAACCCAAGCGAGGGCTATGGTAATGGTGTGGGCCGCCATAACAGCAGATGGTCGCTCTCCGATCGTTGTAATCGATCGTGGCATCAGAATAAATGCCAAATATTATCGCGAAAATATTCTGGAGGGTGTATTAAAGCCTTGGGCCGCAGACCTCGGACATTCCAACAGGACTCAGCATGCGCTACTCAAGAATGGTGAGGTTCCTCGCTTCATTTCATTTTCAGTGCACAATGGCCACCACAATTTCCGGATACCAATTCGTTGGACTATTCTGTTTGGAATATTTTGGAAAATAAGGTTGGCCTAAAAGAAAGTGATCGCCACTTCACCAATGCAAGGTTTCATTGGCAGCGTTAAGGCCATAATTCGTGGCAAAGGTGACAATTCGAACAAATCTAAAATTTGGTGCAATATCAGACATTTTTTGCTTGCTTCAATAACATTTAAAAAAATAAAAAATTATGGCGTTTGACTTTGTTACAGTTTTTTATCTCACCCTGTATATTGTACCCTAATTTGCTATATATCCGATATTTTGAATATAAGCGTCAATATTATGTTCAGGACAGGATTAAAAATGTTCGCGGTTAATTGAAAATGTTCGTATTTCCTCATATAAAAGTTAGGGTATATTTCACTTCCTAAATATTGTCCGATGACCATCCAAATTGGTAGGCTTTTGTCCAGCCCTAACCTCTAACCCCATGCTAAATTTCCCGTCGATTGGTCTTTAGTTGTGGCCAATAGAGCAACTGCAAAATAAGGAAAATTTTCTGTTTTCTAAATATTTTGCGATCATCTCCAAAAACAATAGGCTTCTATTCTGACACCAACCCAACTCCATTTTTAATTTCCTGAGGATCGGGTCATAATTGCGACCTGTAGCTTGATTACAAATTAACATGGACAGACGGACAGACATAGCTAGATGGACACAGCTCGGCGGGATATGAAGATCCATATATAGTTTCCTATGTCGGGGATCAATAAATGGTGTTACATAATTGTTGGTCCAATCAAACCTATAATACTCCCAGCACTTATTGTTGTAGTGTATAAAAACAAATTCCGGTAATTTAGTGGAACAGTGACTTTCCTCCTTTTTTTGAATACTGAACAATACAAAACATTTGGTCAGCAAATTGGTCTGTCATATTAACATATTAACTCCCTTAATACAATAACCCTCCCCTCTAAAATTATACTCAATTTTTTTTTATTTGTCCTCTGAGTTATTATTTCTTACTAAAAAAATTAAAAAAAATTGGTCCAAACTCTGACCGCAATAAATTCAACCAACTATGCAAATTGGTCACAGCTCATTTAAACGCATATCAATTCGACCACAATTCATAAAACTCTAATTGACCTGTCCGGGCTGCAAAAATTGCCATAAACAAGTTTTCCTTTTTTTCCTTTGCTTTGGTCCAAACAAACAGTTTATAATTTCCAACAATGGCGCTCTGCAATCACACAAAGCAACCAGAGAGAAAGAAATTCATCATTTCAAAATGTCAAAATAGTAAATTCGCAATACTCTCAGACACTTTAACTTGTCACACAGGAAGATAGTGGACACATTCGTTTGTTGTTCCACTTCTACTGCTTCTTTGTCGTCGTCGTCTTTGAACGAAAAAGAGAAAAACAAAAGAGAATGTCGCCAGCAAACTTGTTTCATAAAATATGGCAAACTCTCGCATGGCTAGCTGCCCCACCTTTGGCCCGTTTTCCATGTCAAAGACATGAAGTTCTGTGACAAAAACATTTCTCGGTTTGTGTTACTCCCTGGAATGTTGACTCATTTTCGGAAAGGAGACACTTAAATGGACTTTAGTAATTGAGGCATTAACTTTTGCTCACTTTCACCCTTGCCATTGCGGTTTGGCCAAAATGCGGCTTTAATAGGTGGAATGGGTGGGGCATGTAACTTGTGCGGCAAGGGAGATTGAAGTAAGTGTGTAAGTTGTGCTTTCGGTATCATGAAGGTGGGAGTAAATGTTGTAAAGTTTTCACTTTCGTGTCTTCACTGGAAAAGTGTAATATTGTCACTTTTCAGGTGTTCATGTAACGGAAACAACGGCCATAAGAAAGAAGTGAAAAGTTGCAAAGCAAGTTCATTGTTTTTCGCTTGAATGGTGCCAGAAATAAAACTTAATAGTTCGGAAGCACGAAATCTTGCAAATATTTTCAAGAAACTTATAATGTGAAGTAAGAAAATAGTTGGAAGAGCTTCAGAAATACAGGGTGAGATAAAAAAAACTGACAAACAAAGACAAAGTCAAACGCCATAATTTTTAAATTTTATTGAATGAAAGCAAAAAATGTCGGAAATAACATCAAATTTTAGAATAAGTTTAGATTTGTCCAAATTGACCACATTTGGCACGAATTATGGCCCTCAAACGACCAATGAAACCGTCACACGCTGCCCGAAAGTTGCTCTGCGGTATTTTGGCCCATTCCCGGCGAAGCGCTTGCTTGAGGTATTGGTATTTTCTAGTGCCAACCTTGCTTTCCAAAATACTCTAGACATAATAGTCCAATGGATTGGTATCCGGAGATTTTGGTGGCCGGTGGAAATGAAGCGAGGAACCTCATTTTGTAACCATTCATGGGTGACGGGTGCTGAGAACACCGTTGCCCTAGGCTTTTATACACTCTCCAGAATATTTTCGCGATAATATTTGCCATATTTTTTTCTGATGCCACGGTCGATTAATACCCTTGAATTCTATCACGAATAACTTTTTTTTTCTGGAAAATTCCCACCAAAATATAATAATTTTAACAGCTGTCGGACAAGAAATGACAGCAGTCTGAAGTTGATTGTAGTTTTTTTATCTCACCCTGTATAGTGTTAAAGTAAAGTACTAATATCACGAAAAATGTATTTCTTAAAAAATTAAATAAAATAGGAATAATAATCCACTTACTGCGAAAATAAAAAAAAATAATATCTTCTTTATTCACTTCACCAACAGCTACCAAATGAAAAAGTGCTCTCTTCATGTAGTCATAAAGATAACGACTGAAACACATCTCAAAAAAAGAAGCAACAAACACTTTGAAACCCCTCAGCGTAGCATAACCCCCAATTTGTCAAATATTAAAAACGTATTATTGAAAAATTGCCGAAACGTGGCATTCGTGACCGAACTGGTCACCATATGGTGTTGTTATTTCAGTCGATAAATAACTTGTAATTTTCCCGTTTAGGGGATTTGACTAATTGTTTGCCATAATGGCGATATTATTTTGCACACAAAAACCAAGTAAAGGGCGTTTTAATTTTCAATATTGAAAATGGCGAACAAAGGGAAAAACTATTTTATTTTATTAATACACTACAGTAAGGATCCAATTACAAATATGTAACTAACAACAATATCACGGAATTTCCATTACCTTTTACAAGTCTAGAAATGAAAAGCGAGGGAAAACATGAACAACAACAGCAGAATCCTGGCCATAACCTAACACTTTCATCAGCCAATTCAAACAATAACAAAGTGTGCATATTTTATGTCTCTGCTAATGCCAGCATTAACAATGCACTTCACGTTCTTTGTTGCTGTTGATGGTGTTCATGTAGCTGCTGATGCCGCTGCTGTGGATTGGAACTTCACATACCCACTCACTCACCCACCCACACACTGACGCATGATATGGTAGCTTGCCCCAATCTCCTCATCCAACAGCGTTAACAACACTCCATGAATGACCAACGACCATTCACACTAAAGTACCTCTGCCAGTTGCTGTCGGCGAGAGTGATATGATATGGATTAGCTAATGTTGAATAATTTACAAAGTATATTATGGCGCACGGGCAGATTGCAGAAGTGGATCATAAGTACATTTTTACTGCATGAATTGTTGGAACATTTAATTAAACTTTAAAAGAATGACATAATGGAGTTCTTTTATGTGATTAGCAGAGGACATGGTGGCGTATTATCAACAAAAAACTGACTGGAACAACGTAGAAGGCACTGGTGGCGTATGAGTTATGTGTTACGTATTCTAAAAGGATAGAAATTTGAAATGTGCAATGAAAACAAGAATCATGTGATGGAATGGATTAATTTTTTCAATTAAAGGAACTTATAATATTCATAAACCCTTCCAATAAAATGCCATACCTACTGAAGGTTTGAGTAAATAGTACGCATCCATTCAGCAGTGCCAGCTTTCAGATTTATAAGAATACCTACGCTATAGCCGAAGTAAAATATTAAGAAAATGATGAGTCTAAAACTTTTCACAAAATATTTAGCGATTTTTAACATCTCTCCTACATTCAAACTTTTACGCGAATATCAATGTGACATAGCTCAGTCCTAGTCGCGCACATCAAAAGAAACATACTTGAGGCTAAATTTAGGAACAATTTCATAAGAAACAGTCTATCGACAAATCTTGTTGTTTAGCAGGTCGGCATGTTGAATAAGCGAGTTTTACTGCTAAAAATTAACTGCCGAGCGATTTTTATAAAATTAGCCATATGGCTGTATACATATCTTTTAATACGGCCAAAACGTGTCTTATCGAAATAACGGTTCTAGAACTTAGGCCTCTTTAGACCAAATCCTTTTCAAGACATAAGGAGTGGATCTGGTGATGTCCGTCTGTCTGTCTGGTGAGGACGATAACTTTCAATTTGGTCCAAAATTGGTACTTCGTATCAAACTTAGATCGAGTTCGGAGATGGGCAATATCGGTTAACTCCTTCTGGTACCACTCCTACAAAAGGTCGACATTTTCAAAGCAAAATATATTACTCCACAGAGAGAGAAAGGATAACCCGATTTTGCTTGAACTTTTTAAATTTTAATATTTGCATCAGATCCAGGTCAGGTGCGAAAATGGACAATATCGGTCCTCCGTACCTCCGTACCTCCGCCACAATGTGTCAAAATTTGAAATAATTATAACTCTCATAAAAAGTGATGTAAGAGTCCGGTTCTCTTTATATTTATATTAACTCAAGGTCTGTTGTGAAGATAGGATATATCAGTCCACTCCTTCTGGTACCTCCCTCAACGTTTTCAATATCCATGAAAATAATATTCAATTATATTCAGATGGACACATTTCAATATTTCTATCAACACATACAAATGGCTCATCCCTTACAAACGGCCAAAATTTGGAATAATTATAACTTTAAAAAATGTGAAAAAGAGTCCGATTATCGTCAAATTTCACACATCGCAATATTTTTGTTAACACGATATCTGGCCTTAAAATATAAGATTCTTACAAACGTGCACAACTTGGTATATTTCACTTTTTTGACATTCTAAACAAAATTTGCAGGCGATATGAATGTAACATTTTGGGTTCTAAGTGAATAAAACTGAATCCGTAAAACTATTTCAATACAATCCCGCATTTGTCACTGGCAAAGTTTATTTGTTTCCAAGATCCCAACGGCATTCCCACTCCGAAATATCTGAAAAATAAACTGTAGTGGTATTTTGAGCCGAATTCATAGACGAGGTCTACAATATTTAATCGTAGAACATATTTATACTTAAGGTCATATAACTCTACCTCCAAATTTAAGTATTGAAAGACCTCTCCCACATTTCCAAATGATTTTTATATATTTTTCCTGATTGTGAAAAATAAAAAAAGTTAAAGACATTTTTACTCGTTTTCAAATGAAAACGATTCCTGTGGTAGCATTTCTAGGAAATTATTTTACATTTTCGCAAGCATTAAGACGCTTTGCCAGGAAGACTGGTTACTTTGTTCTTTGCTTTAAAATGACAGTTTATCAGATTCTTGGTAGTCCGGGTAAAACCTATAACTCTTGATCACTAGGGTGAACGAGTGACCGATAAATTGGTGCCTGGCAAACCAAAATTCACTATCACACCTATAGAGGTTGTAATTTCACCCTCGAACACCGGAATTATAATACGATGGTTTTTCTACTTTTGACTTGAAAAGGCGAAATATTATATATAAAAAAGTCCTCATTCTACAGATGTGTTACCTCAAAAAAATAATAACACCATACTCGTAATTTCGACTTACGAGAAATATGTCGTGCGGGTTATTCAACTTATATGCAAGGACTTTCTTACACAATAGAATTTTCCACTCCCCAGTTTTGACCCCCATTTAATGTCACAAGATTAATGAAACATTAGGTCAAAGCTTTTCGAAAATTTGAAGAATAATTAAACATTTTTGGAAATTTGTCTCCACGTCCCGATTTATCGGTTTATTAAACAATAAATACAATGTTAAATTCATTGTAAAACAGGTCTATGCTTTTTCTTTAAATATAATCGATTTCATATTGTTCTATAAGAAGAGGTAGTATATTAAATACATTTTTAAAGCCCAGAAAATGTATACTTTCTTATTATTGAAATTTGAATACTTCCCTTTCATCCTATCAATCGAATAATTCTTTTTAAACCAAATCGACATATCACGTGCCACCACTTTACGATAGCTGATATATAAGAAACACCCGCATGAAGGATTCAAACTCCACTTGACTGAAATTGACTTTGTTTCGCACACATAAATCGTCGGTCATGTCAACAATCAAATAAACCGCCAGTGAAACGGGAATCATAATTCCATGAAGATGGAGCAGATATACCTAACCGAGCAGCAGACGAGACAGATATCATTAATCTTCTTGGCCATGTTTATGATGTTATAGCATTCAGCAAAAAGTTTCGTTTTTCTGAGGACATGCATATCCTGCTAGTTAGGGTTACCATACATCTTTAAGCTGGGAGTTACATATGAGTATGTGTTCGGTGAATTGTATAGAACTGTATAAAGTGAATGCGATTTGTGTAAAATCAAAGAAAAGAGGAGGCTTGTTACGCTATTTTATTATCATCTTCTCTAGGAATATTCACAAAAGTAAAATTAAGAACAAAAAATTACATTATATACATATGCATGTATGTGTGTAGTGATATTCAAGTATGCAATGCCCAAATGCACACGTATGTTTGAATGCACACTTATCTTTTAATATGCAAATTCAATATCTTTTATAAACTAGAAAAAATTTTTGGTAGTCATTTCAAATATTTTAATGCACATTCTCAAGCAGAAATTTCATGAATATTTCATTCTTTACGAAAATGTTGTTCAAAAGTGAAAATGCAAGGCAGATGCACAACACACATTTGGCATCGGATACAAATGAATATTTATCATTTGCAATTAAGTGAAGTGAGAAAGCGTGCAGAACAATGTGCACGTGCATACTCGTATTGGACATGTGTATATTTTTTTAGCTTTCGGATTTAAAGTTTTTTATACCCTACACCACATAGTGGTAAGGGTATTATGTCTTTGTGCATTTGTTTGTAACATGGAGAAGGAAACGAGATAGACACATAGTTACTTTTGAGAACCTTCATAGAATCACTTTTTGAGTCGATTTATGCATGTCAGTCCGTCTGTCCGTCCGTCCGTCCGTCTGTCCATGTATTCTTGTGAACAAAATGCAGGTCGCATTTATTATCCGATTGATATGAAATTTTGCAAACAACATTTGTTTGGCCCAAGGACGAACCCTATTGAAATTGGAGATAATCGGATCAAATTTAGATATAGCTCCCATATATATCTTCATCCGATTTCGGGTTAAATGTGCACCAAATGTCCACTATCAGTCCAAATTCCCTGAATTTTGGCACACCCAACCGAGTTCGGTCTAGAAGCAAGTATATCAAATTTGGAGAAAATCGGTTCAGATATAGCTATAGCTCCCATATATATCTTTCATCCGATTTTATCTTTAAGTCCCTCACATTCCTACTATGCACTCCACAACCGTGATATTTGGTACCAGGTATTAGATGGAGCACAGAAATAGCTGTTTTAAATTTTATCGAAATCGGTTCAGATTTGGATATAGCTTCCATATATATCTTCATCCGATTTCGGGTTAATTGCCCACCAAATGGCCAATATCAGCCCAAATGGCCCGAATTTTGGCACATGTGACCGATATTAGCCTTAAAGCAAATACAACAAATTTGGAGAAAATCGGTTCAGAAACAGCTATAGCTCCCATATATTTGTTTTATCCGATTTGGTGTTTAAGCCTCTCACATTCGTAATATGCACTCCACAAGAATGATATTTGGTACCAGATAAAAGATACAGCCCAGAAATAGCTGTTTGTAATTTTATCGAAATCGGTTCAGATTTGGATATAGCTCCCATATATATCTTCATCCGATTTTGGGTTAATTGTGCACCAAATGGCCGATATAAGTCCAAATGGACTGAATTTTAGTACATCGGACCAAATTCAGCCTAGAAGCAAGTATGTCAAATTTAGTGAAAATCGGTTCAGATGTAGATATAGCAACCATATATATGTTTCATCCGATTTAGTTGTTTAATACCTTACATTCGTAATATTCACTACACAACCGTGATATTTGTTACCAGGTATTAGATGGAGCACAGGAATAGCTGTTTTAAATTTTACCGAAATCGGTTCAGATTTGGATATAGCTCCCATATATATCTTCATCCGATTTCGGGTGATTGACCACCAAATGGCCGTAATAGCATCAATTTTGACAAATCCGACCGAAACCAGCTTAGAAGCAAGTACACCAATTTTAGTAAAAATCGGTTCAGATATAGCTATAGCTCCCATATATATCTTCATCCGATTTCGTGTTAATTGTGCATCAAATGGCCAATATCAGCCCAAATGGCATGAATTTTCGTACATAAGACCGAATTCAGTCTAGAAGCTAATACGTCAAATTTGGAGAAACCCAGTTCAGAGATAGCTATTGTTCGTAAAATGCACGATAGAATTAGATAGATTTTGATTTTGTACCAAATATCTCATAGAGCTCTGAAATGCCCTGTATAAACCTTTTTACGAGAGCTATACTAAATATGCATAGCGGTGTAGGGTATCATATAGTCGGCCCCGCCCGACTTTTGAGCTTTCCTTACTGGTTTTTTTTTGGTTACGATTTTATTTATATTTCTGTTTAATTTAAAGGAAACAAGATATCCCATTTCATTTACTTCACGTTTAAGGAAAAAACTATGGAAGTTTAAAAAATCTAACTTAGTCTAAAAAGTATATTTCACTATGATGTTTTTAAATTTGAATAAGTGTACCAATTTTATTTATTTTATCAATCTTATGAAACATTTCCATCAACATTACAAAAGTGTTTAGCTTTCCGCACAAATGTAATGAATAACATTGCAAAAGACAAAAGCCATTATTCGATGCTAATGTAACTATTAATTATATGTCAATAAAATAAACATTAAACTAATATTATTCCAATGTTTCTCTTTCCCCCGAAATGAAAAACAATCCATGAAAATCAACTCAAGTGTCGAGACTATTACAAAGCAATTTGTGTCCGTGTGTGTGTGACATCTGAAACCCACACCAAAAACACTCCAAAAACTAATACAAAGTCAACATCATTAGCGTAATGCTGTTGTTCTGGTGGTAATCGGTCACATCAATCGTCGACCATTGTTATCCACCAGCCTCTCTCCACCCCTTAAATGTGGGGTGTCCAAAACTCAAATATCTTTGCACTTCACATCAAATGTTACGTTGTAATGGTATTTCTCGGTTTATTCTCTCTCACTCCCTCTCTCTCTCTCACTCCCTCTCTCTCTCTCTTTATTGTTCTGGTAGTTGCTGATGTTGGTCTAGTTTATGTTTTATGAGTTTTCATGTCTGGTGTGAGCACGTTTGTGGGGCAGTGTGTGTGTCGTTGTATGGGTATTTTCATTTCATTCACTTCTCACAAAAACAACATCAAATTGTAACACAATGATGTTAAAATGGTATTTTGTTCGAGTTGCACCGCTCTTGTTCAATACATACATGAATGTTAAGTTAGCACTTGCTTTCTTCATACATATTTGTGTATAAGAAGGGGTGAAAGAAATAATACTAAAATGTATTAAAAATAATGAGATAAATTCGATATATGGTGATAAAATATGTGATGATAAAGATTCTAAAGACAGAAGCAAAAACTCTCAATAAGATAATATTTCAAAGTTAGTTAATAGAAAAAATTTTCCATACTAAAATATGTTATAGTTTTTCCCAAAAATTAAATTGATTACCACAAATGTTCTTAGACAGAGTATGATATCTCTTTTTTTTACTACCAAATCATTAAAACAGTAAAGAAAAAAAAACAATATTATTTGACATATCAAACTCCAATCGAATTCATTGTAAACGGGACAAAGTGAACCGAGTTGAAAGTTACCAAATTGAAAAACAAGGTATTTAGTGGTTTAAACTAGCCTTGTCAGCATTTTAGAGAGTTAAGTTCATGGGGTTATGAAAATTGTAGATTGATTGAACTAAAAATATATTATCGCAATAACAAGTAAAAAAAAGTATCAGTCGGTTTTGCCGACAGATGTATACCCTCAGCTAATGTTCTATTATCGAAATATATATCGAGACTTCTGTTAGGATTATTCAAATTGTTGACCCTCTATGGGGAAGACTTCGAAGGAATGAGCCAATATTGTCCAAGAGGCCATTATTGTGGGACCTAAATAAATATGATATAAATATTGCGACGTGCCAGTTTTTGGCCAATATTGGTCACTTCCTTCACTTTATAAGAGATATGTGATCATATGAAATGCGTGAGTTACCATATATAGTCGACCGAAGTATTCCATTTTCAAACTTCATCTAATACAGATAAAAATGTTGGTATGAGCAAAATTATTGAAAAATCGAACATTTATATCCAATTTTATGCGAAATCTTAAATTTCATATTCACCACAGGTTTCTGTAAAGAATCGCTGGCCTGTTTCGCAAGTTATGACAGATACAACAGATCTTGTGTAAGCAAAAATGTTTTTGTGTGTGTTTGAAATTTAAAGAGGTACAAAATATTGACCCCTATGTTGAGATGATACCATAAGAAATGGTCCAATCTCTACCACCTTTATAATAAATCTTTTGTTTATAGAAATATTCAGATGTGCCAAGTCTAAATGGAATCGGATGTTTGTTTCGCCTTTTATGAATTTAATGAATATTCAAAACTTCGAACATTTGTGAGGGAGAGGCCAGAAGGTGTGGACCGGTATATTCTATCTTCACACCAGACCTTGGGTTAATAAAATATTGTGATGTGTATAATTTGAAGACAATCGGACTCAAATCACATTTTATAAGAGTTGTAATCATTCAAAATGTCGACCCTTTGTGGGGGAGGTACTTGATGTAGTGGAACAATATTGTCCATTTTCGCACCTGACCTAGCACTGACGCAAATACAAGGATTTGCAAACTTGGGGCAATATCGGATTATCGTTTCTCGTTCTCTGCAGAAAATATATATTTTTGAAAATTTCGGCCATTTGTGGGGGAGGTACCAGAAGGAGTGGACCGATATATTCTATCTTCACACCAGACCTTTGGTTAATATAAACATTGATGTGTGAAATTTAAAGACAATCGGATCCTTACATCACATTTTTTAAGAATTGTAATTATTGAAAAATTTTAACCTTTGTGGGGGAGGGACTTAATGGAGTGGATGCAAGTATTAAGATTTGCAATGTTGGAGCAAAATCGGATTTTACTATCTCTTTCTGTGCAGAAAATATATTATTTTTAAAAATTTCGACCTTGTGTTGGGGAGATACCAGAAGAGGTGGACCCATAGTGTCAATCCCCGAAGTCGATCTATGTTTGATAATAATATTACGATACTCCTTCGAGAGTTATAGTGCGCACCAGCCAGCCAGACAAAGAGACAAACTGACATAGCTAGATCGACTCATGTAACCGATTTGGTCCAAAGAGACCTAGGGTCTAAAACCATTATTTCGATGAGACACGCTTTTGCCGAATCAAATATATATGCTCCCTAGCCTGGGTATAAAAATGCCCATAAAACTACCAAAGCTACTACATTTCGTAATCGTACTGTAACTGAACAGTAATTTTTTTGTACATTATCTATAAATAATCAAAAGCATCCTCTAGATTTCGAACTGAAAGCGGTACGAAATATGGAAACAGATATTAAACAGGGACTATGTAGCAAGAAATGCATCTCGAAACCATTTCCGAGGATCCAACCTACAAAAAATGAGATTTTCAAGTAAAACTCTAAAACAATCAAAATAATTAACACTTCGGGACCCTCATTGAGTATGAAATTTGGAATGTAGGAATTTTGAAAAATCGCAATATATGTGTACAATTCACAATGCAAGAGTAGTGCTGACATTCTGAAATTTGGCATGTATTTAATGTTGGTTGGTTCCTTTGACTTCAGAAATAAACAACTAGTTCTAAAAACTAATGATAAAATTATTTTAATTAAATTAATTTTTTTAATTATTAAGAGGGTCTTTCTGCTGAAAAGTATGACCATAACAAATATGGCAGCCGTTTACTTTTTAACGTCAACATAACCCAATTCAAGTTGTGGTTACATGTACTTACAAAAGTGATACATAAACTTACATAAATATAACCAATACATAAACACTTTGCAGCCAAGTGTCCATAATTCCCAATGCATTTCTCCCCCAGTGCATTTCATGTTTTCTCAACAAACTGTTTATGGGGTGAGGAAATTCATAAAATCGTACAAAATAAAAAGGAACTTAAAAGGATGGAGTTGACTGTAGTAAACAATAAACAATTCGTACCAAAACAAAATATGGGTCATAAATAATTTCCTAAAAACAGTTGGCAATTTATTGGGGTGATAAATATGATTTTAACTCTGAACCACATTTTATGACTGCATGTCAAATCTCAGATTTCAGGCCATCTTTATAAAATGGCATCAAAAGGCTCAAATCAATGCCTTTACCTGACAAAAAATTGCCTCACATGAAAAAATCGTATGTCGAGTATGAGTGATACTCTTTCGTCGTTGTTTTTCATTTATTTCTCTAGACTGTAGACTTCAGTAGCTCAAATTATAGTGGAGAACTATAGACTTCTTTTCTAAAATATTTTTTTATATTTTCTGTTTGTGTGTTACAGTTATGACTTGATATGTCAAGGTGTATACCGTCCCTTTGGTGATGGTGTATTTTCTGAATCTCAATAAACTCACAAAATTCCTCTCAATCTCGAAAAATTCACGTTGTGTTGCCGTATGTGTCGCCTAACCTCGTAATTAAACCAGACACCCAGATGTCAATGACATCCATTAAATAACACTTGAATCTGCCCGCATTATGTGCGAGGTTATTACGTGATATGTTAAACTCCCCTAAGAAATACATCTTCGGCATCACTTTCGGTAATGATCGAAGAAAGTACAACAAATGCGATTTAAGTTGAGAAAACATTGGCATAATCCCCTCTTAGGCGCTGCTCATAAGGCAACTCGTTAGCCTAAAGTTTAACACACACACACATAAAGTTAAGTAATGTGCCTCGAAGGATTCATTCCGGAATTACCTCTTTAACGTGGGCCCGCCCACACACACACACACAAGAGTATGTACTTAGGTGTGTGTGCAGGGTCTGGGGTAGGACCTTTGTTTGCATTTCCCTTGTCATTCGTTTCGATTTTAGCATATCCCAATCAGCTATTGCTTCCTGTCTTCGGCTGCTGTTCATTGCTCCCCAATGCATTACTGAAAGTTATCGAATATTTTGCTCACGTGTTATGAAGTTTTATTTGTGGCAAAAAGGGGGTGGCGGTGGCGCTTGGTTTGAACTCGAACAAAAACAAAACAAATCCTCCAACGTTAACGACAGGAGAAAATGGAGAAAAATTGTTGCTCTTCATGTGTGCGTGTCCTGCATAACAACTTTGGCAAGTTTCCCCGTTCCGTTTTTTTGTATTTTTTTGCTTGTTTTTTGCGTATCTGTGTGCGTGCCAAAGTTTCAATGAGGATTTGGTTGAGTATGTCTATTGAAAATGCAAAGTGTTTTTACGCTTTAAAGTAATGCCACTAATACATATCTCTTTGGCGTATATATTGTTTTTTTCCGAATTATCTATTATCTGCTTTAAAAGAATTTAATTTTGATGAATTGAAATTAATTTTAAATCGCTCTTCAACAATATTTCGAAAACAATTGACTTGTTTAGTTGCATTATGTATGGAATGGGTTCTTGTGAATTTAAGTAAATTGTGAGATTTTCCTGGAAGGAAAGAAAGTTCTGAAGGACTTTGAAGGTACCTATACTAAAAATATAGAATGGGCGAAGAAGGTACCACCAGTATCAGACCTATAGTCCATGCGATCCTTGAAGTTTCAACCATTTATTAGGCATCAGATGAAGAAAATATATGTACGTCCCAGTTCAAGTTTGATAAAAGATATATCGAGCTAAAATAAATGAAATACACTGGGTGTGTCTCTCGACTGTTATTATACAGGGTGAGATGAAAAAACTGCAACCAACTTCAGACGGTTGTCATTTCTAAGCCACTTGTCCGACAGCTGTTTAAATTATTCCAGTGTCAGCTCATTATACCATTTACAAGCGTACAAAAGCATTTGAGAATTTTGCAAAAAAAAGTTATTCGCGATGGAATTCAAGCTTGATAGTGCGATTTCTTTATATTTGGCTAGAAAACCGCAAGTGGCTATCGTAAAGCACTCCAACATTAAAATGTGAATAAATCTTTTGTGTCTCGTACCATCGCTCGTTACCATGATACTGGTAGCGTAGCCCAACGTCAAGGAAGTGGAAGTGGACGCAAGAAAACAAAAACATCAGCAGAAATGGTTCGAAAAATAAAGAAGCGACTTGTTCGAAACCCGCGTCGCAGTGGCCGAAAAATGGCTCGTGAGCTGAACATATCGCAATATTCCATACGGCAAATATTGAAAATGAGCTCGGGGTAAAGCCATTGAAATTTCAAAAAGTGCAAGAACTCAAAAGAGCTAAAGAGATGCTTCGCTTGGCCGTAAGTGGTGAACTGGCGAATTTGGTTTTCTCCGATGAGAAAACATTCGTTGTCCAGTAGTTTGTAAACAAACAAAATTATCGTGTTTACTTGCCAAAGTGGTCAGCTGGAAATGTGCACCTTCGGTTGGCCACAAGAACTCAAGAGCCGGCCATGGTGACGGTATGGGCCGCCATAACAGTCCATGGTCGCTCTCCGCTCATATTAATCGAATCATCAGAATTAACGCCGAATATTATCGCGAAAATATTCTGGAGGGTGTATTAAAGCCTTGGGCATGCAAACATTTTGGTCGCAGACCTTTAACTGTGCTGAGTCCTGTTGGAATCTCAGCACGCGCCACCCAAGAATTGTTACAATTTCTAGCGCACAATGGCCACCAAAATCTCCGGATACCAATCCGTTGGACTATTATGTCAGATTTTAAAGGGTTTTTATGTACGGTCATATATATACAGTATACAGTGGCGACAAAAACTGGTCAAGATTGGATTGAATTCATTTCGTAAGGAGCTTTAAATATTTGTTCTTTGAATATTAAAGGTCCCACACGTCCATTTTTAAAATTTTAAATTAAACAAATTTTGTCTAAATCAATTGCAGCTGTGTGGGCATTAGGATAAAATACAAAATTCCCTTTAAGAATAATCCGCCCAACTTAAAGCTGCTCAATTTACAATGACGAATTAATTTATTTATTTTATTATTTATTTATTTAAAAACATCCCACGCTGATAATGAATTTAAATCGATTTCTCAATACCATTTACACACCCCTAACCCCATTCCCTACCCCCCACCGAATTCATCGACCATATCTGCCACACGAAAACAACATCCATTTTAACTCAACAACAACATTAAATTGTCATCTGATCGTTGTTAAGAGGATGACAAGTTTTTGTCCCGTTCTTCAGTTTCGTTTGACAGCATCACAAAACGGTTTTAATTTTTGTGACAGATTTCCCAATAGCATGGCTTGCCCTCAGTTGGCAACAACCATTTGGCCACCACATTCGGAACAGCAGTGCTTATGTTGTCAGGGAACACTTTCAATTTCATGTGAGCTGTGTTAAGAGCTTCAATGTATTTTCACACACACACACACAGGAGCATGCACAAATGGTGGGTACACTAGAGTGGGTCAACAGAAAGAAGTAAGAAAATTCTTGCATCTGAGTGGAAATGACCGGGATTTTTAGTACATTCTACTCGTTTTGTGAACTAAATCGAATATATTTATCGATTGATACGTTGACGGAAGCAACAATTGAATACTTTTAGATTTTTACGATATATTCTCAACACATTTGTTAAATGCACTTTCATACAGTGTTGCCCATTCGAGTACTTCTTTCGATCCAACATTTTTAGAATTCATTTTAAAACCAAAATATTTAATATGAGGCACTGCCACTGCAAAAATTTGTTTCAATATATTAACTTCTCCAATATTTCTTTCGAATGATTTACCCCAGAAGCCCAAGCACATTCAATAGCGACTAAAATCGTTATTGTCTGGAATCACCTCAACAAAATATAGGATTTTGTATTGGTTATGATACTACTAGTGTTGCCCCATTTGATACGTTTGGGTGATACTCCATTTCGTTTTTAAACCAGCAAAACGTAAACTGCAACTCTACTCTCACTTGTTTGTCTATCGCACACACATTATCTCCGTTACACTACTCCCCCGCCATTCGCACATGTCCAAAGTGAAGTGAACGCTAAATGAAGTTTAACCGCAAAATGCATAAAAATCCCCCCCACACACACAACCAGCACTCACACCAATACATGCTCACCGCACAATACTTTTACCACAAAGTGCGATGATTGTTGCACCCACCCCCCGTCAAAGTGACAGAATGATGGTGTTGCTGTTGATGATGATGATGCATCACAACCAAAAACAAAACCATTTATTTTCCACACACACACACCCACACACTGCCATTCCCTCCCCTCCCAGGCCAAACAAAGGCAGTCCATTGAAAGAACGGCAATTTAAATATTTATTTAAACATTCATAAAATTCAAAGCAGCCAGTCATCCATTTTCAGGGAGTGAATTACTGGCATTAAAAATTGTTGAGTTGCCTGGACAGTGAGTGTGAGTATGTTTATTTGTGTGCGTGTACGTGTGTGGTACGATGTTATTGATTGAACTACAACAGAGAGTGAGATTTAATCGAAAACACCAGTTGATATTGGATAATCGTTCGGTGGGATACAAACAATCAGACGAACAAACATAAAATAAAGCACTCGTTTTGATTTGTGGTCACAGTATTGGCACGGTGTTGATTAATTTTATTACACATTGCGTAATGGCGTGGGGTCAACAGCAATGTTGCGGAGTTAATATAAATATTAATACGGGTATAGGCAAGATATAAAAAATATATTATAAAACTCCATTAAGAGAAGAAGTCTGGTATAAAGGTTGCCATGTACAAAGTTTGTAATATATTGGATTCATATTCTAAGAGATATATGTGTGATTTTACCAACATTTGTGGGGGAGATACAAAAGATGGAGTATATATTAATTTAAACATTTCCTATAATGTTGACCACAATATTTGAAGAAAATCGGGCATTATTATTCAAAATGTATAGGGGGATTACAAGAATGAGAGAATAAATAGTGTCCTTTTCACATCTGAATTAAATATAGATATTTTTACTTGCAATATTGAGCTATATCGCGAGTACCTGATATGCGCAATGTTAGATTTTCATTTTATTTTTTTAGAATTAGAATTGAAGAATTTTTTTGGGAAGATACCAGAAAGGCCAGGTCAACATATTCAATTGTCACTATGTCTTTAATATAAGCAAACAAGTTAGACTGTGATTTCACTGATATCTCTCGTACATCTATGAAATCAATATCAAACTAATAATTAAAGATTTTATTAAAATTTTAATTTTTTAAAGATTTTACTATTTGTGGGAGAAATGGAAAAAAATTTCCATTTTCGCACCTGTTTATGATTCTTGAAATAAGCATTTTAGACCGCCACAAAGTATATATATTCTCGACCAGCATAACTTTCTATGTCGATTTAGCCGTATAAGTTCGTTTATCTGTTCGTCTGTGGAAATCAATATACCTTCCAAACGAAATAAAGCTATGTTTTGTATAGTCCCCATATAAGTGTACTCCATGAAATTCGGTATTTCAAAATCATAGCCACATTTCACCTAAATTGTTAAAAGTTTGCCATTCGGAATTCGTGGTCGGCACTACCTCCTATAACAGAAAATTGCCTAAACAGGTCTACGTCTTCGTATAGTCCCTATAAAAGTCAACCTTTAGGTATTTGGTATAGAAGCCACATTTTTCTGCGGAATTGTTTCCAACCTTGTACTTAGAGACCTTAATTGGTGCTCCCATCTATGACAAAAAATGCATGTACAGATTCACGTCTTTGTATAGGCTCTATATAACCTTGTTGTATTCCTTATTTTCCCGTTTTTGACCACATTTTCGCCTGAATCATTTCAAATTTAGAATGTGGAGTTCGCAATGACAAAAAATTACCTATGAAGGTCCACTGCTTCGTCTACCACACATATAATGATACCACCCCATATTAGGAATTTTGATGATTTTAGAGATATCTTTCCAGGGAATTATTTTAAATTTTGTATTAGTGTTGACATTAGGTATTCTTTAATAGAAAATATACTCATATGACCACTTTAGCCCCCATAAAACTCTACATAACGATATCCGGTATTTCGAACATGGGTATACCCCGTCCTATATCAGAAAATTACGTATGATTGTCCACTTTGATATAACGATACTTTCCACAATCCGATTTCTGCACTTTTTCGATGGAATTATCTCAAAATTGGCATCGGAAGTTCTCAATACGCCTCGGAAGTTACCTGGCAGAAAGTTTGCTTTCGTTTAGTCCCCATATTCTGTATTTTGATAATTTTTGGAGGCATTTTTTCAACGGATCTTTTCACATGTTCCTATTTCCTTCCAATTGGTTGAGGGCATGAAAAATTCATCAGGGCATCTCTTAATTATTTTTTTTTTTATTTTTATTTTTCTTTTATAAAATTTTGAACTTTTGTGGATGAGGTATCAAAAATTGGACAGCACCAAGTTCGAACCAAATCAAATACCCTCTTCAGAGTTATCGATCGTACCTTCCGCCAGACAGAAGGATGGACAGATATGGCTAAATTGATTTCAAATGTCTTGAAACGAATTTCGTCCAAAAAGACCTAGGAAAACAGTTATTCCCATAAGGATGAGGGTTAAGATTCTACTATGTTTTCATACACATGCATGTTTACCCTGTAAAATTTTCAAAACAGGTATCAAAAGACCTCGAATCCGAAGATACCATTCAATGGGGCCAATGTCAAAGTACTGCTAATACGGTTGGAAATTGTGGAGATAACATTATATGGCTATAAACTATGTAATCTATTTTCAATGCCACAATTTCAAACTCTGACAGACTGGCGAACTTCATATATCCTACATCATAAGAAAATGGATGTCTTTGAAAATATGTCTAAAATTGACTATATTCGAGATATGGCATCAAAAAACGACATATTTTGAATTCAATTAGCAGATTGCAGACAATTGCGAACAGGAAGGCACTATTGTAAGTTGAAACGTTTACAAAAAATTATTTCGAAACCATTTAGGGGGGCCCAACTAGCAAAATATTGACTTTTACACGTAAAATATACAAAAAATTCAGCTGTTTCGAAGAATTCAGCAATTCAAACTTGAATTGCTAACTTTTGAACTGAAAATAGGGCGAGGTCAATAAAAACGTCAAAAACAGGGAGTAACTGTGATTTGAGGCTATACCGAGACTTATTGAAAGGTTTGTTTCCATTGCAAACTTAAATCTCCAAATTAGTGACAATTCCGCAAAAAATATCTTTAATGACGTAAGATACCGAATATCGAGAAGTACCGTTATAAAGTGAATTTCCCACATGAAAACCTAGAACGTATATATATACAAATTTTTCTCTGTAACTCAGTTTTATTCGGAACATAAAGTGAAGACCACAGTGAGATGGATCTGCAATTATATGCAAATCTAGAGTATATTTATACTCTAAAGGATCCCATCGACATTGATCGGAAAATAACATAATATAACCTCGTGCATTAGTGAATGCAATGAAAATATAACATTCCGATAAATTCTACAATTCACATTTTCTACCATATTATCTCCGCATTCTTTCTCATCGGAATTGATTTATTTATCCTTATTTAAAGAAAAACAAAATACTTTCACTTTCATTCCACCTTAAAAACACACATCTCCGTGAACGGAAACGGATTTATGCATTCAATCTCAATGTCAAAATCCTATTTTCGGTGTTAAATGTGATCTGTCGGAATTTTGAAAAATCCATGTCAGCTTAAATGTCAAGTATCATTGACATTACTTTTGTGGGGGTCGTCGTTGCTATGCATCTTCGGGGCGAAACCTTCTGAGGGGATAAGAAGTGATGTTTTCATTCCTGTTATTCGTTTCTTTCCTCTTCGTGTTTGCTTATTTAACTTGACATTGCTTTCGCAAGCGGAAGCACGAAACAATCTTCAAATGTGTATTATGTCGTTGCTGTTGTTGTTGGGCGTTTGGTCTGCAGGCTGGTTGTAGTTGTTGTTTTTGGGAAGTGCTTACTTGGCTGCTTGTTCTATGTAAATATGAATTATTAACGTTTGAATAAATTTCTATGGGAAATTCGAGAAAATAAAATCAGTAGAAAGTGCTGCCTTACATGTGTGGACATTAGGGTGGGAAGTTGAATGAAATAATTGGAGTTTTATAACAATGTAATTGATATGAAATCCCAGTATAGGCATACTTATAAGGTTTTTGTTTTCCTTTTAAATAATATTAAAAAAAACCCAAAGTGGGAATATTAGCGCCACAAGGGTTGACAACAGTAACTTATCAGTTACTGAAGACCAACAAATAATTTATTTCTTTTTTAGAATACTTTCTGGGTTCGTACTATCCCGTACAAATTGACATTGGCTTTAGGTACCATATTTAATTTTATTATACCAATATTTATTGTAAATAATCTAAAATGAGCTCAATGTGGATTTTTATATAGATTTTGCCCTTCGGCTTTACACATTCCACAAAAACTATACATTTTCAGAATCATATTTTCTTATTTTAGCTTAACCACCCTAATATACTTAGAGTCACTCATACTCTCCCCTCCGTTTTTGTTACTCTCATACCGTCTCTAACACACACATATAAGGATACTTGAAACAGCATAAACATAATCATGAAGGAAGCTTCAATGAAAACAAATGAATGAATGTTGTGAATGTGGAAGTAAAGCAAAAGAAAAGCCAACAAAAGAGAAAAGAAAATAAAAACCATCAACAAGAAACTTTTACAATATAAATACGTTTACTTATATTTTTCTCCTTCAAATCATGGGACTCTGAAGTTGTGGGACAATGAGAACGACGGCAATGACGACGACGTTGAGATGATGAGCTCGAAGGTCTTTAGAGAAGACGAAGATGAAGGCATGAAAAAAACCTAAAGGACCTGTTTTCCTTTTTTTCTTTCTCATAATAACATTGCTCCTGTGTTGATTCTATGATTCTCTGTGTTTTCTTCTTCTGCATCTACTCTCGACAAAGGGGCATCATCAGCAATAGCAACAACAACAACAATGTCAAATATTTGTTGAATTGTAAATTAAATTAAATTTGTATTTTGCTCGATAAACACAATTTGCTGAAATTGTTAAGGATCAAGATTTTCACAAATATTTTAATAATTTACACTTACATTGATTGCATGAAAAATAACAACAACAACAGCAACAACAAGAGTGTTGGGGGTGCCGAAAAGTCAGATGTTCGTTTGCATATTTTCCCATTAAAGTTTAATGTGGGACCTGTGTCATTGTTGAGAATTTCAATTTGATAGGCAATTCGAGAAATGAAGTGCCAAGAAAAATTTTCAAATATTTTTGCCTTTTGTAGTGTAAATTAATTGATGTTGTTTTTGTTGTTGAAAAGTGTATTTAAATCAAGTAAATATTTTTTTAATAGACAACTCAGAAAAGGGAGTATAAAAAGGATGGAAAAGGCATTGCCAAATACTTGGCCAGTACTATTTCAGTAGAAAGTGCGTACAATTAAGCACCACATTACAGTAATGTTTTCCCAATATTTGTCCAGAAGTAGTGTGCCAATCAGTTCCATATTCACAAAAGATATAATGTTGGTGGAAGTATAGCATGGTTCGAAGTTAAAATAAATATCGATGAATTAGTTTGCATTTTATAGTTATTATATATTTTGAACCTTGGTGTTGGAGATACCAGAAGAACTTAAGCTATAATTCTTATATACACATATCTATGGTTGGTTAAAAAAATATTGTGAATATTGGTAGGGAACTTGGACCTGGGTGGTACTGTTATATGGTGACTATATCAAAATATATACCTTTGCTGAATATTTTTTTGTAAAATGGTTCTCTTCTCATCAAAGTAACCTTAAAAGAATTTTTAAACAAATCGATTGGAAGATGTGGTCAAGACCCTCGGAGAAGGTGAGCCTCGAAATATGGTACCAACGTATGGAGGCTGCTCCAAAAAATTGACCTACATTAAAGATTGTCTGCGAAGAGTTTTTCTATCCCCTAAGAAACCAAGATAGGGCTAAAAAAATTGAAAAATGTGGGCAGACCTCAGAAATTACTGAAATCAGGGGATACCTTTATATGAGGACTATACCAAAACATAAGCCTATAGTGATACTTTTTTGCAAGGATAATTTATTCGTATTAGGAACTCAAATTACAAAATTGTTGCCGAAGGTAGCATGGAAAATATGGCTAAAATGTAAAACAATCTTGAAATCGTGTTATACCATGTTATGGGGGCTATACCAAAACGTGAACCAGGATGACCTTTATTTTGCACAAAAAGTTTGGCCTTTGAACCTAAAACCCTTCTGGTATTTTAATCTATTAATCAAGTACTAGCACCTTCACATAGAATTTACCATCGCCCTCAGACCAATTTCCTTGAAAATGTTGAACCTATTGTGTGGGAGGTGCCACTAGGCGTTAATCGATATGGCCGATTTCCGAGCTCGATTTAAATATATATTGCAATGTACCAAATTTGGACGGCGCACCAACCAGCCAGTCACAGACAGACAGACGGACACCTTTAGATCGACTCCAAATGTCCTGAAAATGGAATACCAAAACAAATAGTACTGAAAGATACCGTACACGACATAGTGGTAAGGGTATTATGTCTTTGTTCATAGAATCACTTTTTGAGTCGCTTTATGCGTGTCAGTCCGGCTGTCCGCCCGCCTGTCCATCTATTCTTCTGAACAAAATGCTGGTCGCATTTATTATCCGATTGAGATGAAATTTTTCAAACAATATTTGTTTGGACAAAGCACGAACTCTATTGAAATTGGTGAGAACCGGTTCAAATTTAGGTATACCTCCCATATATATCTTCAACCAATTTCAGGTTAATTGTTCACTAAATGGCCAATACCGGTGCAAATGACCGAATTCAGTCAAGAAGCAAGTACATCAAATTTGGTGAAAATCGGTTGAGCTATAGCTCGGATATATATGCTTCAACCGATTTGGTATTTAAGTCCCTCACATTCGTAACATGCAATTCAAAGGAGTGATATTTGGTACCAGATATCAGATACATACCAAAAGAAATACCTCTGCCAAATTTTATCAAGATCGGGTCAGATTTGGATAAAAATATGGGAGTTATATCCAAATCTGACCCGATTTCGGGTTAATTGTACACCAAATGGCATATATCAGTCCAAATGACCTGCATTTTGAGCACATCCGAAAGAATTCAGTCTAGAAGAAATCACATTAAATTTGAGGAAAACCTTTGAGATGTAGCTTTAGCTCCCATATATATGTTTTATCTGATTTGGTCTTTATGTCCCTCACATTCGTAATATGTTTCAATTTAGTAATTGACATCAAATATTTTTTGCTACCATTAATATTCTCTTTCAGTTTTAGATTCCATGGATACCATAAAAACCCTAAAGTGCTTTGAAAATATTTTTTTTAATTACATTGGTAATATTTAAGTGTAGTAACCTCAGGCCATGTCCCTTGGAATATAAGTTCTATCCAATTTCAAAGAACCTAACCCTAGGCTTTTTAATTTCGATTTTCACAAACATACCTCACCAATTCGAAACTAATTTGTTTACTTCCAGTAGCATTGTTCCTTAAATTGCCTGCCAACAGATTTTTAAATACACCAATATGATGGCAAGGATTAATGAGCCTCAACTCCCAAATACTTATGATTGATGAGAGATGCCTAATAAACCATATAGAGCTTAAGGCCATAAATCACAATAAAGACATTTCGAGGCAACCTTGAATTTTAAGAACCCTTAAATCTTCACTTAGCCAAAGTTAAGACCCCATAAAGCTTTATTAATTCGCATTCAACAATTGATGAGTTAAATTTAATACTCTGTCTGTGAAAGTGTGTGTGTGTGAGTATTTAAATAACTAACATTCACACACGCTTACATTCCCAACGAATACTTAGGAATTTACAATCTGTCAGTGAATATATTCTTCTCCCTCTCTCTTATTTTAAACATATATAGCGACATACCTTAACGGTATTTAAATTACTTCGTTTTACATCTACGGCTGCTGCTTCGCTTCTGACAAGCTCTTCACTTTTAGTCGTTCTTTTATTTTTTTTTTCTTTTTAATCTGTCAAAGAACAAATCACTCACAGCCCATTATAATACCGCAACCAGCCTGACACTTACGGGCGTTTTTTAATATCCTTTTCGCGTCATGCGGGTGTTTACGTGTAACGGGATCCATTTACATCGCAATAAAATACTCGTCGTCTGTCGTTCAATCGCTGTACCTGTGGCATTCGCGCGCACCATTTATCCATTCGTGTTCATTTTAAAGAAGTAAAACTTTCCATTCCCATTCAGCAGCTTTAAGTACCCACAACATCCGGATTGTTATTCCGCTGTCGTTGTTGTTGTTGACATTGTTAGTGGCTTGCTGGATGTACGAGTACGTATGTAGGCACAAACAAATGTCATTTTACACACGTACAGTTTTATGCATACATATGTAAGTGTTTATCACCCAGTTGTGAAGATAGATACGGATAACGACATTGCAATGATATTCGTAAGCGCCCTGCAGATTGTTCAGCTCAACACACTTTATTTCGTTTCATTAGTAATGTCACGATGTACAACGAAGGTGTTTACGGATACGAGATTGTTGTAATGAATAATACCTTGGTGCGGTTATGACATGGAGGACACTAGGGCGTATTGTTGATAGAGTACGTTTGAGATTTGGCATTACGTATACGCAAGGGTGTCGCTAGAGGCATTACAATCAAAACAATAATCAAAATGAAGCCATACAAAATAGGATACAATAAAAATTGAATTTCTTTTACAGAAAATGGGATAAATTAGTTTTATGGAATTATATTCAAATATTTTATATTGGTGAAATTGAGTAGTGGATAATTGGTGGTAATTGATGGTAATTTTTTTGACTCAATGTTTTTCGTATCACCCTTATTCACATTACCTTGGTTAATATCTCTAATACCTAATAAATAACCATAAGAATATCAGATAAATACAAGAGAATTCATTTATAATTTGTGTGAATGTTAATGACACCGAGTTCAAACAGTTCCTTGTGAACAAATAATTCATCGGAAATCCTATTCATTGCTATGGCAGATAGAATGACTTCGCTTTGATGGAGAAATAAAACTTAATAAATTAAAGTTAAGGTGGAATAATTAAGGTTTTTAAAATTTAGGCGAATAATGTACTGAAACAGCTAAAGTCTATTAATTTTATATCTAGATTCATGTATCATAAATAGTTAAGACGTCTGTTATATTCGATTGTAGAAATATTGCATTTTGAGAACAAAAAAGTTGCCAAAAGCTCTAAACTCGTAGGGAAAGGACCAGAATTCTGAGTCAAGGTATAAAAAAGGGAGAACATTTTAAAATTAGATCTTAAGAATACAAAATTAAGTCCTGCAATTTCGCATGGAGCCCTGGTGTGAGCCCTGAAATATGTACATTGGTGATTGTGGAAATTCGCATCATAAGGGACCAAGTAGCGTACAATAAAATTAAAGAATCTGAGATTTTTTTTGCTTTGTCGGAAGTGGTAATATGTTCTCGTAAATATAATTCAAAAACTAGTATTTGTAAAAACAAAAGGAACCAAGTCTCGAAAGTGTAAAGTAAGGATCTTGAAATGTGGTATGACTTCCCAGCGGGTTTGAACCATTCAAAGTAGTCAAAATGTATGGGAGTGTTATTTTAAAATACAAAAAAGAGTAGAATCCAAAAAAGACTAAGTCCAAGAGTGGTAGAATCTATTTCGAACTACAAAAACACAATTTTTAGCAAATCCCATCGAAAATCTGGCTAGAATATCGAGTGATATGGACCTGTACAGACAATTTTCTGTCATAAGAACTGGTATCAAATACGAACTACAAACAAAAATTTCCAGCAAAAATTTAATACAAGTCATCAAAATACCAAACATCGGGAGGTACAGTAATATGGGGACTATACTAAACATTGCACCTAACAGGGTGAGATAAAAGAACTGCCACAAAGTCAAACGCCATAATTACATTTTCTTTTAAATTTTATTGAATGAAAGCAAAAAGTGTCGGAAATAGCATTAAATTTTAAAATGAGTTTAGATTTGTTCGAATTGATCACCTTTGGCACGAATGAACGGCCAATGAAACCGTCACACGCTGCCCAAATGTTGCTCTGCGGTATTTTGACCCATTCCCGGCGAAGCTTGAGGTGATCGAAACTTTGGTATTTTTTAGTGCCAACCTTGCTTTCCAAAATACTCCAGACACATAGTCCAACAGATTGTTTGTTTACAAACAGCTGGATAACGAATGGTTTCTTATCGGAGAAAACCGAATTCGACAGTTCACCAATTTCGGCCAAGCGAAGGCACCTTTAGTATTTTCAGTTTATTTTCTTTCTGTTGCGGTGTAAGTTCTTGAGCTTTTTGGAATTTTCAATTTCAATGGCTTTACCCCGAGCTCATTTTTCAATATTTGACGGATGGAATATTGCGATATGTTCAGCTCACAAGCCATTCTTTATTTTCGAACCATTTCTGCTGATTTTCTTTATTTTCTTCCATCCACTTCCTTGACGTCGGGCTACGCTAACTATATCACGGTAATGAGACACAAAAGATTTATTCACATTTAAATGCTGGAGCGCTCTAACGATAGCCACTTGTGATTTTCCAGCAAAATATATAAGAAACCCTTGAATTCCGTCACGAATAACTTTTTTTCTGGAAAATTCTCACCAAACTACTTTTGTACGCTTGTAAACAATATAATGAGCTGTCACTGGAATAATTTTAACAGCTGTCAGACGAGTGGCTTAGAAATGACAGCAGTCTGAAGTTGGTTGCTGTTTTTTCATCATTCTCTGTACATAGATTGTTATTAGACCCCATGATAGACCAATGATATTTCGAGAAGTTATATACGGCAGAAGGTATGAAAACAACTGAATGTGAATGAGTCCAACTAGAATCGAAACTCGGCATGAGGGGTTTTGATAAAAGACAAGAAATTAGTTTTTATTTTTGAAAATTCGTACCAAAAAGCATTAAATATTTTTTGTATGTTGCTATGCAAGATGGAATAAAAACATGTTTCTAAAATTTCACTTTTTACCCTGAAAAGGTAAAGATAGTTCTAAGTGAATATTATATATATTATACATATTATATAATTTCCATATTTTTGAGGTTCTAAAATTTAATGCAAAATACTGTAATTTAGTTATGGCGAAATATGTATTTTTTTATTTCTAATTGAAAGGCGTACCCATATTTATGTATGGTAATGAATAAAAATTGTCAGAAATCATATCTACCGTACTATATTAATAAAGTGGCTTTCGATATACAAATTCAGAATATTCTCTATGACTTTTGAAACACATTTTAAATCCTACCAAATTTCAACTCTCTTTTAGGAACACATTTTACAACATTCTCAAATTAAACACTTTTAACTCGACTAATTACGCTTTGAAAGTCTTATTAATTTTTTCTCAGAATGCCGTGTAATCCCCTTGTTTGGGCTCTGGAAATTAAATCTTCATTTCATTGACTTTACTCAACCGTTTCTACACAATAATTGTTGTTACAAAGGCTAGTCCTGGTATTGTTTTTCCGTTTCATTTGGGGGTATTTATTTTCTTCGCCCACCAGAAGTCAACTAAACTTCCGTCCCATTAATTTCTTGAGCGAAAAAGTCAACTGTTACAAGCGACATGCGAAGTTGTTAACATTTAATGGTACATTAAAACACCAATCGAAAAGAAATGGGTCGGTCCCTATTTCGCCATTCAATAAATGACATTTGTAGATACGTGCAGGCAGCAGGCATTCTTCTCTTTGATGGGTTTTAAAACACCATTAGCTTCGTGCCGCAGCCGCAGCCGTTGCTGCTGCCGCTCATGTTCATGATTTATTCTCATCTTTCATTTCACGTGTCAGGCACAAATGTTGTATTGTGCGGGGGAAGGAAGGAAACAACACCCACTGTTTCTTTTTTATGGGGGAGAGTAGGACTCCATCAGCCAAATGACACTTTAAAAACTCTGTCATTTGGTTTGACTTTGAAAGTAAATATTTTCTCGGCATTTGTCAAGAGTTTAAGTTTCACAGGAATTTCTTGGCAAAATGTTTCGACCTTTTATGCAGGCATTTTGGGACACGACAGAGTGTTGGTCTCCTCCTCCTCATCCTTCACTTTCCTTGGCAAAGCCTTTAGGCAGCACATATGGCAAATCACATGTGTTGTCTTTTTTCACCTTTTTCTTTTTTGTTGCTTAATTTTGCAGAAAAAATTCCAGGAATAAACAATGTAAGGATTTAAGGATTTCCCAGAAAATGCCCATAGATTATGCGAACATTTGAAACGTTCCTTTTTTGCAAAGCAAAGAGGCGTTTTAGGTCACAATATTAAAGTAATAGAAGACGGTGGATTTAATTATTTCTTATTTTTACTAAAAGGTTGCTAATGTGGGGTAAAAATAGAATTTTAAATGTAAAGAGAATTGATTTGGCTACCTGACACTCCTATAGAAGATGGTTTAATTTGATATATATTTTTTTATTTGAGCTAGTCTAAAAATATATATAAATAAAAAATAAGTTAAGAAATGTCAGCCGTTTGATTAGCAGATATAAAGGGTGAGATTCAGACTGCTATCATATCTAATCCATTCCTCCGACAGCTGCTAAAATTATTCCAGTGACAGTTCATTTTGGTGAGAATTTTCCAGAATTCATGGAATTGAAGCGTGATAGTGTGATTTCTTTATATTTGGCTGGAAAATCACAAGTGGCTATCGTTAGAGCACTCCAGCATTTAAATGTGAATAAATCTTTTGTGTCTCGTACCATCGATCGTTACTGTGATACTGGAAGCGTAGCCCAATGTGAAGGAAGTGGACGGAAGAAAACAGCAACACCAGCAGAAATCGTTCGAAAAGTAAAGAAGCGACTTTCGTCGTCCAGCAGTTTGTAAACAAACAAAATGATAGTGTTTTCTCGCCAAAGAAGTCAGCTGAAAATATCCACTTTCGGTTGGCCACCAGAATTCAAGCGCCGGTCATGGTAATGGTGTGGCCGCCATAACAGCCGATGGTCGCTCTCCACTCGTATTAATGGACAGATTAAATTCCGAATATTATGGCGAAAATATTCTGGAGGGTGTAGACCTTGGACATTCCTACAGGACTCAACACCATCGCGCTCAGCACGCAAGAGTGGTTGAATGGTTACAAAATGAGGTTCCTCGCTTCATTTCCAGCGCACAATGGCCACTAAAATCTCCGGATACCAATCCGTTGGACTATTGGGTCTGGAGTATTTTGCAAAGCAAGGTTGGCACTATAAAATACCAAAGTGTAGATCACCTCAAGCAAGCGCTTAGCCGGAAATGATTCAAAATACCGCCAAGCAACATTCGGGCAGCGTGTGACGGTTTCATTGGCCGGTTAAAGGCCATAATTCGTGCCAAAGATGACCAATTCGATGAAATCTAAACTTGCTCTAAAATCCGACATTTTTTGCTTTCATTCAATAGAATTGAAAAAAAAAAATAAAAATGATTACGTTTGATTTGTTGCAGTTTTTTATCTCACCCTGTAGGATGTTGTTAAGAATCGCCGACTTGTTTCGCAAGTTATGACAGATATAGTAATTGGAAATTTTGGCTCTGTATGGGTGAGATACCAGAGAGGGGGTTCGCAGATTATATCATCTTCACAACCGATATTGCGTTAGCAAAAATATTTGGATGCGTGGAATTGATATAATTTTATTTCACTTTCTTTGAGCGTTTTGTTTTTCAACATCTTGAACCCTATGTGAGGGAGGTGCCTGAAGAATTTGTCCGATCTGTACTATTTATTACAGATCTTGTGTATTTGGAAATGGAATCTGATGTTAATTTCGTGTTTTATGAGCTTCATCCATATTCAAAATTTTGAACCTTTGGGGGGAGGTACCAGAAGAAGTGGACCGATATATTCCATCTTCACACCAGACCTTGGGTTAATATTGTGATGTGTGTAATTTGAAGACAATCGGACTCTTACATCACATTTTATGTGATTTATATTTATTCAAAATTTTGACTCTTTGTAATATTAGGATTTGCATAGTTGGAGCCTAATCAGATTATCCGTTCTCTTCCTGTGCAGTAAATAATTTTCTTTGAAAATGTTAACATTTTGTTTGGGAGGTACCAGAAGGAGTTTGCCAATATTGTCCATCTACAAACTCGATCTATGTTTGATAATAATATTACGATGTACCAAGTTTTGGCCGTATGAAATAATATATACCTCCCTAGCCATATGGCTGAGGCTATAAGGTTTCGATAAAAATTTTGTCATCAATCGATTTTGAACCGTTAACATTTGTTACACTCTCTCCTGACCAGCATACACCACATTTACATATCGCAATCTAGACATTGGCGACAAATTGCCAATTGCATTTATCGCATTTTTTTCATTTAAATGGTTTTTAGATTATCAATTTCCACATTTCCATTAAAAATCATCATTTTGATATAATTAACATTACTCTGCAGCAGCAACAACAAAAATGTGATTCCATTAATTTACATTTTTAACCATTTCTATTTTCTTCGTGATTCTCTTCCTCCCTCTCTCTCTCTCTCTGTCGTCTTCATAGCATCATGGATAAATTGCATTATTATTTTTCAATTGCATTTTTATTCATGCACTTCCTGCCAGCGGCAATCTCCCTTCAATCCCCTTCGTCGTAATCATCAGCAGCAATCGCTGGTAATCAATTTTATCGATATCTGGTTTTTCTTCTTGCTCCCAATACTTGTGTTTTTCGTTCCTTGCCTTTGCATATTCAAATTGAAATTGAAAGGGAAGAAACTTTGTCAGGCTCGAGGCTATTAATTACTCTTGAGGAATTTTTTCCTGGCGCTGAGATTTTTGTTTGTTCTTAGTCATTAGTTTAAAAATTGGGGAAAGCTGAGAAATAAATACAAATTTCACAAAACTAAACAAAACAATAAGACAGGAGGGTCAACTAAATGAGGCTCTCAATTTAGCAGGAATATAATTAAAATCCTGTCGTCAAGGGATTTAAAAAATTAAAAAAAGAGATTTAAAAAAATAAATAGGAAATGCGTCCTTTATTTTATTTATTTAGAGAACAAAATCGAACCTTACATTTGGACATTGAAAAGTACAATACAATGGTTTTTTCAGAAAATTCCTTAAATTGTAAGTACAGGGTGAGATAAAAAAAAGTGCAACAAACAAACGCCACAATGTTTACATTTTTTTAAATTTTATTGAATGAAAGCAAAGAATGTCGGAAATAGCATCTAAATATAGAATAAGTTTAGATTTGTTCATATCATCTTGCACGAATTATGGACTTCAAACGGCTAATCAAACCGTAACACGTTGCCAGAATGTTGCTCTGCGGTATTTTGGCCCATTCCCGGCGAAGCGCTAGCTTGATGTGATCGACACCTTGATATTTTTAGAGCCAACTTCGTTTTCTAAAATACTCCAGACACAATAGTCTAAAGGATTGTTATCCGGAGATTATGGTGGCCATTTTGCGCTGGAAATGAACCGAGGAACTTCATTTTGTAACCATTCTTGGGTGGCGCGTGCTGAGTGCAATGGTGATGAGTCCTGTTGGAATGTCCATGGTCTGCGGCCAAAATGTTTGCGTGTCTAAGGCTTTAATACACCCTCCAGAATATTTTCGCAATAATATTCGGTATTTATTCTAATGTCACGGTCGATTAATACTAGCGAGGAACGACCATCGGCTGTTATGGCGGCCCACACCATCACCATGGCCGGCGCTTGAGTTCGGGTGGCCAACCGAAGGTGCACATTTTCAGCTGAACTCTTTGGTCTAGTAAAGCAAACACGATCATTTTGTTTATTTACAAACTGTTGGACAACGAATGTTTTCTCATTGGAGAAAACCAAATTCGGCAGTTCACCACTTTCGGCCAAGCGAAGCAACTCTTTAGCTCTTTTGAGTCTATTTTCTTTCTGTTGCGGTGTTAGTTCTTGCACTTTTTGGAATTTCAATTTGCCGAATGGAATAGTGCAATATGTTCAGCTCACGAGCCATTTTTCGGCCACTGTGATGCTGGTTTTGATCAAGTCACTTTTTTACTTTTCGAACCATTTCTGCTGATGTTGCTGTTTTCTTCCGTCCACATCCTTGACGTCGGGTTACGCTACCAGTAACACGGTAACGAGCAATGGTACGAGATACAAAAGATTTATTCACATTTAAATGCTGTAGTGCTCCAACGATAGCCACTTGTGGATTTCGAGCGAAATATAAAGAAATCACACCATCACGCTTGAACTCCATCACGAATAACTTTTTTCTGGAAAATTCTCACCAAAATGCTTTTGTACGCTTGTAAACAATATAATGAGGTATCACCGGAGTAATTTCGACAGCTGTCGGACGAGTGGCCTAGAAATGACAGCAATATGAAGTTGGTTGCATTTTTTCATCTCACCCTTTAATTTAGATATGTCAATTATTAGAGCTTCTTTACGAACTAAAATGAATAAGTTGTGATATCTCTGATGTTTGAACACTCATGTCAGCTTAATATTGTCGTTATTTTTCAAAAGCTGAAAAGGAATTCAAACTCACATCAAATAATGAAAACCCTCCTTTTTCACAAAATATACAAATTAAAATTTCCAGCTATTGTTCTTTGAAAACACAATTGAATGTTGCGCTCTTTTCACAGGAATCATTCATGTGCCACACTTTGTTTCGATAAGTTCAGCAGCTTTTATTGTTGCCATAAATGTCACCAACTCTATTGTTGTTCTTGTTGTTGCTGCTGCTGCTGTTAATTCCATTCAGCTATTGCAGCCTTCCTCAGGATGCCTTCCTCATGAGTTCGATGTGGCTGCACGAATTTCAGTTTATTTTTGTTGCGAGCGAAATCCCTTTTCCGTTTTTAGAAAACTCTGCTGGCCTCTAGGCTCCGTTTCTGTATTTATGGTTATTAATATTTTGAATTTGTTGTTGCTGTTGCCATGGTACATGGTGGGATTTGCCTTCAATGGGTTGGATGGTCGTTTGGTCGGTTGACTGATCCACATCTATTTTTAATTTAATTATTTGTTTATGCTGGCAAGCATAAAAATATTATTTGCATAACACAACACAACGTCTTTTTTATGAACCAATGGTGAATAATAGGGAGTTTTTTAAAACTCCTTTGAAGGACTAATGATGTTCAAAAAAGGAGTAAACTCATTATCATTTTTTACAGAAAAAATGCCATGACCTCACAAAGTTATTATTATGGATTTTTCTGAAAAATTGTAAGTCATCAAAGTAACATGTTTATTACTTTTCAGAAGTTTCTCAAAGCTATGATAGTGGAATTTTCAGACCATCAAGGCTATAATCATTGATTTGAAAAAAATGTTTCCAAAGGACCATTAGGGACAAATTTTTAGATTTTTTAAAATATTTTCTAACCAAGGATAAAATCGTTGATTTTTTAAAAAAATATTAAATAATATTTAAGATCGTTTCTGTCAGTGATATAATTATAGATTTTTAAAGGATTTATCATTTTTCAGAAGAAGCCAGTTGATGAATTAAGCCAGCCAAAAAAGCGTTTTAAGTATTCTCACCTTACAAAACTCTTTTAGGGAATATCAATGAAAACAGGTTAATTTTTACGAAGGACATAATATACATTTTTAAAGAATATTTTTCAAGGACAATTGATGGTATGAAAGTGGATTTTTAAAGGACGTTTTTTCAAGGGAAATAAAGGATATAAGATTTTTTTAAAAAAAATTTCCATGCATACCCAGGGCCATAATAGTAACATTTTTAGAGAACATCTTTCAAGGACATAATCATGGATTTAGGGATCATCGAGGCTATAACCGTGCATTTTTTAAGCAACTCAAACACCATTGTAAAAGTAGAATAGAGTCCAATCTCCCTCTTCGATTGTCAACTCTATTCTGTTTTCGATGAGAAAAGAAACACGACCGATTAGTTTGGTTGCTATTTCAATTCTAGTTTTATTTCTAAAATATTTTCCTTACGTACTACTGGAACTAATCTAACTTAACCTAGTCGCAGCCACACAATTGTTCTTATCTATTCTAATATTGAATGGAGAACATTGCAGGGCTGCTTGACATCTCATTCTAGTGGCCTTGTGCATCTACTGAGCGCATCGATATATGTGCGTGTGGGTCATAACCTTTATTATCTCTCACATTATCGTATGCGTCAGCGCACAAGATCACCGAATTCTTCACATGTGATATTTTATGGCGGCTGGGAAATATTTAATTTTACAACATTTATCATTTATTGCTACATTTTCCCAGCGCCTCAATCGGACTCAAAAGTATGTACAAAGTATTTTGTACAACCATCATGGATTAATCGCGGAGTTTCTTAACAACCTTTTAAAGGTCCAACAAGCATGATATAGCGAACATTTTTAAGATCTACTTTGAAGGACCATCAGGGACTTAACCGTGGAATTTTAAGAAATTGTATCAAGGACCATTAAGGATCTTCGATCTATTTTAAGACTTTCATCATTGACCACAAAATATATAATCGTGGATTTTTATAAACAATTTTTCAAGGATCATCAAGGATATAATAGGGAATTTATTTCAAAAATAAAATCGTGGATTAAAAAAATCACGGGCCATCAAGGATCAATGATTGGGATTTTTTTAGAAAATTTCAATGAAATGATCCTGGATCCTCGTAGATTTTTAAAGATATTATTCAAGGACTATCAAGTATAAAATTGTAGATTTTCAAAGAAATTTTTCAAGGACAATCAAGGATATTATTGTGGATTTTTAAAAACCTTTTTCAAGGAACATCAAGAATGTAATCGTGGATTTTAAGGACCTTTTTCAAGGAACATCAAGGATATAATCGTGGATTTTTGAAGACCTTTTTTTCAAGGACCATCAAAGATATAAACGTGAATTTTTGAAGACATTTTTTAAGGACCATCCAGGACATAATCGTGGATTTTTAAAGACCTTTTTTCAAGGACCATTCAAGATATAACCTTGGATTTTTAAAGGACCTTCAAGGATATAATCGTGATTTTCTTTAACTAAAATCGTGGATTTTTAAAGATTTTTCAGGGATAAAATTGTGGATTTTTTCAAATAAAAATTGCGGATTTTTAAAGATTTTGTCGAGGACAAAATTTTAGATTTTTTTAGGAACCATGATAGACATAGTCTTGAAAATCTAAAGGATGTTTCAAGGACTATCAAGTCGATAGTCTATCAAGTCGATTGTTTATAACTTCTTCAAGGGCTATTAAGACTATAATGTGGTTTTTGATAACTTCATTGAAGAAGCCTATAGTTTGTTTTTTTTAAGAAACCCTCAAAACTATAAGCCGGGATTCTTTAAAGAACGTTCCAAGTAACTTCTAATGACATCAACGCTGTAATCGAGGATTCTTTAAACAATATTAACAAACTTTTTAGATTTAATCCACATATTAAAAAAAATCAAAGACCATCCAAAAACTTGGAAGAGTTTTCTAAAGATTATTTGTCATATGCAATTATGGAGATTTTTTTCCGGAGCATTAAAGCTATAATCTACATTTTGCACAAATGTTTCAAAGAAATTGTATTCTTGAGTCTTTCAAACTTTGTTTTGTCCCCCAAGCTTCTATTTCTATCTTGGATATTTTTAAAGAATTTTCTAAGCATTTTATTTTTTGAATTTTTAAGGAATTATATAATTTTGGATTTTTTTTAGGATTTTGTCCAAGGACCATAAAAGCTGTGTTCTAAAATTATTTAAATTAACTTTTCCAAGGAGCAAGAAATAGGCCGGGATAATCAAAGTTACCAACAAAAAGGTTTAAGTGTCAGATTGTTGCGAATCAAACTATCCTATCAGCAATATGAAACATATCATATAAAAAAATCCCGCCACTCACAACTTCCTCTTGAACTGACCTAAATACTAAATATTTTAAAAATTTATAATAAACCATTTTTAATTCGGAATTATCACTTCATTAAACTTTAATAAAGCATTTAACTTTTTTTGGAAATTTCATGCCAACACAATAATTTCCCAAAAACCGCAGTTTTAATAATGCGGTTAACCCCACAATTGTTCATTATATTTAAACCAAATTGCCTTTTTTCATATTTTCCGAAAAGAGAAAAATGAAAATGAATCAAAGCAAACAATAAATGCCATGTGGAGCTGCACTGTTTCCCACACTCTCGACTCATTAATTGCTTCCCCAAAGCCCGAAAAATTCCCGCAAACCAATTAAGCAGCAATAAAACCAACAAAAACCAAAAATAAGTGAAAATGAAAATTAAACAAAGCAACAAAAAAGAACAAAAAAACGATGTCACATAAAAAATAATTGCATTTCGACCATTATGGCCGTCGCCTCGATACTCCAAACTGCAATAATTTATGGCCAAACTGAATCGGGTGATGTGATGAAAAATGAAGGCAAAATGAAATGAATTGAAAATACCAACATTCAACATTCAACTCAATAAACTTGGTCATAAAATTATTTAAATTTCATTTATGGTCAAATGGTGATGGCAAATGGTGTTGAGTGTCTGCCAGCCAGGCAGACGGACGGACAGACAGACACAATGTGAATTTAAAAATGCAAATAACCAGACACGCCCGCCCGCTCGATTGACCGAACCCACCTTCAAGTACAGCAAAAGTTTTTTTTTAGTTTCCATTAAATGCTTGATGGTGGGAATAGTTTTCGATGTTAAGACCATGACTGAAATTTTCTATATCCACATGAAAGGAGGTTGTTGGACTTCATGTATGTAAATGTGTTTTAGAAGACGTTTGTTCTTCTTTGTTGCCATAATGTTATAGAATGATATTTCTTAAGCCCAATTCAATTTTAAAATGTACGAAAATAAAATAAAAATCTGTTTATTCTGCACTCAAGCAAACCTTTATTTCATCCCCAATGAAATTATCTCCTAAAGAGGCTAATACTCTTCTTATAATGAAAATCTTATTTTTCTTTCATTCGACACCGAATTGAAGGCAGACCCATTTTGAAAAATAATTTAATCTCAAAATCCACACTCATTTGACTACAAATCAATATTCTGAAATGAAAAAAAAAACGAAACGAAAGAAAAAGGTTAAATGAAAGTCCTAAATAAGTGATGGGCAAAGTCATGATTAAGCCTTTTTCCGTTCTCATTTAAAAATCCTTTCTTTCGTTCTTTCAACAATGGAAGAGAACAAAAAAAAGGAATGCCAACAGACAAGACAGGCAACAGTTATTGAATTGTCAGCATTGATGTGTTGATGGAATACCAATTGGAGCCTCCTCTCTATTGACACAGCTCTCTACAAGCGGTCTGTTGGCAGAGTGCCGTGATTAAATGGAAAATTTTCAATCGACTTGTTTTTATTTTCATGGCAAACAAAGCAATATATTTTAAAATAAAATGAGTCAGAAAATAAATAGACCTATATTTACAGGTGGAAAATTGAAAATCTTCAAGGTTTAATGTGGGAACATAGTCTTTACAGGGTGAGATGAAAAAACTACATTCAATTTCAGACTGCTGTCATTGCTAAGCCACTCGTCCGACAGATGATAAAATTATTCTAGTGACAGCTCATTATATTGCTTACAAGCGTACAAAAGCACTTTGGTGAGAATTTTCTAGAAAAAAGAGTTATTCGTGATGGAATTCAAGCGTGATAGTGTGATTTCTTTATATTTGGCTGGAAAACCACAAGTGGCTATTGTTAGAGCACTCAGCATTTAAATGTGAATAAATCTTTTGTGTCTCATACCATCGCTTGTTACGGTGATACAGGTAGCGTAGCGGGTGGAAGAAAACAGCAACATCAGCAGAAAAGGTTCGAAAAGTAAAAAAGAGATTTGATCGAACCCCGCATCGCAGTTGCCGAAAAATGGCTCGTGAGCTGAACATATCGCAATATTCCATTCGGCAAATATTGAAAAATGAGCTCGGGGTAAAGCAATTGAGATTCCTAAAAGTGCAAGAACTTACACCGCAACTGAATGAAAATAGACTTGAAAGAGCTAAAGAGTTGCTTCGTTTGGCCGAAAGCGGTGAACTGCCGAATTTGGTTTTCTCCGATGAGAAAACATACGTTGTCCAGCAGTTTGTAAATGAAAAAAATGATCGTGTTTACTTGCCAAAGAGGTCAGCTGAAAATGTGCACCTTCGCTTGACCACCAGAACTCTAGCGCCGGCCATGGTGATGGTGTGGGCCGCCATAACAGCCGATGATCGCTCTCCGCTCGTATTAAACGATCGTGGCATCGGAATAAATGCCGAATATTATCGCGAAAATATTCCGGAGGGTGTATTAAAGCCTTGAGCCCGCAAATATTTTGACCGTAGACCTTGGACACTCCAACATGACTCAGCTCCATCGCACTCAGCACGCGCCACACAAGAATGGCTACAAAATGAGGTTCCTCGCTTAATTTTCAGCACACAATGACCACCAAAATCTTCGGATACCAATCCGTTGGACTATTGTGTCTGGAGTAGTTTGGAACTGCGTCCTATATTTGTACAAAAAGCACTAAACAAATATTTTGTATTGCCTTAAATCCCCAAATTTGACATTGAAGTCTCTGTTGGTATTTGGAATAGAGACTGGAGGTGATTTTGGGCATGTGTACTGCAACTATACAAAAAGTACCAAAGGTACTTAATTTGGTATGGGGTGAAGGAATAGAACTGAAATTTGATATGTGTACCACTGTTGGTGTCTGTGGTTGAAAGAAGGATCTGATTTTGGATATACGTTCTATAATTGTAATAAATTGTTCTAGATTTTGGTACAGAACTGAATACCTGCAATTTCATAATAAGGTCGGTGTTGTATCTAAGCTGGAAATTATCGGTAGTTTGGAAATGCGTCCTTTATTTTTACGAAAAGTACTAACTCGTACTAAATTTGGTACTGGGTAAAAGGATACAGCTGAGATTCTGAAATTTGATATTGAGGTCTCTAGGGTTTACACATGAAGACATTGATATAGTTTTGGACAGAGAAATTGAATGTGTGTCCATTGTGTAATGGTTTTAATTATATCCTCCTCGGTACACTTCAAAATGAATGATTTTGAAGATTTTTTGGTGTAGTAGGTCAATAATTTCCTATTATTCTTCCCGAAAAAAAAATTCTTGAATAATATAAAGGGTTGCAAGTCTGAAAATTAAGTACGATGTATGAAGTTTGAAAAAAAAAATATGTTGACAAACGGGACAAATTGTGCATTTTTTTAATACTAAAAAGTCCTAGTACTTACTGTTGGAAAGAATCTAAAATTTTTAACGACACTTTTCGAAGACGAAGTACCAGATACTTGGTAGTCCTTGGTAATATTTATATCAAACTTAAGTTAGGAGCGAACATGAAAAGTATTAATCCACCTCTTCCTGTACCTCTCCCAAAAGATTCTAATGTTAGCTACCAATAACTCATATAAAATTCTCTCTGAAATTATATTTTATGAGAGAGAGATAAAAAATCACTCGATTTTCTTCAATGTTTTCATGTCCCAATTAGACAATATTTGGTATCTGAAAAAAATATGTGATTTTACGGTCCTCTCCTTCAGATAGCTCAGTCTTCAGGGATTTAATCAAAAAATGTAAAATCATTCCCCATTTCCCTTCAAAATTTGCTCATTTAAATATTTTTTTATTTATTATTAGATATAGCGGAAGGATGGGAATGAAAGGTCTCTGATTCCGCCTATATAATTTACAAATAAACAGCTTTTAGATTTGATTTGATTCTAACTTAAGCTCCCAAAAATATTGGTCCCCACAAATTATATTTTATTTTAGTCTACCATGAATGCAATGCACTTTTTTGAATTCTCTTATTATTCTATAAATATAAAGTGTTATTTTTGCCTCCAAAAAAGTTTTCTACCATTATTTATACCTTACTATGTAGTGAATAAAAAATATTTTATAGAGCCTTTGAAAAAATCAAATTGGTGAAATTTTTCTCAATTAGTCTCATTGAAGCCTCCAATACAATCATGTCAATTACCGCATGTAATGCATATTATCCCCAATTGTAACCAAAAATGCTGTTGAGATAGCCAATATTTTTCTTCCACATTACATATCTCCCTTATTGCATTTATCTTCTGCAAACAATCCTAAAACACACAAAGTTCAAAGGAGAGTGCTCAAATGTCGTCTTCAACGATCTTATTCTACGCATTAATCCAATCTCTGCCATTCAAAATATTCACACACTTGTGTAAATGTTATCCAGCATATGAGACCCTGTGAGTGTGTCTGTGTACATTTGCCCTGCGTGGGCGTGATAACAAAGAAAAGGATTTGCCTTTTTTTTTTTGTTCATCGGCGACGTAACCTAATGAAATGCAATTCAATTTTCCGACACCGATGTGCCACCATATGTACCATGTGTGGCTGGAAAGGATTTATTTGTTTCCCATTTCGCCACCAGCTTCTTGCAGCACGCCTCTTTCACAACACACACACACACGCATATGTGAATGAAACACTTGAGAGCCCAACAGATCCCATCAAGCAAGGATCCGTAAAACGAAAACTTTTATTAGATTGCTTTCTAATAACTTCTTCGTTTGTATCGAACTGACAAGCTGGCAAAGGTCAGAAGGCCAGCCAGCAAAGGAGGAGCTCAAAACAAGAAACCACAAAGGAAAATTGTATTAAGCCTGATAGGCAGCAAGAATGTATCCATCATTTTCCTGGATTGTCAATAACTGGGCAGTGTTTTAATCAACACTCTGCTGCTGCTGCTTCTGATGCTGCTGTAATCAAAACTACACACACACCCACATACACACATAGAGATATTGCCTTTGTGTCATGCCTCTAATCAAAATCCATTGAAATCCAAAAGACAAACAGAAACCCATCAATGGTCGTAACTTTCACATTGTCTATTTTTTTTTGCTCGCTCTCTTGCCTGGCAAGCTCTGCTATCGTGGCAAAGTCCAATAGGCTTTAACTGTTCACTGAATTCCCATTGAGTTTGGGGGAGAGGAGGAGAAGGTCGCTTCCAATAATATTATTTTTTTGTTTTTGTTTCCATTTCCGAAAATCCTATTGTTCCACTGTTACGCCTTGCCGTTTGCCATATCCCAGGCAGGTGATAAACCTCAAACAGGTACAACCATTAAAAGTGGCAAAATGTTGTAGTGGCTGTGGCGGTGTTGTTGTTGCTCTTGTTGTCGTTGATTGCAAATAAAGTGGCCTGTTCGATGGTGGCGGTGTCAGGACAAAAATCGAAATTCACATAAGCCAATACTTTCGCTTGGCCGGATAGAGTTACATGTCGAACCAGAGGTGGATTTTAACAAGATATTGTTTTTTGATATACTATTATGGTAATATTTGTTGTTGTACAACAACAAGTAAAATAGAGTGGAAGTTGTATAAAATGTTGTTGGTTTAAAACTGGGTAACTGTCGCAAACAAAATACGAAATCAAGGCAAAATAAAAATGTTGAAGATTCTTTTATTTATTTTATTTCTTTACTTTATTTATTTTTTTTTTTTTTGTTTTGAAAGAATTAAGAAAAATCGACAGCTTTATTCCACATATGAAATAACATGAAATTCTGTTTTTTAATTAATGGTTCTTCAGCCTAAGATTTCCAAACTACGACAAATATTTTTTTCGTATACAACCTTATCACGCTATAATGCAGGATATAATATGCATTATTTATATCTTTGCTTTAATGTAGGTTATTACAAAGTCATGTCGATATTTTCCTAAATCTCAATTCCCTGATTTCCTTATGGCTTTACAATACCTGTCACTGCAGATAATGAATAGATTTTGAAAAAACATCTAATAATAATTTCAATCATGAAAAAGCCATTGGAAAACAATGATGGCATATCGATTAGCCTAGGATGTTTTCATTCAGTGCAGCCTTTGCTGAAAACAGCACATATTTCAATATTGTTGTTGATTTTCAAACGACATGGAAAGGATAATAGATTTGTCTGTCAACAAAATAATCTGCAGTGCATTACATGTGTCAATGTTATTGTATTTGCCTACATTCACACATATGTACATATTTGATGGTATATATTACAAAAGGGCTTACAATTAATTAGAGCTTGGCGTGGCGAGGAAGGGGAGGGAGGGATGGTGAATTAAAAAAAGTAATCAATTTGTGTTTATTCAATAGGACGGTCATAGGTTTGACACAGCGATATGGAATATGTTCATTGCCTATGCCGAATATCATTCCGAACTTAAAATACATATTTTAGGCACCATCCAGGCCATATTTTCTACATTTTTTTTTAATTTTATTGAATGAAAGCAAAAAATGTCGGAACTAGCATCAAATTTTAGAATAAGTTTAGATTTGTTCGAATTGTTCACCTTTGGCACGAATTATGGCCTTCAAACCGACAATGAAACCGTCACACGCTGCCCAAATGTTGTTCTGTGGTATTTTGGCCCATTCCCGGCGAAGCGCTTGCTTGAGGTGATCGACACTTTAGTATTTTTTAGTGTCAACCTTGCCTTCCACAATACACCAAATACAATAGTCCAACGGATTGGTACCCGGAGATTTTGGTAGCCATTGTGCGCTGGAAATGAAGCGAGGAACCTCATTTTGTAACCATTCTTGGGTGGCACGTGCTTATTGCGATAGTGCTGAGTCCTGTTGGAATGTCCAAGGTCAAGGGGCCAAAATGTTTGCGTGCCCAAGACTTTAATATACTCTCATATTTTCGCGATAATATTCGGCATTTATTCTGATGTCACGGTCGATTTATACGAGCGGAGAGCGAACATCGGCTGTTATGGCGGCCCACACCATCACCATGGCCGGAGCTTGAGTTCTGGTGGCCAACCGAAGGAGCACATTTTCAGCTGACCTCATTGGCAAGTAAACTCGATTATTTTATTTACAAACTGCTGAACAACGAATGTTTTCTCAGCGGGGAAAACCAAATTCGGCACTTCACCACTTTCGGCCAAGCGAAGCGACTCGTTAGCTCTATTGAGTCTATTTTCTTTCTGCTGCGGTGTAAGTTCTTGCAGTTTTTGGAATTGCAATGGCTTTACCCCGAGCTCATTTTTCAATATTTTCCGAATGGAACATTGAGATATGTTCAGCTCAAGATCCATTTATCGGCCACTGCGACGCGGGTTTCGATCAAGTTGCTTCTTCACTTTTCGAACCATTTCTGCTGATGTTGCTGTTTTCTTCCGCCCGCTACGCTGCCAGTATCACCGTAACAAGCGATGGTACGAGGCACAAAAGATTTATTTACATTTAAATGCTGGAGTGCTCCAACGATAGCCACTTGTGGATTTCGAGCGAAATATAAAGAAATCACACCATCACGCTTGAACTCCATCGCGAATAACTTTTTTTCTGGAAAATTCTCACCAAAATGCTTTTGAACGCTTGTAAACAATATAATGAGCTACCACTGGAATAATTTTAACAGCTGTCGGACGAGTGGCTTGGAAATGAAGTTGGTTGCAGTTTTATCATTTCACCCTATATACCTTTTTTAGACATAAGGCTAAGGTTGTGCAAAGTTATAAACATAATGTTTGGGAACGGTTCATAGTTGAGGATGGGCTAAGGTTGGGTTCTCTCATCTATCATTATGCCGAAATATGACATAATGTCTTTCCAGTCTGTAAATTTTGATTTTTTTTTAAAACAAAACCGTAACTGTGGTAGAAATTTAGAAAAATTACGATTTTTCAAAATCGCAAAATATTTTCGCCTCTAGGCTTGTAGGCACCTCTAAAATGTTGGCTAACTTAATTTTATATGCATAGGAAAATTTGACCGGAAACTGCATCTCGATGAAAAATCTCAATTTGATTAAAAAAGCTCGATAACATAGCCTTAATTGACTCTTACAAATCTTTAAAATCAGTGGAATGTGGAATGTAATGAAATGTAATGGTTATAATGGTTGGAAAAGATTCTCAACTATATGTTGATTAAGGGAGGGTTCTCTTATCTATTATTTTGCGGAAATATGACATCATGTCTTTCTAGTCTATAAATTTCTAATTTAATTTCAACAAAATTTAGAGAAATTACGATTATTTTAAGAACACAACATATGTTCGTGTCTAGGACAAACAAATTTTTGAATGACTTAATTTTATACACACAATTTCATGTCACATCAGTACCATACATAGCCTTTACTGGCTCTCACAAATCTTCAAAATCTGTGGAAAGGTAGTATTTCTTAAGGCTAGCTTTCAATATTATTTGATTTAACTATGCACACATTTCAAACGACCAATAAATCAATATCGAACTGCTAATGTATGAACATATGTAAATCCTCCGCCCATGCCGACACATTTACATCTCTATTTACATATGTATGTGTGCATATAAAAATCAAAATTTTGTTTGTTTATATCTTGTCTGATTGTTGTTCTTGTTGTTTATTTTATCTACTTCCAGGAATCAAGCAATTTTCTACCATCATACGAGGCAATTTCCTTTGCCGTTAAAAGTATTGCGACAAAACTTAATTGGACACAAGTTGACATCTATGTTGGCGGTAAGTAAACGGAGAATGGAGAACGGAAAACGGAGAAAGAAGAATGAAGAAGCGCGGCAGCAGCGTGAAAACGCAAAACGGCAACTGATAAACACCCACTTAAACAGACGGCAAACAGAAACTGAAACAGAAACACAAACATAACAGCATGGTAAACACAGATTTCTTTCCGTCGTAGCTGGCGGAGCCATTACCTCTACCTCTGGTCTCAGTTTTGTGTTTTTGCTGTTCTCTGTTGCTGCCTTAAGGAAATTTCTACAAAATCTATTTACATCTAAACAATTTTTATGGCACGTTGTTTTTGCCTTAGTTTTGTGCGGTGTTGGTGAAAATGAATGACTAACTTTATTTGGGACAATCTCTCCCTCCCACATTCCAACACCACCACCACCACCTCCCCATCCGCTGCCATCTTGTTTCCATCTTAATTGTATTATGTCGGATATTTTTTTCTGGTAGTAGTCTTGGTGGAATGATACGACAAACACTGACTGGCTGGCTGCCTGGTTGGAAGACTGCTTGGTTGCCTGGTGGGTTGTCAGGTTGTAGGAAGATGGAGATGGAGATGGCAAAGAATGAATTTACATTTAAATTTAAATTGAGTCAATGTGGACTCGTCAGGGAAAGTGGATATTTGGCGAAAATTGTCTGGCTAAAGGTGTTAAACGTTTTTGTTTCATATTCTATTGGAGATTTATGTGGGGTTATCGTCCAAGACACTTAAGCTAAACGTTGCTTATCGCTGCTAAACATCTTTGTTTTCTTCTCACAAAAGCTGGCATCATTGTTGGCGAGACAAAATCATTTTCTAAGAAATTCATAAATATGGCAAACAAAACAAAAATAGACGTCAGCGATTCCGGTTATTTGATACTCTACTCAAATAAAAAGAGCGATATCACTTCTTTTTCCACAAAACCTAACAGTTTAGGGAAAGGGCAGAATGATGAGTGTGACACTTCTAGGAATGAAGAAAAAGTCTTCTAAATTATATTTTCCTTAAAAAAATATTAATATTTCAAGCATTTAAGTGCTTGGGGAATAAATTTAGATCAGGCTTAGAGAATGAGATTGGAGGAAATATTTGGGTTAAAACACCAACTTTACTTTAGAACCACCGTACAGTTTATAGCAATGTAGCGTGCAAAAACATCTCCATTCACCTGTTAGTAGCCCTCTCCAATTTTGTAGTTTACGTTTAGGTAAAGCTATTACCTAAATTTGAATTCCCTCTTCTTGCACAGGTAGGAAGTGCGGGGATTTCTATTTATTATAAACATGAGAAAGTGTTTTAAACAAAGGACCCGCAAGCCAGCTAAGCAAACCAACTAAACACAACATCTTCAAAGAATCATCCTTGGCGGGTAGAGATGTGATATTTTTTTTGTAACGACCTTTAATGATATTCAGGTTCGTCTTTGAAGATGCCGGGCAAAATTCTGATGTTGTGAAAACTTTCAGCCAAAGGAACAATGAATGACTCATTGTGGTGACGGTGGTGGCGGCGGCAGTGGCGGCACAACAACTAACATTTTTCCAAGTTATTAGAGCGGGAAATTGAAAGAAAAATTCTTACACATGACTAAATATCTTCTGTCCCTCTTCTTCCCCTTATCTTTGAAGGAATATTCTTGGCGATAAACAAAGAGATAAATTTTGTGAAATAACCTTTAAAAGCTATTTTAACATTTTTACGATATCCCCCTTACCTCAGCACACGGCGTAAAACTGAAAGGTGGCCTATCCAATCAATTTGTTGGAAAGTCATTGAATTATGTGACAGTTACTGTATTAGAAAGATGTTTTTATTTAAATCAAAATATAACCAATCTGAGGAAATCTTAAGGAGGACTTTTAATAAAGCTACCATGTGTATTGGATCTACCTTTGACAGGTTATTTAAAGTGGCGTCTTTGACAAGGTGTTCTCATTTCGACTTTTCCGCTACTGTTGTATCAAAAATGTCAGGCAAAATAAGGAGCGGAGAGAGAACGAACTTTGTACTCTTGAGAACCCAGGAATGTAAGAGAGAATGAACATATCGATGCATTCAACAGAAGATAAGTTCAAAACAAAGATGCTTTAATTCAAAAATTAATTAGATGTTATCGTCATAGGAATTTCAATAAAGAGCTCTAGATAAAATTGAAAAATCCAAGGAACGTTGAGTTAAAATAGTTAATAGTTATATTTTTATAAATTCTTGGCTGAAAGACACCTTTTATTTCTCATTGAAAAAAATCCGTTTTGTGCGACCGATAATACTCGAAGAGAGATTCTAATTTGACCGACATCTAATACACTGTAAAATTCAGTATTTTAAAGAAATCATGTATGAAGCATAGGTGATACGATATTAGTCCCCTGTATCCCAAAAAAATAATAATAAATTAATTGTATAATTATAAATAAATTATATAATAATAAAATAAAGATGTCGCATATAAATAGATCGGAGTTCCTAAAATAGTTAAAAAAAATTACCAAATCATAACATTAACTTCAAAAATTGTCAGTTCCAAAAGCGTACTCTATTTGGAAATCTTATCCATCACCTTCCCCAAAGCAAAAATTAAATTTCGTATTTCTTCAAACATGGCAAAATATTGATGCTAAACATCAATCAAATACGAAAAAGGAATACTTAGTTATTTTCTTCTAACTTCCAACAAATTAATAAGTAGATTCGACAATTTTATACTCTCCAACAAATAGACTATACTCAAAGTTTCTAAAATTTGAAAGTTCCAGAAACATATTGGATATTTTTGCCAAGAGTTAATTTTCAGACACAGAACTCAGAGTATCACATACCACCTGATTTAATGGGAACTTGGGAGTGAAAACTAATAATACAGAACAAGTAAAGGGTTGCCCATATTCGACGGACCCATCTGGCAACACCATAACTTTTGACAGAGATGTCACATCGCTTAATGACATACCGCGTTTGAAGCGTCAGTCCAAGCAGATTTTTACCATGAACCAATACACGCCACGCGGACGCTCTGAAATAGTTGAAATTTACATTCAACAGAAGAAGTCAATTGCTTTTAAAACATTTAAAAATGTGAGAAGTGCGCCTTCTAAGAACACAATTAAGAACACCAAAAAAAAAAAAATCCGAAGAGGCCATATAAAAGTCGACCAAGGCGATCGGCCGAGAATATCGCCGCCGTACGAGCCAGTGTTGAGAGATCCCCAAGAACATCCCAAAAACGCCGTTCTCAGCAGTTGGGCATGGCTCGGTCCACTTTACAACAGATTATTCGCATTGACTTGCATTTGTTCCCGTACAAAATTTAATTGACGCAAAGAATGTTGCCTGCGGACAAGCCTCGTCGATTGGAATGGGCCCAAAGAGTTATGGGTCCGTCGAATATGGGCAACCCTGTATACCCAGAGTTTTGTCAATCTAGTTAATAGTTCGGTACGCCTGAACGTATAAGTGATTTTTCATATCACTCATACGCCGACTATTCAAACAAACGACCGAAGTCAAAGAAGGAAAAACTCTTTTTATATCTCAACCATATGTCTAGAGAGGGTATATATCATTTGATACGGCCCAAACGTACCTCATCGAAATAACGGTTTTAGACCCTATGTCTCTTTGAACCAAATCCGTTTCAGGACATTTGGAGTCGATGTAGCGATGCCCGTCTGTCTGGCTGGTGCACACGATAACTCTCGAAGGGAGTATCCGATTTCGTCCAAATTTGGTACATCGTAATTTTCTTTGTCAAACATAGATCGAGTTCGAGATGGGCAGTATCGGTCCACTCCTTCTGATACTACACGTACCTCCCACACAAAGGGTTAATTTTTTGAATAATTACAACTCTTATAAAATGTGATGTAAGAGTCCGATTGTCTACAAATTTAATACATCCCAATAATTTTATTAACCAGAAGTCTGGTGTTAAGATGGAATATATCGGTCCACTCCTTCTGGTACCTCCCCTTCCTCCCTGAATATCCATTTTGTTCATAAAAAAAAATGACATAGTTCTCCATAGCCGCCATTTGAGGCATTTAAAGACCCTAACCACATGTTAGCAAGTTGATGTTTTATCTCAATTGATTTAATGCCTCCTTGCATATAAAAATATATTGATCCACCAAATTACACTGCGCCGTGTCCTTGGCTTTGTGGAATTCAATATCATGGACTGAACTTCCCAATATTTACCTTTTAGTTATTACATTAAGTTAACTGCTAACGCCCAATTTCGTTTTTTTTTCTAAAACTTTTTCCATAAATTCACTTGATGTGGACGAATTTTGGAAGCTTATATTTATAGTCTCTAGGATACACCCTTGCCAAAAGTTGTCAGCTACAAATTATCACAAAATAAAAGTGACCTTCTTTTCAACTCGAACTTAACAATAATACGACATTTTGGATTTTCTAGAGGAAGAAACCCTTCCTATAATAAAGGTTCAATACAGGATTATATTGTGCTGAAAAAAAGGTATTTTTCTTAGATTTAGCTATATACCTGTACGTATCTAGCTGAATGTTGGCACTTTCTTCCAAACTATTTTTAAAGCATTTTGAGATCAATGCCATATATGATAAAAAGTATTAAAGAATCAGGCAGCCAAACTTTGCACCATTTCCACTTCTTTCTGTTACAGACGTAACAACGTGATATTAGCATCTGAAAATTCTCCTTTAATTAAACTCTTACTGCAAAATTCCATTTCCACTCCCACTTTTGAATAACCTAATCTATAGTTTATGCCTCAGCCTTTTAACGATTGTCATACACTGTACACCGATACATATGTACATTAATCGTTCGTTGTCATGATTTCGTTCGTACACATGTCAAATATGTTTGGCGTTAACAACATAAATTATTTGTTAATCTGTCATCTGGGTCTGATGACATCCGCACTTTAGCACAGCGTGAAATTTACATTAATATTTAATTTATTAACATGAATGTACTTCCTGCCTTTACACCCACCCATCCACCAGCCATTCCTCCATCCAATCATTCATCATAAATCTCCCACAAGGGGTTTGATGAGAGTGGGAGGCGGTGACACATTCTGTGCTGACATCAAGTTGCCAAAGATAATCGTGTTAAAAAACAATTAACAATCTTTCTGTAAATCCTACACATTTTGGTGGAAAATATGACAGGAATTAACCAACGTTGGGTAATCAACTCGATTTTAATTAATTTAATTTCAAATGGAGGTAATTCAGTTTTGCAGTAACTGTAATTTTTGATTTAGTTGTAACACGAATATTTGGTAAAGGTGTGACAAAATGCAAATGGATTTCGTGGAAAGAAATAATTTTATTTTCTTTTATAGGTAACTATAAGAAACGAATATTTCACTCTGTTGGATTTGAAGTCAGAATAAATAAATAGGAAATTCACATTGAAATCTTAAGCCATGTAAATCTCAATCAGCAAAATATTGCTTAAAATAAGTCATAACGAGGCAAAGAAATGTCCTTTAGGCTTTTAAATACCTAACACTCCAACTTCATATGTATGACACATTTGACCCATCTCCATGGCAAAGAGGCAAAAACACAAATCATCATGAAGTACAAGAGACTTAAATAGAAACCTCGGGGACTACAAATTGGCACGAGCGTCGTAATGTTAATATTAACACAAAGCGAATATAACTAAATAAAGAGGAAAAAAACGCAGAACTAAGTAAAACAACAAAAAACTTGCCTACAGGAAAGAATAAATAAAAATGTCTACACGGCATGTGAATGTGTCAAACAAAACCCCTCCAACTCTACTCACATCGAATCATTCAAGCATGACACGATGTCCTGTCCTGATGGAAAACACAATGGAGGACCCACTTGGAATATCTGTCATCATCACATAATTTTCACACTCATCGAGGAATTTTTTCGCAAGCACACTTTGTAGATGTGTGTGGAGGGTGGGGATTTATTCCTCAGGACACATGTACAGTGTACACACACAAATGAATATAAATGCTGTATAATTTTATATACAATTTAAATGAAATGTTATCATTCGTTTTTTTTTTCTATTTTTTTCCTCGCTTCGTAAACATATGTACATAGATAGCTACAAACAATTATTCCGATATTCCAAAAAATCCATACAGCTGGAATATCGAAAACATCCGTGTGTCGCCAATTTTATCGATGCGACTGGTAAACATACCAATGCCAATACCCTCTACGTGGAAGTACATATGGAAATATATGAGATAGTTCAAATCATATTAACTTGATCAATATTCAATTCTATGTCTGTGGAATCCATTCTAGCCTCCGAACGAAATAGTAGGTTGATAAAATTTTACTCATATATGTGTGAGGTCTGGAGGAATCTTCTTATTAAAAATGGGCTCTATACAGGGTGAGATAAAAAAAACTGCAACAAACTTAAACGCCATAATTTTTACATTTTTTTTTTAATCTTATTGAATGAAAACCAAAAATGTCGGAAATACATCAACTTTTAGAATAAGTTTAGATTTGTTTGAATTGGCCACCTTTGACACGAATTATGGCCTTCAAACGGCCAATGAAACCGTCACACGTTACCAGAATGTTGCACTGCGGTATTTTGGCTCATTCCCGGCGAAGCGCTTGCTCTCGGTGTTCGACACTTTGCTATTTTTTAGTGCCAGTCTTGCTTTCCAAAATACTCCAGAGACAATAGTCCAACGGATTGGTATCTGGAGATTTTAGTGACCATTGTCGCTGGAAATGACCATTTGTAACCATTCTTGGGTGGCGCGTGCTGAGTGCGATGGTGCTAAGTCCTGTTGGAATGTCCAAGGCTTTAATACACCCCCTGAATATTTTCGCGACATTTTCGGCATTTATTCTGATGCCACTGTTGATTAATACGGTGTGTTCAGCTCACGAGCCATTTTTCGGCCACTTCGACAAGGGTTTCGATTAAGTCGCTTCTTTACTTTTAGAACCATTTCTGTTGATGTTGCTGTTTTCTTCCGTCCACTTCCTTGACGTCGGGCTACGCTACCAGTATCACAGAAACGAGCGTTGGTACGAGACACAAAAGATTTTTTCACATTTAAATGCTGAGGTGCTCTAACGATAGCCACTTGTGGTCTTCCAGCCAAAAATAAAGAGATCACACTATCGCGCTATCACGAATAACTTTTTTTTCTGGACAATTTTCACCAAATTTCTTTGGTACGCTTGTAAACATTATAGTGACGCTGGAATAATTTTAACAATTGTCGGACTGGAATCATTTTAACAACTGTCGGACGAGAGGCATTGAAATGATTCCAGTCTGAAGTTGGTTGCAGTTTTTTGCATCTCACCCTGAATAACTGTACCTCCCTATATTCAGTATTTTTATGACCGAAAATATTTATAATTTGAGGTTCTTAATGGGTAGAACATCATATGAACTGAAATTTTATATGCCGGCCCAGGGGCTCATATTCGGTATTTTTATTATCTTAGCTGTAACTTATTTTTTGAGAATTTGCAAATTCCTTCGAAATGGTGGAGGGTATTCAAAGTTCGTCCCGACCGAACTTACTGTTTTTTCACTTGTTGTACTCTCCACAATAGTCGATTTGAATATTGACAAAAGTTGCAAGAATTGTTAACGGATTTTATTTTTTTTTTCAAAATTCGGAAATTCTTTCCTACTGGTGGAGGGTATTCAAAGTTCGCCCCAGCCGAAGCTACATCTTTTTTCTTGTTTTTATTTTATTTTGAAGTTTTGATTTTGGAAAGAAATATTAAGTTTCTGTAAATGCTTATTTTTATAACTCTACTAAAAGTTAGAGCAAAATTACAACAGAATTCCTCACCTACATTTTGTCCTACTCTATTCAGTATTCAGGAAATAAAAATTGTGAAAAATATAGAGCTCTTCTGAAAAAAAAAAAAATAAATAAAAGCATATTTAATTACTTTCTTTTCTTTGGGAAATTCCCACAAATACCTTTGACAGCTAGAGAAAACTTCGGTTTGAATTCGCCACCTATCAGCTTTTTTTTTTGGACTGCCTTGAAATTCAGCGCTTATTACTCTGTAATCAAAAACGTTAGTTATGGAATGACTCATAAATAGATTTTCAATTGAAAAATTGAAAATACATATATATGAAGAGAATAGTACGTGGAACGATTTTCCTTCTAAACCTCAAACGGAAAAGAAGAACGTCGATTTTATCGGCGGGGAAAAGGAAATAAATATCATTCAGAAGTTTCTGCTTTCTACTCATACACACCTTCCCTAACAGATTTTCCGACATATCCCTGCATAAGTGTGTCTCTGTTCGCGTGTGGGTGTAAATATAAATATGAATGGAATTGTATGAATGAAATAATGTAATCGTAAAGTAAATCACAGGAAACTTAAGGAAAAACAGAAAATTCGATTATTCTGTGGTAGGTGGGCGTTCGTTTAACAAAAGTTTTCATTTTAAGTTGCCACCATTAAATTTGGCCAGAAAAGAAAATAAAAAAAGAAAACACAAAATATTGCTTAAAAATTCGCCAAAAGAAAACTTGAAGCATAAACAAATTAAAAAAAGTGTCTCCATTAATAATGGCCAACCGAAGAGGCATTGATGCGGTTCGTTTAACTTAGTTATTGGATTTGGTAAAAAACTTCTTTTTATTTTTTCATGGATAGAAGCACTCGAGTGTAAATTGTTGATGCCCAAAATGCAACATCTGTACGGCACTTGATATCAGGGTTTTAATTGGGTAATGAAGTTTTTTAACAGCCTTAAAGGGAGTATTGAATATTTAAAGTCCTGTCGAGGGAACACATTGCTTTGCCTTTATATATTCAATTTTTTCTGAAGAAATTATACCGAACAGCTGTTGAGTCACCTTCATCCATGCTGTGCAGTATTTTTCCTTTTGTCACCCCCTCCTCTCTCTCCCAGTTTCTCCAAAAAATAAATATTATCATTGTGGTTTTTTGTATTGGTGTTGGTAGTGGTGATGGTGTTGATGTTGCAGTACTTTTAAACGCCATCCATCTCTGCGCAGTGTCATTGAACTTCGTCCAGACACGTTTTATAAATGAACTTTCTTTTATAACCTCATTGTATTACATCAATAAGCAGATGCAGTTTCTCTCTTTTTTTCTCTTTTTGCAGATACTGAGGATGACTTTATGACTTCTTAGATGTTTTATGACCTTGTCGAATGATTATGTATTTTTATGAATGACAAGCGACTGGTTTTTATTAGAGCAATTTTGGGGAGTACAACAAATAATTGAAATATAATAACGTGGTTTGTGGCTGGAAATTTTGGAAATTTTGATCATTATACTTATGAAATTGGGATGAATTGTAATAGTTCGATTCAAAAATGACATCGGATTTTGGAATTGGAGTAAATTGTAATAACTATTTTCTGAAAAGAAACAGTTATTTAGAATATATTGAATTTTAGTACAGGTGAGATGAAAAAAACTGCAACCAACTTCAGACTGCTGTCATTTCTAAGCCACTCTTCCGGCAGCTGTTAAAATTATTCCACTGACAGCTCATTATATTGTTTACAAGCTTACAAAAACATTTTGGTGAAAATTTTCCAGAAAAAAAAGATATTCGTGATGGAATTCAAGCGTGATAGTGTGATTTCTTTACATTTAGCTAGAAAACCACAACTGGCTATAGTAAGAGCACTCCAGCATTTAAATGTAAATTTGTGTCTCGTACCATCACTCGTAGCCAGTAGCCCGACGTCAAGGAAGTGGACGGAAGAAAAGAACAACATCAGCAGAAATGGTTCGAAAAGTAAAGATGCTACTTGATCGAAACCCCCCTTGCAGTGGCCGAAAATGGCTCGTGAGCTGAACATATCGCTATATTCCATTCGGCAGATAATGAAAAATGTTCTCGGGGTAAAGCCATTAAAATTCCAAAAAGTGCAATATCTTACACATTAACAGAACGAAAATAAACTCAAAAGAAAATATTCTCAAAAGATCTAAAGAGTTGCTTCGCTTGCCCGAAAGTTGTGAACTGCCAAATTTATTTTTCTCCGATGAGAAAACATTCGTTGTCCAGCAGTTTGTAAACAAACAAAATTAACGTGTTTACTTGCCAAAGAGGTCAGCTGAAAATGTGCACCTTCGTTTGGCCACCAGAACTCAAGCTCCGACCATGGTGATGGTGTGGGCCACCATAACAGTCGATGGTCGCTCTCCCCTCGGATTATTCGACAGTGACATTAGAATAAATGTCGAATATTATAGCGAAAATATTCTGGAGGGTGTACTAAAGCCTTGGGCACGCAAACATTTTGTCCGCAGACCTAAGACTTTCCAACAGGACTCAGCACCATCGCACTCAGCACTCGCCACCTAAGAATGGTTACAAAATGAGATTCCTCGCTTCATTTCCAGCCCACAATGGCCACCAAAATCTCCGGATACTAATCCGTTGGAAAATTGAGTCTGCAGTATTTTGGAAAGCAAGGTTGGCACTAAAAAATACTAAAGTGTCGATCACCTCAAGCAAGCGCTTTGCCGGGAATGGGTCAAAATACCGCAGAGCAACATTCGGGCAGCGTATGACAGTTATATGGGCCGTTTGAAGGCCGTAATTCGTGTCAAGGGTGACAAATTCGAACAAATCTAAACTTATTCTAAAATTTGATGCTATTTCCGACACTTTTATACCCTCCACCATACTATGGAGGGTATATTAACTTTGTCATTCCGTTTGTAACTCCTCGAAATACTCATGTCAGACCCAACAAAGTATATATATTCTTGATTAGAGTAAAATTCTAAGTCGATTTAGCCCTGTCCGTCTGTCTGTTGTAATCACGATATCTTTCGAACGAATTGAGAAAGAAGGCTAAAATTTTGCACACGTGTTTATTTTTCCCGTAGGAAGGTTAAGTTCGTAAATTGGCCATATAGGTCCACGTTTTCATATAGCCCCCATATAACGATACCTCCCGATATTATTCGCCGGAATTGTTTCAAATTTGGTATTTGAGATTCGTAATGGATACTACAGCCTATGACAGAAAATTGTCTGTGCAGGTTCACGTCTTCGTATAGCCCCCATATAACGGTACCTCCCAATTTTCGGTATTTTGATGATTTTAGCGACATTATTCACCGGAATTATTTCAAATATTATTTCGGCTATATTCGGTATTTTTAAAATTTTAATAGAATTTTTTAAGGATTTTATTTTTTGAAAATTTCCAAATTCGTTTCAAATGGTGGAGGGTATTCACAGTTCAGGCGCGGCCGAACTTACTGCTTTTTAACATGTTTTGCTAACGTTCAATAAAATTAAAAAAAAAATTAAAAATTATAGCGTTTGACTTTGTTGCAGTTTTTTTATCTCACCCTGTACGTTCCAGATTTTGGTATAAGTGTTTTTTTTTTTTTTTTTTTTTGGTTGTAGAAAAATAAATACTTATAGTAAATACCTTCTCCGGGGGTATTTACTATAATTATTTATTTTTGAATAACCCCTACATATGTATCCCACGTTCACTATTCCAACCAATTTGGTATGATGTGTCTCAAATTTTAGTGGAGCTGTTGGTTTAATTTTGGCTGAAAGTCGGTTTTTTGCAATTAATTTGGAAATTTAAAACTAGAGTTTATAATAGTCAAACTTTTCAACTGTTATATCTAAAATATTAATATACTTGCATTAAAGAGCTTTAAAATGTATTTTCTCTATATCATAGAATTTTGCAATTTTGCGTTCTCTTCCAAATTTCATAACTGGAAAACATCGATTTTTTATCACGAAAAATTGATTTACACAAAGAGTGTTTCTTTGGTATGTGATTCAGTATTTTCGGTTGTTATTAAAAACGATACATTTTCATTTAGAACTCAAAGTTCCTTTCACTTATAATGCACTAACAGGTGTCTCAGCTACCATTTATCACCTCTCACCCCAAAAATTAATTCATTAAAACACATTCCACCTTGACATTTGGTAAATCCGCATTCTGTCGGCTAAGATACTGGCATTTGCCGGAAAACATCTAACAACAACTTGCTTTATAATCTGCTTCTTCTCACTAACAACTCCAACTAAACCCAAGCCAGGACGTCCTGTGAGTTCCTCCCGATGTGGGCTTTTGTTTTTCTTCTTTCCACAAATGTCACACTAAATATATTTACTAACAATGTTGCGTTCCTGATGAAAGTAAGTAGCTCCTAATGCAACATTTCGCAGAAACCGGCAGCCAGCGTTGGCTTGCGGTTCTCCAGGCCCTCGAAGACTGCCAGGACAACTGATTACTTTACAAATCTGATTAGTGTTGGTTTTGTATAGCCACGGTTCCAGTGGTAATTAACTTTGATGCTTGGTTTATTGTTTTGCTTCTGTGTTCTGCTTCAGCTTCTTCTACTCCCACAAAGTAAAGTGGGGAAAAGTATTTGTGGGCGAACAAAAAAGACTAGTTATCACACAGACAGACACACACACGCACAGAAACCAAGACAACACAGGCGTGGTTGTGGCAGCCTTGCGGCACCCTAATTTGTGGAAAATGTCTGTTTTCTCTGAACTGTATTGATAAGATGTGAAGTGGATTTTCACAGAAGAGGAACGAGCCCGCACACACACACATACACAGATGTACTTAATACTTCTTAACTTTTACTTTGCTAATGATTATTGTTTGTGTGTTTCTCTGTGTACGCTTAAGCTGCACAGCAGAGGAAAGCAAAAAACAACATCCCAACAAAGTAGGGGAGCACAATTCCTTTATTCCATTTAATTTCTGCATTGCTTTGACTGCTTTTGTTGATTCCTTCTATTCTTTCGTATTTCCATCATATTTCTTAAAAGACAAATTAAAACTAAAATGTTTATGTTTTATTTCTTGAAAATATTTCAAGGCGGTCAGCAGAAAAAAAAGAGAAAACGAAGCGAAATAAAGAAAAGATAAACATTCCCACATTCTTAAGCAAATAGAAATTGTTCGATGAAACTTTCAGCAGCAGTTTGTGATATCAACAGGGTGGGAAAAACGGCGTTCCCTCGGCTTAGCTCAGCGAAAAAAGGAACAAACATTGCTGGAAGGGGGATAACAAGCAAACATTTTTTCTCAGAAAGAATACAAACGCCGAATAAATGTATCTGCATAAATAAGACTGTGTCCTGGGAGACTATGTCGGTATCCTGTGGATCACACAGGAGCATAGAAATTGTGATACATTGTGTTGCAGTACAAAGGAACTGCATCGAAATTGAGTTAGATTGGTGGGGAATTTAATATATAATTCATACTAATTATACCCTCAGTCACATGGCTAGAGAGGGTATTTAGCAGTTGATACGCCCGACACGTGCCTCATCGAAATATCGATTTTAGACCCTAGGTATCTTCGCACCAAATCCGTGTCAGGACATATGGAGTCGATCTAGCAATTTCCGTCCGTCTGTACATCGTAATATTATTATCAAGCTTAGATCGAGTTCGAAGAATAACAATATCGGTCCACTCCTTCTACCTCCCTCAGAATAGGTCGATATTTTCAAAAAAAAAATATATATTTTATTGCACAGAAAGAGAAAGGATAATCCGAATTTGCTCCAACTTTGCAACTGCTAATATTTGCATCAGTGCTACGTCAGGTGCGAAAATGGACAATATCGGTACACTCCATCAAGTACATCTCCCCACAAAGGGTAAAAATTTTGGATAATTATAACACTTATGAAATGTGATGTAAGATTCCGATTTTCTTCAAATTACACACATCACAATATTTTTTATTAGCCCAAGGTCTAGTGTGCAGGTGGAATATATCGCTTCACTCCTTGGTACCTCCCCCACAAAAGGGTCCACATTTTCAATTTTCATGAAGATCATAAAACCCGAAATTAACATCCGATTCCATTCAGACTTGGTACAACTCAATATTTCATATGCATAAGACATGATATAAAGATGATAGAAATCGAACCATTCCCTCTGGTACCTCCCCCACAAAGGGTCAAAGTTTTGAATAACCAAAACGATAATAAAATCCAAAATAAGCATCCGGTTCTCTTCATATTTCACACTTCCCATTATTTCTACTAATACAAGATCTACTGCATATGCGATATATCGGTCCACTCCTTCTGGTACCTCCCCAAAAAAGGGACAACATTTTGAATATCGATGCAGATCATAAAACGCGAAATTGACATCCGATTCCATTCAGACTTGACACATCTCAATATTTCACTCAGCACAAGATCTGATATAAAGATGGCGGAAATCGAACAATTCCTTCTGGTACCTCCCCCACAAAGGGTCAAAGTTTTGAATAACCAAAGCGATTATAAAATCCGAAATAAGTTTCCGGTTCTCTTCATATTTCACACATCCCATTATTTTTACCAGCACAAGATTTTCTGTGAAGATGGGATATATCGGTCCACTCCTTCTGGTACCTCCCCCAGAGAGGGCCAAATCATTTTGAATATTCTTGAAGCTCATAAACGCGAAATTAATATCCGATTTAATTCAGACTTGGCACAATTCAATTTTTCCATCAACAAAATTTTTTTATAAAGGCGGTAGTTATCCAACGATTCCTTCTGGCACCTCCCCCACAAAGGGTCAAAGTTTTGAATAAACAAAACGATCATAAAACTGGAAATAAGCATCAGCTTATCTTCAAATTACACATATTACAATTTTTTTCTTAATGGAAAATCTGGTGTGAAGATGGAATATATCGGTCCACTCTTTCTGGTATCTCCCCCGGAGAGGGTCAAAATTTTGAATATCCATGAAACTCATAAAAAGCGAAATTAACATCCGATTCCCTTCACATCTCAATATTTCCATCAACACAAGATCTGTTATACAGATCGGACCATATATTCTGGTACCTCCCCCACATAGGGTTCAAAGAAAGAAAGCGAAAATAGCATCCAACACTTGTACCTCACGCACATTTTAAAATTTTCCAAAAATTTTCTCATATAAGATGACGGAAGTAACCAATATAGCCCAAACCTATATCATATTTATATATTTATATCATATTTATTTAGTTCCCATATGAAATTGTCAACAATTTGAATAATCATAGCAAAAGTCAAAATATATTTAAATAATCCAACATTGGCTGAGGGTATACGCATGTCGGCAAAACCGAGTGATACTTTTTGACTTATTTTAAATAAATTTCACACATATTTTGAGATATAGTTCCGAGCTACACAATAGGAAATATATATGCAGCGATTATGTGATTATATTATAATTATATTATTATGATTTATAAAAAATCTAACTCGATTTGAAGATAATTTTCTATGTATTATAATATGCCAGATTATGTGCAGTGTACACTCCGCTCAAAATGATTAAGAAATTTTACCATATAACCTAACCTTAATTTTTACAATATTATTTCCTTCATGCATAGCCCTTTCCTTTTCCTAAAATATTTCTCCCACATTTCATAAATGTAAATGTGTGTGTGCGTTTGCATGTAAAACTAATTGCACACTAATTGAGTTTGTTAAGAAATTTGTTCAGCCACACAGGCAGACAGAGAGAGAGAGAGACACTCATACGAACGAACGAGGGAACACTCCCCCCAAAGACAAGACGACTCACAAATGAAAGATCTAACTCTTGCAGTAGCATGAGATATTCTCTTTCAGTGGAATGGGTATTTGCAGGGAACTTTTCATCACAACGGCAACAACAACCACATCTGGGGCAGAGTGCATCTTAACAAAATTTTGTGACATCATCGCCAACATCAGGGCAATTCTACCCAACTATGAATGGCAGCCACTTGTTTTTCATTATTTTGAGATGCCTTCAGGTTTAATGGCAAAATTACCTTTCAACTCATCTTCAAGGATGTGCACCAAGGAGATGTTCAAAACTTGCACAGCCAATGCTGGAAATGTTAGCGTTGTATGCGTTCTTGTTGTTGTTTATGTTATGCTGTTATGCTGGGCAAATGCAGTTCATCTTCCGCCCTCACAGAGCAACACACACTCACACTACACATATTAATCAAACAATTTATATTTTTGCATCTTCCTCCTTATTTCGTCAGCTGGTGTGGGGGAGCGGTAGCCGACGAGTGCTCACAACATGTATTTACACTTAATATTCCCACACGAAAACATGTTTCGTTTGTGGTGGTAGCTAACAGACAAAATTGCCAAAAGTTCCATCATCAGCTTTGATATGCTCTTTTCCGTTTCTCATTTTTTTTCTTTTGGTTTTTTGAGTAGCAGAGGATTTGTAAACATTTTAACGGATTGCTTTCTCTTTAATGCATTTATTGCTTTCCCCATGTGTGTGTGGCTTGTTCAGTTGCCAGATTTGTGGAATATTTTATGCATCTGTTTAAGTAATGGGAGCGGATCTGTTTATATGACATGCTTTGGGGATTGAGGAGCTAATTGTGGAATCATACGTATGATGTGGCAAATGTCGAAAATGAAGCTATAAAATTACATTTGAATTGGGATATACAACGAAAGTAACAAAGGAAGATATGGAGTGGACCGATATATCCCATCTTCACAGCAGATCTTATATTAGTATAAATAATGGGATGTGTGATAAATAAAGAAGCGTATATTATTTCGGATCTTATAATCGTTTTGGCTATTCAAGACGTTGACGCTTTATGGGGGAGGTACCAGAAGGAATGGTCCGATATCTACCATATTTATAAGAGATCTAGTATTGATAGAAATATTGAGATGTGCCAAGTCTGAATGGAATATGATATTAATTTCACGTTTTATGAGCTTCGTGGATATTCAAAATTCGGACCCGTTGTGGGGGAGGTACCATATACGATATATTTCATCTTTACACCAGACCTTTGCTTAATAAAATTACTGAGATGTGTATAATTTGAAGACAATCGGACTGTTACATCCCATTTTATAAGAGTTATAATTGTTCAAAATTTTGAACATTAGGGAGGTACTACCGATATTGTCAGTTTCGCACTGACCTAGCACTGATGCAAATATTAGGACTTTCAAAGTTGGAGTAAGATCGGATTATCCTCTCTCTTTCTATGCAGTACAATATTTTTTTGAAATGTTTGACCTTTTGCGGGGGAGTTACCAGAAGGAGTGGACCGATATTGCCCATCTCCGAACTCGATCTAAGTTTGATAATAATATTACGATGCGCCAAGCTTGGACCAAATTGGATACTCCTTGGAGAGTTATCGTGCACAACAGCCAGCTGGACGGACGGGCATCGCTAGATCGATTCCAAATATCCTGAAACGGATTTGGTCCCATGAGACCTAGGGTCCTAAACCGTTATTTCGATGAGGCACGTTTTGGCTGTATCAAATGATATATACCCTCTGTAGCCATATGACTGAGGGTATAAAAATTTACTTTAAAACGGGACTTCGAGGATAAAGATTCGTAGTCCACATATTATTAAAAGATTGAATCATCATCGCCCAGGCAAAATGGCTGAAGCTAATATGTCAATACTCTGCATCTAAAAAAATATCTCACTCATCTGCACAAAAAAAATCGCACTTTAAACCTACTAACTACTAAGCGATCGGTGAATGCTAGAAATCTAAGTTGTGAAAAAATGTACTCTTAGAGTAGTGTTGGAGAAAAATTGCAGATTTTTTGAAAAAAATGACTCCAAAGGTACGAGTAGTATTAAAGTACAACATGCGTTACTGAGTTATTAGTGGGAGATATTGGGGTCATACTTTGTGCAGTGACATTTTTCCTGTAGCTGAAAAAATTAAGGTAAAGGTCAACCAAAAATTAGCGAAACTAAGGCTAAAGCTGGGAAAAATTAATTTGGAAATATTTCAGTCAAAAAGACCTGATTTTGTACAACGTGAGATTTTATTGGGCAATTAAATTTCGTTGAATTCAATAACATACAACTCGATTTTTCTTTTCTTTACAATTATTATTTTTTCGAAATAAATTTGTTATTTTTTAAACTTTCTCTTATTGCCGGATGTGCAATATAAAATCTCTACAATGTTTTATTTGATGATTATCTATCTTGCCCTACAAGTGTACTATTTAATAGAATCAATTTTAATTGGGATACACCATTATCCAAAGCGACAATATAAAATTCTAATTAATTTTCCCATTTATTAAAATATAAGGATTATTAACACATCCACATTCTTGGATGACCACAATACCGGTTTTCAGTATTTAAACTAATTAAAAATATAATTATTTAGATACTCCAAAAACACTAACAATGTCCAACTAAGACTAACTCAAGTGTCATAATGCTCTCACATACAGCTACATTTTATAGGAATCGCATAAAGTATGCACAGATACCTTAGTCTTCCTCTTGCGCTCTCTCTCCCTCTCTCGCTCTTTATCGTTACAAAGTAAACAGAGACATTATTGCGGTGCAAAAAACCCACACACATACATACCAAAAAAAAATAATCTACAATACCTCGGTGACACATTTATGATGGTAATGACTCCGCAAGCCATAACATTATTTTATTATGATTTGTATGCGTCCGCCATTGGGAGAGTCGAATGACGGCAATGTACGCGGAGTATGGGCGAATGTTCATTTACCACTTTATGTTCGCAACAGCAGTGACCGGCTGGTTGCTTTGGCAACGCAGCTACCAAAGGCAATATATATGGAAGCCCGGTTCTTATGCTGGTCAGCACGAATGACAAAATTTTTTTTTCAGATGTAATGAGCAATTTCACTTTCATTTCTTTATGCAGATCATAACTGTTTTAAAATGTATATACATTTTGAACAAAGTTTGAGGTTTAATTCTTGGAAAATTATAATTAACTATTTTAATAGTATAATTTATATCATAACTTTGTTCATTTGATTATCACTTATATTAATAGATACAGTTCGGGAGAAAAATAAAATACAATAGCAATTGAAGTTGATTATAAGTATGGGACGAACAAATTATAAGAATACCTTTTCGGAGAATTTAAGACTCAATCTTCGAACCATGCAAATATATTTGTGGGTAGATGGACACTTCGAGTATGATTAATTATATTATTAAATAATACATCATACGACACCGAGTCCAGAAATTAAGATTAAGAACTAATTTAGAAGAGCAATCTGGTCTATAATTTGTAAAAAGTATACATTTTGTGATTTTCAGGCAGTTTTTAGGAAGGACTCTCTAGACTACATTAAGAAGATTATATTACATTTGTGGCTATGGCTGTGATTTTTTAAAGAATTTTTGAAAAAAAAAATACCACAGATTTAGATTTTAGAATAGAATTTTAGAATTTTCATAGTATATTTAAGGAAGCCGTAATATTGAAAAAAACTAAATGTTTTAAGAATAGTTTGGGAAGTCCTTTTAGGACCTCAATCGTAATTTTTATACCTTTCACCATATATGTTATGGAGGATATATTAATATATAGTTATAGTTATTTCCGACCGAAAAGAAAAAAAAATATATATATATATGGCATGTTATAGAAAGCTAAGATTTTGAATAGCGTCGTCGTTTATCTGCCGGCAGGTCAAGATCGAAAATATGGTACATTGGTCAACGTTTTCCTATAGTTTCCACATAATTGTACCTCCCAATATTCGGTTTTTGACGATATTTGCCATCAATTCTATCGAATATTTTAAAAATCGATGACAAAAATTGTCCTCGCTGGTCCACACTTCCATACAGGGTAAGATAAAATTAAATTTTTATTGAATGAAAGCAAAAAATGTCGGAAATAGCATCAAATTTTAGAATAAATTTAGATTTGTTCAAATTGGTCACCTTTGGCACGTAATATGGCCTTCAAACGGCCAATGAAACCGTCACACGCTGCCCCAATGTTGCTCTACAGTATTTTGGCCCATTCCCGGCGAAGCGATTGCTTGAGGTGATCGACACTTTGGTATTTTTTAGTGCCAACCTTGCTTTCCAAAATACTCCAGACAAAGTATTTCAACGGATTTTTATCCGGAAATTTTGGTGGCCATTGTGCGCTGGAAATGAAGCGAGGAACGTAATTTTGTAAACATTCTTGGTTGGCGCGTCCAGTCCTGTTGGAATGTCCAAGGTCTGCGGCCAAAATGTTTGCGTGCCCAAGGCTTTAATACACTTTCCATAATATTTTCGCTATAATATTCGGCATTTATTCTGATGCCACCGTCGATTGAGTTCTGGTGGCCAACCGAAGGTGCACATTTTCTGCGACCTATTTGGCAGAGTAAACACAATCATTTTGTTTGTGGACGGACATCGAAGGTTTTCTCATCGGAGAAAACCAAATGCGGCAATTTACCACCTTCGGCAAAGCGAAGCAACTCTTTAGCTCTTTTGAGTCTAATTTCTTTCTGTAGCGGCGTAAGTTCTGGCAGTTTTGGAATTTCAATGGCTTTACCCCGAGCTCATTTTTCAATATTTGACGAATGGAGTATTGCGATATGTTCAGCTCACGAGCCATATTTCGGCCAATGCGACTCGGTTTTCGATCAAGTCGCTTCTCTACATTTCGAACCATTTCTGCTGATATTGCTGTTTTCTTCCGTCCACTTCCTTGACGTCGGGCTACGCTACCAGTATCACGGTAACGAGCGATGGTACGGGACACAAAAGATTTATTGACATTTTAATGCTGTAGTGCTCTAACGATAGCCACTTGTGGTTTTCCAGCCAAATATAAAGAAATCACACTATCACGCTTGAATTCCATTAAGAATAACTTTTTTCCGGAATATTCTCACCAAAATGCTTTTGCGTGCTTGTAAACAATATAATGAGCTGTTACTGGAATAATTTTAACAGGTGTCGGACGAGTGGCTTAAAAATGACAGCAGTCTGAAGTTGGTTGCAGTTTTTTCATCTCCCACTGTAAGTGATACTTAATTTGGTATTGGATGAAGGGACAGAATTGGAATCTCGAATTTGATATCAAGGTGTATTATGATAATACGAAGGGTACAATTTTTGTTATTGGTTGAAGGAATAGAGCTGAAATCCTGAAATTTTATGTAGAGGTGGAGGTGTTTTTGTAATGTGTGCTATATAAACAAAAAGTACTAAGTTGTGCTAGATTTGGTATAGGGTACGGCAATATGGCTGGAGTACTGAAACTTGATTTTGAGGTCTGTTATGAAATTAGGTTTTCCACCCTATAATTGTTCAAAAAGTACTGAGTTTTACTAAATTTGGTATGGAGTGAAGGGAATGGACTGGAACATGAAGACCGGCATAATATTTTGTCCCAAATGCCCTATTCATATATTCATGAAGATTCGTACTTAAACATAATTATTTAAATCTTCAATAAACCCCTTAAATTAGCTACACTTTTCTCTTATACCGTAACTTTTATAGTTACATAAAATCTCTATACGACAAATACAAAAATCTCATTACCTTAACCAAATGACACCCACACAGCAATCTAATATCATACTATTTCCCTTTGTTTTTGCAATTGTTGTAGATGAAAATTGGGCATTACCAATGGCCATAGCTGCCAACATGCATATCCCATACAAAATTGAAATCGGAGAAGATGATGTACGTGACCTGCATGCGGAAGATCACTTTGGCAAAGGTAAGTGCGCAGTGACAATCATTCACACGCACGCACGAGCGCACACACACAGCCACCCACACAGGAATACATACGCACACAAGCAAAGAATGCTGGACATTTCTCCTTTATATGTAAATTTCATTTTCAATCGAGCAAATCTTCTCATTACGACCGGCGTGGGTGTGTGTGTGGGTAACAGCATTTGTTGTTTGTCTTGTTGTTGTTAATGAATCCGTTGTCTCTTTGTGTTGCAGCAATTATCATTACGGCACCAATGAACGATGACAGCACTCTAAGGCTGCTAAGCCAATTGGAATCCTTGGCCCACACCAAGGTGCTGCTCATTGACATTGTGGCGACATCGTTTAATGCCGAGAATCGCTTCTACAGATATCTGACACGTATTAATCCCGAATCGGCCCTAATGTCCAATCTGCTGCTGTTAACCGTGTTGAGTGACAACTATCGGCATTTCCTTAATGTGGCATTCGATGACAATGGCATTAACTTGGTGCAGAACTTTCGCCAGAATCGCAAACGCAAGGAAGTCCAGCAAAACGCACAGTCAGCTCCAACGGATGATGGCAGCAGAGGCGATTGGCCCATTCATTTGGACAAATCGGTAACAAAGGTTCTGCATTTAAGGGAAAACGAAATTAATGACACCACAGGCCAAAGTGGCCATGAAACTCCAGCCGAAGGCAATAAAACAGCTGCAAATGCCACTCATCATCATAGCCATCATCATCATAGCCATCATCATCATAGCCAGGATTACAATGTGAGCGACAAATTACAGCTGTTGTACGAATGGCTATTACCTTGTCCATACTTGAACAAATCTCGTCAGGATTTAAATGATATTTGCCAAAACTATCAGCAATGCCTGGACGATACGGTGGGCTCGCCCTCAAATGAAAGCCTCAACAACACCGTGGCAGAATTGTGCCGCCCACACTTCAGGGAATTTGATGAACAGCGTTTAATAGAGAAACTTCGTAGTTTTATAGATTTTTTCAACTTTTACGATTTTCTAATTGCCAACATTGTACCAGCCACACCACCACGGCCGGTGAAGGACGCGGCAAGTGACACGGCAAAAAGTTTTGCTAAACCCTTAATTAACGAATCGGAACATGTGCCAAAATACGACTTCATTGTACTCGATGTGGTGCGGAAGGGGGCGACGCTAACAAGTCCTATATCCGTTGTGTCAAAAGCCACAGGCAGCAACGGCGGAAGGCAAAAAAGTTTTAATGCCAATGCCAACAATGCCAGCGACACCGCGAAAACCACCACCAACACCAACGCCAGCAACAATGACAGGAAGCATTTGAAAACTTTATCATCGGCCGCCGACGTCGGTGGTGTCAATGCAACAATGCCTGGCGCACGATCTGCAGCCGCCTTCAAATGGCGACCCCTGCTGATACTGGAGCAGCACGAAATCCACTTGAAGACATACATCACCCACTCAATACGGCCGGGCTACGATGATTGGCTTTTGGTTAGCACGGCCCAACTTTGGCAATGCGGTTCGATTTGTTGGACGATTATTGCCATCTCAGCCTCGCTGTTGATGGCAATAATCTTGGCGAGTGTGGCTGCCGGTATTGCCATGCGGTGAGTACTTGAACAATAAGAACAACACCAACAACACCAAAATAATAATATTTGGTTTAGGAGGAATCAAAAGTGAACTCAAAGCGAACTCAGAGAGAGATCACAAAGTTTGGCAATTTCATGAAAATAAAAGTTTTTTCTCAGGTGCTGCACTTGATGTGAAATTGAGTTCGTCGAAGAAGAAGAAAAGCGGTTATTAAAAGATATTTGATAAATGTTTTGTGAGGATATTAAATAGTTTGAGATGAGATAAAATAATAAAAAAAATTCTAAAATATCAAGTGGATACACGTAAAAGTAGATACAAAAATTAAAAAAAACTATGGTAAACACAGGAAATTTTAAATTAATTCGGAAGAATTCGAAGTTCTAACATTTGAGATAACCATTACATGAGCGTATGCCAAAACTTAAATTCGTAATGAATAAAAAATACTGAATTTCTTCGGTATATCTTTTGAGGGATACGATGTTGAAATAGACCATTAGGTTTGATAGATGCTTATAATTGAGGGTGCACTTAAATGGGGGGCTATTCCAAAACATGGAATTTTCAATCCTTTATCTGTCATAACAATATGGTTCAAACCTGGCACTTTTCAATATTTGTATCATATTTATTTAGGTCCGATGTGAAATGGCCCATTCTACTCCGTAGAGAGTAAACAATCTGAATAATCTTAACAGAAGACAAAATATATTTAAATAATCGAACATTTGTTGAGGATACACTTCTGTCGGAAAAACCTTCCGATACTTTGTGTTGTTTTGAAGATTAGTACTTTTCGTATCTTTTTAATACGAATTTCCAAGAATACCCATTTCGATTAGAAATTTGAAAAGCAATAATCAATTTCCTAATATCAATATTTAGCACATTTTAGTACTTTTTGCGCCCATTTTATACCTTCCACCATGCTATGGAGGCTATATTAACTCCTCGAAATACTCATGAAAGACCCAACAAATTATATATATTCTGGATCAGCGTAAAATTCTATGTCGATTTAGCGATGTCTGTCTGTCTGTCTGCCCCTCTGTCTGTTGTAATCTTCTTTCGAACGAATCGAGATAGAAGGCTAAAATTTTGCACACATATTTATTTTGCCAGTAGGCAGGTTAAGTTCGTAAATGGCCCATTTAGGTTCACGTTTTCATATAGCACCCATACAACGATATCTCCCTATATTCGGTACTTTGATGATTTTAGCAACATTTTTCATCGGAATTGTTTCAAATTTGGTTTTTGAAGTTCGTAATGGATACTACAGCCTATGACAGAAAGTTGTCTATGCAGGTACAGGTCTTCGTATAGGCTTCTCAAATCAGTACCTCCCTATTATCGGTATTTTGACGATTTTATGTACAATACACGCCGAAATTGTTTGAGATGTCGTATTTGAAGATCGTAATGGATGCTACAGCCTGTGACAGAAAATTGTCTATCCAGGTCCAGGTCTTCGTATAGCTCCGATGTACGGTACCTCCCTATGTACGGTATATTGATGATTTTAGCTACATTATTCACCTTTTTTTCAAATTTCGAATTTGAAAATGATAATGGCTTATGACAACAATGCCTATGTAGGTCCACGTCATATAGACCCCAATATAACGGCTATATTCTACATTTTTAATATTGTAACAGAATTTTTAACAATTTTTATTTTTTGAAAATTTCCAAATTCGTTCAAATGATGGAGGGTATTCAAAGTTAGGCCCGGCCGAACTTACTGCTTTTTAACTTGTTAATCTTCATCTCTTTTTATACCCTACACCACAAGGTGGTCAGGGTATTATGTCTTTGTGCATTTGTTTGTAACAGGCAAAAGGAAACGAGATAGACCCATAGTTCCTTTTGATGATCTGCATAGAATAACATTCTGAGTCGATTTATGCATGTCCGTCCGTCCGTCTGTCCATGTATTTTTGTAAACAAAGTACAGTTCGCATTTATTACCCTATTATGATGAAATTTTGCACAAATCATTTGTTTGGCCCAAGGACGAACCCTATTGAAATTGGAGATAATCGGTCAAAATTTAGATATAGCTCCCATATATATCTTCGTCCGATTTGCCCTTTATTGTGCACCAAACGTGTAATATCAGTCCGAATAGTATGGAACTTTGCACGTATGATCAGATTGGACCTGAAAATAAGTATGCCAAATTTGATCGAAATCGGTTCAGATATAGCTATAGCTCCCATATATATTGTTCATCCAATTTGTTATTTTTGTCCTCCGCAGCCGTAATATGCACTCTGTAACAACAATATTTGGGGAAATATATCAAATACATCTTAGAAATACATTTGCTAAATTTTATCGAGATCGGTTCAGATTTGGATATAGCTCCCATATATAACTTCGTCCGATTTACCTTTTATTGTACACCAAACGTCTAATAGTTGCCCAAATGGGATGAAATTTGGCACTTACGACCGAATTGAGTCTAGAAGCTAGTACGTTAAATTTGGTGATGATCGGTTCAGATATAGCTATAGTTCCCATATATATTGTTCATCCGATTTGTTATATTTGTTACCCACAGCCGTGGCACTCCGTAACAACGATATTCATGGAAATATATCAAATACAGCTCAGAAATATCTTTGCCAAATTTTATCGAGATCGCTTCCGATTTGGATATAGCTCCCATATATATCTTTATCCGATTTCAAATTAATTGTGCACCAAATGGGTAATACAAGTCCGAAAAAGATACAAATGCTTCGGCATATTTAGCCCATTGAACTTTAAATTATAATTATAATCATAGCGTGTATGATTGATTTTAATTGTTATGCGCAGCTCTACTAAATTAGGAAAGTGGTGTAGGGTATCATAAAGTCGGCCCCGACGTACTTAAAGACTTTCTTTACTGGTTTATTTTATTTTTTATATTTATTTATTTATCTATTTATTTATTTTTTTTTTTTTGTTTTTGTTATAGAAACCCTCAAATACAAAAGTAGAGGTCTTCCGTTTTATAGAACCTTTCGCGCCAAAAAAAAAAAAAAAAAAAAAAAAAACAAAAAAAACGATTCTGGCTTCCTCATTCCTTCACGATTTTGATGATTTAGTCTCTGAATACAAATTCTTTAAGGCTCTTCCATATTTTATATATAAAACATTCTACTTTCTACAGGCATTTTATGCACGCCTTTAAAACCTTCTATAGGTCCTCTATATAGAGGATCATATAAAGTTTCTTTCATAGACTCTATATATGTCTGCAATACGGAGAAGAGGTCTCCTGTATATAGAAGATATATATTCAAGTAACATTTGAAATAGTTAGGTTCCACAAGAGGTTAAACAAGGCCCTTCGTAAGAGTATTGCCCTGCATTGGTGTCATGTACAAATCAAACAAACTATAACATTTCTTACAACATAGTATTATCACCGCCAATTTTATAAAGCTCTTATTGAAAATGTGGCTAGAGAACCTAAAACACCCGAAGCCGGTCTGTACCGTTTTTTGAGGCTTTTTGTAGAGTGAATATAAAATTTAAAAATCGGACAGACTTAAGAATCATGCTAGATCTATATTATACTTTCAATTTCCATAATGATTATTTCGAAATATTACAAACCGATGCTAAGATTTAATGACATTCAAATGGTCCTTAAAATATTTGATATCATATTTTTAAAAGCATTCTCAAATACAATATCTAGTACTCTAAATTGAAATAAGGACATTGTTTGTATTCATATTCCAATTCCTAGTTCTAGAAATGCTACTTGGAATCCTTGCTTGAAATATGTGTGATTAGTTTCACATAAAGTCAATAGGAAATGGCCTCCCGGTTAATGTCAGTATAGTTTTCCTTTGAAATAAATTTCATCATAAATACTTTACTGCCTCACCCCCATACACATATATGTTTTTCATAAACTTATACATACATTTGTTTATCCTTTGTTCTGTATGTTACTATTTGTATAAACAACAACATTTCTTGCACTTTATCTATTCCAGTAGCTGTGATATACAAATACTCTCCACTGTATGTGTGTGTGTGTGCGTTTGTTTGAAAAACCCCTCTTCATTCATTGTATGAGCATAATTGTTCTTGTTGTATTTTATGTTTCCACTAAAAGAGGCTCTTTTGTCTTAACTTAATTTTTTATGGGCCTTTTGTTATTTTATTTTGTTATTCTGTCATATCACAACAGCATTTACTACTAAACCACAGAGTAACGCTCACACACTAACACACACGCATGCACGCACACACACACCGACACACAGATGAGTAGCCACTTTTACAGCCATAATGGCATAGATGATAGTTATGATCTCTCTTTTTTTGTGTAGTCATCTTTTATGTGTGAGTGAGTGTGTCGGTGTAGTGGTCCAGGATAACAGCTCATGAGTTGAAACAAAGTTTTAATAACCGTTATAATACATAAACCATTCAAAGAGTTTTGAAAAAAAAGTGAAAGTATAATCTCTGGCATAATTATTCTTGACAAGGAGAATAAAAGGAAATCCTGAAAAAAGACTAACAGAGAAATTTTGTAATGAACGAAAAGGCAAGGTAATAAAATGATGATATTCAACGCATAGAGAGAGAGAGGGGAGTGTGTTTTGATAAGATTTTTAATCTGAGGATTTAGACACAACACAATGAGAGAAGTTTTGATGATATCAGGTAAAGCATTATCTACATTAACCCAGCAAGGTCCGATTATATCCGAAAAAAGAAATTTAAACAGTCATTTAGAGGCCTTTGTTTCACACAAAATAAAATCCATGTGGTACATAATAATAATTCTAGTAGTATTTCCAAAATTATTATATTTGGAAATACTTAAAAATTGTGAACTCATTCGCTTATCAAATTTAAGGAAATTAGAATGGAATAGGACTCGTATGGAACTAAATATTTAACAACAGCTTCCACGCCTGTTTTAAACGTTTCCTAAAATATTTTCTCTTAGATCATAAGTAGTTTTTGTTAGTCATTGAAGAGCTTTTTTTCTACCTCGAGCTAAACGCATTTCTACATCATTGTCTCGACATTCTATAATGCAAATTGTCTCTTTATGTTGAGTGGATCATCCCTTTTGGCTCCATCCGCTCCCCTTCACATTTATTTCCACGTTTTTACCGCAATATAACATTCTCAAAGGCTTTACCGCAACAAAGAATATATTTTTGGTTTGTAACCTTGGTAGTCTCTTTTTATTTTTTTTTTTTTGCAGCGAATGGGCATGCAGACACCTGTTGGGATGCTATGCCTTCGAGCCTTCGCACAGCAACCAAACGTTACGTGGTATTTACATTTTTATATATATAACCGACCCCCAGAGAGATTGGCTCGACGCGTGACAATAATTCGATGAACTTTGTTGACATTCGTTTGCGATTTGTTGAGACACGTTGTTGTATAATATGAGTGTTCACATATAAATGCATATGTATATGTGTGCTCATGGAAAGGAAAATGTGTGCCAAGAAAGTTTTGATGCCGAATAATTTATTGATGTAAATTTATGAAGGGTTAAATAGTCATACCATAGACTTCATAGAAAGTCACTCGTTTTCTAAAGGTAGAATATAGGCAGAACTTTTCACAGGTCATCAAGAAGACCTAAGAAACTATCTACAAGTTTTCTATGCATAGAATATCTTTTATAGATATCCCCTAGATGGAGGACTTGTAAAGGGTTTTTTAGATAGAATACCTCCCACAAGTGCTATGGATATAGGACCTCCTCAGGTCTTCTAAAGATAGAAGATCTTCTACATATATTCTTAGATACAAGACTTTCTACAGGTCTACTAAAAATGAAATAGCTCTTACATGCCGTCTATGGTAAAGAGACCTAATACAGGTTTTCTTTGAAAAGAAGGACGTCCACCGTTTTCTATATATTGAGGATCTTCTACAGGTCTTCAATAGATAGACAACCTTCTTTATATCTTATATATAGAAAACCTTCTTCAATGAACATAAAACCTTCTGCAGGTACCAAAACCGACATGTTATCTATATCTAAAAGATTTTCTATGGATCTTCAATGATAGAAGAACTTCTTCAGGTTCCAAGATATAGATGGAAAACATGCAACTAGTCTACAAATAGAAAACTTCTGCAGGTCTTCCATAGATGAAAAATTTGACGACGATGACTGGGTCTCCATTTCACCGATGTAGAATTAGTGGGTACACTACACACACGATCCCAATATGGTAATTTTAATACTCTCAGCCATATGGGCAGAGAGGTTATATATCATTCGATACGGTCAAAATGTGCCACATCAAAATAACGGTTTTAGACCCTAGGTCTCTTTTGACCAAATCCGTTTCAGGACATTTGGAGTCGATCTAGCGATGTACGTACGTCCGTTTGGATGGTTGGTGTGTACAATAACTCTCGAAGGGAATTTCCGATTAGATCCAAACATGGTATATCGTAATTATATTTTAAAACTTAGATCGAGTTCGAAGAAGGACAATATCGGTACACTCCTTTCGGTACCTCCCCCACAAAAAGTCGAAATTTTCCAAAAAAAAAAAAAAAAAAAAAAAAAAAAAAACAGAAAAAGAAAAAGAAAGGATAATCCGATTTTACTCCAACTTGAAAAATCTAATATTTTCATCAATACTACTTCAGGTGCAAAATTGGACAACATTTTGAATATCCATGGAGCTCTTAAAACGGGAAATGAACATCTGATACCATGCAGACTTAATTTCAATGTTTACATCAACACAAGATCTGTTATAAAGATGATAATAGAATCGGACCACTTCTTCTGGTACCTCTCCTACATTGGGTTCGAGATTATGAAAAGTAAAACGTTCAAAGAAAGCGAGATAGGCATCCAACTGTCTTCACGCATATTTCAACATTTTCTAAAAATTACCCCATAAAATCAAAGGAGTATTCAATATAGTCCAAACCTGGCACATCGTAATATTTTTTTTATCATTTTTAGTTTGGTCCGATACGAAATGGACAATATTGGCCCATTCCTTCAGAACCAATTCCATATAGGGCCAACAATTTGAATGATCATAACAGGAGTAAAAATAAACTCCATATGGTGGTTCATTTTGGTGCATATCCCTACAAAAAAATTCAAAGTAGGACCAGGTTTTGCAAAAACCCCCACATAAAACCTGTCCCTCAGAATGGTATTTTGAAGGTTCCAACTACATATTCCAAGCGAAAAGTCTGAAATTTGGTTCGTACCTAAAAGTAAACTATATCACGGAAATAATTGGTATTTTTCATAAGTTCTGCAAAATTGTTCATTTAGAGTTACAACCACTTTTTATACGTAGGGCCAACCGAAGTGTCAAGAAGTAAGGATTTTTTTTGCAGGAGGTTTATGCAAATTTCGTCCGTTTGTTCTTAAATCGGGTTTTATCTGTAGCTAATTTTTTTTATCTTCAACGTTCTTTTTTCAGAAACTATTTACTTCGCAAACGTCTATCCAAAGGACCCAATAAAATTGTACTCTCCTCAAATGATTTCGTGTTTCCTGTGGACTCGAGAAGGGTAAGTGCTCCATAAAATGATTTCCATAAGGTCACTTAGTTTCATTATTTTTGCAATAAGAATTATAATATGTTGATATTCCTCCCTTTTCAGGTCGACGAAGGTATTGAAGCCATGCTCTGCTGTTGGCTTCAACAGCTGCAGGAGTTCGGTGGTCCCGAAGTAGATAAACCAGATCTATTAAAGGGTTCCATTGGTTCACTAAAGAACTTGGGCTTCCTCATACCCGGCGCATCGGGACCCACCCAAATCAATGGTCTAAATGGAAAAACCAGCTCAGGATCGGCCAGTTTGGCCCGGCTCAATCCAGCCCTCTTGGATATGAGAGCACGCTACAATGGTGATTTGGTACAGCTCAAAGAAATCCCCCTCAATGGCTCGACCGAATTGAAATCCAAAGCCATGGATCTACTGGTTATAGCCCATGGTCTGAGACATGAAAATATAAATCCTCTCATCGGCTGGCTATCGGATCCCAGCCGCACTGCCATGGTATTTGATTATTGTTCACGAGGCTCGCTGCAAGATGTCCTCATCATGGATGAAATCAAATTGGATTGGTCTTTTCGTCTGAGCCTGCTCACCGATTTGGTGCGTGGCATGCGTTATTTGCATGCCTCACCGTTGCGCGTTCACGGCACATTAACGTCACGTAATTGTGTGGTCGATGCACGTTGGGTACTCAAAATAACCGATTATGGTCTGCCTCAATTCTATGAGGCGCAGGGTTTGCAACAGACACCAAGAACAGCCAAGGAGATGTTGTGGTGTGCCCCCGAACTGTTGCGGGCAATCAAACCGCATTCGCATCACAACCATCATCACTCGCGAATGGTGGCCACCCAGGCGGGTGATGTCTATTCGTTTGGCATTATTATGCAGGAGGTTGTGGTGCGGGGTGAACCCTACTGTATGCTGTCCCTGTCGGCCGAGGAGATAATAGCGAAAATTAAAAAACCGCCACCACTCATAAGGCCATCTGTGTCGAAGGGTGCAGCACCGCCGGAAGCAATAAATATTATGCGTCAGTGTTGGGCCGAACAGCCGGAAATGCGGCCAGATTTTAATTCGTAAGTATTGTTCTGCATAAATGGTATTAACTATGTGTTTAAAAAAAAAGATAAAGACGATTGGGCGACTTATTAAGGAAAAGGCGGAAGGGTTGGGACTAGAATATGAGCATTTGTCTTGGTGGGAAGGGATATAATAGGTTTTGTAAATGCACACTTTAAAAGTACGAAAATTACTGAAAGGTACAGTATGCCCCCTCTATTTAGTGGAGGAGTCACACTATGTGTTGTGAAGTGTGATAAGGCGGGTTTTTTTTTTCGAAAATTCGTACTTTTTCATATTTATTTTTATATGTAACGATACTTTCCTGTTTATTCTTCTCTTACATTTCCGTTTTCAAATATGCACTCATTTTACGTCTCTCTCTCTCTCTCTCTCTCTCTCTTTGTGAAATATGTCCTTTAAAATGTTAACAACACAACGGATTGATGTACGATTTCAATGTCGCCGCCATAAATCGATGACATGACTATAATGACGATGATGAATGTCCTGATGATTCTCCCCATCATAAATTGAAATCAATCGAAACAGAGTTTATGAACGTTTCAAATTATTAAATCATGGAAGAAAAGTAAATTTCGTCGATACAATGTTTCAAATGCTCGAAAAATATTCCAACAACTTGGAGGAGCTGATACGGGAGCGCACCGATCAATTGGATATGGAACGCAAAAAGACTGAACAACTTTTAAACCGAATGTTGCCAAGGTGGGTGGATTCAGAGGTTATTTGAAGTGAAGAATTTAATTTTGAATTTTTTAATTTCAGTTCCGTGGCTGAGAAATTAAAAATGGGGCTGGCTGTTGAACCAGAAGAATTCTCGGATGTGACCATCTACTTCAGTGACATCGTTGGTTTTACAACGATAGCTGCCCACTGTACACCAGTCCAGGTGGTGGATCTGCTCAACGATCTTTACACGATTTTTGATGCCACCATTAATGCTTATAATGTTTACAAGGTAAGAGGTGGAGTCAGACCCTCAATTTAAGACAAATCGGAAAATGTTGCAAAAATTTAAGAATATTGAAACTCATCTCGTCTCTTACAAGGGTCTTTAGCAAAGAAAGTAGTTTGCCTGTTTTAGGTGTACTTTCTTTATACCTTACATGTTTTATGTATTATGTAGCATTTATTTGTAACATGAAGAAGGAAGCGAGATAGACCCATAGTTACTCTTGAGAATCTTTACAGAATCACTTTCTGAGTCGATTTATGTATGTCAGTCCGTCTGTCTGTCCATGTATTTTTGTGAACAAAATGCAGGTCGCATTTATTATCCGATTAAGATGAAAATTTCCAAGCAATATTTGTTTGGCCCAAGCACGAACCCTATTGACATTTTAGAAATTTAGATATAGCTCCCATATATATCTTCAACCGATTCCGGGTTAATTGTGACCAAATTTGCCAATATCGGCCCAAATTACCTGAATTTTGGCACATTAGACCGAATTCAGTCTGGAAGCAAGAACATCAAATTTGGAGAAAATCGGTTCAGATATAGCTCTAACACCCATATATATGTTTGATCCGTAATCAGCCCAAATGAACTAAATTTTGTCACTTCCAACGCAAATTGGATAGATTTTTTCATATTCAACCGAATTTTTCCATTTCAAACTATCAAAAATGAGGTAGTTCCTCTATAGGATTTTTCCTGCAGGGTGGATCTTTTTAAACCCTGATTTAGGCTCATTTGGAGTTTTACGAGTTGCATTGCTTTTCAAAACGTTGACGCGTTGTTGGGAAGGTACCAGAAGGCGTGGAGCGATTTATTCCATCTTCACTCCAGATCTTGTTTTGGTCCAAATATTGGATATAATTGTTACAAATGTTAACCCTTCGAGAGTTAGGTACTTGTTTGAGGTGGCCGATATTGTCCATTTTCACACCTGGCCGAACACTGCCAAAAACATTAGGATTTGCAAAATTTGCTAAAAATATATGGATTCCTTCTCTTTCTCTGGGGTAAATTGTTTTCTTTGAATTCTTTGACCTTTTGAGGGTGAGAAACCAGAAGGAGTGTAGAACTGATGTTGTCCATCTCCGAACTCGATCTAAGTTTGACAATAATATTACGATGTACCAAGTTTGGACCAGATCGGATACTTTTATCAAGAGTTTTCGTACTATCGACTCCAAATGTCCTGAACGGATATATTCCAAAGAGAATTAAGGTCTAGGTAGGTTCGTTGAGGCACGTTGTATATACCCTCTGTATCCATATGGTTAAGGGTATAAAATTTCATGTCTTCATTTTGACAGATAGTAGAAAAACTTTAAATTGACAGGAAAATTAAAAAGGGAAGAAGGCGTATGGTCTACTTTGTGGAAGCTATTTAAAATAGCTTTCCCATGCACCTTTGCTAACATTTCCTTTCCCCTCATACAGGTCGAAACAATTGGTGATGCCTATATGGTTGTGAGTGGCCTTCCCGTGCGAATACCGGATCATGCCGAACAAATTGCCACCATGGCCCTGGATCTGCTGCATCAAAGTGGGCGATTCAATGTGAAACACTTACCCGGAGTTCCTTTGCAACTGAGAATTGGCCTACATACGGGACCCTGCTGTGCAGGGGTAGTAGGTTTGACAATGCCACGATATTGTCTGTTTGGTGATACCGTCAATACAGCTTCGCGAATGGAATCAACAGGTAACTCGTTTAAAACTCTTCATTACAACATCAAATAAAACACCACATTTGCAGGATCCTCTTGGCGCATCCACATGTCACAAGAGACTCGTAACCGCTTGGAAGCCCGTGGTGGTTATATGATCGAACCCAGAGGCCTAATTGATATCAAAGGCAAGGGCATGATGAATACATTTTGGTTGTTAGGCAAAATAGGGTTTGATAAGCCCCTGCCAAATCCCCCACCGATCGGGTAAGTGTAGAGACTCTTTGGCTAACCCTTTATTCTACTAACATTACTAGTCTTTTACTAAATGCGGCAAATTATTGTTTGTGACAAAAATAAACAACAGAGAATCACATGGGTAGGTCTCCTACGAACAAAAAAACTATCTCCAGATAGTTTTGTTAATATCTTCTTTCCTTCTCTTTATCTCCCTCAGTTTGGATGAATCATTGATACGCAACTCCATTACCCTGAAAGCTCAGGCCAATAAATCACGCAATAGTACAAATCCCTCGTCCAGCCAATCGTCCTCCCTGGCGGGAGAATCCGTCGAAGTAAAAGTAGAAATAACACCGCCCACAAATGTGGAAGTCTCATCGCCCAATCTACCCAACTCATATTCATTGGATTCGAATTCGACCACCACCATCAGCCCCAACATGACATTGTGTCCGGAGTTTCCCATTAAAACGCCCACAACATCACCGCAACCGAGAAAAATCACCGATTTAGCTACCGATAATCTGCTGAATCCCAACAATTTCAATCGTCTACCATCCTCAACGGCAGGATCTTCCTCGCGGCTCTACAAGAAGTTGGAAGAAATGATGGATCTGAGTTCACCCTATAATCACTACAAATGTCTCAGTCCAAGCGAGAGCAACCTCACCCAATTCTATGACGGCAAATATTTATACGGCGCTGGTGGAGTTGGTCCAGCTGCCGCCATGCAGAGCAACAGCGGCAATTTACCAACCCAGGCAAGTCGTTTCGAGAAACCCGGCTCATCACGTCTGCTGCGACGTCAATTCAGCCTGGATCGTGATGACACGCATTCCAAGTCCGAACACCACCACCATCAACAACATCACCAGTCTTCCTTACAGTCCAACCACACCATGTCGTTGTCGAACAAGTCTTCAATGCTCGAGATTCCTATACTGCACGATACCTCAAGAAGTCCCAAGGGGACAATAAATCGAGTCCATAAACAAAATTCCAATTCCATAGCTCAGGATTTGGAGAAGATCGAGGAGATCCCCCTGTCGCCGGCCTCTTCACAACAGCACAGTAGTTTAGACAGCAACATGAATCGTAGTCCACCGTCCACAGTGGATGCCCAATCGCCGCCGCCACCATCGCAACAAACAATGACTGGAAAATCTCCGAGAAGAATGACGGGAGGGTACCTTTCATCTACATCGCCGCCTACTCTACTATCGGCACCAACATCACCGGCCCCTTCGCGTTCATTAAATGGTGGTCTACCCTTGCACAACAGTGTCATCATGGAAAGTCCCACCACAGATGCCTCATCGACGGCAACCACAACGGCTTCGGTTAATTCCAACACCACAGTTCCCATTGAAGATCACAGCAATATAAAGAAACCTGAAATTACTCTCAATGTTGAGGCATTACTGAGTAGGTAGGATACGGTTTAAATTCTCCCCTGCCATGGGGGGAAGGACGATAGTAAGTAAATGCAATTCCTCGACGGAATGAGGTTTTGAAAATATTTGAAAGAAAAATTTATGGCTGTTAAACGATCATAGCGCAACTAAACTAAACCGGATACATTTCGGAATATTCATTTCAATCACGGTTCCATTAAATATAAGTGTGACATACATTTTGAGTAGTGTTCCCTCAGAAGAAGATGGAAACGAATAACGGCACTCTGTAAATCAGGGACCTCCAATATATTTATGGGTTCAAATTATATATTTTAAATCATAGATCGAGGAATATATTATTTATATTTTTATTATTAATTATTATACTGATTGCAAAAGAAAATACATTTATTATCATTCCTTATTAATATTAAACATTACGACTTAAATGGAAATCAGAAAAGCTTTATTAAAACGGAAGAGTAAGAAGAGATTCGATTGGATAACAAGGCGATGGTACCTCACGCTGTAGTACAATGTTTTGTTTCAATTCGAAAATTTGTTGAACTAAAAAAAAATAGAAAAATGTTAAAAATATTTTCATTGTAATGTTGTAGTATGAACGATGTGTTTGTAAACGAGTCAATTTAGATAAAACAAGATTAAATATTTATTTTATTTTTATTGCAACATTTTTAGCCATTCTTATACTGTTTTCTCAAAGCTGTAGATTGAAATTACTTTCGGACCCTTTTCATCGAATGGAAAAGATTAAAACGTATCAAAAGTACAGCTGCCCAGAAAAAACTCATTCTCAAAAAATATATATCCTAACCAAGTTTGGGCGCCTAAAACTACTTATAAATCAGTTTACTCTTCCATTCCTAGGTAAACTACACGGTGAGATAAAAAAAACTGCAACAAAGTCAAACGCCATAATTTTTACATTTTTTTTTTAATTTTATCGAATGAAAGCAACAAATGTCGGAAATAGCATTAAATTTTAGAAAAAGTTTAGATATTTTCGAATTGGTCACTTTTGGCACGAATTATGGCCTTCAAACGGCTAATGAAACCACCACACGCTGCCCGAATGTTGCTCTGCGGTACTTTGGTCCATTCCTGGCGAAGTGCTTGCTTGAGGTGATCGACACTTTGGTATTTTTTAGTACCAAACTCGCTTTTCAAAATACTCCAGACACAATAGTCCAACGGATTGGTATCCGGAGATTTTGGCGGCCATTGTGCGCTGGAAATGAAGCGAGGAACCTCATTTTTTAACCATTCTTGGGTGGCGTGCTCAAGGCTTTAATACACCAGAAAAATTTCGCACTTATTCTGATCCCACGGTGGATTAATAGGAGCGGAGAGCGATCATCGGCTGTTACGGCCCACATCATCACCGTGGCCGACGCTTGAGTTCTGGTGGCCAACCGAAGGTGCACATTTCATTGTTTTCTCATCGGATAAAACCAAATCCGGCAGTTCACCACTTTCGGCCAAGCGAAGCAACTCTTTAGCTCTTTTGAGTCTATTTTCTTTCTGCTGCGGTGTAAGTTCTTGCACTTTTTGGAATTTCTATGGATTTACCCCGAGCTCATTTTTCAATATTTGCCGAATGGAATATTGAGATATATTTAGCTCACGAGCCATTTTTCGGCCACTGCGATGCGGGTTTCGATCAAGTCGCTTCTTTACTTTTCGTACCATTTCTTCCGATGTTGTTGTTTCTCTTCCGCCCACTTCCTTGACGTCGGGCTACTCTACCAGTATCACAATAACGAGCGATGGTACGGGACACAAAAGATCTATTCACATTTAAATGCTGGAATGCTCAAATAATAGCCGCTTGTTTTTTTTTTTTCAGCCAAATAAAAAGAAATCACGCTTGAATTTCATCACGAATAACATTTTTCTGGAAAATTCTCACACAAAATTCTTTTGTACGCTTGTAAACAATGTAATGAGCTGTCACTGGAATAATTTTAACAGCCGTCGGACGAATGGCTTAGAAATGACAGCAGTCTGAAGTTGGTTGCGGTTTTTTCATCTCAACCTGTAATTTCTGTAAACGGATATTTTTCCTAGTGTCAGAAATTATTGCTTCCAATTTGAAATAGTGCTTCACAATTTATAAATACACAATAAATTTAAAAAAAAGTCAATAGAATGTTCCCAACCCAGCATGAGACTGGACTGGACTTCACTTTTTTGACGAGGTGACATAGGGTAATTTTGAAATCCATATTCATGCAATTCACACATTTTCAATTTTTCCTGAATTTCACATTATCTGAGCTCTTGTTCCCTAAATCAAGCAAAAATCTCTTTAAAATACTAGGCATAGTACATAACAAAAATAGAATACATCAGCATACATACTTACATATTTACAAAAGAAAATAAAAAAACTACAAGAAAAAAAGAGGTGTTAGTTTCCTTTGATTCACATGACAATCGTTAACAAAAACCAAAAAAAAAAATGAAAACACTCTAAGTAATAACAAAATAGAATATAAACAAAAGATAAATCCATCCTCATCCCGGTCATTCATTACTAGACTCCTTCCTGAAATACTCACATATATACACACACACTCTCTCTTAAAACATATATATAGTCAATGTTACTTGTTAAGATTATAATTGTTAAGACTAAATAGTTTCTTTCTATATTTGCCCCCTCTTTGTCCTTTGCATGTATCCGCATAGATATATGGATATACGCACAAATTACTTACACATACACACACACTCGTGTATATGTGCATATGTATCTTTGTAAGATCCCAAGAAAAGGTATGCCTGTTTTTAAAACTACCATTAATAAAAATAAAAACATTTAGTTAACAACAATATGTGTATTACAAAAGGAAAAAAAAAAGAAAACTATAAAAATATATAAAGATCAAAACCAAATCTAAAAAATGATGAGTTATTTTGTATTGACAACAATAAAAAAACTATAACTAAAATCTAACCTTTTTATATATATTTGAAATATAAGCCAAAGAATTGTTAAACAAAACCAAATGTTTTCTATTTACTTAGTTTATCAATGACAAAGCCAAAGAAATCTAGAAAAGCAAAACATGGTCAATGAAGGGTCGATAATGAGTTGGTTCCAGCAGTATCATTAGATCACCACATAAGGATTCCGTTTTATTTGGGCTCCTTAAATTAAAAATAAAATTTAAATTAAATAAAGGCCAGATATGTAAACATGACCCAACAAAGAAAACGACAACTGATAAATCAATTCATTACTCCCTTCATTGGCCCAACAACAACCTGCTAAACATAAACAAACCCACCCAAATCCATTTCAATACTTCAGACCTGTTAACGCAACACAACTACAGCCAAATCAAAAATATTCTATAGAAGAGATCATTATTCCAATTTTTAATGTTAGTAAAATCAGTCCCTAAATAAATAAAAAATTTAAAACACGTTTATAACTTGAATAAATTCCGTAAAAATAAAAAAAAAACATATAAAACGTTTAGATTAACAAAGAAATTAAAGATGAAAAATGTAAACCCTATATAAAGTGAAAATTACACAAAATAAAAACAACAACAACAACACTAACATCGTAGATGAATGAAAAATAAAATTTGGTATTTTCTTTTCCAAGGGAGAAATATAATAAATAAAAATTGGAGTTTCCCCGAAACTCTTTGCTATGAAAAGGTAAGTATTTCAAGCATTAACGGCCAAATATAACTCCACAAGAGACCATTCCGAATTGTGAAAATCAGTCCAGCGGCTCGTGACTTATAGGCAGAATAGAGAAGATATATTTCTTTTACATAAAAATTGTGCCTATTTTGCTATATATCCCATGTCTTGGCTATCGGCATCACGTAAATGATCGGAAGTGAGCTTTTAATGTATTTGTGATTTGCCTGGGAAATAAAAATATTCGTGGTTTATTGAAAATTTTCGTATGTTTTGACATAAAAGTTTTAATTTATTTTACCCGCTAAATGTTGTCCGATGACCAAAATTATAGGCTTCTGTCCAGCCATAAACTCTAACTTCATGCAAAATTTCGTCGATTGGTTTATAATTGTGGCCTCTAGAGCAACAGCAAAATCTGTAATTTTTCTATTTTTGGTCCATTTTAACCCCTAATTATTTTGGGATCATCTCCAAAAACAATAGGCTTCTATTCTAACCCAAATGCCACCTCGATTTTTAATTAACATGGTCAGACGGAGGGACGGACGGGCATAGATAGCTAGATCGACTTAGCTCGGAGAGATATATATGGTTTCCTCGGTCGGGGACCAATATTTCGAGATGTTCCTTAATTTTTGGCCCAATCAAACTTATAATACCCCAACACATGGTGTTGTAGGGTATAAAAATATATATTAGAGACGAGTTCCACTAAATGGAAACCTACGTCCTGAAATTCAATCCATTTGGGCTGATATTAGCCATTATTTGCACAGTAAACCTGCAACCGGATTAAGGATATGAAGGACTTAAAGATCAAATCGGATGAAGCATATATATGGGAGCTAAAGCTATATCTGAACCGATTTTCACCAAATTTAATGTACTTGATTCAGGCCATTTGAACTGATATTAGACATTAAGTGCACAATTAACCCGAAATCAGTTGAAAATATATATTTGAGCTACAGGGTGAGATAAAAAAAATTTAAAATTTTTTCAAAATTTCATTCAATGAAAGCAAAAAAAGTCGAAAACAGCATCAAATTTTAAAATAAGTTTAGATTTGTTCGAATTGGTCACCTTGGCATGAATTATGACCGGCCAATGAAACCGTCACACACTGCCCGAATGTTGGTCTGCGGTATTTAGACCCATTCCCGGCGAAGCGCTTGCTTAAGGTGATCGACACTTTGGTATTTCTTAGTGCCTACCTTGCTTTCCAAAATACTCCAGACACAATAGTCCAACGGATTGGTGTCCGAAGAGTTTTTGGTGGTCATTGTATGCTGGAAATGAAGCGTGGAACCTCATTTTGTAACCATTCTTGGGTGGCGCATGCTGAGTGCGATGGTGCTAAGTCCTGTTGGAATGTCCAAAGCCTGCGGCCAAAATGTTTGCGTGCCCAAGGCTTTAACAAACCCTCCAGAATATTTTCGCAATAATATTCTAATAAAACAAGTGTTGTTCGAGCTTGAGGTGATTGCTGTTGCATTTCGGCATTTATTCTGATGCCACGGTCGATTAATACGAGCGGAGAGCGACCATCGGCTGTTATGGCGGCCCACATCATCACCGTGGCCGGCGCTTGAGTTCTGGTGGTCAACCGAAAGTGCACATTTTCAGCTGACCTCTTTGGCAAATAAACACGATAATTTTGTTTGTTTACAAACTGCTAGACATCGAATGTTTTTCGGAGAAAACCAAATTCGGCCAAGCGAAGTAACTTTTTGCTCTTTTGAGTCTATTTTCTTTCTGTTGCGGCGTAAGTTCTTGCACTTTTTGGAATTTAAATGGCTTTACCCGAAGCTCATTTTTCATTACTTGCCGAATGGAATATTGCGATATGATGAGCTCAGGAGCCATTTTTCGGCCACTGCGACAAGAGTTTCGATTAAGTCGCTTCTTTACTTTTCGAACTATTTCTGCTGATGTTGCTGTTTTCTTTCGTCCACATCCTTGATGTCGGGCTACGCTACCAGTATCACGGTAAAGAGCGATGGTATGAGGCACAAAAAATTTATTTACATTTAAATGCTGGAGTGCTCTAACGATAGCCACTTGTGGTTTTCCAGCCAAATATGAAGAAATCACACTATCACGCTTCAATTCCATCACGAATAACTTTTTTTTTCTGGAAAATTCTCACCAAAATGCTTTTGTACTCTTGTAAACAATATAATAAGCTGTCTAGTGAATAATTTTAACAGCTGTCGGACGAGTGGTTTAGAAATGACAGCAGTCTGAAGTTGATTGCAGTTATTTTATCTAACCCTGTATATGGTAAAGGTATTTCTGGGCTGTATCTGATATCTGGTGTCAAATATCATTGTTGTGGAGTGCAGATTGCGAATGTTAGGGACTGAAGGGGCTACTACGAAAAAGGAAACCATTCTGACATTTTCCTAAATCGTCATATTTTTGAATGCCATTGAGTTATAGTTATTATATTTCGATAATTTGGTCAGATTTTTTAACATATTTCCAATGTTCGGTCGACGAAGAGTTATTCGCAGATTGACCCAACGAAAGAACTTTCTTATGGATTAATTATGAGTGTAGGTTTGTTCGACCTATTTTCCAATATATTTAATAATAAGAGTTTTTTGAGCTTTAGGTTCCTTATGGATTTCCAGTAGCCCATACAAACTTGGAGCTGGAGCCACGTCACTTTTGACTTTTTTTCCTTTCAGCTGTCGTAAAAATGTTGTTTTTATAGTTCAGTTCATTATTATTTTTTTTAATATTATTCTTTTAAAATAAAAATATATGAAATTATTGATATCTCATTTGCATATCTTTTTTTTTAATATAATTAAAACATATTCTGATTTCTTTGTCTTCAATTTATTTTAGCCATTAATTTTTGTATCATAAACGACATCAACTCTTGATGTTCCATTTTCCTTAACACCCAAACTTGTAATCTCCTACAATGTCTTAATGATATCCTTGACAATGGAACGAAAAAGTCCGGTCAGGGTGCATTCATAACGTCTCAGTGACAATTGACGCAAGGCCAACAGCAGAGAACCAAAACGCAGCCAATTCGACTGTTGGGCCGTGTAGCGGGCCAATGCCAAGAGAGCATTATTGCTGAAGGACTCCAAGAGCGAGGCATATTCAGAATTTAAGGCATATTCTAAAAAATAAAAGTTGTATTATTTCATTACATTCCCACAACACCCCTCTTTCTTACTTACCCTTGCGACACAGAATAAGCGTCTCAAGAAAATTTAATTCCATTACATCGGCGTTGATTTGCTTCGCTTCGTTGATGATGCGTTGCAAGGCCACATCACCGCAGGCTTCAAATACGGCCGAAATGTCGAGTGTCCAATGCGATGCTCTCAGCACAAAGCATTCGCTCCAAACCAAATGGAGAATGGCATCTTGCTGACAGCGGGACAGTGTGCGGAATTGTTCATTGCTCTTGGCCTGACGCAAACAGGTTACCAGAATTTGAGCTAGCATTTGGAAGTTAAAGGCATTTTCATTGGATTGGGGTGACAAAGTTGAATTTTTCAAACCCCCAGAACATGACGGTGTGAGAGGTGATGACATTGCATAACAATACATAACACTTGAGGAATAGCTTAGACGTTTTGTTGCATGGGCTTTGGCCATTGTTTTAGGGGTTTCCGCGGAACAGTTCAAAGCGCCGGCATTTTGATGTCGAGGACCACGTTCTTCTTGCACAGCCTGGACATTCATGCCCACCTTAAGGCATTGCTGGAAACGACAAAACGGACACCAATTTCTGCGGGCCTTATCTATGATGCAGTTTCCCTTTCCGGCTATACAACTGTAGGCGGTTATGTTACCCTTGCGTACACTACGCTTGAAGAAACACGAACACCCATCACAACATATCACTCCGTAGTGTTTTCCCGAACTTTGATCCCCGCAAACCTGGCACAGTAGCAACTTTTGATGCGCCAAATCTGCCATATCCGCTAAACGATATTCCAATCCAGGAGTTTGTGTTTTATGTGCCATCTTCTCGGCTAGACTGAAATATCCCCCATTCGCTGTTGGAATATTTATAGTCACATTTTGGTGTACTCCATTCGCTGGATGACTGATAAAATATTTGTTTATCACTTGGGTTTTGTTAACCGCCAATACATTGGTCAAATAATTCGATACACGTGACAGGTCATGTCAAAGGACGATGAGTTGGCACAAATGATATGCAAATCAAATCAAATGTTTAGGTGTTACGCCTTTTATTGACCAATTATATGACCACCAAGTCGCAGCACTGTTTGATTTCAATGGTAGACCACTATTAGGGTGGGTAATTTTCTCAGATTGTAGAATAAAATGAAAAAATAAATTAAATGTATTTTTCGAAGGTGCGTGCATATTGCCGTCATTTACCTTTCTTATAATTATTGATGTTGAACATTTTTTGTTTTTATATTTCAAAACAAACAACAAACAAACAGAAAAAAATAATCAATGACTTTCTCAGGAAGAATCTAGTAGTTTTGCAATCCTTACAATCCTTTTTTTTTAAATAGAGTAAAAATCACCCTAGTTCCACCCCAATATTTTTTCACCCTCCCATCCTGTAACTCTTTTGAGGTTAACAATCAAATCGACACCTTAGCGGTTAAATGGTAAACTCATAGTCAAATAAACAACTATTGTTAGCGTTGTGTGCCGAGGGTGTGGAAACTTTAAGGAACAAATCTATTCATTGTTGAGCTCAAGTGAACGTTTGATGACCAGAAACTTGTTAACAAATACTAAACGAATTCCATAATTGATAAATACTTGGTTGGCTTGTTGCAATCGTAATGGGAAGTAAATAAAGAAATTAAAGGGTAAACTAATAAAAAAAGGATACAGTAGGTGGTGTTGGTCGCCAACCTAAACATAATAAAAAAAATATTTAATGCTCTACAAAGTATAAAAGTCCCACAATAATTATTTGAAGGATTCAAATAAGATCTGCTTGACAACAGCAAGAATGTGACCAACATAACCGATTTTCCGTTAGAAAACATTGCGAAACTGGTTGGTTCTTGCAGGTTCTGGTATAGAGCATATATCTCTATAACAGATGAAACATTGGAGGCAGAGTTCCAAGAATCATGATCAATTAACTACAGAGATACCATATCTCAAACAGATTTTTGATAGTCTTCTTGAAATTGGATATTTAACAGGCTCCCATTTATATAAAATTCAAAGAATAACACAAGTCTAAATGAAATCGATTCATATAATATATAAGAGTTTCAATTTGAAACCAAATGTTTACTAAAAATAGCCAGTAAATTGAAATTTTGCTTCAATATTCATAGCAAATACTATTGGTTTTTTTTTAAATAAACAGCAGGTTAATGTAACATCCCTCAATATAAATTGTTGGCAACACTTGCTACAAATCATAATTGGCAACACGACATTATAAAATGGCAATTCACTCCGAAGCTACACAGAGAAAATTTTCGAGTGAGATAAGGTGTTCCACTTTATTAAAAGGGAAGTATATATTATGATGAAAATCAATGATGGTCGGTTCCATGGTACAATAAGGAGGTAGAACAGCTTCGTAAAACTACACAAATACAGCCCTGAGACTTTGCCTGCTTCCTGTTTTCATTCATTTGATATTTTTGTTTATTTTAAAAATGAGTCAAATAGCGCGAACGATGAATGAAATGCCTGGATGTTATCTCAAAAATAAGTGTTCTATCCTTCAATTACGTGGCAAGTCTGGTTAATATCATTAACGCACGCCTCGCAATTTAAGTTTCTTCCAATCATTGATTTTGAAAATATTTGTTATTATTTTTCAAAACAATAAATAGATACACAAATGGTCTGTTCCAGAACCTGCAAGAATCTACTAGTTTTGCAATTTTCTTCGATATCATAAAGGGAAATTTGGTTATCGTAGTAAAAACTTTTAGATTCTTGCAGTTCTGGAACAGGCCAAAAATTGGCAGAAGTCGGGCACACTTAGAAAAAATTGCAATCAGCTGGCAGCTCTACCTTACCTTTTTATTGTACCATGGATTCTTGCAGTTTCTGGAACAAATCTCTATTTATGTGACCAATCTACTAACCGTTGTTGGTAAACCGACTGGAACTGAGGAAAGTTCAGCCATTCGCTCCGATAATATCGATTGAAAAACTATCAACCGATAACACTTTTTACAATAAAGTATCGATGCTGAAATCGATTGCTTGCCACCTCTATGATTCCTTCATTCAGTGAGTTGTTTATAATTTAAATCATTTAATTAATTAATAAAAAAACTAGCCATATTTGTTGATTTTTTCTAATCCTTACTTATAGATCCAAACAATGAGAATCGGGATTGAAAAACAAATGTGTTAGAACCGATTTGCAAGCAAACAATGTACAAAAGTAAACACGTGCGAAAACCATTGTTTTGATTGATTTTGTTTTTCTTTGCTGAACACGTTCCGTCAGCCCACAATATGACCAATTCTACCCAAGTCAACCACAGTTACAAGGATAATGCATGTGAACTGGAACTGCATGTTAGGAAGGCGAAAGGACAAGTGTCCGAAGGTCATACTGGCAGATTTGTGGAGAATATTCGAAATTGTGACATCTTCATAGAGGACTATCACGTACTTATCTATTTAGATGTCCAGCTATATAAGTATGTCCATTGTATACAAAATTTCAGGTCATATAATACTCAAGTCATCTTTGTAGGTTTCGTTCCACTCGTCGTTTTGATTTGAAAGATTTGAAAAATATTTGTTTTGCCTTCAATTCTAAAGACAATGTGCTCCAAGTTTCCCTTCCATGTTTACCACATAACGAGGAGGAACATCCGGAGAAAAACTCCCAAGAAAACAAAACCAAAACTGCGGAGCGTCCCTTAGATTTGTGGAAATTGAAGAGAATCACTGATAATTGCCTGCTTAAAATTGACGATAACGCCGAGCTACTGAGACCTGAAGCTTCTTATGGCTATGGATTTGCGAGTAAATTCCGTGGTAGAATTAAAACTTTTGACGTAAGCTTTGAAAAATATCCAATTATTGTAATTTCAAATGATTCACATTCGTGTTACAGTGTGATTTAGATGCAATTACTCGCATGCCGGAACCGGATAGAATAAGCCCATTGCAACGCCTAATAGATCGAGATATTGACGAAATGAAAAACTTTTGTCGTGATCAGTACAAATTGAATTTTGTGGAGCTACAAGTTCCTGATGGTCTGGACAATCCCATGCATTACACTTATAATTTTAAAGGTATTAATGAATGGAAAACATTTTCGCATATTATACTGCAATTCGGTTATACTATAATCACGAAAAATCACTAAGTTTATTCATAATTAATAATAAGTCCTGATATGTTGTCCGAAAACATTATAATCCATTTTGTATTGGAATGCAATTTAATCCTTCTATCTGTGAAATCAATGAATATGTACAAAATCTTCTGACAGTCCCCTTATTATGTATTGCAGATGCTACGCTCGACCGCGATGAAGAATATTTATTACACAACCTGACGGCTAAGCCAGAACAAATGCAAATGCCAGATCAATATGACCCCATGGAAGTTGATTGTGGTCTCATAAGTATATTGCTGGCCATATGTTATGATGTCAGGTAAGCTTTTGTCGCTTAAAACAAATTTTCGCTTAATATCAATCTAAAATAATTACCTTTCAGATTTACATCAAATGAGCCCAACTGTGAATCCGCCTGGACTCGTAGCATACTATCGGCCACGTTGACATATTTCGAACCCTTCATATCTCTCAAAGATGTTGCTATCAGTTTCATGAGACGTTCCCTAATCTATCCTTTATATCGAAACTACGAACTGAGTAGGCAATGTGTTGAAGATTGCATTGCGGCATTGCAAAATAATTCCCAGTGGATTCTCAAACAACTTCTTATTACGCACGATTGTTTCAGTCTCAATGAACGTGCTGTATTCAATCATTATTACATTGAAGACTACATTCGATATGTTGCAAATCAAAACATTTGCTCAAACTCACATTTACAAATGTTGGCACATAATTTAAAAAATGTTTTATTCGATGTTTTCAAAAAGGATCTGGGCTTGGGACTGCAAGAACTTGAAACGGAACTTTTAAAGGAACTAATAACGGATATTCACATTGCTGCCAGTTCGACAAGTGAGGATGAATCGGTTGAAACTGAAACGGATTCTTCAAGCACATCGTCTGATAGCAGTGACGATAGTGACAGTGATGGTGATAGTGTGATAGAACAGAAAATGGAGAGTTTGAAATTGTAGAATATATCTTAAGTAAGGTGGGTTATCCTTTTCTTTATACAGTTGAAAAATGACGGTGTATATCAATGAATATATAAACAAAAAAATTAAGGCAAAATATTTTTTCTAATAAAAAAGTTACTTGTTTTTAAAAACCAAGTTTGTGATGATCATTGAAATGCACATTTGCTTATTTGATTAGAATTTAGATGACATTTGTAATTTATTTTATTTACTATGCAAATAATTTGTTTCTTGTTACAGTAGCTGTGTAAAGATATAGGATTACTACATTTTTGCAACCCTAATAATAGCTTACTTTAAATACTTATCCATTCCACGTTTTAAATTCTTTAATGTCCAAGGTAAATTTTGTTTTAAAAAAGTTGTCCTGTTTGCCAAAGAAAATTAGAATTCAGTTGGTCCATGCCTTGATTATGTCCCACTTTTTATTTTGTATTGAGATTTTTGAGCGTAGTTGTGGTTTTGTTTTTCGTAAGTTTAAATTATTGTTTTATAGATTTATGTGAAATTTTTTAGTGTTAAATGTCGTGATCATATATTTCCTTCTGTGAAGGAGTTTCTTGGTTGTTCATTTAAGTGTTTTGTGAATTTAAGGTCAATGTTGTTTTTCTTGCAGACACCTTCTTTTCTTTTGGATCTGTTTACATTTTCTAGATCTGTAAGGAACCCACAAATTCTTATACCACGCTTGACTCCTCTGTTGGAAAAATCTTTCTACGTAAGAATTGCTCGTATTTTCAACAATCTGCCGCCCAATCTTAAGATATTCAATTCTTCCCTAAAATGTTATAAGCGTAAATTATATGCTCACTTCAATCAAAATATTGTCTAATAATATTCATGGTTTTCTTGTGTTTGTCTCTTCAGGCCACTTAACCTTTCCTTTCGAAATGTGAGCCTAACATTTTTGTAATATCTGCAGCAACCATCAAAGAAATAGGAACTTACATTTTGGTTATAAATACCTATTTGTTGCTTTACCTCATAGTCAGTCATACTCTCCTCTCTCCTATATCGTTGGCAAATAGAAGCATTAAAAACAGTTTAGTGATTTTTTGGAGTCTTTTATTATTATTATTATTTCGAACTTAGATTTAATTATCTCGTTTTCACGTGTAAAACTAAGCAAAAGTAAAGCTAAAAATTATACAATGCCTTTCATGTGGTTAAAAATAAAATAGAAAAAGTAAGGAAAGTTATACCATGATTGGAATAAATACATGATTTCGTTTTTTGTGGGAAGACAAATAGATTGATAGACATACAAAATAATACAGATTAAATAGTGATTTATATACAACAAATTATAAGAAAAAACAAAGACATGAAACTCTAAATGAACTTTATACTTAAGACTATTAAAAGTTGTTTATGTTTCTTCTTCTCCTTCCTAAATAATGGCTTTAATTTTCGTTTTTTAGGAGAGAAAACATACAGTACACATTGTTCGGCCAATTTAGAATATATTCATATTTCTTTTCAATTTATTATTTAATTACACTCTGGCACTTTACTACAGCTAGTATTCTATTTATTCAGTTATTCGTTCATTGCTCTGATTTGGAAATGGTTTTACCAATTTTTTGTTCTTATTTATTTCGAATTACAAAAAATATTGCTATGTAATTATTATTATATAGTGTATATGTGTGTATATATATTTTGGGAATTCGTTTCTTAGTTTTTCTTTTTTTAAATATTTACATAAAAATTTGTTTTTCAAACCTATTTACTAAGACACAACTAGGATTTCATGTTTTGATTTTTGTTTGAGTAGAAATAAGAAAAAAATACGATGACAAAGGATTTCCAGGAAACCCGTTTAGTTATCGCTTAAAACCGCTACAGATCTACAAAGACAAGAATTTCATTAATAAAATAATTCCTCTTCGTTTTTCTTTGTAAATTTACTCATTGTCTCCTGTTGTATATCAACTTTGTACGAGGGATTATCATAGGCGGCATCACTCTTGCGGGGTGGTGTTATGGAAGCGGTTTGATGGACACGCCTTCTTGTCAGTATCAGCAATAAGACTAATGTCGACATAATAGCTAAGGCTGCAACAACAGAAACAACGACCAATGGTCCATAGTAATCTCCCACGGGCTGATCAACACCAGCGTGCAATAGTTTACCTAATGAGGATAAAAATAGCATTATAATTCCGAATAATAACATATTCTAAAATTTATTTATGTGATCTGACGAATACGGGTTCTAAATATACTATAAGAGGCATTGGATATATTTAAAGCATTTTAGTGAGGGCAAATTGTTTACTTAGGAATTATTTGAGCTTTCCCACAGTATCAGTGGAGTTATCTGTTTATTTCTGACTGAAATTTATAATATAACAAATCATTTTTATTCTCGTTTCAGGCATCTCTTAACTCAAAATTTTATTTTTCATGTAGAATTTTTCGCAAAAGCCAATTTCAGATCAAGTTTATTTCTACTGGTATTTAGATACAAACAAGAAAATAAATTTCACATATGAGTAAATCCCTAAATTGGATATGTGACCTATAGAAAGCTCTTTGGAATTCGAGCACACTTCCTTAAAATGCATTTATATTTTATTCAAATGAACTAAAACATTACCAATATCTCCAAAGAAGGCTTGAATCCTTTGGTATGCAGTTAAAACTTGAGAAACAATTACAACATACATTCAAATTCGTGTTAGTATTTTAAAAATCAAAACTTGCATCCAACTTACCAGTTTTACCCGGAGCAGCATTACCACCAGGCTTGGTGATAAAGTTAACAACGTTACTCTTCTTAATCTTGCCATTGGTCATGTACATCTCCAACCATAGACGATATTTGGTACCGGGTTTCAAGTCCATAATCAATGTACCCGTCGAACTGTCTCTCTTGGCTACCTTGAACACACTGGAATCTTCCTTGCCCGAATCGCTTTGATAGATAGCTCTGTAAATGTTAACATATTTATCTTCGGGATATGGGACACCACTCCAAGTAACTTCAACGCTTTGAGCCTTAATCTTGGTGACATTAACGGTAACATCGAAAGCAAACACATCAACCTTTGGACTAGTACGAACTTTAATCATGTGGCCAGCTCTCATCTCACCACCATGACCAGTCAATGGTATGTAGTAAAGACCAATTTCATAGCCAGTGTCGGGCTGCAAGTTTTCAATGGTGTATGAGGTAAGAGAACGATGTATCAAAGGCGTGGAAGAGTAAATCATGCCAGTCAATTCCTTATATCTCAATTGTATGCCATCAACATAATCCAAGTGGTCATCGGACAATTTCTTCCACGTCAAATGCAACCAAGTCGAGTTGGTTTCGCTGACATTCAATTCTGGATCTTCCACAGTCTTAAAGATGTCTTGGAAGTCGGGACGATAATCGGATGGTGGTGGAGGTGGTGTAATGGTTCGTTCGGCAGGCGTTTTGACAGTGTAAATTGAACTTGTGGGCTGAGAATTCAAATCTCTTAAAATTAAGGTAATTTTGATTTTATACAAAGAGTTTGGTTCCAAGCTGGGCAAGTCGAATTCCATTTGGGAGGTGGCAATTAAATCTTCTGGTGGCGCAAATATTTGCTGATCCCACTTGGAGGTATCGTTGCCAGGTCCATTGGTATAACGCAGTTCCACACGGCCATGTAAATTAACATAGACTTGGGGAACGGTGAAGACAATGCGCACCGTGCGGGCATCAATGGCTTCCAACGTGTGCACTTCAATGTCGGGTTGTAAATTGTTGAAACCTAGGCGATGGAAATTGATAGGAATTAATATTATCTACAGCTTAAACCAATAACAGAGTATCACTTGTGGGGTTTGGACTCCAAACTAAAAGCTTTTCTACAGGCAAATATAGGGGGGGGGGGGGTAAATGGGAGAGGCTAACCACTCCCACCGTGTAGTCTCAGTTGTGTATTTACAAGTTGTTAATGTGTGTGTGTGCGTGTTGTTTGATGTAGAGTTGTGTTCGTGCAAAGAATGGAAATGTGATCGAGGGATAACCGTAACTTATTTTTGATGTAAGTAGAGCTTGAACTAGAGTTTTGTTTGGTTGGCGGGATTAGTAACATATATTCAATGGGGAATGCAATGGGCACTTGGATATTAATGCGAAATATGGATGCAGACAAAGATAAAGACAGAGACAAAAAGAAAATTAGGGTTTCAAAATCAACCTGTTTTTTGGGTCTTCGTTACAGCACCGTGTTCCGACGATTGTGTCTGCAGACCGTTGGCAGTTGTGGTGGATGCATGACCGGCATTATGACCGAGATGAGTGGGTACAGGTCCCACACCAGGTATAACGGGATAACCTCCGTATGAAACGGGCTGGCCATCTACAATGGCAATGCCATGACCTGGTGGTGGAGGTGGCAGGCCACTATGAACTATGGGTACATATTGGGGTGCTTGTCCTCCCGCACCGCTGGTGTTGACATGCACAAAGGGTCCTTGGGGTGCAGCTCCATTTTGTACAGCTGGGTTAACATTTTGCTGCAGATGTTGCAGTATGTGTTCGATCCTAACATGGGGTGGTAAATTCGATTGACCCAACTTGCCACCGCCTGGCACTCCTGCTCCTATGATATTAAACAGGTCCGATTGACTTGTGGGTGCTGGAGGTTTGCCCTGGGGTATACCGTTGGGATTCAAATCGTACTGTTCATAGGGATTGAAGGCTTCATTGTGATAGAAAGGTCCATAGGGTCCCTGTGGTCCTGGATGTTGTGGTGCCAGATTTTGATTATAATTAACACTGTCATAAGGCGAAATGGCCACACCACCATGTGTCAGATGGACGGGAACATAACCTGGTCCCAGACCGGGGTGTTGATGCACAGGAATATCATCTTCTTGTGGCTCATGGACATCGTATTTGACATCATTTTGTTGAGGTTTAACTGGAACTGGCGGCTTCTTGGCATGTTTGTCATGCTTATCATGTTTCTCATGCTTTTCCGTCTTATAATCGAAACCGAATGGTGGTGATGGTGCACCGCTCTTGGGTGGTTTACCATCCAATGTGGGATAGAAGGCATTTGCTGTTGGTTTCTTTTCTGCCTCGGCTTTGCCAACACCACCAGTGGCCGACTCATGCTTTTTGGTGGCATTTTCCATTTTTGGTGGGTGTTCTGGAGGTGTGGCGGTGAAGATTTGTTTGTTTTATTTTTATGTACAAATGCAAATTATTTAAATGAAGCGCATTTTTATAAATAAATTAATATGTGAGTGCAGACAAAATATGAATTGGATAATTTCAAGGGAAGCCATAACTACATTTCAGATTGAATTATACCTCTGTTAACAATGGAACTGAAAAATTCCCTCTTTGTTGAAGGATTTAAAAAATTAAAACTGTTATCGGAATATCCTTGAAGATAATCATTCTTTCCGCAATGTTTTATAACTTCACTTAAAATTATCCAATAATAAAAAAAAAATATAAAATTAATAAAAATAAGAAGGCAGGAAAATGTAGGAGAGAGGTTTTATAATTCAATTAGTTTTTTTTTAAAGAGTTTTGAAGCCTGTTAATGAAGTTTGGTTTAAAGGAAAGGAAGATAGAAAGTAATAGAGCGAGCGAGAGAGAGAGAGAGAGCATGATTAACGTATGAATATGACCTGATGGATGCTTGACATTTAATGGAACTACAATAGAAATTATGATATGGCGTAATCATGCTTCATCCGACTTTGTGTTTAGACAGTTTTTCTGATGATAAGAATTCTTGTTTGGCATTTGGTTCCTGATTTTTTCTTACACGTCGACACACTTAAATTTGTACCCACAACAACAACAACAACAAATAATATCATTGCTCTACTCAAAAACAAAGCATATCCAATACTGAGGTCCTTTTGGAACCTTTCGACAATTAGTGAAAACAAAATAGGAAAACAAACACATTCAATGTAAAAAGCATCACTTATTTCATGCACCCCTTTAGAGAAAAGCTTTTGAAAATTATTTTCGTAACGGTCATATTTACCATTGTGTCCCAAATGTTCTTGCGAGGCTTCCTCCTCTTCCTCATCCACTTCGTGTTGTTGGCCACCATTATAGGGTCTCTCGGATGCATTTGGTATGGGGGCACAAGCCCAATGTTTGCAACATTCATCATCGGGTATGGGCAATAAACGGGCCTGAGCAGGATGACAAGGCAAGTCGGCTGGCGGCAACGCCAAAACGGGGGGACAAGCTGGACGGCATTCTACCTTACCATTTTCACAATAACAATGTTGGTCACAACCTATGGCAATGTTATGTTGGGGAGGAGCAATTGCATATGAAAGTCAAGGGTTAGTAATTTTGCTCACAAATACAATATGAACGGTAAGCTTAAGCCAGCCAATGAAAGCTTGGTGTATTACTTACCAGTTAGATTGGTGGGTATTTGAGACCAATTTTCAAATTCTTCGCCGCGATACTCGCAGGTGCCATTGTCCACACAACGCATGCTGTCGGGACAACAGTTAGGTGCAATGGGTTGGAAGTTGGCCGGTTCCGGTTCCCAGCGTAAACAATGGGGATTTAGTACGTCCAAACCAAACGAGGTGGGGCACTGCAATTTGGCACAATGCACCCCCTGGGCAGTACACAGACACAATTGTTCACAACCATCATGGAATTGTTTACCCTCGGCATAGACCTGATTCTTATATTCACAAGATCCTTGACCAGCAGCACCGTTGATGTCGCGTCCCTCTTGGAAGCCATAACTATCATCGCCTATTGAATTGTGGGTAGCCGGTGGTGATGGCCTTTGTTCATGATCATCGAGTGTCACATCGCAGAACTCCAACTGGCAGCACACGTCTTTGGGATCTTTAACGAAGACACACTTGTCGGGACGGGTGTGATTGCGTTCCGGACAGCGGGGCTTGCAATTCATAATGCCTCCCTCGTCGCAGTGGCAAATTTGTTCACAGCCAATTTCCAGACGTTCACGGAATTTGTAAATACCACCATTGAAATAGCAGTCGGGACGTGTTTTATGTATGGATGCTGCGCATTTGTGTATGTGTTGTGGTAATGGTTGTTGTTGTTGTTGTAGTTGTTGTCATTTAGAAGCAATGCAAATGATGACATGAAATGAACACACATACAAACAATATAAATGAATGGAACTAAACTAAACTGAACTGTTAAAGAGCAGCTTCAAACTACACACATACATGAACTGTAGAAGATGATAAAGGCGTCTAAGGTAAAAAACCCCTCTCTTCTAAGTTTACTCTCTATTGTTGTTAACATTTGTTTATTGTACCTACCATTCATAGCCTCGTCATCATCATCATCATCCGTATGCATTGTGGACGATTGTGTGGGCAGGAAGGCATCTTCATTTGTCGAACATTCCATTCGGCTGCAACATTCATCATCTTCGACAGCAATTTCACGGCATTTTGATTGTTCTTCGTCAGACATCATCGTTGCCATCGCCGCTGCCATTGTGCCACGTTTAAAGGTTTTGCCCTGGCAGCGAGGTGAACAAATCCATTCACCACGATTACAAGTACAACGTTCATCACAGCCACGTTCCATATTTTCGCCATTCTAAATTGAGCAGAAACAGACAACGAAAGAATGAAGGAAAGAAGCAGATGAAAAGACATACGAAAAAAACAATCAGTACATATTTTTTTGAAAAATTGAACTCGTTACAGTTGTTTGACTTTCTAAAGAATTGCATTAAGTGTTGGTGGTTTTCTTCTACATAGGTGTATATACCTGTGTGTGTGTGTGTGTCTGCAAATAGCCATAGATAAATGTTCTCTTATGGCAAAAAGTAGAAATTAGAAAGAAAATTTCCAGAGCATGGAGTTTTGTAGCCCAACATGAGGGTTTCTTGTCTCAATTTCACTTGCCAAGACCTGGTAAAAAATCCGACAAAATGGCAATCCATCAACTATCCATTAAATTATGAAATTTTTTCACTTGAAATTTTTTCATTCCAGATCTATGTTTGAATGTTTTTCTGTGCGACAATTTACTGCTAATGAGAGAAGTTATAATGCTACAAATTTGAGGAAAAAGAAAATAAAAAGAGGTAAGGGCCAAGAAGTAATGAGAGATAGCAATAATTTTTCTTGTCACTTTCAGTGCTGCAATAATTTAACTCGAGCGTTAAGTCACCATTAGATCCCGGTAAAGAGAATGACCACGTTTAACGGCGATATATAATCTCTTTTCGTCGAGGAAAATTTATGATCGGTGATGTCATTAGACGAAATCTTGGAATTAGACGAAATCTCCGTAGTTATGTTACGTACAAGTACGACAAATTTCTGAATAATAAGTTCAAGACCTGTGGAGAGAAACATGGAGTTTTTAAAGAAGGGGATATCTCCGAAAGTGTTAACCCCATAGCTTTCTGTAATTCCGCCGTCTCTATTCTCCCACTATTGAAGACATATGTATAAATTTGAACTCATATCTCAACAAATTTGCGGCGTTCTTCGATACGATGATTATGCCACGAAATCAAAGGACACACTGTTGATAACAAGGACTTTTGAGATGAAAAATCAACTGAACGTTTATTTAGACAAATTTTCGATGGAGGAATTCCTTGAATTCGTGAGAACCATCTGCGACAAAAATGGTAGGAACAATGCCTACGAGTGGCTAGGCGGTAACTCTTGAGGTAATAACATCGACTTAGGTCGGATATTCGGTGTCAGTATGGTGCGCAAACACTAGTGTTTATGCAATGGAGGAGTTTAAAAACTTGTCAACATCCGATTTTAAAACTGCAACAAATTGTCAACTCCAGACACCAGCAAAATATTTATATGAAGAGAAGAAAATTCATCCCATATGCCACTACCCAGCGCAAAGCAATTAAAACCTTAACATAGTGGATTTAATAATCCCCAATATATAAGAGATAGCCCTCAGATTAACAACCCTATCAGGTAAATATAGGTAATCTGAATTTACACGAGATGCAATCACCGAAACCATTAAAGATGATGTTCTTGGAGCCCCCTTCCCATCTGTTGCACCTAAATAACATTGACTACCTAAAACAAACGAGGGCTGTTTACCCCAACTTTATGGCATTTAACATTTGATTCCAAGTAGCTTTAGAAACGCCAGATTTTTTGGTGGTGGAGGGGAATCAAGCATTACCATGTATTCTTTAAAGTTTCTTAGCGCATATAATTCTCAGTAGTTGCTTTTTCCATTTTTGTTTTAAATTTCCGAAATTTTCCATTATTTTCTGCCACTGAAAATATTTTTGGTATTTCGTTTAAACAAGCAAGTTAAGTCAACATATTACCCTATTTGGTTATTGCGAATACCATTCTCGTCATGATCTGTGGTTGGCAAATAAGAAAAAAACAAGAACCATTTTGAGTATTACTTATTATGAACAATTAATGAAACGAAGCCCAATTGCGTTCCACAATTAGATGACAAAACATTAAATTAAAAACAAATCTTTAATTGCCGTGACTAACTAATGTTTTGTACCAAGTAGGTGTTTTTGTATTTAGATTACAATTTCGCATTTGACTTTTTGAAAAACCTATAACCCAGTGAACCTCTTTTTTTTTGTTGTTGTGAGCATGGTGTCGAAAGATAACAACTTAAGGTCATCTACATCAGCGCCAACACCAGCAAGACATGCAACACTTTTCAGGCCATCTTTCATTAGCTGTTGTAATTGTTGTTACACATTCGGTGGGGTATCAGTCAGTGTGTGTATGTCGTCTCTAATTAGCTCTCGGCTTAATGATAATATTAACTTTTGAAAATTTGAGCATGCAATGGTGTAATTAAGTTGAACACAGATACTATTACAAAAAAGCAAAAGTAACCGCTACAAGCCAATAGATAGATACGTAAATGGTCAATGGTTGTTTTTAGCTTTTTTAGGATTTTGTTGCTTTTTTGTTGTTGTCTAATCTAAAAAAAGGCCGGTTAATGTATTGTACGAACGTCTGAGATTGCACGTGTGGCATGCCATAACACCAGCCACATTTATCGATTGTGTTGGCTCACTCACATGACGACAATTCGTGTGCAATGTGTGGGATAGTGTTCGTGTGTGTGTTTGTTGTGTATTGACCAATTTTCCAAAGAAAATTACAACGTCTCCCAGTGCAAAAGTGAAAGTAATTTTGTATTGCAAAAAAGCCAAAAAATAAGAAAACGCTTAGTAATATCACATCAATGCAAATATGCATGCACTGACTGCTTGGAATTTTTGCTGTTGTTGTTTTTATTTGGTCAGTGGTAATATTTGTGTTGTTTGTGCAAGGTGCATATTTTTTTTTTTTTTTTTTTTTTTGGTTTGGCATTCCACGAACAAAATCCACGTACATATATTAATATTTAAGTTCCAGATATTTAATATTTAAGTTTCAGTCATGCGGTTTGCAGGCAAATATTTTCTACTTCAGATCAATTTGTCTGAGATGTTGAAGAGCAATCAGGGTAATTAACCTAAATGTAAGGCTAATAAATAAAAAAATATGCCAAAGAGTGGAAAATGTTGGCAAAGATATGATTGACTGAAAGTAAACGCAGTACACCCGAACTTGGTCAGGGGAATTGTAAATAAAATTGTTCCACTGCAAATATATAGAGAGTTGTGCCTTTACAGAATTTCTGAACAAATATTAACATTATAATGATATCCCCATATTTCGGGTCTTTTTAGGCTGGAGAGGGTATATATCATTCGACACGGCCAAAAGTGCCTCATCGAAAAGACCAAAACCTTTTCAGAACATTTGGAGTCGATCTTACGATATCCCTCCGTCCGTCTGTCTGGCTGACTGGTGCACATCCTATTTGGCCCAAACTTGGTACATTGTAATATTATTATAAAAATTAGATCGAGATGGACAATATCGGTCCACTCCTTCAGGTACCTTCCCCACAAAGGATCAACATTTTTAATATCCATGAAACTGAGTAAACATTTGGATTTGGAAAATCTCAACATTGCTATCAATACAAGATTTGGTTTTAAAATGGTAAAACAAAGTGTCATAGTTTTGAATAACCAAAAACGATTATAAAATCTGAAATAAGCATGCAATTGTTTTCATATTTCACATATCCCATTATTTCTATTAACACAACATCTGCTATGAAGAAGGGATATATCGGTCCACTCATTCTGGTACCTCTACCACAAAGGGTCAACATTTTGAATATCAATGAACATTTTTTTCTGGAACATCCTCCAAATAGGGGTCAAGATTTTGAAAAAAAGTTAAATGACAGCAAAATAAGCATCCTCCCTCTCTCTCTCTTCAAATTTCAGACATGCAAACGTTTTTTGTAACACAAGATCTGTTGTGAAGATTACGTCACAACATTGCTATTATAATTATTTATTTCCGGAAAGATATAAAGAATATTTGCCAAGTTCCTAGCGAAAACCCCTCCCTATAGAAAATGTTTAATACATAGGAATAGGCTATGAATTTTGAAGGTTTAAATTATGAAAATGTTTATCCATGCAAGTTTTACTTTTATAATTCGCTTGTCAATTGATTCACTTTGGTTTAGACCCAAAGTACCTCCCTAAACGGCATTCCTAAACTAGGCCCATTATTTTGAATATCTCTCAGATATCTTGTGGATCGGCATTTCGAAGGTTTTTTTCTTTCTGGTCGATAATGTTGTCACATTGGTTGAAAATTTGTCCTACGAAGCATTTATGTACAGGTTCGGACATATGCCGTTTAGGGTGTAATTAGAAAGTTTTAAACCTTTAAATTCAAAAAATATCAAGTTCTTGAAGTACTCAACATATAACTCTATACACACTATAATTTTGAGTATATAAAATTAAGCACAGCAAAGAAATGCAGTATTTTTTAAAGATTCTGGAATACCTCGTATTTGACGACAATACCAAAATTTTGAAGCCAACAGATTTGGCTATAATTTATGATTTCTCATGAGAGAGGAGAGAAAAAAATCAACTGAAATTTACTTGTAATATCTATGGCTCTAAATATTAATTTCTCGTACATTTACAGTACCAACTATATAAACCATTTATAACGTAACGTCCTTGCCCAAAATATATTCAAATTATAGAAAAGCGTTGAGTATTTCGGCGAGGAGCCAGACAGTCAAAGTCTAGCAAAAGCGAACAATACAACAACGCCTACCCACTTCCCAAACCAAATTAAAAACCTGCTGAAATATTGGCACCCTACATAGACGACCGGTTTTGAGATCAGACAGAGAATTAGTTGGATTGTTCGACTTCATATTTGGTTGTTACGGTTTTCATTGTTGTTTGTTTTGGGATTTGTTTCTTTTATTTTGTGAAAAAAAAAAAACAAAAAAAAAAAATCGGCGATTGTTGCATTAGAGCCGATGTAACCTAAGCAAATGCCTACATTACAATTTGAAATAAAGCCGAATTAGGAAAGCAAAAATAAAAACAAAGACAAAAACAACACAATAACACAAAAAACAAGTGGAACAAAAAATCAGCTCTCAATTTTTTTTCTTACAGTCAGGCAGACTGAATGTTACTGAATTGTTGTTTTTGTGACTGTGGAAGACCAAAACCGAGAAGAAAAAAATCAACAACCAACACCACTTCCATTATGGACTGTTACCATCTCAGAGTGTATTTGTTTCTCAAAAAAAAAAAATAAATAAATAAATAAATAAAAAATTAGTTTAAATTAAAAAAAGTGCAACCAATTCAGTTCAGTTCCAAACTAAAGTTATGCCATTCACAAATCAAAAGCGAATGCATTCACTTTTTTTCGATTTTTTTTTTTTTTTTTTTTTTTTTTTTTTGTGGTGTAGTCTATCGACACCAGTTTTGGGCTATTATGGCTAAATGTTGTCAACTTAAGTCCAACTTTAAATATTGGAATACATTTTTCTTGGTCCAATAGAAAGTTTAATCGATGCTTATTATGTTTTGATAATCAAAAGACTTAAGACACATACTTTGACATGGACACACCCAATTTTTGAAACTTGGAATAGAAAGATAATTTCAACACTGCTACTTGAGGAGAGTAAAATAGGTTAGTTTCGATCAAAAAGTGTTCAAAATATGCAAAAAAAAAAAAAAAAATATATATATATATATATGAATCTACCCATTACGAAATTTTGATCATTAAAAAACGATTTTCAGTCGCGGACACCCTTTCCGAGAAGTACATCAAGTTGCCTTCTTATGATAGTAGTGGAACATCTACATAATTTGATGAAGTCTCATGCCTTAGGGTGTTTCTGAAGGATTCATAAAAAAATATGACATAGTGTATAGAACTTCCCTGCTAAGGCGGGTTAGTAAGATTTTTATAATTTTCGTCGGAAATCAAAGGATAAATGAGAACCCCTTACTGTTAACAATCCTATCAGACAAGTCTTTGTTATGTTCTCACTGTCCTTAGTACCCCCCCCCCCCCCCCCAACACATTGCAGAGGATGTTGGATGCTACAGAATTTAGAGTAGTTATGTGTCAAGTACTTTAGGATGGCGTTCCTAGATCTACCACCCAAATCACTGCAGAAGATCTCAGGAGGTAGCCGCTTTTTTTTCGAATTTAGAGTTAAAACCAGAACCAGATTAACAAGGCAAACATATAAATATAAACTGAAATAACAACAATTTTGATCTCAATTGTCCAAAACCAACAGACACACCTCAATACGGAAACAAAAAACTTGCTTTGATTCAAAAAACCTGTTACCTCTTAGCCAAAAAAATAAAAGTGTTAAATTTGGCTAATAATATCGTGTCATTATACAAATAGGATATTTTCAACATGAAATCAACAAAAATTTAATTCCTGTTGCAATTCAACAGGGAAATGTGTTGAACATTAAACAACTCAAAATGTTGTGCTTCTTTTTGGGGTTTTCTCTTCCTCCTCCCCTTTGCGGCATGTACATGGTCTATTTCCATTTTCATTTTATCCATAATTCATAACATCAACACGTTTTACAACCCCGGCATATAAACAAGATCACATAAATCAACTGGTGGTGTCTGGTCTCTCCAGCAATAATAACAACAACAGAAGAAGAAAACTAGCTCAACAAGGAAACACTTTTTGAGATGGAGTGCGAATGAAAACCACAGCCATCAGAGACATACATATATTACAAAAAAAAAAAAAAAAAAAAACTATCGAATGAAATAAACACATATAAATATTTGATATTTGTATGCAAACACAAAATTCAAATACTTGCAGAAGTTGTTGTAAACAGGAAAATGTAAAGGAAGTTAAACACAAATAGACATTGAGGATATTCAACATTCAGCCAATCGTATTGTAAAAATGCATGTGTATGTGTCTTAAGTCTTTTGTGTGCATTGGCAAAAATGATGATTGATTATCTACTCTCTGAGATTACGTGATGTTGTCATTTTTGTTGACAGCCTCTTGAGTAATCGAGGATTTTCCAAAGTCTGACTTGTCTGTAATGACATAGAAAAATCTATTGATTTGAAGTTATATATCTCGAATAGCTCATTTCTTATTATTAACAAAAGTTATATTAAAAATTAGTAAGGAATGAGGTACTATAGTAGTACGGGGCTGACCATGTGATACCCTACAACACTACAATGTGTTGGAAGCCTCCTTATGTCTAAATCCATTTTGGAAGATTTCGTTTTTGAAACGATGTCATAGAGCCTTTTGACCGAGGATATTTGCCCCATATTTACACACTCCGTCGTGTTGTTAGGTATTCAAAACAATTTCACATTTTACAGCTAAATATAATCCAATGGCCATCCAAAATACTATACTTCTTCCCTGTCCGAAACTCTCTTCATATGCAAAATTCCGTATCGATGGGTTTTCTATTGTGAGCTGTAGAGCGACTGCAAAAATATTTAAATTTTAATAGTTTTGGTCCATTTGAGTCCCTAAATGAACATCTAAAAAAACAATAGGCTTTAATTCTGCAAAAAAACTAAACATGCAAAATTTCATGAAGATGATACGGTAATTGCGACCTGTATATAATACCATCAACACACAGTGTTCTGGGGTGTAGAAAAACTTTAGAAAATATACAATTCAAAATTGTCAGTCAAATTGAAAAAAAAAAAACTGAATTGGCAAAAATTGGGAAAAATGTATCAAAAATAATTCACTTTTTTATTGTCTTATTTTTACGTGATTTTCTTAAATTTTATCCTTTTCTGACAAGAGGCCATTCCGAACTGTGACCTGAAGAGCAACTGCAAAATCAGGAAAATTTTCTGTTTTTTGGTTCATTTCAACTCCTAAATATTTTACGATTATCCCAAAAAAAAAATAGGCTTCTATTCTGACCCTAACCAAACCTCCATTTAAAATTTCGTGAGGATTGGTCCATAATTGCGACCTGTAGCGTGATTACAAATTAACATGGAAAGACGGACATACATAGCTAGATCGACTCAGCTCGGCGAGATAGGAAGACCAATATTTATGTCGGGGACCAATATTTCGAGTTGTTACATAATTTCTGGCCCAGTCAACGGGCTTATGCCTTAAGGTGAGAATACGTAGAACGCCCTTTTGACTTGCTTAAGTCATCGTAACAAAGGAGTTTAAGTTGATTTAGTTCGATTTTGGTCCTACGCTCCTTTGTTATTTTCCGATTAAGCTAGCCTTGAACTTTTGTTGGTAGATACAAGATAAAAAGGACAATTTTTGCCGTATAAAAAGTTTATATCCCTTTGTAGCCATAACGTCGTGGTGATGCATAAGTATTCGTCTGCTGCTCCTTCAAAAAAAAACATATCAACGTTTTGCTTAGTCCTGAATGGAAATGATGTTTACATGATAGACTAGAATTGTTTATATACATCTCCAAATCAAAAAAAAAAAAAAATCTGATATTTAATTTTCAACCCGGAAAAACTGGACTTTATGCTACTTAATCATTCGATGTATTAGATAAATTAGCTAGAATCCTAACGATCAGAAAAAAGTCATAACTAACAAATAAAATGTAAAGTTACAACCCATACTCTGACGTGTCATCTTGGCAATCACCATAGCATTGCACATTGCGGAAAGGGTCGTCAATACGAGTAAAAAATAACTATCAATTCATATATTACAATGACGTCTGTGTGCTTGTGTCTTAAGTCTTTTGTTATCACTTGAGCTAAACTCAATAAAAAAAACTAAGGTTCAAACGTACGTCCGTCCATCCATCCATCCCATCTCATCGTTTATCGATGCATAATTAATTTTCTTTTTATCATTGAAAAAATTTCATACAAAATACACCAGGGTCACCAACGACGGCGTCATTGAGTGATGCGCATTTTGCAAACGAATAAGGAAAACCTACACTCACACCAACACACATCGAATTTAAAATATGTATGTGTGTGTTTTTGATATTTTCCATTTGTATTTAACGTCACTTACCTTATAACTTTGACCATCTGCCAGACATTCACGATGCATTACATCGCCGGCTGCAGTTATTTCTGTTATTTTCATATGCGACTCCGATGTAGAATCGAGTAAGGGAGTTGCAGTGGTGGTGGTGTCGGGGGCAGCAGTTGTTGTTGTAGTACTGGCCATGGAATCCAATGTACTGGCTGGTGTTGGTGTGGTGGTGATCATCATGTGATCTTCCTGGCGATTTTCAGAGACGCCAAAGACATTATGTTGGTGCTGGTGTTGTTGGTATTCCTGGCTTTTGTCGTCGTCCTCCATGCTAACATTGCTCAAGTCATTGATGGCGGCATTTTTCTGCTCACTTTGCGGGTCGTGTACCCTTTCGGTGGTGACAAAGTTGTAATGATAATTCAGATGCGACAAATCATCTTCGGCCGATATGGAGGAGTCGACGGAACGACCCTCGCCATTGAAGACATAATGGACAGATGGCATTTCATGGTTTCTTTCGGCACTGTCGCCGCTGCTGCTGGTGGCGGTGGTGGTAGAGGTCAAATTGTCGCCACTGCCATCGCCATGGTGTATATGATGACTGTGATCATGGGCAGCGTGATCATGGCTATGTTCAGGTTGATGATCATGCATGTGATGCTGCAATCCTTCGACTATGCTAATAATTGGTCCCGCAGGTGTGGTACTGGTCGTGGAATCCATGCTTGTGGGTGCCATACCATCTTCAGAGCTTAAGTTTATGGCTCTGGCCCTGCCTTCGTTTGTTTCGTTGTGTTCCGCCACAGGTTTGGCTGTGGCTTCATTCTCATGACTAACAACAATTCCGTCGGTGTGGATGTCTGCAAATGCATTGGTTTTGTCAGCCGATTGAGTGGTTGCCGTTGAGGCTGTGGCCACCGATGACACATCCATGGCATCTTCAGTGCTGGAAATCATTTGATAATCTTCGTGTTCGGCCAAACGATCATGACTCTCGGAGAGAATGTGGGCATGGTAGGGATCTTCAGTGTCTTCCAAGGATTTCATGGAACTGTCGTTGTCTTTGTCCGTTGTCTCCTCACTCTGGCTGGCAGTGATCAATGTAACGGGATGTCGTATATTATTCAAATCTTTGGCATCGGCATCGTCGGGTTCCTGGGAGATTTGATTGAAATGTTCCTGGCTGTGGGGCGTTGTGATCATGGGCACATCGGTGGCAGTGACCACATCCATCATTTGTTCAGTCTTGTGATCTACGGCAATGTGTTGTATGTGATCCACTCCAGTCTCGAGGTGGTGGTGATGGTGTTGATGATCATGGCCATGATGCTGTTCCTCTTCCATCTGGTTGGAGTCGCTGACTTCTGGCAATGGCATCTTCTTCTCCTCTGTTGCCATTTCAACCTTGCTTTCGATTTCATTAAAGCCATTGTGCGCTGCTGCGATTGTGGGCGTTGTGGTGGGTTCCGTCGTTGTAATCGGTTCAATGGTTGTCATTGGCAATGAAGTTTCTCCTTCATTAGTGGTCTCAATTGGATGATTTGTTTCCGTTGTGGTTGTCGAAGCAGAAGAAGAAGCGGAGGTGGTCGATGTTTGATCTACGACTTGTGCAGATGATGAGTCTTCGTGCTGTGGCATTGTCATTGTGGTTTCCATTGCCATATGTGGTGGCATTGTTGTTTCAAATGATTTCGGTGATGAATCTGCAAATGGAGAAGAAAAATAGGTTTTTATGAATTTTTTGGAAGGAGAAAATCTGTATATTCAGTATTTATATTTATTTTTGGAAAAAAAGTTTGGGGCTTTAAAATATTTAAGAAACAATTTAGAGAAATTTTTAGTTGGGTTTGCTAATAGATAAAGTATCTCAGTAGATGTTTAGACTCGAAGTTTTCACTAAATCGAGGACTCTACTCAATTTATATATTTTTATAAATTTTGAAAATTTAGATTACTTTTTGGTGAGGTATTATTAACGTACGACCTTATCTGGGAAGGTAAAAGAGAATCGGAGGATAATTTCATATTTTGTAAGAGTTAATATTATTCAAAATTCCACACCTGAATTAAGCTTTCAAAAAAAAAAAAAAAAAAAAAACGATATTATGGTACTACATTGTGGGGGCTAGATTGACCCCATTTCCAGTATTGCCATATCCAAAAAGATCATGGAACCCATGCTGTGAACACTACAGCGGCCAACACGCTGAAAAGTATCTTTCGAGTACGTGTCTTAAGTCTTTCGTTTAATCAATTTTTTTGGCAATATTTTCAATTCAATTTACCAACCATTGAAGCGTTAATACTTTTTTGTTTATTTTCAAACAACGAGTCAATAACCTTTTTGGCGTTGTTTATTACACGCAGACACACACACGCATGTGTGTGCGTGTGCGGGTAATGTGTGAAGTAATACCGCATAACTGCCATAATAATAATAAATAGCCCACGTACAGTTATTATTCGATATGTCGATGCCTGGTCTATTCCCCTATCAGCCACCAAAAAAGGCTTTCGACCTATAATCTGCGACATCATTTCACACAAAAAAAATTAAAAACATTATTTTATTGTCCATTTCTTTGGGTGTTGGGCGATTCTTAACAGCAGAAAAAAATTATAAACAAAAGAAACTACAGTTAATTTCTTTTAATTGTGCAAATTTAAAATTGCCGGCCGAAGAGGGGAAGTGGGGCGATTTGCCATTTGTGTCATATCTTTGAATGAAATCATTGATTATAATTTGCGCCAAGCAAAGAATGTGACTAAGTCGCACCATCAACAGTTATTTGTGTTATTTTACCAACCCCATAAAATAATTGCCATATCGGATTGTAATGAGAATACCAGGCAATGGGTAATGCAAGAGAATGAAAGACAACTTAAACATTACACAATACCACAGGAATGTGAAAAGTGTTGTTTTTTGTATTGTGAAACGTTATAATTTTTATGGTGATAGGATTAACCTAAAATTCCAGGGATATATTTTCCCCATGATTGATAACATCCTTGGAATGAAAAAAAATAACTGGGTTTTTCTGTTTTCCATTGAGTCGGGATTCCAGATTTAAAAAATTTTATAGATCTAGGCCAGCAGAAAAACTGGCACATAATTGCGTGGCTTTTAATTGTAATTTTAATAATTAATTAATTATGCTGTTGCCGTGTGTGAATGCCATGTTTTTCACTCACATCAATGCTACGATTGAGGAGAAAAGTCATTATGTCATTATGACTCTCAGTCATGTTCATATGTTATTTTCTGTTGCTGTTTTTTTTTATTTTGTTTTGATATCCCCACACACACAGGCAAACAACAAATGTGTAATCATGATTAGAGCTAGTGATGCTGGCTCCACTGCCTGGCTGACTGTCTGGTTTTCTGTTCTGTGTTATTGTGGCCCCTTAAGCTTATTACTTTTGAAGCGAACAAAAAAAAAAAACACTGAAAATCTCCAAAGAATTCTTAAGAAACACCCAATGAAAACAAGTCTGCCGCGAGGAGTGTAGATCACAAGGAGAGGAAGAAGAACAAGCAGATATCTTGCTCTTGGCCATTCATCCGCCAAATTGTTTGGAAATATTCCCAGGCTGTTTTTGTTTTTTGGTTCTTCTGTGCCATAACAAACATACCACACTGAATCATATGAAATTCTTGGAACTTAGGCAGGGGCATTTTATTTTGTCTTTCTTTTTTGTTTTTGCTGTTCCTTTCAAAATCAAAACAACACCAGAAGATGAAGAAGAAGCAGCAACAGAGACTGAAAACAACGACAATTCAGCAAAAATACATTGTAGTCTCGGAAAGAATGGATAATGGCCTTAGGTTTCTTTTGCTGTTGGAAACAAAATTATGCCGAAAAAATTAGAGGGTAATCAATTTGGAGATGCTGTTATTAAATGTTGGCGGTTATTTTGTAATATTAATGGGAGAGTTACAGTTCCTAAGTCAGGTATTGATATTAATTTTTTTCCTGTTAAGATTGCCATCAATGGTTTTTTTTCTAATTAAAGACAATTTTGGAAAAATTTGAGCGTTAAATTATATTTGGGTATACAGTGCCTTCAGGCAATACAGATTACAACTTAACAATTTGTACCGAATTATTGGGTTTTTCAAATTGCATTGTAACAGGTCAAAATATTCCACAGCAATGTTGCTCATAATATACTAAATTCCAGTCTGATAACCCATGATTGTTTACAAAAATTATTTTTGTAATTTTTCATAAAATATGTAAATATGACCTGAGCCACGGAAGAGAAAAACTCCGTTTCCATGATTTGGATGAAAAATGCGGATTAAAATGGCATTCTCTTTGTGTAACGTTTTGAAAAATTTATAGTATTTTTTTGCGTCATCCGGACGTTCTCTGGCTGATACGAGTTATAGATCTGGAAGTATCCAAATTGGTGCACCGTGACGTTTATGCCAAACTTAGATCGAGGTCCAATAGTCATAGAAGGAATAAATAAGCCCAATTCTTTTGATATCTCACTCAAAAACGTTTAAATCAGCCAATATTTTACATACCGTCATATTTATTTTAAACCTAGGTTAGATGCAAAAATGGAAACATTGGTCTACTTCTTCTGGTGCCTCAAACCTTAAATTTTTATGCCCTCAGCCATATGGCTGGAGAAGGTATATATCATTTGATACGGCCAAAACGTGCCTCTTCGAAATAACAGTTTTAGACCCAAGGTATCTTAATACCAAATTCTTTTCAATACATTTAGAGTCGATCTAGCGATATCCGTCCGTCTGTCTGTCGGTCTGGCTGCTGAGCACTATAACTCTCGAAGCGAGTATCCGATTTGGTTCAAACTTGGTACATCGTAATATTTTTGTCAAACTTAGGTCGAGTTCGGAGATGGGCAATATCGGTCCACTCCTCTTGGTACCTCCTCCACAAAAGTTCGAAACATTAAAAAAAATGTTTTACTGCACAGAAAGGAAAAGGGTCATTCGATTTTGCTCCATCTTTGCAAATCCTAATATTTGCATCAGTGCTAGGTCAGGTGCGAAATGGACAATATCGGTCAACTCCATCAAGTACCTCCTCCCCAAGATTTACAATTTTGAATAATTATAACTCTTATAAAATGTAATGTATGCGTCCGATTGTCTTAAAATGACACACATCACAATATTTTTATTAACACACCGTCTGGTGTGAAGATGGAATATACCGATTCACTCCTTCTGGTACCTCCCCCACAAAAGGTAAAATATTCGAATAACCAAAAACGATTATCCAAACCCAAAATAAGCATATTTCACACACCCCATTATTTCTACTAACAAAAGATCTGATGTGGAGATGGAATATATCGCTGCACTTCTTCTGGTACCTCCCCAACAAAGGGTCAACATTTTGAATATCCATGAAGCTCATAAAACGCGAAATTAACATCCGATTCCATTCAGACTTGACACATCTCAATATTTCTATCAACACAAGATCTGTTGTAAAGATGGTAGAAATTGGATCTTTTCTTCTGGTACCTGCCCCACATATTTTTATCTGTATTAGATGAAGTATGAAAATGGAATACTTCAGTCCACTATATCTGGTGACTCACGCAGATTTAAACATTTTCTAAAAATTATCACATACCTCATATAAAGTGAAGGGAGTAACCTATATAGTCCAAACTTGGCACGTCGCAAGATTTATATCAAATTTATTTATTTAGGTCCAATATAAAATGGACAATATTGGTCCATTCTTTTGGAGCCTAATCCATAGAGGGTCAATAATTTGAAAATCATAACAAAGGTCAAAATATATTTAAATAATCGAACATTGAGGATATACATCTGTCGGCAAAACCGACTGATATTCTTTAAAATATTTCTTCCCGAATTAGATGACATGCGTGCGATTATAGGATATATGGGTTTTATTTTTACGGTGCCTTCCCATAAACCGTAAAAAAATTTCGAAATTTCTCAAAGGTACAAAGCGAACGAAGCATTCGTGTTGGTTCGAACTTCGAGCATCTTAGTACTTTATATTTGGTTCATAATGGAAAATATGTGCCAAAAAACATAGGTTGTCTTCAAAAGTAGTATGTTTCTCTCTTCAAAGGGTAAATTTATTGAAAATCGTAAATTTAAAAAATCAATAAAAAATTAGAAATTTTAAATTGTAGCCAATGCCTCGAAATTTTCTTCCAAGAAATTGCTGTCTAAAAAAAATATTTCATGAACTTTTTCTGCTGAATAGATAAATTAAAAATTTGGACTTAGAATTAGTCGTCAAATATATAGATTTTCGGCTTAAAGAAATAGAGCCTATTTCTGTAGAATGATACGAAACTGAACTCGAAAGAAAACCACCAAATCATTAAGCCTTTTTTGAAATTAAATGAAAATTTAACATTTGAAAACATGAATGGGATTTTCTATTGGGTTCACTTTCGAATTTTCATACAAAAATAGGTCATTAGTTCCTCATTTTAGTAGTCATTTAAGGTACATAAAATTACTTGGCAAACGACTTAAAATATTCCAATAAAATACTACATTTTAGTCAAACAATTAATTGACAGTATCACACATCTTAATTCAATTACAAATGACTTTAGGTCACCATCGAAACTCATTTGATCACAAAAAAAATTTAATAGAAACTAAATTTCCCAATGTTCAATCTGATCATCTATTAACAGGTTTGCGTCTTAAGTCTTTTGTTTTAACAACCAACAGCCAACAAACATACGAACACACAAATGAATGCGTTAACATTTCATATCAACACATCTAAGCTGTAGAAAAATCTGTAAATCTTTTAATAGTTCATCTAAGCATTTTCTAGTAACTTGGCGGTCTTTTTGTCGCCGATCAATCGTTTGGTGAATTCCCCATGAATTCTGGTTGACCATGAACGCAAGACCACAGACGGCAGGCAATCTTATGAAAAATGCAGTATTGACATTGTTGTTGTTATTGTGAACCACTAGTTAAAGTTTAATATTTAAAGCAATAACAGAAACAACAAGTTTTGCTTCGTTTTTTTTTTGTTTTTTCATTGCTATAAAACAATGGAGGTCGTTACAATTAATAGAAATTAAATGAAAAAGGCCTTGAAGTTTGGAATAATCCCTGCTGACTTCAGAGGGGGGGAGAGAGAGAGAGAGATAAAACAAAACATCGATTTGTTTTTGCCATGAAATTAATTGCCAGGTTTGTGTCTTAAGTCTGTCGATTTGCATGTAGGAGTTCTGTCGTCTTGCACATGAGGAACTTAAATAAAGTATCTCTATTTGTCATAAAAACCTCAACTTGGTTATAATGTTCTGTCCGCAGCGTTATGCCACATGAATGGCATTATGCAAACACAACACAATCATTGGCCGAAACACTTCGGTGCAACACGACGTATGCCAAGCACGTTCTTAGCATTAAAATAGCAATCGAGGAAAAAGACATAAGAACATAAAATGCAAAACCCCACATGCATGTTTGAACAGAAATATACATATGTAAAAATGTATACATATGTAAGCCAGCAAGCAGTAGAACGAAAGAAAAAACTCTTGCACTTGGAGAACAAAGAAAGCCACAAAGCGGATGTATAAATATGCCGCCAAATAAGACAAAAACACACAATGAAAAAAAAGATGTTAACTATTTTAACGGAAATCCATGGTTGATTAAATTCTTATAATTATTTTGTACAGCAATCATGCAGACTCGAACACGGAACCACATAACCATTCGGACAAAGGCAACAAGACACCCAGATTTTGGTGACCTAACCACAAATAAAACACGTGTTTTATATTTATTCATTGTTCATGCAGATCTCTAGAGGGGCCTCTGATTCATTTGTACAATCGGAACCCCCATATCTCTCTCCCTAAATCAATTTGATTGATTGTCGTCTGATATTTTTGTTTAAATGTATTTACCACATTTAAACTATTGGTCAGTTGGATTTTTTGTTTTTGTTTACACGACGGCGTTAATGAATTCAGGGTTTGGGCAATGTTGACACTTTGCGTGCCTGGAAATATTAATCGATGACTATAATTAAATGATGTAACCACACGGAGAGCTATTGGTGTGCTATGAACGTTTTATAAACAATATCAAAATATCATCTACGTCATTTATTTAACAAACAAAAAAACATTAAAATTGTGTTTTTATTGGGAACCATTGAAAATGTGAATAAATGTGTAACAACCACAGGGTCATCCTTGGCGTGTCAAATAAATGTAGACTTCCTCGTAAGAAATTTGATGAATGGCGAACTTTGTCAGTGGAAATCATGTGTAGATTAGAGATATGTAACTCGCCTTTATATTGATTGACCTATAGTATTGCAAGGTCGAAGCTGACATTTGTGTGTCGTAAAAATTGCAAATTGGTGTTTCGTCATTGCCATTCGATTAAGATTTATTTGTTTGCATCACGTGTCTTATAAATGATTTTAATTCAATCAATAGAATTGAATGAAAACTAAATTTCCACAAATTCAATCTGATCATATTTTAACAGGTTTGTGGCTCAATTTTTGTTTGTTTTAACAAAAAAAAGTAATGCTTTATCGTATCAATTAATGAGAGCTCAGATCGGTTTAGAATAAATAGCTATGATGGATGTGTTTACCCAGAATTTGGAAATAATTTTTCAGAGGTCAGACTCCGTTTAAAAATCGGAAAATTCTGGGATAGAAGCTTAAACCGATATATAAAATATGGGGTTTCTTCTAAACTCCATGGAGGTACCATTCAAAATTTTTATATTTCCGGTTTTTAAAAAATAAACAATTTACAAAATGGGAATTTACATCCAAATGGAAAAATATCAAGGCCCGGGATTAAGTCAGCCACTTATAGTATAATATGTAAAAATCGTTGGTTTATGTATAAAACATTTTTTATACCCTCCACCATACATAGTATGGGGGTATATTAAGTTCGTCATTCCGTTTGTACCTTATCGATTTAATAATTTTAGACCTAACAAAGTATATATATTCTTGAGTAGCGTAAATTTTTTAAGAAGATTTAGCCCTGTCCGCCCGTCCGACTGTCCATCTGTTGTACTCACGCTAGAGTCTAAACGAATTAAGATAGGAAGGTAGAATTTTGCACAGATTAGTTTTTTGTCTGCAGCTAGGTCTAGTCCGAAGATGGTCCACAATATTGTATAGCCCCCATATAAGGGTTCCCCACTCCTATATTCGGTATTTTGTTGATTTTAGCCATATTTTACAATATAATTGTCTGAAAGGAGTTTGTTCTGAGTACTTTACCTGCTGGAAGAGAATGGTCTATATGGGTCTACGATTCGGTACTTTGATGATTTTAGCCAAATTCTTTTTTTGTGTAATTGTCTGAAAATCCACACAAGGAGTTCCTTCTGGGTGCATTATCCCCTGCATAGGTCCACGATATCGTAGAGCCCCCATACAACTGTACCCTCCGATATTCGGTATTTTGTTGATTTTAACCACATTTTGCAATGGAATTGTCTGAAAATTAACGGAAGGAGTTCCTTCTGAATACTTTAGCTCCTGGAAGAGAATTATTTATATAGGTCCACAATATCGTATAGCCCCTATACAATGATTCAGTTTATGATTTTAGCGACAGCATTCACCGGATTTTTTTCAAATTTCGTTTTAGAAGTTTGTAATGGGTGCTTCAACCTATGATGGAAAATTTTCTACGCAGGTCCACGTCTTTTTGTAGCCCACATTTGACGGTTTTATTTTGAGCGGTATTTTTCTACGGATTTTTTTTTTTTTTGAAATATTTCAAGTCCCATCCTAATGGTGGAGGGTATAAAAAGTTCGGTCCGGCCTAACTCAGCTGCTTTTTTACATGTTTTAAATTAAAATTACTGAAAGAGCAGGAACTGGTTATAAGAGATCGAAGGTTATAAGGTTTGTGTTATAACTACTGATCTGTTCATGAGGTGTCAAACAATTGCACAACAGATTCCCCTAAACAAGATGAGAGGATGAGATTTATATTTTTCTTTTTTTTTTGACGACTTATACGGATCAAATGAATGAAATTACAACTTGTAATCAACCCGTAGATAATATCAGATTAATGTCTGCTAATAAATCTCTTTTACATTTGAATGTGTGTGATTTTTTGATTTATTATTAATAAGATTAAACAAGCTTGTCACATACATTCAAATGTGGATCAGATCTAATGCTTAAAAAGACAACTAAACATGACTGGCAGATTTTTATATGAATCTTAACTATAATTTGTCAAATCATGAGTCAATTCAATTGTTAATCACTTGTACTTACATTTGAGATTCAAATATAATTGTTCAACAACTCAGCTCACTGACAGTTCAATTTCAAATATGTGATCTTATTGGAAATTCTGAATGCAGAAACACTTGAACAATAGTTCTCAACGAAAAATCGTTCTCCTTTTAGAAAAAACCCACATATTTCAGTCAAGAATATTTGAAGTCAATCTACAATCTATAATTCCAAATTGGTTAACTTTCGATTTTCGAAATTTTTCTGTATACAATAAGTGTAAAACATTTAAATTTGAAAATTTGAACTTTTCATGTAATTCCTCAATTCATTTGACTAACATTTTGCAATACATAAACCATCTCTAAATAGAAATATTCAAAATCGCGAAGAGAAAACATTTTACCATTTAAAAGGCGTTTTTTGTCTGTTGCAATATTTGTGTCTTGTTCCAAAATTTTTTGCTCACCTTTAAACTTCCATATGGACGGTTATGGTTTTACTGACTCCCTTATGGTTGATGCCTCTCTTCTACCATTTATATGGTTAGAGGGAGAGTTTATTGTCTCGCTTTAGTTGACCAAATAAGAACGAGTGTGAATACCGAAAAAAAGTTTATTTAGTTTAGACCATAAACCACGAGTCTAAACATTTGCTATTGTTGTTGTTGTTGTCATCGTTGTCTGGTACTGTCTGCCTTCTTTTTCTGTATGTATGCGTTATTCTACTCCTTTGGGCCATTAAAATTGAATGAGTCTGTGTTTTATGGCATTCTAGGAAAGGGTTACTGACATGAACCTTGAGCCGTAACATAATTGACAAAAAAAGAGGAGCGAGGCGACGGATGAGAGAGAGCGATGGAAATACTAGAGTTTTTATTTCTGTTCTATAAAAAATGCATATATTAGAAGGCTAATAATTAATTTTAAAAATAACAACTGTCCATCTTCGTTCTTTTAAGGGAATACAATTAATTTTTGGCTTTTCTTTAGACTGTCAACTTTATTTATATTTTATAATATAAGACTAGACTATATTTTATAATATAACAAGACTAGGTTTTTTAACCGTCTCAAAGATATTTTTTGCGTAGAAGAAATTGTCTTTTAAGGTGAGTTTTCGAGTTCTGATTTTAATCCACCTTGAAGTGATTTTTCGTCTCGCATTGGAATACTTTATAATAATAAACCTTACTTTATAAAACAAATTTAAATAAACCTATTTTTAAATATGAAAAAAGTTTCTTTGGTTCCTCTTCTGTTGAGCTTACGATCTCGTTACTTGGGTAAAAACTAATTTTGGTCATAGAAGTTAATTTAAAATAGCTCTTGGCGAGAATATCCCCAGACAAAAAACCAACGGAACTGATGAACTCGGTGGCTTTTTCCGAAACTTAGGTATTCCCGGCCTTACCTCCGGCAAATTTTACCACCTTTCTTCACTAAAAAACAAACGTTTTTTTACAAAAATAACAATAATGGGATTAAGCCTAAGTATTTTGTAACAAAAAAAAAAATCTTTCTGTAAGACACTATCTGCTAAAACCGAAAGAATTGACCAGTTTTTATAACCTCTACCATAAGATGGTACATAGATATGTCTGTGTGTCCGTCCGTCCACTCTGTCAGTCTATTGAAATCAAGACGAAGACAATATTATTTTATTTAGACCTTTTATATTTTGGAAAATAAATTTTTCTTATATCTAGGATGGTAGGTAGGAGGTTTTAGACGCATAGTCAACCATATTATTTCAATATGGTATTTGCGGTTGAAAGAGAATATAACTAGAAATGCAGGAAAAATCGATTTTGGCCGCTAGAGCCCCCACATTGCGATAAATTCTGATATTCGTCATTTCAGAGGGTTTAGATCCAATATATCCATCGGGATCCCAAAAAAAGTTATCGATTTTGGATTCTCATTGATTGAGTATTCGGCCTTACAACAGCCGTTTCACCCCTGGTACAGTGGCTTTCCGTGAAATCCGTTGTTACCAGAATAGTACTGTCCTTCCATCATTTGGTTCGTCCAATATTTCAAAACCGACTTAAGTTTCAAGAGCTCTGCAGTTATGGCCTTACCAGAAGCCAATGAAGCCTACTTGGCCGGTTAGACTATTGGGTTAAGAAATGATACAGAAAATTCAGGATGTGGGAAAAATGGATGGATTAGAAAATGTTTACATTTTAGAATATTTATGGAATATTATGTCTCAATCCGATAGGAAGGTTAGAGTATCTATCTCATAGCTTGCTATAAAGAACAGGACACTAACAGAACAAATGTTAGACCGTTCCCAATACCCCTCATTCTCACATAATAGTTTCTACTATAGTTCCATTTTAAAGGGAGGTCAAACTATACAGTGGCCAGAGAGCATGCAGATCTGCAATTATTAACTCTAACTTATTCAGCGAGAATGTGGAGATAGTTTTAGTTCGGGATTGCCTCGACTATATAGTCCTGGATTTCCTACATGTCCACTACCCATGTCTGCCCTGCCTTCTTGCGGTCGAATTTTTAAATGTTGCCCATATAATAGGAACCACGAGGGAACACGTCTGCCAGTGCGTTGCTATGCCCAGGTACCGGCATAGTGTTATCAAGCCACATATATTATAAAGGATCTCTCTGCAATCCTATTGGCTTTAGAGTATATATGTCCTTATCATTTTAAAAGCAGTTTAACAACGGCAAATACAGATAAGGGCCCTGTTAAGCAAACATCCAAGTCCTTAACTACCCCAGCTACATTCCTGATTGCCAAAAATTTCTATCTGAAATAGCCATTGTAAATTTTATGCGAGTTCTTAATGAGCGAATATTATTATTCGATATAACAAAATACCAGACTGTTAAGATGAGGTATACCTCTGGGTATATCGCACAATTTGTCAAAATTCATTCATTCCGATTTTAGATTTTTTTAACCAGTGACTGCAATTTTAATAGTTTAAAACTCTAATGGCTAGAAACATCCTCGCGAAAACTGTTCAATGCATATCCAGGTTTTGGATGAGCCCTCATAAAATGTTACCACAATTTGTTATTTTTTGTTAGTTATCGTTCAAAAAATCGTTAGATTTTAGAAATTTCAGGACAATTTGGGCATAATTAGGGCTTTTAAAATTTTCAATCCACGGTGTACAATTGTTAAATGGCTCTTTCACCTTTTAATTGCAAAACATACATTCTTCTAATTGTCATGGCACAAAAAAATATATGTCTAAACAGAAATTAGCTTGCAAATGGGTTTATTTGCCATTCTATGCTAGCTGAGAGTGAAAGTAGTTGGGCTTGTGGATTTCAGTTTTCTTGCTTTGTTTCTTCATTAGTATCTGGCAAATCTTAAACAAGTACAATTTTGTTTTGCAAATCTTTCGTCCCAAAAAAAAAAAAAAGATTTGTTTGTTTTCTCTTCTTTGTTGCTTCCCATTAAATCTGGCAGAATTCTTTGTTTTTTCTCTTTTCTTTTCATTTTAATGTTCATTCATTAAAATTTCCTGAACCAAAGACCGGATTTAATGGGGATGGTTATTGTTGTTGTTGTGGCGGCGGCGGCGTTTACGATATGACGATGTGCCGTAATGGTATTTCTGGTATGTGTCGGAGCCAGTCTACTCTTGTGATACTCTGAAGACTGGATATCGATGGAATACCATTTTTTCCATTTCACTGACATTTCTTTTGCGAACAACACACACATGTACATACATGCACATACTCATGTATATTCGCACTAAGAAAGTCATCGTTGTTATGGTCTTGTGGACATGCCACACACAGAACAGGTTAAGATGTTGATAACATGCAAACAGCCATGGCGGAATTGCTGTTTGGCAGCCGGCGACAGTCGCAACAAGTGGTATTTAGGAGGGTCATGTTATGTGCCATAAAATCACCTGCCCAAAAACAATGAAAAAAATTGACCACCAGTTGGGGGAAATCAACTTCTGAATTGTTAGTATTTTCGGTTGTTGCATTTTAGCTGCTGTCTTTGCACTGAAATTTACTGAAGCATAGAATGCTGCTGGCAGTCGGAAATCAAGCAAGACAAATAACAAGTCATGTGTGAGTGCTACATATGTGGATGTGTGAGTCTGGATTTTCAGCAATATGTGTGTATTAATTTTATTCTTAAATAAGTTTCGTAAAAGAAATACTAAATTATTTTGCTTCGAATTAGGGGGAACTAGGGATGTGGCAATTTTTTTTAAAAATCCATCATCGAACTGTTTGATATCACATCCAAAATAAAGTTGTTACGTATAACAATTTCAGCACTACAAGTATTGAAAACTACAAAACCTCTACAGGGTGAGATGAAAAAACAGCAGCCAACTTCAGACTGCTGTCATTTCTAAGCCATTCTTTCGACAGCTTTTGAAATTTTTCCAGTGACAGCTCATTATATTGTTTACAAGAGCGCAAAAGCAATTTGGTGAGAATTTTCCAAAAAAAAAAAGTTATTCGTGATGGAATTGAAGCGTGATAGTATGATTTCTTTATTTTTGGCTGGAAAAGCACAAGTGGCTATCGTTAGAACACTCCAGCATTTAAATGTGAATAAACCTTTTGTTTCTCGTACCCTCGCTCGTTACCGTGATACTGGTAGGGTAGACCGACGTCAAAAAAGTGGACGGAAGAAAACAGCAACATCAGCAGAAATGGATCGAAACCCGCTCGCTCTCCGCTCGTATTAATCGACCGTGGCATCTGAATAAATACCGAATATTATCGCGAAAATATTTTGGAGGGTGTATTAAAGCCTTGGACATGCGAACATTTTGGTCGCAGACCTTGGACATTCCAACAGGACTCAGCACCATCGCACTCAGCAAGCGCCCAATAATGGTTACAAAGTGAGGTTTCTCGCTTCATTTCTAGCGCAGAATGGCCACCAAAATCTCCGGATACCAATCTGTTGGACTATTGTGTCTGAAGTATTTTGAAAAGCAAGGTTGGCACTAAAAAATACCAAAATGTCGATCACCTCAAGCAAGCGCTTCACCGGGAATGGGCCAAAATACCGTAGAGCATTCGGGCATCATGTGACGGTTTCTTTGTCCGCTTGAAGACCATAATTCGTGCCAAAGTTGACCAATTCGAACAAATCTAAACTTATTCAAAAATTTGATGCTATTTCCCATATTTTTTTGCTTTAATTCAATAAAATGTAAAAATTATGGCGTTAGATTTTATTGCCGATCTCACCCTGTAGATACTTGCAGATTCGGGAACAGAGCATACATTCACTTAAAAATCCCATTATTTGGGAATGAGGTTTTTTTTATTGGGTAGAGGTCACACAGTAGTCAATATCCAAATTAAAAACTAAAGGGTTTTCCTGGTAGTATTAAACATTTTCCCTTCCATTTTAATTATTCGACACAACATCATAAGTTTGTAATGATCCTACTTTTTTATTTAATTTTTAAAATTTCCATTTCTAAAACATCCTAAAAATTAAATCGACCAAAAGTCATAACACGTAAACACATCTTAAAAATGAATTACGCTTCAAAATTAGAAAACAATATTAAAATAAATTGTGTGCAAATAATACCCCAACAAAAAAAGTAAGACAACATTTTGAAATAAAACAAAAATAGATTGCCACTGTTCTTTGAGTCAGCTAAGCAAATACTAACATTTGTTTAGCATTTCTCAATATTTGGGAATACACGCTTAGCGGTAAAGCAAAAAAGCTTCAAAAGTATGAATCATTAACAAAACTCCGGTTTCCGGCATTCATAAATTCCAACAAAGTAACAACAAGCCACAATTAAACCTAACCAAAGTGGTTGAATCACTGTAAAGTATTTTTGGAATAATTTGAAGGCCATTTACTACCATCACCCCACAAAAGAGTTCCGCCCAAAACTCGATCTCCCCTCCTCCTTAAAAAAATGCAGTTATTTATTATCATGCAAAACATTACCCCAAAACTAGAGCCATGTTTGAGCAAATTGTTTTTTTTCGTCTATCAGCAATGCGTTGTTAATTGGTTTTTATTGTCGGATTTGAATGTTGAATAATGAATAGCATTTTGCAAATATTTCTGTTTCGATTTTGGCTTAAAGGCAAAAATTGCGTAAAGGCTAGGTATTGTTCAATACACATTTCGTGCAATTCATTTCAATTATTATGTGAATACAAAGTAAAAAATACAAAAACTGCAATATTATGAAGTGAATGTTGGATTTTTCAAGAAATGCATGGGGCAAATGCGATTTTGCATTTTGGCAATGTAAGAAAATATTTGTAAAAATGAAGGATATTGAATAAACGAAGTAAGTAATGAAGTTCGAAATTTTGACATGTAAAAAATATGAAAATGCTGTTATGGATATTTTAGAGGTCTTTTCGTAAATATTTAAAGAGTTTTTGAAGAAGAAGATTCCTGATCGCGGATTTTTAACAAAGAGAGGGCCACTATATTTAACTTTTAATAGATACATTTCTATTAAAAATTGGAGATAATGACCCCCTAAAATTACGCATTTCCACAACCACTACCAGAGGATTTCAGCTCTATCCCTTCATCCTATACCCAATTTAGTACACCTTTTTACTTTTCGAACCATTATAGTACACATTTCTCAAAGAACCTCCGTATCATAACCACAGGCACCAACAGAGACCTCAATATCAAATTTCATTATTCAAGCTCTTTCCCTTTTCTCGATCCCTAATTTAGTACCATTCAAAACAATCTATATATATCCTAAATACTCTACATCTCTCCATTGTAGACACCAACAGGGATCCAAAATTAGTAAAATGTTGTTCTTTTCGAACAACTACAGTACGTATTTTCAAAACCTCCCTCATATCTCAATCTCAATTCCAGATTGAGAGACCTCAATATCAAATTGCGAGACTCTATCCCTTCACCCGATGCCTAATTTAGTACTATTCAGAACTCTTCGAACAAGTGTTGTACACATTTCTTCACCACAGACACCAACAGTGACATCTGTATCAAATTTCAGGATTTCAGTTCATTTTGTTCACCCTATACCAAATTTAGTACTATTTAGTGCTTTACGTTCAATTATTGTACGCATATCTAAAACCACCTCCGTATCTCAATTCCAGATAAAAACAGAGACCTCAATATTAAATTTAAGGATTTTAGCCCTATCCCTTATCACCCATACCAAATTTAATTACAGCTCTACCTTTCACCCAATACCTAATCTAGTACCCTTCAGTACTTTTCGAACAATTACAGTACAAATTTCTGAAAACACCTTTATTTGTCTATGGTACAAAAAATGTCGGAAATAACATCAAATTTTAGAATACATTTAGATTTGTTCGAATTGGTCACCTTTGGCACGAATTATGGCTTTCAAACGGCCAATAAAACAGTCACACGCTGCCCGAAAGTTGCTCTGCGGTATTTTGATCCATTCCCGGCGAAGCGCTTGCTTGCCGAATGTAATATAGCGATATGATCAAGCCACCTCTTTACATTTCGAACCGTTTCTGCTGATGTTGCTGTTTTCTTTGGTCCACTTCCTTGACCAGTATCGCGGTAACGAGCGATGGTACAAGAGACAAAAGATTTATTCACATTTAAATGCTGGAGTGCTCTGACCATAGCCACTTGTGGTTTCCAGCCAAATATAAAGAAATCACACTGTCACGCTTAAATTCCATCACGAATAACTTTTTTTCTGGAAGGTTCTCAACAAAAAGTTTTTGTACTCTTGCAACAATATAATGAGCTGTCACTGGAATAATTTTAACATCTGTCAGACGTGTAGCTTAGAAAAGACAGCAGTCTGATGTTGGTCGCAGTTTTTTCATCTCTCCCGTAGATGAAAGTAAAACGTTTTCAAAATATGTACTCTGAAAAACTTGTCCATTTCACTATTGATCAAATATGTTTACCAAATTTTTTAACATTTTCCTTTCGCAGCCATTTTCACAGTTAGCGAACAATTAAATTATAACAGATATTGATTTTTTAACGCCATCGCTAATTCCTTTGCATGAAAATTGTTTTGGCACACACTCATAATGGGAAAAAATAAACTGATACGTAATGAAATTTAACGGTTATTAAGCTACTGCTGTGTTGTTTTTATTTTTGCTACCTCTCTCCCATTTCGAAAATATTCGCTAATAACAGGTCGGCGCCGTATTTGCTTAACATTTAATTTTTAAACATTTAATCGTTTAACAAGCCATGAAAAACTAACCGAAAATACAATTTGGAAAAGTTTCACAACGATAAGTTGTATAAGATTTGGTCTTACGTTTCGTTGCTGCTCTATATAAGCATGTGTGTTTGTTGTGAAGATATAAATGAACATCGAATTAAATAAAATAAATCAATATGTAGCGGTTTAATGGCCAAAAAAACAGTTATTAAAAGACGCTTAATGAAGTTGGTGAATTGAGTCATAATATTTGTCAAAAATGTTTCATATCTTTTGTTGGCTAGGAATGTTCCGTTAAAGAGTTTCAAAGCTAATTAAAAAATCATTTTTATCGATTAAAATACAACGTTCTAGTAGTTTAGTCATCAAGAGACATAAATATTTTTCTGAACTTGTTTTTGTTCTATGATACATTTAATACATTAAGACCAATTGTCGCTCATAAAGAAAAATAATCAAACCTAATTTAATCAAACTAAGGTGAGTTTTGTACATCTTGTAATCAATGTTTAGCATATCTTGGGGATATACCATAATTTGTTAAAATTCACATTAACCAAATTTTAATAAATTCAATTTTCTCTAAAAAAAAATCCAAAAAAAAAAAAAAAATAAAAAATTAAACAATTATTTACTTCAATTATTATTCACAATTTATTCATAACCTAAATACAACAGCAACAACATGGAAATTATTCATTTCCATTCAATTGGAAATAATTAACGGAGTATTTAACAATTAAAACGAGCTTTGTTCAGCCAATTGTCGATTGACTTCGACTAAATTGTTTGCTTTGTGGGGCGTTTTTGTTCTTTTTTTATTCTGTGCGGTCTCCATTTAAAGCAAATCCGCTTAGGGTTTATTAACGTGGCGTATAAGTTATTGGTTAATAGGTACATATTTATGTTTACATATCTACGGTCATATGTACATATGTATATACATTCGCATGTTGTGGATAAAAATAGACATTTCAAGTGAATGGCTTTAAAGTTCAATAACAATTAAAGCCATAGCTTTGTTTCTCTTAAAAAAAAAGAAAAAAATAAAACTAAACCAATTTATGACGCATTCTAATAACCATAAGTACACTGTGAATGCATTGAATATGTACAATTAAATGGAGGGGCGAGATGGGTGTACCAAAAAAATAAGATCTTTTAAATGTGGAAGGCACAGAGGTATAAATCTGAAATTTGGTATGAGGACAATAAATGGACAGATGTTTTTAGGGATGTGCGAAAAGTGCTTTTGAAAATTTAGACGAAAAGTTCATTAATGTATCCATGTTCGGAATTCAGAAAAGGAGTTGATTTTGTACAATTAGTATTTAAAAACAGAATTTTCAAATTTGGGTTTCATAAGGTACTAAATTAATTACTATAATATAAACGAGTAGGCGGTCTAGGATTCAAAAATGATAAAAAATAAGCCTCCCTTTAGGGAAATAGGTTTGAAATCTTCCTAAAATGTACAAGAAGTACTTAAAGGTATTTAATGAGGTATTTTTGACATTAGTTAAAGTGACAGAGGACATATTTATATAAACATACAATGCTGGGTCTTACAGTTTTTCATCGATGAATTACAAACTGAATTACGCATGGTGGAGGGTAAAAAGGTTGTGTATGTTGATAGTAACAGAAGAGAGCTGCTGACCTTACCGTGTCACCTTGTTAATACACTCCTACAATAAATTAATTTTTAAACAAGTTAAATAGCAAAAAGTTCGACTGGGTCGAACTTTGAATGCCCTCGACAATTTAGAAAGAAATTTGGAAATCTTCAAAAAAAAAAAATAGTTAGAATAGAATCTAAAAATTCTGTAAAAACCTTAAAAAAAGCTTAATATGTGGAGGTATCATTTTGGGGGGTAATTAAAGACCTGGACTTGCATAGAAAATTGTCTGTGATAGACTGAAGAACCCTTTAGGAACTTCAAATACGAAAATTGAAACACTACCGGTGAAGAATGTTGCTAAAATCATCAAAATACCTAATACAGGGAGGTACCGTTATATGGGGGTATACGAAGACCTGGACTTGCATAGAGAATTTTCTGTCATAGACTGTAGTACCTATTAGTAACTCCAAATTCGAAATTTGCATACAATTCCGGTGAATAATGTCACTAAAATGATCACAATACTAAAAATATAGAGAAGTACTGATATATGGGGGTATACGAAGACGCATAGGCAATATTATGTCGCAGGTTGTAGCATCCATTAGGAACTCCAAATACGAAAATTGAAACAATTCCGGTGAATAATGTCGCTAAAATCATCAAAATACCGAATATAGGGAAGTACAGTTATATGAGGGCTATACCAAAACGTGGACCTATATAGCACATTTTCAATACCAAAGACCTGCAGAACAAACACACGTCTGAGTAAAATTTTATCAACTTATTTAATTTCGTACTGTACCTAGAATTATTTCCACAGACGGACGGTCATCGTTAAATCGACAAAGAATTTTATGCTGATCAAGAATATATATTCGTTGTGGAGTCTAAAATGTATATTTCGAGGTGTTAGAAACCGAATAACAAACTTAATATACCCTCCATACGATGGTGGAGGATATAAAAACACGAAACCCAAATGGTTCTAGTATTAACACACCAATATCGATGTGAAAAATTGCTTGGAGCTGATGACGTATTGTCGAAATATCGATTCCAGTAATGAATATTGACTATCAGCTATTTGTAATTTTTTTAGTATTTAAACTATGTTGGAACAAGTGAAGGGAGTACCCACGAAATGTGAATAGTTGTTTTCTCAAAAATTTGTTCTTGAGCAAATCACACAAATGTAAATAAAATACAACGATCATTATTTATACGACGAAGTCTTTGTGAATTTCACTCTCTCTTCCTCTTTCTCTCTCTCTCTCTCCCTTTCACCATCACCTATTCAAGTTTATAACAGTATTCTCTTCAAACTACAATTTCTTTTAGCACTTTAAGAACAAGAAATCAAACTCAAAGATATATCGCTTCTAATCAAATCAAATGGTCGTTGTTGGTGTTGTTGTTGTTGTTGGTAAAACCCACATTAGTGAAACTGAATGATGTCGGTTGTCTTAATGAAACAAGTTTATGGTCATTTATTTCTAGTTTTTATGAGTTACCAACCGCAAAACCCAATCAAAGGCCAAAGTAGCAAAGCGAAGCAAAAAAAAAAAACAAATATGAATATCACTTACTCCGCGTGACTGCAGAAATAAATCAAGACGAGAAATAACTACAAAATGGCAAAAAAAAATTAATTTAATTTACTGTCAATGAGACTTGGCTCAGTTCGTTTTGAGGCACAATAATCACCGGCAGGCCAGCCGGCATCATTTGCCGCAGCAATTTAATGTTCTTAGGAAAATAAAAATAAACTCAGCTTCATAAAAAAACACGTTACGCACATATGAACACACATTTGAATATTATTAATTTTGCTTTTTAATTGAACATTAACTTTGAACTTCAAATGAAAATGTAAAACGAATGTTTCGGTGTTATATTTGAAACAAGTTATGACTTTGAAGTTATTACAAATCATTAAAAACCCCTCGCATTTGTAGGCCACATTGGTTGGTACCGCAGCGAAGTTGAAAAATGAAATGATTTCAATTATTTCGTACGAGTGCCACTTTGTTGTGCAAAATTAATTTTCGAAAAATGTTTACTAGCAGTTTATGACCAATAACCATGGTTGTTGTTAAATGAATTGTTGTTGTATTCGTTTCTGTTTTGTTTTTGTGGAATACAGATCTTGAACTACTTTCAGGTTAATTATCCCCAAGTGCCAAATACTTTAAACTGTGTGCAAACAGACACACATACACACCAGGGTTCAATAAGTGACTTGTGCCAAGTGGCCGAGTACCAAAGGTTATTGGTGAGTGTAATTTTTCGCAAAAATATATTATGCATATATGACTTGTATATTCAGATCACATATTACTAGACCACCGATTTTGCAATTTTTTTTGAAATTTGAAATAAAAAATATGAAAGTGTAACAGTTGCTTTTTAAGGCATTATTCAGTCGTCCCTCTATTTCTTTACATATGAAATCCTTTATATTAATTAACCTCATTGAATTAAAAATTGACAAAATATGCAGCAATTCAGGTCTATTATTACTGACCGACTTAGTATATTTATTTATCTTTTTATTTATTTATTCTTTTTTTTTTTTTTTTTTTTTGATTGGTATTTATAACGTTACGAAAAACAAGTTTTATGTTATTAGATTTATTTCAAAATTCGTAGTTTGGAAGCAACTGATTTTTTGTTCATTATACATTGTTATTGATTACTTTTTCAAATTGATTTGCATATAATTCATAAATTTATGGTAATTAAATGTGTTTATAATTGCATATAGGCGTAGGTGTGTGTATCTTGTACACGGAAACATACTTCCAACGCTTGAAGAAATCAGTTGATAATCTTTTCTTTTACATGTTTCTCATATGCAAATGTATGAACTTTAAAGTCAAAATAAAAATTATAAATTGTGTGGAATATGTCTAATTAGACATGAAGTTAACCGTGTGGGTTGTTTTCAAATTGTTCAGACTGTTTCCAATCAGTATTTATTTTTTTAAACCAATACCCTATGGAAAGAGAGAATAACCCATACTCAAACCTTCGGACACAAGAAAATTCAATTTTTAGATATTATATATTTTAATTGAAAAGTTCGATATTGAAAACAAATACGGGATTATAGAGAGGGGAAATCTGTTATTTAAATTCTGATCCCTGCAAATAGAAGTAATTTTTACATTTATAATCTCATACGCATCGTGGTTCTCATGCTTAAAACTCAAAAATAAAGCCGGTTCATAACCGAAGCAGAATATCCCCTAAATCAAGTCTTCGGAGTCCTATTGGTTTTCTTCTACTAGATGTAGATACGAGGTACTAATAACCGGAATCGGAAGACATCGTTGAACTAAATGACCAAACCAACCAAACATATTTTGTTTGCGACTCCAGCTTGAATCTGTCTGTGACCAAGGCCATATAAGATCAACTCCAAAATTTAGCATGGAACCAAGGTAATTCTTCTAGATATGTAGGGAGGTCGGAAAGATAGGAGACCTGTATCGAATGCAATTTAATACGATGTGTCAACATAATCTAAAATCATGTCTATACTTGTCCGTGTCTTCGAGAAGGATTTCAAAATTTAAAAATAATATCTAATAACGGGCAATACTTTGAATTTATATTCATTAAAAAAAGTAATCAAAATTAATTTTATATTAATGCGAACATTAGGAAAACATTAATAAATCCAGTAAGGAAAAGTCAAAAGTAGGGCGGAGCCGATTATATAATACCCTACACCACTATGCATATTGGTAGAGCTCCCGTAACAAAAAAATATTTTGAAGTAGATCACACCACCTATCAGCATTTGGCCTTAGAGCAGTTATAATTTGGTTTCAGAGAGAACTAATATATAGGAGGCATATCCAATTCTAAATGGAGACATTTTATTACATTATAAAAATATATATATCGAAGCCGAGTTCCACAAAATAGAAATGTACGTCCCGAAAATCACTTCTTTTGGATTAAGGATATATAGCTCCCATTGGATATCCAAATCTTAGACGATTTCGATTAAATTTGGCAAAGGTACTTCCGAGTTCTATAAGACATCTGGTAGCAAATATCATTGTTTCGAATGCATATTACGAATGTGAGGGACTTAAAGACCAAATCGGATGAAAAATATATATGGTAGCTAAGCTATATCTGAACTGATTTTCACCAAATTTGATGTACTTGCTTCTATGCCGAATTTGGCCAGATGTGCCAAATGTGAGGTCATTTGAACTGATATTGGCCATTTAGTGCACAATTCACTCGAAATCGGTTGAAGATATATATGGGAGCTATATCTAAATTTGAACCGATTCACATCAATTTCAATAGGGTTCGTTCTTGGGCCAGACAAATATTGTTTGGAAAATTTCATCTCAATCGAATAATAAATGCGACCTGCATTTTGTTCACAAAAATACACGGTGATTCTATGAAGATCCTCAAAAGTAACTATGGGTCTATCTCGCTTCCTTCTCCATGTTACAAACAAATACACAAAGACCTTTTGTTTTGAATTGAAATTATTCCCTATAACACAGTCTCGTGTAAATAAAAAAGAAAAATAGGTCATGCAATGTTCAGATTTTCAAATTCAAAACCAAAAAAAAAAATTATTGTTTTTTAACATTCCCATCCATTGACTTTTGTTAGTTTATTATTATTTTCCAGCATTTGTTTTACAAACAGACGATTTGATTTGTTTCTAACCAAAACTAATTTCCCCCTTCAAAATGATGAGTCACTTCTTATCAGAAAAACAACATCTGATTCATTCATAATCCATCAAACATCTTCTGGACAAGTTTTTAATCAAAAAAAAAAAGTTCGTTGCTTAAATCTTTCGTTTTATAATCAAACACTCTCATAATTATAATGATGAGTTTCATAAAGTTCTAAACATCAACAAGCATGGGATGAACACTGCAGCACTCAACATAAAAACACTTGTGTATACATACAAAGATAGGGTATACCCCATTCTAGAAACGGAAATGTTCAATTTTTATTTACAATGAGATATTTTTTTCTTTTCCAAAAAACACAACGAAAGTAGAACGCCTTCCGAAATTAAAAATCAAAATTAATATTTCATAAGTAGTAATTAATCTTTAATTAAAAAAAAAAAACTATTTTTAACAAAACCCCCAAAACAATAATGAAAGAACATTTAAATGTCCATTTTTTCTGCTTTCATGCAACAACCTGCCCACTTCAGTCTTCATCTTCACATCTTCGTTCCATCCACATGCAGCCATGCCATTATTTATTGTTTTCTGATTTTCATTTTTGTTCCACTTCTAATGACGCTGGAACGACCCTCATTTGTTGAATATGATAAGCGTGAAGAGCGAGCGAGTCAGCCAACAAACCAACTTTAAAAAAAGAACCCAAAAAAAAAAGAAAACAAATTCCAATACTAATCTATCTAAAGGAGATTTATGATGATCCAAACGAATGAAATCTATTACCTATTGGTTGTGTGTGTTTTTTTTTTTTTTTTTTTTTTTTTTTTTGGTATTTGAAAAGAAAAACCAAAAACCTTATTGGAATCTTTTGAGGTTGCATGTAAGAGTGTGTGCATGTGTGGGGTAATTGTTTGAAGTTATGTTTTGGAAAGGTGGAGGGTGTATTAGCTTGGTCATTCCGTTTGTAACTTCTCGAAATATTCATGATAGACCCTACAAAGCATATATATTCTGGATCAGCATAAATTTCTAAGTCGATTTGGCGATGCCCGTCTGTCTGTCTGTCCGCCTATCCGTCTGTCTGTTGTAATCACGCGATCTTTTGAACGAATTGAGATAGAAGGTTAAATTTTGCACACATGGGTATTTTGGCAGAAAGCAAATTAAGTTCGTAAATGGGCCATGTCGGTCCACTTTTTGGTATAGCCCCCATATTACGGTACCTCCCGATATTCGGTATTTTGATGATTTTAACGACATTATTCGAAATTTGTAATGGGCACTACAGCCTATGTCGGCCTTCGACATTATTCACCAGAATTGTTTTAAAGTTCGTATCTGAAAATTTTAATGGGTACTACAGCCTATTACAAAAAAATACTTATGGAGGTCCACGTATTTGTATAGCCTCCGTTTAAATATCGTCATTTAGACGGTGTTTTTTTAAATTTTCAAGTTCTTTCCAAATGGTGGAGGGTATTAAATGTTCGGCCCGGTCGAACTTGGCTGCTTTTGTACTCGTATTTTTTTTTTTTTTTTTTTTGAAATCTAAACTAGTGGAGTATGTACTCACAAAAAGTGTTGATTGTAGATGCAAGTTTTGGAATAGCTCCCTCATGTAACACTTGCCCCCACATGTAGGTATTTTAATGGTTAAGCCAAAAATGTTAACTGAATTTGCTATCATTTTGTATTTATGGTTCAAAACGTGTAGAAAACTATCTCGCAAATATTCAATATTTTTACAAATTTTAGGCATTATTAGGAATATTAGGATATTCTATTAAACAATTGGCCCGCCTTTAGTTCTTTTCCCAAATTATATACCGCAGATGTTTTCTTTTAGATGTTGGGTTGAATGTTGGAAAATTATAAGGCAAAAAAAAATTACAATACATAAATATATATCTTGCAACTTTAAGTTGCAGATTTAACTTTTAGATTTTTGTAAATTCGGCATTTGTTGTTTAGGTCTAAACATTTAATTTTTTAACTGTTATAACCCACTGTTTCCTGGCGCACAAATGCTATGCACAAGAAAATTTTTAAGCAAAAAAAAAAAAAAATAGAAGAATGAAAATACAAATCTATTGTTTTGCCAAACTCAAAGAACAATAGCCATGTTCAAATGGAAAACCCCCAAAAATGCAAAAGAGGGGGAAAAACTTACCAGAATTTGACTCAGTTTTAGATGAAGCATCCACGGATGTTGTGGTTGTAATTGTTGGTGGCAGTGCTGTTGATGATGATGATGATGATGATGACGACGACGATAAATCCAAAGGAACAGCGGACATGGTTGTGGAAGATGGCAGTGTTGATGCTGGTGTTGTTGTTTCTGTTGCTGTTGAAGATGATGTTGATGTGGATGATGCTGACGAATCGGTTGTTATTTCGAATGGAGTCATTGAACTAGCATTGTTTGCTGAAAGATCCATTGTTGTTGTTTCTATCGCCTTAGCCTCAACATCCATCTGAGACATATGCACGCTGCTGCCGCTGATGCTGTCAGAGCTGGTGTTAGTGTTTTCCTGATGGCTGTGTTGATGGTTGTTGTTATTTTGCAATTCACCAGCCATCATTGGCATGATGGTTGTTGCTGTAACGTCGCCACCAACATCTGAATTTTTTGCAGCCAACGATGATGGATCGGTAACAGCAGCACCAGCATCAGCCGCTGCATCATTCGCCATTGTTGTTGTGGCAGCCACAAACGAATTCACATTAGCCATTGTATTTGCATCATCCATCGATGCATTGCCTTCGGCCGGAGCTGCCTGGGTTTGAATGCCAGCACTCAAAAAAACTAAGCCACAAATTAAGGCAGCCATTAGATGTGAAATAGAAGATGATGCTGCTGCTGCCCGCAGAGCTGAAGATTTTCTTCGTTTACTTGTTAACATTTTCGTAAATTTGATTTAAAGGTTTTCTCAATTGTTTTGCCACTCGATACGATTTTCTATTGTTGTTTTCTTTTCAACGAATTTCCACTTTATTGTGAACCCTTTGTTTTTTTGTTGTACACAATTCTATTAATTTAATTTGATTTTTGTTGTTGTTTTTATTTTATTTCTCCTTCGTCTGATGTTAGATAACGAGGAAGTTTAAATGCGATGTTTCTTATTTTGCTGCACTTCTTTGTCAGGTATTTTATTTTTTGTTCGTAATTTTATTTCGATTTTGAAATCATATAACCGAAACCGTGTGATTGGTGTTTTTTCATTTGATTTGCATTAAAAAAATTATTTTGTTAAAGCCCACATGGTGCTGAAAAGGGTATTTTGGAAAAATTATATAAAGGTGATAAAATATTTAGAAATTATTTTAGGAGAATTTAAGAAGAAAGATCAGGGGAAACTATTGACATACGCCAGAGCCCTGGAAAAGTTTTCATTATTTTGGAATACTAGTTGAAAGTATTTCTTAATCATCGGAAACAGAATACTTTATGGATATAAAATATCAAGGTCCTAGATGAAACATTTCTTAGACGAACACGAGAAATTATGAGGAGAACAAATATAATTTTTAATTAACTCACATTCTCGGACTCCGCTCAGCTAAATTGAAAATTATAATTTTTGAAAACTTTTAGGCTTTTTCGAGGAGGTACGGAAAGGTGGGGGCTGATATACATATACCAAAAAAAGTGGTCATTTTGTGGGGAAAGGGACCCACATATACCTTCTTCTAACTGGCTCTTGCAATGGTAAAAATATTTCAAGTTCAAATATTGAAAAATTGCTAATATTTTCGTATTTTATAGGAGTTTGTTGGGGAAGTATCAGAAAAAATAGGTCGATATTGTCGATTTTCGCAACTGACCTAAGTCAGATATAAATGGTACAACGTGTTTCAGTCACATCGAACACTCGCTTTATGTGAGAATTTTTTTATTTTGTTTTAGATATTTATTATTATTATTATTTTTATAAAATTATTTATTCTTTTAATTTTTTCATTTTTTTTTAAATTTGATCTATTATAGGTAAGGTACCAGAGGGAGTGGAGAGAAGTATTACGATATGCATAATTTGGACCAATTCGAATTCTTTCTTTGGGAGCTATGGTGCCCACCAGAGAGATAAGCGGAAATCTCCAGATCGATTCCGACTGTCCATGATTTCGTCCCAAGACCAACAGTAAAAGGGTATAAAGTTTTTATATTCCTGGTGAATACCCTCAGCCATATGGCTGGAGAGAGTATATATCATTTGACACAGCCAATACTTGGTACATCTTTATATTATTATCAAAATTAGATCGAGTTTGAAGATGGGCAATATCGTTTCACTACTTCTGGTACCTTCCCCACAAAAAGTCAGAATTTTGACAGAAAATTATTTACCTCACAGAACAAGAGAGGATCATCCGATTTTGTTCAAATTTTGCAAATCTTAATATTTGTATCTGTGCTAGATAAGGTGCGAAAATGGACAATATAGACCAAATGCTTCTAGTATCTCCCTCACAAAGGGCCAAATCTCTACGCTTTTAAAACGCCAAGTAAGAGCCCAATGGTCTCAAAATTTCACATATTTGGAATAACTTACATCTCTAGGTCTGGTATGTGGATGGGAAAGGTCGGTTCACTACTTCTGGTGCCTACCCCATCAAGGGTAAAAATTCGAAAAAGTTATAACTGTTATAAAATGTGAAATATGAATCCGATGGTCTTCAAATTTCGCACATCTTAATATTTCTCCTAACACAATATCAGGTATAAAGAACCAATATAACGGACCACTACTTCTGGTACCTATCCCACAACAAGTCAAAATTTTAAATAACCATGAAGCTCATAAAACGCGAAATAAGCATCCGATTTCTTTTTAACTCGATACATCGCAATATTTCTATCACCGCAAGATCTGATGTGGAGATGAGATATATTGGTACTTCCCCCACAACGGGTTAAACTTTTGAATAATAAAAACTCTCATAGGGTGAGTGATTCATTTGTTAGATAAATATTTTTCTCTTCAATTATATGACCTATAATCAACTCATTTCAATATTTTGCCAAAAATTATATGGAATTTATTTAAACAGAATCGATTGGCGAAACCCATTGTTTGTCCAAGCTATTCACATCTGCTTTACATATTAACACCATCGATTACTATTTGACCTCATTTAAATGTTGTTAATTAACACATTTCTTTTGGAATTTCTTTTGGAAAGAATTTCAACATTAAAGGCTATATTAAGAAATAGACATCATTTATGATTTTTTTAAATTTCTTTTGTATACAAAAACAATTTGTATTAATCATAGTTTCTTTTTTTTTCAAAAGAAAGTAATTAATTAATAGCACATGCATCTTTTATTTCTTTTATTCTCCACAAAACCAAATAAAAGAACAATCGTTTAAGAATTCCTTTTCACGGACTCATAGCTGGCTAGCTGTATGTAAATTAATTTCTAGTTTCCTGTTTGTCGACAATTCTTGTTAAGATCTTTCTCCGGTTGGCCAATAAATCTTTGGCTTGGCATTAAAGAAAACAAGTTTGTGGCTTAAGTCTTTTGTTTTCACTGTTAATTATTTTGTTTTCTTTTTTTCTCGTTCGTTTTTTTTTTCAACTTTATTATCATTTCATGTTCTTTAGAAATCTCAAAATCAACACAAATACCAAATCATTTTAGTTTATATATTCGTTATTCGTTATTTTTTATGTATTTTAAATACATATTTTTTATGCTAATAGATATTCTCTCTTTGACTATTTGTAAAAGTCACAAGAGGAACCGGTTTTCCAGTTGGACCACTAACAAACAGCCACAACAACGAAAAGAAAATAAAACCAAGAATAAATGCCGCGACACTCAAAACTCAACGCTATGCAGTTTTTGGGATTTTTCCCTCAATTTAAAGTTATGCGAAATGTTGTCATAAAAAACCAAAAAATTTTGCAGTCAGGCAGCTGCACATAACGAACAACAATTCACAGACACACCAACGCCACGGCAAGACAAGACAAGGCAAGTTTCTTTGGCAGCCGTTGTCATGCAAGTCAAGAGTATTAAGTAATCACACAAGGCAGCCGAAGCAAAATTCCAAATAAATGCGAAATGAAAGTGAGGGCATAGCTTTGGGGACACCACTTGAATATCGGCACTACGTTAAGGTGTTTTCAATTTCATTATTTTTTTAATTTTAATTTTATAGTTTTGTTTTTATCTTTTCTTTGAATAATAATCTTTTTATTGCAGATCCATAAAAATCGAACACTTTGAATTTTTATTATTTTGTTTTCATCTCCTTTTATCCCAAAAAAAAAGCAAAGAAGAGAGCTTTATCCCGTTCACGTTACCACTTTAATGTTACGCGTTCAACACCCGTTACCAAACAATCTCTATAACCAACTAAAGTTAGTTGGCAGCAGTCAGGTTTGTTAGCCGTAACCCAAGTGACCAGACATGCTATTGAGTTTCTCCAGTGTAAGCTTGAGCAAATTCACCACAGTGAATTGAGCCTAGTTAAAATGAAATTCACCACAAAAGGTCTCTCTTTCTCTGCGTCTGTAACTCAGCTTTGCTTAGCAATACTTCTTGTTTGTTGGTTAGGTTAGCCACGTTTTAACTTGTCTGGAGGTATTTGTTGAGAGCGCATGTTAAGGCGATCAATGTCCGTGAAAGACGTGTTAGATGAACAGTGAAGACATTGTAGCGATTTTTTATGGGAAATGGAAAATCAATAATTTATCAAGAATAGACGTAAATCTTCATTTGTGTTAAACAAATCTCAAAAAATATACTGACATTGTTTTCAGAATTTTTTTACTGGATAGTGAAATTATTTATATCAATATAAACAAGTCGCTAAAACTAATGGATAAATTATGACTGAATTTAAAGTGAAAAATCGTGGATTCAGTGGATTTGAAACCCTGGAAGTCAAATTGCCAATAATTTAGATGAAATGGGGGTTATTCCAAATAGTGAACCATTTCTAGAAAATAAGTTGGCAGAAAAATACTTAAATTAACAAGTAAAGTGCATTAAGTTCGGATCCCATTATGGTCCATAATGAGTATTGAATCGGTGGGTATCGTAATATGTGCGCTATTGTAAAACGTTAACCTATACATACAATGCTTCGCCAACGGACCTAGAACCCAATATGACCCGCAATTACCAAGTTTTAGACAAATCCGTGGAAAAATGTGACAAAAGTCATCAAAATAACGAATGTCGAAAGGCACCGTTATATGGTGGCTATAGCAAAGCGTGGACCGATATATCTCATCCCAGATACAATATAAATTGTTCTGCCAAATTTTGAAACCCTGCGTCAACAGACGTACAGACAGACAGACATCGTTATACCCTCATGGAGGGACATTGTTATACCCTGGTATGAGTGAAACATTCCATTTGCAAAAAATCAGGTGGAGCCCCACCACCTAATGTATAACATTTTTAAAGCCGAATATTATAAAAGTAATGTCAATATCTCTCCAGCGTATATACCTATTGGTGTCACCTGCCTGTATTTTAAGTCGAAGAAAAACTGGCAGAAACCCGCTAAAGGGCTTAAGGAACATTTCGGCTCACCAATACTAAGCCCTTTTGTGCTCATTTTGTTTATTTCATTATTTATTTTATATCAAATTAATTCATATTTATCTATTCTTTCCAATTTTTTTTTCAGATTTCGTATATTTCTAACTAATTTTTCAGACAGTCAAATTTTTCTCATTAGAAAGAGAAAAAGTTATTTAAGCGTTTTCTGCAATCATGGATTGACATCACTGTTACAAACCAAAAATTTCATGAGGCGAAACAAAAAATCACGCAATAGTTAAGCGGAGTTAGTACTCACTGAAGGAATAACTTAAAAATCATATTTGATAAACACCAACAGGTTTAAGCCAAACTTTACTATGAAGAGTGTTATTATTGAGAGTCATTTATGGAGGAGGGTGTGGGTAGTTTAACACACCACCTGGTGAGAGAGGGAGAGCGTAAGGTGAATTAAGTATTCACAAAAAAACAGCTGAGTAAATTACTAGCAATTCCAATTGGGAGAAATATGAACACAGTAAAAATTCTCATTCAAATTGTGAATCTCTCTCTCTCCCTCTCTCAGAATGAGATTCCCTCTCATTCTCACCCACAAAAGGCGTTAGAATTTGAATGCGGCTTAAAATGCATGATTAATACTTTGGTGGTGTTTTCAGGCGTTGCCACCGACGAAGACAATGCGATTAAAGTTCATTAACTGTATTGGTGGTGTGGCTAATGTGTGTGAGGTTTAATATATATTCATTCATGGCCCGGCTTTAATTGCAACCTCCTCCATCCGATTTCGACAAATAACTGGCATCAATGCTTGGCTATTTGTTTGTCTAGCGGTAGACGTAATGGAAATGTTTTGCATGGCTTTTTTCGGAAGACATCTCCCAAAAGAAGTGATTGATAATCACTTGGAGTCTGCAGTGTTGTAAGTGGTGTTGCTCTTGCACACTGTAATAACAATAATAAATGGTCAGTTACACACACACTCACTCACATCGTTTACCACTGTTTTGTGTTTAAGGTGAAAAAAACAAAGATTTCATTGTTTTATTTTCGTTGTGATCGCTTTATTTTTATTTCGGTGTGTGTTTCGTTATTTTGTTGCTGTTGCGGCTATTACTGTCGTTTGTGTTGGTGTTGTTGTTTTTGTCGGTTTATACAATATGTCATGCCGCTTTACCCATATGAAACCAGTTGCATATGAAAGTAAAAGTGATATAATGTGTAAATAATAAATTGACGGACGGCGGCTATTTTCGTTGCTTTTTAATTTCGTTGAACATGCATCGAAGAATGTCTTTTGTTGCTGTATTTCGGGTCGATTGTTTACAAAATATGACAATTAAATTTGTAAAAAACAAAAAAATAAATGTTAAACGCTTTTTCGAGGCGGAACATTTTTAATTTGTCAATTACCCGTGATGGAAAAATCCATTAGCGGAGAAAAGCGATAGACCACATTGACACAAAAAAAAAAAAACAAAGAAAGAAATGTACAAAATCTATCCATGTTTTAATGGATATTTTCAATTATTTTAAGAATTTTGTAATAATTTCAATCCTCTGTTTTCTAATGGTGTGTCATGACATAGCCGTTTAATTTGAAAAGAAAAAAACGAAACAGAAATCCTCCATAAATTCCAGATGTTAATCTTTGGAATTCTTTGAATTTTTTATGAGTCTACCTTTTTGCCGTCATTTGACCATTTTGTGGGGGACAAAAAGGCTTCGCTTGGAGTTCGTTAAAAATATTCAAATCATAAAACATACTTTGTTTTTCGAGTTAAAACTTATCTGGCAGCTTTTAACAGAGACATCCATCCAACCAACCATTTATTCGTTGCTTGCCCCTCCCTGCCTGCATGAACTGCACACAAGTTTGTTGTCTAAGTCTTTTGATTTGTTTTGTTCTTTTGCCTTTCCCACAGAATACAAAAGAAAAAAGACCCCAAAAATATGTGTAAACTTCTAAGAAAAATCTTTATTTGGCGATTACATTGCGAACAGACATTTGTGGTTTGTTAATTTAAAACAAAAACTCATCATAACCTTGGTCTATTTTCCTAAGAATTCACAGAATTATTATTCGGCTTACGGTTGATTGAAATCTGCAGTGTATACGGTTGTGGGTGATTAATTTTTTCATTTCATTGGAAAAACCATGTCATTTCCGTATTTCTTATTCATTCATGATAAATTTGTACTTTGAATAGTAAGATTGTTTTTTGACTCTTCGCAATGAAACTCATTTAAAGAGCACTGTTTAAACAACAATTAATGAAACAATCAGCCCTGATTTTTAAGACAAGTTCGAATATTTACACCTTATGTCGTTCAATTTATAACTACATGATGAGATAAAAAAACTGCGACAATGTCAAAAGCCATCATTTTTACATTTTTATTTTAAATTTTATTGAATGAAAGCAAAAAATGTCGGAAATAGCATCAACATTTAGAATACGTTTAGATTTGTTCGAAATTGTCACCTTTGGCACGAATTATGGTCTTAAAACGGCCAATAAAACTGTCACAGGCTACCCGAATGTTGCTCTGCGGTATTTTGGCTCATTCCCGGCGAAGCGCTTGCTTGAGGTGATCGACAATTTGGTTTTTTTTTAGAGGCAACCTTGCTCTCCAAAATACTCCAGACACAAAAGTCCAACGGATTGGTATCCGGAGATTTTTGTGGCCATTGTGCCCTGGAAATGAAGCGAGGAATTTCATTTTGTAACCATTCTTGGGTGGCGCGTGGTGAGTGCGATGGTGCTGAGTCCTGTTGGAATGTCTATGGTCTGCGGCCAAAATGTTTGCGTGCCCAAGGCTTTAATACACCCTCCATCGGCTGTTATGGCGGCCCACACCATCACCATGGCCTGCGCTTGGGTTCTGGTGGCCAGCCGAAGGTGCACATTTTCAGCTAAAATCTTTGGCATTTTGTCTGTTTACAAACTGCTGGACAACGAATTTTTTTCATCAAAGAAAACCAAATTCGGCAGTTTACCCAGCACTTCCGGCCAAGCGGCAACTCTTTAGATCTTTTGAGTCTATTTTCTTTCTGTTGCGGAATTTCAATGACTTTACCCCGAGCTCATTTTTCAATATCTGTCGAAATTAATATTGCGATATGTTCAGCTCACGAGCCATTTTTTGACCACTGCGATTCGGGTTTCGATCAAGTCGCTTCTTTATTTTTCGAATCATTTCTGCTGATGTTACTGTTTTCTTCCGTCCACTTCCTTGACGTCGGGCTACGCTACCGGTATCACTGTAACGAGCGATGGTACGAGACACAAAAGATTTATTCACGTTTAAGTGCTGGAGTGCTCTAACGATAGCCACTTGTGGTTTTCCAGCCAAATCACACTATCACGCTTGAATTCTATCACGAATAACTTTTTTCCTGGAAAATCCTCACCAAAATGCTTTTGTGCGCTTGTAAACAATATAATGAGGTGTTACTGGAATAATTTTAACAGCTGTCGGACGAGTGGCTTAGAAATAAAAGCAGTCTGAAATTGGTTGCTGATTTTTCATCTCGCCCTGTGTGTCGTGCTCTTAGTAAGGTTGGCATCAGAATGGCTATAGCAGTCATCACTGAGCACTGTCGCATAAGATCCTTGACTAGAAAATGGAAAAATCCCGATATTGAATACCGTAGGCTTCATAAAGAAGAGCAAGAGGCAGAAACTATTGGGCATATTTTTGTCGCTGCCCTCAACTTCCACTCTGGTATCTTCTCCACTTGGGAGTAAAATACTTTTCCATTGTTCCTTTGTCTATGAAAACTTTCCTCTATAAGCCTTCCATTTCATAAGCTGTGATCATTTCCTACATCTCTGTCTTTCTTATCTTCTAAGCTTGAAAGAAATTGACCATTGGTATCCGAGTGAATTAGTGAGTTGTCCAAAGATTTCAAAACCGATGGCTGATCATGCAAAATCTAATCAAACCCAGATCAAGTTTTAAGATGGCCAATATCGGCAAACTGCTACTGATACATTCCTCAAAAGCGGCTGACATTTTCAAAAATCTTAAAATTGTACCAGACCTAGGTCCTTTGGAAATTTTACAATATCGGTTTACCCATATTGGTACCTCCCACACAAAGTTTTTAAAGTTTCAATAATTTTTCAATTTTTTTCACTTTCAAGGACCTCCAGTAGCATTTGACAAACCAAAATCGTTTTTAACAACACAATTAGTCATTTGCCAACATTTCAAAATATTATCAGAAACGAAATAAGAAAAAAAACCTCAACTCTTTTCAGTTGACTAATTTGCAACAAATTCCTTTCAAGATTGTCTTGAACAGCTGTCGAAAAAATATAAAAATTCTTTAAACGGTTTCATGGCTTTTTGGGGGCTTACAGCGAGCAAATAATGCCGAAACTAGTTTTAACCACAACACAACAAAAAAAAGGTGAAACCAAGCCACAGCCAAACCAAGAAATTCCCTCCCAAACAAAGGCAAACAACGCGAAAACGTCAACAGCAATTCCATGATTCGGCCTCTTGGCAAATTTACACGCACACACATGGCGACGACGTAGACGAGAACAACAGCAACAGCAAAAGTGTTGCCACAACATTAGATGGCAAAATCTTTAAACAGTAGAGTTGTAAAGTTATTTTTATGGCGCTTTTTTTTGGTTGCCTCTTACATTTACATGAATTTTGTTCTTCTAACGCTTTTTGGTAGAACTTTGAGAACACACACAGACAATCATCCAAATAATTGAGAACTAGAACCGAACAACAACAAGAATGTCAACCAGCTTTGAAGGTAGACTGCTTTTTATGCCTCACCAACAACTGACTGAGACTCCGATGAAATTGTAAGAACGTTTTCATTGGCAGTTGTTTTCGCCTTTAGCCGGTTAGAACCTGGCCATAACTTGCCTGGACATGTTTGATTTGTTTATTTTTTTCTCTTTTCGAAAAACAGCATGAATATGTCTTGTGTTAATTCTCAAAAAAATTCGAATGAAATTATTGTTTTAGCGACACCCAACACCAGCAAACAAAAGACTTAAGGCACAAACTTGTTTGACATTTTGCCATAGAAATTGTCATTTAATTAATAATTTTTTTTTCTTTTTCATTCTTTGTTTTTGCAATTAACCAAAACGCTCATTTGGCAGAATTGAATTTCTGTCATTATTTGTTTGTGCTGTGTGGGCATAGCAGAAATAAAAAATAAATATTTAAATTTAACTTGAATGCATTGATTTGTGTTTAAAATTTTTGAGGTTTGAAAATTCCGTTTTTTCCTTTCATTGGCTTCTTCGCTTTGCATTTCGTCAGTCATTGACATTTTGATGTTTAACATTTTGTCATCTCTGTGCTAACAAATGTTAATGGCAAATATTTGAAGATTTTTTTCATAATTTTTTCTTCATTGCTGGCTAATTGTTTGCTTTGAGTCGGTCTGTCCGCCTGTCTGTCTGTCTGTCTGTGCGGGGCTTTAACATTTAAACAAATTGTCTGGTATTTGTTACATTTGATGACTGGCTGGACGAGTGATGTACCCACCGAAGTTATGTGAAGATGTCTGTTTGTTTGTTTATCGTAAATTTCACTTTTATCAATGCGGCAATTGTGGACAATGTCTTATAAAATGAAAACACAGCCCATCTTTTTTTTCTCCAGCATTGATTCATAAAGAAAGCCATGGGAAGAAAGTTTCCAAAAATATGTACATCTCCGCACAGATACCTTCACAGAGATATTCTACTTAATATCTTGTTTATGTCCATCCCCTTCACCACATAAAGTAGCCAAAGAGAACAAAATAATTGTTGAAAAAAATAATAATTATTAAAATTCTCATCAGTAGAAATAATAAATTTGCTCATTATTCTTGTGGCGGCTTCCGAGTGGTGACTAACCACAGAGTCTTAAGTAACCAGACCAGCCAAATTAACAATGGCGATGAGCCATGTCTGGACGTAATGGGAATGAAGAACATTATGTTTTTTATTTCAAGTTAAATATGTTATTTGAAGAAAAAGTTTTTTTTTTTTCTAATTTTTATGTTGATGTTTCTTAAATGAACACCAAATTTTACTTAGGATGTAATTGTATTCTTAAGTGAGCATAGTCTATAGTACAATGTGGTTTTTTGGCTTTTTTGAGACAAATATGAAAGATTTTTTTTTTTCACGCAGGGGACTTAAAATGTTGTATTCAAAAAAAAAAAAATGGAGCTCAGACTAAGAAAAATATATGCCCAGGGAGTAAACGATAAAAGAATCGCCTGGAGTTGAGAATAAAAACTCAGAGAAATTTGATAATAGCACTGTGCAGCACAAAAAATAATTGCTGAAAAATCTTGTAGATTATGAAAGTAGAGCTAAAAAATAAAACAAATGTATCGGCGTTTTAAACGTCAAGGAGGCAAATTCCCCCTTCATCCACATTTTTAGAAATTTTCACAATAAGAGTCTCGAGACATAGTGTCTTCACCAACAATACGGATAAAAATACGAGGAGTCAACAATTGTGTCTTTTTTTAAAACCCCTCCCATAAAAGTATTCTAGAAAATTATCTGTCATTTCTAAGCCACCAGTTCGACAGCTGTTAAAATTATTCCAGTGACAGCTCATTATGTTGTTTACAAACGTACAAAAGCATTTTGGTGAGAATTTTCCAGAAAAAACTATTCGTTATGGAATTCAAGCGTGATAGTTTGATTTCTTTAAATTTGGCTGGAAAGCCACAAGTGGCTACCGCCAGAGCACTCCAGCATTTAAATCAACCTTCTGTTGATCACCAGAACTCAAGCGCTGGCCATGTTGAAGGTGTGGGCCGCCATAACAGCCGCTCTCCCCTCGCATTAATCGACCTTTGCATCAGAATAAATGCCGAATATTATCGCGAAAATATTGTGGAGAGTGTATTAAAACCTTTGGGCACGCAAACAGACCTTGGACATTCCAACAGGACTCAGCACTATCGCACTCAGCACGCGCCACCCAAAAATGGTTACAAAATGAGGTTCCTCGCTTCATTTCCAGGGCACAATGGCCACCAAAATCTCCGGATACCAATTCGTTAGACTATTGTGTCTGGAGTATTTTGGAAAGCAAGGTTGGCACTAAAATATACCAAAGTGTCGATTACCTCAAGCAAGCGCTTCGCCGGAAATGTGCCAAAATACCGCAGACCAACATTCGGGTAGCGTGTGACGGTTTCATTGGCCGTTTGAAGGCCATAATTCGTGCCAAAGGTGACCAATTCTAACAAATCTAAACTTATTCTAAAATTTGATGCTATTTCCGACAATTTGTGCTTTCATTTAATAAAATTAAGAAAAATTGAAAAATTCTGGCGTTTGACTTTTTTGCAGTTTTTTTTATCTTAACCTATATTTTAATTCATCTAATATTGATAATTTTTTTTGCGAATTTTATGCGAATAAATGATGATGAATGATATTAAACTTTTGGGGGGAGGGAGTGGTGATAGAATAAGGATTTGGCTGATAGAGTCCCTCTGGTTGAGAAAGATATTTAGATAAACCAAATTGGAAAAACATCACTGACTTGTTTCGCAAATTATGAGGGATGTTAATACTGAAAATTGTGACCCTTTGTGGGGGATATGTATCATCTTCATACCAAATTGTGTGATACAAGAAATATTAAAATTTATAAAAAATCAGATGCTAATTTCACATTTTATGAGCGTTTTAATTATTCAAAATTTGAACCTCTATGAGGTCGAGGGACCCGAAGAAGTGTACCGATACATTCCATCTTCAAACCAGATTTTTTTCTAAGAAAAATATTGGCATATGTGAAATTTGAAGAGAATCGGATGCTTATTTCAGGTTTCATGAGAGACATAATTATTCAAAGTTTTGACCCGATGTGGGGGAGGTGCCAAAAGGAATGCACCGATATATCCCATTTTCACATCAGATCTTTTGCTAATATACATATTAGGATGGATTCAATTTTATTTATTTATTTAAAGTGTATTTAAAATGTATTAGTGAACATTTTATCTTCCCTTTTTTACTGCTAATTTAACACGTATCCAATTGGGGTCAAAATCACCCATTTTACTTATTTTTTTTTTTTTTGGAGAAAATTTCAGAATAAAAATTATTCTACATTTGGTTTTAACTTGGTTTCATTGGCCTTAGAACACTTTTTCGCAATAAATTTCGATGCAGGTTCATCTTTCGGAAATTTAGGTTAGGATTCTGGCAACTAGGAAGGCAGTAGAAATTTCGTAGCTTTCGATAGTCAGGTGGCCCTAAAAATACTCAAGTCATGTGCCATTAAAGTGAGATCTATTGTTGATTGCAAGAAGCGGCTTTTATAGATGCGCCACTCCTTTAAGGTTTTAATGGGTTCCAGACCACAGAATTATTATGGTAAATAAAATGGCTCATGAGCTCAGGTACGAATTGAAATTGAATTTAATTGAATGTTCTCTTATACTCTCAAACATCAGCTCTCGTTATTTGAGAAAACCTGAAACTCTGAAATTTTAACTCTGAAATTTTTATTTAAATTTGGTGACAAATTTTCAAATAAACAATGGGCGGCATATTTCTTTATGGTAATGAAGTTTAGAAACATGATTTATTATTTTCCTAACATATTCGACAACTTATTCAAAATGTACATTGAAGAACTGTGGATACATCAAAAACACCAACAAAATTTCAAAAATAATTTTACACTTGTTCTCTGGTTATTTGCCGGCACCGAACAAGTCATTTCCGCTGTGATGGGATTTAATTACGTTATTAAACATGAATTTTTCTGTTATTTTTTTTGAAAAATATCAATCAAATGACCTTTTCATATTCAAATAGACACGGAACATCCAACCGAAATTTATAATGCACAATGGCGTTCCCACAGCGAGGAGGGTTCATTTAGTGGGTTGAATAAAAATATATTTGTTATATTGTTTTTCTTAATTCTTTTAATTCTCTTTCCAAGCCACAGTTAGTGTGTCAAGTTCAACGACGACTGCACAAAAATTCGGTTATTGTGATTAGAGTGTTTTACGGTTTACACAAAGAAATCGAACAACAAGGGATAATAGCTGTTGAAAATATAAAAAAATACGAAACACATCAAATGGCATTTCATGCAGTTCGTCAAAAACTAAGAAAAAAGTTGAAACAAAAATAAATATTGGGAAGGAAACACTTCATATTTGGCGGTGATTTATTGATTCGGAGCCCAGATGAATGGCGAAACAAACAGAAATGTCAAAACCCGAACACTTTGTCCGGTGCAGACTTAAATATTATTCAAGAAAAAAGTCATAAATCGTGGAATAAATAAAAAGAAAGAGCAAAACAACAAAGCAACGATGTTTTCAAGGCCACTCAAAGAGTGCAAAAGTGTTTGGTGAGTGTGTGTGAGTGTGACGGTTTGTTTCATTTCGTTTCTTTTGACGCAAAACGACTTTGGTGATGATGATGATGGCGATGACGAGTCTTCTTTTTCAATACTTGAAGATATGTGTATGAATATTAAATGAATTTGTGCATGGATGATATATCCCATCGGGCACACGCACACACATACACAAAACAAATTGTTTGTTTACACTGTGACCAAATTCAAAAAAGTCCATAGCTGTAGGGGTATAACTAACACCCACTACATGTTACGCTTAAAAATAAGAAACAAATTACGAAATCTGTTGATTCAAACTGTGTAGCCGAAGAAAGGCGCCTGTGAAATTTTCGTTTAAGCGTGCAAAAAGTATTACAAATATTTAACGCTTATTCCCCATGATACTGAAGAATACCTTAACAAGTTATAAAGCATCAGTCGGTTTTGACGACAGCTGTTTTGACTTCTGTTATGATTATTCAAATTGTTGACTCTCTATGGAGTAGATCCCTAAGGCTTATATTGCCCATTTCGTATCTGTACTAAATAAATATAATATTAATTTACGACATGCCAGATTTGGACTATATTGGTTACTTTCTTCATCGAAGTATTACAATTTCATACTTCATCTAATACAGATGAGATAATAAATAAGAGCGAGATAATAAATTCCATATTTATCTCAAGTTTTTAATTGAATGAAAAATTTAGTTATAGCAAATTGCAAGAAATTCGAAAGTTATGACACATAAAAGTATTGAAAATTGTGACCCTTTGTGGGTGAGGTAACGGAAGGGGTTCGATAATTTATATCAACTTCACAACAGATCTTGTGTTAGCAAAAATGTTTGTATGTGTGACATTTGAAGAGAGTTTGATGCTTATTTAGCTTCCTTTGAACCTTCTATTTTTCAAAATCTTGAATCCTATGTCGTGGAGGTACCAGAAGAAATGGTCCGATCTCTACCATCTTTAAAGCAGATTTTGTGTTGATAGAAATATTGAAATATACCAAGTCTGATTGGAATCGAATGTTAATTTCGCGTTTTATGAGCTACATGGATATTCATGTTGACCCCTTGTGGGAGAGGTACCAGAAGGAGTGGGCCCATCTTTACCATCTTTTTAGAAGATCTTGTGTTGATGGAAATATTGAGATGCTTCAAGTCTGAATGGTATACGATATTACTATCCCGTTTTATGAGCTTCAGGGATATTTAAAATTTTGACCCTTTGTGGGGGAGGAACCAGAAAGAGTGAACCAATACATCCCATCTTCACAGCAGATCTTGTGTTGGTCGAAAAAAAGGTATGTGTGAACTATTAAGAGAACCATATTCTCATTTAGGATTTTATTATAGTTTTGGTTATTCAAAACTTTGACCCACTTGGGGCGGTTCAAGGAGGAATGGTCCAATCTCTACCATCTGATCTACGTTCTTTATAGCAGATCTTGTGTTGATAGAAATATTGAGATGTGGCAAGATTGAATGAAATCAGATGTTAAATTCGCGTTTACGAGCTTCATGGATATTCAAAAATGTTGACCCTTTGTGGGGGAGGTACCAGAAAGAGTGGACCGATATATGCCGTCTTCACTTCAGACCTTGGGTCAATAAAAATATTAAGATGTGTGTAATTTTAAGACAATCATACTCTTACATCGCAGTTTATAAGAGTTATAATTATTCAAAATTTTGACCGCTTTATGTGGGAGGTACATGTTGGGGTGAACCGATATTCCTCATTTTCGCACCTGACATAGCACTGATGAAAATATTAGAATTTGCAAAGCCGGAGCAAAATCGGACTATCCTTTCTCTTTTTGTGCAGAAAAATATTTTTTGTGGGGGACGTACATGAAAAGGGGGACCGATATTGCCTGTCTTCGAACTCAATGTATTTTTAAATGTTAAATGTTCTGAAACCGATTTGGTTCAAAGGCGCCTAGGGTCTGATGCCGTAATTTCGATGAGACACTTTTTGGCCATATCAAATGATATATACCTTCTGTAGCCATATTCCTGATGCTACATTAAATATTTCTATTGGTGAACACGTGGTACATTTTTTAGTACTGAGTATCTTATATTTTAGGATCAATTTGAAAAGATCCAGACATATCATAAGCCTAGGTGACAATCGTAATGTACAAACAGTTGAATATCAGTCATTCATTTTTTATGAGTATAGACTCCTTTTGATCTACTTCCTGTACCTATGATAACATAGCACAGTGTATGTGCTAATGAGTATGCACTGAACTTTTTGATAAATGTTTGCTATGAATACCCCCACTCATAATAAAGTACCACCACATGCAGATCCTTAAGAGGCTTGGAGTAGTATTTTTAGCACAATAAAAAAAACGTTACTTTTCTGAAACTATTTTTGACGGATGATGAAATAGGTGACAGAGAATCTTATTTTAAGCAATTTAAAATATATTGTTTTGAAACAATTGAAAACGGAAAAAGTTTATGTTTGGTTGGACAACTTTTGGTTACTATTATTATTGTTCTGTTGAGAATATAAGTTAAATAATACATAATTTTCATTTATTTTTTTTCTTAAATTAAAAATAATAGTAATGATAATAATATTTAGTTTTAAAACAATAACTACATTTAAAATACTTAAATTTTTCTTAAATTTTGTTTTAATAATTTGCAAATTTTAGGAAATAATATTAACGGTGAGAATACATAAAATTTTTTTTAATGCTTTAAGTCATCGGCTGGCTTCTTCGTAGAGGAACAATGGAGTTTTAGTTTAACTTAGTTCGATTTTGACCCCAATCACCTTTGTTCCTTTCCGAAGGAGCCAGTTGATGACGTAAATCAATCAAAATAACGTTTTCTGTATTCTCACCTTAAGGTTTATAAATAAATAATAATTGTTTCCTTGATTTTATTTAAATATTCGTATGTCTTCGCTGCATATTCTATTTTCAAATAAAAAATTTGTTATTAATTCAAATCACAAACCTAAAAAATGCATGCCATTCGAAACCGATCATCGCAACGTGTTTCTTCCTTTATTTTATTTAAGCCATACCAATTGCTATGATTCATACATTTTATCAAGTAACCGGCTTATTTTAGCCAAGCTATCAATAGAATAGGAACTCGTTATCGCTGTGTTTACTTTGTCGTTTTTTTTGTGAATTTGTTTTAGCAGCAGTAGCTGGTACGTCGTAATTGTTCGAAGGGAATTCCACAATGACACTTTGCCTTACGTAGAGCAATAGACACGTCTGTCGTAAAACAGCCACGACAATTGCAACTGAACTTGAGGGTTTTTTTTTAGCAAAAAAATGACGAATATAAATACAAATTTTACTACGAAAATGTATTACAAGGAATGAATGAAATATTTTCCATCATTCATTCACAAATTGGAATTGGTATATTTCTTTTATAAATGAATCATAAATTTATTAATAAATTAATTTTTGTTTATAAAATTTTTATTATTTTTGCAAGAATGTGTATTTGATAGATATTTATACGAGTCAGTACGAAAATAACCTTCATTTTAAAGATATTCAATTGACCCTAACACACACAAAATCTATTTAAATGTAATCCAGCCAAAATTAAAATTATTTCATAACAAGTTTTTAATAGCTTCCAAATGTCATGACATTTCCCCCAGGCCAATACTGTTAACAGATTTCAATTTTGCTCCAATATTTGACATGCAATTTTATTTGGTTTGTTTGGAGGGTTCCAATCCATCTATTATAATGATGTTTACAATTAAAACATGTTAAGTTTATTATGTGTTTCGTTCGATTGTTGGCAAAAAATCAAATTAAATTTTTAGTGTTTTACAAAAAGAAAATTAAGGTCACAGATTGAAAGACTTAAAAGAGCTGCCTGCATAAACTTGTCCCTCAATATTGAAAACATCTCCCTTGTCATTGAAGACATTTGAGTAAATATCAACAAGAGAAACAAAAATTTAGGGAAAATATAACAAAACCACAAAATATGTTTAAATTCCAATTTCAAAATATTGGATCAAATTAGATTACAGACTGAAATTTTTAAGTTATTATAAAATGCGCTATATTTTGAAATTAAAAATGCATTGAATGCCTTTTTTGGGACAAATAATTGTTAAAATAGGACTGGAAATTTCAAAACTGCCAAATTATAGATGATTGGGCTTGAAAATAGAGTTTAAAATTTCAAAAAAACTTCTGATCGGGGTAGTATTGTTTGTGGTAAATGTGTATCGGAAGTAGAAAGTTGACACAGATGTTCTGCAAGAGAGAGAGAGAGAGATAGAGAGAGAGAGGAGAGAGAATTGTTGTTGATTAACTGAAAGTTGATTTACTGAAAGTTCTGTAAGAGAGTGCCTGACAAATTTTATGTAGCAATCACAAACCTTTTTATACCCTACACCACAAGGTGGTCATGTCTTTGTGCATTTGTTTGTAACATGCAAAAGGAAACGAGATAGACACATAGTTCCTTTTGGTGATCTGCATAGAATCAGTATGAAATATATATATATATATATATATATATATATATATATATATATATATATATATATATATAGATTTGATAGATTTGGATAAAGCTCCCATATAAAACTTCGACCGATTTACATTTTATTGTGCACCAAACGTCTAATATTTGGCCAAATGGGATGGAATTAGGCACTTACGACCGAATTGAGTCTAGAAGCTAGTATGTCAAATTTGGTGAAGATCGGTTCAGATATAGCTATAGCTCCCATATATACTGTTCATCCGATTTGTTACCCACAGCCGTAATATGCACTCCGTTACAACGATATTCAGGGAAATATATCAAATACAGCTCAGAAATATCTTTGCCAAATTTTATTGAAATCATTTTCATAAAATGATTAGAAGTCTGTTCTTATAAAAATATAGTAGTTCGGAAGACGTCAGAGATATCCTCAGTTGCGAAGACAAACCAGTAAAAAATAAGCCTGGCCGAACATTTAATGGAAATGTGAACGTTTACAGGCAATTATCTGCTAAAGTTGATGCACATTACGAACTCCAAAAACCATGTTCCCGATAATTCTGTTGAAAAATGTAGAAAAAAATCATCAATATATATATATATATATAAAATATATGGAAGTACAGTTATATGGGGGCTATACAAATACGTGAATTAGTATGGGCACCAAATTCCAAGTTTGAAATAATTATGGAGAAAAGTGTGGCTAAAATCGTCAAAATACCGATCATAGGGGGGGTACAGTTATATATGGTAGTTATACGAAGATATGGACCTGTATCGGCAATTTTCTGTCATAGGAGGTAGTGCCCACTACAAGCTCTAATTGCCAAATTTGAAACAATTCCGGTGAAAACTGTGACACAAATCATCAAACTACCGAATATCTGGAGGTGTAGTTATATGGGATCTATACCAATACTAGGCCCAAGTACAATAGAGATAATGTTTCCTACATTCAGAGAATTTTTTTACATACAGCAAATTTGGTATGAAACTGAAAAGTGTAGATAAAATCATCAAAATACCGAATATCTGGAGATATCATTATATGGGGTCTACAAGAAGACGTAAATATGAATGGGCAATTTTTTTGTATACGAAGCAATACCCACTGCAAACTCGGAATTTTAAATAATTGTAGAGAAAAGTGTGGCTAAAGTCGTCATAATACCGATTATATGGAGGTACAGTTATATGAGATATATACGAAGATGTGGAGGTAGTAGCCACTACAAACTTCAAATTTACCTATATAGCCCGTTTTCAATACTAAAAGTCCAGACTTAAATGACATCTGAGTAAAATTTTCATTTAGTTCGGGAGCTAAAGTGATTTCCACAGACAGAGAATTTTATGATGATCATGAATATATATTTTGTGGGGTCTACTATGCATATTTCGAGGTGTTCACATACTCTCCATACTATGGTGGAGGATATAAAAATCTTATAAAGGTACCCTGGTTGCCTTTATACTGAAGATAAAAAAAATACATTCTTATGTAAAAAAGCTTCAGTATTTTTACTTAGAACAGAATACAATCGACTTACTTTTCGTTTAGAATATGGAAACTTATTGTTGTACATTAGATTTCAGAAAGAAAATATTTCTCAAATCTTTTAAATTATGAATTTGAATATATAACTCCATCGGATTCATTCGAGCCAAGAGACCAAAATACGGATGTAAAGACACATTTTGAAGAGAGCATCATTTGTAACTGTAGTAGCCGTCGTATCATTTCCACTTCCTAAACTTTCGATTTTATTTGAATGTGTTTGTATATGCACATATGTATGTATGAATATACATCTGAATGTTGATATAGCCGCCACCAAATACCCAAAACAACAACAGTAACCAGAGCTGAAAAACGTTTAATAAACATATCACTTTTCCGTAATATCTCATCTTTCGGCAAACACCAAACCTAGAGATAGGCATGCAAAAATGGATGTAAAACATATGGAAGTGTCTCACTATAGCGAGACAACATAGTTGTTTTTGTTGTATGTTTTACATACATACCCACCTAGATGAAAAACCAGCCAGACAAACAGGGAGCCACTCGCAGATGTCAACAAACTGCTAAACAAAAAAAAAAACGCACAACACGCATAGGCAAAAATGAAGAAAAATTAACCACATTGTAAAAAACAAAATTGAAAGTTGCAAGTAACCGTTATTGTACAAAGAAAATGTAAGCTTTGTTTATGGGCGAGTATGAGTGTGTGTGTGTGCGTAAACAAATACATTTGCCATATTTTGTGTGCGGGGATATGACATGTAATTAAAACTTCGATAAATTGTTGAATGAAAAGTGCAAACGAAAATGGTAAAAATCTCAAACAAAACACTTTGGTTTTGTTCGAAGCGACAGAAGAAGAGGAGTAAATAATACAGTGGCTAGTGGCTCTGTCTTGTAATAACGAAATATATACGCAAGAGGAGGATGTATCATAAATACCAACAGCAGCAACAATTGGAAGCTCAAAGATGTCGGAACTAAATGTACAACTCTTATTAAATATTGGAGGATCGTTTAAGCTAATAGCCAAGTGTGAATGTTATAACTTGCTGTGTTTTAGTGTCAAAAGAGGTGACAGTTAAAAGAGGTAATTTGGCAAATAATTCGAAATTAAAAACCAATTACAGTATCAATAAAATATTTCGTCTTCAAATTAAAAACGGGAATTTTTAAGACTAATAAAACTACAACTATCTATAAATATCTGATATGAAAATTTGGAAATAAAATATCAGTCGCTCATCACAACTTTTGCTTTTGCGTGAGAGCTTCTAATTAATGTTTAACGTTTTTTGGTAGTTCAATGGTTTCGACTATTCCAAATTTCAACAAAAAATAAAAAAAGGGTCTAGTCAACTGAAAAATTTTTAGTAAGAAGGGGGTTTTGAATTTTGAGCTGTTGAATTCTATCAAAAATATTTGGAAAACAGTAGATGACCAATTTGGGCTTTCCTTAAAAGACCTTGACTACCTCATTTTGTATGATCAGGAATGACTCTTACAAAACTCTTAGATCCGAGACGGTCTGTTCGTCCATATTTGCTGTATCCAATAACTAGGGTAAGAAAAAAATATCGGCCCACTCCTGCTAGTATTGACCTCTCCCAAACTTTGAAATGAGAAAATTTTCCATATTTCCACTAACATTTTATGTGGTGTGAAGGTGGGATATATGGGACCACTCCTTCTGGTAGATTATGTGCGAAAATGAACAACATCGATCCACTCCTTATTGTAGTTATCTAATTAAATTTCAACAAATGGTGAAATTAGCATATCAAGATTGTAGTACATATTTTTTGAATTACCATCTATATATAAAAGAATAGGCTTAGTATAGGTTTTTTGAAATTTGTACCAAAAGTACTAAAATTCTCTTTCGAGACGAGCTTAATGATCTGAAATTTGCAGTGAAAAGGAAAGCCAGATAGACACTATCACACACTCACCACTATGCGACACGTTTCGCCGTTGGTTAAGCGGCTCATCAGGCATATTTGGTGTGGATGATGGCTTACAAGGGTCGTTCTCTGGAAAGTAGTATATATTTTGTGAACGGATAGAGCTAAAAACTTTAAATTTGGTATGAGAAACAAGGTTGGAAAGTAAGTTTGATATATGAAGGTACTGCGTATTGAGTGTGCGAACAATACTAAATGATACTAAATTTGCAACAGTTTAGTTTAGTTGAATGGATGAAGCTGGAATGGAAATGGATATTCTGAATTGGCATCCTAGACTTTATGGAGGTGCTTTTGGTAGTGTGTATCATAATTGTACGAAAGAACTAAATGATACTGAATTTGGTATTGGGTAAAAGGGATAGATATAATTCTAAAAATTAATACTTAGAAAACTGACGGTATCTGTGTTTGAGATTTAGTGGTGGTTTGGAAATGCGTCCCATATTTGTATGAAAAGTACTAAATGGTACTAAATTTGGTATTGGGTGAAGGGACAGGGCGGAAACCCTCAAATTTTATATTGAGGATTCTGTTGGTATCTGGAATTGAGATATTGAGGTGGTTTTGGAAATGTGTACTATAATTGTTCGAAAAGTAATAAATGGTACCAATTGTAGGTACAGATATGCGTACTAAATGGTACTAAATTTGGTATTGGGTGAAGGCATAGGGCTGAAATGTTGATTTCTAGTTTTGAACAGAAAAATTGGATGTGGGTTCATTGTGCAATGGTTCTACAAATATCCTCCTCGGCAAACTTCAAAATTAAAGAATTTGAAGATTTTCTGGTGTAAAAGGCAAACATTTCCCTTTTATTCTTTCCGAAAAAGGAAAATTTTAAATAATGTACAACAAAATGTACAAAACTTCAAAGTCTGAAAATTTAGTTTTGTCATACTGAAGAAAATGTGCATTTTGAATAATAAAAAGGCCTAAAACGAACTGTTGCAGCGAATCTAATTTTTTTCGCTGACGAAGTAGCGGACTCTTGCTAGTAACTCATAAAAGGAACAAGTAAAAAAGCTGTAAGTTCGACCGGGTCGATCTTTGAATACCCTCCACTATTCGGAACGTATTTGGCAATTTTCAAAAAAAAAATCGTAAAAAATTCTGTTAAAATCTTAAAAATACCTATACGACGACGTGGGCCTGCATAAACAATTTTCTGTCATAGGCTGTAGTATCCATTACGAACTTCAAATACCAAATTTGAAACAATTCCGATGAATAATGTCGCTTAAATCATCAAAATACCGAATATCGGGAGGTATCGTTATATGGGGGCTATACGAAGACGTAGACAATTTTCTTTCTTAGGCTGTACTATCCATTACGAACTTCAAATACCAAATTTGAAACATTTTCGGTGAATAATGTCGCTTAAATCACCAAAATACCCAAAAAAGAGATGTACAACCACATCGTGATATATCTACCAAGATTGTTGGCTGACTTGCTAACAAAACTTTTACAATTTCGATAAAAAAAAAAAAAAAAACTGAGATCATTTTTTTACTTTCGTCGTATTTTTTCAATATTATATTTGTACATATATATTCCAATTCGTCTTTGTTATCGCCTTGGATTTTTTTTTTTTCATTTTACGCCACAAGGTGTTTTCCAAGTTCAAATAACAACGAAATTCTTGGAATATTTTTAGAACTCTAATTAAAAAGTTTAAATTAATTAATTAAAAAAAAACAATGTAATTTCGTGCAATTTAATGGCCTAGGTCGTCAATTAATTTCCTTCAAACATTCGACTCCACTTGATGAGCATTTAAAACGCATATTTTCATTTCATTTTCCTCGCATTTTAACACGTTTGGCTTATGATTTGTTTTGGTTTGGTTTTATTTAATTTTAGCCACTGGCTTATTAGCAAATAGACATTTTCCAACGTTTCTGTTGCTGTTGCTTTTTTTTCGTTTTCAATTCACACTTATTTCCTCAGACGGTTTTGAAAGCCAGTTCCGGTTGATGGTGTTTCGTGGCCGGTATCTGTCGGTCTGCGGTGGTTATGGGATATGGCGGAAAAGACTTCCTTGAATTATTCAAGGTAATAAAGAGTTGCATTGACGCGTTTTTAGCCAAGGCGTGGCATGTCTCGCAATGGTAATTCGATATTGGTAACTGACAAAAGTAAGGCAATGGCAATAAAGGAAGACTCCCAGAGTTGGACAAAGTAACTTTGAATCGCAATCACGACATCGCACTGTTACATACTTGTCACAACGCAAGATTTGGATTTGATTTATTCTATTTTTTCGTTTCGTTTTCAATTCACATAACCGTTTATTCCGATATCAAACGAGACAAGAACAATTCGTTGTGGCCAACAATTGTTGTGTATCGCACATGTTGACAACCGCTACAGGACTGACAGACAGACAATCTCCAGTCAGTCCACAAACTTGGAAGACAAGCAACAAATCCTTTTCTCACTTTGCTGGTGGCAAAAGGAAACAAACGAATCGTCACAATTTCCATTTTCATGTAAATGAAAATTCACTTAAAACAACAACAGCAACAACTACTACTGGTACTACATGACAAGAAGCAAAAACAAAATAAAAAAAATTGCACAAAAAATGGTCATACGGACAAGTGTAGCTGTATGCGAAAGCCCTATGTGTCTGTTTTGGGGCGATGTTGAAATGCAAATAGACTTAAAATAAAAACGTCTATGAAATTCTAGGGTCACTCTGTAAGGCTAGTCGATGTTTTTCTAGCTGTCGAAATGTTATAAAACTATACAACTTTTACACTTTACTATGGAGAATTTTATGTTATCTAGTTTTGATGAGATGGTGGGAGTTTGAAAAAAATCGACAGCCCTTTTCATATATTATTACAGTTGTAATATATCCTCCACCATAGTAAATAGGGTATATTATGTTTGTGTTTCCGTTTGCAACACCTCGAAATATACATTTTAGACGCCATAAAATATATATATTCTTGATGAGCATAAAATTCTATGCCGATTTAGCGATGTCAGACAGACGAACGGTCTGTCTGTTCGTCTGCGGAAATCACTCTAACTTCCGAACGAAATGAAGTAGCTTAATAAAATTTTACTCAGTGAGTTTTTGATCTGCAGGACTTCGAAAAAGGCAAATGGTATTGAAAATGGGCTTTGTAGGTCCATATTTTGATATAGGCCCCATATAACTATACCGACAGATTTAAGTTTTTTTTGGGTGTTTTGTCAGAGTTTCAAACCGAATTTGCTGTAAATTTTGGTATAGACCTCATATAACTGTACCTCCAGATACTCGATATTTTGTTTATTTGTGTCATAGTTTTCACCGAAATATTTTCAAATGTGGTATTTGAAGTTCGCAAGAGGTACTACCTCATACAGGTCCACACCTTCGTATAGATCCCATATAAGTGTAGCCCTATATATTCGGTATTTTTGATTTTTGGCATATTTTTCAATAGAAATTTATTAAACTTTATGCTTGAAGTTCGTAATAGGTAGCATCTTCTCTGGCAACTCATTGCCTATAGAGGTCCACGTTTACGTTTAGGGCCACAGCACCAGATATTAAAATAATAGCGGCATTTTTCATCGGATTTTTTAAATATTGAAATGGTGGAGGGTATTGAAACTTTAGCCCGGCCGAGCGTCGCTGCTTTTTTACTTGCTATTATTCAAAATATTAACACTTTGTGAGAGAAGTACCGGCAGGAGTTAACTAATATTGTCCATTTTTAAACCTAACATGAACTTGAAACAAATTTTACGAGGAATCAAATCTTCCTTTGAGAATAGGTTTCTTCGCTACATCTTGGGAGGTGATGTTGAAACTGTGGGTCTAAATTCGAATTCGATATAATTTTGATAGAAATTTTTGATGCCTAAAGTCCGAAACAAATTGGATACTCCTGATACTGAATACTGAAATATATTTCTTCCCAAGATCTAAAACAGATCCTACTTGAATAGTCCTTAACATCCAGGGCCCGCAATATATGCAATTCCAATATGGACATATTTTTTTGATAGCCCTCATCACCCTCTTTCATTTGTCTTTTTATTCTGAATAGCCAATCGGCTATATAGCACCCTCGATATCTGGAAGGGTAATATGATAAAAAGCCTAGAAAGCTTGTACTGAAAGCTCTAATTATTCTCTTTCATTTGGTGTGTGCTAAGCTAACAGTTTATTCTGAATTCTTTTTGAATTCGGTTCGAATCTCTGCTGACATTTGCACTTCTGATTCCGATTTCAGTACAAAAGATATATGGACGTGGCCACTGACATTGGAAAGTTTTTTCTAAATCGGCCCAATTTCTAGAAGATATTTAGAGAAATCGGCAATTTCTGAAAAAAAAATTAATTAAAATCTTGGAAAAAATTTAAAATCGGAGACCTACGAAAAAAAATTGTTAACTGGAAGTCTAACGTTTTTGTCACAATGGGTTGGATTTTCTTCAAAAACCGAAGTCGTCAAAATTTTTTCCATACTGAAAAGAATAAATCTTGATGGCAAATGTAAAGAGGGAAGGGAGGGAGGTAAACCACTTTCACAAATGTTCATGATCGCAACAACAAATGATAATTTCAAATATTTATAGATTTCTTTCGCATAAAATATATTATTTTACAAATTACTCAACTTAGCCCTTTTTGCATGCTAGCTAATCATGTCATTTTATTACAAAGTATAATTGTCTCTAATTTTTTGTAAACCTCATGCACGATTAAAAAAATGGCTTCACAGTTAAGGCCACATCAAATATGGTTCATTTATGAAATTTAAAAAAAAAAACAATATTTTAATAGAATTTCATTCAACATCTTAACCACAAACCTAAATAGAACCACATTAAAATCTATGTCATTTATTTGGAATCTATTCTTAAAACTTGAAGAGTGCAACCATCTTTCACAAATATTTGTCAGTTTCCTTGTCGCGATAATATTTTTAGTTTCCCTTCCTTGAAATCGAAATTAATCTTGATATTTATTCTAAAACATATCTCACATCTTGAAATGCTTTCTAGTTTCTTACGTTATTTCGCGGCTATTTCATTTTTAATGGTTTTGCCCTCCCCCTCTTTCGCAAACGGTTGCCTTATGACAGCTTGTCGCTGTTTTTACTCTTTAAATACTTTGTAGCCCAGATATAATGTTGCGAAAACACAGACACACATTCATAAAGTGCACTTTTATGCTTTTCGTACTTACATACCAACATGTATGTATGTACCTATGTACGTGGAATACAACACACCCAGTCCTGCTGCCACAGGCTTTGTAAAGGAAATATAAAAAAATGATTCACTAGAAAAATGTAGAGCCTTTAAAAGTTCACATCACATCTATGGCCTTGCGTTGATATCCTTGCATGTGGATAGGCAGCACATTAGCACTGCCATACTTTGTACATCAACACCATTGGCTATGTAGGCTAGTAAATACTACGTACATACACATGCGTATGTATGTATATATGAGACAATTTATTTGCAATGTTTTGTAAATTCGCGGTTATTCTGAGTTTTGTTTAAACATTTCAAATCAGAATGAATCCTAGCTTTAAAGTTCGAAAGAAAATATAATAAGTTGAAAGGAAGCTTGTGAATACTTACAGATAATCGATACTTTCCCGTTTCGATATTTTAAAATTTGCTCTGTTCTGCAATATATTTCGATATCATAAAGGATAAAATCTGTTATCGTTGTAAAATAAATGACATTCTTGCAGTTCTGGAACAGAGCAAGAGTTAGAGGAGATAGACTTAAACAGTAATTTTCTATAACATATAAAAAATATCGTACAAATGAGATTCATATACCGACATCAAAAATGTAACATAAGTTCTTAAAATTAGTCCACTACTACAAACATTTTTCAACAGATGCATGGAATATCCCATACATGCTCAGCGACACTAGATGTCGTGTTCTCCAAGCATTTGCTTTCTTTTTAAAGTGCCGTAATTGAGTATTTCACTTAAAGGCATCCAATTTTTTCAGAGATTGTCTTCTCTGAAGGTCGCCCAGCCAAAGGTTAATGTTAAAAGTTCCCTTTATTTGTGTCAAAGGCAAGAGAGCGCCTTGTCTTATTTGTGTCATGATGGAAGCCAGAAACAAATTAGCGTTCGGAAAGAAATATTAGACAAAAAAGGACTTACAACTTCCAATATCCAAGATAAAGGTAGAATGGAAATACGCCAAAAACAAAAAAATTCTGTAAAAATTCAACATTTAATTTATGACAAATAGCAATGCATATGTATGTGCGTCCTTTAATAAACAGATGCATATATTTTTCTTGTCGATGAAGTCCGCAAAAGTGGTTGAAAAGTCTGAGGTGATAGCCAATCAAAAAATTCATAAGAGCTGAATTACTCATTACGAAATAATGTACATAAACTACTTAGTCATAGGTTGAAAATAAGACAGTAAAGAAAGTCTAAAAGACGGGCGGGCCGTTTCATGATATCCTTTTTTAGTAGAGCTGTATATAACAAATAAAAAATATTACAAAAAATGAACGATATATATTGGAGCTATATCCAAATCTGAACCGACCTTGATAAAATTTGAGAAAGGTACTTCTGTGCTGTATTTGATATATTTCCCCAAATATCGCTGTTACAGAGTGCATGTTATGGCTGCGGAGGACAAAAATATCATATCGGATGAACAATATATATGGGAGCTATAGCTATATCTGAAGCGATTTCGATCAAATTTGGCATACTTATTTCCAGGCTTAACTTAGTCGTATATGAAAAAGTCCATACTATTTGGTATAGATTCAATAGGGTTCGTCCTTGGGTCAAACAAATGACTTGTGCAAAATTTCATTTGGATCGGGCAATAAATGTGATCTGTACTTTGTTTACAAAAGTACATAGACAGACGGACATGCATAAATCGACTCAGAATGCAGATCATATCGACTGATTCTATGCAGATCATAATAAGGAACTATGGCTACCTCGTTTCCTTTTGCCGGTTACAAACAAACGCACAAAGACATAATGCCCTGTCTACCTGTGGTGGAGTGGTGTAAAAATAGTTCCTTGAATAACATATTTACGATGTACCATATTTAAGACATATGAAGTAAAGAGTTGACATATGAGACATACCCTACATCTAAACATAATATATATAAAACCTCGATCAGCGTAAAATTCTATTTTTTTTAAATGTCCGTCTGTCTATTCGCCGTCTGAAAAAATCACTCTACCTTATGAAGGGATCGACATAATGGCTAGTATTTTTTCTTCACGTGATATTTCGGAAATGTTTAACGTCTTAGTTCTAGAGGTTATTAAAAGTTCGACTCGGCTAAACTTAACCATTCGTAACCATTGCATTTTTTGATATAACTTTTTCGTTTCGTTATTTCAAAAAACTTATTTCCGTTATGAAAGTATCGTGCTTACAATTGTTTTTCTTTCAAATTCCTTTAAACATATCACCGCCTCCATATTTAGGCAAGGCATCGATTGGTGATTGACACCATTCCATACAGATATAAGTGGCCGTGAACAAAATTATGCTTCACGTACTGTGATATATTTCTTATAACTTGTCAAGCTTCACCACTAGGTTGGGCTCCAACATCCGCACGTACGAAACAATACAGCGACTCATCTTTAAATTCTTGTAGGCAGCGTTCGCAGTCATCAATATCATACAGACAAGGCATGTTGTTATTTTGAGTCACTGAAAATATTTTAAAAATAAAATCACAATTACCTACATAAACTGTAAAAAGTTCTCAATTATTTCACATTTCTTTTCCTGATTTGAAACATGTATTTTTGGAACATTTTTAATTTGTAAATTAATATTTATTTGCTTAACATTTTAAATGAATAATAATAGAACCATGGAACAATAAAGACAAGGTAGGCTAACTTCGAAAAAAAATTGCAAGTATAGAGGTCTATCTCTTTGGCTTTTAATGTCAGAATTACAATCAAAGCAATCAAAAAACCAAACAACTTGTTGCATTGATTTTGAATAATAATAATTGAATACCGCGAAAACTGAATCAAAGGTCAAAATTTCTTTTCAAAAACATGTTCTAGGCCTCTCTAAAGTTTATTTCGCTATAAAAACTGTTGATTTTGTCGATGTATGCGTTGCAATGAGCAATGCCCGAATTTGAATATTTTCTGAACAATTTTTTTATTACTGAAAAAATACACACACATAAACAAATAAAGTTGACATATTAAGACAAGAAAATAAAAGAATTAATATTATATGGTATCATAGCCCTACCTAGATTTTATTGTACCATGGGTGGTACTTGCAAGAGGTCTTATTTCTCCGTTCCTATTTCAGCTTTTTGAATTCCATATTTATAATGCATGAAAGCAATGAACTAAGTTGCTGTGTATTTGTTTTTTGAATGGTTTTAATCAGCAAATCGAAAGTAAAGGATTGTTCTTGGCAAAAGAAATACAAATAGTCAAAAAAACATCGATAATCTGTTTAATTTATTATTAAAATTGAAATTATACAAAGCATACTTTCAGGCAAATTTATATATTCAATAGTGCCATCTGTTATGCGGTAGCTGTAACCAAACTCATTTCCTTCATCCCAGTGTTATCGATGTTTTTATTACCTTTTTTAAATAGACTAATTATCTCATTTCAAAAAACTCAATTCGTAATTTTTAATAATATATTTCATGATTTGATACAAAATTCTGAGCATTCTTGAATCCATAGATCCATAGGCCATTAGGCCAAGCAAAATAACAGATTATTGCTCTGTTGTAGAACTGCAAGAATGATAGCCGAGTCTTCCTTCATGATATCTTGCAGATTCTTCCAGGTTCTGGAAGAAAGCACCGAATGATATTTATTGTTCTTTTCCAGAACAGCAAGAATGTAAAAGTTTTCACTACGATAACAGATTTTTCCTTTAAGATATCGAAGAAAATTGCAAAATTACTAAATTCTTGCAGTTACCGGAACTGAGAAATATAGGATTTTCCAATATTTAATCGATTCTTTGAATTTCCCAGAACTAGTAGATTCCTGTAGTTTCTGGAACAAAGTAATTGTTTTGTTTCTCTGGTTTAGGTAAATCTTTGCTCAAAAAATACAAAAATCACTTCTCTGTTCCAAAACTACATGAATTTAGAAGTTTTTAACCGGTTTTCTTTCATTTTTAAAATTGGAAATCTAGTATATTCTTGCAGGTTCTGGAACAGAGCACATATATATTCAAAACATCAGCAGATTGCTTATCGATATATATCGCAGAGTATATCGATATTTGCCCACCTATTCAACAGATTAATTGTCTCTTTCCCTATTCCTTTATTCGTAAACAAAAACAATGCAAACTTTCGGTCATTATGCATCACACCGATTCGTAAACTTTTGGTGTTGTCTCCTCCTTCATTCGCACAGAAAGCAATTAAAGAGCTTTCGTTGGTTTCGGTCGAAAGCTCTTTGTGTTCCTTCCTCCGTTTGATTGGCGGCAGTTTTGATTAATCTTATTTATTTTCAATACTTATAGAATGAATGCCCCAGCTGGTTCTGGTGGAGCTCCTCGTTTTGGTGGTCGTGGCAGAGGATATCGAGGTGCTGGCGGCGGATATAGGCCTTACTTCTTTTTCAAAAGGAATGGACGCACTATACCAGCTTGTGGACGAGGGACTACCGGAGTTAGTCGCGGACGTGGTAGAGGTCGCGGTGCCCCTATTCCAGCTCCAGCACTCAATACACAAAATCCAATCAGCAGTAGCTTCCTACGACCTCATTTCTATGCTGCTCCAGAAGATTCCGAACAAAATGTCACCTCCATGGCTATTGACACGCCGGCGGCATGTGCCGGATGGCGTTTATACTTCTATGGAGAGTCGTACGATGATAACAGTGAATTGGCTGGGCGTCTTAGAATCCTAGAAACGCATTTTAATGGAGCCACTTATGACCTTCTAGCCATACAACAACAGGGCTATTTTATGGTCACTGCCAATGTTTTACTACAAGACGAGGAATTGCGTCGTCAGTGGCCTACCCTCATGGAAGATATGATGTATCGGCCAAGGAGAACCTTAGCAACGTTGGCACTGGCAATGCATTCTTCAGCTACATTGGCAGCATTGGAGGCTTCTCTCAGTCAACAGGAATGTACAAAGAAATATTATGTTCCCAAAGTTATAAAACCTCGCAAGGTTTATGCCCGTCCCATGGGTTTTATGGAAGAGCGGCCAATGAATGTGGTAGGAAAATTAGAAATAGATCAGCTGTATTGTGTAAGAGGTATTGTGACATCAATAGGACCAGTAGATGCCTCCGTTACATGGTTAGCATATAGATGTGGTCGGTGCAAACAAGAACAGGCTATAAAGCAAAGTGGTAAGTAGGACGGGTTAAGTCACAATTTATACCTAAATAATTTGTTTTCACTTTAAGGTCCCTATATCACTCGTCCCTATTCCTGTAAAAGAGAAGGCTGTCTGGCCAAAGCTGGGTTTATCGAAGTAAGATCATCACCGTTTACGCGTATTACCCCACGACAAATGATTCGCCTTACAGAGTCAGGCTTAGATATAGGTTCAACAACTGATATTCAAACTAAACCTTGTCTGAGCATTGAACTACGACATGACTTAGTCGACACCATTTATTTGGGCCAAGAAATTGTGGTAACTGGTATACTGCGGGTACGCCCCTTACAGGAACAAAATGCGTTTGATAAGTATTCTGCCTTTGGTAATCAAATGGAGGTGTATATGAAAGCTACTACAATAGTCGATGGCAAAACTGTTAAATATAAATTCTTAGAAGAAGACATTGAAGCAATTACGACGATCAATAGCGAAACGGATACTTTTAAGATCTTAGTACATTCTTTGGCACCGGAAGTACATGGACATGAAATGGCAAAGGCTGGAGTTCTTTTGTCCCTTTTTGGAGGATCGGGTTCTCAGGAACATGATGAAGAGGAAATCAATGTCTTGCTAGTTGGAGATCCTGGGGTTGGTAAATCAAATATTGTTGATATGTGTTCCAAAATATCACAAAAAGGTAGGGTACTTATAATTTATTACGAATATTTGTTTGGGTGATTCGCTTCAATTCTTCCAGGATCCATCGTTCAGGCGAAACGTGGACCATTTGCCAATACTAAAAAACTTACCGTTAACGTTAAGGGACGTACCAACTATATCATGGAATGTGGAGAACTTTTGGCTGCTAGAAATGGCCACTGCTCCGTTGATGATATTGATCGGCTAACTCCTCAAATGGAGTCGTTTATGAATATCCTTCAAGCACAGACGACAAGCTTGACATTTCCCGCGTTATTTTCTACATTTTTTACTCCCACGTCTGTCATTGCCTCGGCAAATTCTATGCGTGGTCATTATGACCAGTCCAAGACATTGACGGAAAATATACGCATTGCACAACATTTGCTAAGTGAATTTCATTTAGTTTTCGTGTTGTTGGATAAACCCAACAAGGATATGGACACGTCCCTGTCGGAGCACATTAAAGCTGTACATGCTGGTTCGAAAAAGAATACAGCAATTGCCAATAGATTCGAACTTAAATCAAACAGCTCTATGAATATGACCATTGATGGAGATGGCAATGAGGACGAATATGATTTGTCTAACAAATTAAAATTGAAACCAGAGGAAGAAGTGGATATGAATTTACTGCCAATTACACTAATGAAGAAGTTCATTGGTAGGTATTTTATTATAAACTTAAATAAATAATATTTTATATAAAAAATGTATTTTTAGTTTATTCCCGCCAACAGGTCAAACCTCTCTTTGTGGACAGTGCCAGTGAAGAGTTAAAGAAATTCTACATGGAATTACGGGAGCAGTCTGAGGGTTCTCAGTTTTCCGTTTCTACAGGGTAAGTGAGGTTCCATTTTCAATTTCCTTATTTAAATAAATTTTATTCTCAATTCTATAAGCACAAGGATCAGTCAAATTTGTCCAATAAATCACCGTAATAATTTCAATATTGAAGATACAGGCAATTCAAGTAAAATTGCCAGTATAAATGATACGACATACGATGCCGACATGGTAAATACAATAAAAGCAAACTGCAAAAAAGAGTTGTCATTATTTTAGCAATTTTTGTATGAATTAGTTGCTATGTTCCAGAATCTGCAAGAATCTACTATTTTTGGAATTATGTTTTGATATCATAAAGTGAAAATCGGTTATCGTAGTAAAAACTTTCATATTCTTGCAGTTCTGGAATAGAGCATATGTTGCTTACCATCATCCCAGTTCCAAAGTAGATGGGTTCTCTTAAGGTAGCGACCACCACTCTGCATATTAAAAGATGTACCATAAAAGCGCCATATGTAAGTCGTCCTAGGATGCGAAATATTGGTAGGCAACAGAATTTTCTAAGCACCCCTGAAAAGGTAAAATGAAATTATTATTTCGATCGTCGTTGGAGGTTCGAACAATACTGCTTTGGCATTCAACGCGCCTGTTAAAGAAGGAATTAATGCATGTTTCTTTTTTCTCCCATACATTTCAAGCAACATACGTCGATATAAAATTATGCATTTTTTTATGTATATTGTAGCCGAAGTATTTTTTGATTCCGGTTGTATACATAGATTCCGGACCTGGTATAGTGTATTGATTTATTCTTAGTCGATCGAAAAATTAACACAATTGACCCTCAATACTCCACATGACATTCAGTTCTTGACACCACGTTATTGTTATACTTACATCCACATTTTGCTGCCATTCCCACAATAAATGCACCTAAACCAAAACCCCAGGCACTTCTTTGAACAGTAGCATACACACTGGCCCAAAAATGTCTTCCCTCCTCATCAAAATACTCCTGGGCAAATGTGTGTCCAGAGAAAAGCCATAAAACACCAATGGGTATCAGAGCATAGAAGGCTATGTGAACCCAAGTGTTTTTCGCAATGCAAATAGATTTTGAAGATACATAATCGTAAAGCAATGCCGACATTACGCCAAAGAAATAACAAGCAAAGTTCATGTGAAATGGTACATATGAGTCATTAAATTGGCGACTTTCTATAAAAGAATCACGTTGAACTCTAAAAATGTAAAAACAAATTAATGAAAAAAAAATTACAACGTTCAATTAGTTGTCTTACTGTGGCGATGCTACCAACATGGCTTGGTAATTGTTTATATAAGTTAATGTGCCCGGTAAAAGCACAAAGAATGCTATTGTAGTTCCAAATATCCATTTGCGTTGCTTTGAAAACCTGGTGTCGAAGTAAAATATGTGTATTTAGGGATATAAAACAAAATCATTAACCTACCTATGGGCCAATATTAGAATTACCAAACTAACCACAAAACACTGGGCATCCGAGGCCAAATACCAAGCTTGTAGCATACACTTGAAATAAATAAGGAAAATTTTTATTAGATTTAAAGATCTGCTAGAAATTACTTCGGCATACCCTTTCGTTGACATTGATATAATTGTTGAGATATAACAAATTTATCCACCAGTTTTTGCGACATGACTGTTGTTCACGTCCATATATATGATGAAACATGGGTCCACCAACATTTTCAAAATACACACCACTCCATAAGACAACAAAGGCATACGGTATTGTCAATCTGCATAAAGGAAAAAGACTTAAAACGGTTTTCAAATAACTAGATTCACATTTACCTTAAGTATCGAAATACATTGAATTTTAAAAAAGTTAGCAAATATTCCCTTGTGGTCACTTCATTATTTGCCTTGGCAAATACTAGCCAATTTAGCATTAACAAAAATCCACCAATTACAAAGAAGGTAACTGTTATCAGTGACCCGGCCATCAATAGTGTTCCAGCAGTGGTATGCAAAAGACGTTCTGGATCTTGGGGATTACCAATGGCTCCTTCGTAAAGCACCCAGTTAGTGTGTGCGAATATAACCAAAAACATGGCAAAAAATTTAAAACAGTCCAAGAATCGCAACTCTCTGCCTACTTTGCCAGAAGGTTCTTGATTCAAGCGATACCAGTTGCGGGCAATTGAGAAAGCTACACCTATTTTCGAGACTATTTCAACAAAAACACATGTATTTAGATTATTGCATATTTTTAAGACACACATTCGTTGTCTTACCAATTTCGGCTGGTGGTGCCTTGTAATGATCCCGATCCGTTAGCAATTTATCATTATTTTGCGTTTTGAGATATAAATCGAAGAGACTACTGCCAACAACTAGCAGTGCTAGTGTGCACAAAACAATGTAGAATGTAAAATTCCACAAATCTGAAAACAAGTAATTGCCATTATTTACAAAATAGTTTCTGTTTAATTTAATCAATATCTACCATTTTCCACAACATCATTGCTTTTGTTACAATATTCGATGACACTTTCCGCTATAAGTCCATACTTCAGAAGGCGCAGGTTAACACATTGATTCATGAGTGGATTCCATACTTGATGATTTGATTCCTCCGATTGAAATAACTTTAAATATGTGTTAACCTGTTTATATTTTAAAAATTTATATGGGAATTAGAAGTAAAATTGGGTTAAATTTTGGGGCATTAAAAATTGTATAGGGTTATCATAGTAAAAACTTGTACATGCTTGCAGATCTGCAAAAGAGCATAAAAAACTGCAACAAAGCCAAATGCCACAATTTTTACATTTTTTTTTAATTTTATTGAATGAAAGCAAAAAATGTCAGAAATAGCATCAAATTTTAGAATAAGTTTAGATTTGTTCGAATTAGTCACCTTTGGCACGAATTATGGCCTTTAAACGGCCAATGAAACCATCACACGCTGCCCGAATGTTGATCTGTGGTATTTTGGTCAATTCCCAGCAAAGCACTTGCTTTGGTATATTTTAGTGCCAACCTTGCTTTCTAAAATACTTCAGACACAATAGTCCAACAGATTGGTATCTGGAGATTTTAGTGACCATTGTGCGCTGGAAATGAAGCGAGGAACCTCAAACGAAGCAACTCTTTAGCTCTTTTAACCTATTTTTTCTTTCTGTTGCGGTGTAACTCCTTGCACTTTTTGAAATTTCAATGGCTTTACCCCGAGCTGATTTTTCAATATTTGCCGAATATTGCGATATGTTCTGCTCACGAGCCATTTTTTTCGGCCACTGCGACGCGGGTTTCAATCAAGTCGCTTTTTTTCTCTTTGAGCCATTTCTGCTGATGTTGCTGTTTTCTTCCGCCCACTTACTTGAGTCGGCCAGTATCACGGTAACGAGCGATGGTACGAGACACAAAAGATTTATTCACATTTAAATGCTGGAGTTTTCTAACGATAGCCACTTGTGGTTTTCCAGCCAAATATAAAGAAATCACACTATCACGCTTGAATTCCATCACGAATAACTTCTGGAAAATTCTCACCAAAAAGCTTTTGTACGCTTGAAAACAATATAATGAGCTGTCACTGGAATAATTTTAACACCTGTCAGACGAGTGGTTTAGTAACGACAGTAGTTTGAAGTTGGTTGCAGTTTTTTCATCTCACCCTGTATATCTATAGCATAAAATTATGTAGGATTTCAACACCTTATGACATGAAAGCATTCATTCTCCCTTGTTTCTTAAGTCTTTTGTTTATTTGCCTAATGAGGTATTGATAACCACAAATAGATTTACATACCTTAGTATTATTTTTCAATATTCCTATGTATAAAGATTCAGCTACGTCTTTTGGCAATTTATCAATTTGCCATCGACACCATTCGACACATACGCCAAAATACAGATGGGCATGATTGAAATGGTGTTTATAGTATTTCGATGTACTTTCAATGACCTGCCAAGCTTCCGCCTTAGGTTCGGGCAAGACATCTGCACGCACAAAACAATACATCGACTGATCATCATTGAACTCCTGCAGGCAACGATCATAGTTATCGAAGTCATACAAGGGTGGCATTTTGTAATATTGCGTCACTGTGTGGAAAGAAATTAAAAAACAAAAAAAAAAATATTTTTATTAAAACGATTCTTAATAAAAGAATTTATGATTCATTTATTGCATTCGCTATCCTTGAGAATTCTATGCTGTTCTTTCGTCATTCCCTTGGCCGGTGGCAGTGAAACCTAATTAGGCACGTTTGAGGCTCTGCTGCTCTAAACGAAAAGTGAAAGGGAAACTTGTTTCTTTTTTATTGCCATTTTTTGTTTTGTGGTTGATGGCTTATTAACGTCGATGCGTTCTTGTGCTGTGCCCATCTAGAACATCCTTTTGTTTTGTATTTTCTTTTGTTGTTGTAATGGAATAATACCTACATTTGTTTGTTCTCGCTTATTGTGTTACAAAACAAGTTTCGCAGCAACGTATGGTAATTGTTAACGTTTTGTGATGGCCTGAAGTGAATTCAATTTCTTATCTTCCGATTAGCTTCGTTGTCATGATCGTAGATAAAAAAGGTAATGGTGTACATTTTCAATGTCAAATTGTATCTGATTTGAAAATAAGCAAATCTGAAGGAATAGGGAAATTAAAAAAAAAAAAAACAAGTTATAAAGTATAAGTCGGATTTGCCGACAAATGTATACAATCAGCCAAAGTTCGATTATTAAAATATTTTTGAACATCTGTTATGATTATTCAAATTGTTGACCCTCTATGGAGTAAATTCTGAAGGAATCGGCCAATATTACCCATTTCGTATCGGATCTAAATAAATATTATATAAATATTGCGACGTGTCAGTTTTGGAATATATAGCGACTATTTCCTTTACTTTATATGAGGTATGTGATTTTCAGAAAATGTTAAAATCATCCAATTTCGTATATTATAAATACTATATTCATCTCAGGTTTCTGGTTGAGAGAAATATTTAGATATATCAAGTTGTATAGAATCGCTGACGTGTTTTGCAAGTTATAAGAGACACAAGTATTGAAATAGGCGACCCTTTGTGAGCGAGGTACCAGAAAGTGTCTGCAGATATATATCATCTTGAGAACAGATATATATATCATCCTAACACAAAAATGTTTATGTGTTTGAAATTTGAAGAGAGTTGGATGCTTATTACGCGCTCTTTGAGCGTTTTGTTTTTAAAAAACTTAAACCGTATGTAGGGGAGGTACCGGAAGGGATGGTCCGATCTTTACCATTTTGTGTTGATGGAAATATTGAGATGTACCAAGTCTGAATGGAATGGAATTTTATGAGTTTCATGGATATTCAAAATGTTGACCCTTTGTGGGGGAGGTGCCAGAAGGGGTGGGCCGATATGTTTCATCTTAACACCAGACTTTGTGTTAATAAAAATATTGGAATGTGTGAAATTTAAAGACAATCGGACTCTTACGGACACATTTTATAAGCGATAAAAATTTTTAAAATTTTGAACCCCACATAGGAGGTACTTGATGGAGTAGAATGAATGTTGTCCATTTTCGCACCAGACCTACTAGCACTGACGCAAATATTAGGATTTGAAAAGTTTGAGCAATATCGGATTGACCTTTCTCTTTCTGCGCAGATTTTTTTGAAAATTTTGACCTTTTGTTGAGGAGGGAGGTACCAGAAGAAGTGGTCAGATATTGCCCATCTCTGAACTCGATCTAAGCTTGATAATAATATTGCGATGTACCAAGTTTGGATCAAATCGGATGCTCCCAGCCAGACAAACAGATGAACGGACATCGTTAGATTGACTCCAAATGTCTTGAAACGGATTTGGTCTAAGGAGACTTAGGGTTTAAAACCGTTATTTCGACTAGGCACGTTTAGACCGTATCAAATAAGAGTCTGGGAAAACAAGTCAGTCTAGGAAAAAAGCCCGGCAAAAAAATTAGTTAATTTAATTGAATTGAATGAAATAGTTTTTTTTTTTTTTTGAAGATTTCTTTAAATTTAAAGTATAAATTGAACAGATTTGAACTCAGCAAAGGAAAATTTGAAATTAATAATTAAATATCAGAGGATTCACATTTATCCAACATATTTGTTCAGGTTATACCATTTCCGCATTCTTGTTGAATAATATCGAAATGCGCACAATTTTATATTCACCAAATATTATTATTATTAAATTTTATTAATATTTTACTGGTTTCAAACAATTGTTTTTATTAACATTTTATTTTGTCAAATTGACTCATAGAAATTAAAATAATTTGTTTTATACTCTTAGTCCAAGAAAAACTTCAATTTGAATTGATTTCTGGATTACAAAATCTGGAATATCAAAGCATGAGTTCTTTTTAATTCTCGGAAAACAACACCTTCAATGAAGCATCAGAAAATTTTAATGACCGTCAGCATGATTTAGCTTAAATAAAACTTAGAGTTTAATTAAGGGCTACTTAAAGATGTCTATACCGGTCGGCTTTCTAAGATCTTCGTATATATAAAACATTGACAACAAATATTTTTTAAAGGCATTTCGTTTTGGGTATTTTCGTTTCGCACCAACTTAAAATGTTTTAAATTGTTTAAATTGTTCTCATAGTTGTGTATTGATTTTTAAAGCAGCATCTTCGCTATTGAAATAATGTGACAGCGAAAATCAAGTCTCTATGTCACAAACGGTCTAATTTATGGATGCCTGATCTCATCTCGTAATTAGATGACGAACAAAAGAAATGAATTGACATTGTATTTGCAATTTTCATTTATCCTGCATCTCTTATTCATCACAAACACTCCACACTTACTGTTCATTTGAAATCCTTGAACTTTAAGGCCACAAACAATTAGCAAAATGCTGATATTTAAAATTATTTTGGCAAACATATTTGAACACAATATTTTTCGCACTTTTTATTTATTTAATGAATTATAAATTTTCTGGACAGTTATTGGTGATATTTATTTAAATTTTTATTCTTAACGAATTTTAAAATTTGACCAGCAACCGGATTTCAAAACTTTTATCCAATATGCATACCGCACGCTATAAAAGCTATGAGACGAATAAAACTAAAAAGAGTTCAAAAGGGCTAGTACAGCTGGCTCGCATTCAGCAACGTTTGCTGCGAAAACAGTCTAGTTAAGTTAAACCGTAAACAACAAAGCGGGTTTTCTCTGCCCTATCTCATCTTGGTGCATCAAGTTGTAATGCAACTCATACCATTTTGTTCATCTTGTCTGTACTGCATGATGTAAACAAAGTAGCTATTCTTTGTATCAAAGATAAAATATAATGAATGAAAAACTGTTGCATTAAAGAATTTGTCAACGGAGCAATGCATGTGTAGCAAATAATTGTAAATGATCATCATATTGTGTTCATTAAAAAAATCGTACATAATCGAATTACTTAATTAATCAATCGTTTGTATAGGTTTCCAGTATCAAAACAGCGTTAAAGTACATATTTAATTATTTATCAATACAGTTGTAGTATTAGCCTATTTGCAAAACAATGCCTGCCTACTAATTGAAACTACTCTGGAATATTATGAATATGATTATAATTTACAACCTACAGTCGTAATATAAAATTATTTGCAGTTACATATATATTAACTCATTTAATCTAGTATCACGTTATTGGGTCATACTATCTATTGATTTATTAAACAGTAGTGTTTTTCAATCGTAGTTTTGAGAACCAGCAAGTCTCTCAAACAATTCTGATAAAATTTTGAAACATCGGAGAGTTTTTCAAAAAGTTTTTTTAGAATTATAAGTTAGAAACGTTTTAAATTTGTCATTCCTACTATTTTGACGAGTTCGTTTTCCATATAGTACGGCCATTGGCTGTTACATAATATTAATTATTTCCTAGTAAATATATTTATTTTTCAATACGAGTCACAATTACAAATGTAAATTGCTTAAAGAGTAGAAAAAGTCAAGAATGAATTTCTAATGACTGGCTAAGTTTCTAATCTTCTTTTTGTGGTTTCTTTATAGAGTGAATTTTAAATCTATTTATAAAACTGGGAATCTTCAGGGGAATTGTGTATATAATATATCTTGGACCATATATTGTTGCTTGATTTGAAAATAGTCCAAAGTAATTTAATGATTAACTAACATACACATATAACAAAGGGTGATTTTTTAAGCTATTATCTTTTTGGCCTATTTTTATACCCTCATCCATATGGCTAGAGACTATATTTATCATTTGATACGGTCAAAACGTGCCTAGTCGCACGAAATCTGTTTCAGGACATTTTGGGTCGATCTAGCAATGTCCGTCCGCATGTCTGTCGGCGTGGCTGGTGAGCACGATAACAGTCGGGAATATCCGATTTGGTCTAAACTTGGTACATCGTAATATTTTTTGCCAAACTTAGATCGAGCTCGGAGATGGGTAATATCGGACCATTCCTTCTGGTACCTCCCCCACAAAATGTCGAAATTTTCAAAAATATATTTTCTGTACAGAAAGAGAAAGGATAATCCGATTTTCCTCCATCTTTGCAAATCCAAATATTTGCGACAGTGCTAGAGCAGGTGTGAAAATGGACTATATCGACCCAATCCATCAAGTACCTCCCCCACACATGGACAAAATTTTGAATAATTACAACTCTTATAAAATGTGATTTACGAGTCCGAATGTCTTTAAATTTCACACATCCCAAATCTAATCATCTAAATATTTTTTTTAAGCAGAAACTTGGGATGAATATGGATTTTATGATGTGTTCTTGTGTTCCGCGAAGCTTAATTTTGGTTCAATAGGGGTACGAAGATCAGTCAGAAGCATTACAAAAGTTGCGAATGCATTCAGAAAAAGTCACAGTTTGATCCTTTTTATGGGCTGGTGGCATCATTGGGCCGTTCTTCTTCAAAGATGCTGTGAATCGTAATGTAACCGTGTTTGATGTTTTCCAACTGTCAAGTGATCGATTGAAGTCTGTTGGTTTCCGTATACTCAAATGAAATACAACGACCGTTTTTATATTAAATTAAGAATTCACAAACGTTTATTAAAATCAATTATACGAGCTTAAACTAGTACGCCTTGTCAGGTTGGCTTCGTATCTACAACTCTTTTACATTTTAAAAATTCAGGGTTGTATCCGGGTTGCATGTAATCGTATATTTTCACATGTATGCAACAAAAGGTATCTACTACTACTTTTAACTTGACAACTCGGCCTTTCCTGACCTGAAGTCGTCCTCGGCTTCATCTTCGCTTGAAACATCCAATTCGGGGGAACATTCACACCATTTCTTCAACTTGTCGGAACTGAATACGGAACAGAATTTCCTATTCGTGATGTTTATTCCAGGAATGTCCTCTATCAGGTACCTGTCGTTGCCCAATACTCGTGCTATTATGTATGGACCTTTGTATTTAGGTTCTAACTTCCGGGATTCACCTGTCGCTGGTGGTTCATTCTGTATAAGGATCAAGTCACCTTCCACATACAATTTCGGATTCGAATGCTTGCTGTCAAATCTTTTCTTCCATCGTTCTCGTTCGCTTTTGATGTTTTCTGCGGCCATGATACGTTTTTCGTTGATGGAAATTTCTTCGTTTTGTACATCATCTTGTACAGCTGCTAACAATCGGTTTTGTATTAAGTCGGTGGGCTTGTAATCGAAAATCAACTCATTCGGACTGTAACCTGTTGTCGAATTTTTGGTTGAATTGATTGACCATTGTAAAACGTGAAGTGCCGAGTCCCAATCCTTCGGTTCTTCAGTGGTAGTTCGTAAATAAGACAGGATAAGTTGATTGACCCTCTCAACTTGTCCATTGGCTCTTGGTGTACGAACGGCATTCTTAATGTGTTGAATATTGTTTCGATCGCAATATTCCTCAAACATTTTTGACGTAAAAGCTGTCCCACGGTCCGAAATTATTCTTCGAGGTAAACCAAAGTATCCACTAACCTCATTTAAAACGTTGATGACGGGCAATGTCTTCGTATTCCTTACAGCTTTAATAACCACAAATTTCGTAAAGGAATCGGCGATTGCCACTATATGTGTATGACCATGCTTGCTTCTTATAAACGGTCCCAAGTGATCAATATGTACTTGCCTAAATGGTAGCGGTTCGACATTACTAAAATGTAGAGCTCCTTCGTGTTTACCACCTTTTGCCTTGTTGTAGCAACACTCTACACACGCTGCAATGTACTCCTTCATATATTTCCTCATGCGGGGGAACCAAAACGTTTGTTCGACTCGTGAGAGGCTTTTCTCCAACCCGTAATGGCCAATATCATCATGACAGTATTTAGCTATGCGCCATCGTATAGCCTTCGGTATGACCAATCGTAGTCCATTTTTCGTTTTCCGGTATAGTCGATGTTTTTCCAATAAGTATTCAGATTTTATCTGTTTCTCTTGCTCAGATTTCAATTCATTTCGCAGTACTCTCATAATATTCTTTATGTGGTCGTCGTTTAGCTGCATCGTGAGAATCCAATCATCGCTATCAATATTCATTATGAACCCTGCTGGTTCAATCTCCGTCTGTGGCTGATCCGGTGAACGGCTGAGAGCATCAACGTGAGCCATACGTGACCCTTGTCGGTGTACATACTCACAATCAAATTCAAGTAATTTCATCAGCCATCGTGCTACTCGAGGTTGTAATTCCTTCGTTGTCTTCACATTAGTAATTGCGGCACAATCAGTGACGATTCGGAATGGCTTTCCAAGTAAATATATACGGAAACGCTGCACCGTTTCAACCACAGCTAAAACTTCCAGCTCGTAACTGTGATATTTCGATTCCGTTTCAGAACAGTGGCGGCTAAAATAAAACACTGGTTGCCAATTACCATTACCATCGGACTGTAATAACACTCCTGCTAATCCGAGACTGCTAGCGTCCGTGTGCACCTCGTGATCTGCTTTCATATCGTAGATTGCTAAAACTGGTTCACTACACAAAATTTGGATTAAACTTCTGAATGCGTTTTCATGGTGTACGTCCCAACGAAATTTATTCTCTTCGCTCTTTCGTGTCAACATCGCAAGAGGTTTCGTAATGGCTGCATAATCCTTTACAAATTTTCGGAAGAAGTTAGTTAGGCCAAGGAATCGTCGTACTTCTGTTACATTCGTTGGTACCTTAAAATTTCTAATCGCTTTTACTTTTTCTTCTCCAGGTAAAATTCCGTCACGTGTAACTATGTGTCCCAAATAAGAAATCTTTTCGGCTAGGAACGAACATTTCGCCAATCGTAACGTGAGACCACATTTCTTAAGGATATCCAAAAATCTTTTTATTCGGTCCAGACCTTCATCGACTGTTTTACTGGGGATTATGACGTCATCCAGATACGCTAAAACTTCTCCTGGTTTCATAAAGCTTATAACTCGGTTCATCGTTGCCTGAAAAACTGCAGGTGCGTTTACCAAACCAAATGGCATCCGGTTGAATTCATAATGACCATCTGAAGTCACGAAAGCTGTGAACTTTTTCGATTCTTCCTCTACTTCAATTTGGTGGTAACCCATACGTAAGTCGAGTGTGGTGAAATAACGATTTCCGGCGAGTTGTGCAATCTGTTCATCCAGTACAGGCATAGGATGCGCTATACGTACGGTTATTCGATTCAACTGTCTATAATCTATACATAAACGGTGTTCACCATTTCTCTTCTCGACCAAAACAATTCCCGATGCATACGGAGAATTCGATTTCCTTATGATTTCGTTATCCAGTAAGTCTTTCACAATATTTGCCACAATAGGACGTTTGGCAAATGCTAGTCGATATGGCTTGCATCGTATCGGTTCTGGAGTAGTAACTTCGATTTCCATCTTCACTAAGTTACACTTACCCAATTCGCTTGACTTTTCTGAAAAACATTGTCGGTTTTCTTGAATGTTCAACTGCAACTTCTTATGCTCTTCAGATGTTAAGCCTTCGTTGATACTAATCGCATTTACGTTTTGCATCCAACACTCATCTCCTTCAATAATGGTGCGTCGACCTTTTTGGCATAAAACATCTCGACCTAAAAGAACATCATTCGGGATCATAGAATTTTCCACAACATAAAGGTTCACGTCGTAACTCGTCTCATCAATGTCAATTGGCACTTTAACCACCTTTGTGCACTCGTATTTGCCACCAGCAAAGCCATTTAAAACCATACTGCAATTTTCCGTTTCGCCAATTATCATTGCAAAACTTCGTCTGATCAGACTCCGATCACTTCCCGAATCAATAAATGCCTCAAACTCCTTGTCCTTTACTTTGACACGTTTACATAGTATTTCGTTGGACTTTACGCTGTCCCTTATATTGTTGACATTTGTGTTCAGGGTTTTTGTTGGACATTCACTTGCACCGTGTGAAGTCCGTTTGCATATCGTACATCTATTCTTCTTCTGTGGATCTGGGCAGTCTACGGCTTTGTGACCAGTATTACCACAATTAAAACATTTGAATTTATTCACTCTTTCATCGCTTTTCCTTTCTGGGGCAGTTCTATTTTCATTGCTACGTTTCGTCTTATTCGATATCGGGTTCAGCACTCTTCTTACCTCGTTATAACTACAGTATGCGTTGATGTCACTCAAAAGTTGATTACAGGTAATATACTCGTTAGATATTTTCTGCTTCAATCCTTGATCATTAATTCCGTTGACTATATGCCGTGCTATGGATGATTCATTTATATTGCCCCGTTTTCCAATAGCATACATTCTGTAATAATATTCCTGCGGCGTTTCGTCGAACTGCCGTTTTGTCTGTGCCATTCTAATGTGTACATCGGCTGCATTTACATTTTGAGGGAAATCTAAAAGAAATTTGTTAACAAACTGAGGCCAAGACAGAAATACCTCTTGCAGTGAGTCAACCCAATACTTGGCTGGGCCAGCCATTTTCTGTTGCACTGCAAATATAACTGATGCGTCGTCCCAGTTATAAGCTGTCTTCAATAATTCCACACGTCGCACGAATTGTGAAGGATTAATCGATTCTTCAGATGACGGATTAAACTCTGGCAAAAGTTGAATTATTTCCTTAACGTTCCCAAAGGGGTTGTGCTGAACATAACGTTGTGAAGGCTGCATAACTATTTCTGACTGCGGCGGCGCTGAATAGACACTTGTTGCAAATATCGGCGGTTGTAGATATGCGTTGTAGGGCTGCGTTGATTGAACATATCCATTGTTCGGCTGCGTGAACACTCCTGTCGGTGTTGCTGTTGTAAAATTCGAATGTGTCGTTATATGTGTTGGTACGTTGTAGCATGACGTCGCTACATTTTGCGTTGTATTTCGTGGAAGTTGAGCATGTCCGTGCAATGAAGGTGTAAACGTTGGTAAACCAGCAGAAGCACACGTGTGGACCGTTGGAATTGTTGACGTAGTCTGAAATGCACCAAAAGAAGTATTCGTTTGAACATACGATGGAATCGAACGTGATTCCGGTAATATTGTCACAACGTTTGCCACGTTTGGCAAGCTAGGCCGTGTGCCTTGCAGGGACATATTACCATCCGGTGTCGAAAACGTGTTCAAAGGGGATGATGCGTTGTTCGGCTCAAATTCTGATTGTCCACGTTGCTCCATAGATGAACGCAATTCAGTTACCATATCTTCCAAATGCGAAATTCGCTCCTGCATATCATGAGGAGATGCGAATCCGTGCAGCTCGCTTTCGTTGTTGACTTCAAGTCGTTCGATCAATTGCTTTTTGTTACCACTTTGAGAAACACCAATTTCTCTGCATTTCGCTTGCAACTGCTTAACCGTGCATTTGTGCAAATTCTCCATATTTCTTGTTGGTAGACGCTTCTTCCAATAAGACTTGTCGTATCCCACTTCTGAGAAAAATGTCAAGTGATCGATTGAAGTCTGTTGGTTTCCGTATACTCAAATGAAATACAACGACCGTTTTTATATTAAATTAAGAATTCACAAACGTTTATTAAAATCAATTATACGAGCTTAAACTAGTACGCCTTGTCAGGTTGGCTTCGTATCTACAACTCTTTTACATTTTAAAAATTCAGGGTTGTATCCGGGTTGCATGTAATCGTATATTTTCACATGTATGCAACAAAAGGTATCTACTACTACTTTTAACTTGACACAACTTTTTTGCACAAAATGCTCGACTTGCTAGACATGTGGTTTCAACAGTTTCAAGCGAGTTTAGGAATTTAGGAACCAGTCAATTGGCCTCTATATCGTAAATTTTATCGTCTTTAGACTATTGAGGGGCTATATTAAAGCTTATGTTTATGCAGACGACGCATTGGAAAATAACATTGAAGCTTTTATTCTTTATTCTTGAAATAGTATGCCAAAATGTAACTAAGTTGATGGATCATTTGAGAAGCATTTGCGGACAACATTTGCATGAAACAATCTTCAGACATTAGATTATATGGACCGATTTCATGCATTTTTCTAAATTTTAAGTACTTCTAACTTTCCCTTAACTCTTTAAAAAATCAACCTCTACATAGATTTAAGTCAGTTGTTGTTTAATGCACCTCTCGTTTTTCTTCCAATTCCAGTCATTTAGCTGGTCTTATACGTTTGTGTCAGGCTCGGGCCCGCATAGATTTTTCAAGCGAAGTCACACCGCTACACGTTCGTGATGTTGTCTGCATTGTCAAGCAGAGCAATAACGATATGGCATTGGGAGATTATATTGACACAAATCCAACCACAGCGGTAATGTCAAAGACCAGTCAAAGAGGCAACGGAACCCAGGCAAACGTACGAAAATTCCATCAAATTTTACAGATGCGTTCGGGTGCTGTGTCAAGACGAATTTTCGAATTTGATGAACTGAAAGATATGGCCAGACGTGTTGGCATTTCGTGTGGTGTTACAAACATAGTCGATATTTTAAATATACAAGGGATTCTATTGAAGAAAGGACCCAATATGTATGAATTTATGTCAGATTGAGTACGAGATTCCCACATACAATTGATATTTACTTGAAAATAAGTATATTTAATTTTAATTAATTTAGTTTTTCTTTTATCGTGGTATAAAAATAAAGTTGTTGAAATATTTCCATATTAAGTTTAATGCTTATATTTTGCAGCACCATGGATGGAACTACGTCAAATCGGATGCAATTTTGTATGTCTTCTAGTACTAGTGTTACATATAAACAACAATAAATATAATAAGATTTTTCACGTCGTGTGGGTCCACGGTCGGAAACGAACTGAAGAAAAACCCCTTTCAAACATGTAATTTATATTGAAGTTAGTTATATATCTCTTACCAGCAAAGCAAAATAGGAAAACACATTTAATTTCTTTTTGAAGAATACAATTTATTTTAAATTTCGTTTTCTGGTTTCGCATTACCTGTTATTTATTTCTTTTTGTAAGTATCATCAATGTAAAGTATGTTTAAAATGTACCTAAAACTTAATTTTAAAAATATCCATTAGTATATAGATTTTTGTATCGTAGTATGTAGGGTTTACGAGCTATGGTGTTGTATTTCTGTTTTCATGTAAACACTTTTTTGTGTCGGTGTTTTTCTTTTTAATAATATTTTTTATTCTGATAAACTTTGTTCATTATATACTTCTTTATATATTTTAGTCGAGGCTTTATTTAATTAGTAACTATGGTATTTAAATACTTTCAAGGGTTTTTTCCATTACGATTTGTGGCGTTAAATATAAAAACGTTGTTGTCGTTTCTTTTCAAGATATTTTTGCGATAGAAGTTTTTTACGATATTTACAATTTGGTTGTTTTGTGGTGTTTTTGTTTTTATTTTTTCGTTTCAAAAATGACGTGCAAATTTAATGTATTGAGTTTTATATCAATTCTTCGTCTAATTGTGTATACCGCCTTAAATAAAATTAACTAAAGCATTTGCAACATAAACAATTTCCCTACTGGCAATTTCAAAAATTTCAATTTCCACTAATTGATTTGAGAAAAAAGAAATTCGGTTTGATTATTTTTTTTGTTTTTTAATTTTTTGCTAAAAAAGGCAAGTGTTACATTTGTTACTTAATCAAATTAGGCATAACTAATTAATAAATATATTTAAAAAATATACATATGCTACATATACAATAATCAGTCATTAAATAAATATTTTTGTATAAATTTTGGTTTAAAATATTTGTTCTAGAAAAATAATTATAAGGAAAAAACGAAGTTTGTTAACAAACATCCATGACAATACTTAGTACGGACCATATTAGTTACTTTTTAGGCAATTTTATATAAAATAATAATTTTTGTGGGACTCATATCATTGAATAGGCCATTGGCAATTTTGAGCACTTTTTCAAGGCCAAGGAACAATTTAGACTCCTTGTTGAAGTACAATTTCTTCAAGGACAAATGTCCCATTATAATTATATTGATCTCTTCTACTTTTTTTAGAAATGTTTTTATATTAAAGACTTAGAAAACAAACGTTTTTAAATTACCAATGTCCAATACTTTATTGCCATTTTTAGTGTCAACATTTTCATTCCATACAATATTATTTTCCTTTTCTAAAAAACAATAAAAAAAAAACTACAAATTTACAGTGATGCGTGAATAATGTGTTCTGGATGTATAAAACCACTATGGATCTAGGATAATTCGTTTGTGTAATGCCATATTATAAAATGTTTCTTTTCTTTCGCATTTTAATTAGGGTTTCTTCTTATGTGACAATGTTTTTGTTTTGTTAAATAATGCCTGAGAAAAATAAACCTTTATTTAAAGAGTTTCAATAATAATAATTATTATAATAATATGAAAAGTACTTCAATTAAAAAGATTTATATTTTGTTTTCTAACGATTTATCGTAAAATCTGGTCTGGTTCAAGAGAAAAGGTACATACATACATATATAAAATGTACTCTGTGTGTGTATGAGTTACGGTTATGTTTTTGTTACATTGTAAATATACATTTTTTTCCTTAAATAAATACCATCTGAATCTAGTTTCTATATAATGATGAAGGACAAAAAGAGGACGTGTTGGCATATATTGCACTTCTTTGATTATATCTAGAACAAAATACAATATTAGTCAAATTCAGTATTCGACTCCATTCGATTCCATTGGAAATAACACACAATTTACAATTTAAGTGAAATTTCATTGATACTTCTGCTATAAAAATATTTGAACTATTACTGACCTACATTTTAAACTATAGCCTATTTTATTCGAATAAAATCAATTTAAAAAAATAATGTGTACTATTTGCTTTGTATAGAAACAAAAATAAAAATTAAAGAGGTATGATGTCTATAAAAGAAAACTATGCATATGCATATTGAAAAGAACACTCTACCAGCAAACAGTGTGTTCCATTGGAAAACTGACTGTTGTTGTCATGTGAAAGCTATTGCGAGTCGTTAAACAAAAAGTTTATTTGGAATGGTTGGACAAGAGTCAAAGGATGGAACCATGCATTCCGTGCATATTTAACCAAATAGTATTGAACAAATTTACTCCATTTGTAAACATAGTTCGTGTGAAAAATAGAAGAAGTTCTGTAAAAATGTTATATTCTTTAAGAAATTCAGTCATTTGGTAAAAGTGCTAGGTAGGTAGATAATTAAAAATTAAAGCAAAAAATCAGTCATTTGTATGTGTCGTGGTGTGTGTGTGTGTGTGATTGGTTGTTTGAGATTCTTGGAAATAAAAACTAAATAAATAAACAGCTTAAACTAAGTGCTTACATACTGATTCTTTTCATTACTTTTTTTGGATATTACTCTTAGTTCTAAGTCTTAAATGTGACATTGAATGTTAATAACTCCATTGGTTCTATGATGATGTCATTGAAACTCTTCAATTGCTTACGTCTATGTCCTGGCAATATGCCAGTTAAACTGGTGGTTTCCAAAGAGCTTAAATGCAATTTATTGAAATTAACATTTCCCAGGCCTTGATGTTGGAAGGGACACACACCGACAAGTAGGTCGATATCTTGTCTGTTGTTTACTGAACAATCGAAACCCTGCCGTTGTAATACCACTAAAGCTGACGATGAGGGAAATAGCTGCAATTGTTCCTCGGATAGGGTACGGAAATTGATCAAATGTACATCACAAGGCCAGGCGCCATTGTCCAAGAGCAAAGCTTTATTCTTTAGCTGAGGTGGATTTTCAAAATTCTCCACAAAGTAAATGGTGGGTGGATAACGCAAACCATTGGCTAAATAGTTTGTCAGGAGGCTGGGTACTTGATACTTTTTGGGTTTTGTTACCACAGGCATATCTTCTATGACAACCCAGAATTTGTGACGCGTTAGACGACTGTCTACAATACCTTCACCCATGCCACGATAATCATCATACAGAGTACGGCGGTCCAGCATTACCTCCAGTTGACCCGGTTCATAACTGGCAGCACCCTGAGCATGGGTGGTAAGTAATGAAAATCGTACTTTATCATCTTGCATAAAGGCTGCCGTTGTAATGGGGAAATAATTGCCCTCAATGCCAATAGAAGGCACCTTAACGCGTCTGGAAGGATAAAAAATGTAAAATAATTACAAACAATTCTTTGGGTTTTCTCTCCCTAACTCTAAACTCACCTATGAAATTGAAAACCATTTTGATCAGTGAAAAATTCTGGCAACTCCGGAATGGTATCGCCGTCTTTTAATGTGTCCTTATTAACAGGAGCAATATTATCAATATCCGTTATAAAACGCATAAACAGCTCGGTTTCACGATTCTTTGGCGGTGGTTCAAAATCTATATCATTTTCAAAATAGATTGCTGCATCCAAATGTGTTTTTGTATTGAAAATTCGAACTGTATGAGCCAAAAATGGTCCATATATTACGGTTACATCACTGGCAATCAATCCCGATGTTATAATAATACGCTTGTCTTCATATTGCTCTAAAACATCTTTCTCTGCCTCACTCTGCTCAGGATCAGTTTTAAACAGATAGGCTCCGGAATGGAATTGAGCACTGCGATAGGCGGCAAATTTAATGGCGCATTGCATTGGATTTAATAGCTGTTGATTAAGGCCTTTACGAGTGTTTGTCTTCAAAAACCCGGTCTTCTCATCAAACAATAAGCGCATGAAATTATTTTCCAATTGGATGTCGCCTGAAAAAAGAACAAGGAATTAGTAAGTGTTTGATACTCAATTTTTTATAAAGCTATTGATCTTTACAAATATTTCAATTTCACAGAAACAATTTGCATTCTTTAAGTTACTCACCTGGTGGTTTGGATTTTACAACAAACTCCTCCTTGACAATTGGCGTTTCGGTAGTACTTCCATCCAGTTGATCTGTGCACTCATCACAATAGATTGTTGACATCAAACGTTTGGCATTAACCTCATCTACTGCGACCGTGTACGAGGTCAATGATAATGGATCCAATTCAGCTAAGAACATTACTTCATATTGGCGTTTCGAAATGCGTATGCGAGCCGTTGTCGCTGATCCCATCATATTCATGCCCAACTCATAGGGATCACTGATATTCCAAACAGGATTTATTTGTACATTCCTCAGTTCCTGACCGGCATCGTTAAGAATTTTTACATAGGGTGTGGTGGTTCGAATTGTTAGAGCCTCTACACGTTTATGGGTCAATGAATTGAATACCACAAAATTAGCAGACTTGCCATCAGCCGAAGACGATGTAAACTCAATGGAGAAATCACTGTTGGGAGAAGATGTGGCCAATGGAATGGGTGTCTTTCGTGGCAGTTTACTAAAGTTATCCCTCTCCAATTCGCTGAGTAGGAAATTATGTCTCTCAGTGCCATTTTGTATTAGCAGTTCGATGGCTGATTGTTGCATACGAACTACGTCTTGAATACTTTCAAACAAACGCATACCATAGTCGCGCATAACAGCAGCCTTTGAAGTTCCAGTTATGGCATCGTGATGCTGGAACAGACCTAGATTGCGTCTAGCGTGAATCATTTTCTCATAGTTCTTTTCGAATATCTTAATGGCATTCTCATGATGCCTCTGGCGAGCTGTGTTGTAGGCCAATGTGAAGAGTATTTCGCCTGCACGAAGATTTTGTTCCAAATCTGCACTTAGAATTTTGTATGAAGGCCGTGTCGTAAAGTATCCAGACCAATATGCTGGTCTTCCCTCAGAAAAAATGTCAGAGTATACAAAGAAATCTCCCTTGAATGTGGGGAATTCAGCCGTCCTCTTCTTGATCTCATTGAAATAGTCCTTTGGTGTTCCAAACGAGATGTCGACGTTGTAGAGTCTTTTATTGGCCATAATATGGTCTATGAGCTTTTTATAGTTTGTATACTGTTGATCAACTTCGCGCTCTTTATTATAGCGAAAATCATCACCCACTGGTATCAGCGCCACGTTGTGTGGAAAGAGCGAAGCAGTACGTGAATACTGTTCCAACAGCAGCTGAGCCTTTTCCTCAACATTTTCGTCGGTTATAAACTGAGCTTTAATTGAATATTCGGTGTATTCACCAGGAATTTTACGAAAATCGAAATTTAAACATATGAAAGGATGAGGTCCACACGAACCTTTGATGGAGTAGATATCAAAAGGCATATTATGGGTAAGAAGACTACCCTTGCGATGTTGCTTATCTGTTGCACCACCATGTGAGTTCCAGTAGGGTGTCCACATAAAATCTCCCTTCTGATGTCTTGCAAACCATTGTTTCCATGCATAATGAATACGTTGTATAATTGCTCCCTCGAAATTGCTGCCGGATAGTAAATAAGGTACTGTACTGCCATGGCCAAATGGATCAATGGACCAGCCCACGGTGGGAGTGACATTTAAATTATTCTTTAGCCACTGATGGCCTTCAATCAATTGATCTAACATGGCATAGAGATGAACATTAGCCTCATCGGTCATCACCCAACCGCCAGTTGTTATTTCTAGTCGTCCCGAATTAATGAGTCTTTTCAGCGCCCTTTGCTTTGTGGGATGGGCTTGATCCCACCACAATTGGAGAAAACTTATTTCTGACCATATGAAAGTCATATCGGTGTACTCTTGCATTTTTGTGACCATTAGATTTAGAATCTGTCTCGAATCACTTTGGAAGTAATTGAGAAAGGTCTTTAGCCAGCCAGGATCGTTGTGCGAATGGGGAACGACAATAACCTGATAGAAAAAAAGAAAATATAGATATTTAGTATCCACTATGTTGCAATATTATCATGATACTTACCTTTAATGGTGGTCTTTGTTTGTCTTTCTTCTGAGCCTCAAAACGTTCTTCAAATCCACGATCCCAATATTCTTTGGTACGCACCCATTCAGGCTAAAAAGATATTGAAATCGGATAAATTATGTAAATAATAAGAGTAAGCAAACGATAGTTTAAATATGCCATATTAATGCTAATAAAGAAGATTGTGGGCACATATGCCATTATCGGATGTCCAACATTATGTTTCAGGAAAGAAAGATGATAGAGTTTCAATAATAGCCAGAAATTTAAAAAACCCCTAACTATTTTCTATAGCCCTGTTCTAAAACCTGTAACAATCGACTACAGTGCCCAAATATATCCGTTACTACTTTTTATTAAGAAATATGGCCGAGTAAAATATAGTCCGGAGATTGTCAGCTTCTGATAATAAAATAATATGTTGATTGTGAAACAGTGTTATCTAAATAATCATCTAACGAATCTACCCTTATAAAAATTGTTTAGTTTATATAAAAATATAAGATTATATAAAGATATATATAAAATATAAGATTATTTGATCTGTACTTCTCTATTAAATCGGCTACAACAATTTATTCATTACACATCTTTGAAGCAACCGAAATACATAATACCTTCTGATTTAGGTTACAATAAAATTGTTTATTACAATTCATCTCCTATTCTTTTTTCTTTCATTTCTTACCTGAAAATCAAATTTAGCATATTCATCTTGTGCTGTTATGTTGGTATCGCTCTCCTCTAAAATATAACATTTATCGCCCCATTGAGGATTATTGACATACATATTGGCGCTGCCAAAGGAACCATCAACGCCAATGCTACCAGCTGCTGCAGCGCCGTAATCCACTGCATCACCACCGACCGTATTCTGTCGTGGTCCATTGACTGCAGATTTTGCCATCAATTGATGTTGCCTCAATGCCGTTGGTGGGGCATGCTCATCTTCATTGTTGCCGTGTCTTACTTTACTGCCATAAATTCGTAGTTGTTGGGGCACAGTATTGTCGGCACCATTTTCTGCCACCAGATTGTTGCCTGGCCCAACCGCTGACGCCCCACTGCCGCCAGAACTGCCGACAAACAAACTGGCAATCGGCTCTTTGGGCTGTATGTTTGAGGGCTGTCCCATGGAAATGTAGTAGAGGCATAGCAGAATTGTTATAAAAGCCGATAACAAGCCAATACAACGTGCGGAGCCACGTCTAAAAATCTTAACAGTCATGGCGAATTTGTTGCTGGTGGTTGTGGTGGTCGTTTTTCGCTGCTAACAGATCGATGGATAACCGACCAGCGTCGTCAAGCTCTAATTTAAAAAAAGGATTCAATTTCAGCTCCTTTCCCAGGGGGGATTGTTGTAGGTTCTGTTTTTCTTGCTCTGAGATTCGTAGCCGTCGTAAAATTACGATTTCGTTGTCTTTTTATATATATATATGATTCAGAATATATAATTGTGAGTGTGTGTGTGTTGTTTGCAGTTGTTTCTTTGTTGAGCCCTCAGTATTTTGTGGTTCGCTGGCAGCCACAGCAGCTGCAGCACAAAAGGGCTGTGTCTGTGTCAATCTTAAAACTAATTTAACTGCTTGTCAGCCATATCAATGTCCACCATGATCTCCGCCGTCCTTGCCAGCAAAAAAAAAAATTCAACAACTGTCGGTTTGTTTTGTATTTTCTTTTGTTACGACGATTATGTCGGATTCTTGCTGTGGCTTGTTGGTTCTTTTGCTGGTGCTGGTGTTCGTTGTTGGTCAGCTACCGCCGTCGCATCTTTAGATGTCGTCGATTTGCAATACAATCTAAATGAGAAAATAATGAAAAAAGGATAAGAAATCATTAAATATAATTTGGATTTTGTTTTGTCCAATTTATTCGCATCGAATAAAAAGAGATTTTAAATGAATATCCAGTAAAAAGAACATGAACTATTCCAAAGATTTCTTACAAAAAAAAAAAAAATCGTTGGATTATTGGTGGCTGCAGAAAGTTGGAATTTAAATCGCTTTTTTTATAAAAAGGATACCAACTGTAGGAAACAAAATTACATTAAAAACAGTAGTACCTGATAGAAAATTCCTACAAATAGGATCAAATATGTTATTTCCCTTAAGAAGGCAACTTTTTTTGGTTGAGATTAGTTAGTCATAACTGAATGGATTGAAAATTTCCTCTCAGAGGGCTTTTTTTTTTACATGAGTTTGAATGGTTTTAATTGATATTTGAAGGCAGTGATGGAATAACTCTCTATAAAGGCGACAATTTTAAGTTCAGTGCGATAACATTAATTTCGATATCCTTGTATTATATTGGGGCGAACCTTGACTTCTGGAGACAACTTTTAAATTTTCAACAAAGATTGCTGCTAAGAACTTTGTGTCCTCAGTATCTGTAAACTAACATTTTCAATTACCTTGTGGATAAAAGTTTATCTCATATTATTTTATTATTAAATCAGCAACTGACACTCAACTTCCGTAGATATCATTTTCGTATATGGGCTGGCTACCACCAACAAATTGATAATAAATATCAACAGCAACTGAACTGCAAATTGTCACCCATTACCCTTGAGACCATTCATCATCAACTTTTAAATGGAGTATCGTGCCTAATGACCGGAAAGATAACAACAGAAATAATTGCATAAAATAAAAGCAGCGTCCTGGCAGACACACACACCGAGAACGAGACAAAATAACATTTAACGGGAATATCTTCCAAACAATTAAGCTTTTTAATAATAGTCAGCAGATCGGTAATGGAAATGGATATTTCTATGTAGTATGGATTCGTATTGCGTTAAGTGCAGAGTCTGTGTGAGTGTGTTTGGAGAAGAGGAGGAAGAAGTTAATTATTGTTGGCGCAAAAAAAAAAAAAAAAAAAAACGACAGTATCCCGAAAATTAATTTTTAAACAAAAAAATGAAGAAAGTAAGTGCCAAAAACGGCTATGGTTTTTTGAGGATTTTCAGTGAAAATGAAAGAGCAAGTTGGCTACTTAATTTGAAACCTAGTTTTATTAATTTCATAAATGCTTGTACAGAATACATTTTCTGGCAAAAGCTAAAAAGATTTTGCTTGAAATTTTGATTTTTTTCTTGGTGTTTTAAGGACAAAAAATTCCGAATTTTACTAGAAAATGCTAAACAAAATTCTAACAATTAAAATAGTATCAGTCGGTTTTCAAACTGTGGACCCTTTATAAGGGGAGGTTCCGAAGCAGTTGGTCATTATTGACCAATTCGTATTTGACTAAAGACTGATATACTTTTACTTCATAAACTTATATATGAGATATGTGCAATTTTTTTTAAAAATGTGGAAAAACAGATATAGCGGTCGAAGTATTCCATTTTCACACTCCATCTAATACAGATAAAAATATTGGTATGTTCAAAATTTGAAGGAAATTTAACATTTATATCCAATTTTTTGCGAATAAATAAAAATTTTATATCAGATTTCCGGTTAAGAGAAATATTTAGATATAGCAAGTTGTAAAGAATCGCCGACTTATTTCGCAAGTTATAACAGATTGTGACTCTTTGTGGGTGAGGTACCTGAAGGGGTTCGCAGATATATATCATCTTCACAACAGCTCCTGCATTAGCAAAAATATATATGAAATTTGAAGAGAGTTGGTTGCTTATTTCGCTTTCTTTGAGCGTTTTGTATTTCAAAATCTTGAAGGCTATGTAGGGGAGGTACCAGAAGAAGCCGTCCAATCTCTACCATCTTTATAAAAGATCTTGTGTTGATGGAAATATTGAGATGTATCAAGTCTGAATGGAATCGGATGTAAATTTCCAATTTTAAGAGCTTCATGGATACTCAAAATTTTGAACCTTTGTGGGTGAGGTACCAGGAGGAGTGGACCGATATTACCCATCTCCGAACTTGATAATAAAATTACGATGTACCAAGTTTGGATCAAATCGGATACTCCCTTCCAGAGTTATTTTTATTTCCGGATTTCCTGGCCAAAAATTTGGGACTTTGTAGAATTTTGAAGACCTTACCACTTAGGTTTGACAAAAATATTAAGACAAACAAAAGTGCACCAGATCGAAGACTTCATTTACATTATACAAGATCATAGCACAGATTTACTCGGAGTGAGACTTACTCCCGAGCAGGATTTCTCGAATATTTTGTTATGTGATTTGATGTTGCTGTGTTCTGTAGATAAGAGGGTGGGGAGAGTGAAAGAGCAAGCTGAATCTGCTCCTTTTTGAACGAATTTTGCTCCCACTCTAAAATGAAAAAGTATACTCGCTCTTATTCGAGCGAAACTGAAGGTTAGAGTTTTGCTCGTTTTATTATTTATTACTCCCGCAAGTTTTTCTGAGGTCTGTACCAAATTTATGATTTTTTTTATTTTTTTAAGGATTCTATTATCGCACTTCAAATTTAGTAGAAACATTTGTATGTATGACGTTTGGCAGAATCAAGGATTAATTCAACATTTTCTAATTTTAACGGATATATTTCATTTTCATTTTTCATAAAAAATTGCGGTCTTTTTCGGAAGGTACGATAGGAGTAAGCAATTTTTTTACTCTCACACCTGAACTAAGTATTAAATTAAAATTGCCGTGTACCAAGTTTCGACTATTTTTGGTAACATTTTCGCCTTATATGTCATATGAGGTATCAGAAGTCGTACCCGTCCTTTAATTCGACCACGAGAGGTCACACAGACAAAATCTATCGAAGTCTACTTCATTTTATCCAGGGATCTAGGTTGTTATTTTGATGATGCACTTTTTTCCGTACCAAATTAAATGCATTCTAGGGATCTAGGTTGTTATTTTGATGATGCACTTTTTTCCGTACCAAATTAAATGCATTCGCAATTTTTCGGCTGACCGATACTGTGGTTTCTCGTCCATATAGAATGGTCAGTCAGGTCGGTTGCGAGAATGAATTTCATGTCATGTTGTGGAATTCGTTTTCAATGTTGAGCATTTCTACAACTGAATTATAGAAATCAAATGGACCCAGCCAAAAACAACAAAAGCACATAGCTAACCATCCGACAGACAGACAATATGAATAAATTTAGTGTTAAATGTAACCTGTGGCCGGCTGGTCTGGTCGACCGTTTAAATTGTTTTCATGACAAAAATAACAACAAACATAAAGAAGTGAAAGGGGTGAGGGGTAGAGAGGTTTAACGACAACAACATCAATGGTGTAATTTTCAATTTTACACGCAATCGATGGGGTTTTTTTCAGGGGGACAGAAAATAGAGAAGCCAGATATAAAGTATGACCAAGAGACATGCACATTGTTGTTTCGTTTCCATTATTTACTTCGTGTTGTTGTCGCATTTAAGTTGCAACATTTAATGTTGTTTCGTTAATGTAACAATTTATGAGAGCAATTAGATGATAGGTGATGTTGTTTTGGAATTGATTCAAAAAGTGCTGTACTGGAATGAAACTGCTCAAATGGGGCAGAAATCCTATAAATGTTACAATTTGGTTTGTAGGATGATATCAACATTACGATGCTTAGGACTCTTTGTATTGAGGGCGACAGGCCTTACCTGTGCTCTGCCCAATGACTAATATTCAAGGTGTCGCTGCGAACGAGCAGATCGTTCTTTCATTGCCACTTTGTTTCCCATGAAGAGAAATGTTGTGGCGGGTAGTGCAGCCTCTAAGCTTTATAATGTTTGATATGCCAGTCGTATGAATGTGGGACGCCTTTAATGAAATAACAGCATAATTAATGTTGTCACTTAACCAACCAACCGACCAACACCACTGACATGCCACCACAAAGTAAATGCAAAAAAAGTTGATGTTGTTGTTCTTGTTGTTTAGATTGTTTTGCACTTTCTCGTTAAAATGTTAAAATGAAAACAAAAACGATTATTTAAACAACAGCAGCAACCATTCAACAACACCTGTGCATGTGTTGTCAATGTTGAAAAGAATCTGTGAGCCCTGCTCGTTAACATGCACATTTGTAATTTTATGTATGTATACCCTGAACCCAGTGCCCCCCATCTTTTATCACACTCTTTGTCCGCTGCTGTTTTCCTTGTTCGACAATGACTACTGCCTGCCTGCCAAAGTAAACGACAGGCCAAAGCAGCAACAACAGCTTGATTTAAGTAAATTGTTGCAAAAATCTAAATTGGAGAACGCCCCCATCGACTCGGCAGCACCTGCCTGATGTCAGAAACATTCCGTCACAACTAATGTTGTTATGGCATGGCATGGCAAATCGTCTACATGAATACATCACATGGATGATGGGGGTATGGATGACGCTACTCTGGAGATGATACATGTGCATGTATTATGAGCTGGAATCTGTTGGAAAATAGAAATTTTTATCCACCTGGTCTAAGTTTCGAATGATTTCTGAAAAATCAAACCAAAAAGATAATCTCATGGAATTCTTATTTAAATTTTTGCAATTTTATACACTTGTGTCGATTTTCTATTTTTATACCCTCCACCTTGAAAAGGAGGGTCATTCCGTTTGTAATAACCCTAAATATTTGTCGTAGACCCCATTAAGTGTATATATCCATGATCAGCATAAAATTCTAACTCGATTTAAATATGTCCGTCTGTCTGCCTGTTGAAATCACGAGACATCCCACATTATTTGACGCAGAGCTTCAAAATTTGGCACAAAAATTTGTATTATGTCTAGGATGGTTGGTATTGAAAATGAGATATATCAGTCCACGTTTTGGTACAGCCACCATATAACGGGTACCTCCCGACATTCGGTATTTTGACACATTTTTGTTACAGATTTTTCTAAAAGATGGAATTTGTAGGTCATAATGGGTTCTAGCTCAGGTCGCGGAACATTGTATAGGTCCACGTTTTCCTATAACCTCCATATAACGGTTCCTCCCCACATTCGGTATTTTGATGATTTTTGCCACATTTTTCAACGGATTTGTCTAAAAATTGTTATTTGTATTTGGAAATGGGTTCTAGCTCCGGTGAAAGAACATTGGTCCATGTTTTTTTAGGTCCATGTTTTTTTTACCCACGACATTTTTTCAATATTGGCATTAAAGACTCGCAATAGATAACAATCTTTGTAATTTAAAATTGTCTATATAGGCACCCGTTTTGGTATGCCCCATATAACACCTCATTAATCACACGACCCTGCTGGTATTTGAAGTATAAAGTGGAACATTCTTGAATTCAGATACTTCTATAGGAAAATGTTTCTTTTACTCAAAGGTGGAGGGTATTAAAAGTTCGGCCCGGCCGAAATTAACAAAAAAAATAGGGTCCATTTCTTCTTGAAACGTCTCTAACAAAGGGTCAAAACCACAAAAATCCTGGTATTTCCAAAATGCAAGCATTTCAATTTTTTAACTTTGCAAATTCTACTATTTTTATCCACACCAAATTCAGAGGATCCTAATCAATTGGCACTTATGTGTGATAAATGCAAATCAGCAGCAGCAGTCGAGAGTGGATGCACAGCTTCCATTATTCACGACTTTATTTGGCTTGGCTGAACATTTGTAAGCACAGCTACTAACCATCAAAAGCAGCATCATTTTATGAGAGCATCATTACAACGGCATTGTTCGCGTATTTACGAACACGTGCTTCCAAACAGACAAAGGCCCGGTAATCGGTAAATGATATTTTGTTTGGGAGCGTGAATTGGTGCAAATTATACGAATTTGCTGGCAACGTAGTTGATGTGATTAATGGCATAAACACAAAGTTTCAAATTTAAAATTTTACCGGAATAAAGTCTGAGTCTAGTGTGCGGAATTAATATTCGGCCATAGCCGAAAAAATTATGAGCGTATGAACAAAAAGGAAATAACAAAATACGTAAATGTGAAGAAAATAATATTTACATTTATTATTCAAAGCTGTAGCGTAGTAAAAGCTGCCGATTATTTTTTCTTCTAATTTTTTTCAGAGGAATGTATTTTCATACTGCTTTTGAGAAAATGTTTCCTCTTATCAACGGATCCATATACACAATGTTCGGATATATACCATATCCTGTCTAGACCCCGTTTCTAAGAAATACTTTAACCGAATGAGGAGTTATAAAATAATCAACTTTGTGGTGTTGCTCGCAGGCAACCTTATCTTAGTCGAAAAACTTCGTCAACTGCACGAACCGTTTGATCGTTTATGATCTAAACATTTAAATTTCTTCAGGTATATTCTTTAAACCTTAAAGTGAAACACGACCACTCTGAGGATTTAGATTTGGACTCTCAAGAGGATCCAATAATATGATTAGAGCATGCCGTGAGGATATTTGGTTACCAAAATGAAAATGTTATTTGACGTAGTTTCATGATTTTCTTCTCAAAAATTTTATTAAAAAACCATGTCTAAAAGCTAGACCAATTTAAGAGCTGGACGTTTTTATCTTAGGTCTTTTAAGACGTAGTTGCTTTTTTATGGCAAAAAAAAAATATTTTATTCCATTTTAAATTTTAAAACATATTGGAAATAATTTAAGCATGTCGACAAAACAATGATGTACGTCAATATCAAATATGCATGCACATTCCTGCAAAATAAATACACTGCCGATTTCTTTAATAAACAATGAATCAGCAAAAAAATGTTCGAATATCCATACAGCCGAGCATCGCAGTTTGAGGTAGTCCATTATTCAAATAATGACAACAACAGCAACAATAAAACAACTTTTCCCTCATTAGCATTAAATGTTTACACATTTACGAAAATACCCTACCGTAAAATGCATACAAAATTTATAGTTCGGGTTATAAGTTTTCTTCAATTGGAAACAATGGCATGACAACTGGCAAAAAAAACAAAATCCTGACTCAAATTAAGGAACAAAGTCAATATCTTTTAAAACAAGTAAAAAACATTAAAGGGCTAAGTACATAAGAAGCTTGAAGTCATGGCTAGGCATATTAATGTCAAATTATAATGGAAAACGAAGGCTGGATTTTAGTGCGGCTCTGTAATCCCTTTGTGAAATGTCACAAAATATGCCTAGCCATGACTTCAAGCTTCTTATGTACTTAGCCCTTAAGTTCAGACGGGCCGAACCTTTAATATCCTCCACCATTTGTAAAGAAAACATTCCACTTTAAACTACAAATACCAGTAAGACCGTTTGGATAGTCCAGTTAAACTTGAAAAAAAAAAACATAAAATGGGTGACGCCGTTATATTGGTCCATAGCAAAACGGGAACCTCTAAGCAGAATTTTATACTTCAAGGATTGTCATCTACCAAATCTTCTCAAATATCAGATTTGAAATCATTTCCTGGGTAAATATGGCTAGGATTATCAAAATACCGAATATCGGTGGATATCGTTATATGTGCGTGGACCTAAGTATTCAATGTTTCACCACCGGACATAGAACAGGACAAATTCAAATTTTTAGACAAATCCGTGGAGAAATGCGGCAAAAATCATCAAAATACCGAATATCGGTAGGTACTCGTCCGACAGCTGTTAAAATTATATAGTGACAGCTCATTATATTGTTTACAATCGTACAAAAGTATTTTGGTGAGACTTTTCCAGAAAAAAAGTTATTCATGATGGAATTCAAGCGTGATAGCTCGATTTCTTTATATTTGGCTGGACAACCACAAGTGGCACAAGAGCACTCTAGCAATTAATTGTGAATAAATCTTATGTGTCTCGTACCATCGCTCATTACCTTGATATTGGTAGCGTAGTGGACGGAAGAAAACAGCATCAGCAGAAATGGTTCGAAAGCAAAGAAGCGACTTGCTAGAAAACCCGCGTCGCAGTGGCCGAAAAATTTCTTGCAAGCTGAACATATCGCAATATTCCATTCGGCAAATATTGAAAAATGAGCTCGGGGAAAGCCATTGACATTCCAAAAAGTGCAAGAACTTACACCGCAACAGAAAGAAAATAGACTCAAAAGAGCTAAAGAATTGCTTCGCTTGGCCGAAAGTGGTGAACTGCCCAATTTGGTTTTTTCCGATGAGAAAAACATTCGTTGTCCGGCAGTTTGTAAAACAAAATGATCGTGTTTACTTGCCAAAGAGGTCAGCTGAAAATGTGCACCTTCGGTTGGCCACCAGAACTCAAGCGCCGGCCATGGTGATGATGTAAGCCGCCATAACAGCCGATCACCCTCTGCTCACCCTCTGCTCGTATTAATCAACCGTGGCATCAGAATGAATGCCGAATATTATCGCGAAAATATTCTGGCCTTGGGCACGCAAACATTTTAGCCGCAGACCTTGGACATCCCAACAGAGCTCAGCACCATCACCCTCCGCACGCGCCACCCTATAATGGTAACAAAATGAGGGTCCTCGCTTCTTTTCAAGCGCACAATGCCCACCAAAATCTCCGGATACAAATCCGTTGGATAATTGTGTCTGGAGTATTTTGGAAAGCAAGGTTGGCACTAAAAAATACCAAAGTGTCGATCACCTCAAGCAAGCGCTTCTCTAGGAATGGGCCAAAATACCGCAGAGCAACATTCGGGCAGCGTTTGACGGTTTCATTGGCGGTTTGAAAGACATATTTCGTGCCGAAGGTGACCAATTCGAACAAATCTAAACTTATTCTAAAATTTGATGCTATTTCCGACATTTTTCGCTTTCATACAATAAAATTTAAGAAAAAAATGTAAAAACTATGGCGTTTGATTTTGTTACAGTTATTTTTTATTGCCCAACTGTCATACAAAAAAATATTGATATTGGTCCTTATTTCGGCATTGTATATATCATTTTGGAGGGTATCAAAATTTCGGCCCAGCCGAACTTACTATTTTAAACCTTGATTTGTTTTAACTTATTTCTATGAAAGATGATTGCCATCTCGATAATTGATGATTGTCCGAATTCATACATTCTACCTAGTGTCAGAATAAAGATTCCTTGTTATAGACCATTTTAATGTTATAACAACTACATTTCTAAATTTCGTATTGTTTCATAATGTTATTCATTTGCAAACATTTGCTCTCTACTGTTGTTGTCTAGCAGTGTACCTGTGCCTCATACACAATACTTTCACATTGCAAAAAAAAAAAAACTACGAAACTGTTGAATGAATGGGCGAGGCACTGAATGAGTGAACGAAATGTTGAACGATATCGATTAGCAATCGCAGCTCGGCCGTTGCGGTCGTCACATGTTGTATCGTAAGTAAGTCAAGTGCTAAAGACGAACTGATACACCTACCTACCTACAGACATGTGGTATGACGAATTAGCATACAGAACGACGTCTCTTTATTTTTTGGGTCAAGTACAGAAAGTTCTATTGTTGTGGGTTATTGTTTTTGAACTGAGCGAAATAAGCGTACAAGAATGGCACGAGTAGACACAATAATGACCTTTTTCATGTTTAGCTTAGACCTCTAAAAGGAAAAGCGATTACACTTTCTATGTATGAAATGAAATTTCGAAATGATATACATATGTATTTTGCAGTGTCATAATTTCAAATTACACAGGTAAGAGCGGTGTGTATTTAAATTTCCACTTTCACAGAGCCACGTACGCTTTGTCACTCATCCATAACTAGCGCAATTAATGCATTTACTTTGATATGAGGAGGAGGATGGCAAGGAGGAGGTGCGATTAAAAGCGTATCAAAATCATTTGTGACAATAAATGCTTGTCATATTTTAAAGTTATCATTCTCGCATATCATCATCATCAGCGAATGCCATGGAGTGGACCACTAATTAGTGTCACCGCACTGGATGGATGCCTCGGTAATGGTGGTCAATTATTATTTGTGTGTGTTTTTTGTTGTTGCTTGCCCTGGCCTAGTGATCAATACACTCAAGTACTGGAACGATAATTACAGGAGAACGCCGTAATTGGATATATGTAAGTATGTGGGGAGGAGGGCGGGATAGTAATAACTAGAATAAAACAGCACAAACAACAGTCACAGTGCAAATAGCCATGAAATATAATTTAAGTTTTTTTCCAAATACCGTAAAATTGAGACTTAATTACAGAAAATAGAAATTAAACATGACAGGTTGATTGGTTGGTTTCCCAAAACTACTAATGGTCCATTGTGCGGAAGCACTCAATTAGGCTGGTGGCATAGTGAATTGCTGGAAATGTAAGAGTTTACATTTCGAGGTATGACTTCTTTAAAGAGTTGGGGTGTAACCTTTGGAATTTGAAACACTTGAAAGTTGAAAATGTTGCTGCCACTTTTTTATTTGAAAAGTTTTCAAACATCACTCTGAACAATTATAAAATAAGGGTTTTATACCCAATTTAGAGTCGATCTAGACGAATTGGAAGGGAGTAATCGATTTAATTCAAACTTACAAAGGAGTTCGAAGTTGGGCAATATCCCTATATCCCAAAAAGCTCAAAATAAAAAAAAATTATAACAATTAAAATAGTTTCAGTTGGTTATTCCGACAAATGTATACCAACAGCCTTGAGTTAGTTCAAACTGCAGTTAGAGTTTTCAAACGAAGCAGTTGGCCAATGCCAAATCCAACATTTATATCCAATTTTATGCAAAAACATAAATTCCATATTCATCTTAGGTTTCTTGTTGGGAGAAGTATTTAGATATAGCCGACTTGTTTCACAAGTTATGACAGATATAAGCATTGGAAATTTTGACCCTTTGTTGGTGGAGTACCAGAAGGGGTTGGCAGATATATATAATCTTCACAATAGATCTTGCATTAGCAAAAATATTTGGATGTATGAAATTTGAAGGGAGTTGGATGTTTATTTCGATTTCTTTGAGGGTTTTGTTATTCAAAATTTTGAACCCTACCATATTTATAGCAGATCTTGTGTTGATGGAAATATTGAGATGTTTCAAGTCAGAATTCAATCGGACGTTCTTCTGCGTTTTATGAGCTTTATGGTTACTCAAAAAGTTGACCCTTTGTGGGAGAGGCATAAAGGAGTGGACCGATATATTCCATATTCACACCAGACCTTTGGTTAATAAAAATATTGTAATGTGTGTAATTTAAAGAGAACCGGATGCTTATTTAGGATTTTATGATCGTTTTGGTTATTCAAAACATTGACCCTTTGTGAGGGAGGCACCAGAAATAATGGTCGAATCTCTACCATCTTAATAACAGAGTTCGTATTGATAGAAATATTAAGACGTGTCAAGTCTGAATGGAATCTGATGTTAATTTCGTATTTTATGACCTCCATGGATATACAAAATTTTGGCCCTTTGTGGGGGAGGTACCAGAAGGAGAGGACCGATATATCCCATCTTCACACCAGACTTTGGGTTAATATTGTGATGTGTTTAATTTAAAGACAATTGGACACTTATATCACATTTTATAAGAGTTACAATTAATTTAAATTTTGACCTTTTGTGGGGGAGGTACTTGATAGAGTGCACCGATATTGATCATTTTCGCACATGACCTAGCACTGATGCAAATATTAGGATTTGCAAAGTTGGAGAAAAATCGGATTATTCCTTCTCTTTCTGTGCAATAAATTATTTTCTTTGAAAATTTTGACATTTTGTGGGGGAGGTACCAGAAGTAGGGCACCGATATTGCTTATCTCCGATAATAATAATAATATTACGATGTACCAAGTTTGGATCAAATCGGATATTCCCTTCGAGATAGATTTTTTTGTGATTTAACCAACTGCTTTTGGTCTCTAAAATACGTGACCTTGTCAAAGTAATGAATTGGTAACCCGCTGTGTAATGTTCTTTTCTTTGTTGGGCGGTTAACATCTCATATGCTCAAGAAACTTAGTTAAATTTTCCAACTTTTTTTTGTGAAGATTTTCATTCCAATTCTGCTGGAATATTGACTTAAGTAACTTGCCATTCTTGTTTGATTTTTACATGTCAAACGGCATTGTCGTGTTACACAAGTTTTGCATGCACAATGTTATAAGTTTTTATTATTACAGAAACTTTTGACATGTTCTCAAAATTGACAAGGAACAAAATGAACGAGAAGAGTTTTGGTGCTTGTAAATCTAAAGATGGGAAATGGGAGGATCTTAGAGACATTGGAAACATTGGACTATGTGGTGTATTAAAGAAATTAAAGAAAGTTAAGTAAGAGTGTATGTGTTTCCACCCTGACATTCAAAGTTTATTTGCTGGCCAGAACTCACAGCATCCCAGGGCAATCTCGTATTTATTAAATATTAAATCTTTCTCCAATGTCAGCAATAGACCTTCTCTAACTAATTGACTTAACTAACTTCTGATTGAATTTTCTTCAAATCATAACTTATTTTCCCATTAATAATTCATTGCAAATAAATATTTCTCATGAAAACAATTCCATTCGCCGGTAAACAAACAGAAGGGAAAACAATTGAATTGAATTGCGTGTGATTAGCAAAGCAATTGCCGACATGCAATTGTTTCAGCGAAACAGCAGGAGTTCCAGTTGAAGATAAATAAAACTGAAAGTTTATTTTTTTGGCTTTTTATACCCTACAACACTATGTGTTGGGGGTATTATAAGTTTGATTGGGCCAGAATTTATGTAACACCTCGAAATATTGATTTCCCACATAGGAAAGTATATATGGATCTTCCTAGCTCGCCGAGCTGAGTCGATCTAGCTATGTATGTCCGTCCGTCCGTCTGTCCGTCTGTCCATGTTAATTTGTAATCACTTTACAGGTCGCAATTATGGTCCGATCTTCACGAAATGTAGAATGTAGGTGGGGCTTGCACCAGAATAGAACCCTATTGCTTTTGGAGATGATCGCCAAATGTTTAGGGGTTGAAATGGACCAAATACTGAAAAAATGTCGGATTTTGCAGTAGCTGTACAGGTCGCAATTATGGACCAATCGACGCGGAATTTCGCATGTAGCTGGAGTTTAGGGAGGGGAAGAAGCCTACCAATTTGGGTGGTCATCGGATAATATTTAGCGGGTAAAATAGACCATATCTTTTGTATTGAAAAAATTCTGAATTTTTCATCAAACCGCGAATATTCTAAATCCCGGCGAAATCACAAAGCCATGACAAGGTTACTTCTGACCTTTACATTGATGTTAACATCCAACAAATCGGATATATAGCAAAATATGTGCGATATATATGTCTATCAAAGAAGATATGCTTGAAAGATCTCTTATATGTCGAGAACGGCTGAACTGATTTCGACAGTTCTCATTAATTCAGAATGGCCTCTTGGCAGGAAAGAAAAAACATCTAAAAAAATCGCATAAAAATATCTCTCTAAAGATGAAAATATTGATTTTGTAAAATTTTCTCATATTTTTTCAATTTTGTCATATTTTTGGCATATTTTCATTTTGAATTAAACATTTGGTAATATTTCTACAGCTAACAAAACTAAGTAGTTAGGATATCAGGATATCACATACAGATCGCATTTATGGCCCGATCCTTACGAAATTTTGCATGGGGATAAGATGAGGGTCAGAATAGAAGCCTACTCTTTTTGGAGATGATCGCCATATATTTAGGGGTTGAAATGGACCAAAAAACTGCAAAATTGTCGGCAGGTCGTAATTATCGCCCGATCCTCACGCACATTTGAATGGGGGTTACCGGACATTGCAAAAGCCAAGCAGTTTCTAATGGCCATCCAAAAATATTCAATGTGTGAAATAGTTTGCCAACTTTTGTAGACAAAATACGAAAATGTCCATTCCAGAGACTTTTTGGAGAATTCACAAATACAGGAAAGACGCACTTCTGACTATTTCGTTGAAGAATATAGTCAAATGTCTGTATCTCATATAGATGCGTTTCAGTCAAAAACCAATAATAAATGTTAATCTTTTGCCACTTCTGAGAGATTATAGGTCTTTGGGAAATATTGGTTCCAGATCTAGGAAGACCATTTAAGTGCAACATCTACCAATAAATTGGAAATGAGCAAATTAGTTTAAGTTGTTATTTTTCGAAAATTAGAGAACGAAACCTGATGGTTTTCTTCAATTATTTGTCTCAATATCTTGTGGAATTCTGTCGAGTACTTCGCCTATATAAACTGTATCGATTATTATAGTGTTGTAGGGTATTCAACGGTCGGCCCCGCTCGACTGTAGCCTTTGCTTACTTGTTATAAATGCTTTTAAACATGTAAGTAAACTTTCCAGTAGTTTTTAATGAATGGGTGGAGGTGGCAGTTGTAGTATCATCATGTGTTTTGTATAATTGTATCTAGTTTTTGAAAGAATACATTTTTAAATTCTTAAGGCGTACAAAACTTACAATGAAAGTACTTTCTAAGACTTTCCTTAATATATGGATGTATGGATTTAGCATTCCCCCTTTTCGGAAAACATTTTTGGTCCTGTAAGCAAATCTTCCGTTTGCTAACCTAAAAACATAAATACAGGTTAGGATGAAAACCAAGCAAACAACTTCCGACTGCTGTTATTGCTAAGCCACTCGTCCTACAGCTGTTAAAATTTTTCCAGTGACAGCTCATTATATTTTGGTGAGAATTTTCCAGAAAAAAAGTTATTCGTGTTGGATTTGGCTGGAAAACTTCACGTGGCTATCGTTAAAGAACTCAGCATTTAAATATGAATAAATCTTTTGTGCAGCGTAGCCCGACGTCAAAGAAATGGACGGAAGAAAACAGCAACATCAGCAGAAATGGTTCGAAAAGTAAAGAATCGACTAGATCGCAGTGGCCGAAAAATGGCTCGTGAGCTGAACATATCGCAATTTTCCATTCGGCAAATATTGAAAAATAAGCTCGGGGTAAAGCCATTGAAATTCTAAATTCTAGACTCAAAAGAACTAAAGAGTTGCTTCACTTGGTCGAAGTGGTGAACTGCCGAATTTGTTTTTTTTCGATGAGAAAACATTCGTTGTCCAGCAGTTTGTAAACAAACAAAATGATCGTGTTTACTTTACTAGAACAAAGAGGTCAGCTGAAAATATGCACCTTCGGTTGGCCACCAGAACTCAAGCGCCGGCCATGGTGATGGTGTGGGCCGCCATAACAGACGATGGTCGCTCTCCGCTTGTATTAATCGACTATGGCATCAGAATAAATGCCGAATATTATGGCGAAAATATTCTGGAGGGTGTATTAAAGCCTTGGGCACGCAAACATTTTGTCCGCAGACCTTGGGCATTAGTCAGACAGGACTCAGCACCATCGCACTCAGCACGCACCATCCAAGAATGGTTACAAAATGAGGTCCCTCGCTTCATTTCCAACCCAGAATGTCCACCAAAATCTCCGGATACTAATCCTTTGGACTATTGTATCTTGGAAAGCAAGGTTGGCACTAAAAACTACCAAAGTGTCGATCACCACAAGCAAGCGCTTCGCCTGGAATGAGCCAAAATACCGCAGAGCAACATTCGAACAGCGTGTGACGGTTTCATTGGCCGTTTGAAGGCCATAGTATGTGCCAAAGGTGACCAATTCGAACAAATCTAAACTTATTCTAAAATTTGATGTTATTTTTGTTTGCTTTCATTCAATAAAGTTTAAAAAAAAAAAAATGTAAAAATTATGGCGTTTGACTTTGTCACAGTTTTTTTATCTCACCCTGTAGGTATGGATTTAGCATTTCCCCATTACCGGAAAACATTTCTGGTGCTGTGAGCAAATCTTCAGTTTGCTAATCTAAAAGGAGAAATAATTCCCTCTCACTTCCTCCAATGTCAATATCTTCAAAACATACAATATTCTAAGATTTATTTAATCAGAGATTTGCAAAAATACATCCGGTCATGAGGATGAATATTCATAATTCAATTTTTTACAACAAAAAAATTAAAATAGGAAAATTTTTGGAAAATTTAACACAAATATTCCATAATGAAATTAATAATTCAGAACTACCCACCCTCACTTCTGCCAAGCAAACTAGCAAGCAACTAAGCTTCCCTCTTTCTCACTTCAAAGGAAAAGAAACCTTAAATGCGATTTATGTGTTCATTATGAAAAATGTATTTGTAAAAATGGAAACTTGCAGAACCAAACACAGAAAAAAACACAGACAGGATTGCATTTCATTTGCCAAAATGTCATTAACAGCCGCCACTATCTCTGCAGAAAACATTACGTTAAAGGGATGAACGATTCATTCGCAGAAACCAAACGAGAAAGCAGAGAGACAGACAGGCAGTCGCATCAAGGAACCCACAAAAATAAAAATGATTGTAAAACTCGAATGGAACTTTAGCCCGAAATGAAAATGGATAGCATAGCTCATTTGCAATTCCAAGTGCGTGATGATGCAAGTCGTAAGGGACTCATTCAGCTCCCGACATCCTAGTGTCTGTAGCAATCGCCCCCTTGGCCTCATTTGGCACAGCGGAAAAATAACAAAATTTACACAAGGCTACAACCACCGACAACAGTAGTGATGGTGGCTCATCCCACTCTCATCTCCCCTCTAATCCCATCCCTCCAATTCCACAAAATGACAACGGTAAGTTAATATTTCATATAGCAGTTTTTTTGTTGTTGCCCTCCTTCCAAACTGCAGTGTTTTTGACACTCAACAAAATTTACTTCATGCTCCTCCAACAACTATCAAGCTGGCAGATAGAATGGAAAGGATTTTAGCGTTTCACTTAGGAATTCAATGAAAACTAAAAGAGAAATAAAACATATTTTCCACTTTTGTTGAGGAGAAACAATACAATTGGATCAGCTGCAGAATTTCCAAATTAAAAAGTAATACCAACCCTCAAAGAGGAGGAGAGGAGTCATGTTTTTTATCTCCTTTTGCAGGTTTTCCTTAATAGAAGGAATTTGAAAGAGCACCAACAAATACCGGGAATGCCACACTTCCTATTTCCTTGTGTTCGGTAAGCAGGAAGATATGTTTTCATGCCAGCCAGCCAGCCAGCCAACCAACTGCCACGTTAACGTAAATTTAACACCAATGGGTTATTTGCTCAGCTGTAACTTGGTGTTACAAATTAAGTCTAACGCGAACACACACACACATACCAGCATGCTAAAGAGAGCGTGATTTTGTTTTTAATTTCAGTGTTTTGATGTTGCCTCCAAATAAAATAGTTTTCCCCCATTAAACGCTTCACTAGAGCATAAAAGTGGACTTTTCATTGTTCCTCCCAAATTATTTGTTATGCTGGAAATAATGATCGGTTTACATTGTTACCAAATAGTTGACAATAATATAGTCGATGCATAAGTGTAATTACACTGAATGATAAAAATTACATTCATTGGGCACAACGCACCATTCAGTGAAATCCATTATCATTTAGAGACTTCCCAGTGGGAAAATTAGCTGGTAGAAATATGTCACGTAACATGGAAAAGGGAACCGCCACATTAAAAGTTGACAAAAGCCTTAATTACGCCAAACAGGAGGCAATAGCCAATGAGGAATTTTCAACTAAGGGGATGGTAATAGGTCGTTAGGTCACAAATGCCTTAGAAGGATTTGAAGGTGTTATGCTATAAATTGTTTTGTTATACCCTAGAAACGTTGTTCTACAGGGTACTATGTTTTTGTAACCGATTAACACCAAATAGACAAAGACGAATATGTACATGTACATGACCTCTTATAACGATAACGCGGTTTGTGGTCAGCTATGCGACTTCTGTTTGTTCTGCGAAGACTAGTGCTACGCAATGGAAGCACATCCAGACCTGCAATTAGGCTGCATTCTGCCCTGGAAACTATGACATCTGCATGAGGAGGCGAAAGTCCTTCCCTAACATCAGCATAATCATATGCTTTCGTTGCAGTACCTTAATATGGTGGATACAACTCCCCCACCCAGGCTTGTCAGGAAGAACATACATGATCTAGAGAATGAGGTCCAACGCTATAAGAGAGAACATCTAGAGTAAGAAGCCTATCACAGACAGGTCTAAGTGGCATTCATACCGATTCCCTCGCAGATGCCATCAGCAAAATCCAGTCTCAAAAAGGATGCAACATGTACGGGTTTGGTCCACATCGATACTGGAGATAAGTGTAGCGTGTCATATGGACCTGTATCACAAGTTGGGCAGAAGTTCTGCACATCGCTGTCAATTCGGGTCCAATAGGAATTGAGATCGCTGTACTGTCTTAACTAACCAAAACTACTCGGATTTGTCGGGGCAGCTCTCGCTCTTTAGCTGCGATGGGAGGGGGATGGTCTCCTAGTACAGTATTCACTCTATATTTTTCCATGACTTCTGAGACCGCGCTTAATGGGCCCTCTCTATGATCTAAAGGCTCTCTCTTATACCTCTCTCTCTAGATTATGATGGCATCTCCTTACGTGCCTTTGCGGATGCTGCCTATCTACCAGATGGTGATTCGGATGTAACACCCAAGATGGTATTGTCATGAGGAGACACCCTATTGCGGTTCTAAGGGCGGCATTCTGACAGGACTGAATATTTTCCACTGCGTAGCACCAACGTTGGCGGAACACACCGGCCGTGATCGTCTAGTTGTAAGGACCCCACGTTGTGCCTTGTTTCGTATATCTGATGGAGAGGTTGGACTTGCAATCTTATGATTGGTACTTGGTATGGAAGAAGTAAGTGATTTTGCCTCGTACATTTTGTAGGTATAACCCATTATTTTTTAGGAGATGAGTCATTTAACTTCATATTTTTAGGTATAAAGGAAACAGTTTTAGGCATTTCTAAAATATTTTTCCACTTTTGACAGTGAAAAAACGCTACTTAAGATATCCCTCCCATTTCAAAGTACCATGCAGACTAATATATTGATTCCAATTTCATAGCAACAGCAGTCTTTCAACTTTTTGTTGCAGAAGGGAAATAAGGAAATGGACATCGCCACTTCATTATTGGATTCTATGCCTCTTCTCTTTTTCTTTAAGATTTTTTTTTTAAAGTCATAAACTAGATTTAGGGAATTGAAATATGTAGCTTTAGTTCTTGGACGGTTACATATTTATATTGCCTTGTTTGTACCACTTACATAGAAACATCTTACCTAAAACGAGAATAAAAGTATGAAATATTTATTATTGATTATTTTTATTAAAATGAAATAAAGATAAATGACAAATAATATGGATGTGGCCACCCCAAAAAACTTGTATTCATACACTTTCATATGTTTGCTGTTGCCATGTATTGGTAGGTATCCCACATGAATCAAAAGAATTTCTGCATTGAGGTGTTACTCTTTTCGATTTAGACCATTCTGATAAAATAACACGATTGCAGTACATTTTATTTTGCAAAATTTAATAAAACCCTCTGCAATTTATTAAAAAGCCTTTTGTTGATATGATCTGCAGAAGGAAGAAAAATAAGAATAACACCACTTTACAGGTTTACACATTTCACAAAAGCAGAGGCCTCAGCAGCAGCACGGCATTCGCACACTGAAAAACACCTCTGACAAGAAAAAAATGCTCCTTGATTTACCACCAAATCCCCGGAGAGAATAATTTCAGATATAAATCTTAGATGAAGCAGAGATGTTGGTATTGAACGGCAAGCTTTCATAATTTATAAGAAATGAAAAATATATAAGACTACCGCCAAGCAAGGTCCTTTGTGATGGCAGCCATGAATGGTCAAAGCATGCAGCTGCTGTGGCAAATTTTTCATTCGTTTTCTGTTATAATTCATGATAACCGATGATAAGAACAAATCCCTTTAGGCATTATAGCCAATATGGCTGAAACCGAACACAAACACACAAGTACACATGCACAAAGGAAAATATGTACTTAAAGAAGCTGGGCAGAAGTTCAAAGTACATATTTGAGTTGTTGTAAGCTGAAGCAAAATTTATGCTTGAATTTTGTAAAATTCAAGTCATTATTTATAGCAGACATCCTACAATTTTAGCATAGTTTTGCAGCTAATGCATCTATTTATAACAGAGGGGTGCTTTAATTTGTAAGAATTATGAGGGGATCGTTATTGAGGACTGTAAACCTTAATTATATTTTCAAACAGCTTCTGTACTAAGAACACATTCCTACAAAATGCTCTAAATACTTTGAAACAAGTTACAAAGTATCAATCGGTTTTCGTTAAATTTGAATTTCAATACTGGCAAACTACAAAAGGCAGTTACTATTCTTAGAGAAAATTAGAAAGGATGCCCCTGCCAAATATACTTTTATACCCTCACCATTATGGCATGAGATGGTATATAGGGTGAGATGAAAAAACTGCAACCAACTTCAGACCGCTGTCATTTCTAAGCCACTCGTCCGACAGCTGTTAAAATTATTTCAGGGACAGCTCATTATATTGCTTACTAGCCTACAAAAGCATTTTGGTTAGAAATATCCAGAAAAAAAGTTATTGGTGATGGAATTCAAGCGTGATAGTGTGATTTCTTTATATTTGGCTGGAAAACCACAAGTGGCTATCGTTAGAGCACTCCAGCATTTAAATGTGAATAAATCGTTTGTGTCTCGTACCATGGCTCGTTATCGCGATACTGATGGCAGGGCCCGGCGTCAAGGAAGTGGACGGAAGAAAGCAAAATGGTTCGAAAAGTAAAGAAGCGTCTTGATCGCTCGTGAGCTGAACATATCGCAATATTCCATTCGGCATATATTAAAAAATGAGCTCGGGGTAAAGCCATTGGAATTCCAAAAAGTGCAAGATACCAATCTCTCTATTTTCGTTTTGTTGTTTACACGGCAGAGTCAAGAGAGGTAAAGAGTTGCTTCGCTTGGCCGAAAGTGGTGAACTGCCGAATTTGGTTTTCTCCGATGAGAAAACATTCGTTGTCCAGCAGTTTGTAAACAAACAAGATTAACGTGTTTACTTGCCAAAGAGGTCAGCTGAAAATGTGCACCTTCGGTTAGTTACCAGAACTCAAACGCCGGCCATGATAATGGTATGGGCCGCCATAACAGCCGATGATCGCTTTCCGCTCGTATTAATCGACCGTGGCGTCAGATAAATGCCGAATATTATCCTGAAAATATTCTGGAGGGTGTATTAAAGCCTTGGGCACGCAAACATTTTGGCCGCAGACCTTGGACATTCTAAAAGGATAGAGCACCATCGCACTCAGCAAGCGCCAAGCACATAAGAATGGTTACAAAATGAGGTTCCTCGCTTCATTTCCAGCGCACAATAGCCACCAAAATCTCCGGATACCAATCCGTTGGACTATTGTGTCTGGAGTATTTTGGAAAGCAAGGTTGGCACTAAAAACTACCAAAGTGTCGATCGCCGGGAATGGGCCAAAATACCGCAGAGCAACACGTGACGGCAGCGTGTGGCGGTTTCATTGGCAGTTTGAAGGCTATTATTAGACCAATTCGAAAAAAATCTAAACTTTTTCCAAAAATTGATGCTATTTCCGACATTTTTGCTTTCATTCAATAAAACAAAAAAATGTAAAAATTATGGCGTTTGACTCTATTGCAGTTTTTCATCTCACACTGAATATTTATTTTTAAAGTATATAACTTTTGTAGGGAGGTTCCTGAAGAGTGGGTCGATATTGCTTATCTTCATACCAGCAAACGGATTTCGCTATAACGGCTTAAATTACATTCAAAGAAAGATCAGGTCTATGAAAAAATTGAACTTTTTTCACTATCAAATGACACATACCCTCCTGTATCCATAAGAAACCCACAGCATGGGGTAGGGGATTTACTACTTGCTTTGTGGACAAACCTAATAATTAAAACAATTAGCTGTTATAAATAAAGTCATTCGGTTTCAAGAAGTTCAATGACATATGTCTTCTTTGAGCCGATTGATTGTCTTAAAGTTGTAACACAAACACAGTCAAATTGGTCGATCACCGGGCTTTTACACTAAAAACAATTTATTTATAAAAAAATACCTCATTTACCGTTTTCTACAACACTTCAAAGCAAAGCAACATCATCTGAATTATTATTAAGAGAATAAAATCCAACCATGCACAGCAACAGCACCGAAACAAGACATTACACTACACTTGTTAGCAGGGTTTATTGTTCCGCTCAGTCAAAATGAGCACAAAACGATAATTCGGATTGTTTACAAGCGTATCCAACCAAACAAACGCAACCATATTCAGTTTTGGTGTTTTGTTATTTCTTCTTCACATAATCCTTATTAATAAAATAAAGAAAAGCGAAACAAGAATTGCGAGCTACATTTTTTAAATTCGTTTTGGTGGTCGACCAACCAACCAACCGGTAAATAACGAAACAAAAAGAACTGCAGAAATAAGAGCAATAGCAAATAAGAACACAAAAAACCCGACATCAATGACTTGGCACAAGTTAACAAGTTCAACAGCGGGATGGGCTTAAAAATATTCTTTCTCATGGCTGCAAATGGAAAAACACAAGTAAGAACCCAATTTAGCCCCACAAAAAAGGGGATTGATTACCTTGTGCAAAACTTTTTCTTTCTTTTAGGTAGGAATTGCAAACGTTTATATGTTTCGCACACACACACACGCAAAGGCCTTCATGCATAATGTGAGCAAACCCAGGTTTGGTAGTAAAAATATTTGCAAATGTCACTGAAATCCCATCTATACCTTTGGCTATTAAATTTTATGTTTGCCATCAACATACCCTTCCAGTAAGCATCCTCATGTTAGGCATAAATTTCCTCCTAAAAGCTATTTTAATACAAGAAAGGACTAGCATTTTTAATGTAATTTTCTATATTAAATTGTTGGTCTTAAAAACCGAAAGCATCGTTGATTACGCAAAAATCTACCGAATTAAGAACTGTAATGACTTCTGGAAACAAAGCTTAAAACTTATGCCAGCAACATAATGGAAATTAATGCTTTACTGTGCCCCAAGGCTCACTTATGGATGAATCCGATTACAGAAGAAGAAGATTGTTTGTGCCTTTACGACACACATTTATATAGACATCGTCTTACTTACATACGTATGTACATGCATGAGTATTGTCTACGGTTCGTTGAATTGTTTAAAAAGAAAAATTTGGAAAATGAGTCGGGCCTGAATAAGGGCCTTTTTATACCGGGACTTAACCAAGATTCTAGAAGTTGTAGACGTCCGCCTGTCTGTGGAAATGACTTAAGCTTTCGAAAGAATTAAAGTTTTGAATCAGAGCATAGATTTGCTCATTTTCACTCGGGGGACGAAACTTACTCGCGAGCAGGATTCCTCGAAGAGTGAGAATTTTTTACGGAGTCTTATCCTCACTCTTTTATTTTGAGTGGAGGCACTCCCGAGTCATTCCTGTTTGAAAATTTAGAGTGTAAGCAGAATTGCTCGAAATAGAGCAAGAGTTTGATATAAGAGTGTAAATGAGTAAAAAAAATTGTTTTTGATTTGCGTGTGTATGTAACACCGAGCAGGCTTTAATGTTGGTGTGTACTGTAGGAGAGGGGGAAAGAGAGGGTGTGATCTTGTACAGAATAAATACACATATATAGAAATACAAGAACAGTATAAAAAACTAAAAAAGAGTGCTCGGCAAGAGTAGAATCCGATTGATTTTAAACGAAGTTTGCTCCCACTAAAAACGACATGGAGAAATTAAGTTCGTTCGACTTTGTTTTCTGCTCCCACATGTAAGTTTCACTCTGTGAATTTTTGGAGGTCTGATGTAAATAACACGTTTCTCAAGAATCTCTTAAGGTTGTGATATTTTTAAAGTGACAATGGATCATAAAAGTCAGTTCAAAACCAAACCATTAATCTCTTGCTCGGACAATCTAGTCTTCATAAGCAGACGCTCGACTTCATAGCCTCGGAACACCGAACTTTTCTTAGCCACAGGAATGTTTACAGGTCAGAATTCAAAGATTTCAACAACTGAATCAGAGAATTGTCAAGCCCTTCATCCTTAATGAAATTCCGTATCCTTTAGGCGGATTTGAGATAACTACTTATGCTGATAATTGCACAATCATGACGTCGGATCCCATCGTTGATGACATATGTGTTAGTTTGAACATCTATCTCACGGAGCTTATGTGTTCTTTCAAGCGAGGAATATAACAAGTAAAAAAGCTGTAAGTAAGCTTTGAAATACCCTCCACCATTTGGAACGAATTTGACAATTCTCAAAAACAATAAAATCCGTTAAAAATTCTGTTAAAATCTCAAAAATACCGAATTTAGCTGTTATATTAGGGTCTATACGACGACGTTGACCTGCATAGGTAACATTTGTAATAAGCCATTGCAATATTCAAATGTGAAACTTGAAAAAAATCGTCGATAATGTAGCTAAAATCGTCAAAATTCCGAATATCGGGAGGTACTGTTATATAGGGACTACACGACCTGCACATACAATCTCCTGTCATAGGCTGTAGCATCCATTACGAACTTCAAATACCAAATTTGAACAATTCCGGTGAATAAGGTCGCTAAAATCATCAAACTACCGAATTTCGGGAGGTACCGTTATATGGGGGCTATACCAAAACGTGGGGGCAATACCAAAAGTCCTGCAGACATAACATACATTTATATAAAAATTTATCAATCTACTTCAATTCGTTCGAAAACTTTATGCTGATCAAGAATATATATACCTTGTGGAGTCTAAAATGTATATTTCGGGGTGTTACAAACGGAACGACAAACTTATTATACCCTCCATACTATGGTGGAGGAGGGTATAAAAATATGCCCCACTAAATCCAAGCCCACACTCTTCCACATGGACAGCGGAGATTATAAAGCAGGTTAATATGCAAGTCGAGGCACACCTAATTTCGACACAAACCACTTCAGGATCTTAGAGTTTGCATCCGATAGCAGGAGCCTCTAGATCAAGAAGTTTATCAGGCAGGTCTGAATATCATCTATACGCATGCAGTCACCAATATTTTTAACCACTGCAGTATGAATGCCGTCCTCGAAGTACACCCCCATTTATCGAAACTGTAGAATGTTAGACGCCTAAACCAGATTAGTTAATTAATGAGAATGAGCGAAGCGTCTGTCCAGCACATGCCACAGACAGTCACAAAACAGTTTTCCCCCAAACATACCCAACTTAGTACAGAAGAACTTTTGCCTATCAAAATTTCCAACATGAAATCCATTTTTAATCTAGCTGCTATAACGACCAAAACAAAACAAGGTAAAAGTGTACTTTTGAAATTTTTCGTCGAATTTAGTGGGAATTCCCAGACATTAAGATTTTACTTTAATGATAGCCTCCCGTCTTCTTCAGTACAACCCTAATCATTGGGATTCACTCAGAATTACTTTCGACAGATATTCACCTTATTAAGAGGTATTCACACAGCGTAACAACCGATAACATTCTGTCAAATTTCATATATTTTTTCCGATCGATGTTCAGAAATAAACGTTTGTCTAATGAGTTCAATTCACTAATAATAATATGAATATGTCATTAAACTTGTAAACGATGTTTCCTAGTAATGAGGCCTTTTTACCACATGTTCTGCCTTTTTTCTTACCTCATACAAGGATATACAACAACACCCTCTCTTCGAAAAATGTGTATATCATTACAACTTGCGAACAAAAGGAATCAAAATCTGTACATACATACTTATGTGCGTAAAGTCCGTAAGAGGAGAGCGAGCAAATGGTCACCACATTTGCCTTCATATGGCTTGGATCAAAACTGGATTTTTTGCTGCTGCAAACAGATGTGTAATTTATCATTTACAGCCGACGATCCGGCGATGACGACGACGACGACGACCAACGAAGCCATACCATACCATCCAAAAGCAGAAAGAACAACAACCACACTGTTATGACAATTTGCCAAACCGAAATACAATGAATGGTATGCTGTGGCAGCAACGCACACAAACAATACATGTGTGTGTGTGTGTGTGTGTGTGGATGTTGAAAACATGGAAATTGAGATTGTCATAATTTCCACCCAAAAAAGGAAAAACGACCTAAAAATATAAATCTTTTGTTTCTTCAGAAGGTAATGTGAAAGAATGAATATGTGAATGCTTTGCCAGAAAGACAGACAACCGAGATCCCACTTACAAGGTGGCAGTGAGTGGCATAACTGACCTTAACGGTCTTTGAAATCCCATCATATTTTTTGCTAAACCAAAACAAAACATAAATTTAATAATTTAAAATTTTCATGAATGGCTCACGGAAATAATAGTACATCAGCGGTGAGGGTTTGAAAGTATGCTTTTGATATATGATTTTTTTGTTTCAAGACATGCATGGGAAATAGTCTGAACTTTCGGACATTTAATCAAAAAAATGTTAACCGAACTCCCAGCATTCAACTACATGGACTCTTAACTAAATCAAAGGCGTTATTATCTATTTACATTTTAACAAATAATAATACTCATCATCCTGCTTTGTCGGTAGATTCTTCATAATTCCAATCAAACAATAAATCAAAATAATGAAACCACTTCATTACGCTATTCATTAACCATTTTCATAGATCAAAACAAAATGTTAGCGCCCAATTACAACCAAACAAATATACTTTACATCATTACAAAGCATTTTATCATTACTTCCAGTTCTTTGATCATTTGCCCTGGCCACCGAATCATCAGCATCATCATCATCATCATTGCCACCATCAATTCTCAACGCTGCACCGCTCCACCATTAACCAAAAAGATGTTCCCTTAACAATGCCTTTCCCGCTGCTGCATCCATTGAGCAAATACAAGAATAGGGTTCTAACAAAGAACCAGTTATTAAATGTTCTGTTAAACAGAAACACACACACAGCACGAACGAACGACCAATGAAGCGAAAAACAAAGAAGAAGGCAAAACATAGCACAACACAAAGAAACAAAAACTCTACAATGGATTTGTTGGCATCGGATAGTGTGATGAGTGATTTGTGTGAGTAATTGACCGCAATAAGCAAAAACATTGTTGCCTAGTGTAGATTTTCCCTGCTCAAGAAGATGTAAGCTGAGTGCAGCGGCATGGCTCTTGAGAATGCCTTTCCACCACTCTGGAAAAGTGAATGGGGCATCACATGCTGAGAGTGATTGTTGGCCGCCTTTTTTTCCTCGAGGGTCTTTGAGTCAGAGCTGTAACAGAGGAAGTGGAATGGGGAACATAGTATAAAAGAAAAGGGGAAACCAGCAGCAAGCTGTAAACCACATATATGTCTATTATTCTTGTCCAGCAGCATCATCGTCATCACTGGTAGCTATGTTCTGCCTGCCATAAAAGCGAAGCAGTGTTAGAACATTTAAGCTTTTATGGCAAACGCATTATATGGTTTGTTTCTTTAGCCGTATCTCAATGTTGACCTAATAATCTTGTTGAGAAAATGCAGCCTAAGCATATATGATTTATGAATCTGAGATTGACTGCTGATGATCATTGCTCGACATTATTTACAAATTCCAGAATTTGGATACCAGAACTCAGGCTAAAGAAATTTGATACTGCAGTTGTTTTTTTATTGGTAAATACAAAACCATTCATACAATTGTCTTAAACTGATGATGGGTGAAGAGTTGCCGTTTAATGTGCGAAATCATAAAATCTCAAAAGTAAACATCTCAATACTTTTGAAAGGAACTGATTTTGATATAAACAAAACCGTTGAAAAACAAACAATATATTTATAATTATCAATGACAGAGATGGAAAATGTAGCATATAGCCCTTGCAGGACTTTCAATAATTAATGCCACTATGTATCGAATATATTGAGGATATAAGAATTCTATATCATTCTCCAAAAGACTGCTCTTGAAAATTAGTTTTATCTACAGGGTAAGATGAAAAAACTGCAACCAACTTCAGTTGGAAAAATCGTGAGCTGAACATATCGAAATATTCCATTCGGCAAATATTAAAAAATGAACTCAGGGTAAAGCCATTGAAATTCCAAAAAGTGCAAAAACTTACACCGCAACATAAGGAAAATAGACTCAAAGGAGCTAAAGAGCTGCTTCGCTTGGCCAAAAGTGATGAACTGCCGAATTTGGTTTTCTCCGATGAGAAAACATTCGTTGTCCAGCAGATCGTATTTACTTGCCAAAGAGGTCAGCTGAAAATGTGCATCTTCGGTTGACCACCAGGACTCAAGCGCCGGCCATTGTGATGGTGTGGGCCGCCATAACAGCCGATGGTCGATCTCCGCTCGTATTAATCGACCTTGGCATCAGAATAAATGCCGAATATTAAGGCGAAAATATTCTGGAGGGTGTATTAAAGCCCTGGGCACGCAAACATTTTGGCCGCACACCTTGGACATTCCAACAGGACTCAGCACCTGCCAAAGATGAGTAAATTTGATGCTATTTCCGACAGTTTTTGCTTTCATTCAATAAAATTAAAAAAAAATGTAAAAATGATGGCGATGGACTTTGTATTTACATTTTTCTCTATTTCACTACAAGTAATGGGACATTATGAACGAATAACTCCAACACAAATAAGAATGCTAAAAGTCCGGCTTGGAGGAATGGGGTTTTATACCTTCCGTCATGATGAAAGTAAAATTTTTAAAAATATGGCCGAGACTTCCGTTCCGGGCTGTTTCTACAGGACAGTTTTTTCCTACAAGAATCGTTAATTCCAGGGCTATATAAACTGGTGTGGAATTAGTAGCTACTACCTCAAACTATTCCTTTAGAAAATGTCACTAAAATCATCAAAATGCTGAATATTGGGGGATACAGATATAAGGGTGTATACGAAAACGTGGGCCTTCAAAACAAATTTTTGACAGATGTTGGGAACTTTAAATATCAAATATCAAATAACTCCTCGGAGTAATACGGCTAATTATAGGCTATGCCCTAAACTTTTATAAGTTATATAACTTTTTAGTACTTCTTGAATTTTTATCTATCCATTCATCACTAAAGGGTTTCATAATTTTTTTTCGATAAACTAAAAAGCTAAATAAACATTATTAGACTAAATAAAATACAAAAGCTTGTCGACAAAATCAAAAGCATTCATACAATTATCATAAATTGATAATGGGTGAAGAATTGTCAATTTATATACGAAGTCATAAAATCTCAAAAAGTTTCAACGTACAACTTTCGAAAGGAACTGATTTCGATGGTCAAATTAATTTACTTGAAAACTTAATTAAATTACAACTAGAATATTTTCTAATTTCAATTAATAGGCCTAAAAGTTTATCGACAATATCAAAACCATTCATACAATTATCTTTCATTGATAATGGGTGAAGAATTGTCATTTGATCTACGAAATCATAAAATCTCAAAAGCTGAAGTCTTGCAGCTTTCGAAAGGAACTGATTTCGCCAAAATATTTTGCTAAAAAAATTATGGGTAACAAAATCAAATCAATCAATTAAAAACTTCTGGCAATAAATAAGGCCTGGGATCAAATCTCGTTCTGTAAAAATGTGTTATGAAAACAACAAGAAGTGTCAAATGAATGAATATGAATTTCATGTTGTCATAGAAAAAGTCTCCAGCCCCTGGACTTGACATGGAATACAAATCTTTAAAGCTAATTTTGGTTTATATTTATCTCTTATTTATTCTTAAAAATCTCCTTATTGGGTTCCCTTAAATCTCGAAATTCTGCGTGCACACTCACCGGAAATGCTGCAAACCAATACAACAACGCATTTCGGTGCATTCATTAGCGCGAATATCTAAAAATATATCGCCTGAGATTTATCTGTTAATTTTAGCTGTCTGCATGTGTCTGGCGTATTTTGGCACATTGTAAGCGTTTTAAATGTAAATAAACTTTTGTATAAATGTGCCTCTCAATTGTCAAGGTAGCCAATGACATATCAGACAAAGACAAGACGTTTTTCTTTTTTATCGAAATTTAGGTTGATAATATCATCGGAATATGTAAAACTTTTGAATTTTGCACATACTTTTTTGTTGTTACACAATGGTACTCAAGATATGTAAACAAAATTCAAACAGTGCCGACGTTGTTTGGGAACCACAGAACAGCAATCTCTATCTGCAAAAGTGTGCTAAGTTTAACAATTGTTGCCAATTTGTCTGCTGTCTGCAATTATGTCAGAAAAATTAGAAATGTAGACTTGTTATTTGAGAAATATGTTTCATTATGTTAAATGATTGGGGGAAATTATGTGTATCTAAATTTACACGTAAATATTTGCAAATATCTTACAACGGTGCTTTGATAACTGAATAAAATGGTCCGAACCAATTTAAGTGGTAAACATAATAAAAATGGAAAATGAAAGTGGGACAGCCGCCTTACCCGGGGTAAATAACACTCAAAGAGGTAACTAATTTGGGTTAGTTAGACTTGTTTACTAAACAAAAAATAAAGTAATTTAAATAATTGTATAAATAACCATTATTATTTTAGAAATAAATTTTAAGACTAATAAGATTATGTATACTCCAAGAGCAGCGGATGGGATGTTTAGGTACTCAATTATTAGAGTGAGATGAAAAAACTGCAACCAACTTCCGACTGCTGTCATTACTAAGCCACTCGTCCGACAGCTGTTAAAATTACTCCAGTGACAGCTCATTATATTGTTTATAAGTGTACAAAAGCATTCTGGTGAAAAATTTTCAGAAAAAAAGTTATTCGTGATGGAATTTAAGCGTGATATCTTTATATTTGGCTGGAAAACCACAAGTGACTATAGTTAGAGCACTCCAGCATTTATATGTGAATAAATCGATTGTGTCTCGTACCATCGCTCGTTACCGTGCTACTGGTAGCGTAGCCCGACGTAAAGGAAGTGGACGGAAGAAAATAGCAACATCAGCAGCAATGGTTCGAAAAGTAAAGAAGCGACTTGTTCGAAACCCGCGTCGCATTGGCCGAAAATGGCTCGTGAGCCGAACATATCGCAATATTCCATTCGAAAATATTGAAAAATGAGCTCAGGGTAAAGTCATATTCCAATAAGTGCTAGAACTTACACCGCAATGGAAAGAAAATAAACTCGCTTGGCCAAAAGTTGTGAACTGCCTAATTTGGTTTTTCCCGATGAGAAAACATTCGTTGTTTAGCAACAAAGAAAATAATCGTGTTTACTTGCCAAAGAGGTCAGCTGAAAATGTGCACTTTCGATTGGCCACCAGAACTCAAGTGCTGGCCATGATGATGGTAGGGGTCATTACAGTCAATGGTCGCTCTCCGCTCGTATTAATCGACCGTGGCATCAGAATAAGAATATTATTGTCAAAAATATTCCGGAGGATGTTTTAAAGCCTTGGGCAAGCAAACATTTTCGCCGCAGACCTTGGACATTCCAGCAGGACTCAGCACGCGAAACCCAAGAATGGTTACAAAATAGAGTTCCTCGCTTCGTTTCCAGCGCAAAATGGCCACCAAAATATCCGGATACCAATCCGTTGGACTATTTTGTCTGGAGTATTTTGGAAATCGAGGTTAGCACTAAAAATACCAAAGTGTCGATGACCTCAAGCAAGCGCTTCGCCGGGATTTGGCCAAAATACCGCAGAGCAACATTCATTCACATTTCATTGACCGTTTGAAGGCCATAATTCGAGGCAAAGGTGACCAATATATGTGACCTGTATATATAGATAAAAATTCTGATCTCCAAAATTTTGCGCCGCTAAAGACCCCTTTGAGAAGTCGTAGATGACTTTGGGTCTTATGATCCAAAATTTTGGGCATCTGGGTTGTCTTTCCAGAAAGTGATAGCTGTTTTGTTTCACGCCTGTCTGCAAGGGTGTCCTCTTTACTGTCCCCTCACTAAGGTAGACTGTTAAATTAAAGCAATGCGGTTTAAATTGAATATAGTGTGAAAATTCTGATTCGGTTCAATCGATCCACATACCCCATAATTTTGAAAGACACTATCCAGACAATCACCGTCTGTGTGATACAAAAGAGCCAAACTTTAATACCTTTAAACAAGAATAAAACTACCAAGAACCGAAGTCATCTTTTGAGCAATATGCAGAAATTTTGTTGTATGCCATGCATGCACCACCATGGCCACAGACTTTATGCATCAATAAAACCAACAACAACAACAACAACGTCAACAAAGTAAGTAATAAGAACAACGAACGTACGAACTAACTACGCTACGCTATGATGTGATGTATCTTATAGGACGCCCTTATTATTTTTTCGTTGGTTTCGTTTACATCGTTCGTTCCCTTTCTCCTTTCACTTTAACATTTGCTCAATGGAAAATTTTGTTTTTGTTTTCCTTGCTTGATTTGTTGTATTTTACACCCCTCGCAATGAGAAACATACCCCCACAAACAGCACAAAAACATACGATACAAAGACGACCGACTGGCAGACACCACCAAACCTTTAGCTTCTATTCCTTTTTGTTTTGTTTGGTTGGTCAGGGCGCAGGGATGATGGTGGCGGTGGCGGCATCGACTTTTCGTAGGACCTTTTTCGTACTTGTCTTCCTCTTATTCTTCTTGATTGTCGTCGTTGCCAAACGAAGCAGCAAACCCAACAATTTATTTTATTATAACTTTATAGGGTTTTTACAACAACAAAATTCATCCAGTCTTTTCATATTGTTATCCTGTGGATTCACTTGAGACAACTTCCACTATACAGCACTTGCTCACGTCGTCTCGTCACTGCCGTAAAGAAGAATGTAATGCACATTCCAAGCTTTACATAAAAACAACAACTACAGAATTGAATAAAGTACCACTTTTTGCCTTTGTTTTCTTCTTTCAATATTTCAATAGTTATTTGTATTGTTGCTGTTGGTGGTGTACTTTCTTTTTTCTATTCATTTTCATTTGTGTGTATTGTTTTTATGTACCGTGTCTTGCGGATTCAAATGCTCTTCTTCATTTATTTACCTTTCTTTTTTTTCTTTTGTTGGATTTAATTCATGGTTTCAAGGTTGTTTGCACATCACATTTTCCACTATTTCCCAGCCCAGCTTTATTTGTGGGGTTGCATATATTTTTTTTTCTTTTCACTCAATGTAAAATTTTTTTGCTTTCGATTCACTCTTTGTGTTGCGTAGACCTAGTTAGGCATACTTTTATCACTTAGTGGAATAATTTTAATTCATCAAAACAACAAAAATTCTTCACTAAACACAAATAACAAAGTTTTTTTTTTTTTTTGTTAAAACAAGGGTCGATTTCGATTGCCGCACATCCAAAAATCACGTCCGCTCACATTGAAATTCACGAATAAATGAAAATGTCTGGAGAGAGTGTAAACAACTCAATTCTCTTTTTAATTACAACAACAGCACGAATAAATGTTGGCAACGCAACAATATCAACATGAGAGTTGGTAACGCCACACCATTCAATTCAAATGTTGGCAATAAATCGAAGAACTTCACGTTCCTTCATTTTCTTTATTCGTTTCTGATTCTATTTATCGAATTTTATATATCGATATTTGAAAATGTATTAAAAATTTTTAAATTTATTATAAATTCAAACTTATTTTGTTGATTATTGTCGTTATGTTGAAATTGTTGTCAAATTTCATGTTTACCAATGACAAAGGGTTTTTTTATTTGGCTGCTGACATGTATGTCAAAAGTGTTTCATAAATCACGCGTTTTACGTCAATAAGAAGTTTATTATTTGTTTATTAAAACTAATTTAATATTAACATTACATTTGCTCTCAGTGCCCTTAAAACATATACACATTTTGTATATGTGTGTGTATTGTTTTGAATAAAACAAGCTGTCCCTGGAATAATTTTAACAGCTGTCGGACGAGTGGCTTAAAAATGACAGCAGTCTGAAGTTGGTTGCAGTTTTTTCATCTCACCCTGTAAATGCAGAGATGGATATGCTTCTATGAAATGAATTTACTTTCTAAATTTTACTACGCAAGACAGTTGTATAATTTTTTTTATCAAAGTTTTACTACTTATTTTACTATCACTCGATTATTTCATTATTAGACCTTTATTTGTTTTTTTTTTTTTTTCAAATTTGTATTGTATTTCTTCATAATTTATAACTAAACTAAAGCATATAGAAATATTTATCTTATTTTCTCAAGTAGGACCTTACATCAAAAAATGTAAAAATTGCTATCTTCCATTCCAAGCATGGCAGAAGAATACAGGTAGATGCATAAACGCATGGGAGCATTGATATGTCAAAAAAATTTTTTAATGTTTTTTCAAATATAAGTAGATTTTTATATGTTTTCTTATACGACGTAATTCGGAGGTTAGTATAATTCACATTTTTCAACAATTTTTACAAATTTAAATAATTTTTCATTCAACATTTTCAATTCCAAAATTGGTTTGACAGTTCATTGTCCCAGCAGCTGTGTTGATGCGACTACCTATATTCTTCTGCCATGATAGCTAGCGTCGATAGCATGGTGTTTACACAAGACAAATTACCTTGAACCAAATATAACTTTTTATCCAAACATTTTAATTCTAAAATTGTTTTGACAGTCCGTTGTACCACTTTTTTTGATGAAGCTACCTGTATTACTTTATCATCATATCTTTGATGTTTTGCATTCATACAACTCATTCGAATGATGTGATCCCCCTTGAAGAAAAGCTTTCCACAAATAGAGCTTTTTCCACCACCAACCTAACTATTCACCACTGTCAACAATGATGTCAACCAGCCGGACAACAAATAAAGCCATTTTCGTGGCTAAACATTAGCACCACCGTTCATTTGCATTCATTTTTCCAACCACTCCTTTGTCATGTCATGCCGCTGTGTGTACGTGTGTGTGTGTGCGCTCAAGACCAAACGAATAAGCCCAACAAAATTTACCAAGAGCTGAGTGCAAATTTTTCAGTCGTGTTCGTGTAATCGTCGTGATAAGTTGTTAAAAAGTTTCAAATCAAAACTGATTGTCGAACCACCAACGAGCGCGTCCAACAAATAGAAAATTATTGGAATTTTCTTCTCTTTGTAAAAAAATTTCCATAGCAAGAAAATTGTTGTTGTTTTTGTTGCTTCGAGCAAAAGAAGAAATAAAAAAAAACGCATATACCCAAAGAAGAAAAAAGAGAAAAAATAATTACTTGACCTTAAGCACAAGAAATTAATTTTTTTTTTAAACACAAATTAAGCGAAAATCTATCAAAGAAGACGAAGAAGTGACAAACATAACGGTACATACATGAATTAACGGTGTGTTGTTGGTGTATGTGTATATTGTATGTATGAGTGTGTGTGCGTATTAACTGTTAATTGAACGATTTCTTATTGCTTATCCCTGCGAATGACAAGAAGAAAAATCCATACATACGATTTTTAATTGAAGCATACTTTTAGGATGACCACAGAAATTTTGTTAATGTCTGCTTTTTTGCTTTGATTTCTTTTTGGGAAAAAAAGGAAAAGACATTGATTGCCTTGCCTTCGCCATATGTACGTAGTATACCACAAGAAGTGAAAATTTTCCACATTATATTTTTCAATGTGTGAGATCACCACTTTTCCTGGTGTATGCTTTTCGCTAGCTCGCTCGCACACACACACATATAACCACATGTCGTGTGAGTGTGTGTTTGCAGTGTAAGGCAAAGTTTAAGCCATCGCATATTCGTTGTGCTCTGAGTTTCACTGTTCTCTGCACGTACGGAGTGTGTTGATACGGCCCGGAGTAAAAACTACAAGCCAGAGCTCTTCGGTGGTGAATGAATTTTTGACTTCCTCAAAATTCCGTACGGTGCGTGTTTTTGGGTTTTGCTCTACCGAACGAACGGAGTGAACAGACAAAGGAAACAGAAACAGCAAAAGAAGCAAAGACACAACGACGACGACGGCAAAGAGTAAGCAAGAACACTTGATTTGACATTTACGCCACACTCCTTAAAGTATGCTAAAGTATTGCTAATTTTCAAAGCCCTCAAAATATGTTTTGTAATTTATTTTTAATACTTCTTGTTTGTTTGTTTGTATTTTTTCTACCTCAAAGCTTCCTGTAGATGAAAGTTATTGTTTTTAATACCTCAACCCAGCCATGTGTGTTAAAATACATGAACGTTAACTTATTACGAAAATAATACCAAAAAAGTATATACCTATATCTAACTACGTGTTATCTCCTCCCTTCGCCTCCTCTCTACATGTATATACCTTACTAATCCAAACCAAACCAAAAAAAAAGTAAAAACGAAAAAAGATTACGCGACTAACAAATAAAAAACCAAAAAGAGTTAATTAATGTTGTTAATTGTTCGTTGTTTAACCCTCTAAGAGAGCAAAGCGTACCGCCTGCGTACCATTTGCAGACCTTACCCAATTCGATCACATTTGAATTGTTATTGTCTTGTGTTCTTGTCTTTCAATTGATTAGTTCATCGTTGAGCAATAAAACACTTCCTTATGATCGGCTCATTTTGGAATTTGTGTAGAGCGTGCCCATCAATGCCGGTTGACAAGGTAAGTACCCTTTTTCAAATGGAACATATACGACACCGAACAACTGACATCCCCAACAAACAACATACAGACATACATAAATACAACTGCCGACTGACTAGTCATGGTGATATTTCAGTGTAGTTTTTAAGCAGGCCAATGGGTCATATTACGACAAAGCAAAACCCATTCAAGTGATTTCATACTGCAGTATTTTGCAGTGCAACACTAAAACTGAACTCAACTAAAACAACGACGACGATGACGACTACAACGACGAACCGCATGTGTTCACACACACACAGAGACCAATACACGTACTCACCCTGGCAAAAAACCTGTACAAAACATACAACAAATGCAGTCCTTTGGTTAGACATGTCTTCTTTGCTGGGGCTTTGTTGCTGTTGCCGTTCGCTGTTGTTTTATTTTTTTTTGCCTTCGTCCTTTTGTCATACCTCACCCCTCCTTTGCTGCTGCAAAGTGTATTGGCTACCACACAGCAAACGGATTTATTGCTAAGGATAATAAGGTCATTATATAAAGTTGCCAATAACAGAAAAAAACAACTGTGGAAATGTTCTGACTCACACATACACACACATACTGAGTAACCGTCGAGGCAATGTTGATGACGAATTAGCCGTGTATTTTGAAAATTGTTGTACAACTGTATAAATTGTACATGTGGAAGCATAGCATCGGTATTTGTAATTGTGAATAGTTTCTTGAGATCCTAACGAGAACTATTTTCCATTTCATTCTACATATATTGTAGAGAAAACAGTGTGCAGATTTTTATTCAGAGGAGCGGCTGGATAAAATTCGGACTTCATAGCATTTCCTATTGGTAAGACATCTGCCGAACGCAACCAAGCTTGCAAAGACCCTAGTAATAATAGCTTGAACGGATTTTTTCAGCGAAATGCAATTTTCATCCAAATCGGAACATATCGAGACTAGTAATTGATTTGTATAAACTTCCCAAAGGTCTTTAAAAATCCACCAATGACAAGAATTTTGATAAATCCTTAGTCTGCTACGCTACATCTAAACATTTCCGGGCACTTATACGTCGTTACACCGTGGCAGGCTCAAATTCTTGTTCTGAAGAAACATAAAATGGAAAATATTTTCTTTATAAAAAGTCTTATTTTAAATTTTCGTAAAACAAGAAGTGAGCCCCTTTTGTGTGTTTTGCTGAAATTTACTTTTATCCGCAAGTTGAATCACGATTGATTCTTTTTAGGTTATTTCACGTTGCGACGGCCTTATGTAGGGTCTACGCCAAAAGGTGTACCAACATTACTCACGTTTTAAATGAATGATCCTTGAAGTAACCCAAAGCTATCTATAACATGTCAAAGCTATATCTTAAATCTTGCGAAATATAGCTCAAAATATGGGCCTATATAGTAAAGTCGCATAAATGAGGATTCGGGAACAAATAATCTCACGTTTCTTGAATAGGAGATAATACTAAAATATACTATATTTTAACTTAAAAATTTGTTAAAAGAGGCCGGATTGATTTTGCAGTATCACCTTGTAAATACACCTTGGTTAAGACTATGACTATAGTGTCTTAAAATAATTCTGGTCTGAGAACCTAAATCCGTCTACAAATTGAAGACTAACAAATTCATTTGCATTTTATGCTCTTCGGTATTTTGGGCCATTCCCGGCGAAGCGCTTGCTTGTGGTGATCGACACTTCGGTATTTTTTAGTGCCGACCTTGCTTTCGAAAATACTCCAGAAATAATAGTCCAACGGATTGATATCCGGAAATTTTTGTGGGCATTGTGCGTTGGTAATGAAACGAGGAACCTCATTGTGTAACCATTCTTGGAATGTCCAAGGTCTGCGGACGAGTGGCTTAGAAATGACAGCAGTTTGAAGCCGTTGAAATTCCTAAAAGTGCAAGAACTTAAACCACAACAGAAAGAAAATAGACTCAATAGAGCTAAAGAACTGCTTCGCTTGGCCGAAAGTGGTGAACTGCCGAATTTGGTTTTCTCCGATGAGAAAACATTCGTTGTCCAGCAGTTTGTAAACAAACAAAATGATCGTGTTTACTTGCCAAAGAGGTCAGCTGAAAATGTGCACCTTCGGTTGGCCACCAGAACTCAAGCTTCACCCATGGTGATGGTGTGGGCCGCCATAGCTGCCGATGGTCGCTCTCCGCTCGTCTAATTTGACCGTGGCATAAGAATAAATGCCGAATATTATCGCGAAAATATTCTGGAGGGTGCATTAAAGCCTTGGGCACGCAAACATTTTGGCCGCAGACCTTGGACATTCCAACAGGACTCAGCACCGTTGCTCTCAGCACGCGCCGCCCAAGAATGCTTACAAAATGAGGTTCCTCGCTTCGTATCCAGCGCACAATTGGCACAAAAATCTCCGGATACCAATCCGTTGGACCATTGTATCTGGAGTATTTTGGAAAGCAAATGTGTCAAAATACCGCAGAGCAACATTCAGCGGCAGCGTATGACGGTTTCATTGGCCGTTTGAAGGCCATAATTCGTGCCAAAGGTGACCAATTCGTACAAATCTAAACTTATTCTAAAATTTGATGCATTTTTTGCTTTCATTCAATAAAATTAAAAAAATGTAAAAATTATGGCGTTTGACTTTGTTGCAGTTTTTTTATCTCACCCTGTATAGCAAAGCTTAAAGTCAAAAACTAGGAATTACGCCGCTGTTTAAGCTAAGATCAGTTGATTATTTTTAAATCCTCAACCATAGGATGGAGGAAATATTAAGTTTGTCATTCCGTTTGTAACACCTCGAAATTCCGTTTTTACCCGAATTCCCGAATTAGTTCCGCAGGACTTTTGGTATTGAAAATGGGCCATATAGGTCCACGTTTTGCTATGGGCCTATATAAGTGCACCAACAGATTTAAAGTTTCTAGGTGTTTTTTTAATCCGAACTCACTGTGAATTTGGAAACACACTTGCAAAAAGCTGTACATGTTGGTCCAAGTTTGGGTATAGACTTCATATAACTTTATTTCCAGATATTCGATTCGATATTTGTGTCACAGTTTTCACCTGAATTATTTCGAATTTGATATTTGGATTTTGTAATGGGTACTACCTTCAATGATAGAAGAGTGCCTTTACAGGTCCTCATCTTCGTAAAGCTCCCTTACAATTGTAACTGTTTATATTATGTATTTTGACGATTTTTGCTTTTCAACAGAATAATCAGGAAATTCGGAATTTAGAGTTTGGATTCCTACGACAGAAAATTGTCCATAAAAATTTACGTCTTCGTGTAGCCACCATATAACCTTCCAATATTTAGTATTTTGATGGTTTTAGTTCCACTCTTCAACAGAATTGTCTTTAACTTGGTGTTTTGAGTTCGTAAATGGTACCACATTTTCTGGCAGATAATTGAATGCAAACCTTATAGAACATCTGACATTCGGAATATTTTGAATTATAGCGGCATATTTCAAAGATTTTTTTAATTTATTAAGATCCTTTGAAATGGTAGAGGGTATTCACCCATAAATATCAGTTTTCTCTGATCGATCGTTCTTTAATTATTAGAACCTTATAGAACATCTGACATTCGGAATATTTTGAATTATAGCGGCATATTTCAAAGATTTTTTTAATTTATTAAGATCCTTTGAAATGGTAGAGGGTATTCACCCATAAATATCAGTTTTCTCTGATCGATCGTTCTTCAAGTTATGTTTAGTTATTTAAATAAAGCCTCTCCATATAACTGTAGCTACTGTTTTTTGGTATTTTGAATTAATACTGAATACTAATTGGCATAGTACCATGGCAGAAGAATACAGGTAGATGCATCAACGCTTGGGAGCATTGATATGTCAAAAAATTGTAAATATTTTTCGAATATAAGTAGATTTTTATATGTTTTCTTATACGACGTCATTCGGAGGTTATTATAATCCGCATTTTTCAACAATTTTTGCAAATTTAAATAACTTTTCATTCAACATTTCCAAATTCCAAAATTGGTTTGACAGTTCATTGTCCAAACAGCTGTGTCGATGCGTCTACCTATATTCTTCTACCATGGTACCCATATAGCTAATCGGTATTTCGTGGCATTGAGATCTACTTTTCAACAGATCTGGATGTGATTTGGGTCCTTATGAAATGAAAATTCGACATCCCAACCTTTTTCAAATTAAATTCCTCTTAATAAATTCCTCTTTTGGGATCGGAACTAATAGAAAACTAGTTAAGCAAAAAAGCCAATTGCTATGGAAATGAAATCAGGTAAATTGGTTTTAATCGTAGTTGCGCCTAGAGACCCTACCTCAAATCGAAGTCCCAATTTAATACCCAAAGGTACACACTCTAAATAACCACACATTTTGAGGTTATGTAAATAGAGAGCCATTATCAATGGGAGGGTTTGTATGCTGCAATGCAGCATATTTGGCAACCGACAACTAACAGACATTGTGTGAATGGGTTACGAGATGACATACGCACCGGAAAAATACATTTGTGTGGAACAACACAAAAAAAAAAAAAACTTGGCACTAAATGTCAAAAACACATTGGCACACGCACACATTTACATCGCCCCTAACAATTCATCATCAACACATTTCTTTACGCAATTGTTTTCACCGTGAAGGAGTCATAAAATACAATGACATTTCACTCGATACGAGCGAAAGGCCCAGGCGGTGTTATGGAAGGGATGGCAGAAGAAGTGGCACAGAGAAAAACGGTTAGGAGCTTTCTGAAGAAGAAAAAATATTCGTACTTAAACCAGAAAACAAGTAAGATATAATATCGGCAACACCGAACAAAAATAGCTGGCTGGCAGGCTGTGTATTGAAAGAAAAGTGATGAACAAGAAGAAGCAGAAGAGGAGGAAGAAGAAGAAGAAAATCAATACCATATGATACGATACGAGGAGTGAGTGTCATTCAATTGCGAAAAAGTAAGAACAACAACATTGTAATAGATGACGAACGAATTAAAAAGAAAAAGAACCCACACGAACAGCAGAACACAGAGAAATAAAATTGACTTATAAAACACAACAGCAAAAATAACAAAACAACAAGAAAATCGTCGTCGCAATGAAACGGAAGAAAGCAAGAATAACCTGCGACAAGTGGTGGTAAACGGTGAACCTAACACAGTCCTCACACCGACCAGCTGGTGGGAATTATGGCCGAAAAAATGAGAGCAAACTGAGTGAGAGAGTGGAAAAACTCATTTCAAACCCCCAGAAGTAGGCAATGAATCCCAACAGCTGGAAGCTTTTCGTTGAGAGAAATTGTGAGAGAGAGTGTGTGATACTTCTGGAAAAATGAGAGAATGAGTATTCATTTTCCAGCGACATGAGAATGAACCCCAATTTTACGTTCGCCGCATGTGCTGCCAAACAATAACAACAAAAAGAAGAGCGAGCAACAACAACAGCTGTGCACCATTAGCGCACAGCACAGACATTAATATTTCTCACCGTATGACTGGAGCCGGCTTTTGACGATTTGCTGTTTGCCCCCCCCCAATAAAGGATGATACACAAGACACGAACAAGAATAAGAAAGTATGGCCGAATGGCAGACAGAGAGACGGACCAACTAACCAAACGACCGACCAAAATTTCGATATAGCAGAGCAGAGAACTACATTGAAAAGGAAGGATAAAAGAAGGACAACAACAGTACATTGCTGCTGCTTCTGGTGTTGTTCGTGAGGACAACGGTGCCGACGACGCTGATGATGGTGTGCTTTGGTGCGGTTTCCTTTAAATAGTAAACTTTTTACTATTACATCAGCAAGAAGAACAAGAACAAGAAAGAAGCAGCAGCAATGTTGGCAACTTCCATTACTTAACTTACAAACGAGTGTGGCCTCCCTCACCCCGACTGAATTTGCTAAGTGGGTTGATGACTGCTGGCCAAACGGGGTGGTGGTGGCGGTGATGGTGCATGGTTTACATTTTTTAAAAGGCGAAATAATCAAGCTATGCATTTTAATTCCATTACAAAATGCCGGCTATAAATCGGCAAAAAAAATCATGCTGTATGTATGTTGGATCATGCATATGTTTGTCCGTAGATAGACAGCACTGATTCGGTCAAATATTGTTTGTCTTCTTGTGGTTTTTCATTCTTTTCTTTCGTTCGAAGAGGAAAAAGGAAGGATGAGGTTTAGTTGAGTTGTTCTTCTTGTTCATCGTGAAAACGGAAAAGAAGTTTTCCATGTGGTCGGATGAGTCATCCGTATATCCGAACGAGAAAAAATAATGCAAAAGAATGGAAAAAATGTTAAAATCTTAAAAAAAAAAAAAATTAAAAAATTATTATAATTTAAATAGTAAATTTCGAAGAGATGTATTTGGAAAGGAAAATAAATAAGATTCGTTGATAGCTAGGTCAGTGATTATACTGTGCAACACAAACAAATAATTATGAGGAAAATCCAAAAGATTATAAAGGTAGATAAGGCACGTGTAACGGCGTTTTGAATGTTTATATCGCAAAGTAACCTTAATAGAGGGGGCAAGTTCCACCTCTTCCACACATTTGGAAAAATTCTAATTAAGATTCCTCGAATCCCTACATTTTAGACATATAGTGTCTTCGGCAATATTGCAGATGAATGAGGAATATTTTTGTCGAATATGATAACCTTCAAGCGAGTCAACGAATGGGTCTTTCTGGTCCTTTTTTTCCAAATATTGCAAGTCAAAATATTGCACATAATTATTTCTCATAAAATTTTTTAGAAGACGCCAAGACGTATACAGGGTGAGATAAAAATGCAATAAAGTCAAACGCCATAATTTTTTTAAATTTTATTGAATGAAAGCAAAAAATGTCGGAAATAGCATCAAATATTAGAATAAGTTTAGATTTGTTCGAATTGCTCTGCGGTATTTTGGCCCATTCCAGGTGAAGTGCTTTAGGTGATCGACACATTTGTATTTTTGAGTGCCAACCTTGCTTTCCAAAATATTCCAGATACAATGGTCCAACGGATTGGTATCCGGAGATTTTGGTGGTCATTGTGCGCTGGAAATGAAACGAGGTACCTCATTTTGTAACCATTCTTGGGTGGCGCGTGCTGAGTGCGATGGTGCTGAATACTGTTGGAATGTCTAAGGTCTGCGGCCAAAATGTTTGCGTGCGCAGAGCTTTAATAATAATACGATACGCGATAATATTCGGCATTTATTCTGATGCCACGGTCGATTAATACGAGCGAAGATCGACAATCGGCTGTTATGGCGGCCCACACTATCACCATGGCCGGCGCTTGAGATCTGGTGGTCAACCGAAGATGAACATTTTCAGCTAAGTTCTTTGACAAGTAAACACGATCATTTTGTTTGTTTACAAACTGCTGGACAACGAATGTTTTCTCATCGGGGAAAACCAAATTCGGCCATGCGAAGCAAATGTTTAGCTCTTTTGAGTCTACTTTCTTTCTGTTGCGGTATAAGTTCTTGCACTTTTTGGAATTTTAAAGGTTATACCCCGAGCTCATTTTTCAATGTTTGCCGAATATTCCATTCGCCGAGCCATTTTTCGGCCACTGCGACGCGGGGTTCAATAAGTCGAACCATTCTACTGATGTTGCTGTTTTCTTCCGTCCACTTTCTTGACGTCGGTCTACGCTACTAGTATCACGGTAACGAGCGAGGGTACAAGGCACAAAAGATTTATTCACATTTAAATGCTGGAGTGCTCTAAAGATAGCCACTTGTGGTTTTCCAGCCAAGCATAAAGAAATCACACTATCACCCTTGAATTCCATCAGGAACAACTTTTTTTTCTGGAAAATTCTCAAAAAATAATATAATGAGCTGTCACTGCAATAATTTTAACAGCAATCGGACGAGTAGCTTAGAAATGACAGCAGTCTGAAGTTGGTTGCAGTTTTTTCATCTCACCCTGTATTTCTTCTGGTACTTCTCCACAAAGGGTCAAAGCTTTGAATACCTATAACCACAATCAAATACAAAAGTAGCATCTGTTTCTTTTCAACTCCTTCACAAGGGGTCACACTTTAGAATTATTTTATCTATCGCAACATTCGAAACATTTCAGTGATTTTCTTCAAACTTCGAATATCTCAATAATTATATTGACCATAGATCCAATGTTAAAAAGTTATATGTCGGTCCGCTCTTTATGATACCCTTTTCCCACAAAATTCAAAATTTTCCAAAAAAAAAAAAAAAAAAAAAAAAAAAACAATTCAATTCGTTCGGAAGCTATATTGATTTACACAGACGGACCGCCATCGTTAATAGACATAGAATTTTATGCTGATCTAAAATGTATATTTCGAGGTGTTACAAACGGAATGACAAACTTAATATACTCTCCATACTATGGTAGAGCCGATATAGTCTAAACCGGGCACGTGTAATATATTAATGTGAGATATGGCGGTGTCAAAATGGGTCGTGCCCTTAAAGGGTTAAGATTTTGAATAATCATAACTCAATCAAAATATATTTAAATTAACGGACATAGACTGAAAGCTGATATATTTTAACTTGTCCTCATTGGGGCACCATGACCAACGCAACACTTTCTTCCTTGTTTCTGTATTTTTAATTATTCAAATATGACGCAGAGCTATACAATTTACCTGAATCTAAAGTATTGGAAACAGAATGTCCACAATTTAATATCAATTCAATGTATTGGTACCGGGTGATTTTTGTTAAGTTTTTATTTTTTTTTTTTTGGATTTGGCTATAATCGGGCATATTTCATAATAAATAATAAAATAAACTTTTAAATTATAAAAGTTCTGAAGCTATATTTTACAGGAATCCAAACCAAACTCCTTTGCACTACCTTATCTTATATCAAGGTCCATATAACATTGTTAATATTCGAGGCAACTGCAACATTAACGGCCAAGAGAAACCTCACTTTAATGTATACCGTACTTATGGCTTGGTCTATTTAAATTTAATGCCATCTTAATTGGCCTTTTTCCACAACAACCACAAGCAACACAGAGAAAAACAACTAAAACTAATTGCAATAAAAAAGCGGAGTAAAATTGAAATGAAAAAATGCAAATTTTCTTGCAATGTGCATGTCTTGTGTTACATGTTAAAGAAATAAAACACAACAGCCAGAAAGTTGCTGTTTTTTTCTTTTTTGTTTTGTAGCTATTGTTGTTGTTGTTGTTGCTACAGCTACTTTGGTTGTCTTATTTTTCCATGAGACATACACCTGGCCCTGGGTAGTACGCCTGGCTGGCTGATTGTTGTTTTCTGAAAGCTTTAGTGTTGATTGTTGGTGGTGCATGAACTGTAACCAACCAGAGCAAAACACACAAAAACACCAAAGAAAAAACCACAGAAAATCCGCCGACAAACAGCAAAACACCAGCAACAATAATGGAAATTAACAACGCCACTGAATATGCTGAACAGTGCAAGGAAACCAAAGAAGAAACAAGTCTTGCTTTTATTTGCATTTCTAAGAAGTTAAGCACTTTTTTCAAAATCCGAGGCATGCAAATCGTAAATAATTGAATTACCTAAATGCCAAAACTTTCATAAATTTAATATCACAGCAACTACTATATTTAATATGAATATCCTCTTATGGCTTCTATTTATGAATAATTACTCACCACTTTATTTTTCCATGAATACACGTGTCAATATCTAAGTTTGTGCCCATGAAGCCCATACATACATGACATATACACATGTGTATCCTCACTTTGCTGATGACAGCATCATCAGCCCAGTATCCATTTCAAATAATGATTTGATGATGTTCATAATGAATTCCATGAATATAACATGAAAGTAACCTAATTAGGAAAACTTTACTTGCTCTCATGTGAATAAATTTTCCAAGAGCACCTTTTTACAGCAACCCACTCTGAGCATACAATACATACACACTTACATATTTGTATAGATATGTATATGTCATTGTTATGGTTGTTGCTGAACACATTCAATTAGTCATGTTCCAAAAATGTGCGTACATCATCTTTTGTCTTCTCAATGTGACAGGATCCGCGATAATAACACTAATGAGCTGTATTGTCATGTAGGGAAGTGACATGATTCTTTTTTGTTTGAAGATATGTTTTTGGAGAGTAACAACTTATATAAACCCTCATTATAATTTTTCACTTTAGGAAAATATAGAAATTGATAGAGATTTTGGGGAATGACCATATTATATGATCATCAGGATATATCCAAAAATTCGTTTAAATCATGAGATTTAATAGGAAATAAATTTATCATTTGGAGGGGACATGTTAGAAACATAATCTTTGTTTTAAAGAAATATTTATTATTCCTCTGAAGTCGATATAGTCAATCCTGCAACATGCCTGTTTTTAGTGATTTCCAAGATTTTCTAAAATTTTGATGTGAAATCGAATGAAATTATATTTAGTGGGTGTGTGTGTTGGAAAATTTGGACAATTTCGAGTACTTCGTTTTACATTAAGAAAGTGATTTTTTTTTTAATTTTGAACTCTTGTGTGGAAGCTAGCAAAAGTAGACCGCATTCAACATTTAAAGAAATATGGAGCCAGCGCAGTTAGACTTACTATTTTAAATGTCCTACAACGAATTTATTTCAAAGAGACATGGGCCAAAATCAAAGGTCCGATTTGCTCAATTTTACTGGCGAGTGGTTGCACTCGAACAGTACGATTTTTACAAGAGGCTCTCGATTGGCTCTCCATTCATTTGATTTATGTGGGAATGCTCGCGAATAGTCTTATTTGAAAAATAACACTGGAAGTCTAAATGTTTAAAATAGAGTGTGAGTTTACTCTAAGTGCTGATTTACGTGCGTGCAGTAGCTTTTTTATTACTGTGGACTGGGGAAGTATAAAGAAAAGCAAGTAATAAAAGCAGCTAAGTTCGGCCGGGCTGAACTTTTTTAATTTGAAATTGAAAAATTAAAAAAAAATCCGTCGAAAAATACCGCTTAAATAAAAAACTTTATATGGGGGCTAAGTAATTTTCTGTGTTGGATAAGTAATTTTCTGTCATAGGCTGTAGTACCGATTCCGAATTTGAAACAATTTCGGTGAATAATGTCTCTTATATAATGAAAATACCAAATAAAGGGATGTACTGTTGTATGGGGGCCTATACTAAGACCTGCGCCTGTATAGACAATTTTCCGTCATAGGTTGTAGTATCCATTACGAACTTCAAATACGAAATTTGACGTAATTCTGGTGAATAATGTTGCGAAAATCATAGAAAACCAGAATATCTCGGGATAGCGTTATATGATTGCTATACTGAAACGTAGACCTATATAGACAATTCTCTTCGAGGGGGTAAAGTACTCAGAGAGAACACCTTGTGCAAATTTTCAAACTATTCCTGTGTGGCTAAAATCATTAAAGTACCGAATATCTGGGGGTACGAATATCTGGGGGCTATACGATATCGTGTACCTATATAGATAATATCCTTTCAGGGGTAAATTACTCACAGAGTAGAATTTCACAGGGGTAGAATTTCAGACAATGTCATTGAAAAATGTGACTTAAATCACCAAAATACCGAATGTCGGGAGGTACAGTTATATGGGGGATATACGATATCGTGGACCTATACAGACAATTCTCTTTCAGGGGATAAAGTACTCACAGAGAACTCCTTGTGTAGAATTTCAGACAATTCCATTTAAAAATGTGGCTAAAATCATCAAAATACCCAGTATCGGGTGTACCGTTATATGGGCGCTATACGATATCGTGGTATTTAAGACAATTATTTTCTAGGTAGTAAAGTATCCACAAAGAACTTCTAGTGTAGAATTTCAGACAATTATATTAAAAAAATATGCCTAAAATCATTAAAATACCCTCCATACTATGTATGGTGGAGGGTATAAAATACTAGAAAATAGCTTAATATAATGCAAGGGACCGCTGAATTTTATGCTTCCTTTGAAGATATAGGCAACAATGTTCTTCAGCGTATTGGTTTGCATTTCGTTTGCAACTTTGGGTTCAGAAAATACACACACTTGCAAATAAAATAATCTGAAATCTGTTCGATTTCGTGCGTATTTTACTTCCACCTGAAAACGAGCACGAGAGTATATATCCTATTCGAATACGAGTTGGCAAGTGAATATTTTGGAGCTCTGGTCTAAGTTTCTACGCACATTTTGACCATTTCAAAGGCCAATAATCATGACCCTAGTTTAAGGGAGGTTCAGAAATATTTTTGTGGTAGTAAACCTTAATTATGATGCAGAATGTTTTGATTTCAAGCACTACATTTTTATATATCTGTGAGAAAATTGAATTTCTGTACCCGATTCAAGTTGAGAGTTTTGAGGATGTTTAAGCACCAGAAAAATAACGTTTACATACCTATACATACTATATTGACAGTTATATTGGGAAATGCGAAGCTTGAAAGTTCAATTCATATATTATTAGAGATGGCAATAACTATCGGTACCCTTATGTAACCGATCTATGGCCGATTTTGTCCGAGTCGCCGAGTTGGCATGACTAGTTTCCTTGAATGTTTTTTTAATTACGTGAAGGATTTAAAAATTATTCGTTGGTACCCTTATGTTATCGATCTATTGCCGATTTGGCACAAAAAGTTTCCTTGTTTTTTTTTTTTTTAAATTACGTAAAGGTTACCTTACAGTAGATCTACATTGTAACATTTTGTAAATTACAGTTTTTTGACCCGGATGATAAAATGTCAAATTAAGGCGAATGTGGCTAGAAGTATGCCTGGAATCTTTAAAATATCAAAAATCAGGAGAAAACCACGAGGGCTATATTAACCACGATTTTTTTTTTCAAAATTATTAGCTGACTTTTCTTTTAACGTCTGAATTGAGGAAATCCATAAGAATGGAATTTTTATATGGCTAATATTATTCACATCACATGTTCGTTTCACACATACACACGTACATCTACTGCATTTAAAATGCATATTTTCAAATGATATGAAATGAATGTGAAACTTGAACATGCAAGTTTACATTGAATTATTTTTATGGCTTGGACTTATACAACTTTAACCCTCACTCTCTCTCTCTCTTCTTCTCGGTGGGTGTGTGGATATATGGCGACACATGAGGTTTTAATGAGTACAACAACAAAACAAAGCTCTACACGTTTGAAAATTCTCTGGAAACTCGTGGAATATCCTTTTCTTAAACTACATTTTAACACGCAATTCTTTTTTTTGGTTTCGATTTGTTTGCCTTGCATGTTCATTTCAAAACAGCTGTTCCCGCAGAGCATTAACATGCCGGTTTTGTTGGGTAGGTGGTTGTTTTTTTTTTTTTTTGCAGGGGCTGGACGGCTTTTATGGCCAAGTAAAGAGGCAGAAAGAAAAAAAAAACAAACAAAAGCAACAACAAATGGACGATAACACATGTCTTGCACCGTCATATGATTGGCATACATTGTGTTCGAAATGGATAATGTAATGTAACGAAATGAAATGTTCGGTCGATTCTCTTGTCTAAGTCAGCCGGCGGAAAAAGTTGGAACGATATTCTCTTGGCTTGTCCCCCAAACGCGTTACATTTTGCACATAATAAGAGTATTGATTTTATGCCGAAAGTGTCAAACATATGATTGGCAGACACATCGATATGTATGCACTCGTGTGTGTGTGTGTGTGGGTGACTTGTGGAGGTGTCGTATTTGCTGAGCCCCGAACAGAGGGGAGGAAGAAAGGGGGATTCCTATCCAACCACCCCAAAAACTAATTACGCCACACAATGTACCCTTTGGTGACGTCTCAGGGATTAAATTTACATTATTTTTAACACAAAAGTAAATGGCTTTATGGCGAAAATCGCGAAAAGTGGCTTAAAATGGCAAATGGTTTTAGTAAGCTTTTTTAAAACCGAAATTTGTTGAAAATTGCTATCTTTGGAAAATCCCCAGCAATATAACACTCGGGAAAGAAGGGGATTATAATTTGAAATGGGGCGAAGTAAGGGGTTTGGAACCCTCCGCTTTTAAGGAAAAATTCGATTCGTCCGATATAATCCTAACCTTGCTCATTATAGTATTTCTCGAAATTTAAACCGATTTCGAAGATGAACAATATTTGTCTACCCCTTCTATTAACCCTACCTCCTGCAAAGTCAAATTTTGCTACAAATGTGATTAATGTTATATGGAGAGTACAAAGTATTCTATTTAGTACAAACCTTGCATAAACTTAGGTCAGAAAATTTGCACAAAAAATCAAAGTCTTGAACATGACTTAATAAAATTAAAACTAAAAATTCCGATTTTCTTAAAACTTTTCACGTCTCAAATTATAAGAACTGGTCAAAAACATGTTTTCATACAGATTAAGGTCCTTTATTAAACATTTGGATGAACGGAATCCATATTTGGGATTGCTACACTTATCTTCGATCGTCTTAACATAGGGTCCAAATTTTCGGTACTTTCGGTCTAGACAAAGGTCGATCTATGCCCTTCCCTATCTATGCTGGTGGTCCGGGGGCATACATCTGTTGAAAAAAAAAACAAATTAAGAGAAACTTGCATCTGGTTTTCTCTTTTATCTATTTTTTTTTAAAGAATGTCGATGGATTATCTTCTATCTATAGAAGAGTTGTAGAGAACATCTAAGAAAGTTCTCTATATACAAATCTATAAACGATTTCTGGAAAGTCTATTATTCATAGAAACCCCTGAATAATGTCTTCGATATAAGGTCTTCTCTACAGAAGATCAGTTTAGAATCTTCAGTCAATAAAATACGGTCTTCTGGATGTTTTATGGGTACAGAAAAACCGCATAGAGACTTCAGGCTATGGAAGACCATCTACAAGGTCTTCTGTCTACGAGAGTCTTTAGTATATAGGAGAGTAAATAAGAGTTTCTGTCAACAGAATAGCTGTTCAAAGGTCTTCTGTGTATAGAAACCTGTATAAGGTCTACAAGACCTGCATGATGTCTTCTGCCTATAGAACTGTATAAGGTCTTATATCCATAAAATACTTGGACAAGGTATTCTCTTCAAAGAAGACCTGTATAATGTCTTCTGTCTATAGAAGATCAAAAACTTGTATAGCGTCTTATATCTATAAAAGGTCTGTATAAGGTCTTCTATCCACAGAAGACCTCTATTAGGTTTTTTATCTTTAGAAGACCTGTATAAGGTCTTCTATCCATAGAAGATCTGTATAAGGTATCATTTCTATAGAAAACCTCTATAAGGTACTTTATCTATAAAAAACCTGTGTAACGTCTTATACCTTTATAAGACCGATCTAAGGACATCTATCTATAGGTCTGTATAAGGTGTTCTATCCATAGAAGACCTGCATAAAGTCTTCTATCTTTAGAAAACCTGTATAAGGTCTTCTATCTACAGAAGGCCTGTATAAGGTCTCCTATCCACAGAAGACCCGTATAATGTAGTCTGCCTATAGAAGACCTGTATAAGGCCTATAGAAAAGCTGTATAAGATATTTTATTTATAAAAAACCTGCATAACGTCTTATATCAATATAAGACCTGTATAAGGTATCCTATCCGTATAAGGTATTCTATCCATAGAAGACCTGTATAAGGTCTTCTGTCTATAGAAGACCTGTATAAGGTCAGCTATCATATAAGACCGGTATAAGGCTTCTGTCTACAAAAGATCTGCAAAATGTATTATATCTAAATAATGGTTTCCTGTCTTTAAAAGAATTTAAAATGTATTTTATCCATAGACGACCCGCATAAAGTGTCATCATCAAAGGGTTGTATAAGTTGTTTTATGGTCTTACATAATATATGTAAAATATAGCCACAGAAGATCACCAGTAAGTCTTTTATTTACATCTGATAGGTTTTCCCTTGAAAAACTTTGTGATAGAAATATTTTGTGCTTTAAACATTTTTTTTTGTTAAATGCACTTTTTTGTTTCAAGGATTTTATAAATTTAGCCCCTGAGATTTTAGTTCTAAAAATAAATTCACCAAATCTTTTGCTGCCCTAAAAATTTATGACAATAAATCTAAAATAATTACAGCGCATTTAAGCTTTTTTACAAGGTATGGCACATCCACATTAAAAATGTCTGTACATAGTATTGTAATGGCCATAAAAAACAGGTTTATTACAGCTAAACTCTGACATATCGTGTCGTGTCGTGCCGTGAAGGTTATATGGTTATATTTGTTGTAATTAGATATTTAAAGGAGAAAAAAAATGTGCTGCCTGCCTTTCCCTTCCACTCGTCCTGCCCTCACCCTCCCAGACCTTATTCAATAAACATTAGCAGCAAGTCATCATATTAAGTGCATGCATGCAAAAGGATGTGCGAGAAGTAGAAACTGCTGAAAGGATATTGATTTTTAACTAACAATCAAAGAACCACAAACAGCAGCAACAACAACAACAGCCTGCACGACCAGCAGCAGCACCAACCAAAAACAACATCGAACCATCTTCCGACAACAAGAAACACCACTGGGATGTGATAACCCTTTAAATAATAAAAACATTTGTGAATTGCGTATGGTTGCAAAAGGAAGCGGGTATGTGTGTGTGTGTGCGTATATGGCCCGTGCGAGCATAGATGAGAAATGTCGCATTACACATTAGGGTGAAAATGAATATCCATTTCTAATATGTATCTTCCTAGGATAGATCTGATTACCATAAAAACTACTATGGGGAAATGTTCAGGCTAATGCGAATGCTATGTCTTAAAGGTATCCAGAGAGATAGGGATTTTCGTTTGAAATCTTTTCGCTTTGTGTGGGGCCACCTTAATGTATAAATGGTTCTATAATTGTAAATATGTTGGGGGATATTTTTAAAATCACATCAGGTTATGGCAAATGCACCACAAGTAGATGAGTGCGGATGAATTGTGCTCATGGTTAATGTGCAAACAGCATTTTATGGCGACGACGTCGGTTTGGGACAGTGGGAGAAAGAGAGTGATTTGAGATCATGTTATTATTTGAAACAAGGATGTTTTCTGTGAGAAATTGCAAAGAATCTGAAAACTTTTTTTGAATGAAATATGAGAAATCAATTATCTATCGTACAGAAGACTTTTTTAAAGTCCTATATGCTACTGAAGAACTTTCGAATTCATCTACTCTGATGAAGAACCATCGAAAATCGTATATTTTGCAGAAATCTTTTATGGAAGGTCATATATTCTATAGAATTTCCTATCTTAAAAATATAGTATATATATGATATTTAGAGGTCTTCTGTTTAGTTTGAAGCACTCTATGGAAGGTCGCCTATTTTGTAGAAAAAATCAGTGGAAGATCATGTAAAGAAGGTATTTCAAAGTTCTAGTATTCTACATAAGACTTCTCAATGACCCTCTACCTCGTATAAAGTAGTTCCTCTACTGAATAAGAAAATATTGTAACGTGCTATATTCTACTCTATAGAAGATCTTTCAGGAGTCTTGTCCCAAATATCAACACTTTTAAAGAGGCTCTTAGAAATAGTGTATATGCTATAGAACACTATTTAAGGTCCTCAGTTCTATAGAATACCTTTAAAAGATTTTCTATTAAATGAGAAACCTCTTAATTGTCCACTATTTATGAGATCTTTAAAAGGTCCTCTATCTCTATGCAAGGTATTTTTAAACCCTCCACCATTGTCATTCCGTTTGTAACACCTCGAAACATACATTTTAGACCCCACAAAGTATATATTCTTCGTCGACATAAAATTTTATGTCGACTTAGCGTCTGTAGAAAATCACTCTAGCTTCCGAACCAAATGAAGTAGGTTGATAAAATTTTACTCAAATGTATATTATGTCTGCAGGACTTTTGGTATTGAAAATGGTCCACGTTTTGGTATAACCCCCATATAATGGTCCACGTCTTTCTATAGCCCCCAAACAACATTACCTCCCTTTATTCTGTATTTTGCTGATTTTAGCGACACTGTTTCAAATTTCGTATTTAAAGTTCGGAATCGTTACTACAGCCTTTGACAATACGTATTTGTATAGCTTCCATATAAAGGTATAACTATTATTTTTTTCGGCGGATTTTCAAGTTCCTTCCGAATAGCGGAGGGTATAAAAATTTCGGCCCGGCCGGAACTTAACTCCTTTTTATTTGTTTCCATACAAAAATTTTAAAGTCTATTATGTGGGAGACCCCTATCTAAAGTTCTATATTCTATTAATGCTATATTCACAGTTCTTATATTCTGCTAAATTAAAGTTTTCTATGCAAGAACTTTTAAAGGTCCTCTATTCCGTAGGAATCTCTTCAAAGGCCTCCTTTCCATAGAATACTTTTTAATGGTCCTCCATTCTGTAGAAGGTCTTTTTTATAATGAAGTCTCTTCAAATACCCTCTAATTTAATAAAATCTTCTCAAATTCTTCTATTCCTTGGAATATCGTTTTGGAAGATCCTCTATTATGGGTTTTCTGTTTTATGAAATATATCTATAGAAGGTTCTCTATTCTATAGAAGGTATTTCTATGGCCTCTATTCTAAGGAAAAAATCAAAAGTTCTCAGTTCTATAGAATATATACCTCTATAGACTTCCTTTGAGAAGACCTTATAAAGACTATTTATTCATAAGAAACGCTTTGAAGGTCCTCTATTCCGCAGAACACTTCTATGGAAAGTCCTATAGACTGATATCTGTTGTATGTAGGTCCTCTATTGTATAGAAGGTATTTGTTAGGACCCTATTCTATGGAAAAAATATTTCAAAGGCTCTCTCTTTTATAGAATACCTTCTTCTATTATAACATACCTTATAAATTGAATTTATTCTATAGAAATCCGTTCAAAGTTCGTCTGTTCTGTAAAAGGCTTCTGTGGAAAGTCCTATGTTTTATAAAATATGTTTAAAAATTTCTCTATTCTATTAAAAACATATCTATAGGTCTTTCAATTTTAAGGTCACTTTGAAGATTTGCTTTTCTATAGAAGGCATTTTCAAAGTTCCAATACTCTAAATAAGACCAATTAATAGTTTTTTATTTTACAAAAGACCTTTCAAAGTGTATCTGTTCTATGGAACTCTTCCCATAGGTCCATTACTATGCAGAAGATCTTGGAAGTGAGTTCTATTATAAACAAGTGTTTTCTATGTTTCTGTGTTACTTAGAAAATCGATTTTAATTTCTCTATTGACTAGAAGACCTTTCTTAGGCTCTCAATTTAAAATTCTTGAAATCGTTTTGTGTGAAGAACTTTGAAAATCCTCTTACGTATCATGGAATAAAATTTGGCTTGGGTTAACAATTTTCACAAGAGATTTCCCCACCCACAACCAACTAATAGATTAATCATTCAATCAATGTTGGACTTAAAGCTTCAACCTTTCTCAAACTGGAATAAATTGTAACAAAAATTCTATACCATCATTTCAGCTTTCATCCAAACACTACGAAGGTAGCTGTGTTTTCATTTTTCCCCCACTGTGAGAACTATGGCCATAATAACAGCAGTGGCAGAAGCAGCAACAACAACAGCAACCATGTTGTGTGACACTTTTGAAATGTTACGTGTTCTATTTGTAATCCTTGGTATTTCAGTGTCCTTACATTAATGTCTCTTCACTGCACAAATAACCATACCTACATACAAACACACACACAGAGACACGCAGATAGGGATACTTTTATGCATTCAGGCAAAGTGAACAAACACACTCACACCAACACACCGACACACCTGAAACAGTCACTTACACATGTACACAGGGACTTGAAGAGGTGGATTGTATTGAAATATGTTTTAGTTTTTTTTTTTTTTGCTGAACATGAGGGGCATGAGGAGAACCGTCAGCCACCAACAAGTATGAGGAGTTTTTCTTTTCGTTGTTGCTGTTGTTGTAAGGCTTGAAAGCCTTTGTGGGTTTTCTGTGCATGGATGGGTGGGTGTTTGGAGGTGGTGGTGATGGTGATGGTGTGATTGCGGTTGGTTAGGGATCAGTTAGGTTGTTGATGTTGGTGTCAGTTTTACCCAGTCTGTGTCGCTGGGTGCTAGAAAGCATGTTAGTGATAGTGCCTGTGGTTATATTGATGTTGAAAAGTCGTGTGGCATTAAATTGCCCACATAAATTTGTCATTCGTGCAGGAGTAATAAAAATGTTAGAAGAAAATTAAAAAACGACACCAAAAAAAGATGTAGAAATCTGCTAAGCAATATATTTAGTTTTTTGTTAACGTCTTTCGGAGACGTTGTTGGCAATTTATGACTGAAAGCTGTGTGGTAATTTGTAAAGAGCCAGCTGGGTTTTTTATATTTCTTGAAAATATGGTTTAATTAAAAATTAAATCAAAATGGAGATTAAAATTAAAACTTATTATTGAGGTCGAAATTTATTAGCGAAAATAAGGAATGAGAGACATGGAAAATAATTTAGCAACAACTTTAATATTCAATCAATGTTTTGGAGGTATCTTTAAAAAATTCATACCAAAGTCACTATTGAGAGATAACAGAGATTTTAACAAGATTTTTGATATATTTTTTTGAACACATTTCAACGTTATATTTCATGCAGCAGTGTGATACTTCATGGAAAAAGAGTAACCTTTTTTAAAAACACTGTCCACGAGAATGCATCCCCAAATATTCTTGAAATTGGAAGGCTGGATATTATGGCGCTTCTTAATATAATCTCCTACCCATTAATATAATCTCCTATAAAATGTATACGATAACGTGGGCCAATGTAAACAATTCTCTTCCAGGGGGTAATGCAATCACAAGGAACTCCTGGTGCTGAGTCCTGTTGGAGTGTCCAAGGTCTGCGGCCAAAATGTTTGCGTGCCCAAGGCTTCAATACACTTTCCAGAATATTTTCGCTATAATATTCGGCATTTATTCTGATGCCAGCGTCGATTAATACGACAGGAGAGCGACTGTCGGCTGTTATGGCGGCCCACACCATCTCCATAGCCGGCGCCTACGTTCTGGTGGCCAACCGAAGCTGCACATTTTCAGCTGATCTCTTTGTCAAGTAAACACGATCATTTTGTTTGTTTACAAACTGCTGGACAACGTATGTTTTCTCATCGGAGAAAACCAAATTCGGCAGTTCACTGCTTTCTGCCAAGCGAAGCAACTCTTTAGCTCTTTTGAGTCTATTTTCTTTGTGTTGCGGTGTAAGTTCTTGGACTTTTTGGAATTTCAATGGCATTACCCCGAGCACATTGTTCAATATTTGTCCAATGGAATATTGCGATATGTTCAGCTCACGAGCCATTTTTCGGCCAGTGCGACGCGGGTTTCGATTAAGTCGCTACTTAACTTTTCGAACCATTTCTGCTGATGTTGCTGTTTTCTTTCCTCCACTTTCTAGACGTCGGGCTACTCTACCAGTATCACCGTAACGAGACACAAAAGATTTATTCACATTTAAATGCTAGAGTGTAGTAGTATCGGAAAACCTTTATCGTAAAAATTAATTTAATTTTATTTATCCTGCCGATGGGGTTGGTAAGTCTTTGCCTGGGAGTTGTAAAAATCAAAAATCAACTCCTAAAATATTAATATATTTACCTTTAGTTAACTAAGTGATTTCTACCCAGGCTGCTAGAAAAAAATATTATTTTTTTAAGTTGACAGAATATTCTCGTTACCAACTCTAAAAAGAATTTATAAATATTTTCCCTTATTAATAACTATTTTAAGATATATTCTTACCTATAAAAGTTTTCTTCTCGCTTTGACGTCAATAGCACTTAAACCCCTTCTTTAGAATTATTAAAATTACTTTTTTCTCTCATCCAAAAAAGGTTACTAAATCGTTGTCAATGAACTGTCAAAAACTATTTTTCAAAATCTTAATCTGCTTAGCTTTAGTATTTTATTTTTCATCCTGCATTTCTCTCACTTTCCAACACATGCCTGGCAAACCTACAAGTCTCAACAATTTATCTTCAATTTGCATAATCAAATCATAATGCCATCACTCATGCTCATAAATCTCATAAGTCAAGTGTGATTTTCCATTAGTGTCACTTATGGACGCCCACTTCTTCCTCATTCTCCTCCTCTTCCTGTTCCTTCCCGAAAATATGCCGAAAAATATAAATTATAAACAGTGTAAACGTCAAATCACATTGCACAGCAATTTAATAAAGGTGGCTGAACTCCCATTCCCCTCTCTCTCTCATCTTCTCATCCATATTTCAAATCAAAAATTTAAGCCTTCTGCAGGCACCAACTATCTGTCTGCCTGTCTTTCTGTTTTTGGACGAATTTGCTGTGATGCCACCACCACGACGACGATGATGATGATGACAAGCGCCTCATGGAAAGAGGAAATTATTGTAATTACATTATGCCACAGGACGAGTGAGAATGGCAACAGGACTTTTGCTATTGAAAATTGTCAGCGACAACAACTTTTGTAGCATCCATTTGGCACTCTTCACCACTATGGGGGGTAAATGCCGAACAAGTACCGACATGATAATCAACATCTATCCTTCCTTAGTTGATGGGGCAAGATACTATAATTTCATAATCCTTTTTTTCGAGGAGAGAGTGGAAGAGGAAGAAGGAGAACAGATACGAGATGTGAATTTAGCAACATTTTGTTGCAACTTGGTAATATGTTGCTTGTAATCCAATATTTACTATTTCCAACAACATATTGCCATCTCTTTCTATTGTGATCTGAAACTTAGGTTATGTTGGCGCACAGTGTTTTCAATGGGGAAATAGTGTTCCATATAGCTCAGAGAATGGATGTTATAAGAAGTGATGTATATATGTAAAATAGTATACGACTGATAATCAACGGCCAGGCGAAACGACTGAAGATGGAATCTTCAGATTTTGTGCGTAGGCGTCTGACAAGGCTTGTTTTTTCAAAAACAAAAAAAAAAAAAACAAGTAAGCAAAAGCTATAGTCGTGCGGGGCCGACCATGTGATACCCTACAACACTACAATATGTTAGAAGTCCCTTTGTATCCAAATCCATTTTGGAAAATTTCCCTTACGAAATTAGTAACATTTGCCCAATTTTTACACACTCCGTTGTGCTTTTAGTTGTTGTCATCCATTTTATAGCTAAATATAATCCAGTGGTCATCCAAAATGGTAGAATTCTTCTCTGTCCCTAACTCTCTTCTTAAGCGTGTCGATTGGCTTCAATTTTGTGACCAGGAAATTTTTTATGTTTTTAGTTAAGGTTAAACACCCAAATATATTGCGGACGATAATTGCAATCTGTATATAATAACCCCAACCTGTGTTGTAAGGTGAAAGAATATTACAAAATATACACATCAATATTTTAAGTCAAATTGAAAAAATCGCATGAGATGAAAAATATTAAAAAATAAAAAAAATGTCACAAAATATAACAAAATCTATATTAACATCATTATTGGTATCTTTTTATGCGATTTTTTTTAGATATTATAATTTTATGCCAAAAGGGCATTCTAAATTTACAAAATTTGTCAAAATCGCTCCAGCCATTCTGGAGATATAAGCATTCTAGCTAACATCCTTTTTGTACATATACATTGTATATATTTCGCTATATATATCCGATATTTTTACTATCGGCATCTACGTAACGGTCAGAATTGACCTGTTCGTCTATTTGTGATTTCGCCGGCATTAAAAATATTCGCGGTTTAATGGAAAATTTGACTTTTATTTATCACAAATTTTATGATATATTTCAACCACTAAATATTACCCGATGACCATCAAAATTGGAAGGCTTCTGCCCAGTCCAAAGCTCTAGCCCCATGCTAACATGCTAGCTCTAGCCCCATGCTAACTTCGATTGGTCTATAATTGCGACCTGTAGAGCAACTGCAAAATCAGGAAATTTTTCAGTTTTTGGTCCATTGTGCGATCATCTCCAAAAGAAGTATGGTTCTATTCTGACCTTAACCCCACCTACATTTTGAATTTCGTGAAGATCGGGCCATAATTGCGACCTGTACAGTGATTACAAATTAACATGGACTTACGGACAGACGGACGGACATACATAGCTAGATCGACTCAGCTCGGCGAGATAGGAAGATCCATATATACTTTCCTATGTGGGAAATCAATATTTCGTGGTGTTACATAATTTTTTGCCCAATCAAAGCTAAAAATTGAGTATTTTTTATTGGACAAACGGAATGAGCTAAAATTCTGAAATTTGGAATGAGAGTGACTGGTGGAGTGCAGGATAGGCGTACCAAAGGTGTTTCCAATTCGAAGTTTAATGTTACGAAAAACTCTTAAGTGATATAATGCGAACAGATAGACCTAAAAACTTATAATTTGGTATGACACTCAATGTTGGAAAGCTGTATGATGGTGGTTTATGTATGAAATGTGTACTAACTCTCCTAGATTGTACTTAATTTGGTACAGTTAGGTTTGAGTTAAACGGATGGAGCCGGAATTTTGATATTAGGAAATCTGTTGGTAGATTTGTGAATTAAAGTTGGTTTTGGAAATATGTACTACAAGTGCACGAAAAGTACTAAATAGTACTTTATTTTTGGTACAATTTGGTAAAAGTTCTTGAAATCTAAAATTTGGACATATGGAGATGGTTTTGTACTATAATTGTACAAAAAATACTAAAGGTACTATATTGGGGTGTGGGTGAAGGATTACAGCTGAAATCCTGTAATTTGATAATAATGTCACTGTTGGTCCCTGCTCAAATGGAGGTTGTTTCGGAAATGTATGGTATAATTGTACGAAAAGTAGTGAATAGTACTATATTTGGGATTGAGAGAAGGATTAGAGCTGAAATCCTGAAATTTGATAGAAATGTCACTGTTGGAGTCTGTGACTAAGATACGGAGGTCGTTTTGCAAAAGGGTACTAAAGTTATACGAAAATCACTAAATGGTTCTAAATTTGGCATTGGGTAAAGGACTAGATCTGAAATTCTGAAATTTGATTTGAGGTACTTGTTGGTTAGTAGGGTTTACATATACATAGAGACGTTGAAATAGTTTTGGACAGAAAAACTGGTTGCGGGTCCATTGTGGAATGGTTTTACTAATATCGTCCCTAGTAAACTTCAAAATGAAATAACTCGAAACTTTTTTGTATAAAACGTAATCATGTTCCTATTATTCTTTCCGAAAAGGAAAAACTTGAATAATGCATACAACTTTGAAAGTCTGGAAATTAATTGCGATTTATGAAGTTTTGATCAATTTTTTTTTTAATTTAACAAATTGTACTGTAAATGACCTAACACGAATTGTTGGAACCAATCTAAAATTTTAATGTGGGCTTTTCACTAACGAATCATCGGGTACTTGCTAGTTAAGCAAGCGGATTCCACGATTTCATCCAAACTTCACAAGTAATGTTAATAAAAGAACACCATTGGCTTATACTTTCCGGTATATCCTCCGTAAGGTCAAAATTTTTAATATTCATAGCTCTCATAAAATGAGAATTAAGTTTCCGATTTTTGTCAATTGTCCAACTTTAAAATATCATTTAAAATTTTTATATATTGCGATGATAGAATGTTACAAAATTTATATACACATAGCTGGTTCTGGTTCTTTATTATCTGCAATATTTCCCTGTGAATTTCACATCATGAAAAATGGCATCCTCTCTTTTAACAAATATTATAAATTACTTCCGTCTCACAAATCACTGTGCACTGATGTGTGCAAAAATGTTTTGAGATGTAGGCGAGTTGTGTTTCGTTTTTTTTGGTAATTTATTTTACGCCTTTCCCAGCACACCGGGGGAGGGGGGCGCGTCTCTCTCAAATGTAGAAGGAGGAATTGCAATTTAATTACTGTGTTCTAATGTGTTATGTTGTTATTGTTGCTGTTGTTGAGTTTGATGCTGATGTTGATGTCTCCGGTGCTGAGTCTCTAGTTTTTATCATTGCCGTTGTCATTGCTGCTGCTGTTGCCTGGCAAGAATGCGGCCTTTCATGATGTTGCATCGGCCGATGTTGAAATGCGACGGCTCGGTATGTAAGTTTGGTTGGCTGTTGAGCAGAAAATTGAAATTTAATTGAAAAAAGAAACGAAAGAACAGAGCCGAGGCAAACATTAAACACAGAAAACAAACCAACACTACATTGATTTATGCTTGTTTACATAAGAATTTACATGATACATGACACATGTTGGAGGGAGAGTCCTCGCAAACACACACACACACACAGCGACACACTCACACATATGGATGTGGGTAAACATAACTGGATAGATTTGTTTATCTTTTACATGTAAATATAATTCTTTTAATCAATGAAATGGGCGGAACATAACATATCAAATGGACAATCTATAATTGGAATTCTGCAAACAAGTCCGGAGACATGAATGGGTAGTTATTGAATTTATGATTATTTTTTGTTTGTTTTTGCAGTTTGTTACATGAATTGAAGGCGTTACTCAATTTGTCTGAGTGTCGGGAGAAATGTCTGTTTTCCATGGGGACATACATATTGTGTAAATAACTACACAGAAAATCTAATAAACTGATATGGCCAATTAAAGCAATTAAAGGTCTAAAAAGTGAAATGGAACAAGTTAAAAAGCAGTAAGTTCAGCCGGGCTGAACTTTGAATACCTTCCACCATTTGGAACGAATTTGGAACTTTTCAAAAAATAAAATCCGTTAAAAATTGTGTTAAAATCCTAAAAATACCGAATATAGCCGCGATATTGGGGACTATACGACGTGGACCTACATATTCTTTGTTTGTCATAAGCCATTACCATATTCGAATTCGAAGCTTGAAATAAACGTTGAATAATGTAGCTAAATTCATAAAAATACCGTATATAGGGAGGTTCCGTTATATCGGAGCTATACGAAGACCTGGACCTGCATAGACAATTTTCTGTCTTAGGCTGTAGTTCCCATTACGAACTCTAAATACGTAATTTGAAACTACTCCGGTGAATAATGACGCTAAAATCGTCAAAATAACGAATATTGGGAGGTATCGTTATATTGGAGCTATACGAAGACCTGGACCTGCCTAGACAATTTTTTGTCACAGGTTGTAGTTTCCATTACGAACTTCAATTAAGACATCTCAAACAATTTCGGTGAGTATTGTACCTAAAATCGTTAAAATACCGAATATAGGGAGGTACTGATATAACAATTTGAAATTTGAAACAATTCCGGTCAATAATGTCGTTAAAATCATCAATATACCGAATATCGGGAGGTACCGTTATATGGGGACTATATGAAAATGTGAACCTACATGGCCCATTTACGAACTCAACCTGCCTACTGGCAAAATAAACATGCGTGCAAAATTTTAGCTGTCTATCTCAATTCGTTCGAAAGATAGTGTGATTATAACAGACAGACGGACGGGCAGACAGACAGACGTACATCTCTAAATCGACTTAGAATTTTACGCTGATCAAGAATATATATATACTTTGTTGGGTCTGACCTAAGCATTTCGAGGAGTTACAAAAGGAATGACAAAGTTTATATCCCCTCCATAGTATGGTGGAGGGTACTTAATTAGTAAAGAGATCATTCGTCAATTAAAAAAAACACCTAAGAATGTGGATGGGAAGTGAGAGTAACCCATGGACATTAATCTACAGATTTGTTAATCTCATTCCATTTTATGATACCCTTAATTACGTCATTAGGTTTTTATTCCTTTATTTTGTTATAAATCATTTCCCACCCAATAATCCTTGAGTCCTGATCCGATTATCATCAATTTTAATGATTGCTTCGATAATAAATGCCACAAACCATGGCATGGCATTTACGAGGAGAATTCAATGATTCCATCCGATTTCCTGTTACTTCTTTTTGTCGCCAACCCCATTGCTAATGAGTTCCACTCATTTGTGATATTAAAATGTCATCTGTAGTTAGTTGGATGCTTTGCTGCGCTTCGCTTGGCTCGGCTTGCCAAGCTATCAGAGCGATATGATACGACATTTATAAACTATTGGGTGGTTTCCCGTCGCTCGTTGCTTTGTGTGTGTGTTTTTTTTAGCAATTAAAGACTATTTGCTATTGTGATTAATGGATGACTTTAAGGATGTTGCAGTTGTTGCCTCCTATTTGTCATTTTGGGATGTGCCACATTTATTCATTAGGACTTTTAGTTGTGTGTGTGAGTGTGCGAGAGAGTTTTTCATATTTCGTAGAGAGACAGCGACTATGACTTGGCGTACCAAGAATGCTTTTGTCGAATTGCTGGCAAGGTTGGCTGCTTGGATAGATGGATGTTTGGCTGACTGACTGAATGCTTTTAAATCCCACCAAGTTGTCTTGGAATAGTTTCCATCTCAAACAACTGAACTGTAAAATGCGGTGTGCTGTTTCTAATTCTGCCTATCTTAAGACACGGAGATTTCCACTTTATAAAAAAGGAAAATAAAGTAAACATACCCAACATTCTTTGATGTTGGCAAATAATGTGCCTTTTTTGATGACGTCAGTCCTCGGCCGTTTTAGCGGCCCAATACCCAAAACACCGCCATCATATTTTTCTTAGATGTTCGTTTTTTTCGCTTTCTCCCTCTAACTAAGTATGTCCTTCCATTTTGAGGGAGAAAAGTCATTATTAAGGATTATCCTTGGTGGTTTATTTTTTGTTTTTTTTTGTTCTGGGTGACACGTTTTTATTTCGAAAGCTGAAAATTTGTTAGTTTAACGATAAAATTGCAAATATTTAATGTCTCTTGCACAGTCATCAGTTTTGTTTGTTTTGATGGCAGGACAAAATTGAAGGTTGAATTAAAAGTTGTTTTTAAATCATAATATATAATGGTTTTATAGCATGGTAAAAATTAGAGCTTTTATGGGGTCGATCTCCTTTATGGGGATTTATATGGCGTATATGGAACGAAATTGGTCAATCCACTGGACTTACTAAATCTGGTGAACTGTAAACGTGATATTATAAAAATCACAAATATTATAATTATTTTTTATATTGTTTTATTGATACCAAATTTCATTATATAAAATGGTACTTTATATATTGTACTATTAGTACAATGTCTGCTTTTGATGCAGCCAAAAAGACCCTATGAATATTTGGACGAAATTCGTTTCAGGATATTTGGAGTCGATTTAGAGATGTATCTATCTGGCTATTTGGGACGTCAATGAAAGGATTCAATTTGTCCTAAACTTTTCCTTAATGTCAGACGTATATCGATTTCACATATGATGAATAAAGGTCCTCGTTATTCAAAACCTTAAAAAAAAACAAATAAACAAATAAAAACAGAAACTCATTCATACTTATACCCATTGAGAACTCAAAATTGCAAATTACAGCTGATTTGGTCGAAATTCGTGACTGAAACCTTCAAATCTTTTTCTGAATTAATAATGGAAAAATATTTACCTCTTACACAAAAGTCTTCAAAATCTTCAAAATTGAAGTTTTCCCGATATATTAGTAAAATCATTGCACAATGGACCGACATCCATTTTTTTGTCCAAAACTATTGCAACGTCTCCATATGCAGACCCTATAAACCAACAGAGACCACAATATCAAATTTTAGGATTCCCAGCTCTATCCCTTCACCCAATATCTAATTTAGTAACAATTACTACTCATATCCAAAAAATCTATATAACAGGTTGAGATAAAAAACTGCAACAAAGTCGTACGCCATAATTTTTACATTTTTTTTTAAATTTTATTAAATGAATGCAAAAAGTGTCGGAAATAGCATCAACATTTAGAATAAGTTTAGATTTGTTCAAATAGTTCACCTTTGGCACGACTTATGGCCTTTAAACGATCAATGAAACCGTCACACGCTGCCCGAATATTGCTCTGCGGTATTTTGGCCCATTCCCGGCGAAGCGTTTGCTTGAGGTGATCGACTCTTTGGTATTTTAGTGCCAACTTTGCTTTCCAAAATACTTCAGACACAAAAGTCCAACGGATTGGTATCCGGAGATTTTGGTGGCCATTATGCGCTGGAAATGAAGACCCTCATTTTGTAACCATTCTTGGGTGGCTCGTGCTGAGTGCGATGGTGCTGAGTCCTGTTGGAATGTTCAAGGTCTGCGTGCACAAGGCTTTAATACACCCTCCAGAATATTTTCGCGATAATATTCGGCATTTATTCTGATGCCACGGTCGATTAATACCTGCGGAGATCGACCATCGGCTGTTATGGCGGCCCACACTATCACGATGGCTGGCGCTTGAGTTCTGGTGGACAACCGAAGGTGAACATTTTCATCTGACCTCTTTAGCAAGTAAACACGATAATTTTGTTTGTTTACAGACTGCTGGACAACGAATGTTTTCTCATCGGAGAAACCCAAATTCGGCTGTTCACCACTTTCGACCAAGCGAAGCAACTCTTTAGCTCTTTTGAGTCTATTGTCTTTCCGTTGCGGTGTAAGTTCTTGCACTTTTTGGAATTTTAATGGCTCATCAATGACCCGAGCTCATTTTTCAATATTTGCGGAATGGAATATTGCGATATGTTCAAGTCAGAGCCATCATTCGGCCACTGCGACGCCGGTTTCGATCAAGGCGCTTCTTTACTGCTGATGTGGCGTTTTTCTTCCGTCCACTTCCTTGACGTTGGGCTACGCAACTAGTATCACGGTAACGAGCGATGGTACGGGATACAAAAATTTTATTCACGTTAAAATGCTGGAGTGCTCCAACGATAGCCACTTGTGGTTTTCCAGCCAAATATAAAGAAATCACACTATCACGCTTGAATTCCATCACGAATATTTTTTTTCTGGAAAATTTTCTCCAAAATGATTTTGTACGCTTGTAAACAAAACCAGCTCTTTTTCACAGACACAGGCACGAATGGTGACATACATATCAAAATTTCAGGATTTCAGCTTTATTCCTTCACCGAATACCAAATTTAGTACCAATTAGTAATTTTCGAACAATTATAGTACACATACACATACACAGTCACCACAACATCAAATCAAATCCAAAATTAGTACGATTTTGTACTTTCCGAACAATTATAGTACGCATGGTAGAATTAAGTTACTCGTGTAAAACAGTTTGGTTTTCTCATAGCTGAAATTATCCCTGATTTTATAGAATATCGACGATAGAGAACTACAAAGACTACATTGTCTTTTCAATTTTATCTCCCGTTGACTTTCAAATGTTGTGACCTTTGTATTCCTTCTGGCCACCTAATTGATTTCAATTATCCCCTAGATAATATATATTAAAATTTATTGCAGCTCCAGTAAATAAATCAACGAATGGCAATCATTGGGTCCTTAATTTTTATTTGGTCAACTACTAATTTAATTTCATTTAATTTATTTCTATATTATCTGCTCGGTGCATCTCTTTGGTTTTATTGAAACATTTTTTGGGCAAATAATAAAACTTAATTGCCTCTGTAATATTCAATGTAAAGAGGAAAAAAAAATCACGTATTGCAGTTGGAGATTGCCAACGTTTCAATGCCTTAGTATGGGTTTGTGTCCATGTATTTGTTTTGTTAGTTATGGATTTTTTATTCGACCAAAAAACACACCCATTGGATCTATCTGTGATGACATTAAATTACAGGCAACCTAAAAAAGAGGAAGAAATTCTCCTGCACTGCAAATTTATTATCTACGAACTGGAAAAGACTAAATTTATGCATAAATCATGCCAGCCAGCCAGGCAGGCAGTCAGGCCGTCAGTTCCAACAACACCAACCAACAACTGTGACAACAAACCCGGGTAACTGCAATTGCAATGTCCCTCCCCATTGTTGCTCTCTTATGGGCTTGCCAACAGCTCAACTATTTGTTCGCTGACTGGTTGGTTGGCTAGCTGGCCACACAAAGCTGCAGAAGAGTAAAAAGGAAACAAAAAAAAAATAACAAAGAACTGAAGAAAGGCGAAAAAAAAAAACAAATTGCGAAAAAGCCAAAGTTTGTGGCAAGAAATAAAAAAGGCTGAGAGTACAATCAATTCCTGACACTCCCTGAGTTGTGGAGAGAAAATAGTTTGTTTTTCTTGTTGTTATACTTTTGCTGCTTTAAGGGCCGAACATAACGTTTCTGAATTTATGCCTATTTTCTGGCAATGCACGCATACATAGAAACATATTTTAGTAATGGTTATGGGTCAGGGATGGGAAATCCTATTTTCTGGCAATGCACGCATTTTTTTTAAAGAGAAAAGACCTACAAAAATTAAATTTGAATTTTAATATACGTCTCTTATTTTTTGGGAACAAATGTTCATTTTTCTTAAAAAATCAGAAAGTATTCAGATTTTAGAAACTCTTTTGTCCATATCTTAGCTTGAAAATGTTTCTGTATTGTATCTTCTTGAAATTATAGATATATATCTAAAAAGGAATGACGTTTGGCTGGGACGAGCATGATATGATCTCCACCAGTGAGAAATTTATTCAAAAACTAATCAGTTGGCCAAAATATAGACCTTATGCGGTACATGGGTATCAAAATTTTTATAATTTTTGTTGGATATACCAAACTTTAGATCATTTAGATGAAAAATGCAAAAATTCCTAAAATTAGTTCCTTGTGTTCTATGTTTTTTTTACAAAACCTATACCAATATCCATTAAAATATACCATACTAAAGCGACATCGGCTGGAAAATATTGCTAAGACCCTCAATAACTAAAATCGGAGAGAAGCGCTGTCAAAAAGTGGCATATTTAAAAGAAGTCGTATGAGGCCCTATAATGTAATGTCTTTAATCAAATCAAACACAAAATACCATTTCTGTAGCTCCTTCCGGTCTGGGCCACTACTGGGCGCCACGGTCAAAACGACGACCCGTTTTGATTTTTTAAAGGGGTTCACAATGGAAAAATTAACTATAATCAGAAGGTAGTGAACATTTTTGGAAGAAGGAAAATATAGCCGCTAATCTGTTGGAAATGTTGACTAAAACCTACACGAGGTTCTTCTGTTTTGGGATGTTCCAAATTTGTTAAATGTCCTTTGAGAACCGGAATTTCTAAACTGACACTACCTTTATAAGGGGCTACGTCAAATAGAGAAGCTATACTGTTCTTCTGCAAGAAGAGATTGGGGACCCCGTAACACCGAATTGCAGCTAATATTGTGGATTAAACATTCAAAAGGCCGAAAATCGGGAGATAACTGTTAATAAAATCGGAGAAAAAATTTTTTGATCTTTTGCAAAGGAGGTGTCGGAAAAAGTGAACCGATATTGGTTAACCTCGAACTCGATATAAGTTTGATAGAATTTGATTGCTATTTTTACGTTTGAACCAAATCGGGTTTCCTCTCAAGGACTATCGTGCATTCCATTTTAAAATAGACAAAGGCTGGGTCAACTTAAGATGTTTAGAAACGAATTTCTAGTAATGGTATCTTGGGTCGGACATTGATATATACCCTCTGCAGCCATATGAAAGTTTTTGAACATCCCATCCCTGATCAGTATTTCATTTTATTGGAGCGCTGACATGTTTCTTTGTTTGTCAACGTTTAAGGAAACCATAAAAAGTAAATAATGTTTACATGCACTGACACTTACACACACATGCGCGGCCATACATTTAAGGTGTCAATACATACACAAAGCGAGAAAAAGTTGAGGAAACGGATAACATGACCTGAAAAGACCTACAGCAATGCCAGTAAATTATGCTGAAAATATATGAAATATTTTTTGTTGCTGTTGTTGCAGTTCTCTCATTTTGGAATCCATTAAAAAGGATTACCGACCGACCGCCCAACCGACCAGCCAACAGCAGGGTGTTGCATTGACTGAGTCATTTCCTTTCTCTTTGACACAAAAGACATTCAAATTAATCAGATTTTCTGCTTGAACACTTTCGAAGAAAAGGAAAAGCAGATTATAAAAGAATTTCTAATTCATTCATTCATCCACCCGAGTTTTCTTTTTTTGCAAATCCTTCTGTCCATCATTCATCTGCTCCTTGAGTTACTCTGTTTCATTATGCGAATAATTTTGCATAAAACGATTTAGGACGCTTTATGGTGAGACAAAGAGTTTGAGAAAATTAGAAACGATAACTTTGGGGGCCATTGTTTTTTAATCGCTGCATAAGTGAGTTTTGAAAACTGCAGACATTTACAAAAAATAATATTCCTTCTCTTTAGCCTGGGGGTGACTTCGCTGGCAAAGTTTATTCAATTGATTTTCTTGCAAAATATTTCCATTGATTCTCTTCATTCGGTTTTTCTTTTATTCGAATTCAATGAAATGTGGAAAATGCATTTGGATTTGAGATAAAAACCAAACTCCAGTAGACAGACTGCCATTGACAAAACAGACACTTGAACTTTATTGCAAAGGTTAATGCTTCGTATTTTTTTTTCTGCTTCCTTCTCTTCTGTTTTTTTTTTTGCTTCACAATAATCCGGGGTGAATGTATGCTGCATTATTATTGTCATTGCAGTGGGGATTCTCTCAGGAAATAGAGAAGGAAATGCATTATAAAAAATAAAAATAAAAAAAAAAATGGAAATGTTTTATGTACACAGACACATATACAAGTGTGGAAAACTCATACAATTCAATATGTGAAAAATGGCAAACCATGAGAAAATACTTTACCAACAATTGAACAAAAAACAACAAGAGGAGATTAAATATGATAAAGACATTTACATGTTTTAAATATTTATGTGAATTAAATATTTGGTTTTATCTTGTCTCTGCTGTCAATAATCGTAAATGTTGATCTATGAGAATTTATTTACAATCAAGTACGAGTATGCATTCATTGTCATATGAACATACTTATATTTATTTTTTTATTTATGTCAATCGTTATTGTCAATATAAATTTTAGTCGTTGTTTTACGTTTTAAATATGATACCAATCATAATTTTTATGTAATCTCAATTTTTATGATGTTATTTTGTGAAATACATTTTCATATGGGTCTGTCTAAGAGATATACGTGTATGACGTAAAATACAGCAAGGTCGAAGTTACGCTTAATGGGGAAATACTTATGTAGTACAGGCCACTTGAAGAACCCAAAACATATTTTTATAGGGAAGTTTAAGTACACTGCTAGATGGGTTGAAATTGTGTCGATAAACCCCCATTAAATATACATTTGAACCGTTTAGCAGAGCATGGGGAAATGATTATGTGTATGGAACGGTTTTGTATTATTAAAACCTTATCGAATAAAAATTAAGATTAACGCCAAAATACATAAAACCGGATAGATGTATGGAGTACATAAATCAGACCTTAATTTAATTTTATATTGTTGAAAATATTAAAAATCGGACAATAATTTCATATTTTACGAGAGATCAATATTTCAAACTTTTGTGACAGAGATGTCAGAAGAAGTGGCCTATACGCCCATCACGGAAATCGATATAAGTTCGGTCCAAATATTACGATTTGCCAAGTCTGGAATAAAAAAGAATTCTACTTTCGTAGCTGCCGTGTTCAACAGCAAGGCATACTACCGAAGGAATATCGCTAGATGGACTTCCAATAATTTATGTATACTTTTATATCTCGAAAAATTGATATTGAAAATAAGTTATTACGTCTCAGGGGATGTAAAACCTTCTTGCAGAAAATAACTAACATGGAACACAATTTGGTACAACTTTCGTTCTAGATTGTAACGTGGGTTTCTCGTCGGCTGGGGTAAGTTCAGTCACTGTCAGGGGTTTCATAAGAACCCACTAAACCTTATGAAATGAAAAAAGTAGACATCTATCTACCCTGAGGGCAAAAATCTGGTGTTATATTGATTAAATACCTCACTACAATCTACACGTATTTACAGGGTGAGATAAAAAAACTGCAACAAAGTCAAACGCCATAATTTTTACATTTTTTTAAATTTTATTGAATGAAAGCAAAAAATGTCGGAAATAGCATCAAATTTTAGAATAAGTTTAGATTTGTTCGAGTTGATCACCTTTGGCACTAATTATGGTCTTCAAACGGACAATGAAACCATCACACGCCACCGGAATGCTGCTCTGCGGTATTTTGGCCTATTCCCGGCGAAGCGCTTGCTTGAGGTGATCGACACTTTGGTACTTTTGAGTGCCAACCTTGCTTTCTAAACTAGTCCAGACACAATTGGAATCCGAAGATTTTGGTGGTCATTCTGCGCTGGAAATGAAACGAGGAACCTCATTTTGTAACCATTCTGGGGTTGCGAGTGCTAAGTGCGATGCTGCTGATTCCTGTTGGAATGTCCAAGGTCTGCGGCCAAAATGTTTGCCTGCTCAAGTCTTTAAAACACCCTCCAGAATCTTTTCGCGATAATATTCGGCATTTATTCTAATGCCACGGTCGATTAATACGAGCGGAGAGCGACAATCGGCTTTTATGGCAGCCCACACAATTACCATGGCAGGCGCTTGAGTTCTGGTGGCCAACCGAAGGTGCACATTTTCAGCTGACCTCTTTGGCAAGGCAAACACGATCACTTTGTTTGTTTATAAACTGCTGGCCAACGAATGTTTTCTCATCGGAGGAAACCAAAATCTGCAGTTCACCACTTTCGGCCAAGCGAAGCAACTCTTTAGCTCTTTTGAGTCTATTTTCTTATTGTTGCGGTGTAAGTTCTTGCACTTTTTGGAATTTCAGTGGCTTTACCCCGAGCTAATTTTTCAATATTTGCTGAATGGAATATTGCGCTATGCTCAGCTCACGATCCATTTTTCGGCCACTGCGACGCGGGTTTCGATCAAGTCGTTTCTTTACTTTTCAAACCATTTCTGCTGATGTTCCTGTTTTCTTGCGTCCACTTCCTTGACGTCGGGCTACGCTTCCAGTATCACGGTAACGAGCTATGGTACGAGACACAAAAATTTTATTCACATTTAAATGCTGGAGTGCTCTAACGATATCCACTTGTTTTTATTTTCAGTCAAAAATAAAGAACTAACACTATCACGCTTAATTCCATCATGAATAACTTTTTTTTGGAAAATTCTCACCAAAATGCCTTTGTACGCTTGCAAACAATATAATGAGCTATCACTAGAATAATTTTAACAGCTGTCGGACGAGTGACTTAGAAATGACAGCAGTCTGAAGTTGGTTGCAGTTTTTTATCTCACCCTGTAAATTACATTAATATAGTTCCAGGGTTTGAAATATCATCCGTTTAATGATATACTGCAGTTATTGGTATTTTAGGAGTTCAAGGCACAGTTTTCTACTGAATGGACTACAACTTGGTAGTTTCATTTTGTAACGAAATGTAGTATACAGATTTGTTATGACTTTAGCAATTTTTCCCAAGTCACAGCAAAGGCAAAATATTTGAGATGATTTACTCCTTTTGACTTTTAGTTGGCTTTAATTTGAGTTTTATTGTGGTTGAGGTTATAAAAAGTTGTTCCATAGTTGTTAACATTTAATTTTCATTATTATTAAAGTTTTTTGGTTCTATGGAGTCTTGATTCCGGTTTCATTTATTGGATATGTAATACATCGTTGTCGGTATTATAGTTCTGTTCTAAATTTTACAAAATCCTCAAAAATTACAACACAATTATAATGTTTATGTAACAAGTCTCCTTCATCCCACAAAGGTTGTTTATATATAACGGTTCCGACTCGACTTTAATCCATCGTTTTTTAATTTGAACTAAATTTTTAAATTGAAACTAAATTCCATTTGTTTTTTTTTTTAAATCCTAATCTTCTTTAATTTCCTGAAAAAAGAATTAATACCATTCTGTTTTTACAAATAAATTTCTCTGCTGGACATCATGGCGTATAATTAATTTTAACACCCCCATGGGACATTATTCATACGTCAGAATGGTTGTCATGATTTACTTTCCCAGCGGAACATTTTGATTCATAAATAAATTTCAAATTCAAGCAAACATTTGATGATTCGAAGGACATGCGGCGATTCCAGTGAAATATACCAAACATTTGCATTTCTAATCCAAAACAAGCAACAAAGCTCGTCCATGTCTTGTTGTCTGTTATTAATGGGATTTCGTTGTATTTCTCTCGAACAACTAATGTACGAATGGGAATGAACTTTTGTGTTTTGATGTGAGTTCCTTGTTCCTTTTGCAGCAAAATAACTTAAGCAGAAAAGTAACCAATGGAATATGAATAAATATTCTGGTTAAATGGCCACAAAATATGGAAAGTATCATAGCTTAGGGGATAATAAAATTATAATTGCAAATGATGATGAGACGGGGAGAGTAAAAGTTTGTGCTATGTAAATGCATTCAAACACAACTTAAGATTGAATTCATGAATACAATTGTGGTCATATGCATTTGTAGTGTCCTTTGGGTTACAATACGGGTTTTCCGACACCCACATTCAATGCCTAAAATTCTATCATGTTTTGAGGTTAACAAACCCCAGATGTTTGAAAGACATTTTAAATGTTTTAATGAGACCATTGTTTTGAAGTAAATGTGTGTAGGATTGATTCTGATATCAAATTGTAGAAAATATCAAATTTCTAGGGAATGATGACCGGCAAATATGTTGATATTCATACATATTTGCCGGTCTCTACATATTCAAACAAAAAACTAAAAAAAACTGTAAGGATCGGTGGTGAGGTTTGAAAATATATTTTTTTTTTAACTTACTCCCTTTGAGCAAAAAATAATTAAAACTAATAAAAAAGACAAGTTTTATTGGAAAAAGTAAAGATTTTAGAATAAGACTTAAAAGTACAAACGTAGCTTTTTGTAGATAAACTTGATTAAGGCCAATTTTTTTAGCTTCCGATCACATGTAACTTATTTCCGCGTACGTGTGGCAAATGATGGAAATTTTCTTTGCGCATAATTTGAATAAACTATTCTGTTACAATTTGTGACCTTTGAAGCCCAACTTATGTAACTGAAAGGACTTTAATATTTGGCATAGATATCTAAAAGAGGTTTTTTATTCTAAAAAGTACGCATTCGTCCGATTTTTGCGTTGTCTGAAAGAGACAGCACTATTCATCAGTTCCTGACAATATACCCTAGAGAGGGAATATATCATTTGATACGGCCAAAACGTGCCTCATAGAAATAACGGTTTAGATTCTAGGTCTCTTTGGACCAAATCAGTTCTGGACATTTGGATTCGATCTAGCGATGTCCGTCTCTCCGCCTGAATGTCTGGTTGGTGCGCATGATAACTCTCGAAGGGAGTATCCGATTTGATCCAAACTTGGTACATCGTAATGCCATTATCAGACTTAGATCGAGTTGGAAGATGGGCAATATCGGTCTACTCCTTCTAGTAAATCCTCCACATAAGGTCAACATTTTCAAATAAATATTTTACTGCACAACAATCCGACTTTGCTCTATATTTTAAAATCATAATATTTGCATCAGTGCAAGGTCAGGTGCGAAAATGGACAATATCGGTTCACTTCATTAAGTACTTTCTCCCAAAAACAGTCAAAATTTTTAAAAACTAAAACTCTTATGTGATGTAAGAGACCGATTGTCTTCTAATTACACATATCACAATTTTTTTCTTAATCAAAGATCTGGTCTTAAGATGGAACATATCAGTCCACTCCTTCTGGTATCTCCTCAACAAAGGCTCAAAATTTTGAATATCCATGAAGCTCATAAAACGCGAAATTATCACCCCAATAGTGAACCACATGCTAAGTTTTAAGGTTATAGTCAAAGCGGCTCTGTCTGGGTGTTGATATGTAAATCAGTCAGGCAATATTTCCTTATATGAGTCCTTGAGAATCTGAATAAAAATCAGAATTCATCAAGAATTTCTGATACCAAAATTGTTTTAATTACTTCCAACCCATCAATATTTCGTTAACAACCAAAGAGAAGGATAAAAGACTTTATATAATATAATACATAATTATACAACTTCCATCAATCATTGTGTAAATTTCCTCCTATACGGATTCCTTTGAGTAAACTAACACACACACATACATACACCAATGCACCCAATAAGTAGCCACTCAATCATGTAAAGTTGACAGTTGAAATTTGTTATCAGAGAATTATTTATTCTTTTAATTCTGATAATCCAACCATAATTACAGACATGATTGTTAAGCCACTCGCACACACAACTACAGCTGGGATTCAAGAATGCCAAATGCCAAGTGTGTGTATGTGTGTGTGTGTGTGTGTGGTGCCTGCAGTTCTATCAACAATCAATGCAGAAAGGATTACAAACTTGAAACGACATGCAGCCATAAATACGAGATGACCTCCTCCTTGAAGGCATCAAAACATGGCATCACCCAAGTGAAGGCTGCAAAACATTAGATTGTTTTGAAATTGATGTCCTTAAAAAATGTGAAATGGTATTGGGACTCAATGTCAAGCAAGAGATGTGGACGGAGGGGAAGGAAAAAGCAGGAAACGCCAAATAAATGGTGGCGCTAAAAAATCCAGGCACCACAATTTGTGGTTATTTGGCTGTTTACCAAAATTGTTTTCTCTTTAATGTATCAAAAACGCCTACTTCCCCTCCCCTTAAGGACATCATTTAAGTTGCTGTTGTTCTCCGAGAGTCCCATCAAATTCCCAAAATCCTTATAAATATTCATTGATTTCCATATAAATCGAACTAGAATAACAGCAACGTGGAACCAAATACCAATCAAAACAAAAACAAAGAAGCCCCCCTCCCTCAACTCGCTGTGGATGGCTCAATTGTAGCTGGTGTCAATATTTATGAGACCATGTGGGCACTTTATCGAATAATGGCGAAAATCCGTTGTCCATTCAAAGCCACAACACACACAAACGTACGCCCACACTTCTACGCATGCAAATGATTTTTGGTCAACTACTCCTACGCAAGTAACACTTATTACACTGGCCTACAGAATTTCAATGTTTGCATGGACAATAACGAAAATACATATTCTTTTGGTCATTGTAGGCCTTATAGAAAATGAAGCCATATTTATTTTTCCCAAGGACTTTAAGGACAATCAGAAAATATTCTTTCCCTTAAGTATCTCCAATTTTCTCACAAATCTCTCCATGTGATATTATTGAATAAAACTCAAAAGATATGTGAAATTAATTAACTTCGCTGAGTTTGCACATTTTCCTTTGTTTCAACAAACCAATTGGCATCATCCAAATTTGTAGACTATTGTTTGTCCTCTCATTGTGTTTGCATTTATTTTTGTTTTCTCTTCAATTTTTTATTTTTAGTTTTTAGCATTTCTGATGACCTCATCGTTTGGTGTACCTTCGTAAATCATAAAAACAACAAAGGACAATTTCTCAGCGAGCAGTACAAGGCAGTGCGAAGAACTCAAATGAACAGCTCTAAACGATTATGGGTGCCAATACAGCCCAACCTCCTCCCCAATCGGCAATTGGCTGGCTGGCAAACGATTGCCGCTGCACTACTAATGACATTTATAGTATTTATATTGATTTTCATTTGTCGAATGGTTGGCGTTTCTTTTTTTTTTTTTGATAATGGCATAGTGGGATACCAAATCATAAAAATCGAGTAAACAAACAAATATTCCAATAAAAATATTTGATGATGACTTGCTTTGTTGGAGTGATTTATTGGTGGAGGAATTTATGATTTACTCGAATGCAAGGATGCATTTGTGTTAAAACAAATTCGCTCATTCGATTAAAGCAAAATATGTCGACCATCGTTTTTTGGACCATATACAGGGTGTGATAAAAAGAAAACTGCAACAAAGTCAAGCGCCATAATTTTTACATTTTTTTCATTTTATTGAATGAAAGCAAAAAATGTCGGAAACAGCATCAAATTTTAGAATAAGTTTAGATTTGTACGAATTTGTCACCTTTGACACGAATTATGGCCCTCAAACGGTCAATGAAACCGTCACACGCTGCCCGAATGTTGCTGCGCGGTATTTTAGCCCATTACCGGCGAAGCGCTTCTTTGAGGTGATCGACACTTTGGTATTTTTTAGTCCACAACTTGCTTTCAAATATACTCCAGTCATAATAGTCCAACGGATTGGTATCCGGAGATTTTGGTGGCCATTCTGTGCTGGAAATGAAGCGAAAAACCTCATTTTGTAACCATTCTTGGGTGGCGCGTGCAGAGTGCGATGGTGCTCTGTTGGAATGTCCAAGGCCAGCGGCCAAAATGTTTGCGTGCCCAAGGCTTTAATACACCCTCCAGAATATTTCCGTGATAATATTTGGCATTTATTCTGATGCCACGGTCGATTAATATGAGCGGAGAGCGACCATCGGCTGTTATGGCGGCCCACAGCATCACCATGGCCGCCGCTTGAGTTCTGGTGGCCAAGCGAAGGTGCACATTTTCAGCTGATCTCTTTGGCAGGTAAACACGATAATTTTGTTTGCTTACAAACTGCTGGACAACGAATGTTTTCTCATCGGAGAAAACCAAATTCGGCAGTTCACCACTTTCGGCCAAGCGAAGCTACTTTTTAGCTCTTTTAATTCTATTTATTTTCTGTTGCTGTGTAAGTTCTTGCACTTTTTGGAGTTTCAATGGCTTTACCCCGAGCTCATTTTCCAATATTTGCCGAATGGAATATTGCGCTATGTTCAGCTCACGAGCCATTTTTCGTACACTGCGACGCGGGTTTCGATCAAGTCGCTTCTTTACTTTTCGAACCATTTCTGCTGGTGTTGCTGTTTTCTTCCATCTACGTTACCGTCCACGGTAACGACCAATGGTACGAGCCACAAAAGATTTATTCACATTTAAATACTTTAGTGCTCTAACGATAGCCACTTGTGGTTTTTCAGCCAAATATAAAGAAATCACACTATCACGCTTGAATTCCTTCTCGAATAACTTTTTTTTCTGGAAAATTCCCACCAAAATGCTTTTGTACGCTCGTAAAAAATATAATGAGCTGTCACTAGAATAATTTTAACAGCTGTAGGACGAATGGCTTAGAATTTTTTTTTGGAAAAGTTTAACTTCATTATCCACACGGTCTTACCGGTATTTGTAGTTGAAAGTGGAACACGTTTGAGTTACATAAAAATGTTTTCTTTACCCAATGGTGAAGGGCATTAAAAGATCGGCCCGGCCGAACTTATGGTTTTTTACTTGTTTTTTAACACTTTCTCTTACATTTCTAAAATATAAAATACAGTTATTTAAGTTTATTACCATTCTTCTCTCGACCTTTAAATTGTACTTAGAATACTTTTTAAAGAAAAACTTCCCATTTTCATTTCCAGTAAATTAATTAAAAATTCAACATATTCTTTTTTTTGTGAAAACTGCAATTCTAGTATAGCTCCGACAGTTATAGTTCAGTGTCATTAAAAATTTCCAAGAAATTGCATGTCCTGAGCGAATTAAATACAATTCTAAAACATATTTGTTGCTATAATAAACCAATTAAAGTTTATTAACAAATCTGTACACATGTGAGCCGTTCTGCTTGGGTAGATAAAGAGAAAATTCGGGAAATATTAAGAAGAGTGTTCTCAAGGGAAATATTAGAATGTAAAATTTATTTGCGTAGTAGTTTTACATTCGTGCTTAACTCAAAAGAAATCCTTTCCATTTGAAATACCCAATTGTTATCGAATATTAATTACCAATATTACATTGTCGTCATCAAACCAAATACTAATCCATAATAATAAAAAAAATCATTTCGAATCGATTTCATTCCCGTGGTTATTTGTTTTCATTTCCACATCCATTTTAATTTTCTTCACATCCGCCCAAGGTCCTTCTCTCACTTTGCCATTCATGTGCATTACAGTGTAACCACACACACACACACACACATACCCATAGTCATGCTCACAGACACAGAAATACAAGTATTTCGTAATTAATACTTAGTGTCCTTCATGACCACTTTGTTGGATGGTCTCGGGAGAAGTGTGTTATAATAAAAAAACGAACAACTCACACACATGTAAATGCTCTCTTTTATTCCAATAAAACAGGCAATCATCAACAATCATAACTCTCGGCATACGAATTCTATGATTGAGGTTATATTTGAATGTGAATGTCGAATGACGACTCAGCATTTTATACATGACTAGAGAAATCGAAACTGTGAAGGATAGCAAATTGTTTTGTTATCTAAATGTGTTTAAGATTTTGTGAAGTTAAACAATGGCAGTTCAATTATTATAAGATATGTACAAAAAATATTTCTGTCTTTGAGCTGTTTTGCGAGAGAAGCTACTTCAAATTTACTTATTAACTCAAATAAGAAAATACACCATATAAGAAAGTTACAATTGATTATAGAAATAATAATGCTAGGGAAATCCATAATACATAAACTCCATGCCATTTTTATAAATGAGGGAGTAGAAAATTAGTATTATTTGAAAAAATCTTCTTCGATTTACTTTTAGATTTTAAAGTTAATTTCAAATGAAACTTTTTACAAGAAACTGACTTTATGTATGTAGATATATTTGTATTTAGCTTTATATATATTTTAAACTGTAAAAGAAGGTTTACTGATTGTCCCATCAAAACCCAGATGAAAAGGCTAAGTTTAGAAAGAACCGCTCTGTACTTTTCTATATCTGAAGCAATCGGTCAAAGACAAAATGTTCAAGGAAATTAGTTTTTTATAAAACTAGATTGACACGAAAAACTAACCACATTCGGACACGTCAGCGTAATAGAAGGTCAAAAATAAGAACACGTGTCACGCCTTATTTCCGCATAACTTGCACTTTCGTGGTTATGGATCAAAAGAGATCATTTTTGCCATATCGTCCAAGCCGTTATAAATTTAGATTTGGAGTTGTAGCTCCTGCCGTAAAGAATATAAATCGCTGACACATAAACTCCATGTTTATACCCTCCGCCATTCTGTGGAGGGTATATTAACTTTGACATTCGGTTTATAACTCCTCGAAATACTCATTCCAGACCCAACAAAGTATATCCAGGGTGAGATGAAAAAACTGCAACCAAGTTCTGACTGCTGTCATTTCTAAGCCACTCCTCCGACAGATATTAAATAATTCCAGTGAAAGCTTATTATATTATTTAGAAGCATAAAAAAGCATTTTGGTGAGAATTTCCAAAAAAAAAAAAAAAAAAATCTTCGTGGTGGAATTCTAGCGTGATTTCTTTATTTTTGGCTGGAAAATCACAAGTGATTATCGTTGGAGCACTCCAGCATTTAAAAGGGAATAAAGCTTTTGTGTCTCGTACCATCGCTCGTTACCGTGATACTGGTAGCGTAGCCCGACGTCAAGGAAGTGGACGGAAGAAAACAGCAACATCAGCAGAAATGGTTCGAAAAGTAAAGAAGCGACTTGATTGAAACCCGCGTCGCAGTGGCCGATAAATGGCTCGTAAGCTGAACATATCGCTTTATTCCATTCAGCATATATTAAAAAATGAGCTCGGGGTAAAGCCATTGAAATTCCAAAAAGTGTAAGAACTTACACTGCAACAGAAAGAACATAGACTCAAAAGGGCTAAAGGGTTTCCTCCGATGAGAAAACATTCGTTGTACAGCAGTTTGTGAACAAACAAAGTGATCGTGTTTACTTGCCAAAGAGGTCAGCTGAAAATGTGCACCTTCGCTTGGCCACAAGGACTAAAGCGCCGGCCATGGTGATGGTGTGGGCCGCCATAACAGCCGATGGTCGCTCTCCGCTTGTACTAATCGACCGTGGCATCAGAATAAATGCCGAATATTATCGCGAACATATTCTGGATGGATGTTTGGCGCAGACCTTGAACATTCCAACAGGACTCAGCTCCATCGCACTCAGCACGTACCACCCAGGAATGGTTACAAAATAAGTTTCCTCGCTTCATTTCCAGCGCACAATGGCCACCAAAATCTCCGGATACCAATCTGTTGAACTATTGTGCCTGGAGTATTTTGGAAATCAAGGTTGGCACTAAAAAATGCCAAAGTGTCGATCATCTCAAGCAAGCGCTTCGCCGGGAATGGGCCAAAATACTGCAGAGCAACATTCGGGCAGCGTGAGATGGTTTCTTTGCCGTTTGAAGACCGCAATTCTTGCTAAGGGGGAGCAATGACTTAAAAACTAAAAAAGTGCTCGGCAAGAGGAGAATTTGCTCGATTTTTAACGAATTTTGCTCCCACTATAGATCGGGAAAATATGCTTACTCCTACTCGGGCGACATCGAAAAATTGAGCTTGCCCGATTTTTTCTGCTCGTATTGAAGTGAGTTCCACTTTTTGTACTATTCGAGCGAGTTTTTCGGACGTCTGGAGAGAAGATCGAGCGTGCCCCATCACTTGAACTTTCTTGGTTATGGACCAAAATCATTTTTATCAGACTCATATCTTTATCAAAGACATAAATACTTAAAAAATTGACAAAACTAATTTTATGTGCAAACTTTGTAAATTCCAATATATGTATCACTGCTATGTCAGGTGCGAAAATGAACAATGTCGATCCACTCCATCATGTACCTTTCACACAAAGGGTAAACATTTGGAATATTTATAACTCGTGTAAAATGAGAGAAAAGAGTCTGATGGACATCCATTCCAATATTTTTATTAGAACAATTTCCGTTGTGAAGATGATAGATATCGGCCCAATCCTATGGTACCTTCCCCACAAAAGGGTCAACAGAACATTTTCCCTAGGACATTTTATCGATTTTGTTGAAAGAATCCATTAAACTTCTTCATAAGAAGATTATTGTGTTTTCCCCCTTAAAACCGCAAATGGACGTTATTTCCGCTTTTGTAATCACTTTTCTTTGTCGACATTCAAAAAAGGGGGACTTGAAGTGGTCATTTACTCTTCAACATGTACCATTTTGCTGGCAACTTATATTTACAAATATTCCATCAGTTTCGATGTAAACATAGCCGATGCATGAGATTTTTATAAACCTCGTTTAAATTTTTATTACAAAAAAGAAAAAAAAGTTCTCCCCTTGTTTTTGCAATACTTTAGAACATATCAGTCATTCAAAGGCCTGGGGCTTGCAAAAAAAAAAAAAAAAAAAAAAAAACGGCAGTCGTCTTCCTATATTGATTATCATTCGGTATTTTTCTTTTAAAGTTTCCTTTTTGAAATGTTTCCACAAAAAGTGAGGATATTCCACTATTTAAAGAGGTTAGTGGTTATTGTTGTTGTTTTCTTTTTCTTCAGTCATTGTTTTTCTGTTTCTGTTCTATTCTATTCTGAGCCAGGCAAGGAAGTGTCTGTTCATGTAGAGTATTACAAAATATAAATAAAAGGATATAGGATAGGATTTAAAATAGCATTGCATTGCATTGTGTGTGACAAAATAGAAATGACACACAGACCAAGCCAATGGACAGACAATCGAGCAGACATTTATTCATTCATTCCATGATATTTCCAACCATTTGTTGGTGTGAGTATTCGTGTGAGTATGTTTTGAGGAAAGTTTCTGGTGAATTCCTTGTGCGACGCCCTTTGATAGTTTGCCAAATAACTTGGGGGCAAGAAATCGTCTTTTCTCCCAGTTTTTTCTTTCGTTTTTTGTTTTTCACATATTGTGTGATTTTTTCCTTGCTCTCTTCTGTCTTTCATTGGCCCTGCCGTCTGTGAGTGCTGTGCAATAGAAAGAAAATCGAAATAAATGGAAGTAGTCAAAGAACAGTTGTGTGAAGAGATTTTCTCTCGAAAGGGTTGACAGGGACTTTTCACTTAAATCAACAATAATTGATGACAAGACAAAGACTTTTCGAGTCATCCTGAAAAAGGAAAAAAAAGAAAACACCCAAAAAAAAAAATCCTGATGTAAGTGATTTATCACTCCTCCCTCCGATCACATGAAAATTATGAAATATTTTTACCTTTCAGCAAACCGTCGATGTGCAATCAAAGAACTGTTAATAATTTCACTTTAATCGAATCGAATTGGATTGGATTGAATTGATTTGTTGTGTGTTAACACCACGGCGATGGGGTAAACTCCGCCAGTAACACCATGGCCCACAAAAACGTGTGGGTGTAACGTTATTTATGCAATAAATTATTCAGGCAGCGAAGTAGGTGAAGTACTTACAGCTAAACTTAATTGCGTTTATTATTAACACAGCTTTGTTAGTTAACATGGTTAAAATATTGAGGAAGAGAGAGAGAGAGAGAAAAGAAAGGGGAGTAAGTCACGCAACTTTTACGTGTAGTTACAGCCAAAGAAAATTGTGTTTTGCAACGTTACCGCAATACCCATTGGCGTTTGAGAGTTTGGGTGTAGTTAGCTATTTCTCGAAATGGTTAAATTTAACCGTACGTTATTAAATAAATGGTTAAGTTGAGGTTAGAACATATTTATTATTTTTTTTAATAACATTAAATGGTAAAATAGAGATTCTTATACTGCTACCAGAGTATTTATGATTTGCAATGTCACAACCCATTCAAAAAAATCGTATTTAAGTCCTACCAAATTTAGAAAAATACTAGGTCAAGTGATATTATAATAATAATTTGTAAAAAACCTTATCTCAACTCTATATATCAATTTCGTGCATTGCATTCAACTACCACATTCAGTATTTAGTATTTTTCGTGCCACTAGAAACCTGTACAACAAATTTCGGAATATATCTAAAATGTAATTTTGTACTTTTCTTGCATTTTAAATATAAATTTTCAAAAAGTCTTTCGTATTTCACCTTTAAACTCAATAATATTATAATAATAATATAGTTGCCCGTCTCCATGGAGAGTGAACCTCATTTAGGGTTTTACCCATACCTTAACAACAATGCCGTCCAATTAAACACTAAATCCCAGCTTTAATGTCTTCTCTCGCCTTTTCACACCAAATACGTTTCTTTATAATCCATGTATATCCATGTCCATGTATATTTGATGGGAGAAATCCTTCTTATTTTACACCTACATACCAGCACTGACCCATTTGCAAATTATCAGGATCTAATCTTTTAAATCATGCTAGAAACCTCCATAGGACATTGGACGTTTCCTTTACACAATGTGTTTCATGAAGTAGCTATTAATATCCATTTAGTGCAAGGTACATTTTTGTACGAATAAAGATTATCCTTTTAGCCCAATACGACGAGAACAAGAGTATTCAGTACTTTTGTTGTTTTTGTAACAGTGAAAATGGACTGTTAATCCGCTTCTTCTTCGACGTCCAGGTTTAGGCATTCTACTAACTTTATGGGCTGTAGCCAGAGATCCTCTGTACGGAGTTGGGTGGACTTGGCTGGACAATTGAATAAATGCAGCGTATTGTCCTGGTTTGGATGGGTTGTGGACTTCGAGGATGGCATTCATACTGTAATTATTAACTACGTCTGCAACTGCATTAGTATGAATGCTATTCAGACCCGCTTGATATGCTCAATGCTCAAGAGGCTCTCTCTATCTTATATCGCTAGACCTATCTCTCTAGATCATGCATGGTCATGACACGTCTGGGTGGGATAGCTCTGTCCACCATATGGTGATTAGGATGACTCCCACGATAACATCCAAGCAGGTACTGCAACGAAATCATATGATTATGCTGACGTAAGGAAAGAACCTTCGTCTCTTCATGTAAATAGTCCACAGGAGTCTTGAGGAGACACCCTGTTGCAGTTCTCAGGGCGGCAGGTCTAAATACATTTCCACTGCGTTGCACTCGAATTCGCTGACCACACTGGAGCCGCATAGCTAACCACAGACCGAACTATAGCTTTGTAAGAGGTCAACAATATTTACTTATCCGCCACCCTCAGTGCCTATAGAAGAAGGCGGCAAGCTCCGCGAGATAGCTGTTCACCCTGTCATCAACTACAAAATCCGACATCATGATCGTAGAGACATCCGCATATGTTAAGATTTCGATGCAGTCTGGATGCCGCGGAATTCCGGAAATGTAGAGGTTAAACAGTTTCCGAGATATCACACCACCTTGGGGGACTTCCTGTATCACTTCACGAGGCTCGCACTTCTTGTTCCGAAATTCCACGTACAACTGGCGTCCACACATATAATTGACTATCCAACGCTTCAAACTTGGCCGGAGGGTGGTATTCTCAACGTCCTCGAACAGCGTAGCATGGTTGACCGTATCAAAGGCCATAATTTAACGACTACATTTGGTATTTTCAAGATTTTAATTTTTTTTTTTCAATTTTTAACGGATTTTATTTTTTTGAAAAGTGCCAAATTCGTTCCAATTGGTGGAGGTTATAAAAAGTTCGGCCTCGCCGAATTTAGACCTGTTTTTTACTTGTTTTGTATTAAGATAAATCCCCAGATTTTGTATGGCCTTTCATGCCAGTACTATCAGATTTAAGAAATTTTGTTCGCTTACAGTTATAAAAATTAATAAGTCTTTGCCAACTACAATTTTCAGATTCTTGTAGGTCGATGTTATTTATTTTAAATTTTGAGTTAAAAATTTTAACAGTAGATGCATGTTGCCTCTCAAATTCTACATTAATTGGAGGTTTCGCCACAAAGTTGTTTGTTATTTCTAAAGGTCCCAAGGCAAATTATTGAATGAGCGATTTCTGTTAAACCTCATTGGGATGGATTCTAGTTTTAAAGCGATATTTTCCCAAAAATTCATCTTTGCATGACCTTGCTACACAAATTCGTAGAATCTTATCAAACACTGTAATTCTCGAAATTAATTCGAAGTCATAACAGTTATTTCACTTATATTTATTTATGTACGAATATCCTCGTTAATATTTCCTTGAGTTATTTCTGCGTAATTTTATGTAATTGCTGTCGATTGTTTATCCAAATGGCTTTGGCTTCTTCGTATCATTCGTTTTCTGTCTGGCAACCACCTTCGCAAGTAAAGCATATCCAAAAATATATTTCTTTTGGCCTCCCATTGTTGTGGCAACAAAACGTCCTCCTCTGATTATTGCGTAGCTGCCACTTCGCATTAAAATTGTAATCTGCTTAATGATTATGTGTGGCATTATGTGTCTGTATGTGTGTGTGTGAGTGCGAGTGTGGAAGGAAAGCATTTTTAATGAATTAACGTTATTAAATAATATTTGTTCGCATTACCGGGAATTTTTTATTGTTAAATGTGAAGTTCAAGGTTAACACTTTTTATGCGGGCAATTATTGGAAAGAGAGAAGAAATACAAAGAAATGAAAGCGTGTGTAATAAATTTTCAAGGAATGGGGTGTTAGTAGATTTTCAAACCATTTGAGATCTTAAGCAATGATTTTTCTTCTTTCGACAAAGAATATTATTGTTCACATAAAGTGTTGGATTTGTATGTTTTTTAGTCATAAAAATTATATGTTTTTCCAAAATCTCCTTCAAGTTTTCTTTACTCACCATAATGTAATAAATCCGATTTTTGGCATCATTTATTTATAACTTTTGTTATAATATCACCCCTCCACCTCTGGAAAATTTTTCCTTGTGCAATTATTTTGCAATTGAAAAGTTTTTTTTTTCTCGTCCAAAGTTATCTCCTAATGACGCCATGGCTTGGTGTTGAATTGCTAGGAATTGATAGCTGTATGCAACGTCTTTGAAAGACCAACAAATGGGGGAAGTGTAAAACCAACTTGGAAACTTATAATGAATGGCCTTTAGTTTTTGTAGCCCACAATTATTTGGAGTCTTCCAAGTCAAATACAAAAGGAAAACCTTAACTTTTCGACCCTTGGCTCCCTTGACTCCCTTGGCTTTTTTCTAGCTGAAATTACACTGAAGACATGACTAAGACGAATACACATTTAATACCGGCAAAGGAAATGTCCTTTCATACATCAACACCACAGCCATCGGCACAGACGGTGCTCTTGTGAACAAAGAAGTTTTCTGCTTTCTTTTTTCCTCACCTTGTTTTTTGTTGGTTGTTGTTGAGTACGGCGATGGCTGTTGGTTGGTGTGTCCATGAAAGATTGTTTTGTTTTGAAAGAAACGAATAAAAATAGATTTATATTTCATTGCTTTTTTGTTTTTTCTTCTTCTTTTTCGTTTCATATGACCGGATCCAACAGCTCCACTCGGAGTATAGGAGCACTTATCGTTGGCATGAGTTCACTGGTAATTCAAGGCCAGAAGTGGTACGGCGAGCACCAGCGCCAAATCCAAGTCAATTTGTGGGTAAGTTCAAGATCATCCATTGTCCATTTTCATTAATATCGAATTAGATAATCTGACGGAAGACGCTGCTGTTGGCTGTCGGGAGCTACGTGTATTTTGAGGATTGTTTCATATACGAGTATAAGTACAGCATATACCATAGAGAATATCGCAAATGTCATTCATAATTTTCATTTCAAATGTAAAAATAACATGGTGGAACGTTTTGAGGAAAATCACTGCCTCGGGGTTGGGTAAATGTGTAAAATGAAGTGTTTTTATTATAGTCTAAATGCCTAAAAATACATTTCGTCAAAATTTGGTTCCAAATTTGAAATCCAAAACAATTCCAATATACTGGGTGAGATAACAAACTGCAACAACGTAAAACGCCATAATTTCTACATTAAAAAAAAAATATTGAATGAAAACAAAAAAGTCGAGAATAGCATAGATTTGTTCGAATTGGTCACCTTTGGCACGAATTATGGCCTGCAAACGGCCAATGAAACCGTCACACGCTGCCCAAATGTTGCTCTGCGGTATTTTGGCTCATTCTTGGCGATGCGCTTGCTTGAGATGATCGACACTTTAGTATTTTTAGTGCCAAAATACTACAGACACAAAAGTCTAACAAATTGGTATCCGGAGATCCATTGTGCGCTGGAAATGAAGTGAGGAACCTCATTTTGTAACTATTCTTGTGTGGCGCGTGCTGCGTGCGATCGTGCTCCGCTCCTGCTGGAATGTCCAAAGTCTGCTGCCAAAATGTTTGCGTGCCCAAGGCTTTAATACGACCTCCAGAATATTTTAGCGATAATATTCGGCATTTATTCTGATGCCACGGTCAATTAATACGGGCGGAGATCGACCATCGGCTGTTATGGCGGCCCACACCATCACCATGGCCGGCGCTTGAGTTCTGGTGGCCAACCGAAGGTGCACATTTTCAACTGACCTCTTCGGCAAGTAAACACGATCATTTTGTTTATTTACAAACTGCTGGACAACGAATGTTTTCTCATCGGAGAAAACCAAATTCGGCAGTTTACCACTTTCGGCCAAGCGAAACAACTCTATAGCTCTTTTAAGCCTATTTTCTCTCTGTTGCGGTGTAAGTTCTTGCACTTTTTTGAATTTCAATGGCTTTACCCCGAGCTCATTTTACAATATTTGCCGAATGGAATATTGAGATATGTTCAGCTCACTAGCCATTTTTCGGCCACTGCTACGCGGATTTCGATCAAGTCGATTTTCTACTTTTCGAACCATTTCTGCTGATGTTGCTGTTTTCTTCCGTGCACCCCCTTGACGTCGGGCTACGCTAGCAGTATCACGGTAACGAGCGATGGTACGAGACACAAAAGATTTATTCACATTTAAATGCTGGAGTGCTCTAACGATAGCCACTTGCGGTTTTCCAGCCAAATATAAAGAAATCACGCTATCACGCTTGAAATCTATCACGAATAACTTTTTTCTGGAAAATTCTCACCAAAATGCTTTTGTTCGCTTGTAAACAATAAAATGAGCTGTCACTGGAATAATTTTAACAGCTGTAGGACGAGTGGCTTAGAAATGACAGCAGTCAGAAGTTGGTTGCAGTTTTTTCATCTCATCCTGTGTTTTTTCTAATAAATCAAAACACAAAGGAAATTGCCAAAAAATTTGGCATTTCAACCAAATTTTTCCATTACCCTTTACTTTTCACTTCCACAAATAAGTAAACATGCCTAATGTTAGTTCGGACTGCCTAATGTTAATTATATGGCATTTCCCATGCATAAGTACAGTAATAACTCATAACATTTCCCCCGTCCCCTTCAGAAGTATTGCAAAAATCGAAATTTTATATCTTAGCTTTACCGAAAACTTACTTCACTGAACCACATTATTACAGAAACATCATGACAGCCTCCCCTGGGAGTCCCTCAATAACCCCTTGCGGTGGGTTCTACTGTCCCTCAAACCCCATTAATATGTAAATTGATTGATTCATGTCTCCTATGTAGGAATATGTGTTTTACGGCAAATAAAATACGCGTGTGTCTTTGGTACTAAGAGTGTGTGTACCATTTTCAGTACCTGCGATGACATTTATCCCTTGCCATTTATTGTGTGTTTCCATGTTTTTATTATTCTCCCCTTTTTTCCCGCTCCGTTTCTCATTTCAGGTACAACGAATGAGCCACCATTACCACGCAGAAAAAAATGCCCCGAATTGGCCTACAAATCGCACGAGTTCATTATAGGTTCCGAATACACAGATGCGCGTAACAATGCCGCCAACCGCATGCCCAGAGTAAGTATTTCCATCCATTTGTTCGTAGATAATTAAATAGGCCTAGTACTTGTGGGTCCATTCACTCAAACTATTGTCAGGCAGAGGCATGTTAGTTACACTGGCCATCATTTGCATAGGTGTACAATGTTGAATAGTTGGCAAAAAGGGTTTGACGTTAATTGAAATACCATGAGAAATTTTATTAGCTCAATGGCAATTTGTTAGTCAAAATTTATGCTAGACCAGGAATGATAACAGGATGGGAAACCGATGCCGCGGTATTGTTCCATTTGTTTTAAATCTAGTATGTAATTTTTTGAAAGATTTAGCAGGGTCCGCCACATAACTATTTTTTTGAAAAAGTATAAAAAACGAATAACTCTATATTTTCTCAAACATTTTTTATAGATTTTTATATCTCTCATATGACCTTCTGATTTGAAACTTTTAACGGTTTAAGAAACATTTGCTAGAAATTTTCAATAGGTAAAAAAACTTACAGAGAATTTGGCTGTTTCCAAAGTGCTTGAGGTCTTAGCCACATTTTCCAGCCAAAGTGGTTATAATTCAATGTTTTGACGTCTTAATGCATATCAAACCAGGAAGGAAAGGTCATAAATCGAGCGGGACCTACTATATGATATCTTACACCAATTTGAAAAAAAATCTATTGAATTTGGGCTGAGCAATAGCCGTAAAATGAATAATGAAGATGCATATCGAAGCTATATAAAAATCTAAACCGATCTCCATAAAATTTGGCAGAGGTATTTTCGAGCAGTATCTGATGCCCGGTGTCAAATATCATTGTTGTGGAGTACATATTACGCTTTCAAGGGACTTAAAACACCAAATCGGATGAAACATATTTATGGGAGCTATATCTGAACCGATTTTCACCAAAATTTGAAACACATTCTTTTAAGCTTAATTCCGTCGGAAGTGCAAAATTAAATCCATTTTGTGCACAAATACCTGAAATCGGATAAATATATATATGGAACCTATGTCCAAATGTATTTCTGAGATGTATCTGATATCTGGTACCAAAGATTATTGTTGTGGAATGCATATTACGCATATATATATACATATGTATATATGGGAGCTATAGCTATATCTGAAACGATTTTCAAATTTGAAGTACTTGTTCCTAGGATGAATTCAGTAGGAATTCCCAAAATTCAGTCCATTTGGGCTGATATTAGTCATTTGGTGTACAAAAAACCTGATATGGAACAAAGATATATTTCGAAACTATAACAAAACCAGATCCGAATTTGACATAGGTATTTTTAAGGTATAAGGTAGGTATTTTTAAATATCATTCTTGTGGAGTGCATATTACGCATGTGACGAACTTAAAATCCCCAAGCGAATGCAACATATATATGGGAGCTATAGCTATATCAGAACCGGTTTTCTTCAAATTTGTTGTATTTGCTTCTAAACTGAGTTTGGTCGGATGTAGCAAAATTCATTTCACATGGACTGATTTTGGCCATTTGGATAACAATTAACCCAAAATCGGTTGAAGATATATATGGGAGCTACATCTAAACTTGAACCGGTTCTCACCAATTTCAATAGGGTTCGTCCTTGGGCCAAACAAATATTGTTTGGAAAATTTCATTTCAATAAATGTGACCTACATTTTGTTCACAAGAATACATTGACAGACGGATTGACATGAATAAATGGACTCATAAAGTGATTCAATAAAGATCCTCAAAAGCAGCTATGTGTCTATCTCCCTTTCTTTTCCATGTTACAAACAAATGCCCCAAGACATAATACACTTGCCACTAATTGGTGTAGGGTATAAAAATTTCAATACAGACACTACTTTTTAATAGCTTTCATATAAGGAACTATCATAAATACGTACACGTTTCTGTTGGATCACATTTTACCGTTTAAATAAAAAATGTTTTTGGTTTTGGATGCAAAAAGCTCCTTGGAAAAGTTGTTTTTATTGGGTTTATGGTTCAAATCAAAATTACATGAAATAATAATAAAAATAACAATTCTCAATTGTTTACCTATGGGAACTACTTACAAAATAATCCACTCAACATACTTTTGATTAGGTTACTAAATTTCTTGTTATCTAAGAATTTTATCTTCTGGTGTTTTCCGAAGAAAGCCGCAAATAGTCAAAATTAAAACAACACTTATTTAAATTTACAACAATGTCTAATTCCACTGACAATGTGACGTTCTTATCAACAGCATCGCCAGCATGCTCTGTCACTATCTTGGCTGGCATTGTTGTTTTCTTAACAAATTTAAATATTTTGCAAAAGCAAAGAAACGGCACATTATTCAGTCATTCAACCATCCAGCAGCCTTCTGCACACATTCAACAACAACAGCAGCAACAACAATTCGTTTATCCTTCATCAGAGCCTGCTCATCATCATCATCTATTCAGCCCGACGTTTGCCTCACTCACACTCATACTGGCTCACACTACGTCACTCTCACTGATTGTAAGATGAGATTTTTAATGTATTGCGGCTTTAAAAATGAGTGTCTGTCGTCATCGCAACACGAACAATGCGACAGTATGACTGTGTCTCTCGGTATTTTCTCTGTAAATTTCTGAGAGTTGTCTCTGTATATTTTGTATTGAATGGAATGTTGAGCTGTTGATTTTATTTGTTGCTATTTTTTTAAATTCATAATCCAGTTGCTACAGCTACAGATGTGACAGTTTTCACTTTATTTTAAAGAAGTACCCTGTGCTGGTGTACTTTCTATATCAAACCATATGTAACTTTCACAAGGGTAAAAAATCTAAGTGAGAGCCATGATTTTCCAATTTCAATGTATACATTTTGATTCTATAACGGACAAATGTTTTGAATGTCTACTCCGGTAAAAATATGTTTCATAATCATAATCTAACAGAGCTGACATTTTTGTAGGGATTTCACTGATTTTCATTGATTTAATGTACATGAAAATATTCAGAAATATATATTTGAGAGTCCATATCTATAATTTTTGAAATTTTTTGCCGATTTCGAAATACTGCTGTTATGCACCTAATAAATTTATGTTATGTCGTCAGCCACTTATTGCTCGATCAAAATATCAAACGGCAACATGAATTTTGTCCAATATTTATAGTCTTATGTCTTTGGCAATACACCGCGAAAAGTAAAAAATAACACTGCTGTGAAAATTATCCATACATTTATTCATATTTGAAAAAATTGATAATTTTTTATCTGATTTTTCAGTAACCGCTCCGCTCAGAGACCACCTGGTCAATTGCGTTCATCTTAAAGTGCCGATAGAAGAAAGAAAGGAGTTGGGGGAATAAGGAAAGTTATTTGTAGAAATGAAGAATAATAGAGGCAATCCAGGGCCAAAATTTTGCCGTGTCGTCTTCTGGCTATTTGAAGAATGACTGTAGGGTCAGTGTTAGAGAATGAAGACAGATCGTGTGACAGTTACTCCCCCACTAACCAGTATCTCACGTTAATAACAGATTCTAAAATAATCAAAATCATCGCTGTTCCATTTCCATTCCACACTGCAGTGACCCATGATGATGACCACCACAAGTTTTAGATCACGTTTCTACAAGGACAATAGAGGACAGAGAATATATGCCAGATTCTCTTGGAGATATGACATCGCCTTTCATCTAGCCATTTTTGTTGAGCTATATCAAAGTAGTGTCTCTGAATTAAGGTTTTTTTAACCGAGTTCTCAACTTCAATGACAGCTGATTCCGTATTCAACCAAGTCAATTCATCTGCAGCCTCATTGTCTGGAATTTGGCAATGACCTGGAAACCAACAGAGGTTGTTGGACAACCCAGTATTTTCTAAGGCTTTCCTGCCTTGGTCTAAATTTAACCCAAGCTAACAATCATTGGAAGAATATTTTTATTAATTCTGGGATTTGGTTACATAATTATGGCTCAATTAGGCACGATGTTTGACAATTTAATTACCCCCTACAATACCTCCTTTCTTGAAGGGTACTAATGTTTCGACCTGAATGAACTTTATGCCACTCTTACTTGCTTTTATTTAAATTTTTTTTAACTTATGATTTATTTCTGTTGCTTCATATTGTCATATTTTTGTTGTTATTGTTGCTTTTTTACTTTTCCCCTCATTGTTTCGGTTTTTTCAGTGTCTTTTTTAGTTGTTGGCAATTCAAGAACTGTTTTCTTTTTTTGCATTCATTCTTAAAGAATGCATCTCATTTTACTGGAAAAGTCTGGGTTTCTTTATTTAGTTTTGTTTTTCTGTTTGCATTTCATTTCATTTCATTGTTATTGTTATTATTGTTGGTGTTGTTGTTTTATTATTTATGAAGAGAGTGTTATTTTGGCTTGAGGTCTTTTCAACTGCAGCAAAGCTGTCAAATACAACAACAAAAACAGGAAACACACAAAAGTTTGAATGAGACATTATACCTGGCATCATCGTCATGGCATCCTCATTATTATCAGTATCAACATCAGCTCTACCTGCCGGAATGAAGTTTTGAAAAGAATTTTGAATGTCGCAAACAAGTAACTAAAGGAGGTGTTGTTGTTTTCTTTTTTCGACATTTCAAATGAATGTAATTTGTGCAAGATTTTAATTTTAATTTAATTATGCATGTAAATGTGTATGCAGATATTTTAAATGAGCGTTACTGACATTACTTTGTTAGCTTAAGGTTAAGGGGTTTTCCTTGCTTGTGCTAATTGGAAGGGGGGAAGTATCTAATGTGGGAACGAGTAGTTGTAGTTTTAGTAAATACAAAATGTAGAGATCTTTAATGGGGTCTTCGCACTAGTGTTGTGTCAATCTAGTTCGATCGAACGAACTAGTTTCGTAGACTCCGGTCGTTCGTAGGAAACTCTGCGTATGAGTGATATAAAATATATGAAAACACTCATACGTTTATGAATTTGTGTACTGAACTATGAACTGGAGTGACCCAACTCTACTTCGCACTTTTAACCAGTGATACTGAGGTCTTAAATAAAAAAATCTTCATCACGGCGAGTGAGAAAATCTCATCATTGATAACTAAATGTCTGAGTTTTTCGGTGTAGTAAAGGTTTTTTGTGGATCCACTCAATATTTATTTTATTAGAGTTGCGCTATATCGATTTACTTCAAGGTCGTATAGTCAATTGTTCAATTATATACCAGAAAAGAAGGTTCCTATTACGAACCCTAAACAAAGAGTAAAACATAATTCTGTTGAAAAATGTCACTAAAAGCATCAAAATAACGAATATTTGGAGGAACCCTTATAAGGGGGCTTCACGAAGACGTGCATTTGTATGGGCAATCTGTCATAAGAAGTAGCGCCCAATACGAATTCCAAATTCCAAAAATTTAAATAATTATTTCAAAAGGTGTTGCAAAAATCGTCAAAATACTCAATATAGTGAGGTACAAAAAATGGACCTGTATAGTCAATTTTCTTGGAAGATAGACCGAAGTACATTATATTACAAACTCCAAATTTGAGGCAATTCCGGTGAAAAACGTGGGGGTGTAGTTATATAGGGCCTACACTAAACCGTGGACATGAATAGGCACTTATCTGCCAGCGTAGGTGGTGCCTATTACGAAATGGAAATAACAAGTTTTGAATAATTCTGTTGAAAAATGTGACTAGTATTATCAAAATACCGAATATTGAGCGTACCGTTTATAGGGGCTATACAAAGGACATTTACAGGAGATTTTCTCTCTTAGGAGGTAGTAACTATTACGAATTTTAAACAATTTCCGTGAAAATTGTGACACAAATGATCAAAAATCAGAAATAGGTACAGTTATATGGGATCTATGTGGCTCGAATCAAGAAAATGTCAAATGTCGGGTGTGGTAAAACCCTATTTATGATGATATGTGATATGTGGCCTAATACAAATTTATTTGAAGGTTCCGTCGTATGGGGACTATAGAAAAACGTGGATATATATATATATATATATATTGACAATGCTCCACCAGAGGTAAAACCCATTAAAAACCTTAAACACCAAATTTGGAAAAATTTCGTGAAAAATCGTGGCTAAAATGATCAAAATACCAAATATCGAATGGCACAGTTATATAACGAAAAAGTGGACAGAAATATCCCATTTTTAATACCAACCATCCTAGGTGCAATACAAACTATTGTCCCAAAATTTAAAAAGGTTTGAATCAAATCATTTGGGATGTATGTTGATTTCAACAGACGAACGGACAGACGGCTGACAGTTTCTGCAATATTAAAATATTTACTAGCTTTTTGATAATTTTCCCAATTTTAGTACGAATTTCCAAACACACTGATCACTTAGAGTGATCTAAATATTTAATTTCTGATTTCTAGGCTTAGCCAAAAATTACTACCGCTATATTTTAGTACTTTTCGTTCCAAAATAATACCATTGATACAATGTTTCGTACCTTTTGTGACTTTTCGTTAAGTTCATTTCACGTCCTATCGAATCTTTTCGAGTCAAAAGCAATCACCTTCAAATATTTTAGAATTCTTAATTCTTATTTTGACAAAATTGGTATTTTTAAAGGCCTGGATACCCTTCTAGATGAAGTAGCTGAAATTTAATATTTAAAATCCTTCATAGTAAGAACGCATTCCAGCAAAAGTCGATCATTGTATAAATATTGGTTTTAAATACCTATTTAAATACCTATAGCATCATCAAACGGTATCTCCCGATTTTAAGTATTTGTAAGGTCTTATTATCTAACCAAAAAATCTAAAAATTGCTCAGATTTTCTAAATCCAAATAATCGTTCTGCATAGAATTTTTCAATACTCCCCTACTATTTGCTTTTGAAAGGTTTTGACACAATTTTTAACCAATTTGGGTGTTTGTCGAATTATAAATGTTCTTTATTGGATATTGAATGTAAATCATATTTGGGGGTTCTGGAGCATCACTCGTTTAGTGGTAGCCTCAAATTTTTATGATTTTAATACCCAGATATTTTGTTTCCTCGTCGGGGGTAAAAAATCGTATATGTGAACGTAATGCCTTTTTTATGTGCTTCCATTGCTGGAATGGAAAGGTCAGATTTTTCTACTTTAGTGACTTTGTTGTTTTGGAAAACTTTAATACAAATTGTTTATAATATTTTTCTAAAAAAGTTTACAATTAAAAAAAAACTTAGTTTCATGTAAAAACAAAACAACATTGTTTTTGTTCACTGTAGGATAACAAAATATTTAAGCCAATGTGTACCTGAATAACAGCACATGGCCATATTCATGTGTGTGTTTGTGTATTTATTATTTCATTATTGTTTATGGGGGGTACCGAGAAGTTAAATAAAAACGAATGGGTCGACTTACGTGCCCCCCATAATTTGTTATTCGGTTCGGTGGCTTTTAGGTTTGTCTCATTATACCGGGCATGTCAGGCATCTCTACAGTGGCCCCAAGCCTACTTACACACATACATATACACATATCTTTGTGTTTATTGCCCATCATGGCATAAAGACACGTCCGTATAGGACACCACATCAACTGGGTGCGTGCCTGCCTCCGACACACATACACACACACAAGGCCTCTCTCATCCATAAATTTGCCTTTTCATAAACAGAATTGGAATTTCTGTTGATGTTCGTAATTTGTTGTGTTTCGTTTTTTTTTATTTCTGTGAATATGAAATTTATGCCTTGTTAACGCTTAAAGGACATGGCTTTTTTAAAATGAGCAAAAAAAGTTGAAGCCGGGCTTTTTTCCAGTTTTGCTTTATATTGTAAATTTAAATGCCTGCCATACTTAACATTTGGATGGCTGGCTTTTTCTCTCTTTAATTTTTATTTTCATTTCATGTGAAAAGGCTAATTTTGAAAAATAAAAAGAAAAAAGTTGAAAATGCCAAATGCGACTGTACACATATGTGTGAGTGTGTGGATGTGTGTGTTGGAGGACGACATGCATGCATGATGTTTCCTTTTCATATAATGATGTTAATGTGAATTTTTATCCTTTTTTATTTTGTTTTTCTCCCCCCATCTACAGTCGGAAGAACGAAATGGCACACCTTCGCGCCGCAGCAAATCTGAGGGTCCCCCAGCTGTGCCCAACGGACGGGCGTTTGCTATCCCAACGGAAGTGGATGGACCGGAAACTAAACAGGTATGTTAACGTACAATCGTTGCGTTCGCCCCATAAAAGTGCGAACGAAGCCAAAACCCAAAACTATTTACAAGAAAAACAAAAAACAAACTCGTACACTACCCAAGTATACAACTGTGTAAGTGTGTGTATGTTTCAGTGAGTGTGCGTTAGACAGAAATACATATTAAAATATTCCGTTTTACCCATCATTGATATCCCCCAAAGTATATCCTGTTCATTGTTTTTTCTTTAGTTCCTCTTCTTCATCTTTGAATTCGAAGAACCCATTTGCTTGCTTGGTGAAGACGACCATTTCGGATCTTGAAGTTTAGCAGAAATTATGTAAATTGTTATTGGGAAAATAAAGGCGGGAGAAGAAGGGGGAAGGGTAGCAATGAATTTCCAATGCAAATTAGTTTATCCCTTTTATTGGCTATCCTGACCTTTGGTCGCAGCAAAAATTGGATTTTATTTCTGCCAAAGATAAAATTACTTATATTTTTGGGAAAAAACACGAAGGATGTAATTTTGAATAATTTGGAAGCCTAATTGACATAGGTGAGTTTATAAAGTTTATCACGAAAATTTTGACCTTAAAGAAGAATTTTGATGTACAGACGGTAAGACAGTAAGTGCATATCGAATGGTATCGTTATAAAGCCAGGAGAGTATTTTAGCCGTACTCATTGTGATCTCTTTGCAAGGGAAAGGGTTGAAAATCCACCCAAAAGGAGTGTTCAAAACCCACCTGATAGGAGTCTTTGGAGGGAACTAGTCGCCCTTCAGCTAGTCTCTTTAGGCGATCCAAAAGCAAACTGTTAGACGTCCTTTAGGGAGAGCTTATGGGTTGTAAAAAGTTGTACTTTTTACACGTCAGCGAGGGTGTGGTTTAAGACAAAGGAAACTTCTAAATGATCTTTACACATCGGTATTGTGGAATGGAAAACATTGAAGAAGGACTAATTTAAAGAGTATTACTGTTCTTATAATAAACTACAAGGGGACATTGCAGATCATCCAGAGAAATATTTGTAATCATTTTGCAGGATAAACCTAGAAAGAAAAAAACCAGTGCATACGACTGAGCTTAGATACAGTCGCAGCTAGGTTGAAGTCAAGCAACTACAAATCTCCTTGATGATATTCAGGTAATGAATTATGACCCAACGTATCCGAGCTGAGCTTGGCTGGTTTATATCCGCCTAAATGTATTCGAGCCGATAGAGTTGACTTCATGACATTGTAATAATAGTTGTCGGTTTCTTGGTTGTCGGTTGGATAATAGAAGCTTTTACGTATTTGGGCTAACATAATTTCATTGAAGATACTCGATTCAATCTACTTCGGTTGGGGTCGGTTTAACGTATTCGGGTTAATGTAATAAGTGTAAAAGTAGTCGGCGTGTATGTATGGATAGCGCCCGGCTCGACTTTTAATTTTTCGGTCGTCTCAACGTATCCTGACGTTATAGGTTGTTGAATGATAGTCGGCTATCAGATGCACACGGTGATGATGAAATAGACTCAATGATTTTCGGGTAGTAGTGGTCGGGTTAACGTTAGTCAGCACGATTATATTTGGGTTATGGTGATTGTTTCCTATCCATGCAGTTGTTCTGATGGTATTCAAGTCTTGTCGGTCCGATCGACAAATTGTAGAATGATTTCGGGTGCTGTCCGTTGTACATATTGGGGCTTTTGAAGTCTGATTTAGTACTCGGGTAATACCATTCGTCTCCATGCCACTTGCTTTTCGGTTCGAATGGTTTTTGGATGAATGTAGTCGGCAACGGAAATACTAGGACACTCATGAGATGAAAGTTTTGAAAAAAGCGAAGAATCGCCGAAGCAGACCAATCGTAAATTCCCTAAGAGTAGACAAAGTTGACGAATCACAGACGGGAATCGCTTGTCGAAGGTTTCGGCCAGGTTCGGCAAAACATTGTATGACTGCGGACGCTGTCTCCCATTTACTTTATCACTCCAGGACTCGAGGTCTATGACCATAATAGCTTAATTTTATATTTACCTGACAAGGTAGAGAGAATGAGAATTATTTCCCCATTCTGAACAAATAATTCTCAAACATACCAGTGAACGTCGAATCAGAATGTCGTTTTAAACCAGAATATACGTATGGGTGGGGGTTAATACAGTTGGTTTTTTATTAAGGTGGTTCACCAAATATGGTTATTAGGGTGGTTTAGCATTTCCTAGGAACATTTAATGATGGTACACATCTTCAGACATGGTAAGTCTTTCATGACCTGCAGGGAGTTTTGTTCAAGGTCTTCAGAGAGGTATTTTAATGAACTACGTAAAGAGGTCTTAATTAAGGAGCTGTAGACGATTTAAAGACAGCGCAAAGAAACTGTTTTAAGGGAGTCTCAATGGGTCACTCGGTCGAAGCTCTGACGGATGAACTGTAGTCTTTATAAAAAATCTTAGGATAGTGTTTATAAACCATCCGTTAGGAGCCTGCAAGACCGCTTAAGGAGGAGACTATAACAATATGATGAAAAAGATTCGGACGACCCAAGAGAGGCTTAGTAAAAGACTAAGGGGTTCTAAAGAATTATTTTAGACAATATGAGACCGTTTCCTAGGGTGCCTCAAATAAATCTTTTTGAGCAGTCCAAAGATTAGTCTTCTTGGACGACTTTGAAGGAAAAATCCTCTAAAGGAGTTCACAGTCTGAAGGAGTTTTCATAGCCAATTTTAAGAAGAAGTCAATCAAGTGTCTCTTTGTAGAATTTTAATAAAAATCTCTACACATCCTCACATATTTATACGTTTCCAATAACAATTTACGCAAGTTAAAATATTATTTCTAAAATAGCTTTGAGTTTTGCATTAAAAAACCCAAGGGTCTGAAAAGAATTACAGAATAAGACATGATGCATGCATGGAAAGCTAGAATAACCATGAAGCCTTGTTTCGAAGCAAGTATTTATTGATTTTGTCTTGTTTCAATTTTATTGGATTTTTCACAATTTTCTTTCTCACACTCTTAGATTTTCTTGTTTTTTTTTTATTTATTTTCTTTTTCTATTTTGTAAAGTAAAGAAGTAGTTTCGCCGCATTACTTGTTTGAATCACCTCCTCCATTGCCCTCTTGTTATTTTCTTTTTCTCTCTCTCTCTCTCTCTCCAACAATTGATGTTCGCCTATGTGTTGTATGTAATATTTATCGATTAAGAGTATCGAACATGTTCTTCTTGTGTACATAAGTATGAGTGTAGCGTCTAAGAAGTGTAGTATCTAAGTATGTTTAAAGCGTTTTTCTTTACAGTTGGTTTTGTTGTGTTTATTTTTTTTTTTGTATCCGTCATGTATTTTGTATTTATAGGATGTCTGTTCTCTATGTGGCTGATTATAGATTATAAGGGGCTTATAATTTTCAAGTGGTTTGCTGGTGCGTTCGTCCGTCCGCCACAACTTATGAGCCGCTAGCCCTCTTTGAGGTTTTTAGTTTTTGCAATCTCTTTAATGTCTGGCTAAAAAAGAAGAATGAGAAGAAGAAGAAAAAAAAAACAAATAAATCCAAGCACTACAATGTTGGGCGAGGTTTGTGTTTTCATACCACTTGTCCCAGCCACTTGCAAATGCCTTGTAATGTGAAATTGTTGTCAATTTGTAGAATATTACAATATAATGTAAGGTTGTACACATGTTGGTGTGTTCCAAACATTTGCTACTCTTTTACGGCTCTGCACATGGCAACATCGAAGACGAAGACATTGCCATCAATCTTTCCAGCTTTTCACATCCTTGTGTGTGCATGCCACAGCCAATCGTTGCAGCCGGCTGCTTGTCAAACCAAATACTTGACCGAGATGTTTGTTAATGTCGACAAGCCTCGACACAGAAAGAGTAGAAAAAAAAATTAAACCCAAAATGAAAATAAAATGTCCATTTGTCACATCTGACATTAGGCTCGATTACAGACGGCTGGATAATTTAATGAGAATTTATTGTTTTGTATATTGAAAACAGTTCAGCTGCTGTTTGTGTGTGTGTATGAAGCTGCATTCAATCCACATTTCCTCTTTCAATCGAATAAATCACAGATTGCAAGTGGAAGGGACACTTGATGGCCGCTTGTAAATTGAGTGACAGTTTAGAATGATGAGGTAATGGAAGATGTAATAATTTTAGATGTTTCAAGAAACACAATAAATTTAGCTGTCATTTACAGCTACATAATTTGATTGTCGTAATAAATAAGTCTTAAATGGAGTTGTAGTTTAGAGGGATGGACATTTGTATGGCGACATGGATTGCGTTGTATTTGAAGGGAAATAAAATACGATTATTTTGATGGTGGCATGGGGAGACATATTGCTTGTAATTCATTTCAAGAAAAAAAATTAAGGATGGTTGTTTTTTGATAAAGAGCCAAAAATCCAACCTTGGTTTGACAATACAAATGATAGCGGAATAGTGCTGTCTATCGTATACATAATATTATTTGTAATTCTTAAGTATACGTATAGAGTGCTTGATGCGAATAAAAATATATGAAAACAATGTTTTGAATGTTCATGAAGATTTGTTCAACCCATGTATTTTGATACAAAAACATATAGAGAAATATTGGTCAGATGTTAGATTCGGCTTTAATGTCATGCCTCCGCCTTGTGTCTCTTATTTTTCGCCGACTCTGAGACATAGCAAGTATATTATGAATCATAAATGTAACAGCGCGGTAAGTTTTTAGGGGAACTGCCGTTAAATTAAAATCCCATATTTTAATCACGTTTTTCAGTGGCCTAATTTGTCCAACCGATTTTTAGTGATTCAAAAATCTTAAGTACTTATGGGTGACTAGAAGAAAGTGCTTGGAAGTATTTGTAGACTGACCAGTTTGGAACACACCGGGAAACTTTTGTATGTCTTTAAGGGATTAGAGGAAGTCTATGTGGACGGTCTGAAAGAAAATATAAAGAAAACCATTGTAGACCGGTTGTAGCAAGTATTTTAAGGCAACCTTTGGTTATATAAGTAAAAAACATTAAGTACGTCCGGGCCGATCTTTTTATACTATCCTCCTTTGGGAAAATAAAATATTTTAATGTAAAAGTATCTAATTGCAAACGTGTTCCACTTTATACTACAAATACCAGTAAGATAGTTCGGATAATGCTGTTAAATGAAGCCGTTGTATGGGGGCCATATCAAACGGGAACTTTTATAGACTTCAAGTATTGAAATCCAAATCTTTTACCAAAAATACCAAATTTCAAACAATTTCGTGGGCAAATGTGAGTAGGATTTTCAAAATATCGAGTATCGGTGAGTGTCGTTATATGTACGCAATAGCAAAACGTGGACTAAATTTCAATCTTCTGCCGCCTGAGCTGGAACCCATTATGGACTACAAATACCAATTTTTGAACAAATCCATGGAAAAATGTGGCAAAAATCATTAAAATACCGAATATCGGGAGGTACCGTTTTATGGCGGCTATTACAAAACGTGGACCAATATATTTCATTTTCAATACTAATCATCCTAGACACAATACAAATTGTTCTGCCAAATGTTTAAGGTCAGAATGACGATTAATATACCCTTCTTTTCAAGGTGGAGGGTATAAAAATACGTAGAGGTCTTAATAAAGGTCCTGTAGGCAATTCTATGGGAGTCTGTATGGATGGTCTAAAGGGAGTTTTCATGGGCCACTTAAACGGAGCATATTGGTGGACCTGTATAGGTTATCACAGTTCTTAAGATAGTGTTTATATAGAAGCCTGTAAGTGGACCTTCTTCCTTAAAACGGGAGTCTTTATGCCCTTTAGCCCTACTAGACGACCTGGGGAAGTGTTAATGATAATCTATGGAAGACTTTGGGGACAACCTGTCTTTATAGACGAACTCAAGACCAGCTGAAGATAGATTTTATGGACGACCCTTGAAATCTTTAATAAACGATGTGCAGAAGTCTAATTATTCAGCTTTTGGACAGTGTTTAAATATGCCCCAAAGAAATATTTTTAAACTGTCCCAAAAGTCAGTATAGGGAACCAGTAAAGACCCTCTTAAGACGGTTATTTTAAACAGTCCTTATAGTCGATTTGAAGATAGTCCTAGTCTTGAGCCAGTATGTAGTCGTTAGTCGTGATCAGTTGGAAATCCATGTAGAAATCCTAAAGCAGACATAATCTCTCCTTACTGACGACTTGACATGAGTCCTGCGTACAACCTAAATAGTTGGTAGTAGTAGTAGTCTTAATAGATCCTTTTTAAGATCCACTATTTAAACTTTTTAATACGACGTATGAAGGCTTCTTGGAATAACTGAAAGTAATCAATCTCAGATGACATGAAGGAAGTCTTTAGAAACGCCCTTAAGAGAATCCTTTCAATAATGTTATAATGGAGCATCTTTAAAATAAATCTTATTTTCGAGCAATATGAAGTCATTAAAGTTTATATAAATGATAGTCCTTATTTTAGATCGGTTCACAGACATGATAGACAAGACATTCCGCATAGACCTGAAAGGTATCCTTCATAGATTTTTCTTCCAAAACTACTCATTTAAAACCTTTACGGTCTTTGTGATATAAGATACATTTTTTATGTATAGAAATTTTTTAGGGATTTCCAAAGTGAGCCTCTAGAAATTCCTTGTAAATGATCTTTGATGTTTTACTGCTGTAAACATTTCTACATATGTTCATATATATAGTTTATTTATTTTTTAAGCATTCTATGGATTTGTCCTATAATATAAAATATAAAAAATGTATAGATGTATAGATTAAGGTTTTTTTTTCAAATAAAAAATTCACATTTTTTGTTTCAAATTGCATGGTTACAATCTTTTTTATATTATATTTTGAAAAATATATATTTACTTCATTTTTATGTATGTATTAAATATGCACCTTGTATCGTGAATAGTAATTGAATAAAAAATTGTTTTCTTTCAAATGTAACTATGAACTGTAATATAATTATAAAATAAATAAACAATTAAATCATACAACTATAGATCCCTTAAAAATAATCTATAAATTTATCAAAAAATACTTGTATTTTGTCTGTCTCTCTCTTTTTCTCTTTTTCCCGTTTGGTTTTTTGTATTCCTTTTTTCCAAATTCCTCAACGAAATCGGGCCGTAACTGGATGCAAATGCGAAATGCGTGATGATGGAAATCCTTCGACAATTTTCTATTATCATTTTTAATATTCCAAAATTATGCTTGCCTGTGGGTGCCCAATGGGTGTGTTGTGTACTTGATGTTGGATCCCACCAAAATTCTGTCTGTCTGACTGTGTGTGTGTTTGTGTGCGTGCGTGTGTGTGGCTGTATGGAATATTTTGACACTACCATTATTTTGTCTATCTCTCTCCTTTCTTTCTTTCTTTTTTTGTATATTCTCTTGTGTTTCTTTGCAGGCGGGTGAGTCGAATGGCCTATTCAAAAAGACCATCTCAAAGTTGAGCACAGAGTATCGTTTGCAATTCGTTTGGCCCAATGTACGTAGAATACGAGATCAATCTGGGTCAAGCGTCCAAAGAACAACAGCAACAACAACAGCCAAAGAACAGCAACAGCAAGAATTCCAACCGAAAAAATCGATATCGTTGGGTGCGATTCGAGGCCAACATGGCTATCAACAGCACCAACCAGATCTTTCCCGGCTGGCTGCAATGCCATCTGTTCACAAAAAACGTACAACCAACCAGAAAGAAGGTGCGACCAAAACATTTCATTTAGTTTTGTCGCTTTTTTTACGAAAATAAAAAAAAAACAAAACCATTTATTTAAACCACAAACGAAACTTACAAAAAGAATGTTGTGACAAAAGAATTACTTTCTTTTTTTAAATTTTATTTCTTAAATTTTGTTTGTTTTCTAATTCTATTTTGAAATACTTTAGAGCTTTTTGCAGTTTCACATAACTAATAATTTTACCAAAATCGTAGCAGTATTTTTGCTTCAGTTTGTGGGAAAATCGAGAATTGACCCGAAATGCGGTACATCCACAAGAATTGTTAGGAATTTAAAACGTTTTCCATAGTGTTTTTTAAATAGGATGTAGTATTAGTTTTTAGATTTCATTTTAATTTATTTGTGCCTAGCTGCTCTAGATGTGTAGTTAATCATTAGTTTGTTAGTCGACATCAAAGTTGTCATAAATATTAAGTGCAAAGTCTGTCTAAAAATTAGAAATAGTTCAATTCTTAGAATTGCGGGAATATGTTCTGAAAAATTCTAGAATGTGGCTTGACTACATTTGTGGTAGGCTTTTTATGCGAGATAAGGTATATTCTTGAAGTATATTATTAATGGGACTATCTAAACTACATATATGTCATTAAATGTCTCTCTCTCCCTATATGTCTCTCTCTCCCTCTCTCTCGCAAGTCGTCGATATATTGCCTTTGCAGTTGAAAAATATTAAAATGAAATATACATAGTTGTAGCATACCAATTTATAGTTTTCGGTACTAATATTCAAGATAAAAACATCGATAATCTTATATACGATTTTAAGATTATAAGTCTTTTGAAATGACTCCTAGCCTGTGCTTTTCCGACAATTGAAATATCCTTATACCCAAAACATTTTGTATTTAGAAATGTTTTAACTATAATTGGGATAGTCCTTAGTCAAATAAATTTTAAAAAAATTTTAGATATCCCTTTCTCTCAGAAGGAATATTTGCGAGCCTAGTTCCGAAATCTCTTTAAAGAAGGAAGCTTTGAAGTATTGCTCTTTTAATTTCCAGTGTAAATCAAGACCCTGAGCATAGGCCCAAAATATTTTTGGTTGAAAGGTCAACAGTTTTTACAAACTTCACTGAATATTAGCCAATATTTTACTATAAACAATAGATTGTAACGATGCCACTTATTTATAAACCCTTTGTTTTCAGAAGGCGACATTTATATACTTTAAGACATATTGTATATAGAGTTCTGTTTCTATTTCTCTTTTGATCTCTTTCCCCTTTTTAAGGTCCAAGTAGATTTTTTCCCAAAACATGTATAGGCAGGCGTCTAACGATTCCCAATTCCATGAGTGGTAGTAATTTCTAACGAATTAAGAGATGTGTTTTATAGGGATCTGAAGACCAAAAAATGAAGCTTGAAGAGGGTTCATAATTGCTTCGTTTCCGGGGACTTTGTAAATAATTGTGGAGGCATGTCGGAAGCTGTTAGGGGGTTCAAAATTGGTCATCTTGTAATACTGAGAGATATAGATATTTCGTGGGCTTATTAAGGCAAGAAAGGGGCCCAAATTTACATGTTGCCGAAATATACTCATTTCCTAGAGAAAAAGAGTCTCGAACACTCCATGAGTTTTGCAAAGCCCGGGGTTTATAGTTATGGAGAGTTCAAGGAGGTTCCTAATGGCATAGACAGATTCTTAAAAGATTTGATAGGCTTTAAGGAATTTCATATTTGACCATATTTCAAGGGTCCCAAGGAATGCTGGCATATTAAGAGTAGCTTTATAAGAACCGGAGAATTCACGAGTTTCGAAAGATTCAAGGGCGTTCATAATTATTTAGTTTCATGGCTTAAGGAGATGAGGACACTTCATGAGATAGTTCAAGGTGGTTCCTAAAGAGATCATTTCGGAGGGAAACTGGGAGTCCTAGATACCTTAAGACAGGGAGATCCAAGAATTATGGGTTCCTTTGAGTGGGTTCCTAAAGGGTTGATATTCACAGGTACTACCATTTCCGGACAGTTAAAGGTTTAATGAGGCATGAAGGATCTAAAAATTATCGATATGGTTTAAAGGAACTAACAGTCTTGGAATTACGGCGGCTTATAAATTTCGGTTGATTTAAGCAGGTTTATATTTGACTAGGTCTAAGGTGACCCAAGACATATTTGATCTTTAAGAGGGACTTTAGAAGGCATGAATTTTGAAGGCTTCTGTGAGATGTGCAAAATGCATTCGTTAGATAATTCAATTCAGGGGTTGGATAATCAAAGATATGATTTCAAAAGAGATATGAGAGTTCTGGATGCCTTAAGCCAGGAAGGTCCAAGATTTATTTCATACAGTTATGGAACCCAAAAACTTGGACTTGGTTTAACTTTTTTTGCACCATTCTGGATCTTGTGATTCTTTTTGATAATCGATTGCCACCACTGTTTGTCCGTACTATTTTAACGGCAAAGCTATTAAAACAGCGAAAAGTTAGGTACGCTGTGAGAGAACTATTCTGTCCAGAGAGTTATGTAGATATTCTCATAAAATTTAACATGCAAATATGAGCGGTTTCTAATGAAAAAAGTGATAAAAATTGTTAAACGTATAGATTCTCGTATAGGTTCTGGAGTAATGCCAATAAAATATTTTTATGTATCTCTGGGTAGGGGTCATAGAAAATGATTTAAATGTATTTATCAAATTATACATTTTATGGTTCAATAAGAGCTTATATGAATTGTGAATCCGGAAATTACATAGACCAAAAGTAATATTACTTCAATTTTTGTTTGAACATCTTTGTGTCAACCCATTTTTTTCTTTGTTGCTTTCAATCCAAAGATAACGAAAAAATCCATTTTCTTTGAAATTGCTAGGCTGCCCTACCAAACTGCAAAATTACTATCAAATGGAATCATACAAATTCCAGAAAAAAAAAAATAAATTATAATCTATTTGGTCCCACAGGAAACGTAGGGTTTTTTTAAGGGCTCAGGAAAATTTATTTTCAATTTGTTATCTCTGTGCTTTTTCATTTCCCTTTGGCACTGAAAGCCGCCTTTTCTGTCTGTTCGTCTCCATATTTTTTCGTTTCCTTGCTTTTCGAATTGATTTAGTTTTCCCTGTGTGTTTGTCTCTGTCTCTATTTGTGTTCGTCTTTATATTTCTTTGTATTCTTCAAAGACACTGTATCCTCTTGTGTTCTTCATAATCACATTTTCTTCATATAGAACGAAATTTTTGAAAACTTTAAGAAAAAAAAAAAAACAAAAATGTTCCTTTTTATTGCAAGAACAAGAAAACAATGGAAAACGAAAGAAAGACACCCAAATTGTTCTAAATTTTCGTTTTTTTTATGAAATTTGCTTTAATCGAATATAAATGCTTTTTAGCCATGTTTGACCAATTTTAGGCGATTCAAGTAAGTGCTGTTGTTGTTGAAGTTAAGTAATTAAAGAAAACAAGAAACTTTTACATGTAACTACCGAAATACGACGAAAATGTCCAAACTAAATGGTGATTTATAAAGTTATTGTTTTATTATTGAAACTAGAGAAATTTAATCAAATTTTAATATAAATGTTTAGTTTGGACCCAATAATCATAGACGGCAACGAGTAGCTAACGTTGGGTTATATAATTTAGTTTAGTTTCGTTTATTGTTGTTTAATGGTTTATCCTTTAGATCATTCTTTAGTTTTTGGAATAGCGGGAGCATGTAAACAGTTTGTGTTTCAGTTTTTGATTTGAATTTTACCGGTCCTAAATTGTCCTTTAGTTTGTTATTATAATTCAAAAAATTGTATAATAGTTTTCGTTTACCCATTGCCCATCATTAAGCAGAAAGCATTGCATAATCATCATTTATAGAGAAAGCTTTTCATAAATTGAGAAAAAATAAATAAATAAATATAAAATATCATCTTTTTAAATTGAATAAATATTTCGAATAAGAAACTTAGAAATAACAATAAATAGGGACTGCTTGAAGTGAATAGAAAGCAGAAAATAAATTCTTGGGGGATGAAAGCACGAAAAATAGATGTAGAGGTCCTGGTTGTCGAAGGATGTAGTTTCTGCATAAAAATACAAAAAAAAAAAAAAAAAAAAATAAAAATACAGAAAGCAAAGCTTGAAAGTCAACTTCTAGCATTTATATTCTACATTAACAGCTCTCTGAGTCTTACTCTGTGGCGGAATATATAAATACTGTTATATATACAAGACTTTTTTTCGAAAATCATATTACTAAATCATACTTTCCGTACATAGACAAGAGAAATTTACCTTCTAGCCCTATAAAGTCTAAATAATCAGTTTGAGGACATTAATGTTTAATGGACACAGATCACTGGTTGTGCTCCCTCTTTGACTCATAAAAGATTCGCCATTATTAAAAATGTTTGTGGGAGTGGTGGGCACCAAACTTAAGTTTGGTACAACTAAGTCTATTTTTAAGCCCAAGGTTATTCGTAAAACTGTGTTTAATTAAAAATTCTCTGTCGTGAGCAACGCCTCTTAATATTTTTCACATCAACTATTTTTCCATAATGCATTGTCTACAATTTTTACCGTTTTAGGTCTTTGAGTCCGTTCTTTTTATACGATGTGTGAAGACACAAATTTCAATGTATCAGGCGGGTTTGGCGACAGTTATATAATCCCATCATATGTTACATTGTTTCCATGTTGATATTTTGTTTAATTTATATTTAACCCTACCGAGAGGTACCGAGCCCATCTGTATTTTTAGTAAATTATAAGATTTTTTCCAGAATATTTTACTTAAAATTGTTTCGAAAGGCAGTTCTGGCCACGTAAGTGTCTGAGAGATATTACGATGTCGTCTAACATCGTGAACGATTATACCCTCAGCCGTATAGATACAGAATGTATTTATCGTAATACCCAAAAATGTCTGTCTGCATGGCTGGCACAGTAACTCTTGAAAGGATTATCCGATTAGGCCCAAACTAGGGATATCCACACATTTCTGTAAAATTTATACCAAGTTCGAAGATGGGTAATATCGGTCCATTCCATGGGTAATATCGGTCCATTGTGGGGAACGCTTCAGGTACTTCTACAAAGGGGAAAATATGTAAAATTATAAAAATTGTATATCTCGCAGAGGGCGAAGAAGTATCTGTACCGGGTTTCTGCAAAGTGATTTTTATCTTTTACTAGTTTCAAATTCCATTTTACAAAATCCTGCTAAAAATGTGCCTAAAATCATCAAAATACCAAATATTCCAGCAGATAAGACAGAATCCATTACAAATTCTACATACCGAATTTTAAACGAAGAAATAGGGGTAAAATCATCAATATCGGGAATAATCGAAATATGGGTGGCTATAACAAAACGCGAACCTATACAGACAATGATCTGCCATACAAGGTAGAGCCCATTATTAATCCTAAGTACCGAAGTTTAAACAATTCTTTTAGAAAATGTGATCTAAATTGTCAAAATACCGAATGACGTTAGGTTCAGTTATATGGGGTCTATAGACAAAGTTTTGCCTCATGGTGTAGAACCCATTATATAGTCTATGCTCCAAATTTTATACAATTCCTCTTAAAAATTTGACTTAAATTCCTAAAAATACCGGCTACCGTTGTATGGGGTCTGAAGAAAACGTTGACCTATTTAGACAAAGCTCCGTCGAGCGAGCTACAACCTATTAGAAATTAAAAATACCGAATTTTAAAGAATTCTGTTAGAAAATGTGATCTAAATCGTAAAAATACCGAATATAGGGAATTTACAAATGGAATGACGAAATTCATATACCCTCCATAGTATAATGCAGGGCAGGCAAGAAACGAAAAACCAACAATTTTTGTCTGTGGTAATATTTATATTAGATAAGCAAGAAAACCGGGAAAATAATGGGCAAATCTTTTGAATTCCAAAGTTATAGATATATTCAGAATTTCTGAAAACTAACCATCTTGAAGGTACCTTACTCTGTGCACGTCCCTGGTACTATCTTTCTACATATACAAGATCTAGTACAAAGAAATATATAGGATAATGCTGAGGGTTGCTTTATAACTTGTTTTTTTTTTTTTTAATTGGATTCTTTTTGATAGGTTATACCAGAAGTAGCTATGTTGACTCCATATTTCCTACTGGGTACTCATTTACCCTCTGTGACCATCAAGCTGGGGTATAATATAGCTAATCATTTCACATTTTAATAGAGTTGTGATCATTCAAAATATTTAACATGTAGGCGAAGGTACCAGAAGGAGAAATATTATTATGTGAGATATTTCTGAAATGCGGATCAAAATAAAGCAGGGATATGATTGGATTTATAGGGGTCAGGGATATAAATCTAAACCTTATATTATTCTATGAGATTTTTATCTAAATCCTTGGAAGAAGTAACATTTAGCCATTTCATTTCACACATCTTCATAATTTTCTATGACCAACTCAAAATAAAAATCATTTTCGTTTTGCATTACATTTATGTATTACTACTAACACCAACATGGAAACTCAAAATCGATTGGTTCCAATTTCGTTCTATATTGTTCAATAATTTGTTGTTATATTAAAATGTTTTTATTATTTTTTTTTTTTTTTGGTTTCCCCAGAGGTCTCTGGCCTCGGTGAACTACTACTGTCTGTAACTACTAACTTAACCTAGTTGAAGGAGATGTTATTTAATTTTAGTTTTGTCTCTTCTCTTTCCCCTAATCTCTGTCTGTCCGACTAACTGTCTGTCTACCTATCTGTCATGTCTTCTTTTACTATGTCTATGCCTATCTTTTCCAAATTACTACAATTCCTAGCTGTTTAATTTTGTGAACGAAGAGTTATTTTGTTGTTATCTTAGTTTGGTTTTTTGTCGTTTTCATTTTGTGTGTCAATTAACGTTACGAAAATAACCCAAAGACAGAAAAAATCCTTCTTTAGTTTTGTTATGTCTTCTCTTTTCCTTTCTCTGTGTGTAAATTGAACTGTTGAAAATTAAAATAAACACCAAACCAATAAGAAAAAGATCGAAATAATGACAAAACTCAGACAGAAACTAAAACCTAAAAAACTAAAGAAAGAAATACAATTTGCTGTTGTTGTTAATTTATTTACTAATCAAACAAATTTGAATTCGACAAAATGTAATTGAAAAAAAAGTATGAGAGAGACTCAGAAAAAAATGTTGTAACTTTTATTGCAAACATACTAAGTACTTCTTCTACTCAATTTAAATATTTAATCACTATTGACTATTGTTATTCGTATTAGTATTGGTATTCGTATTCTTATTCCTTATTCGAAGTATTGAATTTGTCGTAACCAATTATCAATCTACAACATATCCTTCATACATTTTTGCCATGCATTTATTCATTTTTGTTTGAAACTCAAATAGTCAATGAAAAGAAATTAACGAAATATGATGACAATCCTCAAAATGAATTTCAAGCCAACTTTTGTAATCGGCTGGAATCGAATAGTAAAATAACGAAAAAAAAAAAAAAAACACAAAATGAATGAATGATGAATTATGTTTGACTGACCTCTTTTCTTAAAAGAAATCAATTTAAATGTTAAATATATTTTTATTTTAGCCACGCTACATGAGTTGGAGCCGCTGGTTAGCGATGCCGAAGATAGAAAACCGGTTGAAAAGTATGCAAATTATTCCTAAGCTTCTATTTATTTATGTTTCATTTTTAGTTTCATAACTTCCCATACCTGATCTATTATTATTTTAATTTGAATTATTATTTAAGTGTTTGTAATGCGTTTGGAAGAGTATACCTTTAGCAAAAATTTTGTGATTGACAAGACCTTCACAAAATTGAAATAGAATCTAAATGTATGGAGAAGGGAAACTTCGCTCAGGATAATGAGAATAGGCAAACTCCAATTTAACCTCTATTATATTGGAACCTTCCTGTCCGAAAGGATACAGACTATTTTTGTATTGAACAAGAGCTACGAAAATTGATATTTTTCAAATAATGTGGCATAAATTCACTGAAATTACAACTTTATCCTTAATTTACACATTCAGAAATCTATGTCCTAAATTAGATATTAAACTATTTTTATGCCTGAAAGGAGCTTGGAACATATTTTCTTTAAATCCAAGGGAATTCCTTGAAGTACATTAACAACAAAATCACAATTATAGTTGGAAATAATTGTAAAAATTTTGTTAAAAATTCAAATTCTTAAAAAATCCTGTCTTTGAAAGTAAACAATAACCTGGAATTTTTTCAAAATATTTCTTAAAGATCCTCTATTTATACAGGGAAAATATTGTAAAATATTTAAAAAAAAGTCTAATATTTATATATACACTGGAAGTCGGTGAAAAAGATCCACGAAAATATGTAAAAAATGGACTATATATGTATACAAGGGGCGCAAAAGTAATCCTCCTATCAGAAAATTCCATGAATTTTACGGCCCCTCATATCAGTTCCTCATGTCCCCGGAGTATCCGTTCTGCAGAGAATATTGCTGCTGTAGCCGAGGATATCATGGAAACGCAGTCGACATCGACCAGACGACGTGCCACGCAAATGGGTAAGAGTCGACGGTATTTACAGCGAATTTTGGTACGAGATTTAAAGATGTTTCAGTACAAAGTCCAGATGGTGCATCAGCTGTTAGCTGCTGTCCGCCTAAATCGCCATCCTTAATTACCACCAAGAAATAAGCGAAATTAACGCTTCTGGAGCACTGAAAATCCGCCCTTTGACTGGTGACTATTTATTTGACCAATATTCGGTCGCTGACTTTGGCACAATGTGAATTCCGTCGCAGATTTCCTGGCCGACCAACGCCTACTGGTGAAACACTGCGACGTTCAGCCCCTCGCCTCGAAGAAAGTGGCACAGCCAATGATTCGGCCAGGCGAGGCAGACCCCGGAGTTTCCGTTCTGCAGTAGCCGAGGATATCATGGAAATGCCGTCGACAAGACGACGTGCCACGCAAATGGTCGACGGTCTTACAGCGAATTTTGGTACAAGATTTGAATATGTTTCCATACAAGGTTTAGATGGTACATCAGCTGTTAGGTGCTGACCGTCAATCGCGTCTAACATACACTCAAGCCATCCTTAATCACCACCAAGAAGAAGATGATTTTTATTCGAAAATCTTAGACTGTGTGGTGTTATGTTCCGCTGGAGGAGTCATCGGACCTTTTTTTTTCGAAGTCGTCGGTTACTGTGAATGGTGAGCGCTACAAAGCAATGAAAAGCGACTTCTGTTTGACGCAACTTGATTGGTTCGGATTGGAAAAAATGTGCGGTGCAACTGCACACACTACACGTGCCACAATCGATATGCTGAAGGATGCATTTTTCCGAGCGCCTAATCTCCCGTTTTGGTGATTGGCACTGGCCAGCAGGATTGCCTGATTTGACCACTCCAGACTTTTTTTGTTTTTAAAGTCGCGGGTTTATCTCAAAAAGCCTCAGACTCTTTCAGCTCTTATAGACAATATCCGTCAAGAATGTGATGGAAAATGTCACAAAAAGGGCTTACATGAGAATAATCTGTGTCGGCGGCCATTAACATGACATCATATTCTCGACTTGATGTAAAAAAAGGTCAAATAAAAATAATCTACAAGAAGAATCAAGGTTTTTTTAATTGCACCAAAAACATCGGACATTTACTTTTGCGCCACCCTGTACATATCCAGGTAGTTTTTTTTTAAATATTTTAATAAATTCAAAATTTATTATCCGTCAAATCCCTGAAAAATATTTTTTTTGTCTAAAAATATATAACGAAAAATCAACAAAACATTCTATTTTAAAATACGTGTTCCACATAGACAGCAGGTTTTTGGAAAAAAAAAAACATTGAATACACAATTTATATAGCCAGGAATTACTATATTTTTTTTTTTAAATTATAAAGTCCTGCCTGCCCTTAAAAGGTATTTTTTAAACCACAGTTTTTATAGCCGGTGCATTTTTGTAAAATATTAAAAAACAAAAATTCTCGTCCTGGAAATTTTTGTCAAATATTTTAAAATTATTAAATTTTCTTAATCACCAAATTTTTCCTAAAAATCTTTAGGACATTCCACTGATACGATTTATCTGATACGATGGGTGAAGTTTCAGATAAATCGGATACTGAAGGACCGCCATCACTAGATCGACTTCAAATGTTCTTAAACCGATTCTAAAACCGTAGAGATGCAGTGTGCCCATATAAAATGGTAGATACCCCTAAAGGGTGTAACAATGATTTAAAGGTGCTTAATTAGGTCGCTTAGGTTTTAGAAATATTCTCTGCGTTTTTATCTGTAATGTTGCCAATATTTTTAAGAGAGTGTAGTTCGAGTGGACTTTCACATGTAATTCAATGAAACCTATTTTTTGTCAATTTTCTCTAAAACGTAACATTCAACTGTCCAAACAGACGATAAGCTTTCATTTCGAAGACTCTTTTGGTATACTTTCCCCCAAACGCTTACCTTGTTTTTGTAATTACTGTAAAATAGTTACTATTTTTTAATTTGTATCACCTAGAAAGTTTCTCTCAAGTTTCATTGTGTAAATAACAAAAAAAAAAAAAAAGAAATCAAGTAGAGGGATTTGTTTTGCCACTAGAATCATCACCACCACCACCACTAAAATTCCAAAATTCAAATGCACCCTTCATCCGTAGTTGCTCATCATGAAACATTGTGTCTCTCTTTTTTCAAAGTCAATTAATAAACTTACATGAAATTTTATTTTTGTTTTATTTTTTTGTGATTTATTCTCTCACCGTACAAAACCAAAAAACAAACAAAAAAATATGAAATCCCCTCAAAACAAATGGTTTTTTAAAAATATCCTTGAAAACATGTGCCAACACAACTGTACGGATGCTTGCGAATGCCAAAAATAAAACTGAAAAAAAAAAAACATGACGCTTTAAACCAAAAATAAAACAAACTCAAATCAAATAATAAAATCTCGCTTTACTCCCCTCATCATCTGTTAATACAAAAATATCGAAAACAAAAAATCCTCAAAATCGTATCATCAACTTTTAAACGATGGCATCTCTGTTTTTTGCAAATATAAAATAAAACACCACCTTTGATCCCCCCCATCAACCCAATAATAAAACGAAATATTCCAAAAATGGCTTTAAAAACTGCACTGGCTTTTTTAAACCAAAAACAAAATAACCATCAAAATGACTCAACTCAAATATGTACAAAACCAAAACAATTTTGAAAAAATCAAATTGCACAAAATTTTCAAATAATCAACCAAACAATCTAACAACCAACCAATCAACCAAACCAAACCGAAAAATACCATTAGACAAGTAACTATACAGGAGAGAAAGGTTACCACCCGACCCTTCTCCCAACTGATTGACCAGGAGCGACCCAATCACTTCATTACGAAGAAGGAGAACTTCGGTTTCGAGGAGGTAACCGATGGCGACAATAAGCGACAGCATGCCAAGCAGGAGGCTGAGATCATCATGAACGGCTCGGCTCCGCCACATTCGAAACCGAACTTGGATTTGTGGTTCAAAGAGGTAGTAGAGTTGCGTAAAAAGGCTGGAGAATACAAGGTCAGTGGAAAGATTTTCTTTGTGAGTTTTTGCGGCTGAAAGGCAAATTATTATAACATTTTGTCGTTTTTGTTTTACTTTTTTGATGTTATCGCTAAAGTCTCGTGGTTGGGGTACTGAAATCGATCCTGAACTGTATAACAAACAAAAAGATCTGTGGGATCAGGTATCGAAGCGTAGCTCCCTTTCGTCGCTTTGTTTGGCCTCCACCATGCAAAGGTAAGTATGACAATGGCACTATTCGTACAGGGTGCGGAAGAAATTGAGTAGTGGGATGAACTAAGTCCTTCGAAAATTTTTCTTTGGTTATAGAGCAACGGATTTTAATGACTTATAAATTCGATTTTAGAACATTATTGAAATTTATTTTTGGACGTATAGTAAGTGATGTTTCCTAAGATTTTTCTTGTGTAAACACGCATCCTCGAGTGCACATTTATTTTGCGGGTGGCAGTGACGTATCGAGAAATGCATTTTGAAACCATTTCGAGTGGATCCAAAAAATTAACTTTTCAATAAAACCAATACAAAGATATCTCAGAAAAGTAACCATTTCGGAGTGGACATTGGCAGAGCTTAAATTTGATAGTTTTTACTCAGGAGTGAAATGTACTTGCGATCGGGAGTGCTACAAGAGCGTGAGTTTTGTACGAGGTTTGCTCTTAGTATCATGTTTTATGTGATAGCACTCGCGAGTTAATCATATTTGAAAAATTAAAATGTTAGTCGTAATGCTCGAAATAGAGCATACTCTCAAAGTTAAATCGAGCAGAGAAAAATATGTTAATGTTAATTTATGTGTTATTGTATGTGTTTATTGCGATTTAATACTGCTGTAAGCTGAGGGTGATCGTGTACAACAGCCAAGAAGAGGGAAACAGCGAAGTAAGGTACCGATGGATTTGGTTTCTTCAAAATGTTTGGTTTTGTTTCGATTTCAATTGTGGGTTGAGGACATCCCCATACATGCCAATACAAAAACTAATATAGTATTCGGCAAGAGTAGAATCTGCTCGATATCTAGCGATTTTTTTATTTGAGTGACATCGAAAAATTGTGTATGCACGATATTTTCTACTGCTAGCAGCGCTCCCGCTCTAATTCGAGCGGTTGTCAATTTCTACTCGAATTTAAGGTAGCCTTCTGGAAGTATGGCTATTTTAAGTATCTTGTTGTCCATATTTCAAAACATAAGGTTCTAGATTCAGATACTTTTTGTGGATTAATTATATCTCTTGACAACGAGGAATTCAAAATGAAATTTAAGTTTAAAACACTCCCCACCGCTGAATCGGTGAACCTTTTGGTTGCCTTGGGTTTGGAGTAATTTCAATATCTTAGAATGATCTGATCATACTTGGGTCTAGGTGAAGTTACCTGTATATTGAAGAACACTTTTCCGGACTGCTTCAGAAAAATGATTTAACAAGACGGAATACAAGGTCTCCAAGGAAATATAGTCAATGCCCCCCTACATTGAATTTTATACCCTCTGTCATATCCCTAGAGAGGGTATATATCATTTGATACGGCCAAAAAGTGCCTCATCGAAATAAAGTTTTTTTACCCTAGGTCTATTTGGACCAAATCCCTTTCAGGACATTTCAAGTCGATGTAAAGGTCAGTCTGTCTGGCTGGTGCGCCCGATAACTATCTAAGGGAGTATCTGATTTGGCCTAAACTTGGCACATCGTAATATTATTATCCAACTTAGATCGAGTTTGGAGATGGGCAATATCGGTCCACTCCTTCTGGTACCTCCCCCCAAAGAGAAGGGATAATCCGAGTTGGCTCCAACTTTACATATCCTAATATTTGCATCAGTGCTAGGTAAGCTGGGAAAATTGATAATATCTGTTCCCTCCATCAAGTACCTCCCCCACAAAGGTTCAACATTTTGAATAATTATAACGCATATAAAATGTGAATTATGTGTCCGATTGTCTTCAAATTACACACATAACAATATTTTTACTAACCCAAGATCTGGTGTGAAGATGGAATATATTGCTCCACTCCTTCTTGTACCTCCCCACAAAGGGTCAAAGTTTTGAATAACCAAAACGGTAATAAAATCCGAAATAAGCATCCGGTTCTTTTCAAATTAAGAACTTCACGGTAAAAAATTACGTTTTTTTAAAGATTATTTTTTCAAAAGCTTCATTGGCAGATACTTTCTAACTAAAAATAGTTAAAAGACTACATATGAATCAGCAATACAATCAAAATTCTCTAACAGCAGATTTACATAAAAATATTAGAAGAAATTCAATACAATATATTTTTATTTCTCAAACCATTTTTTAAATAAAATTGTTTAAATTATAAGCCAGGTACGTATCTGCAAATTTTGCTCTGCACTCATTCTGTAGTTCACTTCCCTCTACTCGAATTTATGCACCCTGTGTAAATACAATAGCCCTCAGCATATTCTAATTTACATTCTCTCTTTCAGACCCATTACCAAAGAGGAGAAAGAACAGGAAAACAATAAGAAAACCACTCCTGTTTCGAAACCCCAAAAGCCTAGAGTTCCTGGACAGGCTTATATCTTGGATAACAAAGATGAACCCAATGCACTGCCAGCACGTTTTAGTCATATACGTCATCATTTGGAACGCACCACTGGACCAGGTTACTTTCAAATTTACCTCATGTTATAAAAAAAGGAAAACATACTAACCCTCTGCCTAATCCCCTTTAGATGTTGAAGAGGGCGCCCTACTGCCTTCCCCCACCCGGGAGAAATTGATGCCTGCTATCACCAAACGTGAATCTGAATCTCAAAGGGGTAGCCCCAAGAAAACAGCAGCCTCTCGTCATGGTTCGCCCCAAAAGGGTAGTCCACAAAAGGGCAGTCCCAAGAAGGTGTTGAAAAGTAAGTACCACCTCATATTCCGATTTTTATAATCAAGTTAGATCAAATTAAAAAAAAAAAAAAATAAAAAGAAACACACAGTAAAACTTTTTCTCCACAAAAATTTGGTTTTGAACAATGAAAAAAAAAAAAAAACACTTCCAAATCAACACTTTTTACAAGCGTATTCAATTAAACACAATAAAGCACTCTTTAAATAATTAACTACACAAAGGGAGGTGTGGACTTACTCCTAAACAAAAGCAAAAAAAAATCTGCGACACCAAACACCCAACCACCACCACCCTCCACTGACCCACAACCAACGCCAACACCACTTCCACAACCACCACGACCACAAAACAAACAAGATAAACAAAAAAAATTTAAATATTTTCCTCATTTTCCTAGTTTCTGATTTCGATTAAATAATTTACGAATTTTTTAATTTAGTTTCAACTTTCCATTCTATTCTATTCTGTCCTGATTTGATGTTTGGTTTTTGGTTCCGTTTGCTTTTCACTTGCAAGCGAAAACTGTTTGTCTTGCTCTACTTATCTCTGGAATGGTGGATGTGGAGTGAAATGAAATAAGTTTTGATTTGTTGCTGCCTGTTTTGAGTTGCAAGTTTTGTTCTTTATTTGATTAGCTTTTTTGGCCCTTAAAATATTTGTTTTGGTTAAAAGCGTTTTTGAGTGCAGTTCAAAAAAAAAAAAAAAAAAAAAAAAAACAATGTTTACAAAAAATATGTTTTTCCTCTTCGAAGAAGCGTTGTTTGTTAAATGTCTAGCGTGTAAGACAATGAACTATGACCTGGAGTTATCCAATGTTATTGTTGGGTAATTGAAACGTATCCTGTAAATATAAGCAAAGTAAATGGTCTATGTGTTGGGCGAAACTGTGATTTTATATAATGATGATTTGAAAACTCATATTCGACGAGATGTTCGTGAAATGATTCTGATTAGATAACCAGAATAAAAGCATTTTAACTGCGGAATTATACATTTCTACCTATTCAACTTCGAATTTTGATACATTCCAGGATATGGTCCTTTTAACCTCACATTTGCATTTCATTAAAAAATATTTTGGGCTAAATGCTACTGCATATTTGTGACATATTGGTAATATACAGACAAACGTTTACATACATGTGTGAGTTGAGAGACCTCGATATTTGTCTTCGTCTTGTTTTGTGACATGTTACAGGTTTTTTAAGCTTGCAACCCAGAGAAAAATTTAACCTCCAAGCGGTTCACCAAAGGGGCATTTTTGGTCCAGTTTTAAATTATGATTAAAAATTCATTTTTAACGGAATTCTATAAAATGACTTTTCATAGGTCCCATTCATTCATTAAAACTAGCCTTTCCCGAAATTTAGAACTCAAACATGACTAAATAGTAAAAATTCTTGAAATTGGGGATTATTTTCTGGTAAGGACTATATAAAAAATGGGATACCATGACCCATTTTTTAAATTAATGATTCCGGAAATAATCTAAAGCTCTGTATTACACGTTGCGAATATATATGCCTCCAAAAACTATCAAGTCCATTTGGAATTTCTCACAAAACAAGGTATTGGACAGTAAAATTATATCATTATTTGCCGAAAATGGAAAAAGGTTGTATATAAATCAACACAGATGGTTTTTTCATATTAAAATCTTCAGGTGATTGTCACCATCCTAAAAAAATATATACCCAGAGCCTGCTTCCATGCAAAAAGCAGTAAGTTCGACCGGACGAAGCTTTGAATACCCTCCACCATTTGGAAATTTTAAAAATTAAAAAAAGTCGTTGGAAATTCTTTTTAGATCTTAAGAACGCTGTAACCCCCTATTACCGTTATATAGGGGTCCATAAAAAACGTGGACGTGCATAGCAATTTTTGTTAAACCTATTATATCATTCAAATACGAAATTTGAAACAATTCCGGAACTTAAAATATTAAAACTTAAAGAATTCTGGCGAATAATGTAGCTAAAATCATCAAAATACCGAACATAGGGTGGTACCGATATATGGGGGCTATTCAAAAACCTGAAACTACGTAGGTAATTTTTGTCACAGGTTGTTGTACCCATAAGGAACTTCAAATACTAAATTTGAAACCTTTCCGGTGAATAATGTAGCTAAAATCATCAAAATACCGAATATACGAAGACCTGGACCTGCGTAGGCAATTTTCTGCCACAGGTTGTAGTACTAATTACGATGTGCAAATATAAAAATTTGAAACCATTCCGGTGAATATGTCGCTGACTTATATCGCCCATTTTCAATACAAAAAGTAAATTTTTTTCAACCTACTTCAATTCGTTAAGAAGCTAGAGTGATTTCCACAGATGGGCGGACAGACAGACGGACATCGCTAAATCAACATAGAATTTTATGCTGATCAAGAATATATACTTTGTGAGGTGCGAAATGACAAACTTAATACACCTCCATACTATGGTGGAGGGAATAATAAATATCTACTGAGTGTCCCCCCCCCCAAAACCTATGGTCCGGTTTCAATATAAAATAATTCTAACTTTATTTTTAAATATTTAAGAAATGTATATAATAAAAAACTATACTTACCCTCTTTGGCGGCAGGCTGTGTGTAACCACTGTATGCGAAACCCCATTACTTTTCCGCGAAATCATTATTATTTTTATTATTATTATTATCTAAATATATATGTCATTCGTGAAAATTATTTAGTGTGATTTACAATCATTCGACAATAGCAAAAGTGAGCTAAGCCTTAGTTTAGGTAACTCGAAAAAAAACTCTGTGTCAAAAACGTCTATTTATTATATCGTTGTGTTCGTGTGTAATTTATTTTACAAATTTAGAATTGTCTCTGTGTAAAATTTAGTACTTAAGTATGTAAAGTTCTCTATTTTGTGTTTTCACCTTAGATGAATTTGTACAAGCCATGAGAAACAAACAAAATTTTCCATTTAACAATCACCCTTCTTTAGTTTTAACAAGTTAAGAATAAAAAAAAATTAAAACAAAATTTCTATCATGCCATTTTCATTAACATACAAATTCAAATTTCTTCTTCAACGCATCTAAAAACAAAAAAATCTGAAAAACCCAAAAAAACGATGTATTGAATTCGTGTTGAAATGTTCGAACGTGCAATTTTCAAATCGAAACGAATAAACACCAATCGTTTTATGTTCGTAAAGCACGCTCACAATCGGTTGGCCCAGAACATGAATCGCCCAAACGACAAATACGCTCGGCCAGCACAGCGCCCACAACTCGATCGGCTGGCAAGAAAACTCCCACAGCTGCTGCCGGAGCGGCCACAATTGCTGAGCGTAAAGCACGACCATGTAAGTAAATCTCGAAAGCAATCCACCCAACTCAAACTCAAAGAAATGTAGCTACGTTCTCACACTCACACCCACCCCCTCAAAAAACCAAAAAACATATATACGTACTCCTCTCTCTCTCTATTTCTTTGGATCTATCTAAATTCTCTGTCTATGTAATTGTTCTGAGTATTTGAAACCCCCATGTTTAGAAATCTGAAAATAAAATGTTAATAACATACAGCATTTAGTTTATAGAATTTGTTACTAATACTTTCTTTACTGTTTAGTTCAAATAAATTAATTATTCATTGATTGGCCCTAACAAAAAAAACATAACGTCATGCCAAGTACTAACTGTGTAAACCATACAGAAATATATAATACAACAACTAATCCCTGTTCATACCGAAAAACACACCTTCATTCATTCAATCATTCATACGTTCGCTCGTTCGTTCATTAAACCTTTAGCTGATTTATTAGCAAAAGTAGTTGATTTAATTGTGGTTGCGGTTACACAAGTTTTACTAACATCCATTCATCAACTTTCAACTGAGTTCAATAGTTTTAAGAGTATTTTGTTATATATATAAATAAATATGTATGTATTATTTTATATGTTAAGACATTTTCATACATTGTGCCGATGATGAAGATGGGGTTTAACTTTTGTAATATTGTTTCCAAAAAAGGGGTTTCTCTGAATCCTTGTTTAGTTTGGCATGTTTGTTTTAGAGTTATTGTGTGATCTGGACTGTGGATATTGTAATTTATCAATGTTTAAACAGTTACTATTAGATAATCAACGTTTAGAATTATTAATTTATTTAATTTAGAGAGATAGTATCATTACATTTATTTGAATTTTCCAACGAAATTGCTGTGTCTGCATAAAATTTCATTGTCGATATTTAAAGGAATCTAATGATTTAAAAATATTACGTATGAGGGATTTGGATAATCGCATCTGTCCTTTCTTCCATTAATTTAAAGAAACTACAAAAGAAATTCCCAATACAAAACAATTTAATTAATTTAGAGAATTTCAGGTGACTCGGCGCATATGTATAATCATAAAAAATTTCAATTCGCATATATAGCCTTATTTTGGTATTGAATTACCCCAACTATTTCAAAATTATTCATTTGTTTTTATTTGAGAGGTACATACATACCCTACACCACACTCTCATACAGGGTAATGATCTTCCATGGAAGGAAAACAGTTCTATATTTTATATAGAGGGTTATATTTTTCAAAAGCTTTTCTTTGGTAGATAGGGTCTATAATCGGGGATTTTCTTGAAGACATCCAGAGCTATGGTCGTATATCTTAAAAGGAACAATTCATAAGGACTCAATGAGCTCTTATCACAACTTTTTATTTTATTTGTTAAAACATTTAAAGATTAATCGAAGATTTTAAAAAGATGGGCTTATAATTCTGGATTTTTAAGGAATTTCTTTCAGGGCTACAATCGTGAATCATAAAAATATCCTTAAGGAGCACCAGAAACATTCTCGTAATTTTGTAAAAGAATTTACTCTGGGACTCCCAGAGCTCTAGTCAAAGTTGTCCTTAAGCATCTTCAGATCTGCGATTGCAGATTTAAAGGACAAGTTTTCTTAAGCCTTTTAGAGTTATAAGAGATATAAGATATGTATATTAAAGGATATTTTTATATGTATTTCCAGAGCTATAATCGGAAAATATTAAAATAAACCATCTTTAGTATTTCCAAAGCTTTAATCATAGGGTTTTAAAGGAGATTCTCATATAAGCTTTCATGTTAGTGGAACATTTCTTAAGGAATTTATGACACATTATCGTTGAGCTATAATCCTTATTTTAAAGGACAATGCCATAAGAAATCTCTTAGATGTCATGTAATGTCTTTGAAAGGACTTTTTAAGGACTGCCAAATATACTATCAGAAATTCTTAAAGAGACTTTGAAAGACTCCTGGGGAACTGAAATAAATTCTATAATTCTGAAATAACCTTTCTCATAGAGCTATGAACGTGAGCATTTGAAGGAAATGGCATTTGAATTCATGGAGCTAGATCTTGGATTTTTAAAAACATTTTTTCAGGGACTCCCAGATCCGTAATTATGAATTTTTAAAGGAAATTTCCTCAGAGTCCCTTAGGGATCTTTGATTGCCTTGGTAGTATATAATTACATTCAGAGCTGTTAGGATGGAACTTTAGCGATATTCTCTTCAGAGATACCATCGTGGGTTTTAAAGGTTAATTTCTCTGAGCTTCAAACTAAATTTTTCGAAGCAACATTTCTTAGAGCTATACTTCCCAACTTTGAAAGGATATATTCTCTTTGACATACAGAGATGGATTACTTAAGGAAAATTTGTAAGGAATGAAGAACACCAAAATCATAACCATGTTCTTCCTTTAAGATTTCCGCAGCAAACATTGGGATCTTAAGAAATTTTATTTTTAATATATCTAAAGCTAAAATCGTAATTTTTACGGATATTTTCCCAGAGACTCATAGAACTGTAGTCGTGGATTTTTAAAAGTAAAATTTTTCATGAATTTCCCGGAGTCAAAATTAAATATTTCAAATAATTTTCATAAGAACCTCTTAAGGATTTTCAGGGTTATAAATATGGATAGATAGATAGATTCTAAGGAGCTCCTAGAATTTTTTGTAGGGACTTTCACAGTTATAATTATGAATTTTTAAGGCAAATTCTTTTTTAATATTCGTAGGGCTATAACACCGGACTATAACAGAAGATATTTTAGAAATTTGTCACAGGACATTTTATTCGAGGATATTTGGTGAATTTTTCCTCAGAATATGATCGATAAATAATATAATGTACGTGGGGTTATAATTCTGAACTTTACAGGAACATATCATGAGAATATAATTGTGAACTTTTAATGCAATTTTTAGGGATATAATTGTGACTTAGCCAATATAATACTAGATTTTCAAGGACATTTTCTGCGTAGTTTTAAAATAAGAGAATTTTTTTATCGTGACAATTGTGAACTTAAACATAAAAATTTTCAAAGAGATTTAACTTAGAATTCTTAAAGAAAACATTCGAAGGACATCTTAAGACATTTCTTATAATTTGAGGGCAGTTTTAGAAGTTCATTAAGAGTTGAAAGGAATTCTCTCAACGAGTCATCTGAGTGGTGTAGGGTATTATGTAGTCGGTCCTTCCGACATTTATTCTTTCTTCACAGACTATCCATTAAAAATTGAATTTCTTTCATTTTACAATATTTTACTGAATTAGACATCGGATCCTCTGAACGGTTTGATGCAACATCTCACATTTGCCCTTGTACAAATCTTTAACTCTTTCCACGATTAAAACTCATTAAGGGATATTGCAATTTGTGCTCACCATTGTTCTCTTAACTGCCAATTGTTGTATGGAAATAATTGAACGCCGTTTAGTAATATTGCAGGCTTATCTTAACAAAAGCAAACCACAATCACAAGGTGGTTCTCTTGACATATTTTTATTATTTTCTTGTTGTTACTGTTGAAGAGAAAAGGCTTTTCTGTATTATTTTGATTTTTCTCTTCTCGAAACTTTAAGCTCTGTACTCTTTGTTTTATTTGTTTGAATCTCTTAACTTATGAATAAATTTAATTTATTTTCTTTTTGTTTTCCCCCCTCCACGTATTTGCGCCCACATTTTCTTTTGTGTTCTTGGATAAAAAAAAAATCTAGCTACCCTTTCCACTACATTTCATAATCGTACGAAAAGTAGTTCATTACCTCCTCCTAGCGGTAGAGCTCATGCAAGTAATGGCGCTACTGCTGCTGCTGCTGCAAGTCATGCTGCTGCTAACGCTGTTGCCCATAGCGCTAACAATCAATCACAGCAATCAAGCAAATCACCACAACTGGCTCAAATGCGCAAAAGTGACAAAGACAAAAGAAACGCTGCCAAGCCACGCTCGAAATCGTCTACAGCTGCTAAAGCGAAATCACCTCATTGTGTAGATACGACTCAAAGCTCAAAACGATCACCACCATCGCCGCGCATGGTGAATTGCCACATTGGTGGTCATGATGACGGTGTTGTTGTTGTTGGCCACAAGCCCAATTTATTGGCATTAAATCAATTAGCGGTACCAAGTCGGGATAAGAAATTGGCTGAAAGTGAGTAGTGAAGGTCGTTGACGTCAAATTTGAAACAGGAATGAAATGATTTTCTTAACAAAAAACTAAAAAATTGGTCACCACCACAAAATTAAAAAAAAAAAACTAAACACTGTAATATTTTTTTTTACTTTCATCATTTGGCAAATATAAACAACAAATTAAACCAAGCAAGTCAATGTCTGCCTAATAACAATTAGTCACCTTTGTTTTGAAGCAAAAATCCACGAATGTTGGCAAAAAAACATTCTCGCCTTATCACATTAACAGTCCATCCAGGCCCAAAATTAACAAAAAAAAATTAAATTTGTAAAATATTCTGATTGTAAATTAAAGCTGTAAATGTGGCAAGGTTTTTCTGTTGCTTTACCTTCAAACTTCCATCAAAAATAAGTCTTGTAACGCAATAACAGAGTGTTCTAATCTTATTTTCAAACAACCAAAAAGCCTTCAATGTTATCCTGATATCTAATTTTCGAGTAATTCCAGAGGAAATCAAATGAAATGAAGAAAATAAATAATAAGCAAATGAAAAAAGAAAAATATTCTGAAAATGTATTCTACTGAACTTTGCGGAAATATTGTAGATATTAAAATGTGGTTTTGCTATGAATTTTCATCAACAAATAAATCATTTGGCTGATGTAATCGACAGGGCGACGGATTCTTGGATAATAGTCGGTTGGATGATATTTGACGTACTCGGCTCGATGGTATGGGGTTTTTATAGTATAGTTCGGTTCGATGTATTGTAGCAGCTGAATCGAACGAGTTGCAGTTCGAAAGTTTCGGAAATGTTCGGCATGTAATAGCACGACTGCGGACAATGTCACGCGGAGCGGAGACTCAGATTTAGACAAGAGGAGCATTTCCATCTGGTGAGGCGAAATGTCAAACCAGACAGGAAGGCATAGGCGACGATAGGTCTGATCACCTGTTGGTAGATTAAGAGCCTACCATCTTGGTAGATGCCACGCTTCATCCTCAAGATGTCACTGTATCCTCCTTCATATTCGTCAAACCTCTCCTGAAATACTAATCCTAAGTATCTTATCTTACACGACACATGAACCTGTCCCGAACCTATATTTTCAACCGGCTGAAATTTCCTATAATTAAGTTAGACAAAGCCCGGCCGACCAAGGAAGGCCGTAGCACAACATTTCCAGCTGTAGGCGCTATCTAACGAAGTACCGATGGTACTCGTTAACTAGCCTATAAGACGACAAGACGTCATCGGCATAGGTCAGGAGAAGCCCACCAGGGGGATGAGCCGGCATGTCGCAGGAGAAGATGTTGCATAACATCGGGCAAAGGAGAGAACCTTGACGAACACCTGCTAAGACGGCAACTGGAGAGTCGCTCACCAACTGTAATCCTGAAGCGACCATTCAACAAGATTGGCTACCAAAGGCAAATGATTGGAATTTATATAAAATTCCATCATGCCAGTCAGAGTCGAAAGCCCTGGCGATGTCTAGGGAGACGGCCATAGTTCCGTCATTCCTGTGAAAACCTTTGCTAACAAAGCTACTAAAAGCCGTTAAAGTATGGGTCGTAGAAAAACCAGACCTAAAACCGAAATGACAATCCCGCAGTATTCTCCTATCTTCCATGATTCCTCTAATCCTTGTCAGAATTAAGGATTCGAATAATTTTCCGAACTGTGATAGAGTTACCACACTCAGAGGTATCAAAACCCCGTTTCAGTATGGGAACCATCTTGACCTCCTTCTAAGCCGTAGGAAAGTACCCCAGATTAAGGCAATGATAATGAAGGATTGTCAAAAAAGTCGTAACTACATTCCCTGCATAGCTTATCGGACCGGAGTGAAAGGGCAATGCCAACCTTCCTTGTATAGACAAACCCACTATCTTCCCAAAGAGGGGTGTTGTCCTCAGAGGAGCGATTAGCAGTGAATAAACTGATAAACGACACAATAGGAGAATGAACTCCAGCCCCCTCCACCGCCAAACTGACTTGCCAATGGAAAGAATCGTCGGACGAAGCTCCCCATGTTTAAGAGTTTCCTGCACCTGGTCCGTCAACACCTCAGCCATCTCAACAATGGTCTCGAGAGGTAAGACCGACCGTTCGCTTGACCTTAACATAGGTCTTTGAATTAATCGTAATTCCTTCGAGAAAGTCCTTATACCGATCGTTTTCGAAGCGACGAATATTGTTTTGTAAATAATATTATTCAATATAATATGAGATAAATGTAATAAAAAATTGCGGACAAATTGCAATATGCTATTAAAGATAGCTTCAAGCTTTCGATAAAAAGCTAATCTTATTCAGTACATTTTTCTTATCTTTTCGTATAAAACAATCTGGAAAATTTCAAAGGAAACGATGCTTTTTAGAATATTTCTTACTTTATAAAGGACACATATACAACGTTTTTAATTTAATAATCCTAATCCGAAAATCCGAACAGAGGAAGAAATATTTTACAATACTTATCCGCAAAGTTCAGTGGAATAACACAAAAAATGTATAAGAAGTGTCCTTATTAAAATCGGTTTGATTTCCTATGGAATTACTCATTCATTCCTCCAATAAAAATTAAAAAAATTGTACATAAATTACGCTGCTATGAAACTCCTATGAAAAATAATAACCAATTGTAGTTATCAATGTTTATGTAGAACTTTCTCTTACTGTCTTTGTGTGCGTATGTTAAGTAGTAGAATTTATACAAAATTTAAGTTGCGTTATTCCTCTCTCTCTCTCTATATATAAATATATTTATGTAAAACTACTCTCTATCTCCTACTCTCAGTGTTACAATACACAGGACTCTTTACTCCGCTAACACTTGAACTACAGAGAAACTAACAGAAAAAAATGTAAACTAACTGCCGGATTTACAAAAAAAAAAATAACAACAAACTTCACCACTAACATTTCTACATCACTCTCTTACAAACTCACAGTATTCTCATCAATATCCTCCTCTCTATCTCTCTCTAACCTTTTGACATATTTGTTTTACTCTTTCCCCATGCTCCAGTTAATTTGAGATGATTTAAATGCTTTGTGTTTTCTTTAAAGGGAATTTATTATTAATAATTGTTGTTAAGCTGCTTTTGAGCATGTAGTTTGTTTGTAAATTTATTTTAATTTATTTAAAAAAAAGAGAAAAAAACGAAATTCTAGCATTTGAAATGGTTTGTTGAAATGTATTGTTTTTAATATCTATTAACAAACAAAAAGAAAAAGAGAAACAAAATCAGCTTATTGAAACTTCCTTTCTTCTTTTTTTATTATTACCATTATTGATTGAGTTTAACAGGTCTCTTTGTTTTTGTTGTTTCTACGATCTCTTTGAAACTCGTAACATAACAACTTATTTGGTTAATAATTCTACTTCTACTAATACTACTAACATAATTTTATTTTCCACTTTTGAAAAAGTATGCTTTGAAAGATGAACAAAAAAAATTAATAACAAAAAAAAATAAACAAATACTAATTAATTAACATATCCTTACAAATATCAATTGATTTTACTGCTGTAATTTATTGCTATAATTTTTAATGAATATCCTAATTTTTGTATACTTAGATGAAGGCGAAGATGGCCGTGACACTGCCATTTCTGTATCCAGCTGCAGTCCTCAACCAGCACCTGAGATCCCCGACGAACCCATTGTTAAGTCGCCTCCCGAGCCCACTCGCGTCAAGAGTCCTGAACAAATCATAATGCGTTCACCAGATCCAGTGAACTGGACCGTGCCACTGGACACAGGGAAAACATTTACTGTCACACAAAATGTCAAAGAAGGTTTGTGCTTTAGCTTTTTTTAGGAATAACAATTAAAAAAGTTGTAAGTTTAGTCGTGGCGAACTATGAATACTCTCCATCATTGGAAATTTGCTGTTAAATAATTTAGCTAAAATCATAAAAATACAGAATATTGGAAAGTACCGTTATATACGAAGACGTGGGCCTGCATACGCAATTTTCTGTCGTAGTGCCCAATACGAACTCTAAATACGGAATTTGAAACACCTCCGGTAAATAATGTAGCTAAAATCATCAAAATACGAAATATTGGGAGCTATCTTTATATGGAGGCTACACGAAGACGTGGGCCGTTTTTTGTCATAGGCTGTAGTACCCATTACGAATTCTAAATAGAAAATTTGAAACAGCTCCGAAGAAAATTTTCCCTAAAATCGTCAAAATATCGAATATCTGGAGGTACCGTTATATGTGGCGGCAAAGTGCTAAGAAGGAACTTCTGGTATGGATTTTTAGACAATTCCATAGAAAAATGTAGCTGAAATCATCAAAATACCAAATATAGGGAGGTACCTTTATATGGGGGATATACAACATCGTGGACCTATATAGACAATACTCTTTCAGGGGGTAAAGTATTCAGAAGAAACTCCTCTCGTGAATTTCAGACAATTCCGTTCAAAAATTTGGCTGCAATTATCAAAATATCCAATATCAGGGGGTACCGTTATATGGGGGCTATACGATATCGTGAACCGATATAGCCCATTTTCGAACTTGGCCTGCCTGAAGACAAATAACTGATCTGTGCAAAATTTAAGCTTCCTTTCTTTATTCATTTTGAGACGGACAGACGGGCAGATAGTGCTAAATCGCAATGTTGAAATTTTCCCTCTATCTCTCTCTTTTTTTCCAAAATCTTGACCTGAGACTTGATTCCAGAGTTTGTGTGCCTACAAGGTGGCTAAACATACGGATGATTGTGAATAAATGGATTACATGTGTTTTAATCCTATTTCTCGGAGGGTGTCCAAATTGATGATATCTCATTTAACACATCTTAAACATATTAAATAGATTATATATAATTTTTATTAGATGTCGGAATTATTTGATGTCTCCCATTATTTGATGTCTCCTTATTTCTTATAAGAAAGACAAATTCATCGTCATTTTGAACCCAATTCAAAGTTCTTTTGCTTACTAATACCTGAATATGTCTTTGGGTTTTCTTAAAAAAATGATCCCGTCTTGCAGATTTCCTGAGAAACTAATTATTTAATTATAAAATTCAATATTTATTAAATGTTTCCCCCCTCTCTTACAGGCGAAAACTACAGCAGACCACAAAGTGAAATAAAAGCTTCTACGCCCGTTGAAAAGCCACCACCTCCACCTCAGTCGGCTCCACCAGAATTGACTGAACAAGTCAAAATGGACGGTAAGCTTTAAAGCACGCTTGTTCTTCGTAACATCCATATCCAATAAAAAAACCAAAAAAAAAAAAACAAAAATGCTTTTTCAATACTAATTCGCTATTCATCATTATCATCATTAAAAAACCCGTATTTAATAACTAAACCAAAAAAAAAAAAACTCAAAAAAGCTTAAAGCCTATCAAAGAAAGAAGCACTTTTTTCGTAACACATCTTCTTCTTCGTAATTTAATCCCCTAATTACTCACGTTTGCAAAAAATCCACATTTACATCAACCACATCCATAACAACTACTACTACAACAACGCCAACGTCAACGTCAACAACAACATCAACGCAACGCAACGCATCATCACTCTACGCAGCCTGGAAGAATAAAAAGCCCAGCAACAACAACAACAACGAAGCAAAATCGCCACAGAGCGCTCTAAGTCCTACATCGTCGTCGTTGTCCTCGTCGACTGTAAACAAGAAACCCTTGCCAGGTTCATCCATACGCGTCCTGGAGGATCCATTGTTTGACGTTGATGTCATAATGGCTTCCAGTGCTGCGGCCGCGGCTGCTGGTGCCAGCGGTGGTGGTGCCGCCGCTGCTGCCAATTTGTCATCATCTTCGAATTCAACAACAACCACAGCTTCAACAGCTCGTTCAACAGCTACCGAAGTGCTAGAAAAGGCTCGTGACCGTTTTGATCGCTTCTGGGGCGGCAATGTAACCAAGGAGGAAAGTGTCTAAGCTTGTAGTTAAGTGTCATTTTATTCTTATGTTTCCTTTTGAGAGAAAAACCCAAAAATCCAAATGAAACTAGAGAAGAAACCAAATCACGAAAAAGCAATAAGAACAACAAGTAAAGATCTACCAAGAAAAAGGAAAAGCTACTTTACTTTAATTCCTCCGGTTTTTTAGAAAAAAAGTTATTGTTTTTTACATGAGAGTAATATCTTAGCACAGAGTAGGAGGAGACGATAAATCCAAGTAATTCAATTTCATTCCAATGTTTATACTCGTACTGCAAGACAAATATATTCTTAGGTTTTAGGAAAGAAACCACAACAACAATGCTTTTACACTGGATTGTTATGTACATCCAATGCCGTGCCCCGCCCCGCCCAACTCCTGACAAATATCTTATTTTTTAAGCTTTAGGCTATGAGCTTAAAGTCATTGCGTGTTAGACGTTTCACAATACCGAAAAGAAAAAACAATTTCTATTCTAAGAAAATAGCGTATAAAGACCCCTCTAAATTTTAAACGTGAGATTTATTTGTTCAAAATTCATTAAAAAAACATCCATTAGACTCCATTTCGATGTAAGAGAGGAGAGTAGTAGAGTGGAGGTGAGTTGAAATGGGTGGGATAAAACATTGGTTAATATGGAATGTAATATTAATCGCTTTCCTTTGAATATTAAATATCAAAAGAGAGAGAGAGAATGTGTACCAAGAGTAAAGATTGTGAGAGCAGTAGTTCCAAAGTTATCAGAAAATGGTTATAATAAAATATATTATTCTTCATAAAATGGAGGTACTAATACTTTACAGTGTGCGACACTTAATAGGTTTTCTAGAATAGGTCATAATACCGATGTCGTGTGGTTGCGCACTGAGACTTAGGAACCTTAGGAATTTTCTCTCGATTTCCAATTGCCGTTAATTGCAAATGCAGTGTTCAGCAAGCAGTCTGCCTCATTGGTTGCCTTGAATCATAGATGGACACATAATGAAAGAGATATGCTTAAATTATTTTATGGTAAACATTACCATCATTCTCCACTAATAAACAAACGTTGTTTTTATGGAAACGCCAATAATGGGATTAAGCCAAACCATTTCGCAACAACAAAATACTATGGTATCTCAAACAAACATGCCAACACTGTTTTATTTTATGAAAACAATTGTTGAAAATTGTTCGTATATGTCTGCTTGGTCGTGTTTTACTCACTTATAATAAGAGACAGCAACGCTAGCATGCATACTTGCCCATCTATGTTAAATATATCTAAGAGAGAAAGAGGCAATAGATAAATATCATTAACAGTAACTACTCTTACTACTCAAGTGTAAGGAGTTAACATGTGTTTCTTCACACATCCACAATAACGGTCAGAGCATAGAATTATGAGTATTAGATAGAAAGAGAATGTAGTAAGGTGTAGAGAATCACCTACACAAAAGTACAATATCTTAAAGAGAACCTGTTTAGTCCAAGACATAAAGATGGCATTTTTATTTTGCATTGACTAAATAAAGATTAATTAAAATTGTTTCTCTTAATTCCATTACGGCTACCGAACTATCTGCTAAATATTACTTAAACGGCGAAGGAACTAATAAATGAACAAGGCTATTTTCAAAATTACCAGAAATAGCCAATATTACCATAGCTATAAAGCAGCTAAACTTATTTCAAAAATGTTAAATTGTATTTAACATGCTTTATATAAAAAGTGAACTATGGCAGGAAACCAGATACAAACTAAATTGGCCAATGAATTAAAAGCGAGTAATGAGGAACTTCCGTTAAATGACCAACTGAGTCATAAGAGTTGCAACGGAGAACGTCTAATGAACTAGCGATATTCCAGCTAGACTATAATATCCGAGATTAATATTTTAAATGTCAGTTTGAATTTGAAATTTTAAGAAAAATTGAGTGAAGTAGATGAATTGGGACACATATTTCAACAAAATGTAACACAACATGAAGGAAAAAAAAACAGTAAAATCAGAGAACATTTCAAAATTAAAATTTATCTTTTTCTCATTGACCGAGTTTTTTTAAATTTATCAGTTACTTCCAACTGAAATTCTCATTAAAGACATTCCTTTCTAAGAAACTGGTAGGACAAAGTATTTATAGTCCATGCCAGAGTGCCATCAAAAATGTCCAATCATTTTGACTCAAACCCGCCTCTACTGGACCCTCTGCTTTTATTGAAATGGAGTTGCATTTTGTTGTCATCAAATTTCATTACATCAAACCAAAGACACGAAGACCCGTCCAAAATAACACAAAAAAGAAAAAGAAAAACAACATCTTTAGGAAAAAAAAAAAAAAACACTGACACAAAACATAATCTACACACACACATTCATACAGTATAGGCGACAAAGAAAAAAAAAACTACGAAATCATGTTTTAGCTATTTAGGCCAAACTAAATACACATTCAGGCATAGAAGTTTCCGTCATGAAGTTTATACAAAACAGAATTTATTTTTCTAAAACCGTAAGTCATCAAATAGTCGAAGAGTCAGTCGGTCGGTTGGTCGGACGAATATTTATTTTCGAAGGCTAATGATGGCGATTTTAAATTTTTAATATATAAGGAAAATAAAACAAAAAACACATACCGTTTTTAAAAAAAAAATAATAAGGACTAAGACAACAACACAGAAACACACACACACACTCTCAAACACTACACAGCTAAAACACACACTCAACGAAAAATGAATGGCTTGATTTCTTTCTTTGTGTTCCGAATATTTAAAGCTAAATCTATTCAATTCAAGTGCTTATTTCAAATGGGACAAACCACATAGGTAAAGAATTCGAAAATTTCTCTAAACGATTTAATATTTTTTTCTTAAAATGATTCCTTTTCCTCAAATAAATTTCAATCCAAATTAAAAGCAAAAAACTAAACTACAAAACACAAACAAGTATTGAAACATTTTTTAATTGAATTAAATCGAATGATAAAAAACAAGTATTATTGGATTATGCTAAGTGAAAAAAAAAAACACAAACAAAATGATAATTACTAACATTAACATAAAAAAATACAAAACAACAACAATGATACCCATAAAAACAAAGGATACAATACAACCTTAATAAGAAATGCATGTTACATTATATTACTCGGTGGTCATATAACCACACCACCCACATATTTATTATTATTATTATTATTCGTATTATTATATATTTATCATTATTATTATTAATTAATTAACTGATTATTATTATGATTCTCAAAACGATCAAAACATACAAAACAAAGCTTATCATTGAATGTTTTTTGTTTATGACATGTTAAGCTTTATTTAGTTTATAACGAAATGCCTACTCCGGAATTGAGTGCAATTCGCTAGTTGGGATTCCTTGTTCTTACAATAGAAAAATTGTCAACATATTTGAATCCAGGATTCAAAATGATGAACTTCACGAAAGTAAAAAAAGGCCCATGATAAATAAAAAATCGTTTATGTTATAACAATGTAATGTAAAAAGGATTAATAATATTGGGGGCTATGATATTTATATGGTTTTCTAAAATCAAAAAGTCTTGATGTTCTTAGGATTTTATATTTTTTCCTTGAATTCTGCTAGTAACAAAGGCAACAATTATTCCCAAGCCTGCAAGAGATCTCTCTTTACTTATATAAAAACTAAAAAGAAATTTTCCACCCATGCGTATGCGTAATATGAATACAATTTCTGATCGAGGTGGCGTATGATGAATGATAAATTTTGCATTTCTAAACAAAAGAGTGGAGAGAGGGAGAGTAATGAAAAGCCATCAATTTAAGCATTACATGAAGGTTCAAATGTTCGAGAAGCAGAGAAAGAGAGGCATGTCTGCTGGTCGTATATCAAAAATGGGACTAAATTTGTCAGCAGAGGCTCTATAACTGGTAAATTATTGTGATTGGTTTCGGCGTTCTGCTGCGTGAAAAAAGGAAGAAGGAATAAAAGTTGCGAAAGATGAATGTTGATAGATCTTTGTAGAGAAGTAGAAAGGATAGAGAAAAGCTTCGAACAAAGTTGAGATGTAAGTTCAGCGCCAGTAAAGTTTTTTTTTCCGAAATTATAGGTGATGACGGGGTCCGTGTCTGCACCGCAATTCGTTGTACCAGCGTACTTTGAAGCGCCGCTCTCAAAAGAGCAGTTCTAATGCTCTGTTAAAAATAACAAAGAGGAGGTTTTAATAAGTCTCATTGGCTTTCTCATGTCCTTCAATATTACAACAACCAGGTACCAGAAAAGCCAGTTAGTAGTGTCCAGATTTCTCAGAACTGTTCTACACCTCGGGGCTGCATCGAAATTTAATGTAGAAGATTGAAAAGCTTAAAGAGCCTTAAAGGGCCAGTTCAGATACATATGCCGCTTTCATGATCTCAAAGATCTGTGCTTGAAGAACACTGCACTTTCCACACAAATTGTATGAGTATGCCATTGATAGTTGCTGACAGAAGATTCTGATCCCATGCCTTTTTCTATTTTTTTTCTTTTTGTATATATCGGCAGACCGACTAGAGGTAGGTTGACTCGGTTCAATTAATCTCTGCTTAGAATCTGTAGCTCAATTCTGTCAAACCTCATGATTGGAGGTATATAGTTACTGTTCCATTCATGGGTGTTGAAGTTCAATTAGCTCTTAGAAAGTCCAATCAAAAAGTAATGTATGGGGTCCTTATGTTTTTAGCCGGTAGTAGCCGGTGGGCGGACAAAGAAATTTTTTGTCCTCATATTATACTATAGGCAGGCAAGAGAGATTAAGAGAGATTAACCAAACTGGGAAAGCATTAGAGTCCGAAGCAATAGTGTAGGTTTGAATTACACATGAGAGGCTTCGCAGAATGTCACTCTTAGAACTGTAGCATTACGCCTCCTCATATCAGCAATGGACCATCTACGTGACGAGAACAAGCTTTTTTCGGTATATACTTTGTCTGAGATGTCTGCGTGGCAGTTTCTGTGAAAGTTATTCAAATAGTGAAAACTCTGCATGATCTGAAAAATTAGGTTCAAAAATATAAAGAAAACCTCTAGTTAAAATAGGTTTATTGAGCCTATCAAGTCTTGATGCTGATGTGTTTCAAAGGCAATTATAGCAGCCAAAAACCTTTGCTTCATAGACAAAAAAGGGGTTTGGCTCAACTGCGTTCAGGATGATGTAGCTATCTCCATTCGGATTCTGAATAGATCGGTACAAATATATCTGTTCAGAGTATCGATATAACTGCTACGCCGTATCGTCCCAACTCACACTAGAATGTCTATGGCTGCAAAACGAAGGAAGTAGTCATTTTTAAATTTCGAATTGAAGCCCTACCTTGAGTTTCCGAGTTGATCCTTCAAAATAAACTGCTACACCTGCGGGCTAATAATAGCACCAAACCTTGGACTTGAGTTTCCGAGTTGATCTTCAAAATAAACTACTACACCTGCGGGCTCAAATAGCACCAAGCCTTGGACTTTTCAGCAGCATGAGTTTCATAATAATTGAAACTGTGGACATCAGTTTTGTCATACGAGAGTTAAAAATTCTGTACCTGTACTGAGATCATCTAACTCATATTTTGAGTTGCCGACAAAAGTTGGTAACTTTGAAACCCAAAATTTAGATATAAAAAATAACTTAGAGTTGAGAACATAGGTATCTATGGGTATGTCTTTTTACCGACTTTTGTCGGTAACTCAAAAATGAGTTAGAGAATTCCACTACAGTTTAGGTAAATGTCAGACATTGCGGTCCTACTTCTGTAAATCAGATTATTCTTTAGTTTTTTTTTTCCAGTTTTAAAATTTTATCCAAAGTGCCCAAATATTCCAAGAGAATATAAAAAAATAAAATATTTATTTTTTGAAGAACACTTAAACTTTGTAAACTTTTCCCAACTAGAAAATGCATTTCAATACCGGATAATATTTGTTAGCCTATATACCCTGAAACCCTCATATTAAAAATAAAATCATATAAATGTGTCTTTAAGCAAAAAACCAAAAACAAATAAAAAAACAACCATACAAATATTTAATGTTATTTTGTACAATTACAAATAAGTTGCAAATGATCATATGTTGTCGAAGTGAAGAAACAAAAGAAGAGGAATGTGATGAGCAAAGCAGAACAGGATAAAAGAGAAAAGAAACAACGTTGAGTTTATTTAAAATGAATTTATTGATTATTTAATAAAAAAAAAAAAAAAAAAAAAAAAAACAATGGAACTAAAACATAATTCTTTAACTAAATCTAAGTAAATAATAATAAATGTTTAGCCTTCTTAAAATAAAACAAAAAATAAATGAAAATAAATGAAATGAAAACACAAAACAACCCTCAACCAAAATATATACTCTCAGATCCAATAAATGATTGAATTAACAATGAAAAGTATTAATTTGCAACATTTATCTACAAACGAACAGAAATAGAAAACAGAAACAATAAATCAAACATCCAAAAAAAATCCTTTGATCTCTTGACAAAATACAAAATTGTTTTAAAACAAAGCGACAGAACACTTATTGAAAATTCACACAGCCCAGCATAGAAAAAACAAATCATACATCCCTTCCATAACCTTTTTAACTAAACTCGAAATTTAGTTAGTTCTAAAGAAATAGCATCACAATAAATAAATTTAATGAGCAGATCAATCCCGAGGAATCGCATAGATTTCAATTAAAATTTTGAAAATCAAAGTTTTCAACAAATTAATCAGAATCTATTCTCCAAGGGACAGCAAACTTAGTCTCGAACCGCAGTGCCGAGAATGAAAAACAAAACCGTAATAGCAGAAAGAAGCACATACATACAAACATACATATATATAAACAAATTGCATAACTACAACTACATAAAAACCAATAAACGAAATCTAAAAAAAAATACAACAACTTCAATTTATATGAATGTCTCTTTCAGAAAAAAAAAGCAAAAAACAAAGAAAAGTAAAACACAAAATAAACATTTTTTTTAGTTTTTAATTAACAACAAATAGGAATTTAATAAATTGACACTTGAAAAATAAAGGATACTTTTTAGCTTGGTAAAGGCAAAAGTAAGAAAAACTGAAAATGTATAATCACAACTTCAGAGAAATGAAAAACAAATCAACACCAAGAAAAACCATCTTAGTATTTACCACAGCTTGAATAAGACAAACCAAATCCCCAACTAAAAAAAACCTTCATATAGGAAACTAAAAACCAAATAAATTAAATAAAACATTTTAATACTTTATAGCCAATAAGCCCACAAATACAAAATTTGAAAATCCCTTTTGAAAAGAAACCAAAAATCCAAATTAAGAAACACTCAACACAAAACCAAAATGAATTTACTTAAATAGTGAGCTTTTTTTAACAAAAAAAAATGAATTCCCCCTTACCCAGAAAATTAAAGAACATTGAAGACACCCTCTCAATGAAACGTGGACACTCCCCAAAAAAATAAATCTACTTAAAAAGAAAACATAAAAATGAATAATGAAATCGAACTAAGCCTTCAGGACATTCAAGAGAAAAGGCTTTTTTATTACTAGTCATAACTAAATGTGAGCTGATCGATCAATGAAGATCACTAATTAAAAGAACATAATAATAAAAGAAAATGAAAAACAAATACAACAACAACAACTTCAAGTGACATCTAATAAGCTATAAAAGTAATGAGAAAAAAACAAAAACCAAAAAAAATATATATTTAAATAAAGAAATGCATATAAACGTTTCAATAAATGTTTCAAATGTGTTTTTATTTCAGAGCAATTTGGTTATGGGAACTAGGTAATAGCTTTTAGATTTGCAGGATTTTATTATTGTAATTATTACGAGTAAAAATTCACCTAAGTTCTGTCGGATCGAAGATTCTATATACCCTCTACCATTTCGAAGAAAGTTGAAAAACATATAAGGAGTATGTATTAAAAACTCCAAACATCAAGTTCGAAACAATTATTTTAAAAAATATACCTAAAATTAGCAAAATACCGATTAACGGGCGTCGCCGTTACATGGGTACTATTCGAAGACGTGGGTCTGCACAGGCAATTTTTTGTTATAGGAATTTGATCTATAATAATATGGCCAAAAAAACTAAGACTATTATGAATTTAAGAATAGTCAATAGATAGCAGGATTTTTTACGTAAGAAATCGACTGACCAATTTAAGCTATCTTTCCCTGAATATCGTCAATTTTTTACCTATAAAGCCAACCGGTCTTATGTTGTCACCACTTAAGATATTTTAATAAAATTTTAATGTTCTTAAATCAAGCTGACTTTGGGAGAGAATTCTGCAACATATTAAATTGGGTTTTTAATAAAAAAAAAAAAAAACAATAATTAAGTTTTCTATTTATGCAAAAGTGACAAAAAATATTGGATCTTGTTGATATTTTCCAACTCCTATGTTTTTCCAACATTTCAACATCCAATATATACTGTTCGACTCTTGTTTATGTTTGTTCTTTTAATTATATAAGAATGAACAAGTAAAAACCCAGTTAAGTTCGGTCGGGGCGAACAATTAATACCCTCCACTATTTTGATGGACCTTGAATCGTTTCAAAAAAATTCGTCGAAAAATACAATTTAAATGAAAACTGTTATATGAGGGATATACAAAGACGTGGACCTGCACAAGTAATTTTTTATCATAGGCTGTAGTCCCGATTCAGTTGAAAAATTCGCTAATATCATCAAACTTGTAACAATTCCGGTGAAAAATGTTGCTAAGATCATGAAAATATCGAATATCCCGGGTATATATGATATCGTGGACCTGTTCTATTCCAGGATGTAAAGTACTCAGAAGGAATTCCTTTCAAAAAATTCCATTGAAAAATCCTCAAAATACCGAATATCGGAAGGTACCGTTATATGCGATATATACGATATTGTGGACCTATACATGTATACAATTCTCTTCCAGGGGATAAAGTGCTCACAAAGAACACCTTGTAAAGAATTTCAGACAATTCCATTGAAAAACGTGGCTTCGAGTTTTAAAACTTCGCTTTCTGGATTATCTTCTTTACAACAAGTTGGGCAGGATCAGTAGGTTTGCCGACAGATATCTACATACACTCATAACTTTTGGAAATTCTGGTGTGTTTGTCGGGGAGTTACTACAAGTTAAGATGTGATTTATTATTTTCCAAAATTTGACCAAGATATTCAAAATTTTGACCAAGATATTCAAAATTTTGACCAAGATATTCCACAGCTGATCTTGTAATGACGGCAATATTGAAATGTGGAAAACCTTACCCTAAGTTATTTTTTTACCCTACACCACATAGTGGTAAGGGTATTATGTCTTTGTGCATTTGTTTGTAACAGGGAGAAGGAAGCGAGATAGACCCATAGTTACTTTTTAGGGTCTTCATAGAATCACTTTCTTAGTCGATTTATGCATGGCAGTCCGTTTGTCAATGTATTTTTGTGAACAAAATGCAGGTCGCATTTATTTTCCGCTTTAGATGAAATTTTCCAAACAATATTTATTTAATCCAAGGACGAACTCTATTGAAATTGGCGTGAATCGGTTCAAATTTAGATATATGTCCCATATATATCTTCAACCGATTCGGGTAAATTGTGCACCAAGTGGCAAATATCATTCCAAAATACCTGAATTTTGGCAATTCCGACTGAATTCATCCTAGAAACAAGATCTTCAAATCTGATGAAAATCAGATATATATGTCCCATATATATGTTTCATCCGATTTGGGGTTATAAGTCCCTCACATGCAGATATCAGATACAGCACAGAGTAAGTGCCTAAAATGTTGTCAAGATCGCATCAGATTTGGATATAGCTTTATATATATCTATATATCTTTATCCGATATATGGCTAATATCAGCCCAAATGGACTGAATTTTGGCACTTCTGGTGGAAATCGTTTCATCCGATTTGATCCGTTGAGTCCTATTGAGTCCCTTACATGCGTAACATACACTCCACAACAATTATATTTGATATCGGACATCAGATACAGGTCGAACAGTTTAGATTTTTATATACCTTCGATATACCTCTTCTTCCGATTTTAGAGTTATTGTCCACCATATATGCAATATCAGCCCAAATTGGATATATTTTTTCATATTCAACCGAATTTTTCTATTTGATGAAAATCGGTCCGATATATCTATTTCTCCAATAAATAGTTTTTAATAAAATCCTTATCGAAGTCATATCATGTACTATACAGTAATGTTATTTGGTATTAGAGTTTATACCTCTAATACCAAATAACATTACCGTCAAATTTGTTGAAAATAGATTCAGAGTTGGATATAGTTCCCAAATTGTGACTACTCCAAAGCCATGGTACGCACTCGAATAAGGTTCATAGTTATTTGTTACGAGAAATCTCCTATATACTCATAATGGTGTAGGGTATCATATAGTCGGCCTCGGCCGACTTTTGTCCTTTCCTTACCGGTTTTAATTCTACAGCTGTATTTTTCTGCTATTGTGGCTGTATTATTTAATCTTAACAGGTATAACAATTTTAATTGTAACAACAGTTATTTAACCTAAGTTAAGTTCTTGGAATGTTATTTTAAAGGCCAAGAAAAATTTCTCAAACAAATCGTTCTACATTTTAATAACTTAGAATAAAACTTTAATTTTTCCATTTGAGACACCAGTGTTCTCAGTGTTGAAACTCAATATATATTCAAAGTTGTTATTTATAGATGGTATTAATATTTCTCTTATTTTGATTTTACTTACCTCTATAACAGATTTTATCTCCCAAATAAAACAAAGTGTGCGTTTGGTTTTTGGGTTTTTGTAAAGATTTAAAGAAATAAACAAAAAAATATGGAAATTTATTTCGTTTTTAAGGATGATTATAAAGACATTTTGTTTTGTTGTTATCTTTGAAAAATTAATATTTTTTTTTGGTTTTCCATGATATCTGTTTTGCACAACAAGTTATAAACGAGAGAAAATGATGATAATAATAAAAAACAACAACCAAGTTTTATTTTATGGTATGAGAAGAACCTGCACATCATTCTCTCATACTGTCTTTTGAGTATCTCATATGTGTCTATGTGTGGATAGATAGTTAATAATTTATTTATTGAGTTGTTTATGATTGTTTTAAGTTTTGGGTTTATTTTTTTATAAATATTGGAAAAAACAATATGGGCAGTTTTTTTTTTTTTGGGAGAAAATAATAGTTTATGGGGGAAAAGGATGGGAAAAAGGAGTTAAGAACATTTTTTCTTGAAGGGATGGACTGCTTTTATATCACAGTTTTTATGTTTATATAGCAAGTCCAAAATAGTCAATTTCAAATCATTTTCTTTTGATTTTTTTGGAATGTTTTATGCTTAAGTGGGTGATTGGGGGGAGGGGTTTATTCATAAGTTTTTTGGGGAAAATTTTAGAGTTTTTTGCTTTAAATTGCTTTTAAGTTTAAATTTTCTTTAATACATATAATATCTAAAAAAGATTTAATGATTAAATTGTTTTATATATAAATTTATGTTTTGTTTCTTCTTTCTTTTATTAAATAGTTTTTTTTTTTGGTTTTTATTAAATATACGTTTACGAAAAAAGTTATAATAAAAAGGGAAAAATAAGTTTGTAAATTAAAAACTATGACTCACGAAAAAAGTTTCGTTTTTGTTAAGCGTATTTCGAATTTGTTTCAAGACTTTTAGGGTTTGTATGTATGTCAATGTACAAATACATATACATATATGTAGAATATAAGATTGTATGTATGTCCTGATGTGTGAATGAAATTGAAGTGCAAATGAAACGTCATGTATTTAACTGGGCTCTTTTTTTAACAAATGGACTGAAAAGTTCAGTGCCCAATGCTCTTGGTTTGGGGGCTTGGTAGGCCAGAGCGAAAATTGAATGGATTTTTGTTTGCTAGCGATGGAGCCTTTTTGGATCCCATAGTTGATAAGGCGTATATTTAATATAACCCATGTTTTCATAGGTTTTATTCATTTTTTCCTTTTTTAGGAAAGAAAGCGTTGAGCTATATAATGAAAAAAAAATGATATGCTTAAAACGTAGGCCTACTATAGGACTAGCTATTTTTTTAATTGTTTTGCATTCAAATGCTGAAATATGTAACTGTCATCGTCGATTCAAGAACTAATCTGGTTATTGATTACCTACGATCAATCTCCAAAAGAACTACAAGAAATATTGCTGAGATCTCATAACAGGTGTGAATTAAGTTCAATTCCAAATATCGCCTATTTAAAGCAAAACTACAATTTATTCTACCATAATGGAAGTACAAGCAAGATCGCTCTGATTTGCAATTTTCTGATTTGCAATTTTCCTTAATATCGAAAATTATTGAATTCTGATTTAGGCATTGGACCTTTGAGTCCATGAGTTAACAAGATAAATACACAAGATTCCGTTTAATTATAAAAATGATGTATAGGATTTTCATTCTTCGGTTGGATGTAGTAGTGTAAGTTATTGAGATTGAAATTTGTGTCACTCTTCGTGTGTGTGTGAAGTGTGATTAATTTATTAATAATAACTATTTTCTTTTTCTTTTGTTTTTCATCTTAAAAGGAAAAATACTTAAAATTATATCAATATTTTCGTTATACTGTATGCATGTATGTTTGATTCATCATGTATGTATGCATGTATATGTGTCATGGGTAAATTTTCTTTTTGTCTAAACAGTCATTCATATTCGTTTGTGTGTAAGTGTTGTTTTACTTTTTGGCTTAAACTTAATTGTTTTTATTTTTTTTTAATACAAAGTTAGTGTACATAAATAATTAATTTATTTTTTTTTTGTTTTCTTTTAAATTTTGAATTGAATTGCTTTTAAAATTTAGAATGCATCTGTTGGTTTCATGGTTTTGTTTTTAATATTATTTTTTTATAGTTAATAATAACATTACGAATATATATAATTTTTTTAATTTTTCTTCTGCGGGAATTGTTTCGTTTGTTTTTAAAGAAATATTTTTTTGTTAAGTGAAATTAAATTCGTAATTTATATCATCATTAAATATAAATATGTTTTCGTTTAATTTTTAAAAACAAATCGTAAACTTAATATTAAATATTATAATTTTTGTTTTTAAATGTAACATTTAAGGGATTTCTGAAAAAATTCTTAAACATAATTTGTGTTTGCGTTTTGCTGGTTTTTCAGGTTTTTTTCGGGAATTTGCTTTGTTTTTTGTAATTATTTAGCGTAACTAATATTCGTCTGGGGTTTTGTAGAAATATAATTTGGAAAAGAGTTGCATTTGCAGCAAAGAATAGAAATATTAAAAGGGAAAAATTGGGTCATTGAGAGAATATTTTAATATACTTTAATTTATTTTAGGGGACTCAAAACAAGACCTATCGTACCTTCAAACAATTTATTATATTATTATTTTGCTGAAATGATATCAGATTTTTTGCCTCGAAAAACTCCTAAAAGTTCTTAGAAAATCAACGATTTTTTGTTAAAATTTAAAAAAAAATCACAATATTTACTTATATGTGAAATATCTAAAGAAGATTAAAAAAAATATTTATATATAGTAGTTGTAATTTTTAAATACCCATGAATATGAAGCAATTTTTTCACTTGAATAATATTTTTAAAAAATCCTTGATTTATAGTCACAAATATTTTTAAAAAAATACGCGATCTATATAGACGGGAAGACGGGAATTATATTCTCCTCTATGAATATTTTCCAAAAATCCAATATTTATATAAAAAATATTTGTATGAAATTCACGAGTTATATATAGTCGGAATGTCTTTGAAAATTATTTTTAAAATCCGCTATGTGTATGGTCAGAATCTCCTTAAAAGTATTTAAAAAAATTTTTTTGAAAAAAAAAACAAGAGTATTTTTCAAAAATCTGTTTTTTGAACCAGGAAGACCTATTGCCGTGTGTAGGCTTGAAGATGAGGATTGAGGTGTCAAAATGTTCACCTTTTATGGCGGAGGCACCATGAGCACCAAACTTATAAACTTCATAATTTTTCGGTAAAAATATTAAAATGAGAGAAGTTTCCAAACTATGAAGGACATATTTTGACGTATCAGCTCGAATATGCCCTCTGTTGTCATAAGGCTGAGGGTATAAAAATGTAATGCTATGGAGGCCATGGTAAGGTATATTATAATTACTTATTCATACATAGGATGGTTTTGGAAATAACTCTTAAGGAGTAAACGGAACCAGGACAAAAGGAACTGTTAAGGATGACTGACTACATCTGCTTTTAATTGTTGTTAAATAAAAAAAGTTTGTTTTTACGATTTCGAGGAAGGCAACTCGATGCGAATACAAACATGAAATAAGTTTTCAGCCTATAAAAAATGCAACTCTTTTCCTTTTTTCCTTTTGGATGTTCTGAAAAATTAACACAAATTTGTAGCACTTGTTGTTCTATTTTTGTGTGGAATTAGCTTTGCTAGGCTTTCGTTTTGTTGATCATCGTTAATAGTCATATAAATGTGTGTGTGTTGAGTATAAAGAGATTTTTGTTTTAGAGTAGATCTATGATTGTTTTAAGCAATTAAGACATTTTGTAGAATCGCATAAACATTCTCGGTGTTTTACAGCCTCCTGCTCCCTATGAAGAAAATAATTAGTTCTCATTCATATCCTTGATGGCCTGCAGTATACGCTTGACATGACCAACTTTGATGACACCCAAATCTTTGAGATCTCTGCGACCAAGCGTAAGCAGCTCTTTGCCACGTATGTCGTTGCGTAGGAAACTGTCAACATATTCGGAGAGTTGCATGGTCTCCAACCAGGTGACCACCTCATTGACACTCCAATTGCTAACCGCTTCACGGGTGTTGGTCAAAGGTGCCTTGAATTGGTTTTGTCCAGCAGTGGAACCGGAGCGAAGACGGGTCCAAAAGGCTCGTGATTTGCGGCGTCCATCGCCCTGAAATTATATACATATATTAAAATTGGTAACCTTTTTAAGACAATTATAAACACTACCTCCTCATTGGGCGCCAGCACATTGAAATAGGCCCTCAGTTTGCCATCCACACACTTTTGCACCGAACACTTCTTCAATTCCATTTCCATGTTGGCCAAGGCAGCACTCAACTTACTCTCCAGATCCTCTCTCAAAATCAAACTATGACCACGATCTCTGAGCAAATTACATGCATCATCATAAAGTTGCCGAGACGAATCAATCACCTCAACTAATTTGGTGCGCAATGAAGGACCCTCCAACAGTTTGCCCTGAGGATGGATACTCTCTAAGGCATCCTGAGCACGACAGGCCACCGAATATAAATCATGCCTCAATGTGGGATGAGATATTATCAAGAATTTCACCCACTTAATGAGCGAACTAACAGCCTCAATGAAGTTAAGCAGGACATAGCATTCTCGCTCCGAGATGACTTCATCCGTTGAGGTAGCATGTTCCGATGCGGTGGATGAATGATCACGTTGTATGGAAATGCTATGTTGTCGTTGTTTTTCTTGCCATGTCTTAAGCGAGGCCTCCAGATGACGGTTGCGGCATAACATTTGCACGCGGTTCTTGTGTAGGATACGTATCATACCCGGTGGCTGTAACCAGGCTTCGCCGTCCACCTGTATGGGTATCTCTTCATCACCTAAAATATTGATTTGTACACTTTGACACTGTGCGATGCGATGATGTTGCAGATTGATGAGACGTGAAGCGGCCATCTGGACTGAACCGAAAACGGCAACAACCTCTAGGATGCGATCATCAAAACTGGGGGCGAGGAATATGTCATCCTTTTTCGAATTGCCCCAGAAGTTAGTGCCGCCCATGAAGCTAAAGGGAGAGAAGATCATTTTTTTTTTATTTTTTAAAAACGATATGATTTGAAATAAAACATATTTCTAATTCTAAAGATTATAAGGGGAAATATGAACCTGCTGAATTGCGGACGTCCTTGAAGTCATAGGGATATTTTTAAATTTTCCTACCAAAACTTTCAGAATTGTTAAAGTTTTCTGAGAAGCTTTCACACTTTTAAGACTTCCCAGCTATATATGAGTTAGGGACGATTTAAAAATATTTTCCAAGACGTCATGGATATATAAATCGTGGGTTTTCTTTTTAGATATATTTTAATATATATTGCCTCTCCGTCTGAATACTAGTCTTGGACTTTTAAGAATAATTTACGAAGGGTTTCCCGGTTAATTGTAAATCGCAGATTATTAAGAATATTATTCGAGGACTTCCAGCTATACGGATATTTTCTCAAAGACTCCTCGCCGAACATTGCGGATTTTTAAGAAAACAATTACAAGGGCCTTCTGTTCGAATACTTTTTACATTCCCCTCTATATTTTTTTAACATGAGTAAAACTGGCAATATACCCGATTATTATTATTATTTTTCATGCATTTCATTCAAGAAGACTTTTGAAGATTTCGGTCTTATATGTTTCAAGAATTAGCTTGTTACAAAAATTCCAGCAATTTCTATTATACGACCAAAATTATCACTTTTTTAGGAATATTATATTTGAGGACTTCCTGACAAACGCTAGTATATTTTTCAAGAATTTTGTACCAAGAAATTTGATGCAAATCTGAAATTTTTAAATATTTGATTTTTTTGCAGTTTAGTCATTTGAAGGTTCGGCATCCATCGATCCACATTTTCCGCTTCTTTCTAAAGCCGATTTTTTTTTTTGAATCGTAAATTCACATAAATTATTGTTGAATTTTAGGTAGAAAATCTGTCTGACACTTTCTACATTCTTTTAGCTCTCCACGTCCAAAACCAAAAAAAAAAAAAATTTTTTTTTCTCACAAATTAAGAAACCCAATTCTCAACTTCCAAATCAAACTTACCTCGGTATATTCAAAATCACAATACCCTGCAGCGAAGGCAGGGGTATCCTTTGGCCATCACATTCCAGCTGCACACGTTGCTCCAGATTTTTGCAGGTTTTTTGCAATAGCTGCTTGGAACCCAACACTCCGTACCACATATAATTCTTGGCTCTAGAACGACATTTCTCAGGATGCTCCTCTCTCTTGTTGTGGAAGTCCAAAGATATTTTGGCATCAATGCCAATACCGAAATAATTGTTCATCACACATTTTTCATGATAGCCAGCCAAAAGAGTTTCATCCGGATCCATTAGAGGGCTGACTGCAGCACAAAGTGTATCGGCATTGGCAAGCAGACATTTTGATATAAAACCAGAGCCACCTCCAGTGAGATCTAAATGAAATATCCAATATTATTTTAAAGTCAATATCCGAACAATCGAAAAAAAACTCACTTGGCCAATTGGGTAGCTTGACAATTGGATTAATAATTGGCAGCTTGCGATTCTCCTCGGAAGGTGTTTTATCTTTTTCCTTTTTGTCCTTTTCCTCCTTCTCCGGAGTGGCACCAAAGTGATCAAATCCAAAAATACTCGATCCGGTGAATAGACTGGTCTTGGATCCCTTGAGATTTTGCAGATTGGGCAAGGCTTCATTGGGCTAAAAGAACCACAACAACAATAACACCATTAGCTTGCCTCACTTGTCGTCTCTAAATCTAGACTCTAGACAAGGAACTTTGACTAACTACTTGAGATTTGGCAGGATACGAGTATAACATGAGTATGTACAGATCGGTAGAATAAAGAGATTGTTTTTTGAGTATAGAACAAGTTAAGGACTTTAGAAGGAAAATCACAAACGATAGCAGCTAGAGAGCAGAGTTGCAGATAGATAATTTTGCTACAAAAAGCCAGGATAATACTTTGTTGCTTCGTTGATGAATCAAACCTGGATAATGAGTGATGGTGATAATGATAGGTAGTTTGGTTGTTGGTGGTAAAGGTGGAGGTTGTGAGTGGTGGCGGCGGTTGTGGAATCAAAGGATTTATCTGTCGGCTAATCTTTGAGCTGGATGGGGACAGCTTGGATCTGGTTGGTGTTGCTGATGCTTGCGCATAGCATTTTCTTACCAATTGTATCAATGGTCTGATTAGGGCCAGTGTGGCCAGTCGAATATCTGGTTCGGCCACAACAAAAAGTCTTAAGCCCAGCAAGCCGTAAACACGTTCCGACAAAATACCCTTCGATCGTTTCTTCTACAAACAGACAGTCGAGAGCCACACAAGAGCATGATACATATGTGAGAGTGTGCGTTTACGTGTCGTAGTGTGTAGAGTTGGTGGTGTGTGCGAGTGCGCGCGAGCGTGTATAGGAAAGGAAAATATATGTTTGCCAGCCAAAGAAATTGCACGCAATAGATGTCAATGCCCCCCTCCCTCATTGGGAGGGGTGGGCAGTGACCTCCATTTAGCCATTTCTCCAGGGCAACACATAACATTATTATATTCGAAAAAGAGTATTGATGTTGATATTTACAAATTAACCAGTTTAAATATTTTTGTTGTTGTAAAAAAGCAAACAATTTTGAAATACATACCAATTGTGTTAATATTTTTATTTTTTGTTTTTGCTAAATCAAATCAAAGCAAGTCAAAAGCGATTTTCAAAATATTTGTTGGTTTAAACTTTGGCGTACATACAGTGAGTGCCCCGACTAAAGGGGCAAGAGGAGGAGGCCATCTCTCTCTGAGATTACTTAGTTGGTGTGTGTATGGTTTAGTGTTGGCCCATGTTCTTACTGAGTTACTCAGTCGTCCTTTTGGAAGTGGGCCGACACGAGTACAAGAGAGAGCGAGTCTCTCAACTGAGTCGGCCCAACCCAAAATCGTGCACTTATCCCTTTAGTTTTGAATGTGCATGATGGTGGGAGAGCGACGACGTCGACGACCAGAACAAACCGACAAATGGAGTTGAGACTTACCTTGAATAGACTGCCACAGCTGATCCTACGACTGGCGGCTGGCGAGGAGTTAAGGAAACGATTGTGTTCAGGATCCAAGCTCAAATAGTTGGGATTGAAGCCCGAATGGCGGCGATCCTTGTCCTTGTCAAATTCACGCACCGTCAACGACGTGGCATGGCTCGAGTGCCTTCGTATCTCAGAGGGCAGACGCAGAGCCAGCAGACTGCTGCAAGTATCGGGATTCAGGGGCCGTATGGCATCTCCTCTCAGGGGGGTGGGTGGCCGGACAACAACACTTATCTGTGGGTGATGAGGAGTAACATCATCAAATGATTCTTTCTTACAGGAGTCATCAAAAGTAATGCGCTTTACATCTTGTCCTGGTATGGATTTCTTGGGGGACGTCTTCAGACAGGAGGTACTGGTGACGGTGGTCGTGTCGCTCACTTCAATCCTTATGGCTGTGGCAGTTGACAAATCATCCTCGGACTGCTGGTGGCCGCTTGTCGTAGTCAGGGTATTGACACTGTTGTTGTTGATAGCTGCAGCCGTAGTTATGGCTATGTTGGTCTCATCCAGCGATAGCTGCTGTTGGGATACAAGTTTCGAAGTGTTGGTTTTATTGTTTTGTTTAAGAGAAGAGCGCTTTTTGGGTCGCTTAAGTTGCAATTGCGCAGAACGCAGTACAGGAAAGTTAAATCGAAATCGAACAGAAAAAGAAAAAGAAAATTGGCAAAAAAGGAAAAAGATATAAATTACGTAAATCGTAATATCAAAAAGGGGTGTAGCTGTCATTCTGAAGCGAGGAAATAGGAGTGGTCTCTGGGATTTATTTTATTCAAAATTTTAGAGATGTTTCTAAGAAATAGGAACTATCTGCATTCCATCACCTGTGAGTATTTACTTTTTACAATTCTAATATTTAAAAGAGTAGAGACGACTCTTCAGAGCAGACTGAGGACACTTTCAGTTATTTTCCGGTGAAAATATTACTCTGTGCCTTTTCACGCATTAATCAGGGTGATTACAACAGGCAGGCGGATAGACAGACGGACATCGCTACTTTTTAGAATTTTACGCTGATCCAGAATTTGTTTTTTGAATTGAATGAATTTTTGAGAAGCTACAAACGGAATCACAAAGTTAATATACCATCTACAGAATGGTGTAGGGTATGCAAATTTAATACTGAATAACCGTGTAATGTAACCAAAAGCGGATATTTAAATCATTCCTGGTGCTGTTCCAAAGAAATATCAGCTCTTCTTTAACAAATTTCTAAGAAAAGTCTAAAAATTCACCACTTCGAAGGAGGATCTGCTCCCTCCCAACCCCTGGCCCCGACGTTGCTCGCAGGCACATATGTATACCAATAAATTCGAACCCTTCTTTCCTTTTCCCCTCTATTTCCATTGAATGACTTCCAAAACTTAACACCACCAAACTACGTCTTACCTTAAAACTTTGCCTTGCGATGTCACTGCCTTCCACAAACTGAGCCAGAGAGCAGTAACGTGGCGGTTCTCGAATCTTCTGATCATCACAACGATTGTCGATTTCAAAAACAATGTTCTCAAAGCCAAATTGTTGGGGATTGTCATCGCTGTCCATGCGGGCCAAGCTAGGCATGCGTGGTGGTGAAGGATTAACTTTGTTATCTGCGGCAACCTGTTTGGCTCTTGCCGGTTTGGGTGGTGGTATCATTGATCTCTCCGAGCACATTAGGGTGGTGTCATCCGTTATGGTGTTATCCTGCAGGGCATAGGTTATGTCATGACCCAACACGGAACTTATGTCATCCATAAGGCTTTCACCGGGTATATTTTCAGTTTCATCGCTTGTTTCGGGCGAGTCAATGTGGGTAAACTCATTGGAGTCAAGATTCTAAAAAACCAAACATTTTTATGTCGAATTGAAATGTGTCCCTAACCGGAAAACCGCCTACCTGTAGAATATCTCCCAGCTGATAACCCGGTATGGTTGGTTCTTTTCCATCGAATATCTCGGAGGCCACACTGCATTCCTCATTGCTAATGGCCGACAAAACATCACTTGGCTCTCCTTGGAATTCCTCCTCAGATGATTGTTCCTAATGGAGTAAATGCAAGAAAGAGAGGGGGAGAAAAAAAAACGACATTTGAAAAATCAAACGAAATATTTTCGGAGATCTCTGGGAAACATACGGTATTCCCATCTGTATCGATTATTGTTATGTTATCGCTTGTATAGACATTACAAGCATCTTTTTGGGATACTACAATGCTGGGTACCTGGAGATCGCACGTGTGCACCAAGGCCTCGCCGGCTACCTTATCACTTGGCTGCTCAGTTTCCTTGTCCTTGTGCAGCTGTTTGCTCATGTAATAGTTGCGTTCGAATACCTCGATGGGCCGAAATTCGGATAGGGGATCGACCATGTGTTCGTTAGTTAGAATTGGTACCGTTAGGAAGTTCCGCTCACCGGGAGTGGAAGCCCCTTCGCTGCCAGGCGATAGACGATTACCAGCATCGTCAATATTTGCACCTCCACTCAGAGAGAGTCGGGTCCTACGATACGTTATCTCACCGTTGGTATTCTCCTCCTGTTCCTCTATGACTTCTGGTACACCAGAGCTGCGGCGACTGTCGGCAAATTGCCGAGGCACCGGCAAACTAATCGTATTGAAGAAATGCTCATCCATGGACTCACGTCTGGTATCCGGTAATGGTGATATGCAAGTGAGACGTGACGATTCCATGGTGGGCGATATAACATTAATGGGTGGTATAATGGGCAAGGGTGAGGTGCAGGGTGTTGAATCACTGGAGGTGGTGGTTGGTATTTTCAAAGCTTCAAATGGCGTTACCGACAAACGGCGCTGATAACGTTTTGGTCGTCCCGGCTCCGAATGTTCGACGACATTGTACATGGCCCGCTTGACACTGTTGGCACGACTTTGCAGTGCCTCACGTTCACTGCCGCGCAGGGAGCGACTGTTGCGCCGCTCTTTTAAATTTAATTGATCCTTTTCATTCTTTTCCATTGATATGTTAGGATTTCTGCAAAAAAGAAAATAAATCATGGAATTGTTTGGAGGAATTTGGAGGGGGAATTATGAAAAGTCGAGCCAACTTTCCGTTTCGAAATATTTGGTAGAACTGAGCAACAAAATTCGGTTGGTCGAAGTCATTATATTCGAGGAAGAAATTTATGAAAAGTGAAATTAAAACCCCACAAGTTCTATAGAATTAAGAGAAATTTCGAAACGGAAATTTAGCACTAGGGATACGTAGTTTGCCTTCCGATTATATTTTTAATAGGAGCCAACAAGTATACAACAGTTATGACTTTTTTGTTTTAATTTTCCACACCTTCAATATTGACAACTATAAAATCCAATCTTTTGTTTGAAAAGCTATACAAAATCGAAATTTAGTCGACTTTGGGATGTCAAAAATCGATTTTTATGATAACAGAGATCTAAAGAGGGCTTTTCGTATAAGTCAAAAGACGAAAAATCTAAGAATCTATTTAGCTCTCAACTACCTATCCCTTCTTTCCTCATTCCTCCTCTATTGATCACTTACAGTAAATTAGATGAAGATGCTGATAGGATGGGTGAATTAGGTGCCGATTTGGCTATAATATTATTAATGGTGGCCAAGAACTCATCACCGCTGTGTGAGCCATTCTCTTCCTCCTTCAAGGCATCCAATAGCATGTTGACCTTTTGCCTTAGAATGTCACATTTCACAGTTAGCTGATCGTCCTCTTTGCGATTTTCACACATTCTCTCCAAGAGATCATCGATTGTTTCGCAGAGAGTTTTTGTGGCCGACATCAGTGTGGGTAAATCATCAGTTTCGACAATAGAACGGAGATTTTCATTAGCCGAGGTAATCATGCCGGTCAACAAGGCTTCCTGTTCCGATGATAAGGACATTTTAGGCATTTTCGGTTGAACTGCAATGGCCTTTTCGAAGACCATAATACTCCAACGATCCAACATTTTGGTACTGGCCGTCTCGTAACGTTCCAATATCTGAGGCAAATGGGCATCGTCGTCACATGAGGAACCCCAGCCAAGAACGCGGGCTAAATCATTTCCCGTGCCAAGGGGCAACACAGCAACTTGACATTGTTTCTGGAGAATGGAGGGAGGAAGAAATATAAAATTATTTATGAACTTCGAAATTTATTACTCTCTGGAACTTACATGCATATTGAAGCGATCAATTTCGCTGAGCACCCATCCAACTGAACCATCTCCGGAACACACCAATATACGAAACATCTCAAAATGCCGAAACAGCCTCAAACCCAATCCCGGTCCAGTCGATATCAAATCGAATACTTGAGCCGGATTTAAAAGCTGCTTAAATCTCCTTAAGAATTTCACGCCTTGATTGTCTCCCGATTTGGAGTTGACAAATACCAGCAGAGGAGAAAAGTTGCCCTTGGGACTGGCAACATCCCACGAGTCATCATTGCCAATGGAATGCACACAAGTGGGAGGTACCACCGACAATTTGGCCGGTCCCAAAGGACATGCGATGGCTACATGAGGTCGACATGCCACATGCACCGTTGTTCGGCACCACAGGCAGCGCCAATCCTGCAGCCGCAACACTGAGCCACAGGTTTTCTTGCAGACGGCACAGGTGGCCGATACCGGCAGATTGCCTTCCATCCACTGATGGGGCATAACAATGCTGCCATTCTGGTCTTCTATGATGTCCTTGCCCACCGTGGCCAAGGTGGTCCATTTGCAGTTGGCAATAGCTTTGGCGGCGCACCGCTTGTGCACCTTACATTTGCACACCTCGCACGACAGGCCATGCGACGTGACTCCGGACAAGGCATCGCGGCAGACATTGCAGTAAGTGGGTCGTGCGTGTGACGTGGCGTACCAGTGATGGTGATTGGCAAAGATGTCGTGCTGTTCGATGAAAAAGCTGTCGCCACGTGAGCGAGGCGGTATGGAGGCCGATTTAAGGGAGCCTAACCAATCCTCCATTTCGCGTCTGGATTCGGCACACAATACAAGCGAACGAGTGGGGGTAATAACCTGCAAAAGAACAAAAAGAACAACACAAGAAAATGAAGCACACGTTTTTGTTATTTATTGCAGTTGGATTTTTAAATGCAGAACACTTGCTGTTGTTGCTGGTAATGTGAGAAATTACTCTTTTTGTTGACGGGAATATAAAAAACCAACAAATGCCTTGAACCTTGACAGGCATTCACATTTACCCTCTAAACCATACACACGTACATGTACATCTATACATACACACAGCCATCAGTGTCTACAACTCATTCCTCTGTCGTTTCACTGCTCATTTGTGCTTGTCCGAACACATAAAACAGCTCGTTAATCAGTCAAAATGATGTTATGATATTCTGGCTAGCTGATATTTAGTTGGTTTTGTTTTTGTTCTCCTTCTTCGTCGTTCACTCTCATTTCAAACATGTCTGGCCTCGTCATTGGACGGGCATGGAAGATTGCATGCTGTTTCCTTTGCTGGTTTGGGGCCAAACAAAAGGATAAAGGATACATGACGGTGTATCCATCGATGGTATGCAGAGGCCAACAACTACACAACTTCGGACCCGAGGTATCGGAATGTAATTAAGCCAATAAATGTTAACTAATGCACATAACTTGCTCTGACCTTTGGTGTTGCAAATGAATATCAAGGCGAACTAATCTCATTCTCCGCTAACCTGAACTCTAATGAGGTGTACTTGAGATACGACTGATGAGCATCATTGATTCCACGATGATAATGGAAACTTGTCCGTTGGTTTTTTGTTAACTTTAAGTGGAAGTGTATGTGATACTGAAGGGAATTAATGTGGGTGCGATATGCAAATGGTTAATAAGGGATAATGTTGCTGTGAAAATGTAGAAATTAGCGGGAAATTAGAGTAGAAGCATAAATTCTTATTTCATTTGTTTGTGTTTGTTATACCATACTCCACATAATGCTAAGGGTACTATGTCTTTGTGCAATTGTTTGTGAATGGAGAAGAAAGCGAGATGGACCCAAAGTTACTTTTGAGGATCTTCATGGATTCACTTTCTGGGTCGATTTATGCATGGCAGTCCGTCCGCCGTCCGTCAATGTATTCTTGTGAACAAAATTATTGTCCGATTGAAATTAAGTTTTCCAAATAATATTTGTTTGGCCCAAGTACGAATCCTATTGAAATTGGTGAAAATATGTTCAAATTTAGGTATAGCTCCCATTCATATATCTTCAACCGATTTTGGGTTAATTGTGCAACAAATGACCAATATCAGCCCAAAAGACCAGTATTTTGGCAATTTCGACTTCACATTGGTGAAAAACGGCAAAGATATAGCTATAGCTCATAAGTAAAGGTTTCATCCGATTTGGGGTTTTACACACCTGCGTACTATGAACTCCACAAGAATGATATTTTATACCAAATAACTGATGGAGCTCAAAAATACATCTGTTAAATTTTATCAAGATCGGATCAGATTAGGGTAAAGCTCCTATATATATTTTCATTCGATATCAGGAATTAACTGAATATTGGCAATTCCGACAGAACTCATCCTAGAAACACGCTTGTAAACAATATAATGAGTTGAAGTATCATTATACTGTTTACAAGCGTACAAAAGCTTTTTAGTGAGGATTTTCCAGAAAAAAGTTATTCGTGATGGAATTCAAGCGTGGTAGTGTGATTTCTTTATATTTGGCTGAAAAACCACAAATGGCTATCGTTAGAGCACTCCAGCATTTAAATGTGAATAAATCTTTTGTGTCTCGTACCATCGCTCGTCGCCCTGATACTGGTGGCGTAGCCCGACGTCAAGGAAGTGTACGGAAGAAAACATCAACATAAGCAGGAATGGTTCGACAAGTAGAGAAGCGACTTGATCGAAACCTGTGTCACAGTGGCTGAAAACTGGATCGTGAACTGAACATATCGCAATATTCCATTCGGCAAATATTGAAAAATGAGCTCGGAGTAAGTAAAGTCATTGAAATTCCAAGAAGAGTAAGAACTTACACCGCAGCAGAAAGAAAATAGACTCGAAAGGTCTAAATGCCGAATTTGGTTTTTTCCGATGAGAAACATTCGTTGTCCAGCTATTTGTAAACCACCAAAATGATCGTGTTTACTTGTCGAAGTGGTCAGCTGAAAATGTGCACCATCGGTTGGCCACCAGAACTCAAGCGCCGGCCATGGTGATGGTGTGGACCGCTATAACAACCGATGGTTGCTCTCCGCTCGTATTAATCGACGAAATTCTCGTATTAATCGCGAAAATATTCTGGCACTATAAAATAGTAAAGTGTCGATCACATCAAGCAAGCGCTTCGTCGAAAATGAACCAAAATACCGCAGAGCAACATTCGGACAGAGTGTGACGGTTTCATTAACCGTTTGAAGGCTAAATTCGTGCAAACGGTGACCAATTTGAACAAATCTAAACTTATTCTAAAATTTGACGTTATTTCCGACATTTTTTGCTTTCATTGAATACAATTTAAAACAAATGTAAAAATTATGGTGTTTGACTTTTTTGCAGTTTTTTTATCTCACCCTGTATATCTTTATCCGATTTCATGTTTATTGTGCACCAAATGGCTAGTATCAGCCTAAGTGCACTGAATTTTGGCATTTCCGACGGAATTCAGCCCAAAATAAAGTGCATCCAGTTTTGATGCAAGTCGATTCAGATTAAGCTGTAGCTCCCATATATATTTTTAATACGATTTGGTGTCAATATACCTCACATGTGTAATATGCACTCCACAACAATGATGTTTGATATCGGGCATTAGATACTGCTCGAAAATGCCTCTGCCAAATTTTATCGAGATCGGTTAAGATTTTTATATAGCCTCGATATACATCTTCATCCGATTTTAAGGTTATTGTCCATCATATATGTAATATCAGCCCAAATTGAATAGATTTTTTCATATAAAACCGAATTTTACCGTTTGATGAATAAATATTTTTTTATATAATCCCTATCGAAGTCATATCATGCACTATACAGCAATGTTGTTTGGTCCTAGAGGTACAAAAGCCTCCGTCAAATTTGTTGAAAATCGATTTAAACTCTAAAGCCCCGATACCCAGTAAAATGTGGATCAGAGTTGATTGATCTACGTCATATAAATTCCCAATATAAACTATTTTTACGGGAGCTCTACTTAATACGCATTGTGGTGTACTAGGGTGAACAATATTTTTCAAAACGAAACTGACAGCTTTCCAATACCAACATCATGATTTCATCTCGGCGAAGAGAATGGTCATTTGATTTTTTCAGCTTTTTGATATGACGACTTTGGTGAAAAGCAAGCTCTATAAGTGCCGAGCATTCAGAAGTGAATGAGAATCACACTCACTTCTTGCCTTGCTCATACGTCATCTTTACAAAATATTGCAAAGAATATCATCACATTTTCATTTTCTCTGATATTTGCTAATGTAAAATATTTGGCAATCTACATAAATGTCATTCCAACATTTTCTTTGGATATAGACAACAATTTTGAATAGGAAAATATATATAATTTTTTATTTGACAATTTTATTAAGTACTTAATGATCAATTATTGTTCCAAAAATTGGAAGAAAGAGTGAGAAAGAGAATCTCACCAAAGACCTTAAACTTTGATGCAGCAGTGGCGGCAATTGCCCCCGAGAACTTTCAAACAATTCTTTGTGAATATTTGATTTATTGTTTGAAATAAAAATACTTTCTGTTGCTTTGTTTATTTGCCTTTTTCATCAAATACCGTTCGAAACGAGAGCTATTTCTATACAGACATATATATTTTCGCTACAAGTTGTTTTCTTGTATATAAAATTATATAGCACACTTGTTTTGAAATTATTGTAAATGCAAATGTATTCCAAAGTTTGACTAATAATTTTTGAGTAAGCTATATTTTTCTTCTTTTTTGTGGACAGCTTGCCTTAGGCGATTCGCATTGTAAAAATAAAAATAAAACTCCAAGATATTGTTTGGGAATTTCTTGGATCTACCACAACAACAGCAAGGCCAACATTGTTGACGGAATACAAAAAGATGGTTGTTTATTTCATAAATATGCAGACAATAATACGATTCGAATACAATTATAGTCGAAACTTTGTTGTGAATCATATTGTGATGGATACAAAAGGATAACAATTGGCTATGATGTGCCAAAAAAGAAGAAGAAGATGGAAATATTGGCTGATGCTAAGAAGTATTTTGTATACGGTACATAGTTATTTTGACTCCATGGGTATTTTATTTTTTGCCACAAATATCTTTTTTTGTAACTTTGAGTGCTATTCGAGATTCAAAGTTATGGACTGGTTGCTAGGAGACCTAGCCGTAGGCTAAATTTCAAAACGTCAACACATTGTGGATTGTGGTGGTTTTGTATCCATTCTCATTAGAAATGTTAAATTGAAAAGAAATACGAACTGAAATATATTTCATCTGAATATTCATACTTCGAGCACATGTTTATTCCCAATCAGAAAATCGTTTGCTTATGAATTATAAACGATGAGGATACAACACATATTGCGAATTATTTTTTTATTTTTAACAGCCCATAAAATCCACAATACCAAAAACAATTTTTGAACACATTTTACTTCGATTACTCAAATGTAAATGGTGCTATAAATTCTTATTTCGAATCCAATATCAATTTCTTGTAACCACATAATACGAGTACTTGCATAAATGAAAAACCAAACTTGGCCACACATATCGAAGAGCACCGCACAGGGTGAGATAAAAGAACTCCAACAAAATCAAACGCCATAATTTTAACATTTTTTTTTTTTTTAATGAAAGCAAAAAATGTCGGAAATAGCATCAAGTTTTGGAATAAGTTTACATTTGGTCACCTTTGGCACAAATTTTTGACACAAACCTTGCTGCCATGCTGCCCGAATGTTACTCTGCGGTAATTTGGCCCATTCCCGCCGAAGCGCTTGCTTGAGGTGATCAACACTTTGGTATTTTTTAGTGCCAACCTTGCTTTCCAAAATACTCCAGACACAATAGTCCAATGGATTGGTATCCGGAGATTTTGATGGCCATTGTGCGTTGGAAATGAAGCGAGGAACCTTATTTTTTAACTATTCTTGGGTGGCGCGTGCTGAGTGCGATGATCCTGTTGGAATGTCCAAGGTCTGCTGCCAAAATGTTTGGGTGACCAATGCTTTAATACACCCTTTAGAATATTTTTGCGATAATATTCGCCATTTATTCTGATGCCACGGTCGATAAATACGAGCCGAGAGCGACCATAGGCTGTTATGGCGGCCCACAAGATCACCCCATAACCGGCGCTTGAGTTCTGGTGGCCAACCAAAGTTGCACATTTTTAGCTGACATATTTGGGAAGTAAATGCGATCATATTGTTTGTTTACAAACTGCTGGACAACGAATGTTTTCTCATCGGAGAAAACGAAATTCGGCAGTTTACCACTTTCGGCCAAGCGAAGGATCTCATTGGCTCCTTTGAGTCTATTTTCTTTCTGTTGCGGTGTAATTCTTGCACTTTTTGGAATATCAATGACTTTACCCCGACCTCATTTTCCAATATTTGCCGAATGGAATATTGCGATCAAGTCGCGGGTTTCGATCAAGTCGCTTCTTTACTTTTTGAACCATTTCTGCTGATGTTGTTGTCTTCTTTCGTTACGTTACCAGTATTATGGTAACGAGCGATGGTACGAGACACAAACGATTTATTCACATTTAAATGCTGGAGTTCTCTTACGATAGCCACTTGTGGTATTCCAGGCAATTATAAAAAAATCCCACTATCGCGCTTGAATTCCATCACGAATAACTTTTTTCTTGGAAAATTCTCACCATTATTCTTTTGTTCCCTTGCAAACTATATAATGAGCTGTCACCGGAATAATTTTAACAGCTGTCGGACGAGTGGCTTAGCAATGACAGCAGTCTGAAGTTGGTTGCAGTTTTTTCATCTCACCCTGTAAATGTCACGGTTATAAAAAAAAATCAAACTAAGATAAATTTAACATTTGTTCTAATGTTTGTAATGATTTTCCTCGCATGTGTTCTGGAATAATAACAGGAGCTTTAACTACAAATTCGAATACCAAATAAACATTTTTGAAATATTTTGATTGTGAATAAATATTGCTGCATGCTACAAAATTTCAGTACATGTTTCAATGAAGGATTCCCAGATACAGTTCCCCGTTATACCATCTCCAATCATGCCACTGTTGTAAACAACAGATTGTTAATACATTTGCCTTCACTTCAATTTCCGTAGAAGTGGTTTGAAATGAAAATGTTCGATAATGGAATGTGTTTGTGGTTTACAGTACATTTGAAACATTAAGAGGTAATTTTATGTAGATTTTGTTGGCTAATTACAAAACAGAAGTTGATCATTTGGAATTGCATTATTTAAACATGACGAATTTGTAAGTGATACAAAAGCTAATTTGTTATCACTTAATAATTAAGATTGTAACAACGATTATGGATACATTTTTCAGTTATATTTTAGCATTCAGGCTGGATAACCTATATCCTATACCGTCGCAGAAATTTGACAGGAAAATAAAAGTTTTTTACTGGTAATATCAGAATTTCTCCCATACACCTTCAGGCTATTTTATGAGAAAGGCTAATGTGGTTATATATGGGGAGAAAATTCAGTCAATCTCATGGAAAATCTAGTCAAAATTCTCCAAAAAGGGGATTTCGAAAAGGATGTATCGAAATGTGGATACATTTTGGGAATTTATAACAAAGAGATTCTACATCTGGGAGCCCGAAATGCTTATACTTCTACAAGCACCTTTTCATCCGTTGTTCACACCAGATCGGGTGTTAATGGAAATATTGAAATGTTCGAAATTTGAAGATAATCGGATTTTAAGTTCACATTTTATAAGAGTTATAATTATTCAAAATGTTGACCCTTTGTGGTGGAGGTACCAGATCCTATATCTACCATATTCACAACAGATATTCAGTCAATAAATATAATTATTGGGATGCTTGAAATTTGAAGAGAATTGTATAATTATTTCGCATTTTATGACCGTTTTCGTTATTGAAAATTTTGAACCTTTGTGTGGGAGGTTCCACCAAGAAGTGGCCCAATATATTCTATCTTCACAACAGATCTTGCATTGATAGCAACATTAGGATATGTCAAGTTTGAAAGGAATCGGATACTCCTTTCTCCTTGTTATGAGCTCCATTGCTAATTTAAAATTTGACCCTCTGTGGGGGAGGTACCAGAAGGTGGGGACCGATATAAGCCCTCTTTACACCAGATCTTGTGCTGGTAAAAATATTAGAATGTGTGTAATTTGAAGACAATCGGATGCTTATTTCGCATTTTATAAGCGTTATAATTATTCCAAATTTTGACCCTTTGTGGGGAAAATACTTGACGGAGTGGGTCGATATTCTTTGTTTTCGCACAGAACCTAACACGGATGTAAATATTATAATTTGCTTAATTGAAGCAACATCGCATTATCCTTTCTTTTTCTAAGCGAGATTTTTTATTTAACAATGTTGACCTTTTGTGGGAGAGGTTCCAGAAGGAGTAGATTGATGATGCCCATCTCCAAACTCGATCTAAGTTTGATAATAATATTACGATGTATCAAGTTTGGACCAAATCGGATACCCCTTTAATTGTTGTCGTGCGCACCAGACACAGGACAGATGCGGACATCGCTGCATCTACTCCAAATGTCCTGAAAGGGATTTTGTTCAAAGAGACATAGGGTCTAAAACCATTATTTCAATGAGGCACGTTATCAAATAATATATATACCCTCTCTTGCCATACGGCTGAGGGTATAAAAAGATCAAACATTATTTCCTTTTTTCTTGATCAAATTTTTTCGACCTCTTTCACTTGATGTATGAAAGTACCATAAAATGTCGATCAAAACCTCCTTTAATATTCCTCTTTTTAAGGAGAGCTTCAAAAGAAGAAATGTTCACGGGGAAATTTCATTGAAGGTCTCTGAACAAATTTGTATACTTAAGATGTATCATTAATAAATATCATCAATTTGGCTACGACACCGTCTTAAGACTGTTTTTAACCATATTTTGAAAAAGGGCCAATAAGACCCTTTGGTGACACGCTTGAGGGTTAACATTTTCCATCGAAATAATCCTCGTATTGTTATCAGTAATATTTAGTAATAGGACACAACATACCTAAAATGACAAGATTTCAACGAATTTTAATCCAGCACCGTTTTCCATTAGCATTTTGTATATTTTAATCGAAATGTCACTTTCGATGAAAATAACTAGAAAAGTTGTTCGAGGGGCCGCGTTAAAATATCAAAAAAAAAAAAGAACATAGAAAATAGACAAAATGTAGGTATTAAAATGCCGCGACAATGTTAATTATACCCTCACCCTTTGGCTACAGAGGAGGTATATCATTATTTAATTTCCCATATATGATTAAATTCCATTACTGCTCCTCGCATGTTTCACATAACTTGATTAAAATCGCTCATTTATACTCAATTATCCTCTACGTCGCCGTCAATTGTTGATCCTCAATAATACGAACAACAACAACAAAATAAATTGTGATTAATTGGATTTAAAATTAAAATCAGGCATATCCGTTGTCAGCAGTAACGATGTCATCACGAACATTCCTTTCATAACGCGCTGCCGTTGTTATCCTTGAGGCTAAATGTCAAGTAACACTTCAATCTAAAATCAACTTTAATTAAAATGCTAACAATGGTTGTGGTTCTGTAAAGCACTCCCTGTGACAGGGACCCCTTTACATGCTTCGCACGCACAAAGCATGCACACCGCCCCGTACTGTCCCTCCCAGCCCAGATCCTTAATTAATACTTTGACAAAATAAACAAACAAAGAATTTATGGAATGGCGTTGAAAAGTTGCAACATCTTGAGATGTGATCTCAACTTAGGACTGAAACTAAATGAAAAAAACATTTCTTTATTTCGTCTCATTGCCATTGTCCTGACTTGAACGAATAATTTAACACAGCAACACGAACGACAATGCCTTGTTAATTTAGTTCTAACGTTAATTGGCAAAGTTTTTTTCTCTGCCATTATAATTATGTAAATGTAAATAACTTTAGGTCGTTTAACAATTTTTTTAAACGACATGAAAACGACAGAGATATGACCATTGGCAACATTTGCCGATTTAATGCTTTCTTATCAACTGTTGTTTCTGCACTCGGGGGCCAATTTGAGACAATGTTGTTTTTATTAATGAAAAATCGCTTAAGGATAATCGTAATGGTCCATTTTGTTGTTATTTACACAGCAACAATAACAACGAAATGGAAAAAAAAGTAAATCATAACTTTGTATTGAATGGCTGAGACCCGTTGCCACCATCTGTCATGGAGGGCATTCATGAGTACACCTATACCCAGATACGGTCAGAGTCACAGCCACACTTGTGTGTTTTATGGCATTGCCATGGTATAATCGAAGAATGATGCCGCCACCATCAACCCGAAAGGTCGAATGCCACCAACAACAATACAGTTGGTGTTAGTTAGTAGCAATTTTTTTTGCTGTTGTTGTTTCGAAAACAACGTCCTCTGTCTTGTGTCACAAAATATCCATGCCAATTTAAATTCATTGGCAGTGACTAAACAGTGGTTTGAATTGAAAAATTGAGGGTGTTTTTAATTGAAAGGGCATTTTTACTCAGACATATTATGGTATTTTTTTAGAAATATTGAAGTAAATCGAATTCACAACAATTTTTCGTTAGTTTGTTTTAATCACCATTAATTAATTTTCCATGATCTTGCTGTTGTTCCACGAGATTCTATTCAGCAATGGAATTATCGTATTATTCTGGACTTTCTATACTTATTGTTTATGTTTGCTAGTTTTTCGTACTTTACACTATCGCAAACGTACGAATTTCCGAATACCCCTTCTTATCTTATATCTTTGTGCCTTGAGGGTCACTCATGCACACCGAAAACTTTGAGCTCTTCTCGTACCTTCAAAATACGAATTTCGAAATGTTCCCATCCTTGTCAGATATTTATAAAAATAGTGACCGCTTTGAAGATTATAGCCCACAGTCGTTGCCATATCATCATAGATTTCGCACATTGTGCCTTCAATATTTTGTACTTTTTATACCCTCCACTATAGTATGGAGGGTATAGTAAGTTTGCCTTTCCATTTGTAACACCTAGAAATATACATTTTAGACCTCACAAAGTATATGTATGACCTCAAAAAGTATATGTATATTATGTCTGCAGGACTTTTAGTATTGAAAATGGATCATGTAGGTCCACATTTTGTTATAGCCCCCATATAATGGTACCTCCCTATTTTTGGTATGTTGATGATTTAAGCGACATTATTCACCGGAATTGTTTTAAATTTGGTATTTGATGTTCGTAATGAATACTACAGCCTATGATAGGAGATTGTCTGTGCAGGTTCACGTATTCGTATAGCCCCCATACAACGGTACCTCCCGATATTCGGTATTTTGATCATTTATTCGCGAGAATTGTTTCAAATTTGAAGTTCGTAATGATTAGTACAGCCAATGCCAGAAAATTGTTTGAGCAGGTCCACGTTTAGGTTTAGACCCCATATGGTGCTATAATGGTACCTCCCTATATTCGGTATTTTGATGATTTTAGCTATATAACTCACCGATTTTTTTCAAGTTTCGCATTTGAATATTGCAATGGCTTAATCTAAGGGCTACTTTCGATATTTTTAAGATTTTAACAGATTTTTCGTTCAAAATTCTAGAGGGTATTCAAAGTTCGGCCGGGCCGAACTTACAGCTTTTTTACTTGTTAGTACTTTACTTCCCCTTTTATAATGAGTTTTCAGATTTAACTTTAGTCGTTGCTCTATCATCATATATGCTATTTCGTACTTAGTGCTTTTAATATTCTGTACCTTTTAGTACTTTCCTTGTCCTTTCGTAATAATTTCAAAGAATGGCACACGCATTTCAGCAATTCATAGTTCTAGTTCTTATTGATCACTCAATGACTATTAAAAGCCATTTTGAAGTACGAAATTCCATAAATCCCAAACAGTTGCTCTTTTCCTATCGTACTTAGCTGATGTGATATTTGAAACTTTTTAGGACTTTGTTCGTCCCATTATGCGAATTTCCAAGGAATATCATACTAAGTCCTTTTAATATTTTATATTTTTTAGTACTTCTCAGAATATTTAGTGCGAATTCCCAGGAAGTGGCATAAATTCAAAAACTGTACACTTTTTTTATTCTTTAGTGCAAATTCCCATTCCCATTTCCATTTCCCATATATAGTCAGTTCTATGCTCAAAAGAGAAAAGACTCTGGCTTCAACCGTTGACCCATCACCATACATACATTATTTCGTATTATTTAGTACTTTTCGTACTCTAATAGTACGAATAAAAAACACATCTGTTGTGGAATTCTCTAACTCTTTTTTGAGTTACCGACAAAAGTCGGAACAATTAAAATGCTTATGATTTCAATAATTAACGAAATATGTCGATATGTTAGCGATGAAATCAAAGTAGTCACTAAGACCTAGCGAGTTGTCAACTTTAACTTATTTTTATATCAATATTTTGGGTTTAAATTTAGCGATTTTTGTCGGGAACTCACAAAAAGGAGTCAGATAATCCCGTGCTGCCCTCCAACAGCGGTCCACATGAAAAATTTCAAGATCCCACCTCCTACCATTCAAAGTATATTGTACACTTTGCATGCACTATTTACTTTACTTTCCATATCCTTTTAGTAGCCTCAATATTATGGTATCTTTTTTTCGTCTGATATGCAATTCAATCATTAAGTCACGACCATACGGCTCACAAAACGAGACAAAGACTTTCTGCAATATCCCTGAATACAACCTGAATTTTGTAATATCGCTTTGAGTAGTTAAAAATGTTCTCACAAAAACAATATTTTTATGATACATGCTCGTTTTTAATCTAATCCTATCTTGGTTGTTCCATATTTAAACTCATGCCAGAGAACCGCTGAAATCATTACTTAACATGGAACAGTACCCATTTTTCATTTCGCTGGGCGCCCAGTCGGTTATGATTGTCTTCGTGTGCTTACTCACACTATTTCTATAAGTTGCATTTATTTCAAGAAGTTCAGAACAATCTATTTTTAAAACTACTGTGCTTTGAAAAACAAATCCCTCTTCATTTGCACCTTGTGCTGCTATTGGTCCTTGGTACACCAAAAACAAAAACAGCAAAAAAAAATAAAATAAATAAAAAAACGAGAATATTCATAACATCGGTATTTATTTTAGTATAAATGACATCTGTTTCCCCATGACGACGATTCTCTTGTTTGCTGTCCATGGAAGTGCTGTTCATTTCCATGCATGTTTCAATTAGGCAGCTGTTCCGTAACACCTATTTGCATAAGATTTCCGATTTCATGGGAATTTATTTTTAAATCAATAAACCGTTGCATATTAATAACTCGAGAAAAATATGTCGCGTTGCCTAGGCAGCAGGAGATGTGTCATATAACTAACGAACACGTTCGATTGCGATAGGTCAATACAATATTTAAAAGTAAAGAGAAAAATTTTACTTAGAAATGACTAATAAAACTTTACGTGAGGAAAAATGGGATTTGCTATGGAAAATATTTACTAGAAGTAAGGGATTTAAAAATAACAACAGAAAAATGAAATTTGTGGATATGCATGTCATACTCATAATAACCACTCGATATTTTATGAATCCCTGGAAGAATGACTCATTTATGAATGACAATAATTGTAGTCATTAACAATTTATGCCAATTGCTTTTTTATATTTTCGTTTATATAAAAAAGCCAGCTCATTTTGATTTTCTTTTCATACACTAAAAGCGACGCTTACACATTTTCCTCATGAAATGAGTCATTCCCCTCATTTCAGTTTTTTTTTTTTGAGGCCCCCACATCTCTCCATGTGATCTAGCCACAGGAATTGATTATTACAGACCACCCGTCGCCCATTTTGGTGTCAAGACGAGATGTTATTACACTTCGCCGGCTTTTTATTACCAGTCAATGACACAAAGATATATGCTTCTATTTTTGTTGTTGTTATGGTTCTGTTAGTATCCTCGTTTATGTATGTCTGTATGTATGTTTCACACAAGTGTTTCGTTTCTCTCAAAGATTAGTCGTTGATAGACGAGTGGAATTAATAGTTGTCGGCTTAAGAGCGAATCTGTGATTAATGTAAAACATTAAGTTGTATTATGTTACGCGCTGCCAAATGATGATATTATATTTCCAACAGCAACAACAGTAAAAAGAAGAGAAAAAACGAAATGATATAAAATAGAAGCAATAAAACTTAATTGATAAAGGTCATTGAACTTTGTCGAGAATGAAATAGAATAAAATTGTAGGTTTTTATCGGCAAATGCTTGGATGTTCGAAATATTGTTTGCAAATATCTATTTTTATTGAATGTTTTGTCGTATCTTTTTATACACTTAGCTTGATAGCTAGAGTTGGAAGGTCAAAATGGGCCTAATAGAGATAAAAGTTTTAATCCCTATATCTCTTTGGATCAAATCCGTTGATGAGTATTTGGAGTCGATATAGTCAGTCCATCTCTTTGGATGGCTGAGACGCACCATAACTTGAATAAGTGTCTGATTTGATTTCGATACACTCCTTCATGTAACGGTTGAAACATTTAATACAAATAATTTATCTCTTAAAAAAAGAGGTAAAAACGAGTTGGGTAAGTGGACGGCTGGCGGTTTTAAATACTTTTTTTACCCTCCACCATACCATACATCATAGACGTAAGAAGGTATATATTCTTGATTAGCGTAAAATTATGAGACCATTTAGCCCTGTCCGTCCATCCATCTCTCCGTCTATTGTAATCACGCTTGAGCCAAAAGGAATTAAGAGAAGTAGCTAAAATTTTGCACAGATCAGTATTTTGTGTGCAGGCAGGTCAAATTCGAAGATGGGTTATCGGTACACCATATTGTGTGACCCCATACAGCGGAACCCCTCCCCCCCTTCTTCAGTATTTTGATGATTTTAAACACATTTTCAATTGAATTGCCTGAAATTGTATATTCTATATAGGTCCACGCAATCGTATATCCCCCATATAGCGGTACCTCCCGATATTCGGTATTTTTATGATTTTAGCTAATTTTTTCCAGGAAAACAGGGAGTTCCTTGTGTGAAGTTTTCTCCCTGGACGAGAATTGTCTATACACAGGGTGAGATGAAAAAACTTCAACCAACTTCAGACTACTGTCATTCCTAAGCCACTCGTTCGACAGCTGTTAAAATTATTCCAGTGACAGCTCATTATATTGTTTACAAGCGTACGAAAGCATTTTTCTAAGAATTTTCCAGAAAAAAAGTTATTCGTGATGGAATTCAAGCGTGATAGTGTGATTTCTTAATATTTGGCTGAAAACCACAAGTGGCTATCGTTAGAGCACTCCAGCATTTAAATGTGAATAAATCGTTTGTGTCTCGTACCATCGCTCGTTACCATAATACTGGTAGCGTAACCCGACGTCAGTCAAGGAAGTGGACGGAAGAAAACAACAATATCAGCTGAAATGGTTCGAAAAGTAAAGAAGCGACTTGATCGAAACCCGCGACGCAGTGACCGAAAAATGGCTCGTGAGCTGAACATATCGCAATATTCCATTCGGCAAATATTGAAAAATGAGCTCGGGGTAAAGCCATTGAAATTTCAAAAACTGCAAGAATTTACAATGCGACAGAAAGAAAGGCGAAAGTGGTGAACTGCCGAATTTGGTTTTCTCCAATGAGAAAACATTCGTTGTCCAGCAGTTTGTAAACAAACAAAATGATCGTGTTTGCTTGCCAAAGAGGTCAGCTGAAAATGTGAACCTTCGGTTGGCCATCAGAACTCAAGCACCGGCCATGGTGATGGTTTGGGCCGCCATAACAGCCGTTGGTCACTCTCGGCTCGTATTAATCGACAGTGACATTAGAATAAATGCCGAATATCATCGCGAAAACATTCTGGAGGGTGTACTAAAGCCTTGGGTACGCAAACATTTTGGCTGCAGACCTTGGACTCCAAAATGAGGTTCCTCGCTCCATTTCCAGCGCCCAACGGCCACCAAAATCTTCGGATACCAATCCGTTTGGCTATTGTGTCTGGTGTATTTTGGAAAGCAAAGTTGGTACTAAAAAATACCAAAGTGTCGATCATCTCAAGCAAGCGCTTCGCCGGGAACGGGCCAAATTACCCCAAAGCAACATTCTGGCAGCGTGTGACGGTTTCATTGGCCGTTTGAAGACCATAATTCGTGCCAAAGCTGACCAATTCCAACAAATCTAAACTTATCCTAAAATTTAATACAATTTCCGAAATGCTTTCATTTAATAAAATTTATATTAATATACATTTATATATGTATTATAAAAATTGTAAAAATTATTGCGTTTGACTTTGTTGCAGTTTTTTATCTCAACCTGTATATAATGTTCCTCTTTCTACTGTAAATAATTTCAACACACTTGCTATTAAGAAATTCTTTACTTGCAAGCCAATGACATTAATCAATTTTCTCTAGACAAAATCATTAAAAATTCCACATGTCTCTATCAAACTCCGACCAAACCCTCACAATTTTTTTTTTTTTTTTTTGGTTAAAAGCCTAATTTAAATTTCACTGCTTTAAGGCCTAACCAAAGCAACCATTTTGTGAAATAATTATTTTCCCATCCAAGTCACATATCGCCTTTTAATTACAATTAGTTAAAATATTTAATGGCAATTCCATTGTAAAAGGACCCAACAGACTTTGATAATGAGGAGATTAGGTTTCATGTTAATTTTGAAAGGTGTATCAACAAAGTCAATTACTAGCCAAATATTCAAATTGGAAACCCAGAGAGCCTTCCATGGCCTGAATATTGAAACATTATCGAAATCTGTGCAGCCAATACAAAGAACGTCACGCAGAGGGAAATGGAGCACAACATACATTTGATTTCAATTTGATTGATGGTTGTAATTGTTGAACAGGGGGACGGGGACAGCGGAGGGGGAGGCCTGCGCTCGTGTGTCTGTATGGGTCTACGTGTAGAATGACAAGAGAAACATAAAATAATGTCCGACAATTATCCAACCCACATTCGTCCACTGTGACCCAACAATTAATTGTCGATGATGGACTGAAAATGGCCATACGGCGCGACGGCAAGGAAGATGGGAGAGATAAATGACCAAACATCTGAACCAATTTGTGATGGGTCATTAAATATTTGTAATAAATATTTAATGGCGTATCAATGCTTTGAATAATGAGATAATTGTAAAAGATATTATGTTGTTGTTGTATTTCTATGTTTGTGTGTGACTGAAACCACTTGGAAATTAATATAATCTGGAATGTGTCAATTTGTTGTGGGTTTCATATCAGGTTTTTGTTACATTCGGATCTTTTTTAGATTAAATATTATTTAAAAGGTTTTGTAGGCGAGAGATTTTGTGATGTGTTTAAAATGATGTATGTGGTTTTGATGGATAATCTTTCAAAGAAATTTTTAATTGCCAGAATTAACGATAGTTTTTTAAGTTCTATTCGACCTGTATGAACATTTGATTTTTTGTCCTCAGCCTTGGTTATTAATGGTATTATATGTCTACAAATATCGCACATGAAATAACGGCTATATGCCCCACGTACCTCTAAATGGAATCGCTTTTAGGACATTTGAAATTAATCAAACCATTATGTCATCATGGTTGTTGTTGTTGTAATAGCAACACATGTTTTATTTGATAGTGCTATAGTCCGGTTCTAACTCCAGGTTCAAAAATTCGGCTAGTTTCGTGTGCTGTAATCAAAGATCTTCTGGAGTGAGTGGGGTAAGTTGGGCAGGGCCATTAAAAAGGTGCAGCGTATTGTACAAGTCTGTATCACACGACGGGCAGACGTTTCGAATATCTTCGTCAATTTGTAGGCTGTCTAGGCATTCTTTAGCTGCAATGACATATGTGATTGCATTAGTATGAATGCCTCTCAGGCTTGATAGGCTTCTTGATCAAGAGGCTCTCTCTTATAGCAATGGACCTCCCTGTCTAAATTATGTATTTCTTTCCTGAAACGCCTGCGTGGGAAAGTTTTGTCTACCATATGATAGATGACAACCACGCTGCTGACATACGGGAGGTACCTTTGCATCCTCATGTAGATGTTCCACTGGTGTTCTCAGGACAGTTCTCATGACAGCATTCTGACAGGTCTGGATATTTTTCCACAGCGTATCACCTGTTTTCGCAGACCACACAGAGACCGACGTTATAATAATAAAAGTTAAGCAGTTCCGGAGATATTACCTCACTTTGGGGAACTGCCTTTTTTCACTCTACGGGGTTTGGACTTCATGTTCCGGACTTAACGTACGACTGGCATTCACACACATAGTTGATTTTCCAAGTTTTCAAATTTGGCCTGAGGTTAGTCTCTACATATTCAACCAGTGTGGTTGACTCTATTAAAAGCCCTTGAACGGTAAAGGGCAACCAACACGTCTTATTCTGGTTTAATTCTCGACTGATATGTGTGGATATGGCGCGCAAAAGCTGTTGTGGAACTATTGTTTGCACGAAATCCGTGTTGATGGTTGGCAACTCAATAGCTTCCTTTGATGCTGCAGAGGAGTAAAGACTCAAGAAGTTTTTCTACTGGCGATAAAAGCGAAAATGTTTGGCATCCTTACCCGGCTTCAGTAGCATTTTATTCATTTTATAGGCTTCGGGTATGAGTTGGGTGACTATCAAAAATTGAGAACTTTTTTCCGGTACTCAAGTCCCGGCATATTCAGTTGTTTCAATATTACCATTGAGATTTCGTCTGGGCCCAACGCTTTGGATGACTTTGCGTTTCGCATGACATTAGCAACATCACCCATCGTAAACTGTGGTGAAGGCTCCTCGGCGAGATATCTGAGACGACGTAGTACTCTTCGCTTCGTCCTATCGTTCTCGGGGTGCTCGACAATTTATCCAGCGAAACACGTCGGATCAGTCTCCTTCTTTTTTAACAGGTTTCGAGACCGATTTAACCATTACCCATAGCTTACTCATATCGGTTACAATGTTGCAGCACTTCAGATGATTTAGCCACTTTTTCCTCTTATGCTCCTATGCAACCGGTTGACTTATCAATTTACTGAATCTGGCATCAGTAGGACATCAGAGAGTTAGAAAGAGAGGCTGTAGCTTTGATGATGTATCGGGAAATCCTTTCAGAAGGGTTCGGCAATTTTCTGAGGCGAAGGTTGGTGAAATGACTGAATTCTGGCCAGTGAGTTTCCCTGTGGTTAAGAAAAGTGAGACGTTCAGAGGTTTTGAAACTTGGCGATTTGGTTATAGAAGAAAGATGGACTGAACCAAAACAGCTTTCCGATCCACGTAATTTATCAGACCTGGTGACTATGATTAAGTCTGGTGAACAGTGACTCCCTCCTTTTATTCGGGAAGGTGCATATTCGTTTATTTACAGTATGTGGCGCAGTCAATCTGCTCTGACAGTGTTGACCCTTTCGGACATTTACCTAGGACAGTTAAATAGTACTCAATTATGGACTTATGTTATCTTCGATATGTCATCTATCCGATACTTGGGTAAGATGAAATCTTTTCATCTTTCAAAGTTTTTCGGTTTTGGAAATACAAGAGTAAGGGACTCGCAGAAATATATATTATTTTATTCGAAACTTCTATCGATATTTTTTGATATTCATATATTCCTTCTTTTGCGCCCACAACCAACCTATTTTCTGCTATTCTTTACAAGTCCTGTGCTATTCAGCCAGCGGTATACCGAGTGACAACAAAAATTCCATTGACCTCAATTTCTCAGAATGCTGGCTTCGGAGAAGTGCTTCTCCACGTCCGTCTTAGACGAAATACGTATGTTTGACTGTCATTCATATGAAATAGAAAAATTCTGATTCATTGTCTTGACGTGTTTACCTTAATTTTCCATATTCTATGACATAGCGACACAGCGAGGGAACGTAATATAATTGCATACGTAAGGATTCCTGGAAAACCTAAACAACAAAGTCTAGCTAACAACGTAAGAGAGAGAGAAAACCTCGATGAACCCGAGATCAAATATCAAGTAGACTTATTATTCAAATCTGTATAAATCTATGTGCTTGCCACGTAAATTAATGCATGTCCTGTATATTCGTTGGCTCACTGTTCGCTTTAGATACCAGAAGCCAATGATGAAACATTTTCGAATATGTTTTCTGCTACCTATGGGAGCTTTTCAGGCTTTATTACATATTTTTTGGAATATTAACTTTAAGTGCTTATGCGCTTGTGTTGCTATACCATCAGCACAGAAAAAAAAAAGAAATCATCAGCAAAAAAAAGTTTTTTGTTTTCAATTTAGCTGAAATTCCATTAAACAAATTATGTTTTCCCATCAGCCACCCCACCAGCATTTTCATATCCCACGATACCATATCTGTACGGCCGCATATCGGCAGCAAAACACTCATTGGCTAAATGTTCAATGGAATATTATAACGCAATTTCAGAGTGTATTAACGTAGAATAGAGAGGAATTTTAATAAGTTGTTTTATTACCAGATATTCTGCTGGCTGTGTTGTGTTTTTGTTCTCCTGGCAAAGGTAGTGTGGCAAAGGAGGAGCATCATTTTCTCACATTGTTGTTACCAGGGGTTTTTGTTACACACGAATTCATTTTAGCTGAAGCACGAAATTAAGGCAGCAAAAATCAAAAAGGAGGGACAATAAGATGGAATAGGCTATAGAGGACGAAGTTGATGGGAAATTTGTTTACATTTTGTTGTTGCTATAAGTGTGTATGTATGAGGATTAATTGTGGTTTACAGTTTGGGTATTATGATGAACTACACACATACAAAGCCACATTTTTAGATGATGTTTTAAGTTCCTATATCCAAGAAATTAATTTTTTTTTTTCAAAAATTGTCATTTGGGAATTGTTTCCATTTTAATAATTTCCCTTTTCAGCATTTTTATACAGGGTGAGATAAAAAATCTGCAGCAAAGTCAGGGACCATAATTGTCGGAAAAAACATCCAACTTTAGAATAAGTTTAGATTTGTTCGAATTGGTCAGCTTTAGCATCGAATTATTCAAACGGCCAATGAAACTGTCATACGCTGCCCGAATATTGCTCTGCGGTATTTTGGCCCATTCTCGGCGAAGCGCTTGCTTGAGGTCATCGACACTTTGGTATTTTTTAGTGCCAACCTGGCTTTCCAAAATGCTCCAGACACAATAGTCCAATGGATTGGTATCCGGAGATTTTGGTGGCCACTGTGCGCTGGAAATGAAGCAAGGAACCTCACTTTGTAACCATTTTTAGCAAGTAAACCCTATCATTTTGTTTGTTTACAAACTGCTGGACGAAACTAATGTTTTCTCATCGGAGAAAACCAAATTCGGCAGTTCACCACTTTCGGCCAAGCGAAGCAACTCTTTAGCTCTTTTAAGTCTATTTTCCTTCTGTTGGGGTGTAAGTTCCTGAATTTTTGTGGAATTTAAATGGCTGTAACCCCAGCTCATTTTTCAATATTTGTCGAATGAAATTTTGCGATATGTTTAGCTCACGAGCCATTTTTCGGTCGCTTCTTTACTTTCCGAACCATTTCTGCTGGTGTTGCTGCTTTATTCCGTCCACTTCCTCGGGCTACGCTACCAGTATCACGGTAACGAGCGATGGTACGAGACACAGTAGATTTATTGACATTTAAAGGCTGGAGGGGCTTAACGATAGCCACTTGTGGTTTTCCAGCCAAATATAAAGAGATCACACTATCACGCATGAATTCTATCACGAACAACTTATTTTCTGGAAAATTCTCACCAAAATGCTTTGGCACGCTTGTAAAAAATATAATGAGCAGTCACTGGAATAATTTTAACAGCTGTCGGACGAGTGGCTTAGAAATGACAGCAGTCTGAAAGTGGTTGCAGTTTTTTCATCTCACCCTGTATATTCCCATTTCAACATAGATTTCCAATTTTTCAGTTGGTCATGCTGTAAAAATATATTTTATTATGCCACTCATAATTACTTGTTTATTTGGTTAACCACACTCAAGAACATACAAACATACACAACTCAAACTAACACGCATAAATGAAATACTCAACGATCCGAAGTAATTCGTATTGCCAATAAAAAATATGAAAACCCCTGGCGAAGCAAGAACACATTACCAACTATAAAAATTACAATCTCCAATAAATATGAGCATTTCCGTATTTTGTTATGGTCGCTTTAATGGTATTGTTGTTTTTGTTGTTTGAGTTTACTTTTAAGGCCATTTCAATGGCAATGCTGCTGTCATTATGTATCCCAATTCATAACCCCATTTGTTATGGTAGATTGCTTATTTGGCCTTTTTGTGTGGCTGTGTCTTTGTGTGTGTGTGTGAAAGAGAGAGCAAAGCAGAACACCTACTTCAAGGATGGCAATCAAGGATCTCTAGCGTAAAATATTTCAGTTGTCTTGGTTGTAAGGGTAACGAATAATATGATTAGAGCCAACACTTACACACACACACACAGCCATAACAACATTTGATGGCAGATCAAGTGGCATTCTAAAGTTGGTGGATAATAACGTAAAAATGAACATTACTTTGCTTGGTTGGCTGAAGGGCTGGCTGGTTGGCGTTTATTTGACACTAAACCCTAACCTTTGCAAATTTCCTCAAACTTAAAGTTGTGGCAATTTTTGGCGATAGATTTTGATAAGACCTACATTTTGTAGTTCAGCAGCAACAACAACAACCAGAATAACTTATTAAAATGCTATAGAGATAAATTCGATAATGGGGGGATTAAAATTTATGGCAGAGCTAGAGCTGGTTAAGGTGAAGGTTAAACGGCTCGTAAAATTTGCTCTGGTAAATTTGTTTAGTTTTGCAATGTTGGCTCTAAGCTGTGTTGTCTAAGGTTAAGGATTATAATTACGTTCAATTAATTGGGAATTAGATTTTTACATTTTACAGCTTTTGTGATAGCGAGGGCGAGAGAGTCTATTATGAGTTTGTGTAATGGGTCGTAAGGTAATTATGAAATAATGGCAATAGATAGAAATTATCCTAATCTGTGCTAAACTGAAATAAATTCTATGTCTAAAAATACAGAATATTTTTGAGAATTATATTTTAGAAATCATACATCTTACACTTATACATGACATTATAGTGACGTCATTTTTATGCTTTATAATTAAGTCAATCTTAAAATGAAGTTACTGTGATATATTTTTGCTCCCGAAGGATTATTGCCAATCACATAAAAGAGCTGATGATTATTTAAAATTAAAGAAAAATTAACAATTTCTTCACTCACCTGGAAACTATGATTTACGTTTTTAATACTGCATTCGGCCGTACACAAATCGGATAAGTCGATTTCATCGAATACATCACTCTGTAAAATATTAAAAATTGAAAATCTATTAAAAAAATTGTAAGTAAAGATATCTTGGATTAAAAAAAAAAAGAATGGCATTAATCCTGTGTAGATCTTCTTAGTGGTAGTGAATTGCTCAAAAAATATCAGTGATTGGCACATTTTCGATACTTCCAATAGAATGTTTTTGGTCCATTTCAACCCCTAAATACTTTGCGACCATCTCCCAAAGCAATAGACTTCTATTCTATTTTACCCGCTAAATATTGTTCGATTACCATCCACATTGGTTAGCTTGTCCCCAGCCCTGAACTCTAACTCCATGCAAGTTTCCTCGTCGATTGGTTAATAATTGTGGCCTATAGAGCAACAGCAAATTCAGGAAAATTTTAAGTTTTTGATCCACTTCAACCCCTAAATATTTTGCGATCATCCGCAAAAACAATAGACTTATACTCTGACCTTAACCACACATCCAGTTTCAATTTTGTAAGGATCGGGCCATAACTTCGACCTGTAGCATGATTACAAATTAACATGGACAGACTGACGGACACACATAGCTAGATAAACTCGGCGAGATAGGAAGATCCCCATATAACTTCCTATACCTTTGACCAATATTTCGAGGTGTTACATATCTTTTGACCCATATATACGACACTATAAAAGTTGGTTGGTTGCATTTTTTTCATCTCACTGTGTATTCAAGAAATTGTTTTAAGTCAAGACAGATATTAAAAATATCATCAAAAATATGAGTCAAATTTCATGGAAATAATCAAGTTTAGCACTTTGTACATCTGTTATTATTTTTATAAATATTTTGAAGGGCCATACAGGAAAGCAGCTGCTTGTCACTTAATTTTTTTTATTAATTATATTTAGAATTTTTTTAAAGGCCCTTACATACATAATTTAATTACTGGCTTCACTGAGGTACAACAATTCCTTAAACACTTAGCACAGGCATTTCCTTCCACGCAAAAACACTAGCAACCTCTCCCCCATTTGGAAACTGGGAACTTCATCATTCATTCATCATCTATTTATGTAATTTTCTATATTTAACATGATTTTATTTATGACCACCTGTACTTATTTTTATTCACCTTCCATTGACTTTAAAGTTGTCCATTCTATTTTTATTGTGTGAAAAAAATATCGAAAAAATACGATTATAATTCAATAACGTTTCGTTGAAGAGGAAAGTTTCCGTTGCGGAAAGCACGAAGCAAAGATGCTAAGCTCTATGAGAACTCTTTGCGGAGATTGTGTGTTTTTTTTTTCTTTGGCCAAATGGAGGGTGATAAATATTTGACATAGAATTTTGCCATTGAACATTTTGACTTCCTTAAGTGTTTGCTTTGTGTCATAACAACCACCAGGTGAGTGCGAATGATATTACTTCTTGGTAGCAAAAGGAACAAAAACAAAAATGAGGTTCAAGTGAAAGACAAGTGATTTTTCTTCTCCACTTAATTTGTTTTACCAAAAAGTTGGAGTAGGGGAATATTGTATTAAAAAAGTTTCATTTTTTTTTTAATATTCAATTTCTTTGCTTTTAATATAGATTTTTAAATTTTAATGAAATCCTGTGGAAGAGGATTATTAAATAGGCTTCTACTTGTGATATTTTTTCAATGTTCAGGATGTATTTAAGGTTGTGCGTTTTTCATTTGGATTTGTATTTTTAACTTTAAATAGAAAGAGATCACACTTTTCTTGACTTTTAAATCATATTTGGAGTACAAAAATCTGCAACAAAGTCAAACTCCATCATTTTTACATTTTTTTTAAATGTTATTGAATGAAAGCTAGAACAGTCGGAAATAGCATCAAATTTTAGGATAAGTTAAGATTTGTTCGAATTGGTCACCTTTGGCACGAATTATGGCCTTCAAACGGCCAACAAAACCATCACATGCTGCCCGAATGTTGCTCTGCGGTATTTTGACCCATTCCCGGCGAAGCGCTTGCTTGAGGTGATCGACACTTTGGTATTTTTAGTGCCAACATTGCTTTCCAAAATACTCTAGACACAATAGTCCAACGGATTGGTATCCGAAGATTTTGGTGGCCATTGTGCGCTGGAAATAAAGCGAGGAACCTCATTTTGTAACCATTCTTGGGTGAAGCGTGCTGAGTGCGATGGTGCTGTGTACTGTTGGAATGTCCAAGGTCTGCGGCCAAAATGTTTGCGTGCCCAAGGCTTTAGTACACCCTCCAGAATATTTTCGCGATAATATTCGGCATTTATTCTGATGCCACGATCGAAAAATACGAGCGGAGAGCGACCGTCGGCAGTTATGGCGGCCCACACCATCACTATGACCGGCGCTTGAGTTCTGGTGGCCAACCGATGGTGCAAATTTCCAGCTGACCTCTTTGGCAAGTACACGATCATTTTGTTGGTTTACAAACTGCTGGACAACAAAAGTTTTCTCATCGGAGAAAACCAAATTCGGCAGTTCACTACTTTCGGCCAAGCGAAGCAACTCTTTAGCTCTCTTGAGTCTATTTTCTTTCTATTGCGATGTAATTTCTTGCACTTTTTGGAATTTCAATGGCTATATATTGCGATATGTTCAACTCACGAGCCATTTTTCGGCAACTGCGACGCGGGTTTCGATCAAGTCGCTTCTTTACTTTTCGAACCATTTCAGCTGATTTTGATTTTTTTTGAGTCGGGCTTCCCTACCAGTATCACGGTAACGAGCGATGGTACGAGACACAAAAGATTTATTCACATTTAAAAGCTGGAGTGCTCTAACGATAGCCACTTGTGGTTTTCCAGCCAAATATGAAGAAATCACACTATCACGCTTGAATTCCACCACGAATAAATTTTTTTTTTCTGGAAAATTCTCACCAAAATGTTGTTGTACGCATTTAAACAATATAATGGGCTGTCACTGGAATAGTTTTAACAGCTGTCGAACGAGTGGCCTAGAAATGACAGCAATCTGAAGTTGGTTGCAGTTTTTTTATCTCACCCGTTGAATAACAATATATATCTTATACGCCTTTTTATTATTTAAATTTTAGTTTGATTATCCTTTAATTTTGAACTAGTAGTGAACCTTACTAAATCTTTCCTTGCCTACGCCTTTCCCTCCGAACCTTGGAACTTTGTTTATATTAACTATTGTCATAAGTTTTCTCATTTTCCTAAGTGCAGGGAAACACTTTCTTTAGTTCACCTTTAATGATTATTGTAATATAAATGTAACGGATAAATCGTTGCTCTTTCCTTCTCCTCTTTTGTTCATTTAATTCAATTTTGTTAGGTATTATTCTAAAAAGGATTTCGTTTTTCTTTCAATTTCCTTTTGTCATTTGCATTGAAAGGGAGACGCAAAAAAGAAAGCAAGCCATTTTACACGTGCCAGTGCCAGTACAAAATGGAATTAAGCTGAAATACAATAACACGACGACGACAACAACAACAACAAATTCACTTTGATAGCAATTTTTTGCAATACTTTTAGGCAGCAGTAATTTGTCCGATTATGTGATAAACTTTAACACAATGTTTGTTTTTGTAGTTTCGAGCAATGAACAAGGTTTTGACTTTTGCCCACAAAGGATTATTTGCACTTGACCCTTTTGATGCCTAGTTTGGAAGAAAATCAAAAACTTTCCATTTATTTATTTACTTCAATTTCACAGCATGAATTCTTCATTTTATTGTTGCTTTTAGGAAATTCAATTCAATTGTAAATTTCAAGAAAAACTCAATTTGGCAAAAATTAAACATTTATATTTCAAGTATTTAAGCTATTGGCAACAACCCAGCCCAGCAGGTTGCAAATAGTTGAGTAACTACCTTTTTCTATAAAACATCCATCCAAAGAATAGCTGAAATGAAAATTCCATTAATTTCTAATGGAATTTATTTTATTATGGACCATAATATCCCTTTTTCCGCAATTTTGTTCTTTTGGGAAAATAAAATCTAATAAACTTTTTAATTTCTTATTTAGGTTTCCAGCAAAACGGTTTTTTCTTTTTCTCATTTTTGAGTGAAAGATTTTCCTAATTCAGTATGGTGAAAAGATTGAAGAAGAAGCTAATGAAAACGAAGTAAACTTCGGCTGGTACGTACATTTTATGCCCTCCCGATGAGGAAATTTTACTTATAGGCACATAGACTTTTCTAAAAATCAGCAAACTTTGAAAGTTCCATTATATAGAGCCTTACTTACATAGCATATTTTTGAAGAAGGGTTAAGGTAGCCATTGAGAATCAAAATATCAAACAACTAGCAAATCATTCGAAAAAAAAATATCTACACCTTTCTTGGAAGGGATATAATCCAATGCGTCAAATGACACCTGAGTTCTTTAAAATCTTGGACCAGAAAACTCCAAAATTCCGAAAAGTAAAACAAACATAATATGGGGGCTATACCTAAAAGTGGACTGACGTTAATGTTTATCTGCGGTAAGTAAATCAACCCAGGAGAAAATACGATACGTCAAATAAGAGTGGATTTGTTTGGACATTAGGGTAGAATCCTCAAAAACACCTAAAATTATATGGGCGGTTCAATGTGGACGGATATATTCCCATTTCAATATCTGTAAGAGTGAAAGATATATTCCATTTTCAGACTTCCTCCAATGCAAGCAAAAATATTGGGATTTCTTACTTAAAGAAAGTTATGACACTGAAATTTCAAGTGTATGTAATAGTATTTGGTTCTGGTTTCAAAAACGGTTTTGTGTTCCCAGGCTAAATTTTGTGCCCCCATTATATGTAGCCTTAACCAAACAATAATGGCTCCAAATATTTTTCTACATATTTCCCTAAATTAAATATAGGGCTTTTAAATTTGATACTGTCCTCTGGATTAGATGAAGAATTGTTTGTACAAATTATGGGTCAAGTCGGTCCACATTTTGGTATCTCCCCCAAATAAGTGTTTACTCAGATTTCAATTATTTTTTACATTTTGGCCATATTTTATACCCTCCACCATTCTATGAAGGGCATAAGAAGGACAAAATTGCAAAACTCCAAAGGGTTTTCAATTCTCAGGCCTATTTGTATACCCTCCACCATAGTATGGAGGGTATATTAAGTTTGTCATTCTTTTGTAACAACTCGAAATATACATTTTAGATTTAGAGATTTCCGTCCATTTGTGGAAATCACTCTAGCTTTTGAACGAAATGAAGTAGGTTCATAAAATGTTACTAAAATGTATACTATGTCTGCAGGACTTTCGGTATTGAAAATGGGCCATGTAGGTCTATGTTTTGGTATAGCTCCCAAACAGTGGTACCTCCCTTTATTTGATATTATGATGATATTAGCAACATTATACCCCAGAACTGTTTCAAATTTCGTATTTAAAGTTCGGAATAATTGCTACAGTCTATGACAAAAAATTACTCATGCAGCACCACGTCTTTGTACAGCTTCCATATAAAGGTTTTCATTTGAGCGGTATTTTTTTACTTGTTTTATTTTATGATGTAGGTTCCATTTAGCCGTACCTCTCAGGTCCACACTCCCAACCAATACTATTGAGAAATTCTAATTGGAAGGCAATAAATGCAAAAATATTGGAATGTGCCAAGAATGAAGACAATCGTGTGATTATATAAAAATTATTGTCATTCAAAATATCTACCTTGGAGAGAGGTACGAAAAGCCGCGTGTCTATAGAAAAATTCCCAGAACTAGTGAGCCAATTTATAAGTCTTATAATTATTCAAATTTTTGAGCCTTTGTAGGGGAGGAGGAGGCAGAAAGAGTAGGCTGATATTTCCCATATTTACACTAGATCTATGGTATGTAGTAATATGAAGATATAGGATATTTGAAGTAAAATTTTAACTTTTGTGGAGGGCATACTAAAAGGAGTAAACAGATTTCGTTCATTTTTTCAACTGACATAAGACTGAATCAAATATTAAGATTTTTAACGAAATCGAATATCCCTTTTGCTATTTATAAGGTAAATACTTTCCTTTGAAAATGTAGATGTTTTGTGGGAGAGGTACAAGAGAATTTTTGTGCATTCAGACAGACGTACATACAAACATCGGACATGGACAAAAATGTTCTGAAACAGATTTTTCCAAAAATTTAAAAACAATCAGCCGCTACAAAACGAAAATCAAAAAAATATATTTTTAAAAATCATCCAGGGAGGAATTAATGACTGAATTAAAGCTAATTTGATTGGCAGTGAAAAATACTTTAATTCGGCAAACACCTTTTCCTGTGGTACTAAATTTAAACAAGTTTTAAAATCAAAACCTCTAATTTTGCGTGTAAATAAATGTTTACTGCGCCGTGGTTAAATAAATACATTTTTGCGCACCTGGATTTTTTCACAACAGTTCATAACTCTGACCAGAATTAATAATGATTCTGGAAAATTTTCTGTAATAACAAAAACTCTGGTTAAGAAAAATGTATATACAACCTTAGCAAATTAATTTTTTTTCGCCTAAGGTATCCTCCTGCCATCCTCATTAATTAGCACCTTTGGTGGCTGCTGCCATTTATGATTTATTAAAAACAATTGACCAACCAAAAGAAGATGGAAAAACTCAAACAGCATCAATCCACACAAAATGGAAAGAAAAACAAAACAAAAAAACGCAGACCTTCATACAGTGGCTAATGTTTTGCTAAGGAAACAAAATTGAGGTATTTAATATTTACAACTGTCTGGTGAATAATTTATGTAAACCTTTGCAAACAAAATATTGAAATCACCTGCTGCTTCTGCAGCGGCGGCGGTTACCATTGATGCTCAATTGTTTATGATGAATATTGTAAGGTTGGACATTTTGTGATCCGATTCGGGGGGAATTTTTCATTCACTTTTATAAGCTTTAAGTTCATTCATTATTTTTCACTTGCTTGAAATTTAATAATTAAAAGTACGTAGAAGTTCTGGCATCATGGCTTTTCTTTAAAGATTTTCATTTATTTCAAAAATTCCATAGAAATATATTCCACCCCTCTTCAAATCATACCATTTTGTTCGCTGTGATAGGCATTTAGATCGATTGAAATGTCAAAAGAGAATAAAAGGACGAAGGGCAGGAAGAGAAAAAAATCCGAGAGAAAAACATCCCCACTTGTAGGATTTCTTTTTATATTTTGTTAAATCGCTAAAACGTTTAACATCGGATATCTGCTGAAGGGGGAAGTTTTATGAACAGGGTATCGAATTCAATTTAATATCTTTGCTTTACGAACTGTGTTGCGTTGACACATTCGGGCGATGGATGGAAAAACGATAACAACGCCAGCAACAACATTTGGCATTCCAGTCATTCTTTTTCGTCGCACAAAAGGATGACTGTGAAATGTACAAATATGATTTGAGAGAAGAAAAAAAACAAGTTTGACATTTAACGCACACTCTCATACGGATACGAAGCGATAAAGTATCATATTTCATTAGCCTTAGTTTGTGTCATCCAAGGAGTGATGCTTCGGCTCGTATGATTAACATGAGCTCATTGCTCATACGCAACGTAGGAAGGCATTAAGTGAAATATGATTTATTCAAATAAAATTACAAATTAAATTTCATTAATTTAATAGAAAATAAATAGGCTTTGGGTTGATGACCAAACTAAAGAGGCCTGAAGAGGAATTTGTTTGTTTTTTTTTTTTTCATTTCGTTACTAGAACAATTATTTATGTAAGAAAAGCAAAGTAGGACCGTGGATTTTCTGTTTTTTTTATTATTCTCTCGGCCTTGCACCCTGATAAAAATCTGCTCCAGAAATTTGATTGAGAGAAGACATATTGTCAATATAAAGAGAGAGCAAGAGAAGGAAGAAGGAAGTGATAGCGAATAATATTGGAAAGAGATTTTAAGTAGAATTCCAATTAAGCTTGTGTAAAGCATGTATTTTAGGTATGATCTCTGTATTATGAGTTTAGAACAGGTCTGAAAAGTCGAAATAGGAGTTTGGGACTCGAAGTAAATATGGTCTTACTTTATTATTTTATTTATTGTATTATGGTTAACGAACGTTTCGGATAGAGGTCTATTGAAAAAATACATTTGTGGACAAAATCTGAGGCTAATCATAAATATCTTTTAACTTGTTTAGGTTTTCAATTTTGGAGATACAGGAGGATTAGGCACTATTGGTGGATTTGTGTTCCCAGCAGGTGATATTGGAAAAATATCAAGTTCTCGTGTGTAAAGACACATTTTTATTTCGACTGAGAACAGCTCGTTGGAGCCCAAGGATTCGTAACAAGAATTTATTTCGTTGAGAGAGAAGGAGAAAACATGCGTTTCTTGTTACATTTACATATATCTCGAGGACTATTCCGAATTAAAAATTGACATAATTCTACTTATGCAAAAAATCTTCCACTAAAGCTAGCAGTTTCACCAGCATTGAGATAATATACTTCGTAGTTCGTAGGATCCTTCCGACTCGAGGCCTTGATAGTACTCATCAGTGGGAGCAGAAAAAAATTGGGGTTAGTAGACCAGATAGCTGGCTAAATACTCTGGTGCTCATGAGGATGTGGGAAAGGTTTTTATTAGACAAGCATGGATTCTACCAGCCGAGACCTGTATAAGTACTCGATATTGGATCTTAAATGATATGCGAGGATACTATTGTGATATACCCCAATACGAACCCAAGCAAGGATATGGAAGAATGCTACTGCGAGATATCCCAAGAAAAAAAGCTTCAAGGATATGAAAGAGTAAAAAAAACTTATTAGGTATTAAAACAAGGTTCTGTAAGGAGACGGTGACAAGAGAAATTCATAGGTATTCGAGCAAGATTCTACAATGATATGTATGAGTACTACTGCGGGAGAGCTTAATAAATACTCTAGTAAGACTCTGTAAGGATATGCAGGTATATTACTTCACGAAGCCTTAATATGTACTCAAGCAAGGGTCTACAAAAAATAAGCAAGGATACTACTCAGACAAGGCTCTACCAGGATATGCAAAAATACTACTAAGTACTAAGGCATTGCAAGGATATACTAGGATTCTAAGTATATACCAGGTCCAAGGACTCAGAGTCCTGAATAAGTACTCTAAGGCTGGGTCCGGTCGTTAGTTCAAGTTAGTCACTTATCGAGGTAGTTGTCGTCTTTTTTTGGATCTTATGATGGATGAGATTTTCGGCGTCTCATGTGGACTGATTTTTAAAAAAAATGGAAATATTATCGAAATGCTTCAGAGATATTACTTTGGTCGAGTAAATTCCTCTTGGAATTCGATTTCGGTAATAGCTAAATTAATACCTTATTGTCCACAACTGTTGAAGCGTATGTAAAGTTATTGATCGGATGAACAAGAATGTATGCTCTGAATTTCATTGTGGATTGAAAAAATCTGTTAAATTTAAAAATGAATAGGGATAGGGTTCTGAAGTCGCCTCCGGTGTGGAAGTCATAGTTAATCCCTTCCAAGCCGTTTTAATTAAGGTAATATTCTTTCAATTGCTTATTTCAAAATGACTGCAGAAAATAACTAAGGACTGCGCTAGAGTCCCGAATTTCACCCTCCCGATTTGAGTTTTTTTTTTAAGATTCTAAATATAAATAATTTGTTTTATTTTGAATACTTTCTCTAAAAAATCGAGGTATTTTGTGTATTTAGTGTCTGCACATTTATCCATAGTTATCAATTTGCTTATGAAACCAACATAATTCATACAGCTAATCTGTAAATGTATTTTTATGTCCCTACTTTTTAAGGTATCCCCAAATTTAACCCTTACTACTTTTTTGAAAAATTTAATCTTTTCTTCTTTTATTAAGGCTTATATAAGTCTTCACAATGACATTTATTATAGTCACGTTTGTTTATTAACTTGAAACGCCCTAATGAGCCATTCTAGTACTTCGTTGTGGGAAGGCAACAAAAAATATAATTTCATTTACTTTTATATTTATTTCATTTGGACTTAATAAAATATTTATTGTTATTATGAAACACGCACGCCCAAAATGTGCACCTCTACCCCTCTCACCACGCAATATAGAAGAGACATCTTTGTTTCGCCGACAACGAAATTCTCACAAATCCATGCTTTAGATATGTGTTTGTAAGAGTATAATCATTACACCGACACGACACCACACAACAATGGTGGTCCAAAGTTTTAATCATTTGGATGAGTATTATATTCTAAACACACACACACACACACACATATGCCTTCCATAAAAGTGACAAACCTCATCCAAATGAATGTCAGGCATTGTCATTTATATCCTTCCTTTATGTCCAAGGCGTTCGTGAGAATGCATGAAAACAATGTAACTAAACAAAAGCCGAAGCAGAAACAGAAGAGAAAACATTCATTTGTATTACATATTCTCGTTAAGAACATTGTAACGTTTCTTTACTTTGGCTGGACCCTTGAGTGCGAAGGCTTTTGTTTTATTTGTTATTTATAAAATACAAGGATAGCCGCAAGCCTATTAGGAGAATTAATTTAAGTTTTTTTGTTTTTGAGGTAAAGATTTCGATTGACAGAAATTTTATCTTAATCAGAAAACAACCTATTCATTCAAATTTCAAAGATTCTGGATACCATCCTTTTGTGACAATGGTGGTTAATCTTAATTAAGCAAATTGATGTGGAGAGACAGGGATTTCAGAAAGACAGGACATCAGTAGAATTTGAACTGATTGTTTTTTATGCACAGAAGGTGTCCCATAGCTCGACCCAGAATTTATTGCGAAATAGAACGAATTATCGAATAGGTTTTCGTTCCCTAAAATCTCAATCGTTTCCTGGTGAGGGTTTGATCCAAAATGATCGGTTTGATCATCAGGAAAGTGCCAGTCACATTTTCTGAATATTTAACGTAATAAAATGATATACAGGGTGAGACAAAAAAACTGAAACCAAGTCAAACGCCATAATTTTTACATTTTTTTTTTTTAATTTTATTGAATGAAAGCAAAAAATGTCGGAAATAGCATGAAGTCTTAGAATAAGTTTAGATTTGTTCGAATTGGCCACCTCTGGCCCTAAATATGGCCTTCAAACGGACAATGAAACAGTCACACGCTGCATGAATGTTGCTCTGCGGTATTTTGGCCCATTCCCGGCGAAGCGCTGGCTTGAGATGATCGACACTTTGGAATTTTTTAGTGCGAACCTTGCTTTCCAAAATACTCCAGACACAATAGTCCAACGTATTGGTATCCGGAGATTTTGGTGGGCATTTTGCGCTGGAAATGAAGCGAGGAACCTTATTTTGTAACCATTCTTGGGTGGCGCGAGCTGAGTGCGATGGTGCTGAGTCCTGTCGGAATGTCCAAGGTCTGCGTCCAAAATGTTTGCGTGTGCCCGAGGCTTTAAAACACCCTCCAGAATATTTTCGCGATAATATTCGGCATTTATTTTGATGCCACGGTCGATTAGAACGAGCGGAGAGCGACCATCGGCTGTTGTGGCGGCCCACACCATCACCATGGCCGGCGCTTGAGTTCTGGTTGCCAACCGAGGGTGCACATTTTCAGCTGACCTCTTTGGCAAATAAACACGATCATTTTGTTTGTTTACAAACTGCTGGACGTCGGATGTTTTCTCATCGAAGAAAACCAAATTCAGCAGTTCACTGCTTTCTGCCAAGCGAAAGCTCTTTTGAGTCTATTTTCATTCTATTGCAGTGTAAGTTCTTGCACTTTTTGGAATTTCAATGGCTTTATCCCGAGCGAATTTTTCAATATTTGCCGAATGGAATATTGCGATATGTTCAGCTAACGAGAAATTTTTGCGGGTTTCGATCAAGTCGTTTTTTTACTTTTCGAACCATTTCTGCTTATGTTGTTTTCTTCCGTCCACTTCCTTGACTGACGTCTGGCTACGCTACCAGGTACCGAGGAAGGGTACGAGACACAAAAGATTTATTCACATTTAAATTCTGGAGTGCTCAAACGATATCCACGTGTGGTTTTCCAGCCAAATATAAAGAAATCACAATATCACGCTTGAATTCAATCACGAATAACTCTTTTCCTGGAAAATTCTCACCAAAATGCTTTTGTACGCTTATAAACAATATAATGAGCTGTCACTGGATTAAGTTTAACAGCTGTCGGACGAATGGCTTAGAAATGACAGCTTCAGACTGCTGTCTTTTCTACAGTTGCAGTGGTTGCAGTTTTTTCATCTCACCCTGTATAGGGTTTGTTGCCATCATTGTGATCATAGCTGCGTTTAAATTTATCCCATAGCTCGATCCAGAACTCATTTCAGAATAGAAGGATTTATTGCATAGGTTTTCTCTCCCCATGTTCTTGGCTAGGAGTTTTCATTCCAAATGTACAAATTTTTTGCGATGTCTAATATGCTCAGCAAAATGTTTGTCAAATTTTCTGAGTATTTCACCTACGAAAAGCGTATCTATAAGTGGTCATTTATTAGTTTAACAAGCGAATGGAAAAAAGAGTCACAATATTTAATAATGTAATATCAGAGAGAAAGAAAATATTTTGTTTTGTTTAAAAGTTTTAATTTAAAAAAAAAAACTCTGAGGTAATTACTTAATTACATAATTGGGTATCAAATTATCGTCCCCTTATTTTCATATTTTTCTTAAAAGCTTCATTTAGTTTATGAAGCACACAGCTCTTGTTCAACAAGCCTGACGTGGTATTGAAACCATAAAAGTTGTTTTCATAAAGTTTGTAAATTCTAAAAACTTTTTTCCAAGTGCTTTATATTTTATATTATACCTGCTGCATATCTTAAGATAGCTAACAATACATTTATTTTTCGAGAAAGTTTTCAAACACACAAAAATGTTATATTTGTTACATGTTCGACATATCCTCTTTTTTATCAGCACTGCGAAAGGAACTTGAATTTATTGTCGACTAGAACTCATAATTTTCGTAACTGAAAGTCACAATGAATGGAACTTAAATGAAAAACGTTGAAAAATTATCATGTACTCCCTCGACGCTCCGGCCACCATGTAAATCTTTCACCCATGGTCTGTGGTTACATTTCTCAAGAGATACATAAAACCATTTTGTTTCCAAAAAAAAAGAAACTTTCTTTCCTTTGTTTACCATTTCTATAATTTCTGACGACATTCATACATAAATATCAATTTACTTCGTTGGTTTTTTTTTGTCTCTGAACAAGCTCTCGAAACAACAGGCAAGAAATTTTATTAGTTTAGACCTCAACCTGCCCTCTCATACCTCTATTACAAGTCCTTACAAAAAGGCTGTTGACTTAAAAGTCAAAAGTCACAATGGGTTGTAAACGAAAAGTGGTGTCACGCGACAGGGAATGATTTCCCCCCATTTTCCAAGTTGTCAATACCAGACGTAACTACCACTATTTAAATGAGAATACTTTTAGAAAATTTAATTCAACATTCCTATGGTACTTTGCACGAGAACATAATTAATTACGTTCATATGGTTTACTTTGTAGGGTAGAATGTGGTGGAAATAATACATTATTTCTGTGGTAGGTTTAATTAATAGTTTGGAAAGTGAACAGAAGGTTTTTTTAATGATAAATTGTAAAAATTTGTAAGGTGTCCCATCAGTTGTCAAAAAGATTCAAGATATCGAGCGTTTTACATACTATCAGCCTTGGGAATTCAGGGGGTATGTAAGAAGCCTGGCACATTGTATTATAAAAAATTTCGAACAATAATAAAATGTGTGAATTTTTTCCTAAACACTTCATGCATTCATAGTTGTTTATATGAGATATAGAAATCCACTCCTCCCGATTTCTCTCCTATTTTAAAGATCAAAACTTATGTTAGGCAAGATGCCAAAATGGAAAATAATTGGTCAACTTCTATCCCACAACGAGTTAATATTTTGAATAATCTTTTCATCCAAATTGAATTGTGATAGTTCCTAATATTTCCAAACCTTTGCTTCCAATTACTGTTGTCCACATATGATAAAGCGTGAAAATGGAATACATAGGTCGTTCCTATGTTTGTACCTCCTCCAGAAATGGTCAAAGTTATTACGAAATCGTAGCTCTTAGTTCATGATTTTCACAATTACTAATATTTCTACTGAAATTTGAGGATGAGTAATTATGGGATTTATAGGCTTACACCGTCGAATAACTTCCCCACAACACTTCTTGAAAATCATGAGTCTCGTCTGGTCTGGTAATTTTTGGGACTTCTTAATAGGTTTGCCAAATGTTTGCCTATCTTCTACAATGTTCTGGATCGTAGTTTTTTCTCCTTTTTCAATAATCTTATTATTTTTTTTTTTAATTATTTGCAGATACTTCTTGACTTTACATAAATTGTTATTTTTTAAATCATAATTACAATGTCTTCCTGGACAAAAATGTCTTCCTGGACAAAATGTCTTCCTGGACAAAATAACTTCAAAAATGATTGCATTTTTCGTACCCAACAAGTAAAAAGAGCTAAGTTTTTCCGAACCTATCTTTTAATAACCTCCACCATCTGGAAGTAACTAACAAAATTAAAAACAAACCTTTAAAATATGCCTCTCAATTTATTAAAATACTGTATACCGGGGGTACAGTTAGTTATCTAAGAAGGTGGTACATATTTCCAACGCCAAATACAAATTTGGAAATAATTCCGTAATAAAATGTAGCTGAAATTGGCATAAATCGAATGTCGGACGATACCATTATGTGGGGACATACGAAGATATGTATGTGTAATTTTTTGCAGAAAGTGTATCCATAGCTAGCTCAAAATACCAAGTTTGAAGCAATTCCATCGAAAAATGTAACCTAGTCACAATACCGAATATCATTAGATACACTTTTATATCAGGACTAGAGGAGAATTTGCACCCGTGTAAATAATTTTCTGTAAAGGGATATGGTAACTATTGCTTGATACCAGCTTCGAAATAATTACGCTGAACAATGCCGTTAAAAGCATCAAAATTCCGAATATAGCGAGGTTATGTGGTAGTTTATACGAAAATGTGGACCTGCATAGGCAATTTTTTATCATAGAAGAATGTACCCGTTATGAAAATACCAAATTCGAAAAAAATCTGTGAAAAGTGCGACACAAATCATCAAAATATCGATTAGCAAGAGGTACAGTTGTACACATCTCTGTCATCCTTTTGTGTGTTTTGGAAATATTGAGATGTACCAAAGTCTGAATAGAATCGGATGTTAATTACGCGTATTATGAGCTTCATATATATTAAAAATTTTGACCCTTTTCGGAGAGGTACCAGAAGAAATGGACCGATTTATTCCACCAGGCCTTGAGTCAATAAAAGTATTGTGATGTATGTACTTTGAAGACAATCGGACTCTTACATCACATTTTAAGAGAATTATAATTATTCAAAATTTTGACCCTCTGTGGGAAAGTTTCTTGATGGAATGGGCCGATATTTTCCATTTTTGCACCTAACCTAGCACTGATGCAAATATTAGGAGTTGCAAAGTTAGAGCAAAAAAATGATCCTTGCTTTTTCAATGCAGTAAATTATTTTCTTTGAAAATGTTGACATTTTGTGGGTGAGGTACTAGAAGGAGTGGACCGATATTGCCCGTCTCCGAACTCGATCTAAGTTTGACAATAATATTACGATGTACCAAGTTTGGATCAAATCGGATACTCCCTTCAGACGGACGGACAGACGAACGGGCATCGCTAGATCGACTCCAAATGTCCTGAAACGGATTTGGTCCAAAGAGGCATAGGGTCTAAAACCGTTATTTCGATGAGACACGTTTTGGCCGAATCTCTAGCCATATGGTTGAGGATATAAAAATTACCATAATAATTAACAAATTATACGAAAATGTGGACCTGTGTAGACAATTTTCTGTAACAGGATATAGTATCTATTGTCAACACCAAATATTAGCTTCGAAATTTTTCCATTTAACAATGCCACTTAATTCATTCCTATACCAAATATAGGGAGTTTATATGGAAGCCTACTTGAAATATGGAAATTTAGAGGTACAGATATTAGGAACTACATTGAAACGTAGACTTGTATGAACAGGGTCCTGCAAGGTTTTACATTGTGACAAAAACCCCAAAATACCATAAATTTACCGGTATTGGGCAATACCAAAATGTGGACTTATAGAGCCCATTTTCAATACCAAAACTTCTACGGACCTGAACTGCATTTGATTAAATTCTTTTCAACCTAATTTATTTTGTTCGGAAACTAGAGGTGATATTCACGGCCATGGTGAAATCGGCGAAGAATGTTATGATGACTTAAGAATGGTGGTGGTATAAAAAGGTGGATTTTTCATAAAAAATACCTTACAAATTCCCCAGGATTTATTTTTTTAAAGACTACATATAAGAATATTCTTAAGAAGTTCCTGCCGAAAAGGACTTTCTATTCTCAAGGCCTTCTTGATATCTTCTGGTTACAAACTTCGAGTATATATACGTGCTAATCATTGGAATTCCATTTCATTTGCTAAAAATCATTAAGGTACCAACCTTTGGACCACCAATTAAGTTTTATGTCAATGACATTTGCATATTTCAAAATACAAAGGACAATTTTAAGACTAATAAAATTAATTTTTATGACCTGACCCTTAACTTAAATTTCCATTTTGCTAACCATTAACCAGAATAGTTTATGAAACCAACCGATGTCGTTGAAAGGCACCATCAGCGTCGAAAGACAATTGATTGACATTTTTGTGTCGTTGACACACAACATTTGAATTTCTTGCACGCGTCTATCCCAGCTGGCTGCATATCTATCGCAAAGACGCACAACACCACAATTTTAGACTATAACAACGAAACCAAATCAAATTAACGCAACCTTTTAAATATAAAACATTGTAATTAAATCAGACAACTACTTTCATTGCCTGCTATGCCATTCGCTAAATTAATTATTGGCTAAACATTTCCTCTCGCCCCATTAGCGAGTAATTTCATTTTCCAGGATATTGCAGTGCAGAATTTCCATTATTATTACAACAAATAATGGATATTGGTTGTTGGCCACAAAACACTAATAAATTTTTGCTAAAATAAATTGGTTTATTTGCTGCAAATTAAAATTGACTCTAATTATGGCTTTGCTGCAGTATTAAATATCAAACCGAAACCAAACACATTGCGACGTGTAACAAACAGCCTTTCGATTGCATCGATGGCTAACATGTGTTGTACGAGTATGTATGGTGTCGAGGCTAATTGAAAATGTTGTTAAATGTTAAAGTTGATTACTTCTCAAAGGATTAGGTAAAGTTTTGTAAACTGAAATTGTTGTCATCATCCAATGATGGTATTTTGGGAAAATCCACCATCAAAAAAAGTTGTATCCCTTTGTCTGCTGCCCGATTGCAACATCGAACTTGTGATCCAGTTTAGGAATTATGCATGATTAAATACTGTCGACCTTGCATTTGCACAAAAGTTATTCAGTCAAGAGCAAATAAGTGCTGGCCATTTGCGTCATAACTTGTGTCGAGTAGCCTCTGTGAAATTAAAATATAATATTTGACCTTTTATTGCTGTTGGTATGTGTGTGTGTGAGTTTGTGCTGCTGTGCAATATGGCTTTTATATTTATTATTTTGCTGTCTAAATAAATTGAAAATTTTGTCTGAGGCTTTATAAATTACACTGCAATAAATTAAATTTAGTTAAATTGAGAAGTTTTGAATTACGATTTTACATTTTGCAGAGGATGGTAGGTTGGGGCAAGCCCACTGGTCATGTATTTGGATTTCCCGACCTTGAATATTTTGAGTGCAATTTCAATTGCCAATGGTTATAAAGTTGCTACTAAAATTGTTACCAGTAGTACAGGGTGAAATGAAAAATCTGCAAGCAACTTCAGACTGCTGCCATTTCTAAGCAACTCGTCCGACAGCTGTTAAAATTATTCCAGTGACAGCTCATAATATTGTTTACATATAATTGTTTACAATATTGTCAAGGAAGTGGACGGAAGAAAACAGCAACATCAGCAGAAATGGTTCGAAAAGTAAAAAAAGAGACTTGATCGAAACCCGCGTCGCAGTGGCTAAAAAATGACTCGTGAGCTGAACATATCGCAATATTCCATTCAGCAAATATTGAAAAATGAGCTCGGGGTGAAGCCATTGAAAGTCCAAGAACTTACACCGCAACGGAAAGACAATAGGCTCAAAAGACCTAAAGAGTTGCTTCGCTTGGCCGAAAGTGGCGAACTGCCGAATTTGGTTTTCTCCGATGAGATTCGTTGTCCAGCAGTTTGTAAACAAACAAAATGATCGTGTTTACTTGCCAAAGAGGTCATCTGAAAATGTGCACCTTCGATTGGCCACCAGAACTCAAGCGCCGGCTATGGTGATGTTGTGTACCGCCATAACAACCGATGGTCGCTCTCCGCCCGTATTAATCGACCGTGGCATCAGAATAAATACCGAATATTATCGCGAACATATTCTGGAGGGTGTATTAAAGCCTTGGCATACAAACATTTTGGCCGCAGACCTTGGACTTTTCAACAGAACTCAGCACCATCGCACTCAGTACGCGCCAACCAAGAATGGTTACAAAATGAGGTTCCTCGCTTCATTTCCAGCGCACAATGGCCATCAAAATCTCCGGATACCAATCCGTTGGACTATTGTGTCTGGAGTATTTTGGAAAGCAAGGTTCGCGCTAAAAAGTACCAAAGTATCGATCACCTCAAGCAAGCGCTTCGCCGGGAATGGGCCAAAATACCACAGAGCAACATTCGGGCAGCGTGTGACGGTTTCATTGACGGTTTGAAGGCCATAATTCGTGCCAAAGGTGACCAATTCGAACAAATCTAAACTTATTCTAAAATTTGATGATATTTCCGACATCTTTTGTTTCCCTTCAATAAAATTAAAAAAAATGTAAAAAATGGCGTTTGACCTTGTTGCATTTTTTATCTCACCCTGTATACCCTAGTTATAGGACTGAGGGTATAAAAACTGCGATCTCATTCCCTTTGTTTTTACCATTTATAGAAGAGAAAGCGTGAAGGGTGTTTTTTTATTTGAAACGTTTGCAAGGTTACCGAAAGGGGAAGGAGTAGCCGATATTACACATATTCCAACTCGGTCCAAGGCAAAAATATTAAGGGAAAAATGCATTTTTCCCTATCAAATGAAATATACCCTCTATAGCCACCTCTGATATAGCCTTGCCCCCTCCAAAATGTTAATTTTTTTAGATATTTTTAGAGAATTTTGTTTCCTCAAATTGTTTCAAATTGCATTTCTATGTCGGTGGTAGCCACATGGCTGAACCTATAATAACTTAAAAATAAGTGGAAAATCCTCCTCCTTATTTCATAACAACACCTTTCCATTCCAACTTATATAAAACTATAATTATATACTATCTCAAACGAATTATCATGACATTGAGATCCTATTGATATTGTTGTTTTTCATTTTCATTTCTCCCTTTTGTCCATTATTACACAAATTCATTTCCATTTCCATAATCCCTCCGCCTTTCAATACCGAATTTGCAACAGCAAAATTACTATTGAGCCATATCACACTCGCACACACACACACACACATAAACACCCCGAGAAAAAAGGTCACGGATGGATACCATTACTGCTGCAGCAAAACATGTTTCATATTGCATTGCATTCATTTGTATCGTAGCAGTCATTTCGGCTCTTTATGCAATCGCTTTTTTAGCCTTGATGTTGTTGGCCAAATGTTTACAACAGTTTCGTAGTTTCATTTTTGTGGCCCGACCTTTAAAAGTTCTTTCGGTTCGGCTGTGGTCTTTATGGCTGTTTTGTGTTCAGTTTCAGTGTTTTTATTTCGATTCTTTGCCATATTTTGCTGCTGCGTTGTTGTCGTTGCTGTTGTTGTTGTTGGTGTTAACTTAACATATCCTTTTTTGCCTGAATTCCCTTGTATTGCAATTACACGTGAATGTGTAAAAGTAAAACATCGTACACACGTTTTTAACATTAACAACTAGATTGCAACACATATGTATGTGTGTACGTATGTATGGTTGTGGGCAGGTACGTGCCTCCTCCTTCATCGACTAGTACACGAATGTCCTTGAGTTGGTTAGTTTGTTGGCAGGTTTGCTGGGTGGCTGGCTCGTTGTTGGCGGTAAAAAAGTTTCCATTTGTCTTGTAAACCCATCTGTTTGCCATTCAGCAATAATCACTTGTCATCATCATCATCATCATACGCTTCAATTCGCATAGAAGTGACAGTATTAGCCAGAAGGTAGTTCAGCAAGAACGGGTCGTGGGTGGGGAATGGATGAGAGACACGTTGTAATAAGAAGGAAGATTTAGGATTTTTGTTGATCCCAAGTGTCAATTAAGACCAAAAATTCATTTTGAGCATTTGATGCACACAGACACACGCGTATCTGCGGGAAATGAAATTTTGTGAAAGGTGACATTTTAATGCCAGCAATTACAAGAATAATACTTTTCGTGCAGATGCGAATTAAAGAACCTTTCATTAGCCGCATATGTAGAACAATGGCAGGCCATCATAATTTTACGCATTTTTAGGTTTAATCCTTCGATTACATGCCTTTGAAGACTGATGATAGTGAAACATTTGCTAAAGATTATCTAAAACTAACTATTTTTGAACATGAACTAAGCAGGCAATTAATTCTGTAATGATGCCGGATGGGAGAACAAAATTAATTTTGAATGCTAGTCTGACCCTACTACACAGTTATTTTTTACTACTACTACTACAGTTATTTTTTTATAGATGAAGAAAGATCATTTGATGAGACGAAATTGGCCTTTTCAGAATGCCTCTTTGGGAAAAATCCGTTTTAGTATACTTGGAGTCTGCCTGGCTGGTCCATGACTTAATACTTTTATCAAGCTTAGATCGAATCCTTCATAAACAAATCGTATCCACAAACAAATATAATATTAAGGGCCAAGGGGATGTCCGATTAGATTAAAACTTTACATATGGTCAAACTAATGGCAAGGACGAAATAGAGGGTTCTTTCTATGACTCTCAGTTAAAAATTAAAAATTTTGATCAATCACAGCACAAAAACAAAAAAATAATTATAGAAAAAGTGAGTAGAGAGAGAGAGAGAGTAGAGGTTCAGAGCTAAGAATATGAAGACACACGTTTACATCGGGAGGTTACCAAAATAGTTGGGGATGTTCCCACAATTTTTACATATTTAAAAGTATTTCAGTTGAAATCAATGTATTTCAGGCATATTGTGTCATGGGCTGTATTACTGGCAAAAATCCTGGGAGTGTTAAATTAGCCCTCAGTCGAGTCGATAAAGCGGTGTTTTAGGTCGTATCCTTGAAAAATATTAAATAAATCCTTTAAAACGTCCAATAACACATTTATCAGATCGAAGTATCCTACAAAAATTGTTCCTGATAAAATTGATCCCATACATAATAAGAACGCCTTAACAAAAGCAATAACAACCAACCAACACTCAATCACAATAACAACACACAACCCATCTCATCGTTGAATAGCCAAACATTTACCACCCTAATCGTGAGAAATAATTCTCATTCACATGGCTATATCAGTGACATATAGAGTTTTTGTTGCGGTTGGCATATAAGGCCCGCTACTGCAGAGGGCTTGCCTAAAAGGTGCATAGTGATTATTAAAATTATTTACTGTGCTCCGGCTAACAAGCATCGTTAGCTGGGAATATATAAGGGTGAGATGAAAAAACTGCAACCAACTTAAGACTGCTATCATTTCTAAGCCACTCGTCCGACACCTATTAAAATTATTCCAGTATCAGCTCATTATATTATTAAGAGTACAAAAGCATTTTGGCGAGAGTTTTCCAGAAAAAAAAGTTATTCGTGATGGAATTCAAGCGTGATAGTGTATTTGGCTGGAAAATCACAAGTAGTTATCGTTAGAGCACTCCAGCATTTAAATGTGAATGATAGTTTGTGTCTGGTACCATTGCTCGTTACCGTGATACTTGTAGCGTAGCCCGACATCAAAGAAGTGGACAGAAGAAAACAGCAACATCAGCAGAAATGGTTCGAAAAGTAAAGAAGCGACTTGATCGAAACCCGCGTCGCAGTGACCGAAAAATGGCTCGTGAGCTGAAAACATCGCAACATTCCAAATATTAAAAAATGAGCTCGGGGTAAAGCCATGACAATTCCAAAAAAATGCCAGAACTTACACCGCAACGGTGTAGTGAACTACCGAATTTGGTTTCCTCCGATGAGAAAACATTCGATGTCCACGCCAAAGAGATGAGCTGAAAATGTGCACCTTCGGTTGGCCACCAGAACTCAAGCGCCGGCCATGGTGATGGTGTGGGCCGTCATCATAGCCGATGGTAGCTCTCCGCTCGTATTAATCGACCGTGGCATCAGAAAAAATGCCGAATATTATCGCGAAAATATTCTGGAGGGTGTATTAAACCCTTGGGCACGCAAACATTTTGGACGCAGACTTTGGCCATTCCAACAGGACTCAGTACCATCGCACTCAGCACGCTCCACCCAAGAATGGTTACAAAATGAGGTTCCTCGCTTTCACCAAGATCTCCGGATACCAATCCGTTGAACTATTCTGTCTGGAGTATTTTGGATAAAATGTTGGCACCAAAAATACCAAAGTATCGATCACCTCAAGCAAGCGCTTCGCCGGGAATGGGCCAAAATACCGTAGAGCAACATTCGGGCATCGTGTGGCGGTTTCATTGGCCGGTAAAAGGCCATAATTTGGGTCAAAGGTGGCCAATTCGAAAAATCTAAACTTATTCTAAAATTTGATGCTATTTCCGACAAATTATGGAGTTTGACTTTGTTGCAGTTTTTTATCTCACCCTATATATTAACATTATACAACAATGAGGAATGTCGGTACAAAGGTACTAGAATCCCAAATTTAGCCCACTTCTTAAAAACTACGGCACACTCACGTCATATGCGAAAATAGACAATAATGACCTACTTGTTCTGTTATCTCACCCATAATAAAGTAGAAAATTTAAATAATCAGATCTCTAAAAAAATTAAAATAAAAACTAAGCGTTAATTTTGTGCAAACTTCATAACTCTCTCTAATTCTACCATTATTAAATCTAGCGTGAAGATGAAATACATCGATCAATTTTTTTGTCCGTCAGGTTCGAAAATTGAAAATATGGATCAACTCTTTTTAATACCTCTCTCACAAAGAAATACGATTTTAATTAAAAAGATGGAACATATTCACTAATAGAGGGAAACGGTAAAAATTGTACTTTTCACATTAGTTTCATAGAAATTTAGCGATCAAGGGCTGAGGGTATATACATGTGAGCAGACCAACTACTAATTTTCAACTAATTAACCCCACAAAAAAAATAAATAAATAAAAATACTAAATCATTCATTCCTATTTAATAAAAGTGATATGTTTTACGTCATAAAAATCATGACGTACAATTCTATTTCCAAATACGATTACATACAATTGTCAATTTCAAAACAAATTCATGAGCCAAAAAAAAAAAAAAAACGAAATACAAAAATCTTTTGGAGACACATCAAAACAAATTAACTTAAAAGGTTTTATGTTAATGTAAACGTCAATTTCTCCCCCTGCCACACAAACAAAAAGTGATGTGTACTTGTATCTTGAACCGAGTTCACTTTACAAAATTGTTGTTGAAAGTGATTGCTGTCAGACATCATCAGGAGATGTCGACAATAATACAAAAATTGACAAAACCAAAAAATAAATATCATCCAAAGAAGACAGGTCCTTGGAGCGAAAGCAAAAGGGGGAACCCCTATAATAGAAGAAGCAAAGACGTCAAAGTATCCTGCTGTAAAAAGACTTTTAAGAAAACTGATATTGTAATAGTTGAGAATATTTTATAGAAATTATTAGAGAATATTCCTCGTCCTTCCATAAACATATGTGTGTATCTTAAAAAAATTAAAATGCCAAAAAATAGAAAGCAACCTGTCCCATGTCGCCAAAATTTATTATTATTGTCACTTACAAGGTTTGTATTTTAACGCAAAACACATAATTTGTCTACATGTCTGCACTTACAATTTACCTCTCCCCAGAAGTTTATTTAATTTATAAGCAACTCAAGAATAACACATTTGCATAATACACTCATACACACACACACACACGGTTATTGTCTTCATCAGCAGCTAACCATTTGCCATGACTCTTTCAACGCTATGTGTGTCCCGATGTGTGGGACCTAATGTTTGTGTTTGTGTGTGTTGGTGCTCACAAAAAAGTCTTCAACCTCAAAGTATGCAGCATATGTTAAGGTCATTATTTTTATATTTCTTGGGGCAGTGGATTATCAGCGAGTGTGTGTGTAGGTGTGTGTGTGCATTGCCGTCTGAGTACACTCGTAAGTGTTATGTCTTTATCTTTCATCACAATCAAGTGTTATTGTTGCTGTTGGAAAACATCCTGAGCGGAAATAGATTGTTTCAAAGCTTAATGAAGTTGTCCGGTTGCACGTGAATGAAATAAATAATGATGCAATCGGCATGAATAGAATATGTTCAAAGAAGTCGACATTAGAGGTAGTTTGGTGTGACAGTAGTTATCAAAAAGTGACAGTAGCAAGTTCAAATGTGACATATCAAGTTATGGGGTATTCATATGAAAAGTTTTCTCAAAATCTACCCCAAACCAAAATTTATAGGTAAATCCAATGTGAGTTAGGCTATTTTTATAAGAAATTTATCAAATTGTGTGCAGCATTCATATTCCCCAAACTTTCGGGGATCCCATGTAAGTCTTAAAAACTGGACCTATATAAGCACTAATTTCTTGCTAGGCCTTGTAGCCAAGCTTGAGAAATTAGACAATTTTGCTGGAGCCGGAAAAATACCTCGGCCTCGGTATTCATTTTTATACCCTACAACACTATGTATTAGGGGTATTATAAGTTTGATTGGGCAAAGAATTATGTAACACCTCGAAATAAGGGGACTTCGAACATATTGTAGTGTTGTAGGGTATCACATGGTCGGCCTCGCACGGCTATAGCCTATGATTATTTGTTTTTTGAATAATTCTTCACACCCATCTTAAGCCGGATGCAAAGCCATATGGCTAGAGAGGATATACAGAGTAAGATGGAAAAATGGCAACCAACTTCAGACTGCTGTCATTTCCAAACAATTCGTCCGATAGCTGTTAAAATTATTCCAGTGACGGTTCATAATATTGTCAACGAAGTGGACGGAAGAAAACAGCAACATCAGCAGAAATAGTTTGAAAAGTAAAGAAGCGAAACCCGCGTCGCAGTGGCCGAAAAACGGCTCGTGAGCTGAACATATCGCAATATTCCATTCGGCAAATATTGAAAAATGAGCTCGGGGTAAACCATTGAAATTCCAAAAAGAGCAACAACTTATACCACAAGAGAAAGAAAATTGACACAAAAGAGCGAAAGAGTTGCTTCGCTTGGCCGAAAGTGGTGAACTGCCGACTTTGCTTTTCTCCGATGAAAATGTGCACCTTCGGTTGGCCACCAGAACTCAAGCGCCGGCCATGGCGATGGTGTGGGCCGTCATATATACATATAATCGACCGTGGCATCAGAATGAATACTGAATATTATGGCGAAAATATTCTAGAGGGTGTATTAAAGCCTTGGGCACACAAACAGGACTCATCACCATCGCGCTCGTGCCACCCAAGTATGGTTACAAAATTAGGTTCCCAAGTATGGTTACAAAATTGGTGGCCAGCGCACAATGGCCACCAAAATATCCGGATACCAATCCGTTGACTATTGTGTCTGGAGTTTTTTTTTTTTTTTTTTTTTTTTTTGGAAAGCAGGATTGGCACTAAATAAACCAAAGTGTCGATCACCTCAAGTAAGCGCTTCGCCGGGAATGGGCCAAAATATCGCAGAGTAACATTCGGGCAGCGTGTGGCGGTTTCATTGGCTGTTTGAAGGCATAATTCGTGGCAAAGGTGACCAATTGGAACAAATCTAAACTTATTCTAAAATGTGAGGCTATTTCCGACATTTTTGCTTTAATTCAATAAAATTAAAACAAATGAAAAAAATTTAGCGTTTGACTTTGTTACAGTTTTTTTTATCTCACCCGGTACAGTAAATTTTTGTATTTTTTATGCTAATAAAATGGTGTGAACCCCTTCATTTCGGATCCGATACCTTCTGCCAGACAGACACACTTTCGAATAGTCGTGGCTAGGTTGACTTGAAAAGTTTATAAACGGATTTCGTCCAAAGAGACCTAGGGTATAAAACGGTAGTTTCGATTATACCAACTTCAAGCCCAATCAAATGATGGTAAGAGAAAATACATTGGGAGAAAATTTATTCAGAGAAAAAATTCAGGATACGGTAGCTAATATACACCATTTTAGATTTTAGAGCAGACAGATGGGAACAAGGCTGGATTTTCTTTCATAAAAATTAATGTGTATTATAAAATGTCCTTTGACCCCTTTTACTTCGCTCTATCGTTGACGTTTGATGGCTCCAGAAATTGTAATGTGTGTATATGTAAAGCTGCATGGACTTAGAGATAAAAAGTATTTGTTTAGATTACATGTTCCAAACTAAAATCAAACTTAGAAACTTCTTCATCCCCCAAAGGCTTTGTGGACCATAGGGATCAAAAATCACGTAAATACACGTGTGTCTTTCAAACCCCAACGGAGCGATTTCCGAGAAATTAAAGTAATGTTGCAGCACAAACTAACATTACAGTGAAGTTGTTTCTCTCTCGGCCATTCTCCAAATTTCCAAACTAATCAAATCAAATACTGACTTTGACGTGATTCCCTCTTTAACAACCCAAAACGAACAAAAAAAAACATCCCAACAAATCACATATAATTTAATGTTTCCTGTAGCCTTTTCTGGGAAAAATAATCGAAAAACTTTTGTTTGATAGAATTTAGGTTATAATTCTTGTAATTGTTAAGACGTGATAGATATTCCAATAAAAAAAAACGAAGGAGAAGAACAAAAAACAACCTCTATTTGTAATCGAAAGAAAAAGTTTGTATTACATTATGGCATTTGCTGGATTGAAGATATTGACTAAAGCACAAAAAGACACCGCCGTAGATACAATGCAAAGAATGAGGACATGTGAGTGTGTGTGCATGTATAGTGTCAAGTGTGTACAAATAAAATGACACCCCCAGGGAAATTGGAACTCACGCACATTTACGATTGTATCGTCATCCAACACCTGCCTTTGAGGATAAGAAAAGCTCGCCCGCACATACACACACACACGCATACTTATACATACGCACTCATTGTAGCCATAAAACAGCTCCTGCTGCTCTTTGTTGCTTGCCCCACAGTTATGATTCCAATGCGTGTCAAGTATGGCTCTTGGCATTTTCATTTACATCAACATCTTTATGAACCCAGCATGGACCAGAAAATGGTTCTAATGGAACTGACAAGGCTATGGATTGGTGAATACACTATACTCACACACACAGACACACCGTTATCTTAGGCCATCCGGGATGGTGGGATGGATGTCGGTAATGTCTATCTCTTAATGTGTTTAAAGGTATTATTATCATTAGAAGATTATTTGAAATTTATGGGCACGGCCTCATGTTTCCCCTTCCATTTAGATTTATATTTCACTACAGCGCGTCCAAGAAATTCGCACAGCTACTCCTTGGCGCCGTTTCAGTGCCTCACACATACATTAACGCCAACGGATTTGTTTTTTGGAAATACCTAGAAAATGACAAAACTCATTGAGTTATTTTCAAAAGGAATTGTCATCCTAAGTGCTAAGCATCGTTTAAGTGCCTGTAAAATGCAGAGAGGAGAGGATGATAAACTGTACAACAACATCAGCAACACCAACACCAGCAGCAAATGGGTTTCAAGTGTGAAACTTAAGAGGCTATGAAATTCCTAACCGTTTTTTCATTAACGTTGTTTGTCAGTCAAGTGCCTGGAAAATGTAAAATGATGTACTTGTCAAATAGTTATGTTTCTTCCCAGAAAGGTCAGAGGTATATTAGCAACACACCACGTGTGGGGAGGGGAAACTTTCACCTTTCTTTTGTCTGAAAAGTTGGCGAAGTTTTGCAAACAAATTTAAAGTTAAAGGGATACGCTCCAGAAAAGGTTGAACATTTTTTAAAGGGCAATTTTTGATTTACTTTTCTTTTAAAAATAAAATTTAAAAATATATATTTCAATATTTGTGGAAGGCACCATCCAGATTGAGAGGAAAGGGTTAAATCTGCAAACTGATTTTTATAATTTGAGATTTAAATATTAATTTAGTTCAAAATGTACATGAGATTAGGTTTTCATAATATTTTTAGGTTAATGAAAGGGGAGAGGCGAATGTGGAGAGTGCACTAATTTTGGGATCTATCTTCGCTTTGCCTCTTTTTTGCTTTTTTATATATTTTTTTTAATCGCATGAAGGAGATTTCAACCCTTCCGCAGGTCTCTTATTATACAGGGTGAGATGAAAACACTGAAAAGACTGCTGTCATTTCTGAGCCACTAGTCCAGCTCGGCAGCTGTTAAAATTATTCCAGTAGCATTATATCATTATACTGTACAAATTATACTGAAAACTACAAGTGACTATTGTCAGAGCTCTCCGGCATTTAAATGTGAATAAATCTCTTGCGTCTCGTACCATAGCTCGTTACAGTGATACTGGTTTCGTAGCCCGACGTCAAGGACGGAAGAAAACAGCAACATCAGCAGAAATGGTTCGAAAAGTAAAGAAGCGACTTGGTGGAAACGCGCGCCGCAGTAGCCGAAAAGAGCTAGCAAGCAAATATTGAATAATGAGCTCGGGGTAAAGACATTAAAATTCCAAAAAGTGCAAGAACTTACACCGCAACAGAAAGAATATAGACTCAAAAGGGCTAAAGAGTTGCTTCGCTTGGCCGAAAGTGGTGAACTGCCGAATTTGGTTTTCTCCGTTTCCAATGAGAAAACATTAGTTGTCCAACAGTTTGTAAACAAACAAAATGGTCGCGTTTACTTGCCAAAAAGGTCAGCTGAAAATGTGCGCTTTGGTAGGCCACCAGAACTCAAGCGCCGGCCATTCTGATGTTGTGGGCCGCCAAAACAGCCGATGGTCGCTCTATGCTCGTATCGACCGTGGCATCAGAATAAATGCCGGATATTATCACGAATATATTCTGGAGGGTGTATTAAAGCCTTGGGCATGCAAACATTTCGGCCGCAGACCTTGGACATTTCAACAGGACTCAGCACTATCGCAATCAGCACTCGCCACCCAAGAATGGTTACAAAATGAGGTTCCTCGCTTCATTTTCAGCGCACAATAGCCACCAAAATCTCTGGATACCAATCCGTTGGACTATTGTGTCTGGAGCATTTTGGAAAGCAAGATTGGCACTAAGAAACCAAAGTGTCGATCACCTCAAGCAAGTGCTTCGCGGGGAATGGGCCCAAAATACCGCAGATCAACATTCGCGCAGCATATGACGGTTGCATTGGCCTTTGAAGGCCATAATTCGTGCCAAAGGTGACCAATTCGAACAAATCTAAACTAATTCTAAAATTTGATGCTATTTCCGTCATTTTCTGCTTTCATTCAATAAAATTTAAAAATGATGTCGTTTGACTTTGTTTCAGTTTTTTTAACTCACACTGTAGAGGGGACAATGGATTGATTTTTGAAATGCATGTTCCATTCGGTACAGAAGTGCCAAATGGCACTATATTTGGTATAAAGTGGATGAAGGTAATAAAGTAAATGGCATTTCATAGTCTATCTATAGCGTAAGAAGATCTTCTACAGGCTGTCTGTTGAAGGACAACTTCTAGTCTTCTATTAATAGTCAATGGAAAATATTATACGGGCTTTATAAAAACGAATCACCTCCCATGGGTAGTATATTTATAGAAGTGTCTCCACATAATAGTTTATTGACGGAAAACTGTTTCAAGTCCTCCTTTGAGCGGATACATTTGACAGGTCTTTTGTTGATAGAAAACTTTTTAAGGTATTCTATGGATAGTAGGCTTTTACCTCGACAATATACACTATCCAAGCTTTTGTTGACATAAAGTCTTCCACATACCCTTTATTGGCAGAACTTCTTCCCCTTCTGTTGATGGATCTCTACTTGGTCTATTATTGATAAGAATCTTCTATTGATAGAACGGACGTGCACAAAAATGCATCCGATCATTTTTTGGGTTTCATGATTGCCCAACTGGCTAAAAATAAACTATTCCATGTAAAATATAAAATGACAAAGTGACCATTTGGGAGGGCACCGGGTCCGAACCTCTTGTAATTTCCTTACTGAGGTTTGATTTTTAAGGAACACAGGGTTTCAATTGGCAGAATATATTATTTATGTATTCTAATAATGACGATTTTTTTCTTCTGTAGAGCCTTTTTTATACATATATACACCTGTAATATCCTTTGTTGTCAGAGTACTTTCTCTAGGTGTAAAGTATTTAGGAAATGTTCTATAGGGAATTCCGCACAATATATTCAACATTTTGGCCAATATTTTGTATATTTAATATACCACTTTTTTGTTTATGCTTACTTCCAGGTAATGTCAACTCTGCCACCCTTAGTAAGGTATTAAAAAGTTAGAATCCTTGTTTTTTAATATTTATTTCTTCTAATGCTGATGCTGCTGCACAAAATCATTTTCCAACTAAAATCCTTTAAGTGGTGAAAGAAACACTAAAACACAGAAACTTACGAACTTTTAGTATTTGAATATTTTATGAGCGCAAAACACGGCAAGAACACATCATTTATCCATAGACATTTGCATATGCATACATATACTACACATGCAGATGTATGTGTGTGTGGAAGACGATCAGAAATATATACATGATTGTGTCCTTAAAACACTCACACACATACATCATTCAATGTATCCATTCATATTCAACTTTATGATACCTGAAGTGCTTTGTGTGATATTTTAGTTGGTTTCGGTTGGGTCAAACTTTTGTAAATAATTTAAGAGGTTTATGTCAACATCAGCAGCAGCAGCAGTCGCAATAACAACGACAACACACTACGGTCTGTCTCAGTGTGTGAGTGTGTATTGGGTAGACATCTTCGTAGAAGGTTAAGGTGAAATTCAACAGAGTCAGCATCATAAACTGAAAATTGGTGTGTTTTATTTTCGAAGAACGGTTAAAACACATAATATGAAACGTACATAAATACATATACATATATAAATTCATGATCCTCTCGTTTTTTAATGACTTCAAAAGAAAGAAAAAATAAATATGAATAATGAATGGTATTACACGTAAGTTTTTGTTTGCAGTAAAAAAGAGAGGATATAGTTGAGTGTAACGGTTTATATCCCACATATCTGTTGGGAGGGTATAAAACATGGGTTTTATAAAAAATATAAAGGATAATAAAATATATATTTAAGGAATTAAGAAAATATGGCAGTGCAGATGGGAGAGTTGGTAGATGACCTTTATTTATATATTATATTTTATTTATATATATCTGATACATTTATATTTATTTTTCAAATTAAAATATTGAAACTCATTTATTAGGTTATTAAATAACATTATTTTGTCCAGTAAAACAGAATGATAAAGCGGTTCAAAAACAAGATAGAAAACATAAGTCCAATACCATACGTAACATAAAAAATTAATGGGTGTTCCAACTAAAGTCCAATGGTGAAATCTTTTTTTTTTTCCTGCCCAGAAATGTGGAAGTCATGATGTTTCAATAAGACGGCACCACATGACATACAGTCAGAGAAACAATTCAATTTCAGCATCGGTCATTGACCGGTCGTGTTTTTTCGAGTTTTGGAGACCAATGGTCGCATAGATCGTGCGATACCTTCATACCTTCAGGTTTTTTCCTGGGGGACGCTGCATTAATGAAATACAGGAGCATTTACGCAAAACGGTTATTCTACATTTTAATAAAAGATTGGGTGTGCGCCAGCAAAGCTGCGACGACTATATGCACGATATCCTTTTTCATACATAAACTCATTCTGTTTGCTTTACGATGTAATAAAGTTTAACCTATTTTTTTTTTTAATTCCATATTTTATTTAAAATTTAAAAATTGCGTTCTAGTTGGGACACCCTTTACATATATTCAAATCCAGAATGCATTTAAAAATTTTTAACTCCACGATTTATTTGATCAGATAGCTCTGGAATAATACTAGACTCATGATTTTATCAGGAACTCCCACAAAAACGTTTCCAAATCAGGAGTTAATTATACCCTTAGCCATATGAGAGAGAGGATATATATCATCATATAAACTTATCTTTTCATACGACCAAAACGTCCCACATCGAAATAACGATTTTAGACCCTAGGTCTCGTTTCAGAAAATTTTCAGCGATGTCCGTTCGTCTGTCTGATAGTATCCGGGTTATTATCAAACTTAGATCGAGTTCGGCGGTGGGTAAAGGTCGACATTTTCAAAAAAAAAAAAAAAAAAAAAATAATAATAATAATAATAATAACAATAATAATAATAATAATAATAATAATAATAATAATAATAATAATATATTTTACTGCACAGAAGGAAAAACGATAATCCAAAATTTTGAATAATTATAATTCTTATAAAATGTGATGTAAGAGTCCGAATGTCTTCGAATTACACACATTACATAATTTCTTCTAGCACAATATCCGCTGTGAAGATGGGATATATCGGGCCACTCGTTCCTATAACGCAACCCACAAAATTCTCTCAAACCGAAACCTGAGATGAATATGAAATTTATGATTTCGCATAAAATTTGATATAAATGTTCGATTTTCTTGTAATTTTGCCCATATCAATATTTTTATCTGCATTAGATGAAGTATGAAAATGGAATACTTCAGTCGTCTGGAACCTCATACACATTTAAAAATTTTCTCAAAAATTATCGCATATCTCATATAAAGTGAAGGAAGTAACCAATATAGTCCAAACCTGACGTAATACATAATTTTTTTAAGGTCCGATACGAAATAGACAGCATTGGGCCATTCCTACGGAACCTACTCCATAGAGGGCCAACAATTTGAATAATCATAACAGAAGTCAAAATTTATTTAAATAATCGAATATTGTATGTATGTAAAATAGTATGTAAATATTTGAAAGTTTGAAAAAAAATCTGGAAATAATTTTTCTTTTATATGGGAGGTAAAAAAGAGTGAATTGGGATGAGTTCTTACTCTGTATTTTTAGTGATACATTTTGACACCCGCTGTAGCCATAAAGCTAAGGATATAGTGAAGGGATCCCATGGATTAGGGAGGAAACCAATTTCCAAGCAAAATCTGATGTTTTCTGCACAGTACACATAATTCTCTCTTATCCGATCCATGCACTCACTGCTCTTCGTTGTTATACATTTTCCCAAACAGACAAACAAACACCCCACTGTCTTCCAGAAAGGTAAAGCGCTAATATTTGATTTCTTTGAAAAATCTCATTAACATGCCACCACAAGGTACACAGTTTGTCAAACGCCATTCATTTGCCATTTTGAGCTACCGCTGAGTTCACGTACCTAGAAAAGTCTTCTCAAAAGGATTTAATTACTTTTAAAGTTCTCACAGAGACAATTTAACATCTGACATGCAGGTATCATAAACAATTGTTGTATGATTTCACAAACGATAATTAAAAAAATTACGCCAACATTTGTTTATACAACTTTTGCGTATGATGGGATGTTTTAAAAATATTTAAAAAAGAGATGTAACTTTGAGTGATTTAAGATAATTGAGTTTACACTTATCCCTGAAAGGATGGAACACATGTCAGAAAATTAATAATTTCTTTTTATTTTGACAACCTCAACAGTTTGGAGACTCTCATAAATTTAACTCCAGACCAATTATTTTATACTGAAGAGGAATGCAAAATGAAGAACATAAATTTCCAAAAATTATAAAAATTAATATTTAATGATTACAAACGAGCAGGGTGTGTCCCTTAACATTACGTGTATGTAAGTGTGTGTTTAGGGAACTGTCATAAAAATGTAAGAATATTACATGCCCTAGCTACTCCCAATGACATTTAAAGTCATTTCAATTATCAGGAGACTGCCAATCAAAAGGATATAAGGCTGACAATTCCGTTGAAGCTTTTAATATTGAAAAATTGTTTTGTAATTTGAGAAATTAAATTTTCACCCAAAGCTGCAAATTAGCTTAACCCGTAACCTTGTCAATCGGTAGACATGAAATATTTGATGCTCCTAATTCTGGGAAAATGATTATGACATTAAATTAAACATTTAATCAAAGGGGGGAAACCTTAGACATAAGTACTTTGACATTTAATTAAATCCAAGTGGTATTTATATTGTGATGTAGAAGAACCAACTGCTCAGTTCTTTTGCTGTCAAAAAACTTTGTTTTAATTTTTTATAAATAACAAATATTTCTTTGTTTATTTCTCCTTGGAGATGAGCTTAATGATCTGAAATTTGTAGTGAAAAAGAAAGCCAGAGAGACATTATCACACACTCACCACTTTCGCCGTGGGTTAAGCGGCTCATCAGCTATATTTGGTGTGAATGATGACTTGTAAGGGTCGTTCTTTGGAAAATAACATTTATTTATATCGAAGTTATTGCATTTCGAAGTTATATCGTCTCAAGTTCTACTCGAAAATCCTTTCAACCACAAGTTTGTTTTTTTGTAGTGATGGATTTTTTGTCAAAAACAACTACATTGCTTCCAAAGCAAATACCGGTAAAAGTGTTGCTGTAGAAAGACTCTGTAGTAGCTCTGATCATTGAGACGGTAACTTCTAGGTGACAGCGAGGTTCGAGGTTCAAATCCCAGCCAGGCTCAGGGGAAGGATGGAAGTCTACGCTTGTCACATCTACATCATGGAAGAATTTTGAAGGTAACCTTGTGCCATCATGAATCTGTCCGTCTATGTATTCTTGTGAACAAAATTCAAGTCGCATTTATTATCCGATGGAGATAAATTTTCCAAGCAATATTTGTTTGGCCGAAGGACGCATCCTATTGAAATTTGTAATAATCGGATCAGATTTAGATATAGCTCCCACATAATATGCGCCCCATAAGAATGGTGTTTGGTATCAGATATCAGATACAGCCCAGAAATACATCAGTCAAATTTTAGATCGGATGAATTTTTTTTATATAGCTACCATATAAATCTTCAACCGATTTCGGGTTAATAGTGACCCAAATGGCCAATATCAGTCCAAAAGTCCTGAATTTTGGCACATCCGACCGAATTCAGTCTAGAAGCAAGTACATCGTAATATGAATTCCACAACAACGACATTTGGTACCAGATAACATATTCAGTCCAGAAATACCTCTGCCAAATTTTATCGAGATCGGTTCAGATTTGGGTATAGCTCCCATGTATATCTTCAACCGATTTCGGGTTAATTGTGTACCATATGACTAATATCGGTCCAAATGAAGTGAATTATGGCACTTCCGACTGAATTCAGCCTGGAAGCATGTACTTCAAATTTGGTGGAAATCGGTTCAGATATAGCTATATCTCCCATATATATGTTTCATCCGATATGATATACAGCTCGAAAATAATTCTGAAAAATTTTTAGCTTCTATATTCATCTTCTATCTATATCTATCTATCTATTGCTCCAATAAATATTTTTTAATTTTATTTGATTCAAGAGGTACCAAAGCCTCCGCCAAATATCTTAAAAATTAATTCAGAGTTGAATATAGTTCCCAAATTGTGACTAATCTAAAGCCATGATTCGCATTCAAATAAGGTTTATAGTTTTTTGTTACGGAAGATCTGCTATATATGCATAGTGGTATAGGGTATCATATAGTAGCACCCAACCGACTTTTGACCTTTCCTTACTGTTTTTTTTTTTCTTTTTTTAATTCTTTAAATTCACATTGTGCTACAAATGCGAAATCCGGAACATAATTCATATAACTGACCTACTATTACCTTTGAATTGGAACATTTTCCCCAAGAATTGACAAGACATATAACATTTGACGGATACATTCATTCCTTCTTCAAACCACACAAATCCCAATTTCTTGGAATCGAAAACATTTTGAAACCACTCACGTCTCCATCGTTGCTCCGCTACCATTTATTACCTCAACAATTTTAATGACTTTGAATTCAAAGAAAAAAATAGGACAACTACATAAATGGCAACAACACATGAGCTCGCAGCCACAATAGATGGAAAATGACGACGACAACGACGATGATGATGATGATTAACAGCCAGTCTATGTCATCAATGTGGGAGAATTGTTATGCTTTTTTTGCGTGGTTGTCTCTGTGTCTAACCATAAATGCATCGGTATCGCTTATTCTTCTTCGGCTTCCTCTTTGTTGACTCCTCCACATTTGCGGAAAACGTCGCAGCAGTGGATTATTTTGTAACATTTAGTCATGCAATTCATGAGGGTTTCCATTACCGTTTGCTCGGCATTTGCACATTTGCTTTACACAATTGTCCTTTAATTGTTTCCTTGGAATATTGGAAATGCCTTAAATGGAACAGTGGTGAGGGTTTGAGTAGGGAAACTTCTATTGGAGATACCTCTTTCAAAGTACAAAAAAAATATTTTATATTTTACATTTACTTAAAAGCCGGTGGAGTTTACGTCATTTCCCCTTTTTGGAAAAAATCTCTGTCACCCAAAGAGTAATTTTTTATAAGTCTCATGTTTGTCCGTTTACATTTTATATCCTCCGCCCTAACGAAAAATCGTTGAATTCTAAGAAAAAATGTTAGCCAACTATTTCTAGTTCCACCTAATACTAGTTACCCTATTTATACAACTAGCAGTGTCATGCCATGACGTTATGGTCACAGTTGCATTCATCCGCATCGCGTATCCTTGAATGACATTAAATGAATTTATGTATTCTGCCATAGCCTTGTTTGGGTGTATGTTAGGTTTATTAAGGTGTTTATAGTGTCCCCTAGCTAAATCACCTTACGGAGAACATTTTTGAATGTAAAACAGTCGAGAGTTTTCATACAGGGGCAAGGTGAAACTTTCATGTCTCTGTGTGTGTGTGTGCTCTCCTTTGGTTTCATAACCCCAACAACCGCATTGATGATGCATTTATTTAACGCTAAGTTGCAATGTATTTAACACTACCAAACACATCCATACATGTTTCCACATATACACTCACACACACACACATATGTGTGCATTTTTGAAGGATGCCGTTTTGTAAATAAATCAACATTGTATTCGATTTGAATTTAGAATGCCATTAACATTTAAATTGCTGTATTTAGAAGGCCATGTCAGTTTGTCAGACTGTCACTGGGTGTTACTGGTTCATAATATTTTTTCTCACTTACTGGGTAGTTGTGTGAGAATGTTTACATAAACCTTGATACAACACAACAGCAACAACAACAACAAATAAGAAAATCCTATTATTTTTATGGGTGTTTGCAACAATGACATAATCCCTCCACAAAACTTAAATGGCAACTTAGAAACAATCACACACACACACGACCAAACACACCTCAACTTATTCGCCATGATACATACACTGGTGGCCAAAACTAAAGCAACTTAAATCGCAAAGACAATAAATGTCCTGTAACTTTTACAAAAATAAACAAATCGTAATTATTTTTCCAGTTTTATATGAGGGGTTTAATTCACTTTTAAGAAACTAAAAATAAAAATACAAAAATAATTTTGAACGAAAAATAATATGTGGAAAACTAAAATGACCCAAATTTTGCTTGGTCAAAACTAAAGCAACTTTTGAGTTTTTATTTTAAAATAATTAAATTTTCGCTAGTAGTCGAGAGCATAACCATTATTTTTGATAGCAGCTGCACACCTACGAGGCATTGAATCTATAACACGCTCAATTTGATTCATGGATGTGCTTTCCCAGGCACCCCGAATTCTTTAGAAAATGTTGTGCTTATTTATTTCCGAATCTCACTTGATCTTCCTATCTACGATACTCCAAAGGTTTTCTATGGAGTTTAGGTCAGGTGATTGTGCCGGCCATAACAAAACATCAATTTTTGACTCCCGCAACCAATATTTGACAAGTTTTGATACAAGTTTGGGATCATTGTCATGCTGAAACACCCAAATCAGCCGAATATTTTACTCAGCGTAAGGGAACACCGTGATGTCCAACACATCTTTGTAAATAAACCGATCCACAACTTCCTTTATTTTATGGATAGGCCCAAGTCCATAGAAAGAAAAACAGCGCCACGCCATTTTTGACCCCCTCCTCATGCCTCACTGTACCTTTGCAACACTGCGGCTTGAGTCCTTCATTTTTTGGTCTTCTCACCGTAAAATTTTTCACTTCTGAGCCTTTAATATTAAACGTAGACTCATCCCAGAAATAATGTTTTTTCCATTGAGCTTGATTCCACTTAATATTATCGTTTCCGAAAGCCTTTTTGATTTTTTCAGATATAAATGGTTTTTTGATGTCTTACGGGCATGCAGACCAGCTGCCACTACTTGTCTACGCACTGATCTCGAGCTTATATCCAATGATTGCTCTCTCACCAATCCAGTTGAACTCTTAAATAGTTGTTTCTTATTTCTCTCACAATTTGTGGATCAGTACGGGCTGAAGTTTTTCACGGCCTTCATCCGTTATAGACTGTTACTACTGATCCAGTTTAAAAAAACCGACTTAGTATACAGAAATAATTATGAAATCACATAAATATTTATGAAATATTTCTCGGAAATCATTTTCTATGATATGTTGTTTTGATAGTCACTGATAATTTGCTGTTTTATTCATGTACTGTATTTGCTTCAAGCAATTTTTAAACTTTTTTTGGCCAGTAGTTAAAAAACGAAAAGAAAAACACATGCTATTGTAAAAAACTTCTCAAAAATGATTTATGACAAGCGAAATTGTCGAAGGAAGCAAAAAGCGATAAATATAACAGTAAAAACAACTGAAATTGCAGCGGTTATATGAATGTGCAACAGAGTTGCTTTTGTTTTGTCCAAGCCAAAATCGGGTCAATTGATTTTAGCATACATTATTTTTTATATAAAAAGGAATTTTGGTTTTTTGTTTTAGGTTTTTAAAAAGTGAATAAGGTACCTAATTTAAAACAAGAAAAACTTTGTCATTTTCTTAATTTTTAAAAAAAGTTACAGGGCATTCATTCTTTTTGTAATTTCAGTTGCTTTAGTTTTGGCCACCAGTGTATATGTACATATTATAATTATGAAATGAATATAAACATGAATTTCCCGTTGCGGTTGAGGTGTCAACGTATCTAGCTGTAAATAAATATATGTAATTAAATGCATGGGATATTAGTCATGCATTGGATTATTATGAAACTACTTAGGGGAATTATAATTGTTGGAAGGACGAGGTTTGGGGGGTGTTCACATTTCTCAGATATTTGCCGGCAATGATTTTCTTACAAGAAAAGCTAATCCCCTGCTAATAGGTATTGCATACGAAAATGTCATTACATAGAATTGTCAGATGTTTGAGAAAAAGTGGGATGGAGTGGGTGAGTACTGGAAAAAAAAAACTTTGACACCTAATCATTATGAAATTTGCAATTTATTAAAATATGAAACTAATTTGTTGCAGAAGAATACATTGTACTTTATGGAACCTAAAATATAGTACTGTATTTAGCTGCATTTTAAAATCACATCAAATCCAATAATCTTATGTTGATGTATAATCGAAGGGAAAATGGGGTAAACAAAAAGTTATTAAGAATTAGGTTTTTGAGTTTTGAATTTCTAGGCTACTATTTAACTGAAAAACCAGTAAGGAAAGATCAGAAGTCGGGCGACTATATGATATCCTACACCACTATACGTATGTAGTAGAGCTCCCAAAAACAGAAAAGTTTATATTGCGAATTTATATGAAGTAGATGATACCAACTACGAACCTTATTTGAATATATATCATGGCTTTATAGTAGTCACAATTTGGGAACTATATCCAACTCTGAATTGATTTTCCAAAAATTTGGCGGAGGATTTTAGACCTCTAGTACCAAATAACATTGCTGAACAGTGCATGATATGACTTCGATAAGGATTATATTAAAAAATATTTGTTGAGGCAATGGATATACCGGACCCAGTATCACCAAATGGAAAAATTCGTTGGAACCATGGTACAATGAATTCAAGGTAGGGCAGAACTACCATATGATTTATTTTTTTTATTTTTCTGGCTTAATATGTCAACTTCATTTGTTTATGTGTGTGCATTCTTTTCAATAATAAAAAAATGTTCAGAAAATATTAAAATTCGGGTGTTTTCAAAATGCTTATTGCGACGTATGCATCGAAAAATCTACAGTTTTTGTCGCAAGATAAACCATTAGAGATATATAGAACATGATTTTGAAAAAAAAAGTTGTTTGCTTTTTTATTGTTTTGATAGTAATTCTGACATTACAAGCCAAACAGGTAGACCTCTATACTTGCAATTTTTTCAAAGTTAGCCTACCTTGTATTCATTGTACCATGGTTGGAACATGAAAAAATCGATCCAAATTGGGCTGATACTACATATATAGTCGACAATAACCCTAAAATCGAATGAGGGTGTATATCGAAGGTATATACAAATCTGAAGCGATCTCGATAACAACACCAAATCGAATGACACATATATATGGGATCTATAGCTATAACTGAACCGATTTTCACAAAATTTTATGTACTTGTTTCTGGGCTGAATTCCGTAGGAAGTGCCAAAATTCAGTGCATTTGGGCTGATATTAGTCATTTTATGCACAATAAACCTGAAATCGGATAAATATACAGATACAAGTGAGCTATTTCCAAATCTGAATTGAATCTGAAATTTTAAACACTTATTTCTGCGCTGATCTGATAGCTGGTACCAAAGAACATTATTGTGGAGTACATATTACGCATGTAAGGAACTTAAAATCCGATAATTTAATATATTTTTCTAGAATGATATTTGTCGGAATTGCCAAGATTCAGTTCATTTGGGCTAACATAAGACATTTGGTGCACAATAAACCTGAAATCGGATAAAGATATATATATGTGAGCTATATCCAAATTTGAACCTATCTCGATAAAATTTAATATAGGTATTTCTGGCCCGTGTCTGGTACCAAATATTATTCTTGTGGAGTGCACATTAAGCATGTGAGGGACTTAAACCCCCAAATCGGATGAAACATATATATGGGAACTGTATATATATCTGAATCGATTTTCTCCAAATTTTATGTACTTGTTTCTAGACTGAATTCGGTCGGATGTTGCTAAATTCAGGTGATTTGGCTGACATTGTCCATTGGGTGCACAATTAACCCAAAATCGGTTGAAGATATATATGGGAGGTATATCTAAATTTGAACCGATTCTCACCAATCTCAATAGGGTTCGTCCCTTGGCCAAACACATATTGTTTGGAAAATTTCATCTCAATCGGATAATAAAGTTTTTATAAGGCATAAATTATTATAAGGCATGCCGGCATTCATCGGCAAAATCGACTTTTTTCTTTCAATAATTAAAGGAAAAATCAGTCAGATTACTGAAGAAGAGCATACAATAGTAGACATGTGTATCTGCATCCCAAAGAAACCTAAATAGAGGGGCAAATTACTCCCTCCCAGACTTATTGAAGCTTTCGGATTGAAATCCGTAATAGGGCGAAAAGGTAAATACCCCAGTTATTAGTGTTGTACCCTTCAGCAATCTGTTAAAATCAAATAAGATTCGGAATATTTTAAGCTAAGCTTTCAAATTTCCTTAAAAAATTGATCAACATTACAAACGGTTTCTTTTGTAATGAACCGGTCAAACCATAATACAACCCTTCGACGGGCAACGAGCAAGACCTGGAACTAACTTAATTTTAACACGGGACCTGATCCGAAAGGATATTAAAGACGATTATCTGGTATGCTATGCAAGAATGAAAAGCGATGTAAAAATTGACAGCTAAATATCCTCAATTTGTTTAAATAACTTTAAGCTCTAAATACGACATGGTAATTCTTTACAACACACCCACCGCTATAGCACGTATCAGATCTTGAAACCACAGATACTAATCCCAATAAGGTAAATGAAATGACCAAATTGAGGGACATTATTGCGGTCACGAGCCTCTGTCTTGATCCTCAGAAGGCTTTTTTATTGAGAGCACCCACCCAAACAGATTTTTTTGTTACTTTTTCTTTGTAAATTTAGCCGTGTAAAATAGTTATATGATTCCTTGCCTCTAATTGGCTGATATGATGATTTTGAAAAATTGCCATCTAGTTTGATATTTTTCGTTTCCGTACTTTCTCTCCTTTATCCTCCAAAAAGGATGGGAATACAACATTTGTTTTTATTACGATAAAGTGCCTATAAAACATTTTAAGTTAAAGAAATAAGAACAACTGCCACCATTTTAATGGACTTTGGCAAATTTCGTTTATTTGCAAAGTTCAAAATTTCGTACTTAATTCAATGTGTTTTCTGATTTATTAGAAATTGTTCAAATTTATGAAAAAAAAATCTCTACGACGGCTTACACATGATGTAATACTTCGATATTGGCATTATTGTTGTTATTATTATTTTGTATGACAGACATATTTGATTGCTTCTCAAGGAAACATCAATAAATTAGATGCCAGATGCAGACGGCAAATGCTACCGCTGTGTTTCCTCTTAATGAACGGCTGTTAAATATAGCACATAATGTCAAATATGTATTACACAAATGAAAAATTACACTGCGGAAGTTTTTAATGTGTTCGAACAATTTTTAAAAACCAAAAAAATTAACAGCGGTATATTTCAAAGGATTATTTTTGGGCAAAACTGAAAACAAAAGTGAGGAAGTTCGTGAACCTTCCTCGACTGAAATTATGATTTTCTAACTATATAGCTTTCAAAAAAGTCAAATTTTTGTAAAATGATGAATTTATCATAATACGAATATGATTTCCGATATGGTCTAAAACTTATGAATTTTTTTAAGTTTTCTAGACCACACTGTGGCACAAGGTATTATGTATTTATGCATTTGTTAATAAAAAAAATTGATAAATCCATTCTTCCTTTTGATGATCCGTCCGTCTGTCCATGTATTTTTGTAAGAAACGTATAGGTCGCAATTATTGTCTGATTTGTATGAGTCGTTTCACAGTTCCTTTCTTTAACCCTAGCACGAACCATATTGAAATTGGTGATAAGGGGTTTAAATAATATCTCCCATTTTCATAACAGTGATATTCGGTACAAAATATCAGAAATAGATTAACAAATCATATCATAGAATTGTTTTAAAATATCCCTCTAATATTTCTGAGTCAAGAATCATTTTTTTAATACTTAATTTAAATTCAAGGATTTAACGTTATCCGTCTGTCTGTCTGCCTGTTGAAATCACGATACAGCTCACATTATTTGACGTAGAGCTTAAAAATTTGCAAAACAATTTGTATTGTGTCTAGGATGATTGGTATTGAAAATTATATATATCGGTCTACGTTTTGGTATAGCCGCCATATAACGGAACCTCCCGATGTTCGGCAGTTTGATGATTTTCACATTTTGTCTAAAAATTGGTATTTGTAGGTCATAATGGGTTCTAGATCAGGTGGCGAAACATTGTATGTTTTTGATATCTTGATGATTTTTGCCACATTTATTTACGGATTTGTCTAAAAATTGATGTTTGTACTTAATAATGGGTTCTAGCTCCGGTGGCTAATATATGTCAATGATTTTGTATAGCCCCCAGATAACAGTACCTCCCAATATTCCGTTCGTTGATGATTTTTTCCACATTTTTCCACGGATTTGTCTAAAAATTGGTATTTTTAGTTCATAATGGGTTCTAGCTCCGGTGGCAGAACGTTGAATATTTAGGTTCACGTTTTCCTATAGCGCTCATATAACGATACAAGCCGATATTGGGTATTTTGATAATCATAGTCACATTTACCCACGAAAGTCTTTCAAATTTGATATTTGGGAGATGACGACGAAACGTTCCTGTTTGGGTATAGGCTCACCCGCTTTATGTTTTTTTTTTTTTTTTTTTTTTTTTTTTTTTTACAGTTTAGCAGAACTATCCAATCGGTCTTACTGGTTTTTTTGTAGCTTAAAGTGGAACACGTTTGAATTCAGATACTTTTATATAAAAATGTTTTCTTTACCCAAAGTTGGAGGGTAATAAAAGTTCGTCCCGGCCGAGAGAGCTATTTGGATATTTCTAAAATAAAACAAATATAAAGTTATCAATTTTCCATATTTTGTATCCTCTGTCAATTTCCTCGCAGTGTAGTTGCAAATGACTTAATCGTTTCTCATCTCCCCCACTTTTGCGAAATCTTTGAAACAAACAAAAAAATCAACTGCAAAAACACGATGTCGATTTTAACTTTAATGTATCGGTTTGTGCGTGTGTATGCCAAAGTACGTGCCTGGAATAGCTCAATGTCTAATAATTCCGTTTGTGTTGGTTCTTTCAAGGAGGGAAGATGATGAAGAAACAAACTTTTTCGAAACATTTACCAACAAAAGCGACAATTTTACTTTTCAATGAGCAGTCAAGTCGACAACATCTTTAGCAGCAGCAACAACAAAAACAACGATCGACATGTAATAATTTCACACTTTTTATTCAGTTCTTTGCATGTATTAGTCAGTTGTGAAGGTTTTTCCAAGAAGTGTGGCTTCAAGAAATGTATGCAAGTGGGCGGATGGGTGTGTCTGAAAAGTGAATATGTAAGCATAGTTGGTGCTTTTTAATATCTTAGTTATGTCGGCATGAATATCATATGTGTGTGTGAATGCATGCATGCATGTGCGTATGTGGTGAACTCATGTCTATGGTTGTGTAAAATATTCTTTTGTTATTAGAATTCTCTTTGCATTGAATTGCGTGTTCGTTCAGTCAAGGGAATTTTCAAAGTTTCTAACCCTCGGCAGAACATGTGTTTTTTTCATTTTCCAGTTTTTTTTTTTTTTTTTTTTCTCAAACGCATCAAAGCAATATTGTTTGAATTGTTATTGTTGCTGTATTTTTAATACAACATTATTGCTGATTTGATTGTTCTTGTTATTTGCATTTAGGTCTTAGTTATGGTTACGCATATCAATCGATGAATGAAAATGAATGGAAATGGGAAAGAAATGCTTCTGTTATTCATCCATGTCCATTATAAAGACATTCCATACCATTCCATCCCTGGCATGAATATTGAATGTTATATCTTGATATTTATTTGTTCGAGAGGGGAGGATTCCATAGATTCCATAGGGAGGATTCCCAAGAGATTAGCATGCAAATGTGAAGTCTTTGAAGACATATTTGAAATTTCAAATGGGAATTCCTCAGGTTCTTAGATACAGCAGATAGTGTTTTTCTTTGGCTGACATTTTCTTGGTGATCCAGCTTAAGATGCAAAGCCATTGTATTGATGACGTCAAGACCAAAGGTAAAGAATTTTGTATTAATCATGGTATGAAAATAGAATACCTTTTTATATCACTAGTTGGGCAATTATCTTTTTTAATATTCCCCAAATATGATGTCGCACAGTGATTTGGAAATCGATTTTTTGTAATCACTAATATTTGACATTTTTGTGGAATTCGATAACCAACTAAGTAAAAAAAAATAATTAAATTACTTAAAGGCGTGGGGATGGCGTTCTCCAAAAATGGCTATTTTATCCCCTTAACCTTATTAGAGAGGTTACATATAATTTGATACTGCCAATAAATTCCTCATCGAAATAAAAATTTCAGACCCTATGTCTCTATGGACGAAATCCGTTTCAGGACATTTGGAGTCAATCTAGCGGTGTCTCTCCGTCTGCCCATCTGTCTCCTATCTTCTTGGCTTATGCGCACGACGAGAGTATTCCATTTGGTCCGTAGCCTGTACAAGGTAAAATTTTTAGTAAAATTATATTAAGTTCTAAGACGAGCAATATCCTTCTGGTACCTTTAATACAAAAGGCAAACATTTTTGTAAAAAATGTATCTCGTAGATAGATAAAGGTTATCCGATATTGTCCAAATTTGGCAAATTCTTATCTGTCCTATGTCAGATGTGAAAATTGAAAATATCGCCCCACCCTTCTAGTACCTAACACACCATAGAGTTAAGATTATGAATAATCATCAAACGGGAAATAAGAGTCCGACACAATACAACACAAGATTTGGTATGAAGGCGGAATATAGAGGACCACTTCTTCTGGTACCTCCAGTATACAGGGTCAATATCTACAGGGTTAGATGAAAAAACTGCAACCAACTTCAGAGTGCTTTCATTTCTAAGCCTCTCGTCCGACAGTTGTTAAAATTATTTCAGTGACAGCTCATTATACTGTTTAAAAGCGAACCAAAGCATTTGGGTGAAAATTTCCCAGGAAAAAAGTTATTCGTGATGGAATTCAAACGTGATAGTGTGATTTCTTTATATTTGGCTGGAAGACCACAAGTGGCTATCGTTAGAGCACTCCAGCATTTAAATGTTAATAAACAATGTCGTGTTTACTTGCCAAAGAGGTCAGCAGAAAATGTGCACCTTCGGCTGGCCACCAGAACTCAAGCGCCGGTTATGGTATGGTATGACCGTGGCATCAGAAAAAATGCCGAATATTATTGCGAAAATAATCTGGAGGGTGTATTAAAGGCGTGGGCACGCAAACATTTTGGCCGCAGACCTTGAACATTCCAACAGCACTCAGCACCATCGCACTCAGCACGCGCCACCCAAGAATGGTTACAAAATGAGATTCCTCGCTTCATTTCCAGCGCACAATGGCCACCAAAATCTCCGGATACCAATCCGTTGGACTATTGTGTCTGGAGTATTTTGGAAAGCAAGTTGGCACTAAAAAATTCCCAAGTCTCGATCACCTCAAGCAAGCGCTTCGCCGGGAATGGGCTAAAATACCGCAGAGCAACATTCGGGCAGAGTGTAACGTTTTCATTGGCCGGTTGAAGCCACAATTCGTGCCAAAGGTGACCAATTCGAAAAAATTTAAACTTATTCTAAAATTTGATGCTATTTTCGACATTTTTTGCTTTCATTCCATAAAATTTAAAAATTATGGCGTTTGATTTTGTTGCAGGTTTTTTATCTCACCCTTTATATACTCTAGATTTTTTGTTGGTAATTATAGCGTGACGTGTGAAGTTCTGTAGTTACAGAAAAAAGTGGGACGATATAGTCTCGGTAAGAAATACCCCTTTTTGTAATTTTTTCCATTAGAGGGGACACCAAGAGGGGAAGTGGTAAGCAGATATTGCCTATCATCAAGCTAGACCTAAGTTGGAGCCAAATGTTGGGATGTACAAATTTTCATTCAAATTAGATATTCCAGAGTTATCGTACACTCATCCTGAGAGACATATTGGCCGTATCCTTCTATAAAAGCCCTCTATACCCACAATAAAAATCAAAAATCTTCAACAATTTAAAAAATCTAATTTTAGACAATTTTTAAAGAAATAACGAAATTCCGTTGAAAAGTTACGAAATTTTGAAAAAAAAAAAAGCCTCTCAATCACTGTGAGCGGTCGATACTCGACTATAACTGACCTTTGCATCGGCTAATATCAACGAAAATAAAAATGTAAATGACAAGCAAAAAACAAAAAAAAAAAGACATTCCCACTTTCACCTTAACTTCAAAATAAATTTCAGCTGAAAGGACGAAACTCTTAAATCGAATTATTGATTTCCATTAAAGTTGGGTGGCTGGCTGCCTCCCCGCGAGCCAACCACACAAGACGCTGGTGATACATTTTGTTTGTGTTGGTAATGAAATAAATCTCAATTTATTATAATTGACGTACATTTACTCCAGCAGCACCAATTAAAGTCGCTTTTGCCAGACCAAAATCGAATGGAGGAAGCAAACGAAGAGAGTGAAAGAGAAAAAAACTGGCAAATAACCCCAAGAATACATTAATAAATTTGTTAATTTGTATAAATGTAGGTGTGTTGGTGTGTATGTAGGTATATGTTGAGAATATGGTTTCAACCCCCCAATAGTCCATGACAAATGGCCAAGGTTAATAGGAGCGAACAGCAATGAAATGACGGCCAGAGCCAGCGAACATAAAACAAGATTAACGATGGCCATGAAATTGATATTAATCATACCATTGCCAAATATTAATCACACACACACAGACATATATAAAAACAACAACCGAATGATGATAGGTAAATGAAAATGAATGGGAAATTAATAAGTTATAATGGATGAGAAACGGAGCATGTTACTCCAGCTGGCAAAGTAAATGTCGTTGTGGTAATATGGAAATCTCCCCTGAAATGGTAAAAAGCCATCGTCTTTACCTTTTTTTCTGGCGATTCTGCCTTTTCATATTATCATTTTGTTTTTTTCTTTGTGCGTCGACAAATCCATTAAAAATTTACAATTCCATTGTAAAAGTATAAAAATATATATGTGCGAAGAAACCGAGCCAGTACTTTCCTGGTAATTTCGAAACCCCAATTAAATAAATTAGCCTGCCAAATGCAGAGCTCAGAGCGTTAGAATGAAACGCAAGCAAATGCTAATGATTAATTGGAAAAGGCTGCATTGATTTCTTCAGCGGCTTAACGAAGTTGCGGATTATTTTAATGGATAAACAACAAATAAGAATGAAACACAAACAAAAAAAAGACAGCTAAAATGTTTACATATGTGACAGAGGCTGTTTTAATACTTGTGAATTTTTTGAAAGGAAGACTCCACCATGGAAATAACAGCCTATTATGGGAAAAATGTCCACAGGCGTAAACTAAGAGATCTTTTATGAATTTATAGCTTATCCGGAAACTATAGGGTTGCTACTAATAAAAAATCATGAGTTTTTTTTTTTAATAAAATCAAAGACTAAAGGATTAAATCACGCTATTTTGAGATAACCGACAGATTAGTTGCAAAAGAAAACGTAGTATTGTTATAAATGGGTTTATACCAATATGACTACTTTTTTGAAAATTTTGCAGGGAGGAATTTTGTTAAAAATTTACCTAGCTGGAGCATAGCTGATTGCTATCTGGATATTTGTCGCATTGCGAGGGAAGGACATTCCAATAGAAATATCTGGTAGATGCAGATGGAATTGCGTATAATCGGCCGTCTTGAACATCTCTTTCAATTTACATCTCTTTCAATTTACGGGCCTCTCGTTTGCTTGTGACCGTAGATTTTATTTTAGCAAATCTTCATTGATACCTTTAATCCTCAACATGTCACCTTGTCTACCCTTGTGTCTTCCCTATATGGCGTATGGATAACGAAAAAACAACCCCTGACCCACCAATCGATTTATATTTATTTAATTCGGAACTTGATCGTATGATCAATCTAGACAATCTCAACAGAGTTAGTATATCACATAAATCAGAGTAGGAGAAATATATGTGGGGGCTACATCTGAATCTGAACCGATCTGGACAAAATCTTGTAACGAATATCATATAGAAAGCATATTACGTCCCTTAAAGGACAGAGACATAAAATCGGATGCAACATATACTACATGAGAGCCATAGCATAATCTGAACTGACTTTGCCAATTTGAAAAACCTATTTCCACTTCGAAGATGTGTATGGAAGCTATATCCAAATCTGAACCAACTTCTAGCTTTACAAAGTTTTGTCTCAATCAGTCTGCGTGCCATTTATTCCTATATAACTTCTGGGAGGGACAGTGACAAATCCCTTAGCACCTCGACTGAGAGTAGACGTTCAACTTCTCGAATCAAAGTTTATAAATTGCCCCTAAACCTAGTGCAGGACATCGTGACAGTATTTAGTCTTTTATACATTGTGTTATGAGATCTTTGGGGCTGAGCCAGGAGCACATTTCAGTTTTTATGTGGGATTGACTGCCTTTACCGATGTAAAGGAGGCTATGAGCATTGCTGTTTTCTTAGTCTTCGCCTCTGTTAAAGAAGTGTCGCCCACAATAGGAAGCTGGGGACAGCAACTCAGAAATGCATTTCCAAACTAATTTTCCATGTAAAATTAAAAAACCAGAAGGGAATCCGGGCTCCAGGTCCCCCAAACGACGTTCAGGTAGGGGTGGACAAATCTATGACAACTTCTTGGTTTTGAGGCAGAAAACTCTTGAGGAAGAAATAGGGAAAAGACAATGAGTATCATGTCCATTGACAGCGGTTCACAAATTCTTATAATAACTGGTAGCGGAGGGGAGAGCAAAGATCTATAAAAGGGGAGTATGATACGGCAAACGGTTCTGATGGAACTTCCGAAGAGCTGAATTCCAACATCAAACAGTTTGTGACCACTGACGATTGACGATTTAAGAAGAGAATGTGAAAAAGCCGAATAAAAACCAAGTTCGTGGACTGCAAATAGTTCAAAACTTCTCCCAAGGTGAAATAATCGTCGGGAGGAATATATCATACCTTGGTACCTCTTCTATCCTACTATTTATTAATGTATTGGCTATTCCATTGGGGTTCTCAATCTACGCTATTACGCGTTGGGGTGGAGATTTTTTTTTTGTGCAAATTTCGGATCATTAAGCATGCCACGAAAGACAAGAATATATAAAAAAGTTGTTATGTCGAACCTCAGCAAGTTTTACTGTGAATCAAATACTATCATCAAAAGTGGTCTGATCTAAATTTCAAGCCATTACCCATTTACATATTGTTTAAGTTAATTGCATGTATCCAAATTATACAAAGAGCATACCTCCGCTTTCTGCGGACCTTAAAGAGATGTATTCTTGGGCGGAAAGGTTGCCTACAACACTCACTGGGGGCTATGGTCGCACAGCTCGGATCGTATACAGCTTTTCCAGTTCATTTCTCAAAACATATCTCTGGATACTCTTTCTTGCTTTTAGACATTTCCTAAAAGTATCGGAGCTTCCAGCCTCGGTGTATAACGACTTTGTTCGCATATTCTGACGCATAGACAAAATAACTCTTCAACTGAAAAATGTTTCAATAACCGGTAGATTATTATTGGATTAGAAATTTAGATTATTATTTTAAACTAAAAACTCCTCGTTTTTAATAGTTTTCTCTATTTTTTTAAGGTCACTGTTCACATACCTGGAATAACTGTAAACTTTTACACAGAGCCAACTAGCCTTTAAACGCATGGAATAGATTTGGACATTTTAGCTACTTATTTCATTTTATCATCTCTCATCATAAAACATTAAGAAATCCCCTATTTAAAATGCCATATTTTATTTCAATATTTCAACAAATATTTAAAATAAAAAAATATAAATGATTAGAATAATTCTTTAATTACACCAATTTTGTTTTCTTTGTACTTTTGTTTTTCTTCTTGAAAGTTTTGTAACAAAGTAAATATTTCGTTAATAGTTGCCAACATTAACTTTAATTTACAAACATTTCAAATAAAACACAAACAATTTCCTTTGTTAAACTAAACAACAATAAACAACATCTTATTCCATGCCATGCCATGCCATTTAACGTTTCATTTATTTCACCGAATTCTTGGCGTAAAAACGGCAACATAGAAATCTAAATTTCAGCTAATTAATTTAACGCTTTTGTAAAGAATTCCCATTAAATGCTCAAGTTTCATGGATGGCCGAGCCCACCTATCAAACAACGAAGCGACCGAACCGAACCGAACCAAACAACCAGCCACCCAACAAACTAGCAATTACCCGCGCTCAGACATTTCCGTTTCCAATGTTAATTGGTCAAGGAAACTCCACCCAAAAGTGTTCAGCTGCTTTTTGCGTTTGCCCAAGTAAATTGCCTCCTCATTTTTATTTTTTCTGTTTGCTCCTTGTCTAATTATATATATCTGTGTGTGTGCATTTGTATGTATGTGAGTAACTGTTGAAACGTGCTTTAAGAAAATGAATACCAAGAAAACGAAAATTGTATGATTACCGTAAAGAAAGGAAAATATGTTAAAACGGATATAAGAGCATGGCTACGAGACCAAATTAATGTCTTTTGTTCTACTTAATCCTTGGCGGGATGGCTCAGACTGTGTCCAAATTATTTACACCTCATAGCGGTGCTCGTTTCTATTAAAATGTTATGTCCACTGGGGATGTTCGTTAAATCCTGGCTAATCTTTTCCAACACGAGTCTGCCAACCTGTCTGTCTTTAATATGATTGTTATTGGATATGAGGGTTATGCGTGTGATTGTATATTTCTTTTTGGGGTTTTCCACGACCCCCTCCCATTATTTCTACAAATATAATATATACATATATACAGGCTAGCTATGTGAGTGAATGTGTTAAATGCAGGAATAAGCTGTCAATCACCATGGGCTAGTTAGCAAGTTTGGGTACACATTGTCTGTTGTTTTCATAAGTACGCATACACAAACACAAAGATATATACACACACACGCATATTCGCACACAACTTCAGACACATGTTCTTGTGTATGTGTAAAGTGTAAAAATAACCACACAGATGTGCGAAAATCGGATATTACGGCTGCTGAATTGTTTTCTTTTATTGTCACATCAACAAACTATGCCAAGGACCACAAGAGGATGCCAATGCCCATCAATTGTATTGGCGAACGAGCTCTGTTTCTGATTGGTAAGTTGTGAAGAGCGAACTCAACGAGCTCCAATTTCACTTCAACAGTTTTTACATCAGAAACACACACGGTCGTACACACATTCCGATGGCAGGTAAATTTGAGTTTTACAAAGTCACTATGAAAAAATGTCATAATCATATGGGGGAATGTAACGCCCATCAAGTCCTTAATAACCATAGAATTTTTTGTGGAAAAATAACTGCCTGTTTTAACATAGCGATTCTACATGAAAAAAACTTAAATTGAAAAAATTTGAAAATATTAAGTGGAAAACATGATAAAAACGTAAATAATGCTTGAAATCGAAGTTATCCCCATAAGGGTCTATACTAAAATATGGACCGATATGATCCAATTTTCAGTGTGAATGATTCTGGATGTCATCCAAAGATCTCTATGAAATTTCAAAGCTCTATCCCAAATATTGTGAAATATATCCCTTATTATAGGGATGGCACTGTACAGAGTGAGATGAAAAAACTGCAACCAACTTCAGACTGCTGTCATTTCTAAGCCATTCGTCCGACAACTGCTAAAATTATTCCAGTGACAGCTCATTATATTGCTTACAAGCCTACAAAAGCATTTTGGTGAGAGTTTGATCTTGACTTGATCGAAACCAGCGTCGCAGTGGCCAAAAAATGGCTCGTGAGCTGAACATATCGCAATATTCCATTCAGCAAATATTGAAAAATTAACTCAGGGTAAAGCCATTGAAATTCTAAAAAGAGCAAGAACTTACATCGCAACAGAAAGAAAATAGAATCAAAAGAGCTAAAGAGTTGCTTTGCTTGGCCGAAAGGGATGAATTGCCAAATTTGGTTTTCTCCGATGTGAAAACATTCGTTGTTCAGCAGTTTGTAAACAAACAAAATGATCGTGTTTTTTGCCAAAGAGGCCATGGTGATGGTATGGGCCGCCATAACAGCCGATTGTCGCTCTCCGTTCGTTTTAATCGACCGTGGCATCAGAATAAATGCCGAATCTTATGGCGAAAACATTCTGGAGGGTGTATTAAAGCCTTGAGAACGCAAACATTTTGGCCGCAGACCTTGGACATTCTAACAGGACTCAGCACCATCGCACTCAGCACGCGCCACCCAAGAATCGTTACCAAATGAGGTTCTTCGCTTCATTTCCAGCCCAAAATGGCCACCAAAAACTCCGGATACCAATCCGTTGGGCTTTTGTGTCCGGAGTATTTTGAAAAGCAAGGTTGGAAATAAAAAATACCAAAGGTGACCAATTCGAACAAATCTAAACTTATTCTAAAATTTGATACTATTTCAATTTCATTCAATAAAATTAAAAAAAAAAATTAAAAATTATGGCGTTTGACTTTGTTGCAGTTTTTTATCTCACCCTGTATTGTTCGATGAACTCTTACTTCATGCGAAGTTCCCTCAAAACACGGTCGGACGGTTTATAATTGTGGGCTGTAGAGCAACAGCAATACCAAGAACATTTTTCTATTTTTGGTTAATTTTAACCTAAACCAAAATATTTTGTGATTACCTCCAAAAACAATAGGCTTATATTCTGACCCTAATTCAACCTCCATTTTCAATTTCGTGAAGATCGGGCCATAATTACGAGCTGTAGCGTGATTACAAATTAACATGGACAGACGGATATAGATAGCTAGATCTACTCAGCTTGGCGAGATAGGACGATCCAGATATAGTTTCCAATATCGGGGACTAATATTCCGAGGTGTTACATAATTTCTGGCTCAATCAAACTTATATATAAGAACTATAAGAACTCTTTGTTGCATCGCTTAAAGGCAAATTGTCCACCAAAATATGCCTCTTCTTTTTATCTGCAATGTTGCCGAAGAAACTATATACCTAAAACGCACTGATTCCGAGGAGTTTAAGTCCTGATATTGCCAAAAAGGGGGAACTTGCCTCCTTGGTTCTAGTTACTTTTCGATTTAAACTTTCGAAAGCCGATACACTTGTCTTCTTCTTTATTACCTCTTTTTTAATAATTTGCTAGATTTTCTCCGTAATTATTTTTTTGTGTTGCACAGTGTAATTGTATATTTAATAAAACCGTTGAATATAATGGGATGCTCATTAAAGTTATGGTGTGCCTCACCCGACTAGACAGAGTTACGAAGAGGCTTAGGTTCTAAAATCATTATTTCGATGAGGCCCATCATAAGAACCCCTAAGCCATTTGCCCTCTGAGGATTCAAAAAATATTGTGGTCAATTCAATGTAAAATTATTCTATGGAGAAAAAAGTCTAAAATAATATTTTTGCAAACTTCCCTAAGCAATATGAACAAATAGGTTGAAATATTTCTGAAATGGTAAGAAAAAATTTGAGATCTGTAGCCCCCATCATTTTGTAGCTAATTCAAAACCACATTTAATTCGTTACCTCAATATCGCTGCATATTTTCTCCAATAAATGAAAATACTTTATGTTTACAATTGTGAAATAATATAAAATACACATCCACTGAGTATTTCATAAAAATTGTGAGTGGTTTAATTTTCCCAGAACATTTATTAATTCTCGCTCCACGGATGTCAACTTTATTCCTTCTCTTGCGTGTGTCTCCCATCAAAATAATAATTATATTTCAAATAACAACATCATCATGACTCTCTTTTAAATCGACATACTACTAATGAACATCCTTTGAGTTAATTTTTACAGTTTTCCACAAAAAAAGACATACATACATACAATCATAATCATCCACAAATAAAAGACATCGGGGGCCCTATATCCGTTGTCTTCCTTCATGTCAGCCGTGGACTTATTTTGATAATAGCTGGAGCATGTCTAATATATTCACATACAATTTGTAAATGTCAAAATATTTGCTGATTTTAAATGACATCTAAAATGTTTCATCTATCGTGTACGTTTCTAACTACATCAAAATACACAAAAACACACACACATACACGTACACACACACATGAACACGAACACACGGTTATCTACAATTCTCAAAAGTGTTTTTCTTTCTCTTGAAATTTCAGTGAACAGAAGAAAAAACCGACGGTGTTTCGCTTTTCCATTCCGTCGCCGCCAAAGAAGAACTTCCTCTCGGCGCTTGGTTGGCCTTATTACACCGGTGAAATGTCTGCTTGTCAAGGACACCATTGTCGTCTAGAGTGGAATTTTAGATGAGTTTTGAAAATGCTCTAACAAATGCCTATGGTAAATACCGGAGTATTTTGAGAAAATAATAAACGAACAAACGAAATTATTAAACAGCAGACGAGCCAAAAGAATGGGGGCTCTTGGCATCGACACGAGAAGAGTTGGATGGGAGAATAGGTAGTTTGGTGGGTAAACAAAGGATAGCAGCCAAATGCCTTCCAACGAAATGTTTTCCTTTTGGCGGTTCGAAAAGAAAGCCAAAGTTTTATTGTCTTTGTCTTTTTTTTTCATCTCAAACTGATTGAAACAGAAAATGGTACACCTTTTAACATTAAAATTGCAACTTTTTAATTTTCTGCAAACCTAAGAACTTGAAATGTACAAAAATGTTGTTCTTTCCCTTTGAAGTCAGTTGAGAATTTATTTGCTTAGGAATTAAGTTAGGCTAAACAGGTCTCGAGGGCAGGAAATTCAATTGGAATGGATGGGTATTTTCTTAGAAAAAAATATATTTTTTTTAATGTTTTGTTGGAAAGTGAAAAGCTATCTTCGTTGAGTGCCTTGTTAGGTAATTTAGCTTTGAGTTAATGTAAACTAAAAAATTTTAACGGTATGTATTTAAGATTCGACGCTAGTAATAATGATTAACTATTAGAGACCTATTGTAGGGTCTCTAAGGCTATCTGTCCGGTAATCTGGAGAAGAAGAACAAGTCCCCTTCAGTCACTTAGTGGATCTCATCTAAGAATCGCGATAGGCATACTAACTGGCCACTGCAGTATCAGATTTCTAACCTCAAGATGAGGTAACAGTGTTTCTGCTTATTCTAGACTATGTAAAGGTAAAGAAGAAATAGAGACGACTGAAAACCTACTATGCAGATGTCCATGTTTCCAACAAGATACATAGGCTATTTGGCTGGTGACAGACTCTAGCGTTCTTTTCAAACATACATCCCATCATCATCGACAAGTTTGCCAAAACATTCCCTGACTCTTTAGTCAAAAGGAAACTGTGCAACACAAAAAGTACCAAAATACGGCAATTGGAGTTTAGGTAAAATAAACACCAAATAATTTTTATAATTTCATAAAACACATGCAATTTGGCCTAGGCAGTTTACTACAGAAGGCTAGTTTAGACGTCAGTTTAAAGTGTTCACTTTAATATTTATGATTTTAAGAGCATACTTTGGTTCGCTGCCAAACATTTCGTGGACATTTATTTTGTTTATAGAGCACATCGTGAACTACATAATCGTACACACCACCAAAATATTTCCAAATTTCGGTCCACATTCACTCTTTACCAATGCATTCTGATAAATGTACTGTTTGATGCGCTCTATGTGCTGGCGGAGTCATAGGGCCTAATATCTTTATAATTGAAGAAGGACGATGCGTCACCGTGAATGGAAATCAATACAGGATCACGATCAACAAATGTTTGCTGCCAAAACTTATGGAAAAAACATTTCAACGCAACATTATTGCAAGAAATGGACCGTTGAGTATTTGTGAGGATACTTGAAGTCATTGTTTTTCGTGGATAAACCAGCAACCACCAAACCAAAATTTAAAGTGTCATTACTGAAATACCCTCTCAAATGCTTGAAAAGGTGGCGAATATTGGACATCCAGAATGACCTTTGTGATATATTTAAATATATAGCAATAACAAGAAATTATCTGCCAAAAATACCTCCACCACACTATGGAGGGTATATTAATATATATTAATTATAATTATTATATATTAATTCCGTTGGAAACTCCTCGAAATAATCATGGCAGGCCCAACAAGGTATATATATTCTTGATCAGCGTAAAATTCTAAGTCGATTTAGCGATGTCCGTCTGTCTGTTTTAATCACGCCATCTTTCGAACGAATTGAGATAGAAAGCTAAAATTTTTCACACATGTTTCTCTTGAAAGTAGGCAGATTATGTATCATATAGGTCCACCTTTTCATATAACCCCCATATAACGGTACCTCCCGATGGGCCATATAGGTCCACGTTTTCATATAACCCCCATATAACGGTACCTCCCGATATTCGGTATTTTAATGATTTTAAGGCCATTATTTACCGGAATTGTTTCAAGATTGGCATATGAAGTTCGAAATGGATAATACAGCCTAAGACAGAAATTTGTGTCTGTGCAAGTCCACGCCTTCGTATAGCCCCCATAAAGCGGTTACCGATATTAGGTATTTTAATGATTTTAGCGACATTATTCACCGGAATTGTTTCAAATTACGTATTTAGAGTTCGTAATGAATACTACAGCCTATGATAGAAAATTGTCTATGCAGCTCCAGGTCTTCGTATAAGCCCCACATGTCAGTACATCCCTATATTCGGTATTTTAACGAGTTTAGGTGCAATACCCACCGAAATTGTTTGACATGTCTTATTTGAAGTTCGTAATGGATGCTTCAGCCTATGACAGAAAATTGTCTATGCTGGTCCAGGTCTTCGCACAGCTCCGATATAACGGTACCACCCTATATACGATATTTTGATGATTTTAGCTACATTATTCACCATTTATTTCAAGTTTCGAATTTGAATATGGTAATGCTTATGACAAACAATGCCTATGTTGGTCCACATCGTATAGACCCCAATATAACGGCTGTATTCGGTATTTTTAAGATTTTAATAGAATTTTCTTTTTTTTCTTTTCTTTTTTTTTTGCCTTTTTATAATTTGACATGTGGTTTATTTAAATTTCAAACCAGCAAGCTCTTAAAAATCACGTTTATGAATACTTAATATATATACAACACTCCACAGCGTTTCTGCTTAGTTAGGAATTTGTGTAAGGAGCCTAAAAGTATGCTATAAAAATGAGAAAAATTTTCATGGCTTTCACATGATGTGTAAAATGTCCATAATATGTACGATATTGAAAATGCCGGTCCTCAGTATTAAATATGGCCTCCATAAAAAAATACCTCCGGATTCTCGGTGTTCAACAATATATTGATTTTTCTTATTCTGAGTGGGTAAAATTTCTCACTACAAAAAAATCATCATAATCGGTCTCTCAACTCTGCTATCTATAAACTTTAAGCACTTAAAAATTCTGGACAAAATTTTTAAAGCATTTTTTCCTTTTTCGGGTTTGCGATTCCAAAATTCTTTGACAAATTCAAAATCGACAATGCAGTCAAATTTCTCTTTAATAAGAATAAATATTTTTCGAATCAGTGCTCTACGAAATTCGAACTTTCTTATGAACTCACAAATACATTCAAACAGTTTTAAGTAATTATTTGCTTTAAATCTGTAGCAGATCTTCAAGATATGATAGCAATAAAATTATTTATTTATTTTCTTTTGCAATGTCCACATTTGTGTTATGATAATATTCATATCATGTATTTTACATAAATATTTGTTCTTTTTAATGACCCCATGATTAAATTCGTGCAAATGCTTTTTTTAGTATTTGTTCAAAATATACTCCCATTACATTAATTGTGGTCACAAAAGATGGAATCTGCTTCTCAGAATTCAGTTTATTTCAAACTTTAGGCAGATGATGCAGGATGGCAGTTCAATTTCTAATCCCAAGGCTAAGTGTACAATAGTTCAAAGTTCCTCAAAGTCATAATAAGTTAAATACGACTTGTATCCCTCTAAGGTATTTAACGGTTGATAGGTTTTCACATTCATAATAATGATGGTGGTATCTAAAGGGGATTTCGAATCCTTCACTATTCCTAAAATAACAGTGGTTTTGTATTGGATATGCGGTGGATTTGTTTTGCTTGATTTTTTCCTTTTGGTTAAGAACTTCAATTTGACCTATTTACTTTACATTACCAAGAAAAAGAAAGTCTCTAATCCCTCCACTCTAAGCTGTAACATTTTCTTGAGCGCTCCAACATTATACCCCGTCTACATGGGAAAAAGTTGAAGTTATATACATACTCGTATATGATACCCTTTCAAATCATTGCAGCCACAAAATAACAAAAACTTAAAGTAGACAAGATTTTGTAAGATTTAGCAATGCCACGAAAAAGGCATAACGCTCGGGGAGGAGTTATTTACCCTTCCAACATGAGTCGTTTAAATATTTTTCCACAATCAACACATAAAAAAGTTTTGTGCGGTGTGGTTTGTTTATTTTTTTTCTTTCGTTCGTTCTTTTTAACCAAGGGACTACCCAAGACCATGTGAGGACACACTTTCGCTTTGCAAACTCATACACATACGCATATTCATTTGCCAGTAATGTTGTCAGTGTTTGTTTTACTTTATACATAGATGTGTTTGTTTGCATTTTTTAGCAGTTAAATATTTACTTAGTAAAGCTGGAGGCGAACGAACAGAAACAAAAAAATAAAAAGAATACACGAAACTCAACTAACAAAGAAAACAAATTTTAAAGTTTAGAAAACGTGAGCAAGCCAAGAAGAACAAAATCACAATTCGTTTTTCTTTTGGTTCGCAGTCTGATGCCAAAACATACTTTGACCTTTTTCCCAACAGAAACAAACAAACAAACGCACAGACGAGAGAAACAATGGCTGGACCCTAGTTGGAGGGGGAAAACTTTTACTTAGTAAACATTTAAACGAACAAAATTTAAACGCAAAAAAACCCAAAACCCTCTCGCAGTCCTATTTTTGCCATTTGCCCGTTTGCTAACGTTTCCGGTGCCAGTTCACGAGTCAATGTGTATGTGTGTGTGTGTGTGCGTCTCGTATTGGTAGTATTTAAGGTCATAGTAAAACAGGCAAAAATGCACTTGTCACAATCATCTTACCCGTATTGTTTGGGATGCTGCGAATTGCTAGAAGGGGTTTCTGCAGAATTTTGGTACGTTGCTATAGAAGTAGATTTTTTTTTAATTTAAAGGAACACTACTACAATTAACACTTGATAAAGACTTATTTTTTTACTATTTAATTTAAAACACAACAACAAATGTAACACTTAAATTAGAATAATGTGTTGTTTTTTCTTCTTCTTCTAAATTATCTTTTGTTTTTATTTTTTTCTTTAGCTGTTATTTAAACAATAAGCATTTTGCTGCTTGTGTAGGGGTAGATAAGGTACTTTTTTTAATTTGTATATATTTTTTAAAAGCGCTTTTGTTCCTTTTTTTGTGATTTGGTCCTTTTGTGATTTTAATGTCTTTTTTATATTGTGGTCTCTTTTTATAATATTTCTGTTATTTTTTTTTTCTTTTTTGTTTGTTCTTTATTGGTCACTTTTGGTTCCCATGATTGTGTGTTAACCGTTGCTCAACTTTGTAAAGACTGAACATTTTTCGCTTCAGCATCTATCTTTATAAGCTTATTTAGGCCTTCGATTTTGTTATTTGCTTTCTGTTTTTCACCACAGACCGCATGTCTCCCCAAAGGACTCGCGTGTATATAGAGTATAAAAGCTTAAAGCTTTTGTTTTGTGAGAGAGCACACAGTATTTGTGGGGAAGGATATGCTTTTAAGGATGTAAAAATTTGCTGAAATGAAAAGTGCGATTTTGCATTTTGGACGATTTTTGATTTAATTTTAGGACATTTTTAATTTTGAAAAATAGGTACCGTGTGAATGAAATTGGAAATTAGTCATATAAAATGTATATCAGTCATAAATTTCCATTGCTGACGGTTTTTCCTAATAAAAGGCTTCGGGGTCATCTAAATACAAACATACTCCTTATACGATGGAATAAAATATTCTCCTTGTTATTATGTTGACAATGCCTCAAAATACTGTTATAAAACACCTTAGCTATAACATATTCTTGATTTGTATAAAATTCTATGTCGATCTTCCTGGTTTCATGTGAGCTATAAAGGGTTTCATGTGAGTCCGACAGCTGTTAAAATTATTCCAGTGACAGCTCATTATATTGTTTACAAGCGTACAAAAGCATTTTGGTGAGAATTTTCCAGAAAAAAATTATTCGGGATGGAATTCAAGCGTGATAGTCTGATTTCTTTATATTTGGCTGGAAATGGAATGGCTATCGGTAAAGCACTCCAGCATTTAAATGTGAATAAATCTTTTGTGTCTCGTACCATCGCTCGTTACCGTGATACTGGTAGCGTAGCCCAACGTCAAGAATACCCAGTCCAGGACGGAAGAAAACAGCAACATCAGCAGAAATGGTTCGAAGTAAGTAAAGAAGCGACTTGATCGAAACCCGCGAGTCAGTGGCCAAAAAATGGCTCATGAGCTAACCATATCGCAATATTCCATTCGGCAAATACTGAACAATGAGTTCGGGGTAAAACGATTGAAATTCCAAAAAAAGCAAAAACATACACCGCAACGGAAAGAAAATAGACCCAAAAGAGCTAAAGAGTTGCTTCGCTTGGGCGAAAGTAGCGAACTGCCGAATTTGGTTTTCTCCGGCGAGAAAACATTCGTTGTCCAGCAGTGTGTAAACAAACCAAATGGTAGTGCTTACTTGCCAAAGAGGTCAGCTTCGGTTGGCCACCAGAACTCAAGCGCCGGCCATGGTGATGGTGTGGGCCGCCATAACAGCTGATGGTCGCTCTCCGCCCGTATTAATCGACAGTGGCATCAAAATAAATGCCGAATATTATCGCGAAAATATTCTGGAGGGTTTATTAAAGCCTTGGGAAAGAGAACACAAAATCGACAAAGCAGCCAAAATTAATTCACTTTAGTTCTAAGATGTTATTCTTATAAAAAAAAATCCTTTATAGTCGGATTAGGGTTATAATAATGTCCAAATTAATTTTATGCAAAATATCCGCTGATATTAGTTTGCCAAAATTTTCACGCTTAGATTGATTCATACGTACCAAATTAAGCTTTTTTCATTTTGCCTTCCAATTATCCCTTAAACTGACGAAAAGTCGGCGATCTCCAAAATGTCACAATTTTACTAAAAGCGGGTAATAATTTTTGATCGCCGACAGTTATGGAAAATTCATTTTCTTCATCAGTTTGAATAGTTTACCTTTCAGAGCCTTAATACTCAAATCCACACTTCATTGATATTGAGGGTTTTGACCGCTATTTAGTAGAAACAAACTCGCATATTTTCCCCAACTTAATAGGTGGCAACAATAAAATGACACTCTCAATATTTTTTGTAAAAACTCTCATTTTACCAAGTCTCTCCTTTACACACACACACACTCTCTCATTGTAAATACGCTATATGTATGTATAAGTATCATGCATTTGTTTTCCCCGGCAAAATGCTCACGTGTCTATTTGCTTCTTTTCTTTTTTCATTTTCTCTATTCCAAATTTTGTTTTCAGGTAAAATAGTACGGCATGGTGAGTAGAGGTGAAAACGTAGTAAACACAAAACACGCGCTAAAATACTACGACTATCGACCACATGGCAAGGAGTTGCATGCAGTACACTCAAAAAAAAACAGGCCTATCGTTAAGCCTCAGGAATCTATTGATTGGACAAACATGAAATTACACACACACACGCCAACAGGCATTTCATTTATATACAACCTGTTAAAACTTTGGAAAATGATGACTTTATAAATAACCAATGATAAGAAGGTATTAGTTTTGTCAAAAATTCAATTTACAATTTTTAAGGTTTTATGCTGACATATTTCCTTTCCTTCCCCCCCCCCCCCCTCTCTCTCTCTCCCCCCACCAACATCTTTGATACTTTGTGCCTTTGGGGAGGTATTATAACTTTTAATCCTTAAGCCTGACGAAACTCAGGTGTATTCTTTAAATTGAAATTGGTTTTCTTTTACACTTTGACGCCAGGCACACACGCATACACCGAGTTATCATCACACACGTACGTACGTACATGCACACATACACGCAAACGAAAACCATAATTTCCTTTATTGGCTCAGCGTAACGGAAAGAACGTGTAAAACAAACCAGATCCCGTAAAAGAAAATGTTATGATTTTTTGGATCACTTTACCAACAACAAAAACAGCAGCAGCAGCAGCAGTAGCAACAACAATAATAGCTTATTTGAAGCTTATTATATTGTAATTTTAATACCCATCAAAGGCAAAGAGACAGAGGCAGAGCGCATGACATGCTACCGACCGGGACATTTATACGAGTCCACCGTGGCAGCATGAAAATGTTATTATTTTGCCATAATATCCTTAAAAATTGTTGGATGGAGGCCAAAGGACATCGTGTGAGATTGGGGGAGGGGCAGAACGATGGTTGTTGACAAAGATAAATAAACAATTATGTTCAGAAAATATAATCACTCCAAAAAATGTTCAACCATGTAAATGCCCTATCTCCACAAATGTAAATACCAACAATAGGACACGGCAGGAGTGGAGGAGGTTTGAAGAGTGTGTGATGGATATCCTTGATATCCGGCAGCATTTTTAAGCGTTATCATAATACCACCAAGTGTTTGCAATTTAAAGTAGCTGTGTCATTATGTGTGACACGTAAACGAGTGTGTGTGATAAATATGTATTGTAATACTTATAGGGAAAAGGATGCGCTATGTAGGAAGCTTGTTCGACAGGAGGAAGTTGCAAAAAGTCTTGAGATTTTAAAAAACGAATTTAAGGATGACTATTTTCACGAGACTTAAGCTTTTTCAAAAGATGTTAGGATTGTAGGGAGTGGTAAAAATGTGTTTCTATGGTAATATTGATGAGAAGTAGAGCTAAAAGTTGATTTATCTGTCTCCCAAAATTAAAAGGCCGAATAGTTACCCAATTTTAGCGATGACTCAAGGCCTTTTGAATTTCGAATTCGAGTTAAGAGTGAAACTGGCTAAAAGACGAGTGGCAACACTATCTGAAGTAGAAAAAAACAAAATGGAAGCAAAACTCCCAGGAGTTGAAAAATCAAAACGAGAAAAACTATAATTTTCGGTCTCGCTCGAATAGAGGCGAACAAGAATTAATCGTTTAAGAGCAGGGGCAAAATTCGTTCGTAAACGAATGCACCGGCCCCTTGTTTATATTTTTTTATCTTCTTTATTTTTACATTCCAGCTCGCGAGCAGGTTTCACTCCCGAGTAAAAATGAGCAAATCAGTGCTCTAGTCTGCAAATCGTTCTACTGAAAATTTTTCTATAGAAGATTGCCAATATAGATGAAAGGGGACGTGTCAAATTTTTGTGGAAGACCTCAGAATCTTTATGCGGAAGATCTCAATATCTTGTAATTAATGACCTGGAGATGTTTTAATAGGAAATCTTGAGGCATTCTTGGAGAGAATCCTAAGGACTCTCTGGAGAAGATGGAAAGATCTTATCTAAGGAGGTCTTTAGGTTTTCTTAAAATAATCTGCAGATTATCTTAATGAAGATGTTTCTTATTGATGATGTGAAAAACATTATCGTTGTTTATAAGATTTCCATATCTTCTATAAGGAGAACGCCAGATCTTCTTATAGAATATCTGGAGATCTTTTAATTTAAGATATGAAATTGTTACCTTAGAATATCTGAGGATCTTCTTTTAGAAGGTTTTCTTCTAGATAGATATTCTTAATGAAGACCTGGAGGACTTTTGATAGACGATCTTCTTATAGAAGATCTGTGATGCTCTTACAGAATATCTAGAGAATTTCATTAAAAGACCTTAAGACTTTCTTACAAACGATCTGGAGTTTTCCCTATAGAAGACCTGAAGATCCTTCTGTAGACAGTCCTTTTGAGGATTTCTTGTAAAGGATTTAAATATATTTTAATTGACTATCTAGAGATCCTATAGAAGATCTATGGATTTTCTTGGAAAAGGTTAGGTGATATTTTAATAATAGATTAGGAGATTCTCTTAGAAAAAATGTGGAAATTTGAACTGAAGGTCTCATAGAAGATCTGAAGGTCTCATAGATGATCTGAAGGTCTCATAGACTATCTAAAGGTCTCATAGACGATCAGAAGGACTTCATAGAGAGCCTTCTTATAACATATCTGTAGATTTTCTTACAGAAGATCTGAAGAAATTCTGATACAGGGTTTGACGATCTTCTCACAGAATATGTGGTTATATTATTATAAAAAATGTAGAGATCTTTTGAGAGAATATCTGGATGCCTCCTTGAAAATGATTCGAAAATTTCCTTATCGAAGAATTGGAATAATATCCGGAGACCCTTTATAAAAGATATAGAAACAATTTTAATGCAAGAATTGGAGATAATCTTTTAGAAGAATTGGATTTTTCAGAAGATTTGACAACGTCTTAAAAAAGAATCTGAAATCCAATATAAGACTAAACAAACATGCGTGTTGATTTCCATTTGTACATCGTACGAGGTTTCCAATTTGGTCCAATAATGTGGCTTCCTGTAATGTCAATATATCAATATTTATCAGGTGGTAAAATAACCTATATGGATGATCTGCATTTAGTATCTAATACTGTGGTTGGAAACTAGGTACCGTCATATGGGAGCTAAAAGTAGATTTACATTGATTATATGGGAGTTAAACTAGCCTCTGACAATCCGAAATTTCAATTTTCAACTATCTACCCCTAATGCGGCTATATCATGAATTCAAAAGCCGGGTGGACATACGTTGATCATAAATACTTCGGGGTATTGCAAACTGAATGACAAATTTAATATTTCTTCCATTTTAAGGTACCATACCCAAGTAAAGAACTAAGCTTGAGTTGCTCAACCCACGTATTTGCAAGTTAAATGCCTAATTATTAAAAAATATAAAATATTTTTTTTTAACAATTAGGCATTTGACTTTTTTATATTTCATAAAAATTAGGATTGACCTTGGAAATTTTCATTTTCTGAATTATGGGTTAAAAATCTTTTAAATTTGGTAATATAATGTAAATATGTTTGCCCACAGCTTTTATTTCTACCCAACTCTTTCTCTTTTAGTGATCAGGAAATTTTAAAGAGTAAACATCATTTGCAACAAGTTTTCCCGTTGTTAGGTAGCAAAATGTTTTTAATTTCAAGTTTAAGCCTCCGAGTGCAATTTACACTCATTTGCCTTCATCCCGGTTGACATTTGATATTTTAATGTCATTAAACAGAAGTTGTGCTAATCAAACAGCGCACATTTCCAATTAGCCAATCGACAAAAGGCTCGGGGGGAGAGAATAATACCTGCCGTACAGGATGTTTTTCTAATTGCAGTGTTTCCATTTAATGTCTGTTTTCCATAAGCCAAAAGGCATAATCAGGGAAATACGGATGTGACATTTATCTCATGGCTACACAACCCCATATGCCATAGCTGACCACAACCGATCCAAACCACCAATGGTATTTTTTTCATTGCCATTCCCATTTCCATTGATGGATGGATAGATGGACGTCATAAGTTATGTTGGAGCATTTCAACGGATGCTCTGATATGAAAAAAAACAAACTTAAAGCAGTTGCAAACTAATTTATGGGCTTCCTAGCCGTTAAAGAAACATAAGAAATGCATTTGATAAGTTGGTGGTTGGAAAAACAAAAACTAAAGCCCGGGTGGGCGTCAATTGTTGTTGTAAAACAAAATAAATAAGCAAAAATCCTCTAAAGTTGGCCCCTTCCAGCCCCTCAACTGTTTTCCAAGGAAGCCGAATAGACTGTTTTAGTTTGAGAGCAATAGTTTAACGTTCAAATGATGGCTGTGCAAAATACTGACCTTGGGATCTTTGGCATAATAAAGTTTATTACGTTTCAGGCGAAAAAACCGTCGACGCCAACGCTGGAACGACCATGTTTGTTTCAGCAGGAAACCTTCCTTGATGGCAACCTAAAAAAAACACACACACAGATGGAGGGAAGAAAGAGAACAAACGAAATATTAAATTAATAAACAGCAATTAAATTTAGTCGCATTAAAGACAACAAAATGTAATTGCAATAAAAATGAAAAATGTTATTTGGGAAAATTACATATCGAGAAGATGGAGAAGGTTGTTAAAAGTAAAAAACTCAAGAAAAGTAAATCTTCTTTTTTTGTTGATAATGATGACAAAAAAAGTTTATCCTTACTTCCACTAATACTTGGCCTGTCTATCCCTGGCAATTGCCTTCGTTTGTTTTAGATTGTATGTTTACATTTCGACTTTACTATTTTCTTTGGCTTGGGCCATAAAACGCTTGATTGTGTGAAGGTTTTTTTTTTTTTTTTGTTTCTGCTCCAATTATGTGAAAAATATTCATTTTCACCTTTAAATGCTTCGCTGGCTACAGTAAATAAATGTTTGTAAAATAAATAGGTTTTCGTTACACAATGGGATGGATTCGATCAATTTTGTATTACGATAGGAAATATAACTAGCAAAAATACGCATACGAGGATAATCCACTTAACTTCAGACTGCTGTCAGTTCAAACCACTCTTCCGACAGCTGTTAGAATTTTTCTAGTGACAGCTCATTATATTTTTTACAAGCGTACAGAAAGAAAATATACTTACAAGAGCTAAAAAGTTGCTTCGCTTGGCCGAAAGTGGTGAACTGCCGAATTTGGTTTTCTCCGACGATAAAATATTCGTTGTCCAGCAGTTTGTAAACAAACAAAATGATCGTGTTTACTTGCCAAAGAGCTAATTTTTTTTTTTTTTGGATCGGGCAATAAATAGACATATACTTTATTTACAAAAACACATGGACAGACGGACGGATATGCATAAATCGACTCAGAATGGGATTCTATGCAGATCAAAAAAATGAATTATGGGTCTATCTCGTTTCTAATACTCCTTAAAAAAGTTCGCTTTAAAAATTCACGAGTAAAGGTAGGACAGTTCTTGAAAAAATATCCGTTAAAAATTAACACCATTCCGATATTCCTGGAAGAATAGCAAAAAAGGGGGCAAATGTCTTTAAATATCTACGATTAGATGTACAGAAGTCGTTGAAAATATTCAATAAAAATCCACAATTTTAGACATTTTTCTTCAAAAATATTTCTCTTAAATTTCAATATTAAAGGTAAGACAATCCTTGAAAGAATATTCTTTAAAAAATTAACAATTCAAAATCGGCATAAAAGAATAAACGATACTCGTCGATCAAAAAATCAGTTTGAAAATACGCGACAGCTCCTAAAAAGGTTCATAATTTTCATAGTCCTTCAAAACTTTCCTCAGAAAATTAAAAAAATAATCTTAAGAATCACCATTATAGCTCTGATAAATAATCAAAAGACATTCTTTCACAAAATTCATGTCTGATAACCCTTCAAAATATATTCTCAAAAAATATCTAAATTATTATTACGGGATGTTTCTTTAAAAATTTCCTAAAAACATTCCCCATTACGTCTATATTCTTCAATATTTAACTATCAAGCTCCGAAAATCCTTAAAAAAATAAATTCTTTAAAAACGCGGTACTAACTCTGTTAGTCGCTCAACATATTTTGAAAAAAAAATCTTAGTTCAGCCTACAATGATTTCGAAATTCATGGTTATAACATAGTTTGTCCTTCAATTTAGGTGCGCAATTTCGATTGTCTTGAAAAATACAAATAGTTTTAGATTAAAAAAAAATATTTAAAAACCTGTATTTCGGATCAATTTGTTGAAAAATGACCGACATAATTCTCATTTTATATCATACGCAATCGATAATGCCCTCCCACACCCCATTGTGCACAGCAATAGCACCAAAACGAAAAATAAATGATAGAAATATTGACTTTATTGTTTACTCAATGAAAAACCTCAAAGACTCCTACGAAGGATGTTCGCTTTTGCCATGAATGGGAACGGAGTGTTGGAAACCTTGTCGGTTACCCCGTTTAAACAATAAATACCCTCGTTCCATTTCAAACTATAAATGGCGTAAAGTGTTGCTGCTAAGACCCGACGGTGTGTGGCGAACGAAAACAAAAAGAACATGGCCAACAATTGATTTGTATCAATACAGCGTTTTGTTGTTTGCTCCTCCTTCTCTCTTCTTCGTATTCATTGCTTGCTTGTGTGTGGAAGATACACTAACATTTTTTGTTGTGTAGACTATTTTCCATTTCCATTATTTATTGGTTTTCCAATGGATTTGTTTGTTGTGTGGTTGTGGCAGTCAGTCGACTACTACTGTCGAACAAAACATTTACACAGTTTGGTTGTGTTTCGTTGTTTGTTTTTCTTGTCGATATTGTATTTCCGTTTTGTCTGAGATTTTCAAAGGCAACAAAACGAACAAAAAAATATAACTGTCAATGAATGCTAAATAAACAAAAACAGAAATCATAACACCTACTTCTGATACACGAGCATATCAATATTTATTTTTGGGTTCTTTGCTTCGTTGAAGTGTCATTATGACATTCTCAATCAAATTTAAATTAGCTACTCGAAGTGTGGTTGTCTGTTGCTGAGAGCTAATTGTAGTAGTTGAAAAGTTTTGCTTATGCTGGGGTTTATTTTTGACATTGATTCACTTGTCCATTGTTTTGTCTGTTTGGATTTAAATATAAATAATAGTATAAAGGCTGTTTTGTTTTTGTTAAATATTATGGGATAAAATTAAGAGAAAAACGGAAACAACTGAATAAATTTTTTTATTGAACTTCAGCCGAACCATCATCATATTAAAATATTATAAGTTTTATTTTATGGACAGCATATTAACAAATATTTGCCGCAGAAACGCAGAAAGAAACATATTATGGGTGCGTATGATCAATAATTTATTTGTCATACGCCACAACGGAAAATGAACATCTATTTGGCAAAAAACAATGTGCACAGACCAAATTCACGTGCCTACCTAACTGAGATAAGGGGTATTGATATCCCCTGGATTCAAAGGGGGAATCCCCTGCACACATAGGGTAATTCAATGGAACCATGGGGGAAATCCCCCGCACTCATAGGGAGCATCCTCGAGCTCATAGGGGGAAACACCCGGTCTCTTAGGGGGCATCCATAGGGGTAATTCTCCAGACTCAAAGGGGGAATTCCCTGAGACCATACGGAGAATTCCCTGGATACATGTACGGAAAATTCCCTGGATACATGTGGAAGTCCACTAGGCCTATGTAGGCATCCGCCGGGTCCATAGGGAGAATGGCATCCAGTTCACCCCCTTCTTCTACATGTATTTCCTGGCATCCAGCTCGTCTATTTGTACTCCCTTTCATCCAGTTTTTCTACATGGACAACCTGTAACCCCAGTTTCTATGTTTGGAGTTTTTTCATCCAATTCGTCTATATCGACACCTTGGCATCCAGCTCGTCTATATTTGCTGTCTGTCGTTCTTTCTTACATGGACTCCCTGGCATCCAGCTCTTCTATATGGACTCCCTGGTATCCAGTTCATCTATATAATCTCCCTGGCATACAGCTCCTCTATATTTACTGTTTGTCGTTCCGTTCTTTAATGGTTGAGATGTAAAAACTGCAACCAACGTCAGACTGCTGAAATTTCTAAGGCCGAAGTCAAGAAAGTAGACGGAAGAAAACAGCAACATCAGCAGATATGGCCGAAAAATTGCTTGCGAGCTGAATATATCGAAATATTCCATTCGGCAAATATTGAAAAATGAGCTCGGGATATAGCCATTGAATTTCCAAAAAGTGCAAGAACGTACACCCAACGCTGCAACAGAAAGAAAATAGACTCAAAAGAGCTAGAGAGTTGCTTCGCTTGGCCGACAGTGGTGAACTGTCGAATTTGGCTTTCTCCGAACAAACAAAATGATTGTGTTTACTTGCCAAAGAGGTCAGCTGAAAAGGTGCACCTTCGGTTGGCCAACAGAACTTAAGCGCCAGCCATGGCGACGGTGTGGCCGCCATAACAGCCGATGGTCGCTCTCCGCTCGTATTAATCGACCGTGGCATCAGAATAAATGCCGAATTTTATCGAGAAAATATTCTGGAGGGTGTATTAAAGCCGCAAACATTTTGGCCGCAGACCTTGGACATTCCAACAGGACTCAGCACCATCGCACTCAAGAATGGTCACAAAATGAAGTTCCTCGCTTCATTTCCAGCGCACAATGGCCACCAAAAACTCTGGATACCAATCCGTTGGACTATTGTGTCTGAAGTATTATGGAAAGCAAGGTTGGCACTAAAAAACACCAAAGTGTCGATCACCTCAAGCAAGCGCTTCGCCTGGAATGGGCCAAAGTACTGCAAAGCAACATTCGGGCAGCGTGTGACGGTTTCATTGGCCGTTTGATGGCCATAATTCGTGCCAAAGCTGACCAATTCGAATAAATCTAAACTTATTCTAAAATTGGATGCTATTTTCCAATTTTTTTGCTTTTATTCATTAAAAATAAAAAAAAAATGTGAAAATTATGGCGTTTGACTTTGTTGCATTTTTTCTCACGCATATGGACTCACTGAAATTAAGTTCGCCATTGCATTCCCTGAAATCCAGCTTGTCCATATAAACACCCTGGTGTATAGCTCGTCTACAAGGATTCCCCGACATACAGTTTTCTATATGGACTACTTGTCAATCAGTTTCTATGTAAACTCCACACATAGAAACTGATTGACAAGTAGCATATAGCTCGTCTAGATTAACTCTAGCTCGTATACATAAACATATACTTATATAACTTGATATTTTTTTCCTTTGTCATTTTATTTTTCAAAAATCATCTGCAATAAAATCCAACATTAATCAAACATTGAATTCATTTTATGATTGCCTAAAATATGGAAAATAAATATTAACAAGAATTCATTATGAATTGCAAACAACTTTTTGTTGGTCAATTCAAGCAAATACTTCCCCTGTGGGTTTTCTTTTGAAGAATATGGTTGACTTGCTGCTTTTCCCTTGGAAAGCTTAGCCAGGAAACTATTTTTTTGTGTTTCTTGGTTTTTTTTTTTTTTTGGTTTTGTTAAAATTTTTGGCCAGTCAGCCTGTCAGCGTTTTGGTGAGTTTGTATTTCTTTGCCGACATACGGATATGAGTTTGGGGTAAGTGACCCAGATAACTTAAGTTGCCAACAATATGGGCAATGGACAATGTGTTTTTTATCCCCTCTAGGCATCCATTGTGAATTTGCTTTTTTCTTTTGGCTAATATATATCGTTTTCTGTCACACATGATTGGGTGGGCAATGAATATGGAAAAATATACATAAATCGTATGATAATATATGTTATACTGGACCGGAAATGTATTCGATGAAGTAATTTCCATAACGGATACTCTTACAATTTTGTATAAATACATATACATTTTATGATTTGGTACTCGAAAAAAATTAAGAAAAAAATCTCAGAACACAAAAAATTTTTTTACGACCTTACCAGAAATTTGAGAGTACTTCCATTTATTTGTAAATAGAAGTTATCAAGAATTCGGATTGGAATTTTATGCTTGTGTCCGACAAATATTCCAATGCAATAAAATTCGTCCTTGACTGAAAAAGACCATTTCAACTCAATTTGCCTTTAAATGTAATTTAAGTAGAACAGTTTCAGAATTAGAAAGCCTTCAAGATACTCAAACAAATTTGAAGGGGTAACTGTCTATATGACGGATACACTAGTAAAAACAATTTATCTGTCATTAAATTTTTCTCTCAATTTTAGCAATACGTTGAACTCTTAAGAAGCCTCTTACTTGAAAAACAGCTAAAAATATTCCCTTTACACAACATTTTTCTCGTCTATTGTTGAATAACAGAGAATCTGGGGGTTTCATTTCTATTATTTTTTGAAAATAAAGTAAGTCAAATGTTTTCTTTTGATCATTTTATTTATGATATGTGGATATATGTTGCCTGGTCACGTTGTTATCCATATCCACGGAAACATCGCAGGCCAGTGAATCAAAACTCAACGGATTTCCTTTTCACTAATTTTAAAAAGGCAATACTATCTGAGCTCATGCTAATGGAGTATAAATAAATTTAAATTATATATAAATTTGATTGCTGAATTTTTTAGTTTATAGACTTTTTGTTTAATGACTATACCAAAGTTTAGTTGTAATAAAAGGGAACACACGTTTATCTATATGTGTTCATATGAACTCTTATATATGTGGATACATAAAAAGCTAATAAAAACATTCGATGCTCGCTCAACAGGTTTATCTAAAGCCGTATTAATGCACCAAACAACGGCTATAAAACTGTGCCGCATAGGCTTTATTTATTTACCAACAGCAACAGACACGTACACAGACATATGTAAGTGTGTGTGAGTATGCTGAGGTAGATAGTATCACGTTTGTCACATGCTAAAAGCCGATTTATATATTTTTTCTTCCTTTTTGCTTGTCGTCTTTACTACGGTTTACTTACACTAAGACATGTTCGTAACTAAAGACGGTTCGTTTAAAAGTCTTTTTCTCTTTTCCGACATGTTGAAACATAGGCAGCGGGAAGGGAAGGTATCTACGTTTTTTTCTTCTTCTCATGGACCTTTTTCTCATTTAACATTAAATTTGGTCGTTCCTTCGTTTAGACTGTCTTTACCGGGTATCCGGTCGTGTTGTTGTTTTTGGGAAGCTAGAATGTTTTTTTTTTTTTTTTTTTTTTGTAAAATGACAAACAAGAGAAAATTTGGCAGAAGAGATATAGAGGAAAATTCACTAAAATTGGCGCGCAAGCTTTTTTAAATATTACAACAAATCAAAGCTCTCCGAATGCCGGTAATTTGTTGGAATTTTATGCCCATTGCATTGTAGGGTGCAGTTATTTGCTACAATGTGCAAATATAACTCAGATGATATACAGTTCTGCTTTATGTCTATAGAGAGTAGGTATATATGTTTTGAGACGCCAAAATGGGCCTCGTCGAAAGAAGGGTTTTAGACCCTATGTCTCTTTGCACAAAATCCGTTTTAGGATGTCCATGACTTATGTACGACGGACCGCACCATAACTCTCGAAGGGAGCAGCAGGAGATTCGGTCCAAATTTGCGACATAATAGCATTTTTCCCAAAACATGGAACAAAATCAATTGTTCAGAGGTCTTTCTTTTTTTTGGATAGCTGGAGTGGAGATTCGACCTTTGTTTTGTAGTTGGAAGTGCCACTGTTTTTTTGTCACCGTTTCTCATTACGCGGGAAGATAATAGCAAGTTTATGTTTCTGAAAAAATCGCTCAAATTCGAGTATAGACTAAAACACTCCTAGGAGTAGGAAAGACAAAACCAGCAAACTCTACATAGTTTTCCGTTTCACTCGAATAAGGGAACAAAATTCGTTCGAAAACGAAAAGATTCTACTCTTACCGAGTACTCCTTTAATTTTATATCATACCGTTGTTGTATTTCAATGTATGCGTACTTTCTCAAACCACAACAGCAAACTAAACAAAATCAAACCGGTTGACAATCCTTACCAACAAAGCATGTGATAGAATTGTTGCTCTTGTACACAAAATTCAGCGGTCCCTTGCTTTTACTGTTTTTCTCTTCTTTGAGTTTGTACCCGATTCCCCTCCCCCACATTCACAGCAACTTCAGTACTGGTTTGCTGATACATTGTTTCATTTTTACTCGGATACACTCTCAGAGCAAACGCTTTCTCTATCTGTCTCCCTATTTCGAGCGATTGTGTTCCTACTCAAATTTTTTAAACAGGAGTAAATCGGGACCGCTCGCTAATGAGTTAGGAGTAAACTCTGTATAAAACTCCCACTCTCCGAGCAATCCCGCTCGTGAACAAGTGTCACTCCCGCTTAGTTTAGGTAAACGGAAGCTCGGTTGTTTAAAACACAACCACTCCACTCGGAGACCTGCTGGCCCATTTTGTTCATTCTATTTAGAGAAGAAGAAGTCCAAAAATAAAAGAAGGAAAAGTTAGAAGAAATAAAGGAAGAAGCGAAGAGGATGAAAGTGTATCCACTTTGTGATCATGCCATGACAACTGGCTTGGTTTCAGAAAAAGAGGTTAAGTCGGGTAGAATTTGCTTACCCAGTAGCCTCTGTCTGACTCCATAAAGATTTGCACAGTGACAGGGTAAGTGCTCCACCGTCTCGGTTTCCTCTTCGTCCTGACAGAGCCTGCAGTATTTAATGTTGTCGCTCACCACATTGAATGTTACGTATGTTACAATGTCCCGTAATTAGGCCTACCATAAGTTTTAGGTCAGATTTCGTCAAGGAGATGAGTGATGTTTATCTCCATTCGGAGATCACTGCACATATTTTTTGGGAGATATTGGATCCATTACCCCTTCCAATCAGCCAGTTCTGATTGAATCTCCTAAGGTATTGCTTATGTATTACTTGGAAGAAGTGACACAATGATGGCTTCACGGAGCCATCGGTCTCTAGATGTACTGACTCAGATTCTGCTCTGGCCAATTCATCTGCTGAATCATTGCCGGATATGAACAATAACTCGGGACCCAACAAAGTTTGTCAGATGTCTTAAACTTTTTCAGAGCATTTCCGCATTCCAGAAGAGCCATAGATTTGATTATAACAGAATTAAGAGCCTTCAACGGCGCCTGACTATCGACATATACAGTCACCGGTCTGTTTAGTTCATTGATTTTATTTTCCAATAGCTCAGTGGCTTTCCTGATAGCAAAGATTTCTGCCTGAAAAACGCTGCAGTGGTTGTTTACTTTAAAGGATATTCAATCTTTCACAGAAGACTCCAACTTCCGTGCCACATTCCATATTTGAACTATCGCTATAGACAACTATACCGTTAAAATGTCGTGTGTTCCGGATCCAGATGTCCCTCTTAGGTATATGGATGTCCAGTGATTCGAAACTTTGCCTGGGTAATATATAATCAATAATTACAGCCCGACCTCCTATACTCTCCACATACTTAAGAATAATAGAGTATTCAAAGGACTGACTCCGCCACGGACCACCCACTCCGAGTAAAAATGAGCAAATCTGTGCACAGAGTAAGCTTGAATACTAACAAGTCATTACTTTTGGCCTATTGGTAATGCAAAAAGTAAGTAGTTGTCATTACTTGTAGTAGCGAATCTGACACATATACCTACAAAAATTAATCTTGCGATTCATACAGTCCGCAATGCGTAGTTTTTCGGAAATAAAAATGTAAACAAACTAAATAATGCTAGATCCTCTGAAAACACTCGTTAATAAGGACTCATAAAGTTCTATGACAAGGAACGGGGAATACGAACGCTTAGTGATGATTTGAATAAATATACTTTATAAACAAACTATTTTATCAATATGTTTACTATCCGTATTGTTTTAAAAGTTTTCGATGTTGCATTTTTTATTTTAAGGACGAAGTATTTTAAAATGCTATCAGAGCTATGCCCAAATCGCCTAACCTCAAAATTACCAAAAATTTATTGATTTGGTTGGAAATTTGTTGGAAACCTTAAAATTACGGAAAACCAGGTGACTACATTAAAAGGTGGACCTACATTAAATACTTGAAATGCTAAAAATGAGAATATATCGTTCTGTAGAGGTATACAAATTGACATATAATCTTACACTGATCAGGAATATATAGTATACTTAATGGTGCCTCCGACGAATATTTCGAAAGGTTGCAATCGAAATGACAACATTTTAATATTCCCTCCATATTGTGTTGGAGATTATAAAAATTTAAAGGCTATCAAAGTTTTACTCTTAAAGAGATATATAATATCATTTAAGGATCATCAGATCTCTATGGCTCCTGCTAAACTAAAGCAAACAATTGTAAGACATATCTACTGAGTCGAAGAGCTTTTGAGAACAAATGACCATGTTCTTAGAAAAATTAAAAAACAACAACAAAAAAGGAAGGATACACGGTAATCACACAACAGATCAGAATCGCAAGAAAGTTTTAATGAGACAATGAATATCCAAAAAAACCGCACACACAAAAAATTCTTACCGAACTGTTAACATTGCGTTTCGTCGAAACACGTCGGTGAAATATTTTTGCTGGCTCAGCTTCAATTTCCGATTCTGAGGATTCATCTCCAGGACTAATGGCAATTACCGGTATGGGTATGGGCGATACACTGCCGGAGCTGCACGCACTACTACCACCACTGCTGCCACGCAACGCTGAGTTCGTTGCAGCAACACGTAGTAGTCCCTGATTAGACATTCTTTCGGCGTTGTTGTTGCTGCTCGTGTTTCTGTTCTTGTTGCTTGCTACGTTCTTTTGTTGGTAGTTGTTGTTGGGTCACGTTGTTTGGGGTTGCTATTGTTGTAGTTGTTATTATTATTCTTTCTTTTTTGCTATCTCCTTCTTTTGTAGTCGGAGAAAACAATTAAATTTTAAATGATTTATGGCATAATTTTCGGGGAAGGACCGGGAGGGACTTATCACAAATATTGTATACATACAGGCAGCATTGTATTGCCGTTTATAGTTAATTTTTATAAATACGATTTTTATATATTTTGAAGGTTTTAACTTAAAAATGCAGTTTCATTTATTTCTTTGGTATTCGAAAACATATTCCAAAGACGAAGAGAATTGTATGTTTCCGCTTTGAATTGGAACCGAATGTAATTTAATTTAATACAAAAATCACATGTCTTAACAGGTATGTACCATATAATTATTAAATAAAAACACTCACACACATACATACATGTACATACACACGAAGGTTTACACTTATTTCAGAGTATACTATTGGTTTTCACTGCCATGGATGATGATGGTGATAAAAAAAGACTCCCATGCTTTTTTATTCTGTTTTTTTTTAGTTTCATTAAAGTTTTGGTAAATTTTATTAATAAAAATCGTTTGTATATCTCTAACTACAGTTTAATTGAAACATTCACAAAAATATGTATGTAGGTTTACGTATAAAAATTGTAAAAAACATTGGCTTTTTTATATCCACTTAAATCGATATGATTAATAGGGTTTTCTCGTTTTTGTTTTTCTCAGCGCAGAAAACATTTAAATGTATTAAGATTTGTCGGGTTGAATTAGTTGACGGTTGGAAGATGTCCAGTTTTTGTTTTCTTTTAATTTTTATTATTTTGTTATAACTTTTTTTTCAGCTCCAAAAGATTCTTAACTCACACACAATTTCAAGACCGCAACCCTCACTGAGCTTTTTTGTCTGTAGTCAGTGAGTGGTTGTTTGGTTGGTGTACATCGGAAAAGTGGCATTCTCCTTTTTGGCCAAGCCATACAGCACTGCAAAATGCTTGAGTTCCATGGATGTGAATGTATGTGTGTGCGTAAAATTGTTCTCTTCACACTCACATTGAGATGAACTTTCTCTGGTTTTGCTTTATTCCCGGTTTGTTGTTGGCTGACTTGGATGGATGCCTCAGAAAGTCGATAGCTAAGTGTGTATGTATGTGTGTGTACGCGTACAAATGTCAAAAAGAAGTCAAAATATGATTACCATGGTACAATATGTATAATAAAAGCTGAAAGACCAAATAAAGTTTGGAGATGCATTCGGTTAGTAAGAAATTGGGTCATTATTTTTTTTAAAAATCCCAATGAATTTATATCCTGCTATAGGTGCAGACCGATCATGCAATATATCATTACAAGGTTCTATACAATGTTCTAAGTAAATAACCTCAATTACTTCAAAACTTGTGTAATAAAATCTTGTCATTTAAAAGAATTGTTCAAGGCCTCCCTAGAGCTCTAAGGATGTAGATTTAAGGAAGTCAACCCAGGGGTGTGGAACCATAATTTTAAGAAGCTAAACCACGTCTTTCTTGCCGGATTTTGAAAGAATTTCCCCAAGCCTCCCGGATTGGAGAATTGCAACAATAATAAAAACAAATTTTCCCAGACATAATTTAAAGAAAATATTCTTATTAATTAAACTAATAAATAATTCACTGTTTATCTGCTTTTTTCAAATGTTTGATATTTAAACATAAATGAAATATTTGATTATTAATTAATTAATTTTCTTTAGTCACACATAAATAGATCGAAGACTATACATTGTATCTTTATTTATTAAAATATAGTAATATATAAATTTCCCATTGGCAACTCTAGGTACTTTTTCTGTTTTATTGTTCTTTACACGTTTTTTTTTACATCAAGAAGAAAGATGAACAAAAGATACAAAATAGTTGTACACAAGCACAGAACTAATGGGAAAACACAAACAACAAATAACTTCCAAAGTTCAAAAACCCTTAGAAGTCGTAACATTGCGACTTTCGGCATTTGCTGTGCAAGTGTGCGAACAGTAAACAATACTCTCTTCGACGCTCACCCGGTAAGTAACAGCACTACTTGGCTGAGCATGTGCTATGTACTTGAGGGAACCACCCTTACACGAAGGCAATACCTTCACACACACCAATACTAAACACCCTTCGGAAGGATAACAGAAGCAAAACAAAGAAACAAAAATAAAAACAAATAAACCACAGGCTGTCAAAACATTACGAGGACTCCTCCCCACACCCACAGCCCCATTTAATGCAATTATTTTGCTCACTTTGCAGGAGTCACTCAAATGTCAGCACACTTTGTTAATTATCCTTATTAAGGGAGACAACCCAATTTTAAATTATTTAAGAGTTACTACAGTCCAATAACAATCCGTTGATTACGAGCATGCATGCCTACATACATTACGATAAAACGACACATGTCCTGTGTATTGTCCTTTATTATTAGTTGATGAAGAACAGCGACCGCGTCATTGGCAAAGGACATTGCATTGTAACTTCGTGTAAGTGGAAAATTGTGTTTTGTTCAACCAGTAGACCATACAACGGATTGCAGGCAATGGGCTCAACATTAGAGTGGAATGCACTTTGGATGACGAAAAAAGTAGTTTTGAAATTCAATGAAAGCACAACCGGGAAGCTATCAGAATAGGGATCCATTTTAAGAACTATTGCAAATATTGATATCTATTGAAAAATGCGACCCAAATTTTAAACAAATCGTAAGATCGGAAACCATTTTTATATAATAAACCAAATTTTAAATAAATCTTAAAATCCGAGGATAATTTTATAGGAGAGTCACAAACACATGAAATCATAGGACTATACAGAAAAATGTGTGCTAATATGTGGCTAAAATACTTCATATTTCATGGACTATACTAAAAGGTGGATCCGTAAAAATGTTGGTTTCACTCCAATAACAAATTTTAGTTGATTCATCTGCAAAATATGGCTTTAAACCTTCACTGTAAACTGTAGGTCTCAAATTACAGGCTGTTATTTGGGAGATTATATCTAAAACCTTTAATATCAAATTTTGATAGGTACGCAGTAAAAAGGGAGTAATGAACGATGGGAATTATGTCAATAGTACTATCTACATGTCTAATATGCGAATTAGACCCAGTCAATTTTACTAAAACAATATTTGATATCGAATACGAGAATTCGTTTAGCGTCAATATATAAACTAATTGAGACTTAGCTACAAATACAGTCACATCAGAATATGCTGTAAAAATAAGCCCGTAGAGAACTGGACTTACATTATGGGATTTGTAAATTGGAAATATTAAATAGGAAACATTTTTGATAGTTCTTGCCCTTTAAATAGTTATGTTTATGGGTACCTCATTTTTTCGCAATCACACTTAGATCCACTGGAAAACTTCATTTGTTTCATATTTTTCTCCTTTATATATGATAAATGTGTCTTCTTCTATGACATTCCAATTGATTATTGTCGATTGCTGCCTTAAAATTCACTTCTTTATGTTCCGTGAAGTATTAAAAATTCTGTTGAATATTATTGGCGATTTCCATTACTGATTTAATTGCAAAAGTTTGATGTATATTCACATAAAAACACAATTTTTGTTTGTTTCTAAATAAATGACAATATAAATTACTACAAAGAAGTACTGAAAATTTTAAAATTGTTTTTTTATACCTGTTATTGGATGCATTATTTATTAATTATGGAAATTTAATGTCGTTCTTATAGTGCTTGCAACGATAATTCACTCTTCGCGTATTCATAAAACCAGGAAATTGCCGTAAAGAATTAGTCATATACCCACATTTCTTTGTTTATAAACAAATGCGATTTACATAAGCAATGTTTTATAACGTTTTATTCCACTATACTGTGTGAAATGAATTCTATAACAACAAATGTTTGTCAATGACAATTATTTACAATTTTATATACATGAAAATATAGCCAATATCATAAAATATATTTACATATATGCCTCTTTTTGTTTCAAATGTATATTTAAGAATATAGAAAGATTTCAATGTATAACAATAGTAACTTTATAAATGCAAACTGCTTAGGGAGCTAAACGTTCATAGACCCAACCGTTTTCAGCAGGATGTACCAGCACATTATCAATTTCCTATAAATAATTAAAATGTTAAATGAATTGAATAATCAACGTAAAGAAAACATTACCTTTTCCACGCCAGAGTATTTGCGGAAAACAATGCGATCATGTAAACGATCGGTCTGGCCTTGCCAAAACTCAATTAACTTTGGCCTTATCAAATAGCCACCCCAATTCGGCAATGGTACTGCCTTATCATCACCTAATTCTTGTTTTATTTTCTTTTCTATTTCATCTAAATGCTTGCGTGATGGTATTCTTGAGCTTTGTTCTGAGGCCAATGCACCAATTTGACTTGCCCTTGGGCGTTCATGAAAATATTTCAACGAATCTTCTTGGGGAATTTTTTCAGCAACACCCTCAATGCGTATGGAGCGTCTTAGTGGGCACCAATATAAAGTCATAGCCACATTAGGATTCGAAGCAATGTTTTGAGCTTTACGACTGCCGTAGTTGGTGAAAAATGTAAAACCTTCATCGGATATGTCTTTGAGTAGTACAAAGCGATTCGAAGGACAGCCATCACTGAAGGAAGAAAATAAAAACAAATGATTTTTTTAATGAATGTATAATATGTACGGGTACAAACAACTATTAAATGATCGAATCATCAAATATATCTTTGTTCCGCTGATATGAATTGAATAGAATTGAATAGAGATTAATGCATCACAAATTAACCAAACTCGCACTCGGCATAACAATGACTAGCTTTGATATAACTTTCTAACCAATTCAAGAGTTGCTCCTAAACGAGACTGAAGTCTTTCATACCCTCTACGTTAAAATGGAGGGATTTAGTTAACAGTCTATAGTCAACTATAAAGTCTAAAGTCACTATATAGATGTTTTTAGCAACAATTTATAAGCAAATAAGCTGTAACTTCGCACTTTGATTTCTTTCTGGTTTAACACCTCTCGAAAAAAAATATAGAATATTAGTATAGCTCCCATATAATGGCACCTCAAGATCTTAATGGATGGCATAAAACTCCCGGCTCGGCCGAACTTAATGTTATTTTTAATCGTTTACAGCGGGTTAAATTGGAAAATATCATGTACTGTACACTACATTTTGTACAGTACTCCATTGTAACCTTGCTGCATTCTTAAACTACTCTAAATCATATTTTATTATCCACAACACCTACACACGCCACTGTTTTGTTGCTAATTTTACTCACCTTCCTACTGTGGCCAGACTGGCTGCATTTGGTTCAATGATTTCCTCCGTTTGCAATGCTTGATTCATCCATTCTTTAAACAAAGTTATGGGTTCTTTAACGCGAATATTCTCTTCAAGAAAGGCTTGCTTCTTTTCCATATATTTCAAGCGTAGAGCTGTAACGATTTAAAAAATAAATATGTATTGAAATGGGATAACAATAGCGCAAATTCATTGGTGCAATCAATACCTGACAATGGGACATTGGCAGCCGACATTTTCCGCAGTTGTATTAGTAGCCTCACTGAAATTATTGGGAGATGAAGAAACGAATTGTATTAACAGGGTAAATAGAAGTCTTGAACTGAGCAAATAATCTAAAACACATAAATTTATTAACAAAACGAAACGAGTGATTCTTACTTGCCGCACTTATCTTGTGTTTACCTTTTTTTGTTGTTGCTTAGGGGTACACAGGTCGACTTTCGCGTCTCTCTTCATGAAATTTTATGTGTGAATTCTTAATTTGTAAATTGTAGCAGTAATTTATTACAGAATAATCTTATTGAAAGGTATAAACTCCTACCCGTAACTGATTTTATCTTGTCACCTTCTTTTATATTTACATTTACAGATGCAAAGCTGTACCAAATGTCAATCATTCATAGGGTTTTAAAGATCGAATAATGCGATGCAATGTACTCTAGAGCCATCTACATGCGAAGTCATTGGAACTGAGCAATAAAAGCGAATGACGGTTATAAAAATATGTTTTGAACAAAGTGTGTTGCAATAAATGAAACCCTTAAGTTTAAAAATGTAAATGCAGAGTGAATGATGATAGAGATACATTTATAAGAAAGAATACGAGAAGATTATGATATGAAATATGTAAATTAAATTCGGTTTCTATAATTGTGTGAGTTAGACAATATGCACTTATGGCTATGGTACAATAAAAAGGTAAGGTAGAGCTATCAGCTGATTAAATTTTTTTGCCCGACTTCTGTCAATTTTAAGTCTGTTCCAGAACTGCAATATACGACAACCGATTTTCCTTCTATGATGTCGGGAAAAATTGCAAAACTAGTAGATTATTGCAGGTTCTGGAAGCGCATTTGTGTATGAATTTATTGTTTTGAAAAATAAAAACAGAATATTTTCAAAATCAATGATTTGAAGACGCGTAGATTGCTGGACGGGCATTAAAACTATTCGCCAGTTTTGCCATGGAATTGAAAGATAAAAATGTCTAGATCATATTTTTGAAAGCCATATTTTGAAATCCAGGTAGCATGGAAATTTGAAAGGAAGCTCTTTATTGTTATTCACTTACCGATTTCCTTTTTAAGGCAAGTAGGTGTTTTTTACGAATAACCGATAATAAATCATATCCATTCTTTTTTCTTTCCTGATCTACAACATAGTTAACATCAGTTTTTGACAAGAAAAGCAGGTACACTTATAAGAAAAGTATTGAAATTTTGCATATCTCTTGAATGTTGATTGACAAAAATCAAAATTTTGTTTACTAAGCTTCCACTTAATTTACCCATCAAAAGCTCTGCAATAAATTATTTTTTATTTCATTATTAGCTACTGGAATGACCAAAAAGCTTTCGAAGCTCCATGAGGAGTATACCGCACTACCACCACTCAATCAGTGGCAGGCAGGCAGTATGTCAACAAAGAGTGTAATAAATATGACTATAAAAGCAAAGAAACGATGTTAAAAATGCGTAAAGACGACCTAACAAAGTATGATGAAAAAAATCTACGGCAAAAGGACGATGACAACAAAAGCACCAGCTCTTAACGTTACGGTGAGCTCAGAGCATTCTCGCTCGGATATGTGTGTCAAGTTATGTGAAAATATGTGAATGTGTGCAAGTGTTTGTGTGCACTTGTTTTTGGCAGCGCTGCCAAAAAGGACAAGAGCATGAACGAAAAACAACAAAACAACTGCGACTACATCAAATCCATACAACGGCAACAACAAACGGATATCAAATCTAGAGCACTGTTAACGTAAGAATAACTTTTAGGCCATAGAAAAACAAAAAACAAAAAAAAAAGAGAGAAACAAAAACACAATGTGTGTGAGTGTTGTGCACCGCACTCACACGGGCAATGCTTACTGTATTAATATTGAGAAAATAATAGAACCAGTTGAAATGGAATAATTAGAATATATTCTAATTGAATTAAAATGAATACAAAGGGTCCAATTATTTTAATAGCTAATTGATATAGCAGCATCATTCCAAAATGGGCAGAAATTATTTAGAATTCTTAGCAAGTGAGAATTTTGAAAAGGGATCTTTCTCGGACACTCGAGAACCTAAATTGTTGTTCAAACCGTTGCTACGATGGTGGAATGAACCAAGGTGTGATTCGCACAAAAAATAACTTCTAAATTTGTATATGTTCTCACAATTGGACCAACTATCCCCGCCATTTTTTATACCCTCCACCATACATAGTATGGAGGGTATATTAAGTTTGTCACTCCGTTTGTAACTCATCGAAATAATCATTTTAGACCCAACAAAGTATATATATTCTTGATCAGCGTAAAATTCTAAGCCCTGTCCGTCTGTCAGTCTGTTGTAATCAAGCTACAGGTAAAACGAATTAAGGTAGGAAGCTAACATCTAGCATGGATCTCTCTTTTGTCAAGTTCGACGATGTGCTATATCGGTCCACGATAGTCGGTATTTTGGTGATTTTAGCTACATTTTTCAATGGAATAGTCTCAAATTCTACACAAGGAGTCCCTTGTGAGGACTTTATCCCCTGAAAGAGAATTGTCTATATAGGTCCACGATATCGTATAACCACAATATAACGGTATCCCATGATATTCGGTATTTTCATGATTTCAGCCACATTTTTCAATGGAATTGTCTGAAATTCCACACAAGGAGTTCTTTGTGGGTACTTTATCCCTTGGAAGAGAATTATCTATATAGGTCAACGATATCGTATATCCCTCATATAACGGTACCACCCGATATTCGGTATTTTGATGATTTTAGCTACATTTTTCAATGGAATACTCTCAAATTCCACACAAGGAGTCCCTTGTGAGGACTTTACCCCCTGAAAAAGAATTGTCTATATAAGTCCATGACATCGTATATCTCCCATATAACGGTACCCCCCGATATTCGGTATTTTGATGATTTCACCCACATTTTTCAATGGAATTGTCTAAAATTCACCACAGAGAATTATTTATATAGGTCCACGATATCGTCGATATTCGGTATTTTGAGGATTTTAGCCACACATTTGAACGAAATTCTACACAAGGTGTTCTTTGTGAGTACTTTACCCCTAGACATAGATTCGTCAATATTGGTCCACAATATCGTATATCCCCCCATGTATCGGCACCTTCCGATATTAGAAATTTTTAAATTTTAATAGAACTTTTAACGGATTTTATTTTTTGAAAATTTCCAAATTCGTTCCAAATGGTGGAGGGTATTCAAAGTTCGGCCCGGCCGAATTTACTGCTTTTTTACTTGTTGACATTAAAATCTCCTTCACTCTCTAATCGGTAACAATTGAATGACCCACCGCTGTATTCTTGAAATTTTCGTTCAGCAAAGAGAGAAACAAAAAAGCAAACAATTTCTGACAGGACAAAAACACACACACACACTCATATATCTACAATGCCGCTGACGACGGAGGACGACAGTGACGACGACTACGACAACGATGTTGTTGTCGACAAGTAGCAGTGCCATGGAACAAATGGAAATTATGTGAAAGCAAAAGGCTGCTGGTCGTTCGTTCGTGAGGTTAATGTGAATGTTCGCGCAAAAACGCAAAAGAAAAGCTAAACTTAAATTAAACGCTCGAGGAGAGAACAAGAAACAAAAAATTATAGCAAACAAACAAAATATATAAATGAAAAAGTGTATAATTTAATCATAGCAAACGGTAACAACAACAACAATAATAATAACAACAGCGAGAGCAACATCTATATTTGTAGTTGCTGCTACTGCTGCTGATGGAATAGTTTGTGTGATGATGGCGACGATGATGTAGTGCTAATCGAAATTTAAAGAAGGCTTTAATAAATAAATAAATAGTAAAAAAATAATATAGAAAAGTAATATTTACTTATGGCCACAAGAAAAAATATTTAACAAAAAATAGATTACAACGAGTGAAATTGAAAGCAATATTTTCAAGCAAAAATTAAGAAAATACAAGCGATTGTGAAAAGTCCTTGCCGAATTGTTTTAGGAAAATAAAAAACCTATCTAAAATTGCAGTAAATTAAATTGAGTGTGTGTGTGTTTTTACCCAAAAAGTGTATTGCTAGCAAGTGCGTGTAGTTGGCTGGCCAACAATTTGTCACCGTTGTCGCCCCTATTCGTTTGTCTGTGTGTGTCTCTGTGTGAGTGTGCCTTCACACATATAGAAATATATGCCCATTGAGTGCCTTATATCTTTCGATAACAATACTCAAGGTGTCTATTATGCTGGCCAGGAATTATCTGGTGTTGTTGATCTCACTGTTGATACAACAAAACGTATTAAAGGTAAACAAACAATCATTGGCATTTCTCCTCCTTTTTTTGTGTGTCTTTTCATTTTGTCCACTCTGCCACCCGATTACCCGTTGCCACAATGCACACAGGCAGCCAGGTTTGTACATGTGTATGTGTGTGTTTGTTGCTCTGTAACTGCTACTGTACAAAGTATGACTCAAAAGGATGTGTTGTCCCATTTCCGTGAAGTGCTGTCTCGAAGGTTTTTGTTTTGCAAACACTGACGTCGACGCAATGCTGTTAGCCACTGTCGTCCTCGTCGACGGCATCGTCGCAGTCGTCGTTGTCACCGCCATTATTCGCTGTTACCGACCAGTGACCATTAAAGTTTATTAAATGTTTTGTTTTCTTGTTTTCTAATTGTCATTTATCAATAAACATCACAATTTGTCAATTCGTCGAAACCATTGATGCGAATTACCAAAGCGGGTGCAACCAAGCAAACATTTTTTGGAATAGTTCAAAAATATTTTAATTAAATTTGTTAATTTTTGAGGAGATATTACACGCATCAGTTGAATAAAACAGATTCTAAAGCTATTTTCAATACATGAAAGTCATTGTTACCTGCTTCTTTTGTCCCTAGCAAAACGAAGCCGGTCGAGTCGTTAAGTGTTTCCAAATATGACTATTATCGGTAGAGTTATTTATCCGATCATGACATTAAAATTTGATGCTCTTTCCCAGAACTTGCAAGAATCTACTAGTATTTCAACTTTTTTAGTACCATAAATGAAAAATCGGTTATCGTAGCAACGTTTTTACATTCTTTCAGCTTCAGAACCAGAGCATATATTAATTATTCTCTCTATTTTAAATTGGTGTTAACCTTACTATGAATCAGTACTGTCAAATTTTAAGAAAAATTCTGAACATAAATTATATAAAAATTAAATAAAAGTAAATAATCCCTTTTCATTTCTGTTACCATTTTTGCGACTTTTTACTAGAAACTCTTCGCTGTACCGGAAAAAATGTTTGATAGAACTTTTTAAATAGTTCTCTCTTTCAAACCTTTTTGGTAAAAAAATTAGAGGAGTACAAAATATTAGATTTTTTGCAAGATTGCTAAAGTTTATCTGTTATTTTAAGGCCTGAAAGGAAACGTTTCAAAATTTCAAGAAACAAATCAAAAGAGCTTATTTCTTTATTACCAAGTAATAAGAAACGTCGGCATTACAAGCATAAGGTTGTGAAATCTTCGAAGAGTAAAGAAAAATAATAAAATGTGATGAGTTGTCAGTGAGGATGTAAGAGAGAAAGAGAGAGAGAGAGCGAGAGAAAGAGAATGAGAGCGAAATGAACAATAAATAAGGACTTTTTGCAATATCCATGTGTGAGAAAGGAAATTCTTTCATTGACATTATCATTTTTACTTGAGCTGAGTCAGGACTATTTCCTTGTAAATTTATATTCATTAAAGAGAATTAAAAAACTGGCTGAGAATCAACGCCCAGACGAAACTGCTGGTGCGAAGGCGTGTAATAAGACTGTGTTTTTGGAAATTTGTACTAAAAGGGTACGAAAAGCACTAAAATGTACTAAAAATTGAATATTTTTTCTAAGACAAACAAAAGGATCTAGAATTCTGAAATTTTGAATGAGTCACTGATGGAGTAAGGGATAGATGTGCCAAAGGGATTTTAGAAATTAGAACTCTAAGGTTACGAAACGTTCTAAAACGGTACTAAACTTCTTAAATGGTACCATTTAACAATATTTGAACGGACAGAGCTAAAAAATTAAATTTCGTATGAGATTCAAGGTTGAAAAGTAAGTTTGGTACATGAAGGTGGCTTTGGAAATGTGTACTAAGTGTGTGAACTGTACTAAATGGTACTAAATTTGAAACAGTTTGGTTTAGGGTGCAAGTGGACTAAAAATACTAAATAGTACTATACTTGGTATAAAAATTTGATATTGAGGTCTCTATTGGTATCTGGAATTAAGAAATGGAGCAGGTTCTGGAAATTTGTGCTACATTTGTACGAAAAGTACTCAATGAAACTAATTTTGGATCATAGAGAAAAGGGATAGGGCTTGTATCCTCATATTTAATTTTGAGATCTCTGTTGGTGTCTGGAACTGAGATAAGGAGGTTGATTTGGGAATGTATAATGTAATCGTTCGAAAAATGCTATTAAATAAATATATATGTGCTGGATTCCCGAAATGTAAAAATCAGGTCCCCATATTTGATATTGAGGTATACCATTATTGTGGGAAAAGTATAAAATGGTACTAAATTTGGAATCAACGCCCAGACGAAACGGCTGAAACTAGAATCTGGGTGAAGAGATAGGCCTAAAATCCAGAAATTTAATACTGAGATCTCTGTCGGTATCTGGGATTGAAATATGGAGGTCTTTTCGGAAATGTGTACGAAAAATACTAAATGTTACTAAATTTGGTATTGATAGAATGTATAGAGCTGGAATCCCGAAATTTGAGACTGAGGTGTCTGTTGGTATCTGTGGTGGTTCAGCAAATGGGTACTATAATTGTTCGAAAGGTACTAAATGGTACTAATTTTGGATCACTGATGATGTCTAGGATAGAGAGATGTAGATTATTTTGGATATGCGTACTAAATGGTGCTAAATTTGGTATTGGGTGAAGGGATAGGGCTGAAATTCTGAAATTTGATTTTGAGGTTAATGTTGAAAAAAAACTCTTAGAATAAATATGTGGTCTTAATTTTTTACCACTCAAGGTTTCATCAACATCGAAGCATCCAAAATATAGAGGACATTAGAGCAGAACACTCAAGCCAAATATAGCAAAGAAACAATGAAAAAAGGATTGATTGCAATCACTTTATATTGTTTTGTTCTATTATTTCTTTGTAAGTTTAGTAGGAATCCTTGCAGTTGTAGAATCCTTGCCGCTTATACACACTTATGACATTTCCCACACCAAAACATTCCATCTCCGGCGGAATCACACTCGTTATGAAGTAGTCTACGTTGTTATCGACACATTTATTAATTGCTTTTCAAAATCATGTTTTGCCATCAATAAAAGGACATTGCGGTGGAAATTGTCAATGTACTTTCACATTTCCATTGATGATTGAATGTTTATGCGGGAGTGTGTGTGTGTGTGGATGGGTTGTCAGTTGCCTGTGTAGGTTAGCATTTAGTGCATTTCCGCACACAGACACAGAGTAAGCGAGCGAACACAATTCAACACACTCCAACATTGACATGTCCATATCCTGTGGAAATTGTTGTCATTTTGTTTATAATGCTGCTGTTGTTGTTGTCTGTTATAGTAAGCATTTTTATCGGTGCTCTATATAATTATTTCCTATTTTTAGTTGATTTTCATGTTTGTGCTGCAAAACCATATTTTTTTTGGCACGCAGCCATTACTGTGAATAGCAGTCGCAGCTGCAGTCGCTGCAAAACAAAACAGCAAATGACCATTTAGAGGACAATCCAAGCCAAAAAGCGGGGAGGGACGGTCCTTTTGCAAGGATACCCTACATTTAGTTTGTTCAACTGTGGCCAAACAAAAATAGATAATGGAAATGGCGCCAATTAAAACGTAATACCGTTTGGCCACTGTGTAGGGTACACATACACTCACACATAAATCACTGTAGACACACACATACATGCCGATGTGTGTGCATTCCACTGTTTTCCTTGGAGACAGCCCGCTACCATAAATACAACAAACAAAGGATGTATGGGACGAACAAAATGTTGCTGTTGCAGTTGAAAATTAATTGCAATGTCAACATTAAATTGCAGTGGCCCAGCTAATTCCATTGTATTTTGAGAAATGGAAAAATACCAATAAATTCGGAGGCATTTCATATAAATCTAATTGGATAAAAGGGGTTTTAATGGAATGGATTTGTTTTCAATACAAAATGAGAGATTTCATAGTGCATTTTGAAAGAAGTAATTAAAAATTAATGTAAAAAACAACAACAGTATGTGTCTTTGGTCTGAACTTAGATCAAGTTCAAAGATAACTCATTAGGCTCCACCTTTCTTATAGTCCCCATATAGAAATACATTTCGATTTTTGATATTTCAAAGCTACATTTTTCGATCGATCAGTTTAAAATTTGATATTTGAAGTTCGAAATAGATAGCAACCCCTTTGGCAGAAAATTGTCTACATGGTGAAATCAAAAAACTGCATCCAACTTCAGACTGCTGTCATTTATAAGCCACTCGTCCGACAGCACTTAAACTTATTCCAGTGACAGCTCATTATATTGTTTACAAGCGTACAAAAGCACTTTGGTGAGAATTTTCCAGAACAAAAAGTTATTCGTGATGGAATTCAAGCGTGATAATGTGATTTCTTTATATTTGGCTGGAAAACCGCAAATGGCTGGCTATCGTTAGAGCACTCCAGCATTTAAATGTGAATAATTTTTTTGTCTCGTACCATCACTCGTTACCGTGATATTGACAGCGTAGCCCGACGTCAAGGAAGTGGACGGAAAAAAACAGCAACATCAGCGGAAATGGTGAGAAATGTAATGAAGCAACTTGATCGAAATCCGCGTCGAAGTGTCCGATAAATGGCTCATGAGTTGAGCATTTTGCAATATTCCACTCGGCAAATATTGAAAAATGAGCTCGGAATGGTTTTACCTTTGAAATTCCATGGTGATTGTGTGGGCCGCCACAACAGCCGATGGTTGTTCTCCGCTCGTATTAATCGACCGTGGCATCAGAATAAATGCCAATTATTCTCCCGAAAATATTCTGGAGGGTGTATTTAAGCCTTGGGCACTCAAATTTTTGCCGCAGACCTTGGTCATTCCAACAGGACTCAGAACCATATCACTCAGCACGCGCCTACCAAGAATGGTTACAAAATGAGGTTCCTCACTTTACTTCCAGCGCACAATGACCATCAAGATCTCCGTTGGATTACTGTGACTGGAGTATTTTCGAAAGCAAGGTTGGCACTAAAAATACCAAAGTGTCGATCATCTCGAGCAAGCGCTTCGCCGGGAATGGGCCAAAAAAACCGCAGTGCAACATTCGGGAAGCGTGCGACGGTTTCATTGGCCATTTGAAGGTCTTAATTCGTGCCAATGGTGACAAATTCGAACAAATCTAAATTATTCTAAAATTTGATAGTATTTCCGACAGTTTCTGCTTTCATTCAATAAAATTAAAAAAAAAAAAAATGAAAAATTATGGTGTTAGACTTTTTTGCAGTTTTTTTTTGTCTTACCCTGTACACTCAAACTCAACTCCATTCAAAACATCACATCTAACCGTTTCCTTTTGTCTTTACAGCCATTCACATCACGGTCAACGGTTATGCCAAGATACGCTGGATAAAGAAGGGATATCCACGTGACAGTGAGCGGGCCATGTGCCGAGCCTATCGTTCGTATTTGTCGTCGCGTTCGTATGTCCTCGGCTCATGCGGCAGCAATTCCTGTCTGGACTGGACGGCTGGTGAATATTCATATACATTTCATGTTATACTGCCGGAAAATTTACCAACTTCGTTCGATGGCAAATACGGACAAATACATTACGAGATCATAACGACGATCGATCGGCCAGGAAGATATCCCAAAGTATTCAAATTGCCTTTTACGGTGATACATCCAGTAGATTTAAATAGTGATGCCATATATAGGGTGAGTAACAATGTGGAGGCATAGCAAATACTGAACCATATTGCCCGAATTATGTTGTTGGCTGTTTTACAGGTACCCCTAGAAATATTAGATCGTAAACGTTTTTGGAGTTTTTGCTGCCCAACCGGACCACTTACCGTTAAATTTTCCACACCCTATTGCGGCTATGCCCCCGGTCAGAAGATCCATTTCGTTTTGTACATTAACAATGAATCGTCCATCGACATCACCCAATGCGATGTGAAACTGAAACAGGAGGTGACCTATGAGACCCACGATCCGCAACATGAGTACCGTTACGACAAGCATTTGATAGCGTCCAAACAGTTTGGCAACGTCTTGCGGTGGAGTCGCAAAGTGTATCGTGGCTACTTGGAACTGCCATCTATACCGCCCACATCGGCCAAATTGTCCTGCCCGATAACGGTTAACTATGCCATGAAAATTATCATCAAACCAACCGAATTCCATTGGAAAATGAAATTGAAGATACCGTTGACCATTGGCAGTGTTCCCATAATGGATAGTGGCAATAGTGCTGCCCTGTTGCAGGCCAATAACAATAGCATTATGAGGGCCGAATCGGTGGATGAGCCGCAGGTCACGATGTTGCCGCATTCCGAGGTGGATGAAGAGGCCAATGAACGTTCAACACCTACCATAATGGTTACAGACACTGATAATCCGCCGGATTATATACCGATGAGTGAGTAGGGGCATTATCTTAGATACATGTATGAGGAGAACGTTATAAACAGTAGCTGATATATTAAATTTTCAATTCCATAAAAATGTTTTATTAAGCAGATTCATATTTATACATGTTTAATAACATTTTTTAAAGAAATTAAAAATTTAGCAAAAAAATTTATAGACCTTTGTAACATTTCCTTGACGGACTTTTCAGTTAAACCCTGTACACCAGATTTAACGTGTACACATTCGATTTTTTTAAATTATATTGGCATATTAATAAAAACAGAAACCACAGTGGCTACATTAGCTTAAACACGAGAAATGTAGTCTATCTCTCTCTATTAGTGATAGTCTTCACAATTACTTCACCGGTGTAAACCTGCCTTTATGGACATTGTGTTGTGGCAAAACCTACCTACCATTCAACGCTACACTTTATCGGATAATAAATAATATTTGGTTTTATTTTTAGAATTTTAATTATCAAAGAATATCACTTGGGATTGAATTTTCACCATGTCATTTGTTGTTGGTGTTGCTGTTGTTAACAATTGCTTTTACCACAATAGAAAAATGCCAACTTATTTGCAAAATACGTCCCTTGTGACCCGTCGTCAAACTCATGTACATATTTTAAAGTAATTGCAAAACGTTGTCAACACGAATGGAAATTAATGGCATTTAAATGAAATGTTACCCTCAAGTGAAATTCCAGTTATAAATAGAAAAAAAAGAAATAATGTCACTATGGAGCAATGAGCCATGCATGTGGTGTAATTTTGATGGACACAAAAAATCAAAACTAGCTGTGGCAAAATATATATTTTTAATACTAACATATTGTGGATGTGTATATCGATCATTTAGTTAAAACGTTTCATAATTCAAAAATCGTTTCTAGAGTCACTAGTATTATTCCGTATTGTGTCAAAATTTCATGTTACACTCAAAAAAATATTTTCATTAACCTTTTTCCAATTTTTATTTTTCAAAAAAAATTGTTTAACATTTCCTAACCATCACTTTGAAAAATTTCCGGCTGGAAAATTAAATTTTTATATTGGGCGCCATCTCGAAATAATTTTTTAAATAAAGAAAATCTTGCATGTTTTCGGCTAAGCCATAAAAGCACCCGTTCTTAGAATAAAATAGACTAGTTTCACTCTTCATCCTGTGGTAGGACATAACCAATGTGTGTTCCAATGGTCCATTGCTTCTACTATTTTTCCCTTCTTTGATTTTGCACACGATCACCCCCATCTTCCACAGTTCACAGCAACATCCACTCGATTTCACTCTTAGAGCCAACTCTCGCTCTATTTCGAGAGTGAAGAATAATCTCCATATAAAACTACCACTCTTTGAGCAATCCCACTTGCAAGCAAGTTTTAATCCCGAGTGAAAACGAACAAATTCCGTGTTACTCATCATTGGGAATTCCGGTATTTTATATTTATGACTTTATATTCACCTCGGCAAATGTTACAATCATTGCGCATTATTTCGTAAATCTTTCATAAGATTATACCTCCTGAATAATGGTATTCAAAAGTGCGAAAGTAAGTTTCAACGGTTTTATTTACAATTCTTTGATGTAGGTTTTCAGAGGATATGAACCCGTTAGGCTTTCCGAGCTTGACAGGGATCTTGAAATCAAGAAATTTTAAAATTACTAGTTGTTATATTCCCTGTGCCTCCGAATTTTAAAATTCGACTAGATTTCCGTACAATGTTCTTAAGGAAAAACAAGAAAAAAAACTGTAAGTTCGTCCGGGCCGATCTTTGAATACCCTCCACCATTTGGAAAGAATTTTTCAATTTTCCAAAAAAATAGAATCCGTTAAAAATTCTTTTACAATCTTAAAAATACCGAATGTAACCGTTATATTAGGATCTATAAGAAGACGTGGTCCTGCATAGACAACTTTTGTCATAAGCCATTACAATATTCAAATGCGAAACTTATAAAAAAAATCGGCGAATATTGTAGCTAAAATCATCAAAATACCGAATATAGGGAGGTAATGTTATATTGGGCCTATACGAAGACGTGGACAGACCTGTACAGACAATTTTCTGTCATGGACTGTAGTATCCATTTCGAACTTCAAATAACAAATTTGAAACTATTCCAGTGAATAATGTCGCTAAAATCATCAAAATACCGACTATCGGGAGGTATCGTTATATGGGGGCTATACGAAGACGTGGACCTGCTCAGACAATTTTCTGTCTTAGGCTGTAGTATCAATTTCGAACTTGAAATACCAAATTTGAAACAATTCCAGTGAATAATGTCGCTAAAATCATCAAAATACCGAAAATTGGGAGGTACCATTATATGGGGGGCTATATCAAATCGTGGACCTACATGGACCATTTTCAATACCAAAAGTCCTGCAGACATAATGCACATTTGATGAAAATTTTATCAACCTACTTCATTTCGCTCGGAAGTTAGAGTGGCTTTCACTGACGGCCGCAACACCGCAAAATCGACAAAAAATGTTATGCTGATCAAGAAAATATATACTTTGTGGATTCTAAAATGTATATTTCGAGGTGTTACAAACGGAATGACAAATTTAATATACCCTCCATACTATGGTGGAGGGTATCAAAAGATTTTTTTTTTGATTTATATAATTCTAATGTAGCATTTGTATTTTCAAGTATTGTTGTACCGTTATCCTTCTGATGACAATAAAATTGTAATCAGGACAAAAAAAATGTTCGAAGAAAAATAGGTATATATATATGCATTTGACCCATTGCCTCTGACTGTAAAATAAATCCTACCACGAATAAATCATGTTATTAACGTCCTCTTTTTCATTTTTTCCCACAGTGCCACCATCCTACGAAGATGCCATGGCCCTGAGTGAGAAATTCTATGACGATTTGGCCTACATGGAGAATGTCAGCGTTTCCAGTGTGGTGACCAACAACAAGAATGAGAACTTCAAGCCACGCTACCCCGTCTATTATTATTACGAGACACCCATAATACCACCCGGTAGTGATGATTCCGCTAATGAATCAGAATAATTGTTGTTTTTATAATACCCCAACTTACATACATTATTAACTAAACAAAAAAAAACCAGAACCAAACCAAAAGAATCCATTTATATATGCATTTGTTATTTTTATATGTCTTTCTTAATGCAACAACAAAAAAACCAAAATTAAATTGATCCTTCAATGAAAAAAAAAAAAATGTAGTTAGTCCTAAAAATTTGAATGTTAACTATTTTTTTTCTTAAATTAATATTGAAAGAAATTTAATAATATTTATCAAACCACACACATACACACACACATCCAGAACACTTTTGCAATGTTGATGAACAACTAGATAATCAGAGAACAAAAAACCAATCGGTATGTTTGAGATTTGTGTTTTCCAGTAATTGTTTTTCTTTCCTTTTATTAAATTCAATATTTATTGTTCATTGGAGTCTAAAATCGAAAATTCTGCACGCCTTACCACCTCCACTTTGTATTTGAACATGAATAACTTTGGTATGAATTGAATGATTCTGTTACGTTTTTATGTTATGTTCTGTTCCGTTATGGTATGGAATTTGTTATTTGTTTTCAGTATTTGTAGCTCTGGTCCTTGACTTTTATTTCGTACTCAAATTAAGTTAAGTTATGTGAATTTGTATGTGTTTAATGCGCCTTAACATTGATATGGCTTTCTAACAAGAATAACAACAACACCACCACTACAACCTCTACCAATACCAAATAATACCACCACAACCCACCTCCTAGAACAATAAACAAAAACAATAATAATAACAAACAAAACAAAACAAAAACAACAACAACAACACCACATCCTTGGTTAATGGTTAATAATGAAAACAACAAATTTCTTTGTTTCTGTGTTTCTCTTTCATGTCTCGCTCTTCTGGCTTTCTTTCTTTCTGATTTTGTTTCTCTTTTATAGAAACCCTTTACGATGCCATACCATCACGTTACCATCCAATGGTGCTAGCAACGCCTTTGTCGGACATGTCATCATCTCCGCTAGAATTGAGTCATGTCAAGGCATTTGGGAAATTCCAAATATTGCGTTACATTAAGAAATAGTTGGTGATGTTACCATCCCGCATCATCAGCCCCAACCCCCCTCAAAAGCAACCAAAAATACACACACACACATAGAGCAAAGTTAAGAATGAAGCATCGTCTCTTAGAGAACAAAAAAATACTTATTTTTATGATTTCCGATTTATGTTCTCTCATTTGTGTATTTGTACTTATTCGTAGATAGAGCAATAAAAGAAATTTAAATATATATAACGAAAGAAAACAAAATACCAAAAAACATTTATATATGAACAAATTAAGATACGATAATTGTATAAGTACGCACATATTTACATAAGCTCAGGCGAGATTTTGTAAATTCGAATGGATAATGTTCTCAAACGGATTTCTGTTTTGATATGTAGCTTTGATTTTGAAAAAACTATGTATGATATTTATAAACAGTACCCGCCACTCCGTATGTTTTGTTATATTTTTAATAATTTTTACGTTATTCCATATACATTTAAAAAAATTCTAAACATTAATAAGTTTTGAACGTTCATTTTTTAAACGTTTATATTTTTATATACAATGTTTGTTTTTGCCAACTAAAAATTGTCTTTTAGTTTCATATATACAGGGTGTTATAAAAAACTGCAAGAAAGTCAAACGCCTTAATTTTACATTATTTTAAATTTTGTTGAAAGAAATCAAAAAAATTTTGGAAATATCATAAAATTTTAGAATAAGTTTAGATTTTTTGGAATTGGTCACCTTTGGCACGAATTATGGCCTTCAAACGGCCAATGAAACCGTCACACGCTGCCCGAATGTTGCTCTGCGGTATTTTGGCCCATTCCTGGCGAAACGCTTGCTTGAGGTGATCGACCCTTTGGTATTTTTTAGTGCCAACCTTGCTTTCCAAAATACTCCAGACACAATAGTCCAACGGATTGATATCCGGAGGTTTTGGTGGCAATTGTGAGCTGGAAATGAAGCGAGGAACCGCATTTTGTAACCATTCTTGGGTGGCGCGTGCTGAGTGCGATGGTGCTGAGTCCTGTTGGAATATCTGCGGCCAAAATGTTTTCGTGCCCAAGGCTTTAATACACCCTCCAGAATATTTTCGAGATAATATTCGGCATTTACTCTGATGCCACGGTCGATTAATACGAGCGCCATGGCCGACGCTTGAGTTCTGGTGGCCATGGCTTTACCCCGGGTTCATTTTTCAATATTTTCCGAATGGAATATTGCAATATGTTCAGCTCACGAGCCATTTTTCGACTACTGCGACGCGAGTTTCCATCAAGTCGCTTCTTTACTTTTCGAACCATTTCTACGCTATCATTATCACGGTAACGAGCGATGGTACGAGACACAAAAGATTTATTCAAATTTAAATGCTGGAGTGCTCTAACGATAGCCACTTGTGGTTTTCCAGCCAAATATAAAGAAATCTCACTCTCACGAAATTATTCCTTAACGAATAATTTTTGTTTTGTGGAAAATTCTTACCAACATTGTTGCAGTTTTCTCATCTCACCCTGTAGATCCAAGTTTTCCTTAAACCCCATATAAAGTACCTCTCGATATTTTGACGACTTTAGCCACACATTCTAACGCAAAAATTTAAAATTCGGTATTAAGAGTCCTTAATATGTTCTAACTCCTATATTGATCCCTATGGCCCTCATATAAGAATACTTCCCGATCTTAGGCATTTTGAAGATTTCTTTTTTTTTGGATCCCACAAGGGGTTCTTTTACTTATATAAAACAATTTCTTTTTTATTTCAAAGTTTTCTATAGCCCCTTTCCTCCCGATATTCGGTATTTTGATGATTGTAACCATCTTTTTTACAGAATTGGATTGGATGTTCCTAACAACAGAAGTGACGCATACTGGCATTTTGGCGATAACAAACATTTATTCACATGAGTTATTTTCCAAAAAAAAGTTCGGTCTTGCATGCTTTTTTACTTTTTCATGCTAATTTCGTCAAATTTTGGTCATTGGAATTCTTAGTAAGAAGGAAACATCCCTTCAAGAAATTGTCAATATAGGTCTATGTTTTGGTAAGCCAATTTTCGGGGTCTTGACCACATTTTTCAATTGATTTGGCCCTAACTTGTCTAAGGTGATAGAAAACAACTTCGCTGAAAATGATCAATGGTCAATGTTTCGGAATAGCGCTCATATTAAATTACCTCTAGATTTTACATATTTCAAAAAGTTCAAACCCATATAACGGTTCCTCCCAGGTCCATGTTTCCAACCAATACTGAGTAATAACAACATCGTATTGAGTAATAACAACAAAAAACTTAAAGGGTTTTGATCTCTCATCCTTGTCTTGCCATTTTTAATTTTCAAATCAGAAGCTAACATTTTTGTAGCATAGATTACCCCGTGAGCATGGTACAATTATTTCAAGGTAGTCTCATCTCAAAAAAGCATAGCCAGGGATTGGATTCTAGTTCTATAAAAACTTGACATGACAAATATTTTCTTTTTTCAGTTTATCATTTAACATATCTTTCCTTTATAAACGTTTTCAATTCACATTTCCAAATAAGAAGAGTTGAGGGCTAGCTCTCTATTTTTCTGAACTCTAGCTCTCATTTAAATACTAAATGTTTGAACATTAAAAGTGGTCTGAATTATTGAAATTTGAATATGATTTTTTTAAAGAAATATTTCTGTTCCGTATATTACATTTAAATAAAAGATTAAATAATCTCTCAAATGATTTAGAAATGAATGCCTTTTAAACTGTTCGGAATACTATCCATTCTGATCTGTGAAATAAAACGCCTGTGTTTCATTTTTTTGTGCGTCAATATGAATAAAGTGCCATTTATTTTACGTTTTTTACTACCCCCTGGATCCGTGAAACGAAATTATAATTGACTCCATCTTTTAAATTTCTAGTCGAAAACAAATTGTACCTTTTTACATAAATAAGATTTTTTAAATTTAAATTTATAATAAGAAAAAAACACCCTAACAAAAACCTAAAAAAGCAAATTATTTAATTCTTCCTTTTTATCATTATATTTATTACGACTATTAAATTAAATGTTAAAACAATTGCACAATTTATAAAATAAATGTATATGAACGTTAACAACAACCAAGAAAAAAATAATAATATATTAAAAACAATTAAATTAAACAAAATAATATATTTCTCCTTTTTAGCCTTTAGCTCTTAAGCATATTTGCACAATTTTACTCTTAGCTAAGCAAATATTTTTCATATTTCCAAAAAGATTAAGAAGAAGAGGAAATTATTAATAAAAAAACAAATAAAAAAATAAAAAAACAAACAAACCAAAGCGTTCAAAACGATTACATTTTTTATAATTTCGATATAACGTGAATATTTGATGTTTATTTTTTTAGCGCATAAGATTCCAGAAAAAAGTAAACAAACAACCAACAACAACTTAAAACTCTTTGAAATTGTAAATCAAAAAAACTCAACCAAACAACAACAACAAAATATTTTTAATAAAGTTGCAGATAAAATTAAAACAAATGCTTTTTATTCGATTAAATTAATAGTTTGTATAAAAAAATAATAACAAAATACTTTATATATAAAAATTACTATTATATTAATTTGACAAATTTCTTGTAGCAATACCGCAGGGATCTCCTCAGGGATTTGTTTCTTTTTAAGGGCATAAGTTCACACATGGACTTGTAAACATGGTCACCGATAAAGTACTCAACACTGGGTATGGTTAGATTCAATGGTGTCGTGACCGGCTCTTCATGGGAGGATTCTGAAACGAGAATGATTTTTTTTAATTAGAATAAATCTAAGAAAAGATTTAAAGGGCAAGTGGGATATATGTTCATAATTTTGAAAACAATAAATGACTTGTAATTTTGGCTGAATGCAGGATGATTTAATACACACTTGATCCCCATAAAAGGATAACATTTCAAAAAAAAATCTGTTAAAATATGAAATAAATTTTTCTGAAAGATAGGATATAACCATACAATCCTTCAGCTACCTATCGAATATTATCCAAATTATATTCTTATACCCTAGAGAGGCTAGAGAGGATATATATCTATAAATAACGGTTCTAGACTCTTGGTCTCTCTGGACCAAAACCGTTTCAGGACATTTATAGTCAATCTAGCGAGAATCTATACCATTTGATACGGTCATAACGTGCCTCATCGAAATAATGGTTTTAGACCCTAGGTCTCCTTGAACCAAATCCAAATCCATTCAGGACATTTCAAGTCAATCTAACGATGTACGTCCGTCCGTCTGTCTGCATGATGGCTTGAAGGGAGTATCCGATTTGGTCTAAACTTTGTACATCGAAATATTATTATCAAACTTAGATCGAGTTCGGAGATGGGCAATATCGGTCCACTCCTTCTGGTAACTCCCCCACAAAGGGTCAACATTTTAAATAATTATAACTCTTATAAAAGGTGATGTAACAGTCCGATTGTCTTCAAAATACACACATCACAATATTTTTATTAGCCCATAGTCTGGTGTGAAGATGGAATACATAGGTCTACTCCTTCCGGTACATCCATCGCAAAGGGTCAAAATTTTGAATATCCGAGAAGCTCATAAAACGCGAAATTAACATCCGATTCCAATCATATTTGAGATATCTCAATATATCCATCAACACAAGATCTTTTTTAAAGATATTGGAGATAGGACCATTCCATTTGGTCAACGTTTTTAATAATTATTACTCTTATAAAATTCAAAATAAGCATCCGGTCCCCTTAATATTTCACACATTCCATTATTTCTATTAACAAAAGATCTGCTCTGAAGATGGACCCACAAAGGGTCCCAATTTTCAATTCTTTTGTCTTTTATAACTTGCGAAACATGTCATCGATTCTTTAAAACTTATCTAAACAACTACATCTAAATATTTCTCTCAACTAGAAACCAGAGATGGATATACAATTTATGATTTCACATTAAATTGTATATAAAAATTCTATTTTCTTGTAATGTTGCCCATACCTGTATTTTTATCTGCATTAGATTAAGTGTAAAATATCTGGTACCTCAAGCACATTTTAAGATTTTCTAAAAATTATCACATATCTCATATAGAGTGAAGGAAGTAAGCAATGTACTAAAAACCTGACACGTCGCAATATTTATATCACAATTATTTAGGTCCAATACGAAATGGACAATATCGGCCCATTCCTTCGGAACCAACTCCATAGAAGGTCAACAATTTTATAAATCATAACAGATGTCAAAATATATTTAAATAATTCAACATTGGCTGAGGGTATACATCTGTCGGCAAAACCGACTGATACTTTTTAACTTGCTTGATTTCAATTTTGTATTATTTGAGATATCCATAAATATTCCTTACTTACCATAATTATCATAACATATTACATCTTCAAAGTCTTCCTCCATCATTTTCATTTCCAAACATGGCGTAGTTCCAATCGTCAATGGTATCGCAACACTTGCCAATATCTTTTTACAGCCATCAATCAGGAAAGCCTCAAGTAAATACTCATATCTTAACATTGAATCTTCGCAACGCTCTGGCCCTCTGGCGATTTGACAATCTAATGGCAAATTTAAATACGCCATTATCTCAGTGGGTAAATGTTTTCGCCGGTTTATGATTTGTTTGGCTTGTTTGATTGCGACCGGATCGGCGCAAGGTGTTTGGCTGCGTCCAACTGCCGTTATCTGACAGTTTAATTGCACCAAGATTTTACAATTCGGCTGAGATGTTTTGCACTTGATGTGATATGGTACCTTTTGACCGGGTGTGAAACCTGTACAGGGTGTTGTCAAAATAATTCCTTCGTCATTATCCGAATTTTGTTGTTGTACCGTGAATGGCTGTAAGAAGTGAATGATGTTATTAAATGAAAACCGGAATGTGCCAGAAAAAAAAATTAAAATCAAAAAATTTGATGATGCAGCTGTTCATTTATTATTCCATTAAAAATTATGATATATTCAAACTGGGCTCATCAGAAATAAGGAGGATATGAAGATGTTATACACCCATTATGCGCATTTATTAGAGCTACCCGTAACAAAATAGTCCTTTACATGAAGTAGGTTATACCAACTATAAACTTTTTTGAAATCGAATTATGGCTTTGAGCAGATATAATTTTGAATCAGAGGGATGTAATATATGGGAGGCATATCCATATCTGAATAGATTTCTAAAAAAATTGAGAGAGGCATTTGTACCTCTCGTTCCAAATGGCATTGCTCTCGAGTGCATAATATCACCCAGAGGAGGATTATGCTAAAAAATAGGTATCGGAGCCATGGGTAACCGAGGTTCACCAAATGGAAAAATTCGGTTGAAACAAAAAATATCCATCCAATTAGGGCTAATGTTATATATTTGGTGCACAATAGCAACGCAATCGAATGAATATATATTTAGAAGCTAAATCCAAATCCGAACCGATGTCGAAATTTTTTTCCAAAGTATTTCTGAGCTGCATCTGATATATATTGCTGAATATCCTTGTAAGGGACTTAAACACCAAATCGGATAAAACATATACACGGGAGCTGTAGCTATATCTAAACCAATTTTCATCAAATTTGGCACAATTTCTCCCTGGCTGAATTCGTGTATACAAAAATCCATTCATATTTGGCTTATTTTAAACAGTTGGTGCACAAAAAACTTTAAATCGGATAAAGATATACAGAGTGAGATGAAAAACCTGCAACCAACTTCAGACTGCTGTCACTTCTAAGCCACTCGTCCGACAGCTGTTCCAGTGACAGCTCATTATATTGTTTACAAGCGTACAAAAGCATTTTGGTAAGAATTTTTCTAAAAAACAATTATTCGTGATGGAATTCAAGCGTGATGATGTGATTTCTTTATATTTGAGTGGAAAACCACAAGTGTCTATTGTTAGAGCACTCCAGCATTTAAATGTGAATGAATCTTTTGTGTCTCGTCGCTCGTTACCGTGATACTGGTAGCGTAACCCGACATCAAGGAAGTGGAGGGTAGAAAACAGCAACATCAGCAGAAATAGTTCGAAAAGTAAAGAAACGATTTGATCGAAACCGCGTTGCAGTGACCGAAAAATGGATAGTGAGCTGAACATATCGCTATACTCCAATCGGCAAATATTGAAAAATGAGCTTACCCCGAGCCATCGAAATTCCAAGAATTGCAAGAACTTACACCGCAACAGAAGAAAATAGACTCAAAAGAGCTAAAGAGTTGCTTCGATTTGCGGAAACTCTTGAGCTGCCGAATTTGGTTTTCTCCGATCAGAAACATTTGTTGTCCAGCTGTTTGTAAACAACCAAAATGATCGTGTTTACTTGCCAAAGAGGTCAGCTGAAAATGTGCTCCTTCGGTTGGCCACCAGAACTCAGGAGCCGGCCATGGTGATGGTGTGGGCCGTCATGACAGCCGATGGTCGCATATATATTATATTATATTATATTATATTATATTAATCGATTGGGCATCAGAATAAATGCCGAATATTATGGCGAAAATATTCTGGAGGGTGTATTAAAGCCTTAGGCACGCAAACATTTTGGCCGAAGACCTTGGCCAACAGGACTCAGCACCATCGCACTCAGCATGCGCCACTCAAGAATGGTTACAAAATGAGGTTCCTCGCTTCATTTCAAGCGCACAATGGCCGCCAATATCTCCGGATACCAATCCGTTGGACTATTGTGTCTGGAGTATTTTAGGTCCATTAATAACTTTCAAATCGTGTTGCCAAATGAAGGCCCATTTGCTGTTTTAGGTCCCAACAGCTGTCTACAGAAAGAAGATTTTAAAAATTTCTTCTGTTAATGAAAGACTTTAAAAAACATATTTTTGTAAATAATTTAGGGGACATTAGGAGTATAGAAAACTTTTAAAAGGGATTTGGTCAAAAGAATGTCCATATAATATATCTATTTATATTTTAACTTTAATCCTAAAATGTGTTTTCTTAATATTTTGAATTCCTGGTGTTTATGCAAGATTTAAACTTTGGATAAATTCTAATAAATAATTTTGTAAAATATGTTGCTGGCTACGATCCCGTTTGAAATTTTTTAAAAAGGGACCGAAAAGCCCACTTTTGATGTCTCGCTCGATGGTTAAAATTTTCGACCAAAATAACCCTCATATTGTCATTTGTAATATTGCTGACAACACTACATACCTAGAAAGAGCATTCTAAAAAATCTCAGTACAAAAATTTTTTAAAAAATGTTCATGCGACTAATTTTTTTTATAATCCAAAAAAAAAATATTTTTATAATCCAAAAAATTGCAAAAAAAAAAAATAGTCATAAACTTGCATTTCCTCTTACAGAGTTCACATCTTTAAGTCGTGTGGATATTTTTATTTATTCGGATAATTTTTATAGCCGAAGATAATTTGAGTAACACTCAACAAACTTAAATTGACAATTCAGCTACGGTATCAGATGTTAAAGAGCCGCATATTTTCGAATATTTTTACGTATTTTACGGTTATTTCTTCACCCTCGAACAATAACAATAAAAAAAAATTATATTTTAAGCCATACGATGCTACTCACCTCACGTAATTCAATATTTTCGGATAAATCAAGTTTATTTTTAATGACAATTCTTTGGTGAAATTCTTTATTGACTTTCCTCGGATGCTGGACAATCAGACGCAGGCCATATTCGCATTCACCCAACGGACAACGACTTGTTGCTGCAGCATGAACTGGTATTGGGAAGCGAAACTTGTATCGGTACTCAACATGTGGATGCAATATTTGCTGTTGCTGCAGCTGGTTGTTTGAGGCCAGTTCGAGTTGCTCACAAACATGTTTATGGCTATTGGTGTAAAGTGTTTTCATCGAATGCAACTCCTTGGAGCTAAAGTCGTTGTGTACAATTTGGTCTGCCATAGATGTTTTGTCCAAATCCAGCCATTCCAACTTGGTTTGACCATAGAATTCCAAGAGAATTGCTAAGCATGAAAGAAAATGTATTTGAACGGGTACATGTATGTATGTATGTGGTTCTGACAAGAATTTGTTTTGGTTTAAATTTTTGTTCAGCAGACATGTTTTGCAATTTTCACTGAAGCAATGCTTGTTAAGGACATTGCAACAGCAAAATGTCATTAGGCTCGACTAGCCACATTAATATTTGCTTACACACATTTGAATGTAAATGTATCTGAAAAATGCTTTTCAACACGCACCTTCAATTTGCCGCTGCTTCAAGAGATTGAGAGTAACATGGCCCTCCACCACCTCACCGCTGTAGTAGATGCTTGAAGCGCGTGTCAATTCAAATTTACACAAAATTGACATGTTTATGACAATGCAATAATTTGTTTTCTTTTTTTTTCAAATATGTTTATTTTGATTTGAGGTAAATTGTTTGCAGCCACGATTAAATTTCAAATTGTTGCAATATTATTTTTCACGTGAATGGCCACATTGAAGCGAACTTTTGCTACCCGCCGACGTTTTGTTGTTTTAGGTGTTTACGCTTGGACGCTTCAAATGAAACTATTACCGAAAACTCAACGAGATCTGTTTTTCCTCTCTGTTGAACTTTCTTTTGTTTATTGTCACGTTTTATAATTTGCGGGTTGGAGAAGCGGCAACAGCAGCAGCACCAACATCACCAACGGCAATAAAACAACACTTGTTGTCCGTTTGCTGTCAGAGAACAGAATACGCCAGCTTGTGGGCTTTGTGTGTGGCGTTTGCGACCCTGGTTGCACTGCAGTGCATTGGCTGGATGAAATATGTTTTGTTTTCAATTTGGGATGAACGAGAGGCAAATGAAAACAAGCAAGGCACAGTGGGAGCAAATGTAAAAAAAAGGAGTTGAAAAATTATTTGTAATATTAGGTAAAGCGTTAGAAGATATTTATTTATTACACCTTCAGTCATTTGGCTAGAGAGTGTATATATAATTTGATACGGTCTCTTTGGACCAAATCCGTTTTAGGACATTTGGAGTCGATCGACAATCTCCAAAAAATATTTTACTGCACAGAAAGAGAAAGGATAATCCGATTTCGCTCCAACAATCCTATTATTTCCATCAGTGTTAGGTCAGGTGCAAAATGAACAATATCGGTCCACTCCACCATATACCTCCCCCACAAAGGGTCACAATTTTTAATAATTACGAAAATTCACGAAACATCTGTTTTTACTTTTTTAATAGTTACATAGTCAAAGAGAGACATGTCAAATTCGCTCTGAGAGAACTGCTTTGCCCAGAAACTACGGGAATGGAAAACTACTAAATATATGGTAATCCTTTAATGATTTTCATATTTTTCCCATAGGTTGCACTTCCTAATACTCCTACCAATATTAGATCTACGGAAAAGATGTGATATGACGGTCTTCTGTTTCTGGTTTCTCATAAAATTGTTGTGTAAAAATCGTTTTTTAGCAATTGTGTCCCCGAAAGGCTTTCGAATGGTTCTCGTGTGTTGTTGTTGTTTTCACAGCTAAACATCGGTCTCTTCTAGATCTGAAAGAATGTAAAACTTTTTACTACACTAACTAATTTCCCCTTTATGATATCGAAAAAATGTTTAAACTAGTAGGTTCTTGAAGGTTCTGGAATGGAGCACATGTTTTGCTTGATTTCTGCTAATCCGGTTCTAACACCAGGTTCAGAAATTCGACCAGTTTCGAGGGCTGTAATCAAAGATCTTCTAGGGTGGGTTTGGCAGGGCAATTAAAGAGGTGCAGCGTGTTGTCCGGGCCTGTATTACAGTGAGAATGCATCAGCAGGAATCCCATCAGATAGGCTTCTTTAATTAGGGGCTCTCTCTTATGGCGTTGGATTTCCCTCTCTAGGTCATGTATGTTCTTCCTGGCGTGCCTGGTGGGGGGAGTTTTATTTATCACAACATGGTTCGGATGACTCCTACGATAACATCCAAGCAAGTACTTCAACGAAATTAAATGGTTATGCTGACGTACGGGAATGACCCTCAACTCCTCAGGCAGGGGTCGTACATGTCATAGGAGGATATTGTCTAATTTATCAAAATTAAATTCAATATGAAAATAACCATTCATGTGATGACATAAATAAAACCTTCTTAACAAAAAATTAAAATAATTTGAAACATTACCCACTGTGCTGAATTATTTTCTAATTTGTATACCGTGATTCGAAACAAACGGGTTACCCTTCAAATAATAAATATAGTCAAATTATTATTTCCGAAACATTTAATTTATTTTTATTTTGATAAATGTTAAAAATCTTTTATAGACAGGTATTAAGACATTTAAAAGTAAATGTAGATCTCAAACGGCAAAATAGTTTTTTTTAGAAGACCGATTAGAACCAGTTAACAAAATTTGAAATATTGAAACAATAAATTATATGTCATTCATGTTCGTGTTTATTATTATATCATCTTGTACATAAATATAGTTTCTATTCAGTTTCTCAAACTCAATTTTCCACACTGGCATCACTTGACAATGATTTACTTTTGTCTTGCTTTAAATAGTTTTATTCAAAGAAATTTAAGAAATATATTCCCAGTTCCTCCTGGACCACTGTGCAATGCATAAATGAAAGTGAGATTATTTTTTATTTAGTGACTGTGAGCTTTATTCAAATTTACAATAAGCCTAGACAGTCTTTTTTGTACAAATTCAGTTATCTAAATCGCTTAGTTACCGAGATTGTTAACACAAAATATTCCCTGTTTATTTTTTTTTTTTGCTCTAAGCTGGTTAAATTGCTGGCACATGTGTTTTTTGCCATATTTCATTGTTAATAATACAAAAAAAAGAAAAAAAAAAGAAAAATTGACAAATTAATGATATTTGCTTATGACTTATTAATTTACCTCTGTCAGGATTTTAATGAGATTTCAAAATAAAATTTCGAAATAAATTATATGTAAGTATCATATGAAAGTATGAAATTCAATTCCTAATTACAAAATGATAAAAAGCTTTTTTTCAGTTACAGAAATAATATCAACCTCTAATCCATATAAATATTTAAGACAATCTTTTTTCTAAACTATTCTTATTTTGAAGTGGCTCAATTTATTCTATGGGCAAAGTACTAATTATATATTTTGAATGGACATGTATTAATATTTCTGTTAGTCTTACAGAATTACAAATATAAACAATGTAATAATTCCTCTCACTACACGACCTTGTCCCACAATCAAAATCCACATTTGGTTTCAGGCCCACAACAACATTTAAATGTATCCCCCAAAAATAAACAAACAAAACAAATCGTATATGGTTAGTAACTGATAACTTCGAAATTCCTAGAACAACACAAATAGGAAGTCTAATCACAACCACACTAGAGCGCAAAAATCCATTTGAACCACACCAAATCCCAAATGTCTTTCCCTTAAATTGGTTACTCCAAATCTACAAGGAGCTATAGCTTTAGACAGTTTAACTGTGCTCGGAATAACAAATAAATTCAATTACCATGTCTAGTGATACCAACAAACTCACACACACACAAACAAGCAGGAAAAAAATCACCAAAATAAGTTAAAAATTCGCATCTCCACTAAGGCTCTCCATCCACGAAAGGACAAAGGAAAAACGGGACGACAAATACTTGTGGCGCCATCTTATTGATTCGCCAAAAAAAAAAGGAAGCGAAGATATAACTAGACACAAACTTAATGAGTGAACTATAAAAGTAATGTGAGCAACATAAATGCTGGGCATGGTCGACTTTTGTTGATATAAATGTCATGTATGAGAGAGATATATGGGAGAAGGATATTGTGGATGTAAGGGTATGTGGAAGATAATTATGAACAATGAGTTCAGGTTTTTTCTACAAGTTTACTAAATATTAAAGTATTCAGTGCATTTTTACATTTCTCAAACCATTTGAGATAATATCCTAAAAAAACTGCAACCAGACTGCTGTCATTTCTAAACCACTCGTCCGACCGCCGTTAGAGTTATTCCAGTGACAGCTCATTATATTGTTTAAAAGCATACAAAAGCATTTTGGTGAGAATTTTCCAGAAAGAAGTTATTGGTAATGGAATTCAAGCGTGATAGTGTGATTTCTGTATATTTGGCTGGAAAACCCCATGTGGCTATCAGTAGTGTATTTCAGTTTTTAAATGTGAATAAATCTTTTGTGTCTCGTACCATCGCTCGTTACCGTGATACTGGTAGCGTAGCCCGACGTCAAGGAAGTGGACGTAAGAAAACAGCAACATCAGCAGAAATGGTTTGAAAAGTAAAGAAGCGGCTTGATCGAAACCCTCGTCGCAGTGGCCGAGATATGGCTCGCGAGCTGAACATTCGGCAAATATTGAAAATTGAGCTCGGGGTAAAGCCATTGCAATTCCAAAAAGTGCAGGAACTTAGACCGCAAGAGAAAGAAAATAGACTCAAAAGAGCTAAAGAGTTGCTTCGCTTGGCCGAATTTATTTTTCTCCGATGAGAAAACATTAGTTTTTCAGCAGTTTGTAAACAAACAAAATGATCGTGTTGACTTGCCAAAGATGTCAGCTGAAAATGTGCACCTTCGGTTGGCCACCAGAACTCAAGCACCGGCCATGGTAATTATGTGGGCCGCCATAACAGACTATGGTCGCTCTCCTCTCGTATTAATCGACCGTGGCATCAGAATAAATGCCGAATATAATCGCGAAAATATTCTTGAGGGTGTATTAAAGGCCATAGAAGGCCATAGTTCGTGCCAAAGGTGACCAATTCGAACCAATCTAAACTTATCTTCTAAAATTTGATGCTTTCTGACATTTTTTTTTATACAATAAAATTGAAAAAAAAAAAAAAATAAAAATTATATCGTAAGAAGCAGTACCCACAGCGAACTCCAAATTTTGAATTTAAAATAATTCTGGTAGAAAGTGTGGCTAAAATCGATAAATACCGAACAGTGGAAAGTAGAGTCATATGGGTGCTTTACGAAGATGTGGACCCGTATAGACAATTTTCTGCCATAAGTGTTAGTACCAATTATGAACTAAACATACCAAATTTTCGATGAAAACTATGGCACAAATTGTCAAATTACCGCATATCTATACCCAAACTGGACCTATATTTACGGTACTCTACGAGAATGTTTCCTACATACTGGGAACGCATGCTCTCAATTTGCAGCAAACCAGTTTGAAATTGTGAGAAAAAAGTCAAATCTTTCGATACAGTTATTTGGGACCTATATCAAAACTTATGGCTATATAGCCCGTTTTCAATACTAAAAATCCTGCAGACCAAAAACACATTTGAGTAAAATTTTATCAACTTATTTAATTTCGATCGGATTTCCAAAGACTAAATCGAAAAGATAGCATTTTTTGCTGATCAAGAATATATATATATGTTGTGCTGTCTAAAATGTATATTTCGAGGTATATCTTCCATACTATGGTGGAGGCTATAAAAAACACCATCTTATGGACTGGTTCCGTCAAAATCGACGTTTATGCTGAATTTCACAATTCAGGCTTTAGCAGTATCTACTGTATATAGATAAAATACATAGATATATTCTATCTTTTGCAATGAAGATTTATATCTCATCTAAAAGACCAAGATGTAGAATATCTCGATATATCAATTGTTATATAAAACCAAGAGGTGTTCCATGTTATATCAGGAACCTAGAAGAATATCTAAATGTTATTAAAAACCTTAAGAGTTACATATCGCCTATCACCACATGATTTATTTTATTAAAGAAATCTAGATATCTTCTGGTCCTATATACGTTTCAGGGGTGTTCGGTTTGACATAGAAGTTGTTGAGTTATTTTTTGTTCTGCATTCATCCCATATTACCTTCTTTACGATATTATTTATTTTATTTATTTTGCCTTTATAGAAGACTTTGAATCTTCAAGATAAGCATATGACCAAGAGAGAGACTTGGCAAAGGAAAAATCCATTTCCAATGTTGCATCGTTTATTTTTTCCAATACCTCCTAGAACCTGTCACCAACGCTTTGCTAAACTTAACATATGAACCCAACTAATTGGCACCCTCGGGGTGAGACAGAGTATATCAATAGCTATGCCTCAGACACAGACAACACAAACCCCTCCATCCCCCTCACAGTATGTCATGCCATTGTTTATGGCTGCTGGCAGAATGATATGCTTGGTAGCTGCTTAAGAGCTGTGGTGCCTGAATTGGCACAACATTTGCCAAAGGATGCTGTAAGGAGAAGGTTGTGTTTTTGTTGCCAAACAAAAGAAGCAAGTGTTAAATTTATTTTCTTTTGCGATAAGAAAAAAGTCTTTTAAATACTAAATTTTATTATAATTTTGGAAACAAAATGCCAACTACATGTGAATTCGAATTGGATCGCTTGAATCCGATTTATTCCTCGGGAGAATACATCAATGGACGCATACTATTGCGTACGGAAAAAGTGAAGCGTGTTAATGGTAAGTTAGTTTATTTAATTCAAATTTGGTGATTATATACCCCTCCCCCACATGGATTACATCATTACATCGTAAATAGCCGTCTATGTAACACTGGAAGGTGAGGCGAAGGTTCAATGGTCGATAAGTGGCCGAGAATCGGCGAGTTATTGCGGCCACCAACAGTATTTGTACTCACGTGCAAATGTCTTTGACAACTCGGAGTTTGCGGCAGGTCTGCATGTGTATGTGTTAACATTGCGTATACCACCCGACTGCCCCTCGTCCTGCAAAGGACCCTATGGCTATATTGCCTACAATATTTCCCTGGTTATTGACAAACAAAGGACATTTGATGAAGTGTTTCGCAAACCTATTTGTGTGGTGCAAACGCTGGACTTGAACTTTCATCCGGAATATGCGGTAAGTGTTTTGGAATAATTGCTCCAATGGGAATCGGAAAAATTATTTTTGTTTCAGTTGCCCGTCAAAGCTGAAAACATCAAATATCTATGCCAGTGGCCTTGTACCTCAGGTCCCCTGTGCTTTAGCCTTATGCTACCCTATGCCGGCTTTGTACCCGGCCAACACATCAAATACTTTCTCGAGCTAGACAATCAGTCACCGCATTATGACATTGTGGGCGTGGAGGCATCTCTGAAGCAGCACTATGTGTTTTTGGCGCGCAAACCCATGAAACGCAATTTCCACACGAAAACATTGGTCAAGAGCAGCATCGACGAGAGCACACTGCGCCTGACCAAACGTCTATACGAGGGCACGCTCTATGTGCCGAACGATATACCAAGGTCAACGCTAAATCTCAACTACATTGTCTTCATACACTATATGCTGCAGGTCAAGCTGAAAACGGGTGCCTTCCACTATGACACTGACATTTCGGTTCCGGTCATAATTGGCACCGAGCCATTGCGCCAATTTCGCGAAGAACAACAACGGCTGCAGAGGAATGCCAATAGGAATTGCAACATTTGTACGGGCAACAATAGCTGTCAACGAAGTGATACGACGGCCAGCACGAATAGTGGAGAATCTGGTGGTAATCTGGTAACATCACAACCGACTTTGAGATTACGTCGCGAGTTGGAAGAGCTGTTGGAGTCACAGGAAGAGGAAGTGATTAGTGATACTAATTTGAAAGATGTTCTGGACGATGAACCGCCTTCGTACGACAGTTGTTGTGAGTAAACCTATTATTTCTATACCCTCAGCCATATGACTACAGATACGGCTAAAACGTGCCTCATCGAAATAACGGTTTTAGCCCCTAGGACTCTTTGGACCAAATCCGTTTCCAGATATTCGATTTAATCCAATTATGGTACATCGTAATATTATTGTACAACTTAGATCGAGTTCGGAGATGGACAATATCGGTGCTTCTGGTAGAAATTAAAAAAAAATTCTACTGGATAGAAATAGAAATGATAACCCGATTTTGTTCCAACTTTGCGAATCCTAATATTTTGTATCAGTGCTAGGTCAGGCGTGAAAATGGACAGTATCGGCCCACTACATCAAGTACCTCCACCACAAAGGGTCAACATTTTGAATAATTATAACACAACATTTATATAAACCCAAGATCTGGTTTGAAGATGTGATATATCGGTCAAATCCTTCTGGTACCTCCCCCACAAATGGTCAACATTTCTAATATGGGTCCAAATTTTGAATAACCAAAGCGAGCATAAAATCCGAAATAAACATCCGCCTCTCTTCAAATTTCACACATGCCATTATTTTTACTAAACCAAGATCTTCACTGAAAATGAGATATATCGGCGCATTTCTCTTGGCACCTCCCCCACAAAGTGTTCATGATTTTGAAAAACAAAACGCTAAAAGAAAGCGAAATAAGCATCCGATCTTCTTCAAATTTCACATATCCAAAGATTTTTGGTAACGAATGGTCTGTTGTGAAGTTGATATATATCTGCGAATCCCTTCTGGTACCTAACCCACAAAGATTCACAATTTCCAATACTTTTATCTGTCATAACAAGTCAGCGATTCCTTACAACTTGCTATTTATTTCAAATATTTCTCTCAACCACAAACCTGAGTTGAATATGGAATCTATACGAATTTATGATTTCGCATAAAATTGGATATAAATATTCGATTTTCTTATAATTGCCCATTTGCCCATACAAATATGTTTTATCTGTTTCTGATGAAGTATGAAAATGAAATACTTCGTTCGATTATATCTGGTACTTCACGCACATTTCAACATTTTCTACAAAATTTTCACATATCTCAGGAATTAACCAATATAGTCCAATCCAGGGACGTCACAATATTTGTATTATATTTATTTATGTCCGATACGAAATGTACAAATTTGGTCCATTCTTTCGGAACCTACTCCATAAAAGGTCAAAAATTTGAATAATCGTAACATAAGTCAATATATATTTCAATAATCGAACATTGGCTGAGGGTATACATCGGTCGGAACAACCGACTGATATTTTTTAACTTGTTTTTATATATATTTTGATTACTATATAGTGTTAATCATATTTATTGTCATTTCAGTACCGCCATCGTTTAGTTTTGCCACCACAATGGGAAGTCAGGCTGCCATGGAAGTATCGGAAGTAAAACGGATCGAACAACAACGAATCAATATTCAACTGCCACAATTCCCCGGTTACAACACCTTCAACTCGCACACCCAATCGCCGTGTTATCCATCGGACTCGTTGCTAGACGAAGAGCATTTTTATAACTCCTGCCGATCATTGATGACCGATCGTACAGGAAGGTCTTTGGATACCCTAGATGTTCTTAGCAATGAAGAAGACAATGAGAATCCCAATAATGGAGAGAGCATCGATGATGAGAGGGAAGATGGAAACGCAATTGATGAGAACAATGAAGTCGAGCCAAATAATGCCACTGATTCTGGAGGAGAAGAAGAAGCACATGAAGATGTTGCCAAAGAAGACAATTGAATTACAGACCTTAGTATTAAACTATGGGAATATACTTTTTGCCGACCATTAGTAATAGAGCAATATATACATACATCGGGACTATATAAATCTGTAGTATAAGAGTTTTGGGTTATTCAATTATTTTCGAATACGCAAACAAATATTTTATAAATATTAGCCAGCCATACCGAAAAATTCTATTCCAAACTAATTTTTGTCTAGTATACGATATTCATAAAACTATATAAACTTAAAATGAAAATTCTCTTAGTCATGGCTGCCAAAAATAGGTAAAATAATTTAGTTATTTAAAACAACAATTACTCTATGACTGAAAGTAAAATTAAATTAAAATTCTCAAAAATTAATTAACGTCCAAATTAACATTCATTTCGATTTGCTTTAAATTTATATTAACAAATGTGTAAGACAACATGCCAAAAATATGCCTTTCAACCAAATGAGATACCTCATTGTATTTTAAAAAATAATAATAATAATTATTATTATTATTATGACAACAAAAACAATACTCATTAATTGTAAGCTTAAAATTAGAAATTTGTTAATAAGCGCCTTTACATTGACAATAAAGTATAAAGAATAACATTTATCGAGACAATTCCGTTGTATACATTGTAATAAAGAAGAGGTTAACATTGATAGTTATGTTATTAACATTGGAAAGCTTTTGTGACAATAACAGAAAAAGCTTTTATGTAGAGGAATTTGTAGATAAATGGGGGAATGTTAGGAACATTACACTGGTGATATTTAGAATAAGACAAGACTATATTCAGTTCATTTTTATCCAAGTAGATTGAGTTCGGGTGAAAAACTTCGAAAAGGAAGCGAAAAGTAAAATTCTTTTTGAGAGAAGAAGTGAAGTACGTAACCTTTGCTGATATCATTGTCTGGTTTCATTAGCGAATCCATTCCGATATGGCTTACGAAGTTGGCCATAAGTTGATATGTTGAATTCTTCACAGATGCACCAATTCTGTATATACAGGGTGGGATGAAAAAACTGGATCCAACTTCAGACTGCTGTGATTTATAAGTCACTTGTCCGACAGCTGTTAAAATTATTCCAGTGACAGCTCTTTATATTGTTTATATGCATACAAAAGCATTTTGGTGAGAATTTTCCAGAAAAAAATTATTCGTGATGGAATTCAGGCGTGATAGTGTGATTTCTTTATATTTGTTTGGAAAAGCCAAGTGGCTAACGTTAGAGCACTCCAGCATTTAAATGTGAATAAAACTTTTGTGTCTCGTACCATCGCTCGTTACCGCGGTACTGGTAGCGTTGCCCGACGTCAAGGAAGTGGACGGAAGAAAACAGCAACATCAGCAGAAATGGTTCGAAAAGTAAAGAAGCGACTTTATCGAAACCCCGGATACCAATCCCTTGGACTATTGTATCTGGAGTATTTTGAAAAGCGGGTGGGCATTAAAAAATACCAACGTCTCGATAACCTCAAGCAAGCGCTTCGCCGGGAATGGGCTAAAATACCGCAGAGCAACATTCGGGCAGCATGTGACGGATTTATTGGCCGTTTGAAGGCCATAATTCGTGTCAAAGGTGACCAATTCGAACAAATCTAAACATATTTCATACAGTTATATGGGAGATATACGATGTCGTGGACCTATATGGACAATTTCCTTTCAGGTGGTGGAGTACTTACAAGGAACTCCTTGTGTGGATTTTAAGCCAATTCCATTGAAAATTGCGGATAAAATTATCAAAATACCCAATGTCGGGGGCACCATTGTATGGGGGTTATACGATATCGTGGACCTATATAGACAATTCTTTTTCAGAGGATAAAGTACTCACAGAGAGCTCTTTGTGTAGAGTTTCAGACAATTCCATTGAAATATGTGGTTATAATCATCAAAATACCGAAAATCGGGAGGTACCGTTATATGGGGACCATTCGATATCGTGGACCGATATAACACATCTTCGAACTTTACCTGCCTGCATACAAAATACTGATCTGTGCAAAATTTTAGCTTCCTATCTTAATTCGTTTTGACTCTAGCGTGATTACAACAGACGGATAGACGGACGGACGGACAGAATTTTTCGCTGATCAAGAATATATATACTTTTTTTGGGTCTAAAATTATTATTTCGATGAGTTACAAACGGAATGACGAACTTAATATACCCTCCATAGGTGGAGAAGAATAAACAGTTTTCTAAAGTGAGGTCTGTGAATACAAACCCAAAACTCTTGCGAATTTGAACAAAGAGTAAAACTCCCTCGAATTAGAGTGGGAGCACTCCAAGGAGCATAGAGAACATCGAGCAAATTCAATTTTTCGATGTCGATGGAATATGGTGACCTCGTTTCCTACTTTTTGAGTGGTTACTCTTGCACACATGCACACACAAATTAGAAAACCAAATAATTTTTCCGACTCATTTTTACCCTTAAAACAATCTCTTGCTCTATTTACAGTGATTCTGCTCCCACTCTAGTTTTTCAAACAGGTGCGGCTTGGAAGCGCTGCCACACAAAACAAAAGAGTGGAGAGAAGACTTCGTACAAAACTCTCACACTTGGAGCAATCCTGCTCGCGAGTAAATTTCGCTTCCGAGTGAAAACCAGCAAATCTGTGCTATAGGTAAGAGCGGATTCCAGAGATTATGAAAACACTGATTCTTTTCGATCAAACTCTCTGTGTAAATGTGAGACAAGAGTGTTGTGTTGTGTATGCGTTAAACACTTCAATCAATGTTCGAAAAAAGTTTTTTAAATAAGTTTTCTGATAAATTTCAAAATAACAATGAATCATTTAATTGAAGTGGTTTCACTTTCAATATCAACAAAACTGTAAACAAAGTATGTTAGGAACTTATCGCAATTATTATGGAATTCTCATATAGATTGTAAAAAGATACTAAGTTTAGGTAGTTAAACTAAACGTATGTATTTTAAGTTATCTAATATTACATTTTTAGGTCATTGAAATAATAGATCCCAATTATTTCGAACTTCTTTAACACTGTCCACTACTTGAAAATCCATTAGAATTAGCCCTTAATTTTGTACTCTCTATACGCTGTAAAAAATATTAATTAAACAGATAGGTAGACTAATTTTATGAATATTTATGGGCTCTCGAATGCCATGCGTATCTTATTAAAATTGCCAAATAAAGAAATGTTAGGCCATCAAAATATTCAATCGATATCTGATTTTTTTTTTGGTAGAAACAAAATTTTTGCATATCGATACGAATTGAATTATGGTGAGTGATAAGATAAAAGTCCGGAACCGTGTACAATAAAAATTCGCACGGACACCGAAATGAAATAATACCAGACCAATAATATTGACTGGTTTCAGTTTGCGCTAGGACAGCGCCGTGAGAGCATTAACAAATAATCCGTTTTCCCAAGTTGCACAAATGAATTTGGTTTCGTGTTCTCTACAACTGGAACATTTCAGTGATAGCTATCGGCCGGGCGATGTGATAAAAGGTTTCGCAGTTTTCAATGTGAACGGTAGCAGTCCGATTCTAATCAAAGGTGAATTGAATGAAAGTGCAAACCACTCAAAATAGTGACTCATTTGTTGATTGAGCAAATAAATAATTGTTTGGGTGTTTATCGTTTTTTTTTTTGTTTTATTTGTTAAAGCTTTATCAATACAATTTTCCGGCTATGCCAGTTGCAAATGGGAAAAAGAACAGCCAAAGAAAAAGAAAGCGAAACCTAAACCCAAGGAGTACTATGTCAATCGCGAGGATTATATTTTCACCAAAAACTATTTATTTGGCTCCGAAGATGCCAACCCCAAGGCCATAACTCCAGGAATATACAACTACAACTTTATGGTTCAAATACCCCAAAATGCCCCGTCCACTTTCAATGGTGCCTGGGGTTCAATTGCATACGAGCTGCAGGTACATGCCGATTACATTAGCAATGTGGATTGTTTGTGTACGTCCGTCATAACAGTGGAACAATTGAAAGATCTCAGACGTTGGGCGCCAAACATGGAAAGTCCCATAGAAAGTACCAATCGTGAAACAAAACCTTGTCTGAAATTTTGGCGGCCTCCCCTTCAAGTCTATGCAAATGTACCACAAAGTGGCTATGTGCCCGGCGAATGCATCAGTGTGCATGTCAAAGTGGACAATCATGGCCATGTAAAGCTCAAAGACATCACCACCAAACTGAATCGCATTGTCACCTACAAGGGTAGCTGGAAGGAGAAGAAGCCCCAGGAGACTCGAGAAGTCACTGCCATAGCTTGCAATGTTTACAGCTGTTTTGGGCAAAGTTTCACCGACATACAACACATACAACAATTGGTGGTCCCACAGACGGTGCCAACTTTTGAATTTAGTGAATGTAAGTGTATTAGTGTCACCTACGAAGTGGAAGTGAGTGTTTGCATCCAACGAAAATTGAGATTGTTGACCACTGTTATACCCATTGTGGTGGGTTCCATTTCGCTGAGGAGTGACGTCAAAGTTGTGGAAGAAGCCCCATCCAGCAGTCATGTGTCCGCCATAACGGTGGCCAGATCTATGGATGAATTGAATTTACCCTCCAGCTGGGAGATGAGAGAACAACAGCAGCAACAACTACACCCAAATATCCAAGCAATGGATCAAATGAGTGTCTCGATGACGTCTTTAGGTGAGTTCGCTAATCGAATATTTTATAGAACAATTGAGAGATATAATGGCTACAATAAAGTAGTCATTCCAATAAGAAAATCACTAAATGTATTCTTTCCATTTTTTAGCCTCTTCATTTAGAGAAGCCGACTATATGGCAGCCGTAAAGATCAATAAAAAATCCAAGCACAACATAACCGGTGATGTCTCCGAATTTAAACCCAAATACCTCTATTTTGATCTCCCTCAAGAGTTACAACCCCATTTGGAAGAGGACACACCATCAACTAGTCATTCTCAGGCGAGGCCAACAATAATAGCAAAGTCCACAGATGCTAAATGTTAGACTGAAAATATACAACAAGTTAGAAGAATTAGTTAATATAAGTACAAGAGATTAATATTTTAATTCTTTATAATAATAAAAAAGTAATTACTGTGAATAATGAAAAAAATAGAAATTATTTTAGATTAATAAAATAAAGAAATGGAAAAAGTATATTGGGGAGAAAATATTAGAAAAATAAAGTAAAATTGGAAAATATCAATACATTTATAAAAATATAATTTATGTATGTTACAACTTGCCTCAATAGTGCATATAAAAAAGTGGAGGTGATAGTATTCGGTAGATTAGAGTTAAGTAGATAGGTTTTGGGTTCTCTGACCAAACATTTTTTTTGGGGGCCATTATAAACAGGGTAAGATGAAAAAAATGCAACAAAGTCGAACGCCATAATTTTTACAATTTTTTTTTATATTTTATTGAACGAAAGCAAAAAATGTCGGAAATAGCATCAAATTTCAGAATAAGTTTAGATTTGTTTGAATTGGTCACCTTTGACACGTATTATGACCTTCAAACGGCCAATGACAGCGTCACGAATGTTGCTTTGCGGTATTTTGGCCCATTCCCGGCGAAGCACATGCTTGACGTCATCGACATTTTGGTATTTTTTAGTGCCAATCATGCTTTCCAAAATACTCCTGACACAATGGTCTAACGGATTGGTATCCTGAGATTTTAATGGCAATTGTGCGCTGGAAATGAAACGAGGAACATCATTTTATAACCATTCTTGGTGGTGCGTGCTGATTGCGATGGTGCTGAGTCCTGTTGGAATGTTCAAGGTCTGCAGCCAAAATGTTTGAGTGCCAAAGGCATTAATACACATTCCAGAATATTTTCGCTATAATATTCGACATTTATTCGGTTGCCACACCATCACCATGGCCGGCGCTTGATTTCTGGTGGTCAACCGAAGGTGCACATTTTCAGCTGACCTCTTTGGCAAGTAAACACTATCATTTAGGTTGTTTACAAACAGCTGGACAACGAATGTTTCTCATCAGAGAAACTACTGTATGGGGGCAATAAAAAAACGTGGACCTATAAATAAAATATTTTGCCACGGAAGCTCGAACCTATTATGACCTACAAATACCAATTTTTAGACAAATCCGTGAAAAAATATGTCGAAAACCATAAATATACCGAATATCCGGAAGTACCGTTATATGGAGGCTATACCAAAACGTGGACCTATAAATTTCATTTTCAATACTATGTCAAATAATATGGGCTGTATCGTGATTTCAACTGACAGACAGACGGACATCGTTAAATCGACGCAGAATTTTATGCTGATCATGAATATACTTTATGGGGTCTACGACGAATATTTAGGAATGTTCCAAACGGAATGACAAATTACTTTAATATCAATTATGTTTTTAATGCTTACCTCAATTTGGCTTATGATAACACTATGCAACAGACCATCTAGGATGGAGGTAATAGTATTTGGTTGGTAGATTAAAATCTCAAAAGGTTTTGGGTTGCTAGGCCAAAAATTTTTTTGGACTCATTTTATGTTTTGTCTTAAATATACACAAAGGACCAAATATTTTGCTCTATACGTCGAACAATTTAAGACAGAGCTTTTATATTTGACTCAGGCCTATGGGTCACATGTAGAATCATTTGTACAAAATCGAAATGGCGCTACACGTTTTGGTATAGCCAAAATATAAGAGTATACCCCAATTTCAAGTACTTTTATATTTTTGCAACAACTTTAATGAGGTTTATTAATATTTCAACACTTTATCTAATACTTTCATCAGAGAGTTTCTCTTTTTCTTATAAATTTCACAGCAAAATGCCTTTTTTCCATCTCCTTGTTTGTCAAGACCATTATCGTATACCCCAGCATTATGGAATTGCTTAGAAAATGCCAAGATATCTATGGGTATCTCTTGTCTCAGGCATTCAGCATCATTATCATCATGGACTAGTAGCCAAAGTTCATAATGAACATTTAAAATCCTATTCAAAGTAATGTGTGTCGTTGTTGTTGTATCCTTTGGTATTTCAAAATTACAGCATATCTCCTCAGTACTGCTCTTTGCTGATACGTCACATTTCTCGGTATTTAAAATACGCATTTGATTTAGATGTTCATCAAAATCCAGTACCACACCATTCCTCTGATGTTTCGAGCTATGATGATTATAGGTTAGGTATTGTCTTAGTTGGGCACGAAATTTATAAGTTTTGTATGGCAAAGGAATGGAAATCTGGGCCTGAATGTGAATTTCCTCACCAGGTTGAAAACAAGATTTCTCCATGCGAGTTTGCAGTTTAACAGCCTTGAAGGTTGTTATATCGAACAAAGGATGCTGAAAAAAGTTTTTTTCTCTAATAAATTGCCATAATTTGCCCCATTATTACATATGAGCTTACCTCTTTTGTGGGATTGCAAAGCCTCACAACTTTTAAATCGCATTCGCATTCCCTTGTGCCATGTGACGTCCTGCAGATTGCTTTCAGTTTGTAGCACACAAAGCCAAATTCAAAATTGCCGGAAGAAACACAATCATGGGGTATTTTGGTTTGAAAGGTCTTTTCCAATATTCCTTTGCCAGAATGTACTAAAATAATTCAGATAATATTAAAAAAATTATAACATCAAAAATACCCACGTACCTTCACTATTGACAATCAGAGACAGACGTCGCGATACGATGTATTTTCGTTCAAAGTGTCGCTGAGATACTTGTTTTCGTCGATAGTAAATATTTAAATCGTCTCTGTGTTCTTTCAAGTCTTTATCATGCCATGAAATTTCACTTAGACCTGTAAATTCTACTGTCAAATCTTGAAAAAATGGAGAAAGGTAAATCATTTGCAAGTTGAGAAAATGGTAGAACTAGTATTTATTTAGATATATAGGATGAAGGTAGGAATATAAATACATTTCGATACACCTTGAGTGAGAGAGGATCATCATATATTTATCTTAGGGCTTTCCGCCAATATTTTGTATATGTGTGATACCCCTATGCGGTGTAAATGTTTGAAAACCAAAATTGTTCATACTCCAAGATGTGCGTTTTTTTTTATTTTTGAAAATGACATCTACTAGAACAGTGCAAACTATGTGTCGGACGTCCGACATGTAAAAATTCAATTTTTATACCCCACACCACATAGTGGTAAGGAGCGAGATGGAGAAGGAAGCGAGAATCAATTTCTGAGTCGATTTATAAAAATCACTCCGTTTGTTCGTCCGTCGGTCCATGCAGGTCGAATTTATTATCCGATTGAGACGAAATTTTCCAAACAATATTTGTTTGGCCCAAGGCCGACCCCATTGGTGAGAATCCGTTCAAATTTAAATGTAGCACTTATACACTTCAACCAATTTCGGGTTAATTGTACACCAAGTTTTATCGAGATCGGTTCAGATTTTTAAATACCTTCGATATAGTTTTTCATCCGATTTTAGAACTTTTGTCCACCATACATGGAATATCAGCCCAAATTGGATAATTTTTTTATATTAAACTGAATTTTTTCATTTTCTGAAACTCGGTCCGGTAAATCCATTGCTCCAATAAATATTTTTTACTATAATCCTTATCGATCTGCACTGTACAGGGCGAGATAAAAAAACCGCTACAAAGTCAAACGCCATAATTTTTGCTTTTTTTATTAAATTTTATTGAATGAAAGCAAAAAATGTCGGTATTAGCATCAAATTTTAGAATAAATTTAGATTTGTTTGAATTAGTCACCTTTGACACGAATTATGGCCTTCAAACTGCCAATGAAACCGTCACACGCTGACCGAATGTTTCTCTGCGATATTTTGGCCCATTCCCGACGAAGCGCTTGCTTGAGGTGATCGACACTTTGGTATTCATTAGTGTCAACCTTGCTTTCCAATATGCTCCAGACACAATAGTCCAGCGGATTGATATCCGGAGATCTTGGTGGCCATTGTGCTCTGGAAATGAAGCGAGGAACCTCATTTTGTAATCACTCTTGGGAGGCGCGTGCTGAGTCCTGTTGGAATGTCCAAGTTCTGGGACCAAAATGTTTGCGTGCCCAAAGCTTAAATACACCCTCCAGAATATTTTCGCGATAATATTCGGCATTTATTCTGATGCCACGGTCGATTAATACGAGTGGAGAGCGACCATCAGCTGTTATGGCGACCTACGCCATCACCATGGCCGGCTTGAGGTTTGACTTCTGGTGGCCAGCCAAAGTTGCACATTTTCAGCTGACCTCTTCTTTCAAGTAAACACAATCATTTCGCTTGTTTACAAACTGCTGCACAACCAATGTTTTCTCATCGGAGAAAACCAAATTCGGCAGTTCACCATTTTCGGCCAAGCGAAGCAACTTTTTAGCTCTTTTGAGTCTATTTTCTTTTTGTTGCGGTGTAATGTGAAATTGGTTGCAGATTTTCATCTCACTCTGTATGTGGTTTGTGAATTTGTCTTTTTAGGGTATATCTCAATATCATCAATATCATATCAATGTCAATAGCATTTACCATATTTAATCATTTTCCTATGTCCTTCTTTAAATAACTTCTTCTATGGGCACTCTACCCAGATTAAGTGGATTATTTCGTAGAACATTTTACTTTATTTCGAAAACTTTAAACAATCACTTTATTTTTTATATCAAAATTACCTGCAATAAAAATGGGCTCTTCTAAAGTTGCACAACTCCTTTCAGTAGATCGCCAGTGTAAAATATATTCGAATTATTGTCCAATTTAATTGAAAAATTTACATTACTCAGGTTATTATTTAAAACTCGATCAGATTCCATTTTCTAACAAAAATAACAACAAAAAAAAAACGACAAAATAATCAATCTGTGTTCTATTACGTCCGATTAAAGAGGGGAACTTTCTTCACGAATGCTAAAAATCCACTAACAACGAATCATTGATATTTGTATCTTATCATTTATGTATGTTTGTATATACCTGTGCATTATTTGTATGTATGCTTCCGAAAACAAGGTTTCATAGATAAGCTTTTATTCTATATCTGAATTCGATTGCAATGTTTAGCTACGTTGCCATTAGGATTTTCCCATTGATAGTTGTTCTTTCGATGCTTTCAAATAATTCATTTAAATAACAAATTAATATTTAATATAGGATTGAGTTCGGGTATTCTAAAGTCTCCCAAAATGCTTTCATGCATTATTTAGTGGTGTTAGTAATTGTAATTGGATATCGAATGAATAATAATTAAAGGCATATATGTCTGTATTTATGTTGTGTATTATCTCTGTTTTACAACTATTGTTAAAGACATTATTTGATGTGCGATTAATGACAAACAAAAATGAAATGACTCATTCTTGTATTGTTCCATATATTTGACGTCATGGTTTGGGAGTGTAAAATTTTAATTACTGTATTTTGAGCCTTAAAAAATTGGGCATATCTTGGATGATTTATATTAAACATGATCTATATGGGCACACAAATCCTCGTGATTTTCTGCGTTTTAAGCAAAACATGTAACCAAATGAACATAAATGGGGTTCCCAGTGTGTAAAAAACAGTTCTATTAAAAAAAAAACATAAAAAATCAATAAGTTCGGCCGGGCCGAACTTTGAATATCCTCCACCATTTGGAAGGAATTTGCAAATTTTCAAAGAAAAACCAGTAAGGAAAGCTCAAAAGTCGGGCGGGGCCGACTATATGATACCCTACACCACTATGCATATTTAGTAGAGCTCTCGTAAAAAGGTTTATACAGGGCATTTCAGAGCTCTATGAGATATTTGGTACAAAATCAAAATCTATCTAATTCTATCGTGCATTTTACGAACTATAGCTATCTCTGAACCGGGTTTCTCCAAATTTGACGCATTAGCTTCTAGACTGAATTCGGTCTTATGTACGAAAATTCAGGTGATTTGGGCTGATATTGACCATTTAGTGCACATTCAACCCGAAATCGGATGAAGATATGTATGGGAGCAATGTCCAAATCTGAACCGATTTCGATAAAATTTAAAACAGCTATTCCTGTGCTCCATCTAATACCTGGTACCAAATATCAGGGTTGTGGAGTGAATATTACGAATGTAAGGGACTAAAACACTAAATCTGATGAAACATATATATGGTTGCTATATCTATATCTGAACCGATTTTCACTAAATTTTATATACTTGCTTCTAGGCTGAATTTGGTCCGATGTACTAAAATTCAGTCCATTTGGACTTATATCGGCCATTTGGGGCACAATTAACCCGAAATCGGATGAAGATATATATGGGAGCTATATCCAAATCTGAACCGATTTCGATAAAATTACAAACAGCTATTTCTGGGCTGTATCTTATATCTGGTACCAAATATCATTCTTGTGGAGTGCATATTACGAATGTGAGAGGCTTAAACACCAAATCGGATAAATCATATATATGGGAGCTATAGCTGTTTCTGAACCGATTTGTTGTATTTGCTTTAAGGCTAATCTCGGTCACATGTGCCAAAATTCGGGCCATTTGGGCTGATATTGTCCATTTGGTGGTCAATTCACCCGAAATCGGATGAAAATATATATGGGAGCTATATCCAAATCTGAACCGATTTCGATAAAATTTAAAACAGCTATTTCTGTGCTCCATCTAATACCTGGTACCAAATATCACGGTTGTGGAGTGCATAGTAGGAATGTGAGGGATTTAAAGATCAAATCGGATGAAAGATATATATGGGAGCTATAGCTATATCTGAACTGATTTTCTCCAAATTTTATATACTTACTTCTAGGCCGAACTCGGGTGGGTGTGCCAAAATTCAGGTAATTTGGACTGATAGTGGACATTTGGTGGTCAATTAACCCGAAATCGGATGAAGATATATATGGGAGCTATATCTAAATTTGATCCGATTCTCACTAATTTCAATAGGGTTCGTCCTTGGGCCAAAAAAATATTGTTTGGAAAATTTCATCTCAATCGGATAATAAATGCGACCTGCATTTTGTTCACAAGAATACATGGACAGACGGACGGACGGACGGACAGACAGACGGACTGACATGCATAAATCGACTCAGAAAGTGATTCTATGAAGGTTCTCAAAAGTAACTATGGGTCTATCTCGTTTCCTTCTCCATGTTACAAACAAATGCACAAAGACATAATACCATTACCACTATGTGGTGTAGGGTATAAAGACGCTAAAATCAGCAAAATACCGAATTTAGGGAGGTTATATGGGGCCTTTATGAAGGCGAGGTCCACGTCTTGTGAAATGTGAAATTTTCTGTCATAGGATGTAGTACCCATTAAGAACATATGCCTGCAGATAAAACACACCTATGCGAAAAATTTTATGAACCTACTTAATTTCGTTCGGAAGCTCGAGTCGCTTCTATAGATGGACAGACAGCCAAAGAGCGGACATCGCTAAATCGACATAGAATTTTATGATAATCAAGAATACAGGGTGAGATGAAAAAACTACAACCAACTTCAGACTGCTGTCATTTCTAAGCCACTTGTCCGAGAGCTGTTAAAATTATTCCTGTGACAGCTCATTATATTGTTTAGAAGCGTACAGAAGCATTTTGATGAGAATTTTCCAGAAAAAAAGTTATTCGTGATGGAGCCCGACGTCAAGGAAGTGGACAGAAGAAAACAGCTACATCAGCAGAAATGGTTCGAAAAGTAAAGAGGCGACTTGATCGAAACCCGCAGTGCAGTGACCGAAAAATGGCTCGTTACCTGAACATATCGCAATATTCCATTCGGCAAAAATTGAAAAATGAGCTCGGCGTAAAGCAATTGAAATTCGATAAAGTGTAAGAACTTACACCGCTGCAGAAAGAAAATAGACCCAAAAGAGCTAAAAAGTTGCTTCGCTTGGCCGAAAGTGGTGAACTGCCGGATTTGGTTTTCTCCGATGAGAAAACATTCATTGTCCAGCAGTTTGTAAACAAGCAAAACGATCGTGTTTACCTGCCAAAGAGGTCAGCTGAAAATATGCACCTTCGGCTGGCCATCACAACTCAAGCGCCGGCCATGGTGATGGTGTGGGCCGCCATAACAGCCGGTGGTCGCTCTCCGCTCGTATTAGTCGACCGTGGCATCAGAATAAATGCCGAATATTATCGCGAAAATATTCTAGAGGGTGTATTTAAGCCTTGGACATGTAAATATTTTGGCCGCAGACCTTGAACATTCCAACAGGACTCAGCACCGTCGCACTCAGCATGCGCCACCCAAGAATGGTTACAAAATGAGGTTCCTTGCTTCATTCCCAGCGCAGGATGGCCACTAAAATCTCCGGATATCAATCCGTTGAACTATTGTGTCTGGAGTATTTTGGAACGCAAGGTTGGCACTAAAAAATACCAAAGTGTCGATCACCTTAAGCAAGCGCTTCGCCGGGAATGGGCCAAAATACTGCAGAGTAACATTCGGGCAGCCTGTGACGGCACGAATAATGGCATTCATTGGCCGTTTGAATGCCAATATTCGTGCCAAAGGTGATAAATTCGAACAAATCTAAATTTATTCTAAAATTTGATGCTATTTCCGACAGTTTTTGCTTTCATTCTATAAAATTAAAGAAAAAATTTAATAATTACCCTGTACTATAACCTGTACTATAAGGAAGAGAATATCATTGTTTCGAAAAGAACCAACAATCCTCACCAGTTGCCTTGATTCCTGTTGTTATTACAATTATCAAATACAGCATATTGATGTGTTATATATACCTCAACTTCCATACCTTAGTGTGCCTATGACCCAAATTATTGTCATCTAGGTCGATCCCTTGGAAAGTAAAAGCGATTTCCATTAAAGGAAGTATATTTTTACCTTGTTGGGTTCGTTGAGTTACAAACTCATGACAATCTTAATATAAATCCATATTATGTATGGTGGAGGGCATACAACTCCAATGCCAATTTTTACGGTTATTTTAAAACAATAGAAAAACGTACTTTTTACCCGTTGTAAGCTATTTATTTCGTTGCTAAAACCAAGAACAATTTTTACACATTTGTAATAAAATGTTATATTCCGTATAAAATTGAAAACAAAAATACTGATAAAAAGGCAGAACTATTAGATTCTTCTAGGTTTGAAACCAAGATAATTTCCCTGTTCCAGAACCTCAAAAATTATTTATTTTTTAATACGATAGCCAATTTTTTCCTTATGATTTCGAAAAAAAAAAAAAATCAAAACTAGTAGGTTCTTGCAGGTACAGGAACAGATCAAATATACCTATAAAAATACTGTTTTATTTTGCATATTGGCATGCACGACACTGCCTGCTTAGTCCATTTCTTCTAAACTCCTGACGGGAAATAACGTTATCATAGCTTCGTCAAACGAGGGAGGCGCTAAATCAAATTTAACAAAGAAATCTCTTAAGGATTCATTCAGATTTTCTGATAAGTTTGAAACTTACTTAATTCCTCATACAAAGGCGGATGAGAGGCGTTATTTTCCTCTGGGGAATGGGGTAGGCAGCTCGGAACATCCATCATATAGACTGGCGGACCAGTTGGGGAGATAGGCTGCAAGGTACTGTGTAGGGTAGTGGGAGTTGCATTTTCCTGACATCCCTCTTGCACACTCTCTATCAGAGGCACACTGCCAATAACAATTGGAATTGCGACACTCTTATTACCAAAACATCCACCGGCTATTATTTTGAGCTCCAGCAGATGTTGCCATTGGATTATACATTGATTTCTACAACTCGGTGCTATCGAAGGTAACTGAAGCGATCTATTGAATTGGCGGTTGGTGAGACGCAAACAGGGATCCATGAACACTGCTTTTGCCAGAACCCATCGTTTCTTGCGCTCCTTGTAATACGGATGTTTGGCAATATATGTTATGGCTTCCACTAACTCCAGTTTGTAGCCACTAATGTCGATCATTGATTGGTTGCTTATCTGTAGAGAGTACGGTAGAATTTGGCCGGAGGCAAATCCCCTAAATGGTAATGTAAATTCGAAGCTTATTTTACCACTTGCCAAAGTAAAACAGGTTGGATAATAGCTCTCCTCGGCTGAAACCGGAGACTATTAAGGGAAAATAAATTATTTATTATGTAAATTAAAGGAATCATCTTTAAAAAATACCTTCAATTCTGGAAAAGAATTCAAATTAACCCTCCTCGCAACAGTCAATAGTTTACTGAATATGTTATTTGTGTGTTGCGGTCTGTCCACTGTTAATAGCAACTCGTAACTTATTTCCCCATATTTTCCAATGTGCGAGCTAGGACAAGACTTGGGTATGCGAAAGAGAAAATTGAATACATGACAACCCGTTAATAGGGTGCCTTTTCCTCTAGCAATGACTTGCTGATGTACATATGTCTCTTCACACTTGTAGGCATAATTTTCCGATGCAATGATGCTGCTAATAAATCTGCCATAGAGTCGGGTATTATTCCAATAGACTTTTGCCTTGCCCAAAAAACGTATTCGTATATCTGGAATTGTTGTTGGAAATCAGTGTATGATCTTCATTTTGAAAATATTGAAACTTACTTCGAATATCTTTGTCACTGGTTGTTGTTAGGATAATCGAACCCGCAAATGTTTTTCCAGTAAAATATGTTGCCCTTTGATTATTTAGTTGAAATTCACATGTTATAGGCATAGCAAAAAAAGAATCGAGAATCAGATATATTTTGCTTTTCCGATTGATGTAAGCAGAAGTAATTCGCAATTGTTTGATATCCAAAATAGTACTGTTCTCATATGGACATTTTGTACGTAGGCCATGCAAAGGGGTAGAAGAACCAAAAACAATATCCAAAATTTAATTGAAAACATAAAACTAAATAAATATTCTCTGTAACGAAAAGAGTAATATCTCAAAGAGAACTTGCTTAACCCTCATTGTGTGTTCGTGGGTCAAAGTTGTCCGATTCGTTCAAGTGGAAAATTGTTGGTCTGAAATAATCTTAGAAGTTAATAATGCAAGGAAACGAAACATTATTTGTCTCACAATGCAAAATTCGTATTTTTTGGGAATACAAGATGAGGGTTAAAAATTAACTTCACGGATTCTCTTTTTCTTTTGCTTTTGCGCAATAGAAATTGAAAATTGTAGAAAAATTATAAACAAAATTAAGTCATTTTTACAAAACAAAATGTTGTTATTGGTAAGTAAAACAATACCGAGCAACAGGTTAGTACTCAGTGTACGAAGAGTTAATACCTTGAGTGCGGGGGCAAATAAGTAAATGTCACTAATTGTAAAATTCCACTGAATTTGAACAGACTACTACATCTTTCTAAGATTTAGTTATCGTTATTTAGGAAACAGGATAAACCGCATAAACAATGGTAAAAAAAATATTTTTCAAAATGTTGACAGTTTTTAATTTTTTTTTAAAATTTTTGAGAAAATCGGCCACCAATTTATTTATTTATTTTTTTTTTTGAGAGTTACTTAGACATTGTGAACCTACATTGTGGCCGTGATACAAATATTAGGATGTACAAAGTTCAGGCTCACTTCGCTTTATTAGTATGAAGAGTATATTATGTTCGTCATTCCGCTTGTAACTCATCGAAAAAATAATTTTAGACATTACAAAGTATATATATTTTTGATCAGCGTACAATTCAAGACGATTAAGATAGGAAGCTACAATTTTGCACAGAACAGTCTTTTGTCTGCAATCAGGTCAAGTTCGACGATGTGCTATATCGCTCCACGGTCCGTACCCCCGATATTCGGTATTTTGATATTTGTAGCCAAATTTTTCAATGAAATTGTCTGAAAATTCACAAGAGAAGTTTCTTCTAATTACTTTACCCGCTGGACGAGTAATGTCCATATTGGTCCAGGATATTGTATATCTCCCATACCCGTACCTCCCTATATTCGGCATTTTGATGATTTTAGCTAAATTTTTCAATGTAATTGTCTAAAAACCCATACTAAAAGTTCTTTCTAAGCATTTTACCCCCTGGAGGAGAAATGTCTATATGGGTCCACGATATCGTATAGCCCACATACAACGATACCTCCCAATATTCGGTATTTTGATGATTTTAGGGACATTATTCACCGTATTTGGAATTCCTAATGGGTACTACAGCCTATGACAAAAAATTGTCTATACAGGTCCAGGTCTTCGTATTGGCCCCATATATCAATACCTCCCCATATTCGGTATTTTTTTGATTTTAGGTACAATATTTAGCGAAATTGTTTGAAATTTGGTATTTGAAGTTCCTAATAGGTACTACATCCTGTGACAGAAAATTATTTATGCAAGTCCAGGTCTTTGTATAGGCCCTATATAAAGGCTTTATTCGGTATTTTTATCATTTCAACATTTTTATTTTTTTGACAATTTCCAAATTTGTTCCAAATGGTGGACGGTATTCAATGTTCAGCCCATCCGGACTTACTGCTTTTTACTTAGTTTTTATACCCATACCATTTTACAAAATATCATTAAGTGAGAAGTTTGAAGAAAATCGGATATTAATTTTACATACTTAAGACAAATTTTTTCCAAAATATGTAACTTTTGAGGAGTTTTGAAAGGAGTAGGGCGGCACATATCAGCAAAAATTCGTCAAAACTACAATCAGGGGAAATGTTCACATAAAAGCTGTATCAAAACTATCCTAAATATTGCGAAGTGTGTCGCAAAATATTGGGATCTAAAAAAAGTTTGGCCTAAGAACCTGAAACATTTTTGGGATTTTGATCTATAAATTACTTACTCTAGTCCAAAAAGAGTTTCGGGTTTTAGTAATGTTTTTGTACACCCTTTACACAACCGTGATCATATTAAGAGTTAGATTTAGGATATAAGCTTTGAAAATGAGAACTTTTTGAGAGAACTTTTAATATTTATAGAGATCTTTGGATTACTTCGAGAATTCACTTGGAAAAAGACATAAATTTGTGGGAAATAAAAAAGGTTTTTATGAACCAAATATTTGGTACATATTAAGAAAAACATTTCTTTTGTTAAGAGTATATATTTATTTTGTTAAGTAGAATATTTCTGCCTTTGACTTAGTTTGGAAAATAGTTAAATTAGCATTAAAAAACTTAATATACACAAATTTCGAATGCATTTATCTGAAAAACTATTATACCTTGATATATGGTTTATTCTGAGATTTATAGTGAAATTTTGAGTAGAATATTTTATACTTTGTCACACACTGTCTAAAACAAAATTTAATAATATTTTCCCAACGAAATTTAAAAATTAAAAAAATGAATTTTGGAAACTGGCTCTTTGTTTAGGTTACTTTACTATGTAAACCTTCAAAAGTTCGTTATACTTTCATAATCTGCTGGATTTTTTCCCTTTAATTATTAGTATTATTATAGAATATTTTTAAATTTAGCACCAATAATTTATTATTTTATTTCATGAAAAATTATTAAATTTTGTTATGAAAAAAATAAAAATTAACAAAAAATGCACTTAAGTCAAAAAAGTTTTTGAAAGTCTTTCAAAATGAGGTAGCTTTTGTTAGATTAACATGATAGTTATTCAGTTCCTTCCATTATAGTATCGATATACCGGATACAATGGTTGAAAATCTTTGGCATTGGTATACTCATTCGCCTCTGGATCCTGGAAAGGCGAGGGATACCTTACAGCTTCTTCAAATGCTGGTGGGGCTAAAAAAAAGCAAATCATTATATCACTGCACTAAAAAATCAAAATCTCAATATAACTTTTACCTAAATCTCCATAACATGGTGGTTCATCCGCATCACTTTCTTCACCCGAATACGATGCCTGGTTATGCGTCACTTCGTAACTATTTTCGTCATCATCATCTTCATCTGATGGCATTTCCAAATTGGCCGACGATGGCAGGGGAGTGGCATTTTGTAGACTTTCCTTAATCGGTATATTGCCAATGAATATTGGCACCGAAATATTCTTGTTGCGATGACAACCCTTGACTTCGATTTCAATTTCCAAATAATGGTCCAAACGTATTATGCCCTCACCATCTGTGTCCGGTGGCATTGAGGGTAAATCAATTTGCCCGTCATATTGGCGATTCGACAGCCGCAGACAGCCATCGGAATATTCTTCATCGGCAAGGGTGGTGTGACTCTGGAGTTCTTTATATTCTGGTGTGTGGGCCACGAAGGTCATGCATTCCACAAAACGAACTTGGTATCCACTTATATCAGTCATTGATTGATTCTGGATATTTAGAGTATATTCCAGAGATTGCCCGGAGGCATAGGCTCCGTAGGGTACTGCTAAGGAATAAACAATATTTCCACTTGCACAAGGCCAACAACCCACTGCACTGATTTCTTCCTGTTGTACGGGAAGCTGCAATATTCAGATCTTGTTAAATTAATTCCCCGCAAATAATTCCACTCATACCTTAAACTCTGGATTCATATTCAAATCGACCCTTTTCAGCACCGTCAGTGGTCTGGTGAAGACATTGTCATAACGATACGGCCTATCCACTCTCAGTTCCAGAAAGTATCGGATGTGACCATGATTGCCCCGACACGATGTGGGACAAGATTTCGGCAGACGGAATTTATAGCCAAAGACATAGGCACGTGGTGGCAGTATCTCCTCATCGTAAACAACATAAGTTTTGTCAACATACACCTCGTTCGCCTTGTACTGGGCCGTGCCGCTGTCTTTTTCGGCCTCACTCCAGTGCACTTTGGCCTCACCCAATAACCTTATGCGGATATCTTAGTTTGATTTGATTTTAATCAAATATTGAGTGTTTTTATTTCCCAAAAACTTACTTCGTATGGTCTTCTCTTTGGTGGTTCTCAATAGAACCGTTCCCGTTATCCATTCTCCACTGAAATAAACACCATTCCTCTGATTTAAACGAAATTTGCACTTTGATGGCATTTCGATCGATCTGTTCTTTATTGGCTAAAAATCGTATTGATAATGTCGTGCCGCAACATTCTAATAGCTATTTTGTTTTTAATCCACAAAAACCAAATGCCGCCAAAAATAGCATGAAAAACATCTCTCGCATCTCAGCTGGAAAGCACAAACAAAAACAAACAGCAGAATTGGTAGTCAGTGTGACCTAGAAAATCAAAGAAAACTATCGCAAGAGAAATGTTTATTTGAGAAAATATTAAAGAGAACAGCTTTTAGGGCCCTTGGAATACCCAATGGCAATTTCTGGGAGCGAGTAGACTATGATAATAAATATGGGTGCTCTACAGGGTTAGATAAAAAACTGCAACAAAGTCAAACGCTATAATTTTTACATTTTTTTTAAATTCTATTTTATGAATGCAAAAAATGTCGGCAATAGAATGAACTTTTATACTTAGTCACCAAGGCTGGCGCTTGAGTTCTGGTGGCTAACCGAAGATGCAAGTAAACACGACCTCCTTGGCAAGTAAACACGATCATTTTGTTTGTTTACAAACTGCTCGACAATGAATGTTTTCTCATAGGAGAAAACCAAATTCGGCAGTTCACCACTTTCGGCCAATCGAAGCTTCTTTGAATCTATTTTCTTTTTGTTGCTATGAAGGTCTTCCACTTTTCGGAATTTCAATTGCTTTACCCCGAGCTCTTCTTTCAATATTTGCCGAATGGAATATTGCGATATATTCAGTTCACGAGCCATTTTTCGGCCACTGCGGCGCAAGTTTCAATCAAGTCGCTTCTTTACTTTTCGAACCATTTCTGCTGACGTTGCTGTTTTCTTCCATCCACTTCCTTGACGTCGGCCTACGCTACCAGTATCACGGTAACGAGCGATGGTACGAGTCACAAAAACTCTAACGATAGCAAAAAATATAAAGAAATCACACTATCACGCTCGAATTCCATTAAGAATAACTTTTTTTCAGGAAAATTCCCACCAAAATGCTTTTGTACGCTTCTAAACAATATAATGAGCTGTCACAGGAATAATTTTCACAGCTCTCGGACGAGTGGCTTAGAAATGACAGCAGTCTGAAAATGGTTGCAGTTTTTTATCTCACCCTGTACAACAACGGTATGATAAAAACTAAAAGAGTGTTCGGCAAGAGAAGGTTTTCAACAAATTTTGCTCGCACTCCAAAACGGGAAATACATGCTCAATCCTATTCGAGCGACATCGAAACATACAGTTTACTCGATTTTTTTTTGCTTCTAGGAGCCCTCCTGATCGAATTCAAGGAAGTTTCACTCTTTGTACAAATTCGAGCGAGTTTTTCGGAGGTCTGGTTTATACTTCTCAGACCATAAATGAGTTAATGAGAGTCTTTATCGTAACTTTTAATTTCCCACCCCCAGTTCATGACGTTTCCACAGTATTAAAGAATAAACAAAGCATTACTTCTATATGCCTATGGAAAATATATAAATTTTCCAATTGGGTAAGTCGTCTGACATCTCCAACAGCAATTTGGAGAGCAAGAGCAACCATGCTCACCAGCTGATAGTTTACCAAATGGAATGTGTCTGCTTTGCTATACATATATGTATATACAAACAAAATATGTCAATATATAGTAGACCCTCTGTATATCGACTAATTTATTTTCCATCGGAGCAAGTGCGGAATTATCTGAGAGAATATCGTGTTGGCTTATATAGAAAGTTTTCACTGTTGATGTATTCGATTTTTATGTCATAGCTAATGTTATTGTTGTTATGATCGTGTTAGTTTAGACACATACATTTATATTCATATCAAATATAGAAGATAATTAAAAACAAATTTAATTAAATGGTTGTATATTAAAACATTTTACAATGTCAGGGGCGTAGTTTTTTTAGGTACCAAAACAAATACATATTTTTCATCATTTTATTAACTTCCAATTCCCAGCTGTAAATTTTGCCGGAAAGAAGATCGATTTTTTTTTTTGGATATTATACCGATAATCATAAATAATATTTACCTCATTCGACTCACTTTTTATACCCTTCAGCATACACAGTATGGAGGGTGTATTGAGTTCGTCATTCCGTTTGTAATTCATCCAAATAATAATTTTAGACCTAACAAAGTAAAGGGTGTTTTTTAAGCCCGATAAAACTTGAAATTTAAAAAAATAACAAAAAATTAAATTTTAATCAATTTTTTTTATTCGAAAGATCAATACGTGACATTAACATTTGAAAATGATTTGGGGCATATGGGCACCGCGGCTGTTCTTGACGAAGTGCATTCTGGACGTCTAATTTTTGGCCACTTTTTCGAGCACTGCTGGCCGTATGTCACGAATAACACGAACAATGCTGGCCTCCAAGGCGTCAATTGTTTATCAGCAAAAACCAGTGACTTCACGTAGCCCACACGACCTTGGAGGCCAATTGACAGGTCCACTTCTCGAAATCAACTTATCGCCAAATTTTGATTTCAAAAAGTCGATGGTTGCGTTCGCCGTATGGCACGTAGCGCCACCCTGTTGAAACCACATCTCCTCCGGATCAATGTCATCCATTTTTTTAAACAAAAAATCATTGATCATGGTGCGGTAACGATCTTCATTGACTGTAATGCGAGCTCCGTCCTCATTTTTGAAGAAATAAGACCCGATGATGCCACCAGCGTGAAAACCGCACCATACGGTGCATTTTTCTGGATGTAATGGAGTCTGTAGGGTCTCTTGTGGATTGGTCTCACTACATATGCGGCAATTTTGCTTATTAACAAACCCGTTAAGCCAAAAATGCGCCTCATCGCTGAACACAATTTTGCGATAAAACAACGGGTCATTTGCCAATTGCTCTAGAACCTGATTTTCAAAGTAAATTTGGATAATTTCGTAGCGTTGTTCAAGCCTGAGTCAATTAATGATAATATTTAAACAAATAAAAAAAGTTTCATCAAAATTTAATTTTTTGTGTTACTTTTTACAATTTAAAGTTCTATCTAGCTTAAAAAAACACCCTTTATACATATTTTTGATCAGCGTGAAACTCTAAGACGATTTAGCACTGTCCGTCCATCTGTTGTAATCACGTTAGAGTCAAAACGAATAAAGATAGGAAGGTAGGTAGGTTAAGTGCGAAGATGGGTTACATCGGTCCAAGATATCGTATAGCCCCCATACAGCGGTACCCGCCGATACTCGATGTTTTGATGATTTTGGCTACATTTTCCAATGTGGCAAATCCACGCAAGGAGTTCTTTCTGAGTACTTTACCCTCTGGAAGAGAATTGTTGTATAGGCCCCATACAACGGTACCACCCTATTTTAGCTACATTTGTTCAATGAAACTCTCTGAAAATAAACGCAAGGAGTTCTCTTTGTATACTTTACCCTCTGGAAGACAATTGTTTATAAAGCTACACGATATCGAATAGCCATCATACAACGATAACCCAGGATATTTTTTTTTTTTTTTGAAAAATTCCAAATTTGTTTCAAATGGTGGAGGGTATTCCAAGTTCGGCCCGGTCGAACTTACCGTTGTTTTACTTTTTTCCTATAAAACTCAGTTTTCCTTATTCGTAAACTTTTCCCGTTACAACACTTAATTTTTTTCTTGCGTACTTCATTATGGCTAGAAACAATCCACAAGATATTGGCGAGTCTTATTCCCTGAAGTAATACCACAGAGCTATTTTGAAATTTTTATAAATAAAATAAAGCGTGTCTTGTGAAGTGTAAAACCACAATTGTGAAAGTTCTTCAGTGCTCACATAAATTCCACCTACAATTCTTTATAAAAATTATTATTTTACTCAAAGGCCACTGATTTATTATTAAGTTATGGACTAACGCAGACAATTTTAAACATTTAAACATAAACTTTACACGTATACACTTTACATTGGTGTGTACGACATTTCTTTAAATTTTGTTTTATTTTTTATAAGAGATCCAAAATATATAAATATGTAAGTAGGTTCTGCAAAAATATTTTAATAGGTTTAAGTATAAATTTGGCAGCACAATGAGGTAGTTATGCTATAAAGCGATGGATAAATTCTTTGGATCAAATGTCTTCAATTCGAGATAATTCATGGACCAGCTGTGGTGTGCTGAGATTGTTCATTGTTTTTCATTATTATTCGGATAAACTGGATACAAAGGTCTAAAGCCGATGACATTTGAGTGTGTATTTGCATCGGGGTCTTGAAAGGGAGAGTGACTGCGAATGGCCTCTTCGAACGATGGTGGTTCTGTAAAAAAGAAAATTGCATACAATCAGCTGTCATTTGAATACAAAAATACCGCAATTGAAACTTACTAAAATCTCCATAAGATGGAGGCAAATCACTGGTATTTTCATCACTGGGTAAAAGTGGTGCTGAGGGTGCAACTTCCGTAAAACTACTGTCATTTGTCATGCTCTCTCGTAAGGGTACAGTTCCAATAAATATCGGAACACTTATGGTCTTATTGGCATGACAGCCGTCCACATACATTTCAAACTCCAAACGATGTCGCACACGTATTATACAATTATCCTCGGTATCGGGCGGTAACGAGGGCAAAATTAGTTCACCCTCAAATTGACGATTGGTTAGACGTAAACATTTGTCGGAATGCTCTTGGGTGGCCAATGTGGTGTCCTTCTCACGTGTCTTATGGCGCGGTGTATGGGCCGTAAATGTGATGTGTTCATTAAATTCCAAACTATAACCACTTATATCGGTCATAGATTGATTTTGTATTAGAATGGTGTAGCGTAAGGTCTGACCGGGTGCATACGCTCCAAAGGGCACTTTTAGAGTATAATTGATATCGCCGCCTGAACAGGGCCAGCAACCAATTGCACTTGTTTTTTCCGCTTCAAGTGGTATCTGCCAACAACAACAAGAATCAGCATAAGAATAAACCAATAGCAGAAGATCTCACACAACTTACCCTATACACCGGATTCAAATTCAAATCCACAGTTCTTATGACGGTCAATGGTTTAGAGAACTCGTTGTCAAAGCGAAATGGCCGCTCAACAATCAGCCACAGAGCATAACGTATGTGACCATATTTACCCTCACACGAAGTGGGACATGACAGCGGTAGGGGTATATTGAAGGTATACGTATGGGTTCCTTTTGGCAAGACACCTTCACCTCGGACTTGAGTAGAATTATCTATGTAGACTTCATTGGCCCGAAAATACACGGTGCGGCTCTCATGATGACCATCAGATCTGCGATGACGTTCGGTTTCAGTCCAGCTTACTTTAGCCTCGCCCACGAAGCGTATGCGGACATCTAAAAGAATGCATTTAATACTGAATAGATAGATATCTCACATATGTATTTCTAATTATAGAAAGAGGGTCGTTTTACATACTTCGCACATCCTTGTCACTGGTGGTTTTCAGTACAATTGAGCCGCACACAACCTGACCACTGTAGTACACAGCATTTGGACTATTCAAATGGAATTCACATGTTGAAGGCATTTTATGAAATTAAATACCCTCTCCAAAAGTGAATTTAATTATTTTTATTTTCTATTTCGGAAATATTGATCAAAATCTGTTTATATAACGCCCAGCGAATAACTCAGAATCTTTGCAATTCCCAACTGAGTTTCAGTTGATACTGGCCGAAAACAATACGCAAATAACAACATCAGGCAAAAAAGTTCAGCACAATAATAACAAAAACAATGAAAACTTGCATTCAACTGATTATTATTCTCGCTCGAATGCCGCCAGTTCGTTTCCTGGGAGAGAGCGTGACATCATCAGTTAATGTTTGTGCATGCCTCTTTGCTATTGGACCGGATGAAAACCGGCCCAGAGCAAACTACGCACACAATGGAAGTGGATGGCGTTTGTCGGCCAGAGTTCGAAATTTCCTTTGATGTGATAACCTGAAAATTAAAATATTAAAATGAGTAGACACATTTGTCGACGTTAAAATTCCAAGAAGCATTTAAAATTCGAATATTTTTGGAAGAGCGTATTCTACTCATTTGAAAAATTCAGAACCTGAACCTACGTTTAAGATTTTTGCAATGATGTGTTCTACTTATGATGTTTTCATATATGAAAATACAAATCCTTTCGGCGTAACTCTCAAAATAGGGTGGACCACGCTACTTGTGTGAAGACGTGGGCCAATATTGAATATTTTTCATGAGGTGTATTTGTATTCCACCTTAATTCCAATTGATCAGTTACAAAAAAATCGTTTTGAATCACTTACCTAAATTTGAAATTTTCTGGAGATAGTCTTGGTGTCTTTTGCAGAGAAAAGTTGAATTACAGCTAATTGCCTTCGAAACCTTCAAAAACCTATAAACATTAAGGAACTGAGTCGGGAAGGATTATTTTTTTATTTTAGGACACCAAATGTACATTTCTGCTGCATATCTGCTACAGAGTAGTATAGTTAATTATTAGTTTGGTAAATATCTATAAATGTATAGTTTCTACCATCTGGGAATACTAAATGAAATTTTACAGCTAAATCGGTTAAAGAAAAATGCTAAAACATCCAAAATATCTTAAATCGAGCAGTAACGTCGTGTTGGTTCTATGTCAAAACTAGACCTATATGACATATTTACAATACCCAATATTCTTCGGCCTTACCGACACATTTAAACAATATTCCATCTTCGTACTTTGGAAGCTATTTTATAATAATGTTTCTCTACCTATAATTATTGTAATACTTCTTGATGCTGGTTTAAAAGCAATCCCCATTCAATATCATTTTTTTCTATGCATCTCAAACACCACATGTGGGTCGCTTAACGCCAACAACTCAATTGTGTGCATATGGACTTTCTCTTTCACTGAGTAAATGATAAGAGTTCAGTGAGTTTCAATGTGTTCTCTTGCCTGTTTTGTTTGGTATTCGTGGGAGAGTATCTGAGAAAGTATTTGCCAAATATATTTTGTTGATACATTCAACGACATTAGTATTAACTTCAAGAGAACACAATCATGAGTAAATAAAACAATAGGTTGTGCTGTATCAGCATAGACAAATTAAGGTATAGACTAAAAAGTTTTAAAAGTTACCCCTTCCGGCAGATGTCACTATTGTTGATCTTGGGCCAGTCAAGTCACTCAGGGCTAGTGAAGTCACTCGACTTCGAAAACAATTTATTCATTTTTCTGATATTTAATTCCTATATTTTTATATTTCACTACATATTTGGATAATGTTAAAGTAAACAAAGTCACTGTTTCGTTTTTAATTGATAAATAATAAAGAATCATAAAAATATTCAATATTTTGTATTTTGAGAGAATTGAGTGAGTCTACTGAACCTATCTTACAGCATGAACGACATCTATTGAAGCACTTTTTTCGAAGATAACAGATGAGACAACTTTTTAGTCTATACCTAATTTGTCTATGGTATCAGCTGAAGTTGAGAAACACACTTTGAGAGTTTGGTTTATAAAAATTGAAAAATCAAAAATTAATATTTTCGACACACTACCCATGGTTTGTTTATTGTTTGGTTAAGACATTTAGTGGATCATAACGAATGTGCTGAACAAAAATTTAAGATTCCACTCAATGTGTGTTTGTTTTGGGACAAACACACAGGGGGACAGGGCCGTTTTTTTTTCAAAGATTTTTTGACGAAATAAAAAAAAATTAAAATGAAATAAATAAAAAATTATATGGAATAAATGCGTAGAAAACATTGTTCAAAGAAATTATTTTTTTTTAATAATTACAGGGGAAATCCAGCAGATTATGAGAGAAGAATTCAAAAGAGAAGGCACGTGCATAGGCATTATGAAAGTATGCATAGAAAAGTGTAGTAAGTATATTCCCTTACTACACCCTCAGCCATATGGACTAAACGTGCCTCATCGGCCAAAAATAATGTTTTTTTTCATCGAAATAATGGTTTTAGACCTTAGGTCTCTTTGGACCAAATCCGCTTCAGGAAATTTGGAGTCGATCTAGCGATGTCCGTCCGTCTGTCGCGCTGGCGCGCACATTAAATATAGAAGGATTTGATCCAAATTTGGTAAATTGTAATATTATTGTCAAATTTAGATCGACTTCGGAGATGGGCAATATCGGTTTACCCATTCTGGTTTCTCCCCCACAAAATGTCAACATTTTCAAAGAAAATAATTTACTGCTCAAAAATGAATTATTACATTTTGCTCCAACTTTGTATATTTTAATATCTGCATCAGTGCTAGGTCACGCGAAAGAGAACTATATCGGTCCACTCCATCAAGTACCTTCCCCAACAAACGGTCAAAAAAAAAAAAAAAAAAAAAAAAAAAAAAAAATATATATATATATATATATATATATATATATATATATATATAATTTAAAATTTTTAAAATGATTGCATTCTATTGCTAATTTGACACGTATCCAATCCGAGTCCGAATCTCCATTTATACTAAATGTTTTGGGTAAAGTGTCAAAGTAAGACTTATTCTGGACTCAATTTCATTGTGAATTTCTGAACAAAAAATATAGCATAGAAAAGCAATTTATTAAAAGCCTTCTTTATTTCTAACAAAATTTAGTACGTTTTTTTCAATTTCCTGCAGATTTTATTATAATTGGAAAATGCCAAGTGGACTTGTAAGAAATCGTTTTTAATTTGTTGTCAAGAGGTATAAACTACTTAATGCACTTAACTTTGGAAATGGGCGGTAATGTGGTGATGCATATTATTGGGCGCCAATTTTTTAATAAAAAACTAAATTCCTACATAAAGAAAATCCGTTAGATATTTGAAGAGAGATTCAATTCAAGGTTCGACAAATTTTCATTTAACACTGCAAACACTGGTATTATTGGTAGGGAAACAAAGCCTTAAAATGGAGTTGGAGCTACATCAGAACTTGGAGTTATTCCCCATTTTGTATGCACGTGTTCATCGAGAACCAGAAATACGAAATAAAATGCTGTAATACTTAAAATCTTCCCTGGTCATTCTTTTATAACTAGTATTTTTTGTAAAATAAATTAAAAAGAATTTAAACATTGTACATTTATGGAGGTTTGTTCCATAATAGAATAATTCGGTATTTAAGATATGACACATATATATATATATTTTTTTTTGTAAAAGTATTATTTTTTTAACTTTAATTTTTTTATTTACAAAATAGGAATAAATAAATGTATAAAAACAATAAATAAATTCATAACTATTATTATAATTTGACATTTTTAACTTCAAAATATCTAATACTAATTTGAAAATGATTGACTTAGGTGGGTATTTTGTAGGACTATTGTTATATTTCTTATAAGCGTGGAAAGTTTCCAAAGAGCATAAGAGTTTTTTCGTGAATGTTGTGATTTCAGATTTGCCCCAAACTCACTACTTTAAGTGAAAAGCTTCGATGTTACTGATCATTAAAGTTAAAGAAAAAGTTCAGTGAACTTAAGTTGCATATGAAGATTGTAAATTATGATATGCATACTTGTATGTTATTACCTAAATCATAAGCATCTGAATATTTCGAATAAGAACATTTTCAGACTTATTCTTCTTTATAAAAATTTTCAATTTTCCCTTTTTTATTAGCCAGACTTCGTTTTCTATATATCAGCTGTGGTGGTTCTAGTATGTTCAAATCACTTTCATCACGTTCAACTATTGTAAGTTGAACGCTAATGACAAAAGTATATGTTTATAAATAAATAGTTTCTCGTTAATGCATATTTTACAAATGTGTTTGTGGTTGTTGTTTGTGGTATCGTAAAGAAATCCTCAAACCTCAAATACGATTTTTTCTCTTTGAATTTTTAAGGGGCAAGTACATAACAAGCTTGAAGTCATGGCTAGGCATATTAATGTCAAATTATAATGGAAAACGACGGCAGGATTTTAGTGCGGCTCTGTAATCCCTTTATGAAATGTCACAAAATATGCCTAGCCATGACTTCAAGCTCTTTATGTGCTTGCACCCTTAGTTCTTTAAGAAAATCTTTCACCATTTAAATCCCCCTTGATTATGAATACATTGGATAAAGAGGTTTAAAACCATCCACACGATGATGCTTATCGACGTCATTGTCTACAAAGGGGGAATCACTTTGCATAGCCTCTTGATAGGATGGCGGTTCTGTGTGTGCGAAAAAAAGTACATGTTTTCGATAAGAAGTTTTGCAATTACTGTTAGTCATTTCCAAGTACTTACTTAGGTCATTATAGTTCGGTGGCATTTCTGAACCAGAATTATCTTCGGATTTTGTCATTTCTGGGGCACTTGGTGTGACATCCATTCCCCCAGCAATGCTTGACCAACTTTCGCGCAACGGTATGTTGCCAATAAATATGGGCACGGATATATCCTTGGATCTGTGACAGCCGGACATAATCATTTTTACTTTCAGCCTATATTCCACATAAATAATCTTCGTTGGTTCAGTTGTGGGCGGCACAGAGGGTATTTGAAATTCACCATTTAATATGCGATTGGTCAAACGGCGACATATTTCCGGATAGTTTTTTTTGACTAGGGTGCGTTTGTCGTGACGATGACTGCGGATTGGTGAATGGGCTGTGAATGTCATTTTTTGAGTAAATTCCATGAAATAGCTTTCGACGTCTACCATGGAATGATTTTGTATGTTCAGTGAGTATTTAACAATTTGTCCGGGAGTATAGGCACCAAATGGAATTTGCAGGGAATAAAATAGTTTACCACCACTGCAAGGCCAACAGCATAAACTGGCATCTTTCTCTGCCAATAAAGGAAGCTATCACCAATAAATTAGCTGATATTAACTTTTTTTAGGAACTTTTAAATATCTTACTCTAAAAACGGGATTCACGTTTAAATCAACCGTCTTTAAAACAGTCAAAGGTGTGTAGTAGGTATTATCAAATCGCAGAACACGATCTAATTTCAGGGAAATTCCATAACGAATGTGACCATAGCTTCCCTCACAGGAAGTGGGACAGTCTGATGGCAAAACAATTGTGAATGTATAGGTGTGCACGCCCACAGGCAAGATGCCCTCACCACGGACAATGGTTTCGTTGTGGATATAAACTTCATGAGATCTGTAGTATGTTGTACTGGTCGTGCTGTTGCCATTGGAATCTGTCGTCGTTGTTGACTCCTCCCACTCTACTTTGCCCTCTCCCAGGAATATAATGCGAGCATCTGTAAGGGATGACAATGTGATTTGTATTCAAATTCAAGAATAAAGTGCCTTACTTCTAATGTTTTTCTCTGAGGTCGTAGTTAGGCTAATGGTTCCATTGACGGTCTGGCCACTATAATAAACTGCATTTGGATGATTCAGAGTAAATTTGCACACCGACGGCATCTTTTTATGTATTGTTCTTATTCTTCTTGTTGTTGTTCAATATTCTATCTACTTTTATGACTGACTGTAAACAAAGGGTCGATGAGTACTGACATAGCCGTCTTACAAAACACGCGTATTAATCAACAAAAATTGAATTGTTAATGAAATCATTAAGAACTCTCTGCACTAGATACATACTTACCATTAGCGGTTGTGCGTCGTGCGCTCTTACGTTTGTTTCTCTTCAAATACCATTGTGAGAATATAAGAGAACTAAATTAATAATGCCAAATAAAAAAAATTAAAATGCCAAAAAATAATGCTAAATAAAAATACCTTTTTGTAAACCCTGCAACATTGTGTGTTGGGGGTAATATAAATTTGATTGGGCCAAAAATAATGTAACACTTCGAAATTTTGGCTTCCCACATAGGAAAGAATATATTGATCTTCCAATCTCGCTGTGGTGAGCCGATCTAGCTATGTTAATTTGCATTCACACTACAAGTCACAATTATAGACCAATCGACGCGGAATTTAGCATGAGACTAGAGATTAGGACTGGGCAGAAGCTTCCCAATTTGTATGGTCATCGGTCCAATGTATGGTCCAATTTGTATTGAGCGGGTGAAATAGACCATAAGTTTTGTGTTAAACAAAATTCCCATTAAACCGCTAATATTCTTAATCCCGGTGAAATTACAAATAGACGAAAAGGTCAAGCATTTTGGATGGCCATCGGATAACAGTTACCGGATAAAATGGGCCCCAATTTTTGTATGAAAAAATACCAAAATGTCAATTCCACCGAAATTCTGAAATTGAATTCCAGACGAATTAAGAAATAAACGAATGGCGTATTTCTGATTTTTTTACAACGGTGTCCGTCCGCTGTCTGTCTGTCTGGCTGGCTGGTGCGCACGATAACTCTCGAAGGGAGTATCCGATGTGGTCCAAACTTGGTACATCGTAATATTTTTGTCAAACTTAGATCGAGTTCGGAGATGGGCAATATGATATATATCTGCGAATCCCTTCTGGTACCTCACTTTACAACGGGTCATAATTTTCAATACTGTTGTCTATCATAACTTGTAAAACAAGTCAGCGCTTCTTTACAACTTGCTATATCTTAATATATCTCGCTTAACTAGAAACCTGGCATGATTATGGAATTTATGATTTTCTGTAAATTGGATAAAAATGTTCGATTTCCTTCAAATTTTGCACATGCCAATATTGTTATCTGTTTTAGATGAAGTAGAATATTTCGGTCTGCTATATCTGGAACCTCACACATACATCCTCATTTTCCAAAAATTTGAACATATCTCATACAAAGTATAGGTAGTAGACGATATAGCCCAAATATGGCCTGTTGTAATATTTTTATCAGATTAGGTCAGATACGATATTGATATTGATGATGGGCGATATTGGCCAACGCGATTTATTCTACATTGAATTTCATTGTGAATTACTGAACAAAAATATTAATATGTAGCATATTTTGCTAATAAAAAACCTTTTTTATTTCTAATGAATTAAGGACTTTTTCCAATTTCCTGCAGATTTTATTATAATTGGAAAATGCCAAGTGGTAAAAAGTGTAAAAAGTATTAATTTTTTTAATTTATTTGTTTATTTATAAAATAAGAATAAATAAATTCATAAAAAATAAATAAATTCATAATTATTATTATAATTTGATATTTTTAAAAAATATCTAATACTAATTTGAAAATGATTGACTTGGTATTTGAGGTGGGTATTTTGTAGGACTACTGTTATATTTCTAATAAAAAAAAAATAATCATGCCTATTTTTCGAATAAAAAACATTTTCAGACTTATTCTTTCTTTCTTCCATTCCACTTCGTTTTCTATATATCGGCTGTGGTGGTAATAATTTTTTTCAAATCACTTTTCATAACTTGAGCGCTAATGACAAATGTATAAGTTTTAAATTCATAAAAATATATAATTACTCGTTATATCACAAATGTGTATGTGGTTGTTTGAGTATCGTAAACAAATTCTCAAACCTCAAATACGATTTTTTTGTTTAATATTTAGTTCTTTAAGAAAATGTTTCACTATTGAAATCCCCATCGATTATGAATACACTGGGTAAAGAGGTTTAAAACCAACCACACGATGATGCTTATCGACGTCATTGTCCACAAAGGGGGAATCACTTTGCATAGCCTCTTGATACGAGGGTGGTTCTGTGTGTGCGAAAAAAGTACATGTTTTCGATAAGAAGTTTTGCAATTACAATTAGTCATAAAAAAATCAATAAAAATATTTCACAAAATTATTTCCAAGTACTTACTTAGGTCATTATAGTTGGGTGGCATTTCTGAACCAGAACTATCTTCGGATTTTGTAATTTCTGGGGCACTGGGTGTTGCATCCATTCCTCCAGCATTGCTTGGCAGACTTTCGCGCAACGGTATGTTGCCAATAAATATGGGCACGGATATATCCTTGGATCGGTGACAGCCGGACATAATCATTGTTACTTTCAGCCTATATTCCACATAAATAATCTTCGTTGGGTCAGTTGTGGGCGGCACAGAGGGTATTTGAAATTCACCATTTAATATGCGATTGGTCAAACGGCGACATATCTCCGGATAGTCTCTTGTAACTAGGGTGCGTTTCTCGTGGCGATGACTGCGACTTGGTGAATGGGCTGTGAATGTCATTTTTTGAGTAAATTCCATGAAATAGCCTTCGACATCTACCATCGAATGATTTTGTATGTTCAGTGAGTATTTAACAATTTGTCCAGGAGTATAGGCACCAAATGGAATTTGCAGGGAATACAATAGCTTACCACCACTGCAAGGCCAACAGCATAAACTGGCAACTTTCTCAGCTAATAGGGGAAGCTGTCACCAATATATTAGTCAATATTAACCTTTTTTCAAGAAAATTTAAAAATCTTACTCTGAAAACGGGATTCAAGTTTAAATCAACCGTCTTTAAAACAGTCAATGGTATGTAATAGGTGTTATCAAAACGCAGAACACGATCTAATTTCAGCGAAATTCCATAACGAATGTGACCATATCTTCCCTCGCAGGAAGTGGGGCAGTCTAGAGGCAAAACAATTGTAAATGTATAGGTATGCACGCCCACCGGCAAGATGCCCTCACCACGGACGATGGTCTCGTTGTTGATATACACTTCATGAGATCTGTAGTATGTTGTACTGGTCGTGCTGTTGCCATTGGAATCTGTCGTCGTTGTTGACTCCTCCCACTTTACTTTGCCCTCTCCCAGGAATATAATGCGAGCATCTGTAAGGGATGACAATGAAATATGGATTCAAATCCAGAATAGAGTGCCTTACTTCTAATGTTTTTCTCTGAGGTCGTAGTTAGGCTAATGGTTCCATTGATGGTCTGGCCACTATAATAAACGGCATTGGGATGATTCAGAGTAAATGTGCACACCGACGGCATCTTTTTATGTGTTGTTCTTATTCTTCTTCTTCTTGTTCAATATTCTATCTACTTTTATGACTGACTGTAAACAAAGGGTCGATGAGTACTGACATAGCCGTCTTACAAGATACGCGTATTTATCAACAAAAATTGAATTGTTAATGCAATCATTGAGAACCCTCTCTACTAGGTACATACTTACGATTAGCGGTTGTGCGTCGTGCGCTCTTACGTTTGTTTCTCTTCAACTACTACTGCGAACATGTAAGAGAACTAAATTAAGCTTAATTACGTTTAGTGGGAAATACAAGATTTAGCGTCTGATATCTGTACAAGTGTACTTTAAGAGATAAAGAGTCCATTTTTAGATAACTATGTCGTATTTAAGGAAGCTTTGAATTAGCAAAAAATAACAGATTTCTGAATCGAAATTTTTATATAAATATTTATTATATAATATTGCTTTAATAGAAATAAAACCAAAACTAATATACAACCCATGTTCTACTTGTATACTTTTTGACAGAAGCCACAATACCATAGCTTAGGTAGCAGAAGTACTCGACGTAGTTCTTAAATTACTTATAATAATTTTGTTTTATGAGCTCCATGGATACTCAAAAATTTGAAGCTTTGTCGGGAGGTACCAGAAACAGGGACTCGATATATTCCATCTTCACACCAGACTTTGTATTAATAACAAGTAAAACTTTGAATACCCTCCACCATTTGGAACGAATTAAATTATTATTATACCATTAAATTTTATTTTAAATCTTTACAATATCTAATATAGGAAGGTGCCGATATATGGGGGTATATATGATATTGTGGACCTATTAAGACAAATCTATGTCTGGGTGTAAAGTACTCGCAAGGAACTCCTTGTGTGGGTTTTCAGATAATTCCATTGGAAAAAGTGGCTAAAATCATCAAACTACTGAATATCGGGGTATCGTTATATGGGGGATATACGATATTACGGACCTATATAGACAATTCCCTTTCAGGGGGTAAAGTGCTCACAAAGAACTCCTTGTGTGGATTTTCAGACAATACGATTTGAAAATGTGGCCAAAATCATCAAATTACCGAATATCGGCGGTACCGTTATATGGGTGCTATACGATATCATTAACCTATATAAAGAATTTTCTGTCGGGGGGTAAAGTGCTTACATAAAACCCCTTGTGTACTATTTCCGTTGAAAAATGTGGCTAAAATCATGAAAATACCGAATATCGAGGGTACTGTTTTATGGGGGCTATACGATATCGTGGACCGATATAGCCCATCTTCGAACTTGACCTGCCTGCAGACAAAAGAGAGATCTGTGCAAAATTTAATTCGTTTAGACTGTAGCGTGATTACAACAGACGGACAGACGGACGGACAGGGCTAAATCGTCTTAGAATTTTACGCTGATCAAGAATATATATACTTTGTTGGGTCTTAAATGATTATTTCGATGAGTTACAAACGGAATGGCGAACTTAATATACCCTCCATACTATGTATGGTGGAGGGTATAATAATATTATCCTCTGACCGCCCTTGTACAGGGTTGCCCATATTCGACGGACCCATCTGGCAACGCCATAACTTTTGACAGAGATGTCACATCGCTTAATGACATACCGCGTTTGAAGCGTCAGTCCAAGCAGATTTTTACCATGAACCAATACACGCCACGCGAGCGCTCTGAAATAGTTGAAATTTACATTCAACAGAAGAAGTCAATTGTGAAAACTCAACGTGCTTTTAAAACATTAAAAAATGTGAGAAGTGCGCCTTCTAAGAACACCATTAAACGAAAAACTTTCGACTGGTTAGGCTCTTTCTAATCCGAAGAGGCCATATAAAAGTCGACCAAGGCGATCGGCCGAGAATATCGCTGCCGTACGAGCCAGTGTTGGGAGGTCCCCAAGAACATCCCAAAAACGCCGTTCTCAGCAGTTGGGCATGGCTCTGTCCACTTTACAACGGATTATTCGCATTGATTTGCATTTGTTCCCGTACAAAATTTAATTGACGCAAAGAATGTTGCCTGCGGACAAGCCTCGTCGATTGGAATGGGCCCAAAGGTCCGTCGAATATGGGCAACCCTGTATTCTACTCATAGGATATGACAACACCAAAATATTTCAGATTTATTGAAATATATGATATTCTATAAGATAAAATACGTAAGTTCACACTGATTTCAATGAACGCATAATTAGTCGATAATTGCTATTTCACATAAGTACATGTGGACTTTTATTGTTGAACATTCCAATTTGAAATATAACTCAAATAAAAAAAACTAATTTAACTTCAATCGGCATTTTTTTTTTTTAAATTTTGTTCCTAATTACTCTAATTACTAAGAATACATCGGGTAAAGAGGCTTAAAGCCAACCACACGATGATGTTTATCGACGTCATTGTCCACGAAGGGGGTATCACTTTGCATAGCCTCTCGATATGAAGGTGGTTCTGTGTGCGATAAATAAATCAATGTTTCTTTGATAAGATATTTTCCAATTACAATTAGTCATAAATAATTAAAAGTACACTATTTTATTAGAATTTTTCATGTACTTACTTATATCAGTGTAGTTGGGTGGCATTTCTGGATTTAAATTTTCCTCTGCTGTCGCCATTTTTGGAGCACTTGGTGGCATTTCCATTCTCTCAGCATTGCTGGGTAAACTTTCTAGCAATGGTATGTTGCCAATAAATATGGGTACGGATACATCCCTGGATTTGTGACAACCGGTCATTATTATTGTTGCCTTCAATTTGTACTCGATATAAATAATATTAGCTGGTTCAGTTGTGGGCGGCACAGAGGGTACACGGAGTTCACCATTAAATATGCAATTGGTCAGACGACGACATATATCCGTTGAGATTTTCCTGACTAAAATACGTCTCTCATACTGATGACTGCGGTTGGGTGAATGGGCTGTGAATGTCATTTTCTGTATAAAATCCACGTGGTAACCCTTGGTGTCCACCATCGAATTATTGTGTATGCCAAGCGAGAACTTGATTGTTTGTCCGGGAGTGTAGGCACCAAATGGTGTTTGCAGGGAATACAATAATTTGCCACTATTACAGGGCCAACAACATAAACTTGCATTTTGTTCAGTCAAAAGAGGAAGCTATTACAAAGACATTTGTTATTATTGCTCTAAAGGGAAAGAATCGAGGGTCCTACCTTGAAAGTGGGATATTTGTTCAAATCGACCCTTTTTAAGACAGTTAGTGGTTTGTAATAGGTATTATCAAAACGTAATACACGATTTAATTTTAACGAAATAGCATAACGAATGTGCCCATACCGTCCCTCACAGGACGTGGGACAGTCCATGGGTACTTTAATCCTAAACGTGTAGGTGTGCACGCCCACGGGTAAGGTGCCCTGGCCGCGTACGGTTGTCCTATTGCTGATGTAAACTTCATGAGAACTGTAGTAAATCGTAGTCGTTATAGCAACGCCTTTGGCATCCGTAGACGTTGTTGACTCCTCCCACTTTACCTTGCCCTCGCCCAGGAATATAATGCTGGCATCTGTAATGGAGAATAGGTAATATGATTTGAAGTAGTAGTACTAGTATTTAGAAAGAAGCGCCTTACGTCGAATATTTTTCTCCGAGGTCGTAGTCAGGCTAATGGTTCCATTAATGGTCTGACCGCAGTAGTAAACGGCATTTGGATGGTCCAGCGTAAATTTACACACCGAAGGCATAGTTTAATGATTTTTATTTATTTTTTTTTTTGTCTATTTTCTAGTCAAATTTATGACAGCGGTAAACGAATCGCTTTTGAGTACTGATATACCGGTCTTACAAGATATGCGTATTTATAGACAGGGGAAATTATAAATGCAGAACATTATAAATTGGTTGCCTGCCTTGGTAATTAGATAATTTTGCGATGACCGCTTGTGTGACGTATGCTATTGGATATTGGGTTTCTCTTTAGATATCACTATCAACATTGGCATTTAAGAGAAGAGAATCAGACCTGTTGAACTTTGAAGGAATTGGGTCCACAAAAAAAAAAAAAATTGACCCATTTGATATTTTATAGAGGAAGGTCTTAAAAATTGTTTAGAGTTAAGGACATACTTTTTAGAGAGAGAGAGAGAGAGAGAGAGAGAGAGGCAGAGAGAGAGAAAGAGAGAGATTTATGTGCATGTCTATGATATACGGGATTTGTCCAAAAAGTATGGCGAATTTCAATTTTCTTGAAAAACGTAATTATTTTGAATAAATTGGGTTCCTGTATGGCTTTATGGCAGGGTTTATTTCTAAAAAAACATAAAAGTAGTAGAAAATCCCTCAATCCCCGCAATGAAATTTAATACCATTAGAATAATAACTAACATTTGATTCTTTTAGTGCCTTCAAATAATGAATTTCCAAATATCTCGACTTATCTCACAACTTCTCAACAATAGTGACCCTCCACTTTATTTCATGCTTTGTACCAATTATGCAAAATGTCTAGGTTCTAGTGCAGAATTCTGGTTCCGACATTACATTTTAGTAAATTTAGGTATTAAGTACTGTTTAGTATTTATAACATTTACTATTTTTCAATACAACTTTCCACGTCAACTCCAATTCAGAACCCCCTCACACCATAAGTTATGGTTAATTACAGTAGTTATACCCTTATTCATATGGCTACAGAGGGTCAAAACGTGCCTCATTAAAATAACGGTTTTAGATTTCAGGTCTCTTTGGACCAAATCCGTTTCAGAACATTTGGAGTCGATCCAGCTATGTCCGTCCGTCCGTCCGCCTGGCTGGCTGGTGCGTACACCGTAATATTATTATCAAACTTAAATCGAGTCGGAGATGGGTAATATATGTTCACTCCTTCTGGTACCCGAAAAAAATAAATAAATCAAATAAATAATTTCTCCAACTTTGCAAATTCCAATATTTACATCAGTGCTAGGTCAGGTACGAAAATGGACAGTATCGGTCCACTCCAACAAGTACCTCTCCCCCAAAGGGTCAACATTTTGAATATTTATAATTCTTATAAAATGTGATGTAAGAGTCCGAATGTCTACACATATCACAATGATTCTATCAACAAAAGATCTTTTATGTACATCCCCCACAAAGGGCCACAGTTTTCAATAACCAAAATGATTATAAAATCCGGAATATGCATTCAATTGTCGTCATATTTCACATAAAAGGTTAAAAATTTTCAATATCCATGAAGCTCATAAAACGCGAAATTAAGATCCGATTTCATTCAGACTTAGTACATGTCAATATTTCCATCAACATAAGCTCTGTTATAAAAATGGTAGAGATCGAACCACTTTTTCTGGTACAGGGTTAAAGATTTTGAAAAACAAAAAGCTCAAAGAAATCAAAATAAGTATCCAACTTTCTTTGAATGTCACTTAAACGAATGTATTTGCTAACACAAGATCTGCTTTGAAGATGTTATATATTTGCGAACCCCTTCTGGAACTCACCCACAAAGGGTCACACAATTTTCAATATTTTAATCTCTCATAACTTGCAAAACAAGACAGTGATTCTATATCAAACCTGGCACGTCGCAATATTTGTATCATATATATTCTGGTCCGAAACGAAATGGACAACATTGGACTATTCCTTCGGAACCTACTCCATAGAGGGTCAAACATTTAAATAATCATAACAGAAGTCAAAATATATTTAAATAATCGAAAATTGGTTGAAAATCGACTTCATCCTTTTCGCCCGACTTATAAGCGCTGAGCATTAAATCTGAGGAATTTTCTTACAACTTGACTTCATATTAAATAGCATTTTAATATATGTAAGTATATATTTATATATATATGCATGTATATATAAGTGAACATAGTTGATAGGATTATATTTCTACTGGCGATTCTCTTGGTGGCTTTTCCTTTTCAATATTTTCCATTTGAGGATTTGTCTTCTTTTTTCTCTTCTTCTTTTTGATCGGAGGATTTGGTGGTGGAGTTTGGCCCATGGAGGGTATGACAACATCATCGACATCAAAGACCGGGTATCGGGGAGTAAATTGGGCCTGTTCACTTACCGTGTTGGCATCATCATCGGCAATGTTGGTGGTCATAAACATGGCTTCCTCATAAGTGGGAGGAGCTGGAAACAAAAATATGTGATAAAGATTTCAACTCTCAAAAGAATATTTTTCCCTGACTTACGCATTTCAAACTCTACTTCAGTCTCCTCACTCAGCAAACTGTGGTCGTTGCCATCGGCCCTTTGCATGGCACACGCTGATGTTGTGGGCACATCATCAATGCTGGGCTGGGCAACCGGGGCACTGGGAGTAATCAATGGAACATTGCCAATTGTTATGGGTATTACGGATTTGGGATTACGCATCAAATGATTCATTATGGCCACCACACAGACTTCATAGGAAATGCGCACGACTTTACTCAGGTGATCACAGGTGGGTGGTGTGGCCGGTACTCGTATAACTTCAGCATAATCTCGTTCACTGTGTCGTGGCACTGTGCCGCAATATTTCTTCACCAAACACAATTTCTCGCTGGATGTTCGCATGCAGGGTGTATCCGAGACATATGTGGCTCGCAAATTCAAGCAGATCATTAGCTTCTTGACATCAGTGCTGGTGTTATTTTGAATATGCGAACTAACCAAAATCATTTGGCCAGGCACATAGCCCGTTTGCATTAGATCGACACGTAGATTCACGGTTTGGGATGTAAAGAAGCAAAAACTCTCCATGCTTTCGTTGTAGGCTGGACTCTGAAAAGTAAGGAAAACACATGTTCCGGAAAAAACAGAGGTTATAACTGACTAAAAAATTGTCAAAAATCTATTGGGATTTTTGTTTTGAAATTTCACTCTTTTAAGGTATTTAACGTATTGAGAGATAAACATTTTGTTTTACCTTCAGTAATTCCGTTTCCCGATTCAAATCCATCATTTTCAGCACCGTGAAACCTTTACTGTAGGTACGATTGGAGGTACTCGGTCGGATGGTGGTAACTTTAACCATATAACGAACATGCCCGTAGGCTCCCTCAAATGACGAAGGACAGTTCACGGGTATGGGACAAGCAAAGGAATACGTGTGTGTTCCTGATTCTATGGAAAAAACCGAACCACCCTCAGAGCCAACTAAAAATGTTGTCGACGCAATGTAATCTTCATGACCATGATAAACATGCTTGCGTTTCAGATTGGATTTGTAGATGGGTTTCTTGCGGCCATGTCGTTCGCGCCACTGACACTGGGCATAACCGCATATTTGTAATTTAATACCTGGTAAATTAAGCAAAAAACATAAGGGATTGATAAAAATTATAATTTTTTCCGGTTACTTAACAAACAGTTGCCATTAATGGTATTTTAATCTAATAATATTGGCTCTTAGTTTTGGTTTTGCTATAGTTTTTTTGTCATCCAAATGCTGGGCATATGCTGTGTTACAAATTGCATACTCATAATAAAGAGATAGATAAGATATCTAGCGCGACTCCAGGTTTGACGGGCGTCAAGCGTTTGTTTTGTTTGTGTGTTTAGCTTTGGTTTCTTGTTTTCTTTTGGTTATCAAAAGATAAGATAAGCAGAAATTTATAAAGATTATTTAAAATATTCCAAACAATTTATGTACTACCTTAAAGAAATATTTACAAACGTTTTCAACAAAAAATCCTTTAAAAGGTATTTTAAGCAGATTTTTTAAATTTTTAAAATTTGAATAACTGTTTTGAATAATGGGGAGAATTAGAGGCAGACTTTGCAAAGGAAGTGTTTTCTGACTTAACCCGAAGCCACACTTAATATCAAATCTGCTGCCATGGAAATCGGGAAGTGTGAATAGTCATACTCTGTACAGTTCGTTTTGTCCATCACATTCTTATTCTGGGTGATTTATACGATTTATGTATTAATATCAAGGTGAGATGAAAAAACTACAACCAAATTCAGACTGCTGTCATTTCCAAACCACTCCTCCGGCAGCTGTTAAAATTATTCCAGTGACAGCTCATTATATTATTTACAAGCGTACAAAAGTATTTTGGTGAGAGTTTTCCAGAAAAAAAGTTATCCGTGATGGTATTCAAGCGTGATTTCTTTATATTTGGCTGGAAAATCACAAGTGGCTATCGTTAGAGCACACCAGCATTTAAAAGTGAATAAATCTTTTGTGTCTCATACCATCGCTCGTTACCGTGATACTGGTGGCGTAGACCAACGTCAAAGAAGTGGACGGAAGAAAACAGAAACATCAGCAAAAATGGTTCGAAAAGTAGGGCAGCGACTTGATCGAAACCCGCGTCGCAGTGGCCGAAAAATGGCTCGTGAGCTGTACATATCACAATATTCCATTCAGCAAATATTGATAAATTAGCTCGGGGTAAAGCCATTGAAATTCCAAAAAGTGCAAAAACTTACACCGCAACAGAAAGAAATTAGACTAAAAAGAGCTAAAGAGTTGCTTCGTTTGGCCGAAAGTGGTGAACTGCCTAATTTGGTTTTCTCCGATGATAAAACCTGAACATTCGTTGTACAGCAGTTTGTAAACAAACAAATGATCGTGTTTACTTCCCAAAGAGGTTAGCTGAAAATGTGCACCTTCGGTTGGCCACCTGAACTCATGCGCCTGTGTGGTGGCGATGGTGTGAGCCGTCATAACAGCCGATGATCGCTCTCCGCTCTTACTAATCGACAGTGGCATCGGAATAAATGCCGAATATTATCGCGAAAATATTCTAGTGGGAGCTAGAACATTGGACATTCCAAGAGGACTCAGCACCATCGCACTCAGCATGCGCCACCCAAAGATTGTTTAAAAATGAGGTTCCTCGCCTCATTTCCAGCGCACAATGGCCACCAAAATCTCCGTATACCAATCCGTTGGACTATTGTGTCTAGAGTATTTTGGAAAGCAAGGTTGGAACTAAAAAATACCAAAGTGTCAATCACTTCAAGTAAGCGCTTCGCCGGGAATGGGCCAAAATATCGCAAAGCAACATTCGGCCAGCGTGTGACGGTTTCATTGGCCATTTTGAACAAATCTAAACTTATTCTAAAATTTGATGCTATTTCCCACATTTTTTCCTTTCATTCAATAAAATTAAAAAAAATTGTAAACATTGTGGCGTTTGACTTCTTTGCTGTTTTTCTATCTCACCCTGTATATGTGGAAGAAATAGATCTTAGTTATTCTGATTATAAGTCAAGAACCGCTGGACTGATTTCCCCAATTTTAGGATGATGAATAACGTATAAAAGACAACATTGAAAAATATCCAAAAAGATGACAGATTGGATTTATCGCCCATGTATCTTTAGGTTTCATGACCTTAGGGTTTTTAAGATCTTTAATCCCCCAAACTTCCCAGACTTTGACCGGCGATTTGTGTCACAGTTTAATTTGTTTATTGGAATATTCCCGGTTTTAATGTTTTTGTATAAGTATTTTATAATTGTTGTTGTTATATCTAATTTTATCAACTGAGTCACTGAGTAATTATAAATATATATGTATATAACTATCATTGTTCTACTGCATTAAGATTGATGGAATGAGAATATACATATATTATATTGCTCACAATTTCTCTTCCATTTTTCTCAATCTCTACCTTTGAACTTTTTCGATTTATTTAGGGTCAGAATTACTTTTCCCGTCAACAATTGACCCGTAAAATAAGTTCCGTATTCATTTTGATCGAATGTTATAACACAATTATTAGCCATGGCTTGGTTTTCGGTTTCGACTATCAAAGTTGTTCACTTGGCCACATTCTAGTTTTTTGTGCGTTTTTTTTTAATGTTTTCCGCAGCAGTTTAACGCAACGCTTTAGGTTTTTAACTGACTACGATCGCTCGGCCAACTTGTTGTGAAGTTGTATCCAATAACTGTTGTTATGATTCGTTTTAGATTGAGATAAGATTGCATAGTTGTGTGAGTGTAGCTGACAAAATTCAAAATTCGTCTCTGCTCTGCGCTCGGGCCTACACACGAAAAAAATTCAGTTAACGGCTAAGGTGATGAGCAATGAAGCGACTGTCTGTTTTTCGTTTTGTTATTGAGATTTGGTGTTTACTTGATGGGGGGGCTTAAGTGACAGAATCGAATTTGAATAATCGCAGTAGCAGCGATGTATGCCGTAACAATATATGCAACTCATTGTTTGTAAGCAAAACAAATGGTAAATTGTAGATCAATTAACGCGAACGTCATTTGTAGATTGGGATTTGAATCAAATACCAATAAAATACAGGTGAGCATCGGGGAACACGTTTGTTTGTTATCAGAGAATCTAATTTTGGTAATTCATAACACCATGTTTTTAAAGTTGACAAATTTTTGCAAGTTTCTTCGTAACAATATAATGATTTATATTTTCAATTGCCATGAGTATTGACATGATATATTGAAAACCTATATCGTGTTATGTGAGATTTACCGTTCATTTTATGACAGCAATGTATTTTTTTGGCCATAAAAACATTTATTTTGACGGTAACTTGAGTGTTTTATATTTAAAAAAATTAAAGGGGAATTTATTATACAATATGACAAAACATTTCAGCGCTGCTCCAATATTTATAAAATAGAAAATAAATCTAGACTGGAAATCTAAAAATATTTTTGTGGAACATAATAAATTGATATTTTCTAAGGTGGAAAACTATGATTGCACTAAAATGAAAATTTGGGTTGGAAATAGTGAAAGAACGTTTTTAAGCTATCTTTTGCATTCGCGTCATTTAATCTGATAATTTATCTTTCATGATATATTTGACGTAATATGTTCATACATTTTTCATCAAATTAGTCATTATCAAGAGTGTAGATGTAAATAAAAATGTATGGTATAATAGATTTCTTTAATGGATTTAATGGAAATTATTGCTGCTGAAAGAGATAACATGGTACCATGGAAAATGTTATGCCCAATTCACCACAAAAGCCCTAATTTGGAGATAAGATTCACCAATATTTCAACTTAAAAAATTGACCCTGTCTGTTCATCTGGTGGCGGAATATATTACACATTTGTTGTATTATATTAAAACCGATGTATTCTTTATGAAGGCTAAAACCAAATCTGAGTCGATTATCACTAGTTTCAACAGGGTATGTGCAAATGAACTGTTGGAAATCGTATGTTAGATGCAACCTGAACTTTGTTTCCAAAAGTACACGGACAGACAAACAATTGGAAATGCAAATATCGATTCAGACGGCTATCACGGGTCTACGTTGACTCCTTATGGCTGTTATAAACAAATGAACAAAGACAGAACACCCAGAAAAATTTCGCGAGAAGACACCCTACCTATTGGTATTTTTATATATAACAAGTAAGCAAGAGCTATATTCGTGCGTGGCCGACAATAAGATACCCTACACCATTACAATATGTTGGAAGCCTCTTTATTAAAAACCTAAAATAGTAACGACTAGACAATATGCATTTTGAGCAAATGGTTTGTGTCTACAATACATAGAGTAACAGCTCATGACAGAGGCATGTTACTATAAAATCCACAATTACGGAAACGAATGACAAACAAAAGTTTGAAAAATCCGAAAATGTGGTTTCAAAATTATATTCCATAGATCTTTCCAAAAATTTGCATATTACCTTAGTGGTTAAAATCAGTTAACATTGGCAACTATATTGTTATGATATCATAACAATATAACAATAGGTATTTTCACAGGTTGCAATTTTTTGACTCTGTCTTGTCCTATCTTTACACTTCAATGTATTTGCCCTTATGTCCAAATATATATTTGAAGATTTCGTTTTTGAAATGATATCATAGAGCACTGCCCAGATTTTACCAGGGGCATTTTCCCAATATTTACGCACTCCGTCGAATTGTTAGGCATTCAAAACAATTTCACACGAATATTGTGGTCCATTTTTAAGCTAAATATAATCCAATGGTCTTCCAAACTGCTAGACTTCTTCCCTGTCTTTAACTCTCTTCTCATGTAAAACTCCGTGTCGATTGGTTTTCAATTTTGACCTGTAGAGCGACTGCAAAATCAGGGAAATTCTAAAATTTTAAATTTTGGTCTATTTGAACTCCTCAAAAGTACATCTTCAAAAAAAACAACAAGTAAAAAAACATTAAGTTCGGCCGGGCCAAACTTTTAATACCCTCCACCTTAGGGTAAAATAAAAATTAGAAGAAATGTGGCAAAAACCATTAAAATGCCGATTATGGGGAGGTACCGTAATATGGGGGCTACACCAAAACGTGGACCTATAATTACAATGTTTCGCCACACGAACTAGGACCCATTATGGCCCACAAATACCAATTTTTAGACAAATCAGTGAAAAAATGTGGCAAAAACCATCAAAATACCGAATATCGGGAGGTACCTTTATATGGGGGCTATATCAAATAATGGACCCATGCATGCAATGTTTCGCCACCGAAGCTGGAACCAATTATGACCAACAAATACCAAATTTCAGACAAATCCGTGAAAAAAATGTGGCAAAAATCATCAAATGGCAAAAACCATCAAAATACCGAATATCGGGAGGTACCGTTATATGAGGGCTATACCAAATCATGGACCCATACATGCAATGTTTCGCCACCGGAGCTGGAACCCATTATGACCAACAAATACCGATTTTCAGACAAATCCGTGAAAAAATGTTGCAAAAATCATCAAATTACCGAATATCTGGAGGTACCGTTATATGGGGGCTATACCAAATTTTGGACCCATACATGCAATGTTTTGCCACACGCTCAGGGACCTGCTATGACCTACAAATACCAATTTTCAGACAAATCCGTGAAAAAACGTGGCATAAATAATCAAAATACGGAATATCGGGAGGTACCGTTATATGGGGACTATACCAGAACGTGGACCGATATATCTCATTTTCAATACCAACCATCCTAGACACAATGCAAATAGCTCTGCTAAATTTTGCTCTACGTCAAATAATGTGGGCTGTATCGTGATTTCAACAGACAGACGGACAGACAGACAGACGGACATCGTTAAATCGACTTAGAATTTTATGCTGATTATGAATATATATACTTTATGGGGTCTAAGACGAATATTTAAGGATGTTACAAACGGAATGACAAAGTTAATATACCCTCCTTTCCAAGGTGGAGGGTATAAAAAAAGGTTTTAATTCTGACCCTAACACTAACCAGGGTGAGATAAAAAAAAACTGCAACAATTGTGCGCTGGAAATGAAGCGAGGAACCTCATTTTGTAACCAATCTTTGCTGGCGCGTGCTGAGTGTGATGGTGCTGAATCCTGTTGGAATGTCCAAGGTCTGCGCCCAAATCCTTGCATGCCCAAGGCTTTAATACACCCTCCAGAATATTTTCGCGATAATATTCGGACTTTGTTCTGATGACACGGTCGATTAATACGAGCGGAGAGCGGCCATCGGCTGTTATGACGGCCCACACCATCACCATGGCCGGCGCTTGAGTTCTGTTGGCCAACCGAAGGTGCACATTTTCAGCTGATCTCTTTGGCAAGTAAACACGATAACTTTTGTTTGTTTACAAATTGCTGGACAACGAATGTTTTCTCATCGGAGAAAACCAAATTCGGCAGTTCACCACTTTCGGCCAAGCGAAGCAACTCTTTAGCTCTTTTGAGTATATTTTCTTTCTATCGCAGTGTAAGTTCTTGCACTTTTTGGAATTTCAATAGCTTTACCCTGAGCTCACTTTTCAATATTTGCGAATGGAATAATGCAGGTATCAGATATCATAATCAGGTATCTAAATTTGAACCGATTCTCACCTATTTCAATATGGTTCGTCCTTGGGCCAAAGCAATATTGTTTGGAAAAATTTATCTCAATCGTATAATAAATGCGACCTGCGTTTTGTTAAAAAAAATACATGGATAAATGGACGGACTGACATGCATAAATCGACTCAGAAAGTGATTCTATGAAGAACCTCAAAATCTTACCACTATGTGGTGTAGGGCATAACTATCGTTGATTAACGAAATTGAGAGCATTTTTATTTTACCGATTTGTGTCGGCAACGCCAAAAATGAGTTAGAGAATCCCACTAAAGATATAGATTAATTGCGATAATTTACAATATTGTCCACTATTTCGGCACTTTCATTTATTTAAAAAATTGGACATATGGTGTGGATATAGCTCTAACTTAAATATAGTTTATTCATAGCTCAAGATTTTTTTTTTTAAAAAGGTTGCTACCCTCGAAGTTCGAAATGCATTTCTGCGTACAGCTCTGGCATATTTTATTTTATACAGTCTGATGACAGTCATTTCGGTAGGAAATTCGTTATCCGAAAGTCGCTGCTAAAATGCATTTAGTAGACAGTAGAAAGCAAAAGGTCCATAAAATTCTCTATATCAAATTCACAATTCCAAAAAATTATGCAAATAATAATAAAAATCTTCTACGGATGAATTTAAGAATGACATGCCCATAACGATGATTATAATTCTGAAATATCATAAAAGAACTTACCAAAAATATTTATTTAATTAATTAATTAAAATCGATTATGCAATTAAAAAAGATTTCCTAATGGAGGAGGATGCCGTACGCAGCTTCGTCTCTATTTTTCTGTGCATTTTGAAATTAGTTGAAACCATGACTGTTCAGTTATTTTTAACGGCTCTTGTATTGATAAAAAAGGGGCTTCACTTTTATGACTCATTGCCTTTTTGAATAACTACATTATTAGCTTAGATCTCTATTTCAACAGCACAACCTCGTACAAGAATGCCACCCTCGAATTTCATTCACTATTTTGTTTTTTTTTTTCAAAAATATGTAGAAAAATCTTATCGGTCACATTTCGTATCCGAAGTTCGACAAACGAATTTCAAGTTCATGTTACAACCGATAAGTGACACATTACACAGCAATCTATTTTTACTGAAAAATATATTTTAGAAAAATACCACAAAGACGCAAATACAAAATTCCAGAAGCTGAAATGTGGAACTTTGCAGCTTTTAAATTAGCCTTTCTGCCTTTTTGTTTGGGGTACCTATTTGCCAAAGAGAACGAGCGAACGAACGAACCAACGCACGTTCGTTCATTATTATCATTAGTTGATAAACAATGTTCTGATAACTGTGGAGAGGGGACTTTTTGCATTGATTGTTTACCAGAGTTTTGGAACAACATTTGTTCGAAGTTCCATTTAACCGTGGAGGGTAAATCAATACAGTCACTAGTCGATGTTAACCCCGTTTGGTAGGGTTCTTTGCCAAGTGTTTGTGTGTTACGTTTTGGTGTTAATTATTTAAATTTTCCCCTTTTGAATGAATTGAGGAAAATACTGCAAAGAAACAAACAACAACAATGGTTGTCAACTGTGACATACAATTCGAAAATAATCCCCAGGGATGCTTTTTCGCTGGCCAAGTGTTGACAGGGAAAATCGTTTTGTCGGCCGATAAAGTAAAACAAGTTAAAGGTAAGCCAGCCTCTGAGTGCAAAAATCCCCGTGACTCATATTTGCCAACTGCACAAAAGAAAAAACTTATCGCCACTTGATTCTGATTTTGTTTAGCTGTGGTCTTGAAGATAAATGGATATGCCCATACATATTGGTCGGAGAAAGGAACCGATGATAAGAGCACATCCTATACGGGACATATTGATTATATAAATTCGGTAACCCAATTGCTAAGCCAAAGCTCGTCAGGTTAGTGTAATTTGAATATGGAAATGTGAAGAGAATTTAAAAAAAGATATGTTTTGTTGAGCAGATACTCCAGTTATCATTGAGCCGGGTGTCCATAGTTTTAATTTTGCTTGCCACATCCCCACAACATGTCCATCTTCGTTTGAGGGTAACCGCGGCCACATACGTTACATAATCCAAGTTGATCTGGTGCGACCATGGAAATTTGACCAGACCTATACCAGAGGCTTTACCGTTCTCAAAATCATGAATTTAAATTACGATACACCGCTTTTGAAGGTAAGTATATGAGATACATTTTAGAGAGGGGAAATTAAAAAAAACTCGTATATTTTCCATTGGGTTTTCGCTGTTGGTTATTTGCCTTATGTGAAAAGTGAGTGATAAGATGGAAGATATTTAAGCTTAGATATTTAGGCTTAGCTCTCTATTTTGAACAACTGTAAATATTTCGGAGTTTTTATAGGGGGAAATTTTTGTTATTTTTCAAAGTTCTTAACTATTTCGAAGAAATTTTGAAATCATATTTCTGGGTTTTCATATAAAATTCGAATCTTACCAAATTCAACCCTATGCATGAATACAGTCTCATGGATACAGTGGGTATATACCCTTTAATATTTGGATAAAATTCATTTCTGTCTTGGAAATATACGATTTTTCGGAACTTGGCATGTTAAAATATATTTCAATCTTATGTGATGTAGCCCATTTTAGTTAACTTAGAGCTTTTAAATTTGGCAGAATTGTTTGAATTGTGTCAAAAATGATTGGTATTGAAAAACCAAAACTGCAACAAAGTCAAACGATATTATTTTTTGCTTTTTTTTTAATTTTATCAAAGAAAGCTAAAAATGTCGCAAATATCATCATATTTTAGAATAACGTTAGATTTGTTTGAATAAGTCACCTTTGGCACGAATTATGGTCTTTAAACGGCCAATGAAACCGTCACATGCTGCTCGAATGTTGCTCTGCGGTATTTTGGCCAATTCCCCGAGAAGCGCTTGCTTGAGGTGATCGACACTTTGGTATTTCTTAGTGAAAACCTTGCTTTCCAAAATACTCCATAGACGATAGTCCAACGGATTGGTATCCGGAAATTTTGGGGGCCATTGTGTGCTGGAAAGTCTACGGCCAAAATGTTTGCGTGACCAAGACTTTAATATACCCTCCAGAATATTTTCGTGATATTCGGCATTTATTCTGATGCCACGGTCGATTAATACGAGCGGAACACTATGGCCGGCAGCAGACCTCTTTGGCAAGTAAACACGATCATTTTGTTTGCTGGACAACGAATGTTTTCTCATCGGAGAAAACCAAATTCTGCAGTTCACCACTTATGGCCAAGCGAAGCAACTCTTTAGCTCTTTTGAGTGTATTTTCTTTCAGTTGCGGTGTAAGTTCTTGAACTTTTTGGAATTTCAATGGCTTTAGCGTATTTTTCGACGGAATTTCTTTTGAAAATTTTTAAGTTTCCTCCAAATGGTGAAGGGTATAAAAAATTCGCTTCGTTACCAGTGAGAAGAAAGTATATCTTAAAAATCTGTATAATTCAATTAGCATCAAGTTTAACCAGTATCTCCCAATATTATACATTTTGAAGGTGCACCACCCATTTTCAATTAAATTTCAAAATTTTAATTTTTTTACAAATATACACTAATTGCCTCTGCCTCCATTACAGATGCCCGTCAACAATGAAATGTCCAAGGTCTTCTGTTGTGGCCCAATGAAAACCGATCCTCTGCAAATCCAAATACACCTTCCACAATCTGGCTATGTTCCCGGTCAGCTTATACCCATCAGCATTGTGGCAACCAATGATACCAAAGTTCAAATTACCGAAATTAACGTCCGCTTGGTTATGATGGTGTGTCTGTATAGCCAGAGGCCAATTGTGAAGGCGGTCAATGATTACATGACTGTATCCAAGTTAAAGGGTGACCCAGTACCGATATTGTGTAAAAAACAATTCAATTATCTGCTCCCAGTGCCGGCCACCCCACCAACTTGCTTCAATTTATGCCAAATAATACAGGTGGCCTATCGCATTGAGGTTGAGGCCAAAATGAAGGGGATTTTCTATCCCACCCAAGTCATACATATCCCCGTGACAATTGGCAATGTACCGCTTATGAATGTCATACAACAACAACCGATGGCGGCAGCGAATGGAAGAACATTTACCGGCGATGGAGATGTCGATGAAGTGGACAATGCAAACAGTCAACCATGGGCCGTTAATGATAGCATTCGTAAGTATTGCAAAACTTATATAGTTTTCCGAAATGAATGAATAACATTTTGCTTTCCCATAGCTTGTCCCACCTTCGAGGAAGCTGTACATATGCCACAGGCGCAATTGGCCGATTCTGAAAAACATGACTATGGCGAGAAGACTTTTGCGCCAAAATATCCCGTATTTAATATTCCCAGTCCATCGATAAAGGAAAGTCAAGAGAATGGTTTTCTGCCACCCACTGAAACAGATCCAAATAAATCAACATGGCTATGATATACCAAACATTTGATTAGTGTTTTATTTGTTGAAAATCGTTCTCTTATCATTTCGTTATATATGGGTAGATTATATAATTACATTTTAAGATATCTGTACACGATTTGTAAAAAATCTGTCTGGTGATATATATTCCCCAGCAATATTCAAGAATCTGTTTTACAATTCTTGCACGTTTTTATACATTTTGAGCCTGACATACTAGAAAGAGATAGAGATACCCTCCACCAACTATAGGGTATAGCCAATTATCTGCCAAAGAAGGAACTCCAAATGCCAATTTAGGATAATCCCGTTGAGAAATATGGCTAAAATCGGAATTATACCGAAAATCGGAAGGTAACTTTTTATGAGGGACATACGAAGATGTGGACCTTCATGAGTAATTTTCTGTCGTAGAAAGTCGTAACCATTTATAACCAATTCAAGGGACAAAAAATTTAAGGGACCGAAAAAAAAACATTTGAGTGGCATTTTGGCAAAAAAAACTGGAAAAAAATTTTTATTTTTTTTTTTAAATTTTATTGAATGAAAGCAACAAATGTCGGAAATAGCATGAATTTTTAGAATAAGTTTAGATTTGTTCGAGTTGGTCACCTTTGGCACGAACTATGGCCTTCAAACGGCGAATGAAACCATTACACGCTGCTCAAATGTTGCCAATTCTCGGCGAAGCCACTTCTTGAGGCGATCGACACTTCGGTATTTTTTGCTTTCCAAAACACTCCAACGGATAGGTATCCGGAGATTTTGGCGGCCATTGTGCCCTGGAAATGAAGCTAGGAACCTCATTTTGTAACCATTCTTGGGTGGCGCGTGCTGAGTGCGATGGTGCTGAGTCCAGCCTCCAGAATATTTTCACGATAATAGTCGTCATTTATTTTAATGCCACGGTCGATTAATACGAGCAGAGAGCGACCATCAGATGTTATGGCGGCCCACACAATCACCATGGCCGGCGCTTGAGTTCTGGTGGCCAACCTCTCTGGCAAGTGAACACGATCATCGGAGGAAACTAAATTCGGCAGTTCACCACTTTCGGCCAGGCGAAGCAACTCTTTAGCTCTTTTGAGTCTCTTTTCTTTCTGTTGTGGTGTAAGTTATTGCACTTTTTGGAATTTCAATGGCTTCACCCCGAGCTCATTTTTTAATATTTGCGAATGGAATATTGCGATATGTTCAGCTCACGAGCCATTTTTCGGTCACTGCAACGCTTCTTGACTTTTCGATTGCTGTTTTGTTCCGTCCACCTCCTTGACGTCGGGCTACGCTACCAGTATCACGGTAACGAGCGATGGTACGAGACACAAAAGATTTATTTACATTTTCTATCACGCCTGAATTCCATCACAAATAACTTTTTTTCTAGAAAATTCTCACCAAAATGCTTTTGTACGCTTGTAACCACTGTCGGACGAGTGGCTTAGAAATCACAGCAGTCTGAAGTTGGTTGCAGTTTTTTCATCTCACCTTGTATACATCATAAATGAAATTCAATTACATGAACTCTAAAGCATATATGGCGCCCAACGTATACATTACATATTCTATAAACCAATTTTAGGATCTTCAAATTTTGCACGTTGTGAGACACGAGATAAAATATAATGTACTGTTACACGCACACACATCGCCTACGTTCCCCTTATTCGTTTTCAAAAGTTGTCAATTTTTTTCATATTACTCTGTATTACATAGAGCAATGTTTTAAAAACGAAACTGAAATTATTTTTTCAATAATTTACATTTTCGATTTTTTGTTTTGTTCGAGTCACCAGAATGTGAAATAAATGATAATCTAAACACTTTTTTTGAAAATATTTACTTCGAGTTGGGATTCGAATAACATTTCGAGTTGTAAAACCACTTTCGAAAAACAGCCCATCAACATTTTTTTAGTATTTTCATAAAAAAACAGTTTTCTACTGCCTCGATATGTTTCTAAGACTGCATTGCAGGCCCCAGAAATCGGAATGAACTTGTCTTGTATCTTTATAATTCTTAACCAAAACACATTGTCAAATATCTACTGCATTTCTCTCGTTATTATCTCAAATATTGTTATTTACCCAGAGAAAAATATCATTGAACGTATATTTCAATTCCATATCGTTCACAAACTGCTCTGTGTCAATAGGGAGCACAACTTGACTCTCCTGCTCGTACTTGCTTATCGTATGTACCCAAGAGTCCCCCTCTTGTCCAAATACCTACACACAAACACACATTGTCACCTTCTTTTTAAAGTAGCCAAAACACACGTTTTAACTACAACAAATTCCCAATTCCGATTCATTGTGTTATTGTTTTGTGATAAAACACACAACAAAAAAATGACGCTCCAAAATTTTGCGACATTCCTGACGTTGGCGACAACAACAACGACCGCACGACGGCCACAGTGCTTATCAATGTCAGTTACGCCGGAGAGACCTGGTCACACCAATTAAACCATTAGAATTAATTCAGCCAACGGGTGGCTGTTCCTTTCGAATATTTAGTATCGCTCTAATAGTTGGTCACAATGGTCGTTCACTGTGACATCGAATTCGATCAGAATCCTACGGGCACCTATTACGCCGGCCAGCTTGTTAGCGGTAAAATCGTATTGAAATGTGATAAAGTAAAGGAAGTCAAAGGTATGTAATGATGTACGTGGATGAGAGGAGAACCGCAAGAGAGCTATCCATATCTTCTACTCGTTGCTGTTATTTGGCCATGTGATGTGAAGGGATTATTTTTGGTTTTCCTCCGTGATTTCTGTTATCGCATATTTTGTTATTCCGGTAATATTTAAAACAATGACCAAATAGTTAGTCATTTCAATTATTTTAGATTGTGTGCAGTAACAGAAAAATACATATTTGAAATTTCAAACAAAAAACTTCGGTTAAATAACAAAACCCAGTGCCGTAAACAAATATATCTAGAGTTGAGAGTACTGCTGAAGAATTTTGATTGTTTCGTCGTTTCACATAAAACAACAACAGTTATAAACAAACATAGCTAGCACATTGTTTTTGGATAAGATTAAGTTAATTTAGAAGCATTTTTTTTTGTGGGGATGTGGTTTGATAAACACATATTTCAAAAAAGGGGAAAATTTTTAATCAAAATTTTTGGCACATTAAGACGCTATTTGAATAATGAGAGAGGAAACGTGAGATAAGAAATTTCGATGATGAGTCTTATTCTAATTTTCTCTGAATTTTTCCAACATTTTTGCTCCAGATATACAATTTCAAAATTGTATTCTTAGTATATGAAACTTTTTAAATATTATGGTTTAATTTTTCCATTATCCATTATTCCATATCTGACCTAATTTTGTTAAGGCATCTTCGCCAAAATAGGAAATTTTTGTAACATTTTTCCTTCGTATTATTGAAGGTCACAGCTTCTTAAAACGTTTAAGATTACTCAAAATGAGGAGGAGGAATTTTTGTCGTGTGTTCTAGAAGTCGCTTAAAGTCAAATCCAAACTAACGGGAGTGAAAAAGCTCTGTGAAAAGCAGTAATTTTCAGATTTATTTCCATTTTTTCCCATAAGAGATCATATTATTAATTCAATTCATTGAATATCTGACATTTTTGAATGGATCGACCTTTGGCCATAATCATATTATATATCTCCCGATATTAGATATTTTAAAGGTTTTGACCATATTTTGTCACTGAATTATCTATTATTTACTGTTTGGTTTATAACAACATTTTTGATATAACTAACTTCAGATTTTTCGAAGAAAATTTTGAAAGCTCTGACCATGTTTTCCAACTGAATTGTCTACGATCTGGTATTTGGTATTCTCATTCGAAAAGATTTACATTTTTGTAAAAAAAAATGTGTTATCCTATTTCAACTCCTTAATGGATTTAAAATTTCGAGCACTCTTTTAGATGCACCCTACAACACTATTTCTTGGCGGTATTATGTGTTTGGTTGGGTCACTAAGTTTGTAACACCTCGAAATAATGGCCCTAGATCTTTCTGACTCGTCGAGCTGAGACGATCTTTCTATGTGTGACCGTCCGTCCGTCTGCCCATCACGAAATTTAGGGTCAGAATATTAGCCTATTGTTGAGAGAGATGATTGCAGCATATTTAGGGGCTGAAATGAGCCAAAAATAGAAAAAATCCTTGTATCTGCAGTTGCTCTACGGGTCACAAATACAGACCAATCGATGCGGAATTTCGCATGGTAAAAGAGTTTAAGACATGGCAGAAGCCTACCAATTTTGATCATCGGAAAATATTTAGAGGGGGAAATGGACAATAACTTCTGTGTGCAATTATTTCTAACACCTATCAGCACTGGAATGTTGGGCAAATGGCATCATTCAAAAACAAAATGTAACATTTTTGCAGGACTGTGTGACATTATTTCAAAACGGAAATCGATCAAAATTTGTTTGGCATGAAGGAGGCTTTCCAATGTATTATAGTGTTGTAGAGTATTACATGGCTGACCCCGGATAGTTATAGCCTTCGCTTACATGTTATACCCTACACCACTTAGCGGTAAGGGTATTATGTCTTTGTGCATCTGTTTGTTACATCAAGAAAGAAGCGAGATAGACCCATAGTTACAAGGACGATCCCTTAATGTGGATCGGCCCAAATTTAGATATAGCTTCCATATATATCTTCAACCGATTTCGGGTTAATTGTGCACCAAGTGACCAATATCGGTCCAAATGACCTGAATTCAATCTATAAGCAAATACATCAAATTTGGTGAATCGGTTCAAATATTGCTATGACTCCCATGTATATGTTTCATCCGATTTGGGGTTTTAAGTCCCTCACCTGCGTAATATGCACTCTACAAGAAAGATATTTGGTACCAGATAACTTATGAAGCTCAAAAATAGCTCTGACAATTTTTATCGAGATCGGATCAGATTAGGTTATAGATCCCATATACATCTTTATCCGATTTCAGGATTTTTGTCCAATAATTGGCTAATATCAGCCCAAATGGTATGAATTTCGGCACTTCTAAAAGCAAGTGCTTTTAATGTTTGTGAAAATTGGTTCAGATATAGCTATAACACCCGTATATGTGTTTCATCCGATTTGGTGTTAAATTCCCTCATCAGCGGAATATGTTATCCACAACAATGATATTTAATATCGGACATCAGGTACTGATCGAAAACAAGTCTGCCAAATTTTATCGAGATCGGTTCAGATTTTGTATAGCTTCGATATGCATATTCATCTTCTTTTATGGTTATTGCTCACCATATATGTAGTATAATGCCATGTTTACGTTAGAACTTTTTGAAGGGTTAACCTACTTTGAGAGGATTTATTTGAAGTAAAAGTAATGGATATGACAATTTAAATCCAAACCCATTGGGTTAACCCTCATATATATAAACGTACTGTAAGCCCAAATTGAATAGATTTTTTCATATTTATTACTCCAATAAATATTTTTTAATATAATCCTTATTGAAGTCATATCATGCACTGTACAATGCATATTTGGTATGATCTACTTCACATAAATCCCCAATATAATTTTTTTTGTTACGTTATCTCTACTAAATACTCATAGTGGTGTAGGTTATCATAGAGTCTATATTTTTTTTTTTTATTCGATTTCAGTCTTAGGTGAAGCTCGCTCTCTATTTCGAGCAATTCGACGCCCGTTCTAATTCTTTCAAACATGTGTGACTCGAGGGGCGCTCCCTCATAAAATAATAGAGTAAAAAGTAAATTCCGTATAAAACTCCCACTCTTTGAACAATTCTGCACGCGAGCAAGTTTCATCCCCCAAGTGAAAACAAGCATTAGTATTAAATGTCTCTCTCTCTCTCTTTGTAATATCTATATATTTACATGAGCAGATTTTTTAAGCTCTGACACATTTGAATTCGCAGTACAAGTTGTAGGCTTATACATGTTTTATTTTATAAATATCCAGCACTACATATAAAATATTAAAAATGCATTGTTTTAATTAATTTTACCATTTCCCTAAATATTTTCATGGCAAGTTTTCTCTGATAAGATAGACGACGGTTATGGTTGATAATATTATCTTTATAGGGAATTTTGCAAATTGGCACTATCTGTGACCTCTAGATAATCCAAAAGGAGTCGCAAACTTGCTAACTTTTATTTTTTATAATTTAATTATTAAGCCTGCCCACTAACATTGGCGCATAATTGTATAAGTTATTTCGGATAAGCCTACCAATGTGAAACAACTTTGAAGGCTTATTTGAAAAAAATGTAATTTTTTGTGACAATATGACAAGGTCGAAATCGTGGGAATATTAATATAAATATATATATTTATATTAGTAAATGAGGCTACCAATATTTTTGTCAGAGTTTCATTTATATGGGAACCCCGCAAATATTCATTAAATTATAATTTAGCTGTTGTTTTTATATTTGTTTGAAAGTTTTCAAGCATCTCCCAACTTCTTATGATTCACTCAAATATTATCGGCACTATCAATGTCAGCAATTTATTATCAATTAGATTGAAATGGCAAGATACTCTATAGTCTTGTGAATAAGTGCTGCATTTGGTGTTATCAATCCGCACAGCTATTTAATAAACAATGAATCAATGAATAAACTTCCCTTCATTCCTTTTTTTTAATAGCCATTTTATTAAAAATATCCGGATCAGCTGAGGCTTTGTGGACCGAAAGACATTTTAGTACACGGCGCATGTACCATGGACGAGAGGATTATTTGTCGTCATCGACCTATTTGATGGGTTCAGAACAAAGTGAGTAAATCGCAAAGTATATGTTCTCTTACGAAAATAATAATTTTGCAAAAATTCTCCAGGCTCCAAAGCAACGATTGCAGTTGGTGTACACACATACACATTTGCATGTCAACTACCCTACAACTGTCCCTCCTCCTTTGAGGGTATACATGGCCACATACGCTATACAGTGAAGGTGGCTCTTGTGAGGCCATGGAAATTCGATAATGTGTACAACAGGGCCTTTACTGTATTAAGAGTAACCGATTTGAATTTTGAATCACCACAAATTAGGGTAAGTCCGATGGAAATGTTTCGTAGGCCAAGCTATATCAAATCTCTCCTTCCAGATCCCCTCAACCAGTGAGGCCTACAAAACATTCTGCTGTGGCCCCTGCACCACAGAACCCTTAAAGATGGAATTGAAAGTCCCCCAAACGGGTTATGTACCGGGTCAAAATATACCCGTGCAGGGAATTGTCATCAATAACACCAACATGGCGGTGTCAGAGGTCAAATTTATGTTGGTCATGTTGGTGCGCTACACCAGCACCAAGCCGCAGCGTATAAATATTCAACGGGTGACAGTGAGTAAAATTAAAAGTGATTCTGTTTTGCGTTACTGCACAAAGGCCATGAAAGAGGAGCTGCATGTTCCCGCCACACCACCCACCTGCATTCAGGGGTCTAAGGTTATACAAATTGTCTATCAAATTGAAATGCACTGCAAAATGAAGAGTTTAAATAAAACTCAGGTTATGACAATGCCGGTGATTATTGGCAATGTTCCGCTGGCCAACAACACCCGACGCTTCAATGTGATAGATGAACAACCCACAGCTAGTAATCGTGATATCAGAGAAGTTGGCAATGACTTGAAGGAAGAAGATGATGCGCCAACATTGGACTTAAGTACACCAAATATGCGTGAGTTGCCATATTTTATTTTTATTAAATATAGACTACAAAAATATTTTTTGTTTCAGCTCCCCCCTCCTATGAAGAATCGATTCACACCCAACGTAGCAACATCAATGAGGGTGAGGAACACACATTTGGACCCAGTGAATTTGCACCACTTTATCCCGTGTTTAATGTGTCCACGCCAAGTTTAAATCAAACGCCACTTCCAATGGGCATCGATAACAAAAGTTTTGTCGCCCCCTAGAGCACTTTTTTCGTTAGAAATTGAAATTATTGTAAAGATTGTAAGATATGCTGAATTATTGTTATAGGAAATATAAAAAATACATAAAATTATAGCATGGTTGCTGAATAAACTAAATCCACATCAAATGGATACCACTCGATCCACAAAAGTGGAATGTGGATATAGACTGTGGAAGTTGGAACTAAGTTCCACAACAATGGATTGTGGATGGGTTATGTTGACAAAATGAATTATGGATGCCAACATAAGTGGAAAATGTTTTATAGCATTACATCAAGAGCTATGGAACACAGTTTTGTGTTATGTTTCTCCTACAGTTTGAATACCACTGCGACACTTCACTACACATGTGTAGATGGCGCTGTTATAATTAGACAATATAACATAATTATGAAAAATGGCAAATTTTAAAAAGAAAGAAAGTCTGGTAGTGAAAATAACTACATTATACAACTCTAGTATATTTCCAGCGGAGTGAAAATTTGCAAAAGAGTGTCAAGGTGAACCTAACTTGCGATACAGAACTAATGTAATGTTACCTTTTTATTTTCGATATATTTTGAGATTGTATTCACAATTGTTCATAAAAATTGTTTCAAAGGTGGTATTTGAAGTTCAAAGTAGGTATCACCATCAAAAAATGTTCTCATAAAATACGATATTTTCTCAGGTCTTCTATATTCTATATATAAAAGAAACGAGATAGACCCGTAGTTCCTTTTGATGATCTGCATAGAATCTTTTTTGTAAACAAAGTACATGTCGCATCTATTTCGTTTCATTGAGGTGAAACTTCCACAAATCATTTGTTTGGCCAGAGGAGGAATGCTATTGATATTGGTGATAGTCGGTCCAGATTTAAATATAGCTTTCATATATAATCGCCCGATCTCAGGTTTATCGTGTACTAAATGAGTAATATAAACCCAAAATTTGACTAATTTTAGCACATATAGTAAAATTTATGCTATAAGTATGACAAATTTGGTTCAAATATAGCTAAAGCTCATATATAAGTTTCACCCGATTTGTTGTTTAAATCCCCTACATTCATAATATGCACTCCACAACAATGATATTTGGTACCAGATAGCAGATATAGCCAAGAAATACCTTTGCCAAATATTATAGAGATATAAAGATTTATAGCTCCCATATACAGGGTGAGATTAAAAAACTGCAATCAATTTCCGTCTGCTGACATTTCTAAGCCAATCGTCCAACAGCTGTTAAAATTATTCCAGTAACAGCTCATTACAAGCGTACAAAAGCATTTTGGTGAGAATTTTCCAGAAAAAAAGTTATTCGTGATGGAATACAAGCGTGATAGTGTGATTTCTTTATATTTGGCTGGAAAACCACAAGTGGCTATCGTTAGAGCACTCCAGTATTGGAATGTGAATAAAATTGTTGTGTCTCGTTTCAGCGCTCGTTACCGTGATACTGGTAGCGTAGAAATGGTTCGAAGAGTAAAGAAACAAGAGTTGCTTCGCTTGGCCGATGAGAAAACATTCGTTGTCCAGCAGTTTGTAAACAAACAAAATGATCGTGTTTACTTGCCAAAGAGGTCAGCTGAAAATGTGCACCTTCGGTTGGCCACCAGAACTCAAGCGCCGGCCATGGCGATGGTGTGAGCCGCCATTAAGCCGATGGTCGCCCTCCGCTCGTGTTAATCGACCGTGGCATCAGAATAAATGCCGAATATTATCGCGAAAATATTCTGAAGGGTGTATTAAAGCCTTGGGCATGCAAACATTTTGACCGCAGACCTTGGACATTCCAACAGGACTCAGCAACATCGCACTCAGCACGTTCCTCGCTTCATTTGTAGCGCACAATGGCAACCAAAATCTCCGGATACCAATTCGTTGGACTATTGTGTCAGGAGTATTTTGGAAAGCAAAAATCATCAAAATACCGAATATCTGGGGGTACCGTTATATGGGAGCTATACCAAATCGTGGACCTTTACAATGTTTTGCCACCGGAGCTAGAGCCCATTATGATCAACAAATACAAATTTTTAGCCAAATCCGTGAAAAAATGTGGCAAAGATCATCAAAATACCGAATACCTGGAGGTACCGTTATATGGTAGCTATACCAAAATATGGACGGATATATCTCGTTTTCAATACCAACCATCCTAGACACAATACAAATTATTCTGCAAAATTTTGAATCTTTACGTCAAATAATGTGGGCTGTATCGTGATTTCAACTCACAGACGGATAGACAGACAGACATCGACTTAGAATTTTATGCTGATTATGAATAAATATACTTTATGGGGTCTACGACGAATATTTAGTGATGTTACAAACGGAACGACAATGTTAATGTACCCTCCTTTCCAAGGTGGAGGGTATAAAAAATTTAAAAATTATGGCGTTTGACTTTGTTGCAGTTTTTTATCTCACCCTGTACTAGCAAACCGACTGTAACTTTCTAGGTTTTTAAGGTATGCATGCTTTAAAAGCTTTGAATATAATTATCAAGTCCGGGAAAAAATGCAAGTTCAAAGGTGGTTTTTGTCCAGGAAACAAATACAAAGGAAAATCATAAAATAACCAACTTAAAACAACTTTTAATAAAAGTCAAACTAGTGTTTGAAAAGTTAAACTTTCTTTGGAGCTTAAAATGTTGGTCGGACACATTGATAACACTAATAAGTGGAACCAAGTTAAATGTTCTGCTTTGGCATTACTCCATATATATACATAGGTTGATGAAAACGCTTTATGCATCTGTGTATGTATAAACGAAAACATTGAAATCCAAAGCTTTGTATGATGACCTCACTATTGTCCTGTTCCAGAACCTGCAAGAATGTATTAGTTTTGCAATTCTTTTTCATATCAAAAAGGAAAAATCGGTTATTGTAATAAAAAATTTTAATTGCAGTTCTGGAATAGAGCAATTGTTGGTATTCTGATAATAACAAATAGATCTGTAATGACTTTTAAAAGCTTTTATGTAACCTACATAGCTTCTGCATGTTTATTGAAAATGATAACTAATTGTGAAGGTTTTAATTTTTTATAAAGTAGTCGAATTATAAAGGAAAAACATAATAAACTAACAATAATTATAAAGTAATACTTTTGTGAACACTTAATCTTGTTAAAAATCATGCTGAACAAATGATAACTTTTATATTTGTATCAAGCATTGCAGGATTCATATGTATTATAGTTAGTCAATACTAAAACTTTGTTATACAATATATATTTAAAGAGCATAGGAGAGTTTGTGATGTCAAACTTCTATAAAATTCTTTATTTTTAAAAAAGCTAGTAATATTGGGGTATTCTAGGAGCATTCAAATTATGGTTAGAACAATTAGAAGACAGTATAAGAAATGCTGTTCTATAACAGGATGTTGTGGCAAAACCGTTATTATAACATAACATTTATTTTCCATAATGTGGTATATGTTTACGGAAAATATGTATTATACTCTAAGAAAGCCTGCAATTTTACGGTTAGGATGAGACTCAATCTTATACCCAAAAGCTTTCTGTCTAAAATAACAGTTGTTATACGTCAAAGGACAAAATCAAAAGGCGAAAAGTTATTAGAGAGCTTTCTGGATAATTGTTAAACTTTAGAAGGCTTTTGCCTTTGAACTTTAATGTTTTTAGTGCAAAAATCTCACGCATTTTTGAATTTGTATTTGAATTTAAATTTGAATTAAAAAAAAATTTCCTTGGCCAACGACATAAGTTTATTACAAATCTTTTTTTATAACTAATTGAAACTACATAGGTAAATGCGTTTTAGTTATTTCAATAAAATAAATAATTATTTTTTGTTGTCGAAATATTCAAACAAACATCCTACTGAATATAAACATTTTGAAACAAAATTAGATAAATATTTAAATTTCTTGTTAAAGGATTTTTGATACTTTATTCTGTGTCTACACAAGTAACACAACGTAAAGCTAGAACAAGCATTAACAATGAGTTAAAGAAAGTATCGTGATTATTTATTCGAAAAACCTCTATTTTATACTGCAACTATCAGTAAAATTTGTTGGAAAATCTGCATAAATTAGGAAGTACCTTTATATGGGAGCTATACCAAAACTTAGGCCTATATAGACAATTTTCTGTTGCGGAAGTTGTTATCTATTGCAAGTTTCAAATACCAATTAGGTGGGAAAAATGTGGCTAAAATCAACGAATATCGGAAGGTATCGTTATATGGAGGCTTCACAAAAACGTGGACCTGTATAGAAAATGTTGTGTCACACCATTTACAAAGTATAAATACCAAATTTGAAGAAATTCTGTTGAGAAATATGGCTGATATTATCAGAATACCAACTATTGATAGGCATCGGTATATGGGGTCTAAAGTAATACATAAACTTATAAAGAGAATCTTCTGTCGCCGAAGGTAGAACCCACTACGGACTAGATATACCAAATTCTGAACAATTCCATGAGAAAATATTTTAGGCCATATTAGTCAAAATTCGGCTAAAGAACATATGGACCGATAGGGCCCATTTACCACACCTAAGTGCAAAAATTTTAGCCTTCTATATTAATTCGTCTGAAAGATAGCGTGATTACAACAGAAAGACGGTCATAGCTAATTTGACTCTGGATTTTATGCTGATCAAAAATATATATACTTCGTAGGATCCAACGTGACTACTTAAAGGAATGACAAATTTTTTATTAACTCCATAGTATGGAGGGTGAGTTTTATGGGAAAGAATAAAGTTGAATAAGATAAAACCACTTTCTTCATCCCTCTCTCCTATTTTTCCCCCCGAATTTTACACTTGTGAATTGGGACTTACTGAGTATAGGCCTTATTGTCAACATTAAGTTGTCAAAATTTGATAGCCCCCCATAAAATCATGCATCCTGATTTTGAAGATCTTAGCCACAATTTTCTGCCGCTTTTTGGAGTTCTGTCAAAAAGTTAGAAGAATTTTCAAAGATCTGGCCATATATAAAAGGTATACCTCTTCCTCTCAAAATGTTCACGGTATGTCCATTATTTGGTAAAGCCCACAAATGTCAGCGGTATTCAATATTCGATGGTTTTAGACTAAATTCTGGATGGAAATCAAGCTCATCATTGGAAATTGTCCCTCGAAAAAATTTCAATGTCCTTTCACATTTTAACGTAAATAATTTAGTCGTCCTGACCACATCTACCCTTCGAAGTAGAAGATATCCTATTTAAAAATCCTATTCAGATTCGGGGCTTCGAATGATCTCCATATTATAGTGTACCCCAGTTTTTAGCATATCAAAGGTCTTAGTTATATTTATCCGCAGCATGTGTTATAATTGTTTATCTACCCTATCGTGTAGAAGATCATGTCGTAAAAATATAATTTATTTACAACGATAGACACATGGAGGCCATGCCAAGAATTATTGGGCTGGGTATATTAATCTTTTTACCTGTTTTCCTCTTAAAAACTGGTAATATTCGGTTCAAATTTATATAAAACTCCCATATATATCTTATATTATTCGCCAAAATCCATGTATATGTATCTTTTTCCGATTTAAGGTTGAATGGATTTTGGCACATCGCTTCCATTGCCTATATTTGTTTCACATGATTGCATTCCTTAGTATTTTGTGTTCCTTACACACCATCTTGACCAATATTTTACTTCATTTCACATCGTCTACCTTTTTTCTTCGCAGTCTGTAAAGTTAATCTATCCCAGCCACCTACATACCATGACCTTCATCCCAAACCTTACATCCTTATACGACAGAGTAAACAATGATTTTCCGCTATTCCTGCTGTATCGCAGAATATGTTAACCATTTACGCGAACGAACGAATGCTACAAACCCAAATTTATAATAGGTCGGCGTCAGTGTGAAAACAAACCGAGCAAAAGTCATTTTGTGGCGCCCAGAGTCACAATAAATAGTTTCGTAAACAAGAACCGGTTGAAAACGAAATGGAAAAAATTTACAAAAAGAAAGACATGACGAAAAAAATGTACACTCCAAAAGAAAGGGGCAGTAGACAGATAGACAATTAAGCTCAAGTGTGTGTGTGTGTGTGATTGTATGTGTAAGGAATTACTTCCATCAGACAAAGTCCCCTTCAGGTGTGCCGTGCTTGCAAAAGAAGTAAGGAATTTTCCGAGTCCATACTCTCGATTGGTAAACAAAGTCAGTTACCAGCCTTTGCTTGGCCCCCAAAAGAGATTCATTGCTTTGACTCACTTCAGCCTGTCAAGCACTTTTGATATGGAAAAGGACATGCTATTATCCTATTTTTTCCTGATAGGTTTACATTTTTGTGCTAAGTGGATGCATTTGAATGGCTTTGGAATGTTTTGCAAAGGGTCTACCATTTATCATGGGGTATATCTTTCGATTATTGACTAGAATTTGGTTTGTTTGTTTCGTCCTTAGAAATGCTAGAGGAAATCCTGTAAATTACTGGTTAAGCAACCAAATTGGTAGATCTTTTTTTCTCCCCCCGAAAAAATGCTGTCAAATTAAGGATTAATCTTAAAGTACCGGTCCGTGTAGTTAGTCAGCTAGACATGAAGATTGCGTCTGTGTGTGTGCCCGTGTGTGTGGTTGCAATGCAGTTTGTAATTTTATATGAGAATGTGAAAATGAGTTTGCAGCAGGTAAATGTAAACACCAGTAGAGGCAGTAATGCAAATTTGCCAGAGATGTGTATACGTAGGCGTAGCATGTCCTTGCTGTAAATATTAACCGGATAGCAGTGACTGAAGTGGCATGAAAGATGAAAAACGTTTGCAAATCGATAGTGTCGGAAAAAGTGTCCATTCGAAAATATGTAGATTCGTTTATAAGAATTTCCCATATCTTGTGGCTGGAAATATTAAGTTTTTCCAATTGAAAATCCATTCACACAGAAGCCATAAATGGTTCCTTATGTATGTATTTGTATTTATAGCACACACACACTCACGCACACATAAGCCGTAGCACTTTACATGCAAAACATTGCAGTTTGTCTTTATGATCTGAACATATCCGGAAAATGGTCCCATTTGTGTTTGCATTACGTTGTCAGTGTTAGACATTGTTCTCATATTTGTTTGACTTGCAGAAAATCTCTCACACACATACACATACATACATACATGTACACGCACTAAAACACTCACTGACGGACACGATACTTATACATTTTCGCCAGCGAATTTACTCTTACAGATAACGCCCAGCCGATACGAATTCTGCGAAATGGGTGGTTGAGAAAAATTGAGAATTTCAATTTTCAAAAACAGCTAATATTCTGAGAATCATTTCGTAACTCGTTAAGGTGAAATGAAATTTGATTTCCCATGAAAATAAATAAGGGTTTGGCAAATAATGATATTAGAACCAATATTTCAGGATACTTCAAATTTTCGTCTGAATGGTTTGATGTTGCACACGATAGCTCTTGAAGTTAATATAATGACTAAAATTGACACATTGTTACAATTTTGTCAAACTTATATTGAATTCGAAAATGGGCAATATCGGCCCACACCTTCAACACATTAGGAACAAGAGGTTGTAGAAAAATACGTGGTCAAACATACGATAATATGCGCATACCTCCCATAACTTCCGAGTTATGGATTATTTTAAAAGTCGATTGATCGTTTTTGAAGATCTCCCCAGACAAGGATTTCCAAGTTGAAACCTTTCTTTTTATGGACTTTGTATAAAAATTAAGGTTTATTTAAAAAAATGTTCAAGGAATTCCTGTTTTCCGACATGATAAAATTTGCGCCTCTAAAATTGTTTGTCGATCGTTGGCCACGTGTTTAATTTTTTGAGGCTTCCGTGACAGGAATTAATCAAAAATCGTGGATTTCTTTGAAAAATTCTGAAGGTCTTATTGGACAAAATTTAGATTCGGAAGAAAGTGTCTTAAAGATTTCTTCAAGGACTTCCTGGTAGAAACACTTCTTTTTAACGAATTTCTGATAAAAAATTTTGGGGTTATTTTAAAAAATCGGTTTTCAAGGACTCCTTTGCATGAGAGTTTTAGACCATTTAATGAACAAATCGACAAATACTTTCAATTTTTTTAAATTTTGCTTTTATTTCAAATCGGTATTTTCTTCATAAAATTTATCCCAAATTCTAACTTTATCATATTCCGGTAATTCCGCATACTGCAATTCCTTATCCACAATCAAGCATTTCGGAGCGCCGACGAAATCTTCCAATGGCTGCCATTTCACCGATTTAATTTCATCACAGTTGGGATTTGATGTCAGCGCAAAGCTACACCACATCCCAATCATTTGCTCCAGACACTGATATTCCTTGCAGTTCTTGTCGAGTTTGTCGGGTACCGCACCATAGAAAAAGTAGGCCAAATCATCGGCATGGCAGACACCACGCACAGTGGGTCCACAACAATTTATGCGAAAATGATTAAAGAATTCCGAATCAAAATTAAAGCTAAACAAATAGGTGGCTGTATTCTTGGCATAGCGTCGGCGATCTCTTATTGTCCTGAGGGTGTCGTGCAAGAAACCCTTGTGACTGAGCAGAGTCAGAAATTGATTAAAATTGTCCTTTGAATTCGGTTGCTGGCCATCGAAATAAATTTCTTTCAATTTCAAACCCATTTCTTTTAGCTTCTCATGGCTGTGGGTAGATTTGATTTTCTGGGGCAGCAGATTTACAAAATCCGTGATGTCATCAATGAGGAAAGGATATTTCTTAACCAAACTGGTGTAGAGCAAACCCTCAAATGTGGTGGTGCCCACAATAAAGGGTATTTCATTGCCCCAGGAATTCTCAACGAGTTCTTCGTGAGGTTTGCTGGCAATACAATCCGCTGTGACATAGGGTTCCACCACAGGCATATAGTTAAGTGTCTCTCCATTGAATAAATCCTCTTTGGTTAAGACATTCAAATCGGGCACCACCAAATCTTTGGGATTTTTATTTTTAAAGAATTCCAAGATTTTCTTATCATTTTTGATGCCCTGATAGCCAAGATGAATGGCATTTTTGTAAGCCAAGTTACGGTTCTCGGTGTAGGCCCATGGACAATACACGGAACCGGAATGTAGTATGACTTTGTGGAACAGCCCCTTTGTTTGTTCGGTGAGAGTTAAGAGATGAACCGATGATGCTCCAGCACTTTGACCAAAAAGAGTTATATTATTGGGATCTCCGTTGAAATTGTGAATGTTTTCCTTGATCCATTTAAGAGCCATGACCTGATCTTTGATACCAGCATTTCCGGGTATATTGAGATCTGGGTCATCCAGACTTAGAAATCCTGTGGAATGAAGGAAAATTTAAATTTTTTTAAATTAAATAATACATCTGGTTCTAGCTTACCGAAAATACCCAATCTATAGTTGAAGGTAATAAGAATCACATCCTTTTGCATAAGGTAATCGGGACAGTAGTAGGTCCTGGAAGCTTCGCCGAAATGAAATCCACCACCATAAAACCAAACCATGACCGGTAGGGGTTTTTCGTTCTTCAGCTGGAAAGAGATTGTACAGGGCGATATGAAAAAACCGCCACCAATTTCAGACTGCAGTCATTTCTAAGCCAATCGTCCGACAGCTGTTAAAATTATTCCAGTGACAGCTTATTATATTTTTTACAAGCGTACAAAAGCATTTTTGTTTGAATTTTCCAGAAAAAAAGTTATTCGTTATGGAATTCAAGCGTTCAATGGTTCGAAAAGTAAAGAAGCGACTTGGTCGACACCCGCGTCGCAGTGGCAGAAAATATTCTATTCGGCAAATATTGAAAAATGAGCTCGGTGTAAAGCCATTGAAATTCCAAAAAGTGCAAGAACTTACACCGCAGTGGAAAGAAAATAGACTCAAAAGAGCTAAAGAGTTGAACTGCCGGATTTTGGTTTTCCCCGATGAGAAAACATTCGTTGTCCAGCCGTTTGTAAACAAACAAATTATCGTGTTTACTTGCCGAAGAGGTCAGCTGAAAATGTGCACCTTCGGTTGGCCACCAGAATTCAAGCGCCGGCTGTAGTGATGGTGTGGGCCTCCATAACAGCAGATGGTCGCTTTCCGCTTCGCTCGTATTAATCGCCCGTGGCATCAGAATAAATGCCGAATACTATCGCGAAAATATTCTGGAGGGTGTGTTAAAGCCGTACCCAAGGCACCAAATAATTTGGCGCAGACTTTGGACATTCCAACAGGACTAAGCACCATCGCACCCAGCACGCGCCAACCAAGAATGGTTACAAAATGAGGTTCCTCGCTTCATTTCCAGCGCACAATGGCCACCAAAATCTGCGAATGCCAATCCATTGGACTATTGTGTCTGGAAAACTTTGGAAAGCAAGATTGGCACTAAAACAACATAAACATAATGGGTCAAAATACTGCAGAGCAACATTCGGGCAGCGTGTGACGGTTTCATTGGAGGTCATAATTCGTGCCAAAGGTGACCAATTGGAAACTTATTTTAAAATTTCATGCTATTTCAGACATTTTTTGCTTTGATTCAATAAAAATTAAAAAAACGTAAAAATTATGGCGTTTGACTTTGTTGCAGTTTTTTTATTTCACCCTTATGGGGGAGGGTGTAAAAGATCCATATAAGATCTACTGTGAAAAGGGACGCAAGTGAATATCCGATGTTTCTCTTACTCTCACTCTCTCTCCCTCTCTTTAATATGCAATTAATGACCAACTGCAAAAAAATTGCCTTGTGAAGTTGGAATATTTTGACCTACTCCTTCCAGTACATCACTGGCAATTTTTTAAAAATCGGAGCGGATTTTTTTTTGACAAAAATTAGGTCATTGCTATTTGAATTGAACAATATGTTAATATCCGATTTATATTTTCTAACCTGTTCCACTTGTTCTTGATAAAGTAACCTCTTCTCTCTGTCAACTATTTTACGTCGTTACCTTTTTCGTGTAGACATTCAAATACAAACAATCCTCGGATCCCTCGACGCGTTTTGTTACATAATCGTATTGCAACGGTTTCGATCTACACTTGGTACAATCGAGAACACCCTGCCAGGGCTCTGCGGGTTGCGGTGCACGAAATCTCAATTCTCCCAAGGGGGGTTTGGCGAACGGTATGCCCTCAAATGAATAATACTGGCCATATTCACGATAGACATTGTTAAATTTACATCCTCTAATTTGGCCGCATGAGGTTTGAACTACTTCATATTCATTTGTGCGCAGTTGGTATTGTTCGAATTGATGCCTTAGAAATCTGCAACAAAGGAACGAGTTATCTTTCACTCTTGGCGAGCATTAAACCTTCGACATTTCACATACTTTCCAAGAAGTTTTAATTTTTGTATAATTCCCAAATTCAATTCCATTGCAAGCGAGTGAGCGTGCGAGCGACAGAACGAGAAACAACACAAACACGTCTAATAACCGCTAATCGACTGAAATATTTAGAAGTATTCTAAATCGATCCGACCGATTTAACGGCTACATCTTGTGTTTGTTTGTTGTGTTGTGGCCCCAAATGTAGCTGCCCTTGAAATTTGAAGCTACGAAGATGTCTAGTTCCGTCAGAAATTCTATTTTCTATGTAAACTATATTCGATTAATTTGTTGGTTGTTTTATTTGTTGAATATTTGATTTACACACAAAAAGTCAAAGGTTTAGAATAAAGTCAGATTTCGGTCTCCAGCGTAATTAACATAACGTGTTTAACTGTGAACTCTGTTGACGTGATGTCGTTACAACAAAAACAACAGACATATACACCCTCTACGATGTGTGACGTAGTTGATGGGCAAAAGGTATTTGGTTCAATCAGTTACTAGTCTGTTGTAAAACATAGACGGGTTGGGTTTAAGCTTGGCTTTAGGTAATGTTATTGTGCAGTTGAAATTTGATCGGAACTGGCAGTAAAATCCACTGGCATGGTTTAAAAATAACTCAAAACACGCTGTGGGGAAAGATGTTGTGAAAATAAATCGACTTCAAACAAGTAGAAATTATGCGGAATTTCAAGAGGTTGAACAAGAATATAAAATAAATACAATATTGGTGCAATTAATAAAAAAATATAACTTGTTCTTGACACGTGTCGTCATTTGTTAAAAATAATTTTTATTGGTTTTTACTAATCTATAACTGTGTATAAATTGACAATTTTCGGTAAAAGTTTCACGCCTTTTTAGATTATAAAGGCATAAATTTATACATGAAAAAAAGTTGCATTATGTTAGTAATTGGTGTTCTATGAAATGGTTGAAACGATTATGTTTCTGCAAACTTCATATGGAAGGTTTTTATGTATAAACAGTTTCTGTATGTGTATTGACTCATGAGTTATTTCAGAGAATACTGCATTCATTCCGACACATGTATTTTCAGAATTTTTCAGTGACTGAGTAACTGATTTAATGCCCAGGCGAAATGACTGATGTTAGAATCTTGCTATTTTACAATTCTGGTGTGTTTTTTTTTTTTGGAAATTTGAGCTTTGAGTGTACCAAAATCCATTATATTGGTTAATAGGATAAAACCAGAATTCTGAAATTTGGAATGTGGTTATCTGATGGGAGATCGGATAGATGCAGAAAAGTTTTGTTTTTGGGAAATTTCAACTATATGTGCATTGAAAGCACTAAATATAGTACAAATCTGGTATTATGTCAACGGTTTAACCATGGAATTAAAAGATGATATTTTTGGATGATATTTTTGAAAGAAAGTCCTGGTACAAGGTGTGATGAAAAAACTGCTACCAACTTCAGATTACTGTCATTTCTGGGTCACTCGTGCGGCAGCTGTTAACATTATTCCAGTGATATTGTTTACAAGCGTACTAAAACATTTTGGTGAGAATTTTCCTGAAAAAAAGTTATTCGTGATGGAATTCAAGCGTGATAGTGTAATTTCTTTATATTTGGCTGGAAAACTACAAGTGGCTATCGTTAGAGCATTCCAGCATTTAAATTCGAATAAATGTTTTGTGTCTCGTACCATCGCTCGTTACCGTGATACTTGTAGCGTAGCCCAACGTCAAGGAAGTGAACAGAAAAAAACAGCAACATCAGCAGAAATGGTTCGAAAATTAAAGAAGAATCTACATCGAAACCCGCGTCGCAATGGCCGAAAAATGGCTCGTGAGCTGAACATATCGCAGTATTTCATTTGGCAAATATTGAAAAATGAGCTCGGGGTAAAGCCATTGAAATTCCAAAAATTGCAAGAACTTACACCGCAACAGGAAAAAAAAATAGACTTAAAAGAGGTAAAGAGTTGCTTCGCTTGGCCGAAAGTGGTGAACTGCCGAATTTGGTTTTCTCCGATGAAAAAACATTCGTTCGTGTTTACTTGCCAACCTTCGGTTGGTCACCAGAACTCAAGCGCCGGTAATTGTGATGGTGTGGGCCGCTATAACAGCCGATGGTCGCTCTCCGCTCGTATTAATCGACCGTGGCAGCAGAATTAATACCGAATATTATCGCGTAAATATTTTGGAGGGTGTATTAAAGCCTTGGACATGAAAACATTTTGGCCGCAGACCTTGGATATTCCAACAGGACTCAGCAAGCGCCACTCAAGAATGGTTTCAAAATGAGGTTCCTCGCTTCATTTCCAGCGCACATTGGCCACCAACCCGTTGGATACCAACCCGTTGGACTATCGTGTATGGAGTATTTTGGAAAGCAAGGTTGGCACTAAAAAATTCCAAAGTGTCGATCACCTCAAGCGCTTCGCCGGAAATGGGCCAAAATACCGCAGAACAACATTCTGACAGCGTGTGACGGTTTTATTGGCCGTTCATTGAAGGTCATAATTCGTGCCAAAGGAGACCAGTTCGAACAAATCTAAACTTATTCTAAAATTTGATGCTATTTCCGACATAATTTGCATTCATTCAATAAAAATTAAAGAATATTTGAGAATTATGGCGTTTGACTTTGTTGCAGGTTTTTTTATCTCACCCTGTATGTAGTAAAAAGTACTAAATAATAATACATTTGGATAAGCCATATTATTGATAGGGTGAACTGATGGAGCTGGAAATTTGAAATATTGACACTGGGGTCACTGCTTGTGGGTGGGGTAATAAGAAGTGGTTTTTGATATAGAACTACAAGTATACAAAAGGTACTATATTTGGTATTGGGTGACCGGAGTGTGCTTAAATTCGGAAATTCGGCATTATAGTCACTGTTGGTGTGTAGGGTCGAGATTTGGATGTGGTTTTAAAAATTCGCACTAAGAAGGTACGAAAAGTATTAAATTGTACTATATTAGGAAAACATTATGTTGGATTTGGAAAAACGAACTAACAAAGTACGAAGTGTCCTATTTTTCGAGAGGGGATGGATCAGGAAAATTGGAATGAAAATCGTTGCAGTTGTGTCGGGTAGACGAACCAAATAATTGTTTAAAATTCTAACATAAAGTGTACCAAAAGTACTAAAATTTAAGCAGCTAGTTTTAAAAACGTATACTTAGGGACAGAGCTGTAGTAAACCTCGTAAAATATGGTGCCGGGTAAAGGTATGTAGCTGGAAGTTTTAAATATTTGGTAAAAAGTTCGGTTTTGGAAAGAATGGAAAGTGTTTTTACACTCTGGTACTAATAAAATGATCAACTCTAACATATGTGTAGAAATTCAGATTTAGGTATATATTTGACGTTTGGATCGACGTTTTGGTATATCCCCCATAAAACAGAACCGGCAGATTTAAGGTGTTTTGGTAGTATGTGGGGAGCAACCTTGCTAAGAGCGCTACATATAGGTCCATATTTTGGTATAGTCCCTATATGAGTGTACCTCCACCATCAATTGGTATTTTGATGAATTACGTCACATTTTTCACCGGAGTTGTTTCAAGTTTGGTATTTGAAAATCATAATATGTAGATAATCCCTCCTCAGACAAAGTAATGCCTTTTCTGGTCCACGTCTTCGTATAGCCCCCCAATATAATTGTACCTTTTTATATTTGGTATTTTTCTGATGATAGTCGCAGCTTTTAACGGTATGGTTTGAAAGTTGGTACGTGACTGTCAATTTCGTTTTGAACAACTATACTCACTGTAGTAAAAAATGATATGAAGTCAATGGGGAAATACTCCAAACTTAAGAAGAAAATTATATTTTTTATTAAAGGTTAACTTTCATTATTACCAAAGTATTAATATACCATTATTTTGATCAAAACGAATATCCTTGACCCAGGACCCAAGAGGCTTATCTGTAGAACACAAAAATGTTCATTTGAAAAGGTAGTCACATCTACGAAAATACATATGTACCTATTTACAGTTGCACGTTTATGAGTACATGTGTGTACAACGGTACACACTCACACACACACACACAAGTGTCATGTCACATGTAAAGTAAGTAAATAGCCCAGTTTTGTGGGGCAGTGGAGTGTAGCAGTTATGTTTGTATTTAACATTCATTGCTGGCGAGTTTGTTGCCATTCTGTGGTTTTTGCCACCAGCCGCCAATGATAAACCAATTGTTGGGCAGAGAAAGTGTTCGTGTCTCTGTATGTGTGTACGTATGTATGTATGTATGGATGTGTGCGATTTTGTGTCTCTGTATTCCGACTAGACAAATCCTAAAAAGTTAAGGATACAGGCTTTGGCAGTCGGAAAAGATGTAAAATGGACGACAAATGAAACAAAGACCAGCGAGGTAGGTAGGTAGGATGGTTGGTAGCTAGACAATGAGACGATTTGCTAATTTTGTTGTTCAATTTTTTTTTCGACCAAATTTGCATTTTCGGTACGTAGTGTTGGGTGTTGTTGCTATTAGTGGTGCTGATGTTATTATTGCTTTTCGGTAATGCTGCCATTGTTACTGCCCGTAATGATGACCGACCAACCAACGGACCAACCAGCCAACCATGTGCAGCCATTTGCGTTAAATGTTAACCACCAACGTTTTAGGCAATCATTGTAGTTTTGCTTTCACAAAACAAGCAATTGTGGCTTCACATTTCGTATAATTTCAGAGCAATTAGATCTTCTGTCAATTTAGTTATGGGCAATGCAAATTACACACTCACTCATACACAGGCAATCAAAAAATACAATACCAAACCATTAACATCAATTGCTTTCCATGTATTGGTGGCATTTTTGTCGTAAATATTTAGTTTATTTTAGGCTATATGTCTTTATTGGCAGTTTTATAGATATTTGATAACAGATCTATTCCAAAAAAAAATAATTTTTAATTTTTTTTTTTGACATTTTAAATTTTCAAAAATATGTAGCATAGAAATAAAATTTAAAGTTCTGCCAAAAAATCACATTTTAAATTTGTCTATCCCATTAATTAAAATCGCATTTAGTTATTGTGTCAACATGTCAGAGCCAATTAAAAGTGCCGTTCCATTGGTACAACGCAACTATTAACAATATTTCACAATTTAATTTTCTGCGGTTTGGTGCGTTGTCAATAAATTAAATGGAACTTTTCCTGCCTGCATTACGACCAACTTTGCCCGACTGCATTGTTGTTTGCGAGATTGCATTGCAAAACACACAGGAACGCCAGTCAGCCACCCAGCCAACCAGCCCGCCAGACGATCATTGACACACCAAAATAGAGACTCTCTTTCAAGTATTTGCTCGGAACAAATAAATAATGCCACTGAAAAAAGGAACTTCGTTTAATAAGTTTCGAGTGTCTTGGCAAATCGATTTTTCTATGAGCAAAAAATTATGTGGCAAACTTTGCGAAATTCCATTCGACACAGAGGAGAACTATAATAATGGGCTCGGAAATGGAGACCTTTTAAAAAGGAGTGATAATTTTTTGAATAGAAAATATACATCAAATACTCAAATCTTCCCACGGATCTCTTATGAAAACCAATAAAAAAGTAATAAAGTCGGTTGGGGCCGATTTTATGATACCCTACACCACTTTGCTAAATTAGTTGAGCTCCACATAACAATTCAATTTTTTATGGGAGAATTCAATCATACACCCTATGATTATAATTATAATTTAAAATTCAAAGGACTAAATATGCCGAAGCATTTGTGTCTTTTAAATTCGGACTTTTATTGCCCATTTAGTGCAAAATTAATTTGAAATCAGATAAAGATATATATGGGAGCTATATCCAAATCTGAACAGATCTCGATAAAATTTGACAAAGATGTTTCGGAGTTGTATTTGATATATTTCCCTGAATATCGTTGTTACGGAGTGCATATTACGGCTGTGGGTAACAAATACAACAAATCGGATGAACAATATATATGGGAGCTGTAGCTATATCTGAACCGATCTTCACCAAATTTGGCATACTAGCTTCTAGAATCAATTCGGTCGTATGTGGGCTATATCCGATCTCGATAAAATTTAGCAGATGTATTTCTGAGCTGCATTTCATATATTTCCCCAAATATTGTTGTTACAGAGTGCATATTACGGCTGCGGAGGACAAAAATAACAAATCGGATGAACAATATATATGGGAGCTATAGCTATATCTGAACCGATTTCGATCAAATTTGGCATACTTATTTCCAGGCCTAATTTGGGTGTATGTGCAAAATTTCATACAATTCGGGCTGATATTAGACGTTTGGTGCACAATAAAAGGCAAATCGGACGAAGATATATATGGGAGCTATCTCTAAATTTTTACCGATTATCTGAAATGAGAATGGAATGAGAGTACTGATGGAGTCCAAGATAGATTCGCCAAAGGATTATTGGAAATTCGATCTTTAGATTCGAAAAGTTCTAAAATGGTACGAAACTCCTAAAATGGTACCATTTGGTATTATGTGAACGGATAGAGCTAAAAACTTAAAATTCGATGTGGGAGTCAAAGTAGGAAAGAAAGTTTGATATATGAAGGTGGTTTTGGAAATGTGTACTAAATATGCGAAATGTACCAAATTGTACTAACTTTAAAAAAGTTTGGTCTAGGGTGAACGGATGAAGCTGGAATTTTGAAATTTTGTATTTAGGTCCCTCTTGGTGGTAGGTTTGTGATAAAGAGGTGATTTTGGAAATATGTACTAAAAGTGCACATAAAGTACTAAATAGTACTATGTTTGATACAATATGCAATTTAGTGAACAGATTATGCTTGAAGACGGCAATTCGGAATAAGGGCCAAGTTTCATGTGAACCCTGGACATATGGTGGTGATTTCGGAAATGTGTACTATAATTGTACGAAAAGTACTTAATGGTACTATATTTGCTATTGGGTAAAGGAAGAGAGATAAAATTCTGAAATTTGATTTTGAGGTTTCTGTTGTTATCTAGAATTGATATATGGATGTGGTTTTGGAAATACGTGCTACATTCGTACTTGGTATTTGGTGAAGGGATATAGCTGGAATCCTAAAATTTAATGAATCCGAAGATTAATGAATGGTACTATATTATATTATTATGAAGTAATAAAGCTGAAATCCTGAAATTTGAAATGGATGTCACATTTGGTGTCTGTGGTTAAGATACCTAGGTGGCTTTAGAAATATGTACTATACTTGTTTGAAAAGTACTACAGGGTTGCCCATATTCGACAGACCTTTGGGTCCATTCCAATCGACGAGGCTTGTCCGCAGGCAACATTCTTTGCGTCAATTGAATTTTGTACGGGAACAAATGCAAATCAATGCGAATAATCCGTTGTAAAGTGGACCGAGCCATGCCCAACTGCTGAGAACGGCGTTTTTGGGATGTTCTTGGGGACCTCTCAACACTGGCTCGTACGGCAGCGATATTCTCGGCCAATCGCCTTGGTCGACTTTTATATGGCCTCTTCGGATTAGAAAGAGCCTTACCAGTCGAAATTTTTTCGTATAAACGCTTAATGGTGTTCTTAGAAGGCGCACTTCTCACATTTTTTAATGTTTTAAAAGCACGTTGAGTTTTCACAATTGACTTCTTCTGTTGAATGTAAATTTCAACTATTTCAGAGCGCTCGCGTGGCGTGTATTGGTTCATGGTAAAAATCTGATTGGACTGACGCTTCAAACGCGGTATGTCATTAAGCGATGTGATATCTCTGTCAAAAGTTATGGCGTTACCAGATGGGTCCGTCGAATATGGGCAACCCTATATGTGGTACTAAATTGGGTATTGGATGAAAAAGTAGAGCTAGAATCCCGATTTGATATTGAGGTCTCTGTTGGTATCTGGGATTGAAATATGGAGGCGTTTTTTTTTTAATGTATACTTTAACTGTACGAAAAGTACTAAATAGTACTAAATTTGGAATCAACGTCCAGACGAAACGGCTGAAACTAGAATCCGTGGTCTCTGTTGAGGTCTCTGTTGGTATCTGGGATTGAAATATGGAGGCGTTTTTTTTAATGTATACTTTAACTGTACGAAAAGTACTAAATAGTACTAAATTTGGAATCAACGTCCAGACGAAACGGCTGAAACTAGAATCCGTGAAATTTTATATTGTGATAACTCTTGGTGTCTAGGATTGAGATAAGGAACGGTTTTGCAAATGAGTACTAAAATTGTACGAAAAGTACTAAATTTGGTATTTAGTTAATGTATAGAGCTGGAATACCGAAATTTGATAATGATGCCTTTTTTGGTATTTGGTGTGGAGAATTGTTTGAAAAGAACTAAATTGTACTATATTTGGATCAATGGCGGTGTCTAGGATATAGAGATGTAGATTTTATTTTGGATATGCGTACTAAATATCACTAAATTTGGTACTGGGGTTTAGGGACCGATCTGAAATTCTGATATTTGATATTAAGGTCAATGATGGTTTCTAGGGTTTACATATGGATATGTTGAAATAGTTTTCGACAGAAAAACTGGATGCTGGCCCATTTTACAATGGTTTTTCTAATATCCTCCTCAGTAACCTTCAAAATAATTAATTTTGAAAATTTTTTGGCATAAAAGGTTAACATTTTCCTATTATTCTTTCCGAACAAGGAAAAAAAACGTATATATAGTTATATATAAAACTTTAAAAATCTGAAAACTTAGTACGACATGAGAATTTTGATTAAAATTTTTGTTAAATTAAACGAATTGTGAATTTTGGGTATTAAAATGATGTAACATGAGCATAGGGGCACTTTTCGCTCACAAAGTAGCTGGGACTTGTTACTTTAAATAAATGTTCATCCGATGTAAGAAATTACTTTATTTAGCTTTCTATGTTCATGTGTTTTTGTGCGAAGGCAGACCATATGATGGACTTCTATAGAAAGTTAAGCGTTTTTATATAGGAGGTATACTCGTATTGAAGACTTTCTATAGATGCAAATATTTTCTATAGATATATCTTCCGACCAAACAATTCGCCTAATGCATCTTCCGTCTTTAATCGATGTCATAGTCCTCCATTTCATTCACATAATTGATGAACATTTCAAATCCGATTAAAGTCATTTCACCCCAAAAATTCTCCATCTTCTCAAAATGTATGCCCCTTCGGGACAAATACAAACAAATATTTTAACAATAATAGGACATATACAAAACACACACACACACACAAATAGGTGCCTTACTTAAAAGGATCTGGGAGCATTCTCATTCTCGTCGTCATTCTCATCATACGTTCCGCATTTTTCGAACCAAACCAAAGGAAACCATGAAGGAAATGCCTCTGTGGCGGTTTCATTAAGTACGTGTGTGTGTGTGTGTCTGTATGTGTTTGAGCCTCTTCGTGTGTTTGTGTTTATGCGCGTTATTACAGCTAAAGGAATGCAATATCATACGGTCGATATGTTTCCCAACCTAGCCACTTTCGCTCCGGGCATGGCGGTACTTGCGGTTGTTACTTTTGCTTAAAGAGCCGTTTAGTTGTGAAATTGCGGTTTGATATTCTCCTCTCTCTCTCTTATTTTGTTGGCATTGGCACAGCTCGATGACGTTGAGTGTAAAATGGCCTAAGTACGGTTTGGTTTGAAAAGCAACATCTCGTCAGCTCAATTATGTAATTTGGAGGCATTAGCAGGGTCCTTCGGAGACTGTCCATAGAGTTTTAGATGCTCCCGAATGTTGTTTCGCAAATAATGCGAATTTAGGATTTAATCGCTTTATAACGTCACTCAGCAGCAGCAGCAGCAGCCGTTGTCGTTATTTTTCGTCTTCGTTCCCAAAGGCATTCGGTGTAGGTATTTGGTGCTTGGCATGCGTCTATGTATGTGTGAAAATGAAATTTCTTAATGAAATTCCTTTTTTTCTAGGTTTCTACTTTTTGTGGTAATATCCATTTAAAAATTTGCGCTCCTCCCCATCGCAGTCAAGGACTTGACAAAAATTCTCCAGAGTTGGCAAATACATTTTTTAAGTGGTTGTTTATGATGGAGACCCGTGAAGGGACCCAAGACGGGACATTTTTTCGCTCAATATTTTATCGCGTTGTTGTTGTTATTGTTGTTGGCCGGTGGTCCACAGTAATGGCCACTTTTAACTTGTTGTTCCTGCCAAAGTTGTGAAAACTTTGGCCCAAACAAACATTCATATCGTAACCACACGCAAAAGTCACACTCATCCACGCATCCGACCATCAGAGATAGGGAAGTGTGTCTGGGCGTGGGAAAGTGAGTGAGTGTGTGTAAGTGGGTGAGTGAGCGTGTGAATGACTGTGAAAACCAAAAGTACCAATTATGACTCTTGGATAGGGTGAAGACAGCAGGTTTCGCTTTAAACTTCTTTAATAACTTTAACGCCGTTTTAATGGTTTTTGGCAAAGACTGTCTTTATTTATGTGGTGGTTCTCTCGTTGCTGTTATGTTTGACTTTAAAATAATTTTCCGGCTGAAAAGGAAAACTCAATTATTAAGGTCGAGGGGGAGTTTTGGCAAATATTTTGGTTGAGGTAATGAATAGCAAGGGGGATAAATGAATGAAATAGTCGGAGTGATGGGTGAAAGGTTTACAAATTATTAGTTTAGAACTACTACTTAGGATGAATCTGCTTACAATTTTGATATTTTTTTCTCAAGACTTGTCGAAGATACATCGTATCCAAATAATTAGAAAGAGGTCAAAATTTTCCCTATTATTCGATCGAAAGTTTTATATAGAAATTTGGGCAAAATCGGGTAGGAAAGGATAATTTACACCGATACCAAAATTCCACGCCATTTATTTGACAATAATCGATGGAATTGACTAACTAATAAACTTATAATCTGGAATTATTCTTAAATCATATCTCAAAACCTAAGCTAATATTCAATATTTTTGGGACATTAAATGCGAAAATACTTCATTTTTGGATGGGAAATTATACCAAGGTATTTAGAGTACTAATATATTGACAATTCTTAGGGAAATAGGGGTTCTGTCCTTTAAGATTTCAAAATAACCAAATCAAAACCGATATTTAAAATTTTTGTTGAACTCGAAACGCTATTATTATAATCAGTTCGATTGAAAAATTATACCGGAAATGTACAAAATTTCGAAAATTAGAGAATCAACACCTATTCATTCATAGAGAATCAACACCTAGACGAAACGACTGAAGCTAGAATATTGAAATTTTGCACGAGGGTCAGTATTCGGCCGGGTTTTTGGTACGAAAAGTGTACGAAAATACTAAAATGTACCAAAAATTTAAAACGGAATAAAGTAGAATTCTGAAATTTGGAACGTGGAGACACTGATTGAGTGCAGGATAGATGTACAAAAGGGTTTTTGGAAAATCGAACTTAAAGTGTACGAAAAGTTCTAAAATGGTATTAGACTTCTAAAATGGAACCACTGGGTGTTATGTGTGAACGGGCAAAGCTAAAAACTGGAAAATTGGTATGCGAATCGAGATTGCAAAGTATATTTTGATATACGAAGGTGGTTTTGGAAATGTGTGCTAAGTGTGCGAACTGTACTAAGTGGTACTAAATTTGGAACAGTTTGGGTTCTAGTGTGAACGGATGAAGGTGGAATTTTCTAATTTTGTATAAGGATCGCTGTTCATGTTTAGCCTGGGCATAAGGAAGTTGCTTTGGAAATGCGTCCTGTATATTTTCGAAAAGTACTAATTTTGGTATTGGCTGATGGAATAGGGATGGAACTCTCAAATTTGATTTTAGGTCTGTGCTTCTTCCTCTCCATTCTTCGATTTTTCTACTTCCTGTGGTATGGTATGATTTCATTTCCCCATGGATATGAATGGTTTGACTGCGAAATATAGACCACAGCAGTTTATGAAGTTTATTGGATTCTCGTCTTGCTGGAGGTGTTCTAAAAGTTGTTATTGACATGGCCTTCTACGTCTTCAGGTGATTTTTATGTTGTTTGTCGCACCTGCAGTTGGTACCGATTGCTACATGGCACAGCTCATCCCTGTAGTGCCTTCTAGCAACTTTAAAAATATAGCGGATCCTTTCCATATTCCGAGGCCTCTTTTTCCTCTACGTAGGCTGTGTCTCCTATGCAGGGACCACCGATTTTGTAAAATGATCTAGCCGCAGATTTCATATTACGCCTTCCTTTCCATTAACTGTTTTGGACGTGTTATTGCCAGGTTTTCCCGCAGCATTGACTGACGGGAAGCTATTTTTCTTTTTCGAACGCTTTATATCTTTCTGCTCCTCCAAAGATCCGATCATCTTCTTTATATCCTCTTAGCGCCGGATAATCTCTTTCTTTGTTTGTGAGGAGCTTAGCAATGCTTTGACTCCTTTCATCGATCATTTTGTTGACCTCCTCCTTAGATTTCAGCAACGGTTTTGTTTGGCTAACTTTGAAGCACAAATTTATCTCTGAAGGATGATTCGAGCTTATGTATCTCCGAGCTCTTCTTGCAGCAGTCCCTCTGTTTAAACTCACTATATTTTCATTATATCTAAGAACCTTATTGTACCCTCAATAATAGTATGGTTATAAAGTTTTTCCAACCGAAATATACATTTTAGACCCCACAATGTACATATAAATAATCTTGGTCAGCATAAAATTCTGTGTCGATTTAGCGATGTCCGTCCGTCTATGGAAATCACTCTAGCTTTCGTACCAAATGAAATAGGTTGATAGATTGAATGTATTATGTCTGCGGGACTTTTTGCATTGAAAATGGTACCTCCTTTTTTCAGTATTTTAGTGATTTAAGCGACATTGGTCAACGAAATGTTTCAAATTTGGTATTTGAAGGTCGTAGTGGTTAGTACAGCCTAAGACAGAAAATTGTCTGTGCAGGTCCACGTCTTTGTATAGCCCCTACATAACGGTACCTCCCGTATTTTGATGATTTAGCGACATTATTTACCGGAATTGTTTCAAATTTGGTATTTGAAGTTCGAAATGGATACTACAGCCTATGACAGAAAATTGTCTGTGCAGGTACCCCCGATAATCGGTATTTTGATGATTTTAGCGACATTATTAACAGGAATTGTTTTGAATTTGGTATTTGAAGTTCGTAATGGGTTCTACAGTCTATGACAGAAAATTGTCTGTGCAGGTCCACGTCTTCGTATAGCCCTAATATAACGGTACCCCCCGATATTCTGTATTTTGATGATTTTAGCGACATTATTCACCGATTTTTTTCAAGTTTTGCATTTGAGTATTCTAATGGGTTAGAACAAAAGTTGCCTATGCAGGTCCCCGTCCTCGTATTACGGCTACATTCGGTATTTTTAAGATTTTTACAGGATTTTTTAGAGAATTTTTTTTTGAAAATTGCCAAATTCGTTTCAAATGGTGGAGGGTTTTCAAAAATCGGCTCGGCCGCAATTACAGTTTTTTTACTTGTTTATTTATAAAATACTAGCTGAACCCGGTGCGCTTCGCTACCCCTTTTGATTTTATATGCATTCAAAATTTTATTTACGAATATATGTTGGATAAAGAAAAACAAATTTAAAAATTAAAAAAAAAAATATTGCACTAATTTAATGCGTTAATAAACAAAATCATTACAAAAGCAGTAACATGACATGCATACACGAAGGGTTTGTCCTTTGGATTTATTTATTTCATAGCAAATACCAAGCGTGCAGGAAACTGCAATTTTTTTAAGTAGAGTGGCATTTCTATTGCAAGTAGTGAATTCGAGATAGCAACATACTTCGCCGTAATAAGCGTATTTCAAATAAATTGTTGTGTTGTTTTTTAGTGTTAGCCTAAGGCGTTGTGGGTCAATGGTTCTTATTAAAATCATATCCCAATCTGATCCGATTTAAATATAATTTAAAAAAAATTACTTTTACACCAAACTCCGCTACACCTTTCATATTTAATTGAAATTGGTGCGTCAAATATGTGAAATCGGCCGAGAATATATATATGGGAGCTATATCCAAATCTTAACTAATTTCCAATTAATTTATCACATTTATTATTATAACAAAATTCCGCCACACATTCTGAATTTCATTGGAATCGGTCATATATATCGTGTTTGGTGCATAATATGTATGAAATCGGCCGAAATATATATGTTAGCTATATCCAAACCTCAACTGATTTCAATATAATTGTGCAATTTTTGCTGGTGCCAGATTTTGTCTCTCTCGCTTTGGGTGCATCAAATATGTGAAATCGGCTGAGTATATATATATGGAGCTATAATCACATCTGAGCGTATTTGAATATAATTTGTCAAATGTGCATCAAATATGTGAAATCGGCGTATAATATATATGGGAGCAATATCCAAATCTGAACCGATTTTAATATAATTTGACTAATTTATTTTCTAATAAAAATCCCGTTACATATTCCAAAATTCTTGGAAATCGAACATACATATCGTGTATGGTGCATAAAATACTTGAAATCGGTCGAAAATATATATGAGAGCTATATCCAAATCTGAACCGATTTTAATATAATTTGACAAATGTATATTTGTTTTAATTTCCGCTACACATTTCAAATTTCATTGAAATTAGAGATACATAGCGTGTTTGGTGCATCAAATACATGAAATCGGTCGAAAATATATATGGGAGCTATATCCAAATCTGAACCGATTACAATATAATTTGGGAAATAAATTTTTTTAGATAAAATCTATCACACGTTTCAAATTTCATTGAAATTGGGGATACATAGCGTGTTTGGTGCATCAAATGCTTGAAATCGGCCGAAAATATATATGGGAGCTATATCCAAATCTGAACCGATTTCAATATAATTTGACAAATTTATTTTCGGATTAAATCCCGTCACACATTCCAAATTTCATTGGAATCGAACATTCATATTGTGTTTGAGGCATCAAATGAACGAAATCGGTCGAAAATATATATGGGAGCTATATCCAAATCTGAACCGATTACAATATAATTTAGCAAACTTATTTTTGTTCCAAATTCCGTTACACATTCCAAATTTGGAGACTGTATCTTTAACCGATCAATAGATATGTGCATATAAAATCCAAATTTTTGGGAGGTACCTCCGATTCTGATGCTATATCTCCAGTTCCAAGTGGAAATTCAAAAATGTATATAGCCTATGTTACTTTCAGGCGATGTTGCAGTATATATGGAAATTTTCAGAAAAATCTATTCAGCAGTTTTCGAGTCCATAAATTACAAACAAACAAACAAACAAACAAACAAACAAACAAACAAACAAACGTACAAACATTTTCCTTTTTTATAGATATAGATGTTGAAATTTTGAGAATTTAGCTTTGTTCTCGCTTGAAATATTGCTTTGATTTGAGAGAAGAAATGGATACAATTTGCAGTTACCCTAGCTGTTGAAGATTGTCAGTTTATTGTTTTATAAAAAAAACTTCGTATAAAGGGATTAAAGAAAAATACAGTTTTTAAATAAGCGTCCTTTAAAGTAATATATTAAGTTACCGATTTCGGCTTATTTATTTTCATTTTTAAGCCCATTTAATGCATTTTTCCCTCTTTTTTAATTATCTATTTAAGTTTTAATTATTTAAATCACACACATATACTATTTCTCTATACCAATTCTAAACACATCCTCATAACGCACACCCACCCAAACCCATTCCAAGGCCATGCCATATTTCCGCCCCTTCCAAAAACTGTAAATTAGAATAGCACTTAATGATTCTCAGCGCACAATAACGGTTTGTTGTTGGCTAATTTTCTATGTTTTCCCTTCGTCTATGTCTTAAGTCTTGAGATAAAGTTTAGTCTCTGTGTCTTAGACTGACAAATGGTAGAAAACTTCCGCTGACAACATGTTCGAAATGATGTTTTGGGCAAAAGTTTTCTGTGGCTTATGATTTGTACCTTAGGAAAGATGTACGACAACATTATGAATATCTGTCATAATAAACTTTTTCGTATTCAAATTGCTGTAGGTACCATAAAACTTAGGCAGGAAGGGGGGAGAGCAGGCGGTAGAAGGCTCTAAGAACAGGTAATTTACCCAGAAGAAACATACAAAGAAACTGAAAGTGGAAAAACTTTAAGAATGTAATTTAGTTTAGTTCATATCTCTCTAAGACCCATTACTTTCTCCTGCACAAGTTCGTGTCCGTGTAGCTGTAGCTTATCCGCCTTTGCCTTTTGAGTTTTACTTTCTTCGGCCTCAATTCGTTCGCTGCTCGTCTCGCAATTGGAAGTGAAACGAAGGGAAATAATAAAATATTCACATACTTAAATATGCAGAAAATACAATGACTTTATCAGGGATTGTTTACATTCTCGCTATGTCGTTTATAAGATTTCGAATTGCATTACACTTGACTATGTCGCAATGTGTGAGTGGGGGTGGGAGTGTAGGAGTGTGTGTGTGTGCAAATGAATATATGAATGTTTTCAGTGCCTGTGTTTAGTGTCCTTTTTATGCCACACTCCCGTCCTTGTCGAGTGATCAGCGAAACAGGAAAGTGTCTGGTCGTGTCGTAGATTGTGTCGTGTATTTCAATGTTGGAGACAAACTACAAACACTGTCCTCAACTTCGAGTGCAAAGATACGCAGCATGGCTGCTCATTGTGGTGGCCGGGCTGGGCCGGGTACTTGTACATTGAACCATTTATGCAAATTGAATTGTCTTCATGCCATGGCGCAATAATAAAAACAAAAACAACAAATAAACAGAAAACTTGAACCTAATCGATTTTGTAATTCAAATATGCATTACAATTTCGTATTAAGCGATTCATAGGGCTTAAGTGCAAATTATGGTTAACTTCTAATTCATGGAATTAGATTTGTTTTGAATTTATTTTCCCAAGAAAGGCAAATAAAACACTAACGAAGGGAGAGTGTGGAGTATTTTTTTTTTTTTTTGGAGGGGAGGAATACAATTTTGTGAAGAGGAAATAATAAATTGAAAAAATATTATACTAATATTCAGATAAATCTTAACAGATGTGGTATCTCTAATGATCAGCAAACCCCCAATGGGCAAGGGAGAATAGGAAGACTCAAGAGCTGATGATTAGTTCGGTCTAGACCAGGCAAGGCCAGAAATACACATTTGAAGAAAATAATTTGTGCACCACTAGAATTCCACTCAAAAAATAACGTTAATAAGAATTAAAAAAAAATTAAATAACCCATCTTTCTGAACCCTCCCCTCCAACTTTCATAATTTTTATAGCAACAGTAAAACAACCTTCTCTTGATAAGGTCAGATAAATGGCGCATTTAGATTCAAGCTAAGAAATAGAATAGAAACGGCAAAAATGGTGAAAACAGGGTATAGAGAAATCTCAGAACCCTCTCTCCAATTCGGCGAAGACAATCAGCTCTCCCAGAGATCCAAACTCTGCTAGGCGCTACCGGAAAAAATGTTCGATTTAACCGAAAGAACCCTTGTAGCATAGGACTACAATGAGAGCGCAATGATGAAGCAAAACGAAGTCGGTTCCATTGATATTCTGCAAAGGGAGAGGTTCCTATACAGGTTGAAATAAAAAAACTGCAACAAAGTCAAATGCCATAATTTTTACATTTTTTTTAAATTTTATTGAATGAAAGCAACAAATGTCGCAAATAGCATCAAATTGTAGAAGAAGTTTAGATTTATGCGAATTGGTCACCTTTGGCACGAATCACGGCCTTCAAACGGCCAATGAAACCGTCCCACGTTGCCCGATTGTTGCTCTGTGGTATTTTGGCACATTCCCGGCAAAGCACTTGATTGAGGTGATCGACACTTTGGCATTTTTTAGTGCCAACCTTGATTTCCAAAATACTTAAGACACAATAGTCCAACGGATTGGTATACGGAAATTTTGGTGGCCATTGTGCGCTGCAAATGAAGCGAGGAATCTCATTGAATGTCCAAGATCTACGGCCAAAATGTTTGCGTGCCCAAGGCTTTAATATACCCCCCAGAATATTTTCGCTATAATATTCAATATTGTTTATGATGCCACGGTCGATTAATACGAGCAGAGAGCGACTATTGACTGTTGTGGCGCCCCAAACCATCACCATTGCCGGCGCTTGAGTTCTGGTGGTGCACATTTTCATATGGCCTCTTTGGCAAGTAAACACGATCCTTTTGTTGGACAACAAATGTATTCTCCTCGGAAAAAAACCAAATTTGGCAGTTCACCACTTTCGGCCAAGCGAAGCAACTCTTTAGTTCTTTTGAGTCTATTTCCTTTCTGTTGCGGTGTAAGTTCTTGCACTTTTTGGAATTTCAATGGCTTTATCCAGAGCGAATTTTTCAATATTTGACGAATGGAATATAGCGATATGTTCAGCTCACGAACCATTTTTCGGCCACTGCGGCGCGGGTTTCGATCAAGTCGTTTCTTTACTTTTCGAACCCTTTCTGCCACTTCCTTGACGTCCGGCTACGCTACCAGGATTATGAGCAATGGTACGAGACACAAAAGATTTATTCACATTTAAATGCTGGAGTGCTCTAACGATAGCCACTTGTGGTTGTCCAACCAAATGTAAAGAAATCACATCACATCACATATTCAAACAAATCTAATTTTGCTCTACTTTCATAATCTGTTGGATTTACCCTGTTTATGTAGAAAAAAATAATTTTTTCATTAAAAAATATAAAATTGTCTAACTTCTCCACTCGTTTAAAACAATCACCATTTGTTCAATATATCCTCGCTCACGTATTTCCCTAATTGCTAAATCACTTAAATTTATATGTGTTCCTATTAATTTTTCATTTCAAAAGCAATTCAAAAAATAAGCTAGACTTACAGAATAAAACATTAGTTTAGATTTTAACAACTTGCAATTTGTCCATAAAATCCTAAAACATGGAAGTTATGACCAGATAATTTAAAAGCTTATACCAGACACATGCCCATGCTGTTTTTTTCTTTTGATTATATTGTTGAGTATTGCAAAACTTGTTTAACACAAAATTATATTTGCATTAAATAGACAACAGAGGTGGAGAGGGAGGAAGAAACTTGAATTCTGATTCTCCAGGAAGACGTAGTCAAAGAAATATGTCAACCCCGAGATAAGAGAAAGAGAAATGGAAAATAATAAAAATGTAAAGTGATGCTTCAAACAGATTCAAGAAGGAAACAAAGTTAGCACATATTTGAAATAATTTTCATCCCCGAGTATTTAGAGTGCAGTGCTCAAAGAGAAGGGCCACGTCGATGTACTCACACACGTACACACACAGATATACAATTCGAAATACATATACTAAAAGATGTGACAACTATCAGCAAAAGGATGCTGGTTGGAGGAAACATTCAAACACACACATACACACACATACACACACACTTTAAACGATTCATTCGTTCACTAAAAATCATGTGGAATATCGTGAATGCAATTGAAATGCTGCAAAATAAAATATACGTTTTTGGCGAGGTTGGAGAAAAAATGCAATACATGCTGGGATACAAAAGTACAGTAGTTTAGGTTAGGTTAACTTATTTGGGCTGAACATATTAATTTGCAAAGCCGAAATAATATGAAAGGCTATCGTAACAAAGGGCTTGATAAAGTTACTAAAACCCATGCCAAACCATTTAGATTCTGAAGAAATTCGATTTGAAAAAAATAGTCAGTAAAATAGTGCCATTTGTCACCCAAGTCTTAAATATTCGTGATGAATACTATAGAAATACAGGGTGAAATAAAAATACTGCAACAAAGTCAAACGCTATTATTTTTACATTTTTATTTAAATTTATTGAATGAAAACTAAAAATGTCGGAAGTAGCATCAAATTTTAGAAAAAGTTTAGATTTGTACGAATTGGTCACCTTTAGCGCGAATTATGACCTTCAAACGTCCAATGAAACCGTCACATGCTGCCCCAATGTTGCTCTGCGGTATTTTGGCCCATTCCCAGCGAAGCGCTTGCTTGAGGTGATCGACACTTTGGTATTTTTTAGTGCCGACCTTACTTTCCAAAATTCTCCAGACACGATGGTCCATAGTTTGTGGCCATTGTACGTTGGAAATTAAGCGAGGAACCTCATTTTATAACCATTCTTGGGCGGCGCGTGCTGAGTTCAAGGTTTGCGGCCAAAATATTTCCGTGCCCAAGGCTTCAATACACCCTTTAGAATATTTTCGCGATAATATTCGGTATTTAATCTGATGTCAGGGTTGATTAATACAAGCGCAGAGCGACCATCGGTCATCACCGTGGCCGGCGTTTGAGTACTGGTGGGCAACCGAAGGAGCACATTTTCAGCTGACCTCTTTGGCAAGTAAACACGATCATTTTGTTTGTTTACAAACTGTTGGACAACGGATGTTTTCTCATCGGAGAAAACCACATTCGGCGGTTCACCACTTTCGGCCAAGCAACTCTTTACCTCTTTTGAGTCTATTTTCTTTCTGTTGCAGTGTAAGTTCTTGCACTTTTTGGAATTTGTTTGGCCCATTTTTCGATATTTGCCGAATGGAATATTGCGATATGTTCACCTCACGAGCCAAGTTGCACCTTTACTTTTAGGATCATTTCTGCTTATGATTATGTTGTCTTCCGTCCACCTCCTTGACGTCGGGCCACGCTACCAGTATCACGGTAACGAGCAATGGTTCGAGGCATAAATGATTTATTATCATTTAAATGCTGGAGTGCTCTAACGATAGCCACTTGTGGTTTTCCAGCCAAATATAAAGAAATCGCACTATCACGCTTGAATTCCATTACGAATGACTTTTTTCTGGAAAATTCTCAGCAAAATGCTTTTGTACGCTTGTAAACAATATAATGAGTTGTCAATTGAATATTTTTAACAGCTGTCGGACGAGTGATTTAGAATGATAATAGTTTGAAGTTGGTTGCAGTTTTTTTCATTTTGCCCTGTATGTGCCATTTGTCACCCAAGTCTTAAATATATGTGATGAATACCATGGGAAATATCATTTCTTGAGTATGAATTCCTGCAATCGCAAGAAGTATTGAAAGAAATGACACTATTCCCCTTGTTGTGAATATTTGGACTTTCATTAGCCTAATTGTTGATAGTTTCAACTACATTCATATGTTTTCATTCATTTGACTAAAAATTCTGGAAATTGACTTTTTTTACTAGCCAACCTATCACCTGATACCACTGTCCACTTGCATTCCTTTAAAACAAACGACTGTCAACAAAGCTTTGAAACCATTTAACGACGAAAAATCCCATTTTTCGAGAGAGAGCGAAGAAAAAACAAAGAGTGGTGAATTATTTGAAATTGAAATGTTTACATTTTGTGTTAAATATTTTATCGATAGTTTTGTTCAAACTGTAGACACTTTTGGGAAAATTGATGTCTCCATGCATTGACTAAACATTGATTTATTGTCGGCAATATGGCCGAGCTAGCGATCAACCGACCGACAGATTCGAAACTCTTGACTGGCAATTTGGTGCGGGTATTTAATATAGCGGGGAATGACTGGCTTGTTATATACAGCAGGGTTTGTGTTGTTTTAGTTAATGCACGACTGAAATCAACTGCAATCTTGATGTTCTAACAGCCAGCCAGCCAGCCAACCAGCCATCTAGTCATCCAGCCAAGTCACTTCCACGAGTGCCTGTGTTGTGTGGAAACTTTAAGAGCTCTGTGTGACGTGAGTGGAGTAATATGTTTATAAATTGCTTTCAGCAATATGTGCAAAATTTTGTAAATTTTCTTTCTGTCCTTCTTTCCGCCGCCCCGAAAAAAAATAAAAAAACAGAAAACGAGCTGTGACATTGCAAGTATGTTTCTCTAAATTGATTAAATGCTTTATGCGGCATTTTTTGGGAAAGTTACTCTACATGTTAAATAGTTGAATTTCCGAATGCTGTGGTAGTCATTGGTGGGAAAAATGGCAAATATAAGACTTTATATGTTCAATTTTGTAGATTAATGAAATAAAACTACAAATGGGGCTGATATGTGTTTCTTTGGATCGATCAAGATAGACGATAAGGTAGCAAAGTCATGAAAATCAAGGTGGCCTTTCATACTCCTTTTGGGAATAATAAAAGGATTTCTTAAAAGATTTAGCATGAGATGAGAATTTACAAAATATTTATGGAAATATGTCTAGAAGGTCGAAGAAGTTGTGGGCTAAATATTCATATTTTCGAAAATAGTTTTGTTTTTATTTGTTGACATATGAGATGATAGGATCGACATAAAATTGCCTAAAATGCATTTTTTTCCATCAAGATGTCGTTTATAGACGCTGATAACACTTAAAATTGGAGAGAGCCATACTTGGGGAAGGGAAGGAAGAGGGTTACTTTTCGAATCAAGTTAATATTCGATACAGCTCTAATTTGGTGCGGAGTTTGTTTTAACTATTGGCCCCCATTCCTGTTTACGTGTTGAATTTTTCCAAAACATTACGTTGCGTGCTTCCTACCAGTCTGATAGTCAGGGAAACGATCAGATTTGTGTCATCATCTCCAAATGTAATTAGATTAACTTAGTACTAAGATACATGTGGTTTCGGGCCCTCAATTCAATTACGCCAGTACTGGCCAAGTCCTGGTGAACTTCTATACACAAACAAGAAGTTTGAGGTTCGATTCGCAATCGTACATACGATTTTTATACCCTACACCATTATGTCTTTGTGCATTTGTTTGTAACAGGCAAAATGAAACGAAATAGACCCATAGTTCCTTCTGATGATCTGCATGATCCGTCTGTCTGTCCATCTGTCCATGTATTTTTGAAAATAAAGTACAGTTCGCATTTATTAATCTATCCAGATGAAATTTTGCACAGATCATTTGTTTGGCCCAAGGGCTAACCTATTGAAATTGGAAATAATCGGTCAAAATTTAGATATAGCTCCCATATATATATTCGTCCGATTTGCCTTTTATTGTGCACCAAACGTGTAATATCAGCCCGAATAGTATGGAATTTTGCACAGGCCTGAAAATAAGTATGCCAAATTTGATCGAAATCGGTTCAGATATAGCTATAGCTCCCATATATATTGTTTGTTATTTTAGTCCTCCGCAGCTGTAATATGCACTCTGTAACAACAATATTTGGGGAAATATAGTAAATACAGCTCAGAAATACATTTGCTAAATTTTATCGAGATCGGTTCAGATTTGGATATAGCTGCCATATATAACTTCGTCCTTTTATTGTGCACCAAACGTCTAATATATGTTCAAATGGGATGAAATTTGGCACTTACGACCGAATTGAGTCTAGAAGTTAGTATGTCAAATTTCGTGAAGATCGGTTCAGATATAGCTATAGTTCCCATATATATTGTTCATCCGAACATCCGTAACAACGATATTCAGGGAAATATATCAAATACAGCTTAGAAATATCTTTGCCAAATTTTATCGAGATCGGTTCAGATTTGGATATAGCTCCCATATATATCTTTATCCGATTTAAATTAATTGTGCACCAAATGGGCAATACAAGTCCGAATTTAAAACATACAAATGCTTCGGCATGTTTAGTCCTCTAGTTTCCGAAGTTAATTAATAAATTGATAAAATTTTATTCAGATGTATTTCAGGTCCGTAGAAATTGCTCTAAGTTGGTGAAAATGTGCCATATACAGAGTGAGATGAAAAAACTGCAACCAACTTTAGACTGCTGTCGGTTCAGATAAATTATAGGGTCCAAGCATCTCTTCTGAAGAGTATTTTTGGAAAATTTCTAAATATTCTGTTACTTATGCCCCCAAGGTCATTTTAAAATATTATTTAGTAATTTTTTTCCTGATTTGAAATTCTTGTGTAGCATCCCTGCAGTTCGTCATCCCGGCACCTAAAACACATAATTCATTTAATTTTGTTGGCCTTCGGCTAACACAACATATGTTGGCGACATGTCACCACCATTCCAACAGACTGCATAATGGTCCCGTGTCCAACTATGTTTTTGGTATTAAATTTTGCATATTGTTCCCTTGTCCTCTCTTTGTTGTTCTTGCTGTACACGATTCGACTTCCGTTTCAGCTGTTTTCTTTCGTTTTTGGTAAAACATAAACGAATTTCTATAAAAAAAATTGCAAGCCTTCCTTCGTTTGCGATATTTTTACGCCTGATTGTTACCGCAAACATAGGAAAAGTTGAAACTGCAGTTCAACAGATTTTCTGCTGCCGCACCGGCTGATGATAGAATACTTTAGCATTCGGCCATCCATGGTCATTTGGTCACTTCAACACCGGCATCAACATTACGGTCAGCAGCAAATGGACTATTGTTGTTTGTCCATCTGTGTGTATGTGGGTGTGTGTGTATGTGTGTCTGGGTGCATGTGTTTGTGCACTGTATATTATTAAAGTTTGCTCTTGATGGTTATTGGAAATTGCATTAGTGTCTTCTTCATCCAGACTATGTGCACTGGATGGCTGGTACATTTGCACACACACACAAACACATCCACACAAATTGTGAACATGTTGTGTTCTGTTATTGGAAGCCAACGTAAAATAGACAAGAGAAAATGTTTAAAAAGTTGGTTGTGATGACTACATTACGGTAACTAAATAAAAGCAACTTTTTTACATCAATCTTATTTATGTGGGACATTTTACTTAACCCGGGTGGCAAAAAGAAAAAGAAGAAGAAACCGAACAGAACAGAAAAGAAGAAAGAAGGTGTGCATCAATAATGTCATTTCCCAAATTGCTGGATGAAAATATGGGTAATTGTTTATGGGACGTTACAGGAAGAAATGGGGGAGAATTGATTTTTAATCTCTGAAAATTGTAAAATTCACGTTAAAAGGGCGAGATTTCCGAAATTCAATTTGGAACTTTAATTTTTTTTAGGAACATGAGACTGACATTTTGGATTTGGGTATGAGCACATAGCCTATCTGATTTTCTTTAGAAACACCTTCGGACCGAGTTGCTAGTAGAACTTATGTTGAACTTGGATTGTTCTAGTGTTTAATTCCCATGAGCTTCATCGTACTGACTTCAAAATAATTACTATTTTCCAAAGAAGGATCCTTGTTAGCCATCATCCATACGAATATGCCTGAAGTGCCACGAAACCCGTTGTACAGTTGTGAGCCTTGGATAGTGCCTCTCTAGCTTACCTTTCTACTGCAAATTTCAGATCATTAAGCTCGTCTCGAAAGCGGATTAAACAAATTTATGAAATGATCTTTGCCTTAACAAGGCGCATTACCTTGTCCTAGGTGTTTCTTCTAGAAAGACCATTGACGATTTTTTTCCTAGAAGACTTTGTAAAAGCATTTAAAATAATCAAAGACTTTTGGATTCCTGAAAATTCTACGAAATTGTTCTATGAATAATTACTAAAAATATATTCCTAAACAATTAAAAAAGCAGTATATTCGGCCGGGTCGAACTTTGAATACCCTCCACCATGTGGAACGAATTTGGAAGGTACCTTTATATGGGAGCTATACAAAGACCTGCACAGACAATTTTCTGTCTTAGGCTGTAGTATCCATTACGAATTTCAAATACCAAATTTGAAACAATTCTGGGGAATAATGTCGCTAAAATCATCAAAATACCGAATATCGGGAGGTACCGTTACATGGGGGCTACACGAAGACGTGGACCTGTACAGACAATTTTCTGTCTTGGGCTGTAGCATGCATTGCGAACTTAAAATGCCGAATTTGAAACAATTCCATTTACTAATGTCGCTAAAATCATCAAAATTCCGAATATCGGGAGGTACTGATATATGGGGTCTATACGAAGACCTGGACCTGCATAGACATTTTTCTGTCACATACTGAATTTCCAATTACGAACTCTAAATATGAAACTACTCCAGTGAAGAATGAGGCTAAAATCATGAATATACCTAATATTGGGAGCAACCTTTATATGGGGGCTATTCGAAGGCGTGGACCTGCACAGACAATTTTCTGTCTTAGGCTGTAGTATCCATTTCGAACTTCAAATACCAAATTTGAAACAATGCCAGTGAATAATGTCGCTAAAATCATCAAAATACTGAATATCAGGAGGTACCGTTATATGGGGGCTATATGAAAACGTGGACCTACATGGCCCATTTACGAACTTATCCTGCCTACTGGCAAAATAAACATGTGTGCAAAATGTTAGCCTTCTATCTCAATTTGTTCGAAAGATAACGTGATTACAACAGACAGACGGACGCACAGAGAGACGGCCAGATAAACGGACATCGCTAAATTGACCTTTCTTTCCAGAAATCATCTAAAAATATTAAAAATATTTTTTTCTTGGTAGGGAAGTCCTTTAAAAATCCAAATGTTTACCGATTTGTCCACTAAAACCTCGGACGATACCAGAAGAATACATCTCATATTCACACCAGAACGCAAATAAGGAAAACGTCAGCATCCGAGAAACCGATTTTGAATTGTGTGCGGACCACGAATATTACATTCGTTCAAAAAACCCAAAAGCGGGTGTTAGTTTAACCCAAAACATATTCTTAACTCATTAATCGAACGCAGGTGAAATATTCTTAAAGGGCTATCATAGTTTTTCTCTTTTGTTTCATTTTGTGGATATTCCATGAATTGCAAATCAATATATCCTTAACTGCTCTATATGTTCGACCAGTTATTCGTTATAAGCGACAGCAACGCAGAGCTATTAGTAACAATGGAACCACACAATCTTTTATCCTAAAGTGGTTCGTAGTAGCTGTTATTTCAGCAGTTAATTTTCATTGGAAATCTCCCATTTGCATGGCTTTTGCGGTAAACACATTTTTCACTTTGATGTATTTTACCCCCACCCCCCGAAACTTTCCCAATACACTGATGCGGAGGTTGACGGCTGCTGTTTCAACACACAAGTGTTTCCGTACACTTTTAAGGAATTACTTGCACCAGCAACACTTTAGTATGTCCTCCACCAAAAAAAAAAAAAAAAAAAAAAAACCCAAAAAACTAAAAAAAAGTTGACATTTCTATACCCCAAGTCCCGGTTTTTTTTATCTGTGGCTTTGAGACACAAAAACACACAAACTCCTACAAAATATATCCATTGATCAAAGGTTGTGTGGCTTTATGTTTGTTTAAATTCCCAAAAAAAAGTATTTAAATGTGTGTGTGGGGAGAGCTTTATGTATGGCCAAGCAAAGCAGCTTACCCCCACTCTAATGCGACCGAACTTTGACTAACAAACTTTTAGTGGAACCAAAGTGCAGCAAACATCAGCGTCATCAGCGTCGTCATCGTCGGTGGCATTGCCATGACCAAATTTACCACCTTGCCTTCATTTTCGGGCCAAGAGTAATGCATGCATCATGTGGTGGTTTATAATGTAGCGAATTTGTCGCTGGCTACATGTGTAAGCGATAATGCATGTTACGGCCTGGGTGCTTTTTCGACGCTGATCCACCGTCGATGGTGGCATAGTTTTAGTTGATAGTTAGTTTCCTAATTTTGGTTGTGAGTTCATTTTTGGGCCACCAACCTCGTCTCCCTGTGACTCGTTGTCAGGCATTCAACACAAACACACACACTCACGCGCAAACATCTATCATCGAACAAAAGTTTATGTTAGCAACCAACAAACAGCTTAAAAACAGTTAATATTACCAAATACTCGAAAATTACAGAAACATTTGCAACGATGGCGTTGTCAGATAAAAAAAATCAGAGTCAAGCGAACTTAGCGAGGTAGAAAGTTTTTGCTTTTGGTGGGGTGTGGTCCTAGTTATTGTTCGGGATGTCTGTTGTTTGAGGTATTTCTACGTTATCAGCAATTGAAGGAATAACAGTGCTATGATAGTGGGCAAAACTATATAGGAGGGTCTTATGCGAAAAGACCTACCATTCTATAAGAGGTCTTTCGATTCTAGCTAGGAAAAGTGGTATACGGCACTTCTATCACAAAATATACTGGTCTTCTACTTAATGGTAAGGTCTTAAAGTTAAGAAATACCAGATACCTCTTGACTTTCAGCAGAAAACTGGTCCACCCTGATAAAATAATATGTCCGACAGATCGTCAATGAGATAAAACCTACTGTGTTCCATTAGAAGAACTACTCCGTCTCTTCTACAAGGCTACCACAGCTCTACTATGAAAAAAGCTACCATATGTCGCCTATGAGGAAAGAGCTACCACAGTTATTATATGAGAAGAGCTACTACAGTTATTATATGAGAAGAGCTACCACAGCTCTTCTATGAAAAGAGCTACTACAGCTCTTCTATGAGAAGAGTTACCACAGCTCTTCTCTGACTAGAGCTACCACAGCTCTTCTACCACTGTTCATCAATGAAAAGGCTACAGCAGCTCTACCTTGAAGAGAGCAACCAAAGATCTACTATGAGAAAAGCTACCAGAGCACCTCTATGAGAAGAGCTACCATAGCTCTTCTGTGGGAAGAGTAAACACAGCTCTTCAATGATAAGAGCTACTACAGCTCTTCTATAAGAAAAACTACCAGATCACTTCTATGAGAAGAGCTACCAGAGCTCTTCTATAAGAAAAACTACCCCAGTTCCTCTATGAGAAGATCTACAACAACTCTTCTATGAAAAGAGCTACTGCTGCTCCTCTACGAAAAGAACTACTGCCGCTCTTCTACGAGAAAAGCTACTGTTGCTCTTCTATGAGAAGAGCTAATGCTGCTCTTCCATGAGAAGAGCTACTACTGCTCTCTTATGAGAAGAGCTACGGCCGATTTTCTATGAGAAGATCTACTACCCGTCTTCTGTGAGATGAAAAATATCCACTAGAAAGCTTTTTAATTTTCTATCAGAAGACCTAATGTCGTTCCATAAAAATACTAACATGCATAATGCTTTAATACCTGACGATTATCGATGGGATTTACTTTTTAATCTCTATTTAATGACCCACTTTTTACTGATCTTCCATAGAATTGTCTTTTCATGAGGAATACAGCTTCAAATTGGTTAATTTGTTAAAGCTCTTCACAAACATATATTTTTTAACCCTCACTGAAAAAAAATCTTGAATATATGCTCTCGAATATATGGCTGCCTCTTAAAGCCCTCTTTTTTTCCAAGGGACTGAGCTAAGAACTGATTAAAGCTTCATCGCTCTACTCGCCTCTAATGAATGCTGATTGTTTTTGTATTACACTCACATACACACATCTATCATAGAAGCACACCACCCCTTGACCAGTCTGTTGTGGACTTCTGATCATTGTTTTTGGGGGGTAAATGCATGTGTCCATCATAATTTCAGCAATTTGTATCCATTATATGGCGTTTAGAGTTGTCCATCCACTCGGTTGGGCGGGAAGGGGGTAGCGCGCAACTGCTGTGCATTTGGCATTGAAAGGCCATGAATGGTTGGCTGTAAGTGGGAAGGTATTGCTGAATGCAAATGTGATAAATTATGTGCTGATAATTTACATAAATTTTCATAATACACACTCAACAAATGTCGTACGTACACACAGATATACATAAGTATACTTATGCACACGAATCCCTATTTGTTCTTGCATCGTTTTTTTTTTTTTTTGCCTTTTCTCATTGTCATCGCTCTTGGTTCATGGTTTATTTGTGTATGAGCGGCTTTTTTCCGCTTGTTAGTTGGTAAATGTGTTTTAATTTATGTACAAAGTTTTGTTTGCTGTCTATGTATGTGTTGTTGGTGTGATGGTGGTGTTGGTGTTGGAAGGCGTTATTTGTGCATTTTTAATAGTTTTGGTTATAAATAGCTTATAGTAAAGTACCTATCAGAAAATATCAGCAAAGTTTCGAAAAAAAAAATGAAATGAGAAGGGCATAAAGTATTTAGCTGTTGAACTCACACTTTAAAGCTGGTGAGTATCATTGGGAAAAAGAGACTTTTTGTGCATATGTGTATGCATTAATTATGATGTGTATCATTAGATTGTAGCTTATTTATATTTTATATTTATGATTTAATAGTATATTTATACTATTAAATTAAAAGTATATTTATGATTTAATAGTATATGGAATGGGCAACCAAAATTCTGTAAATAAAAGGGGAATGGGAAGAATTGCACGAAATGACATTTAAATTATATGTTCATATTGTAAAGATGGCTTGATATTAATTTGATAGGAAACCAGGAAAAAACCCCAGCCCAATGTCCTCTCAGAAATCGATCTAACCTTAATAAATAATAAATCAGATATTTTCTTTTAGAGTTCTTATGTGCCTCAGACAGACAAGTAGACGTAGATGCATGGACCTAAGCTATTATTTGGATGAGCCAAATTTTGGTCACATGAAATCAATAACTCTCTTTGGCCATAACGATAGGTGTATATAACAAATACTGGCTCTCAGTTAATTTTTATACCCTATTCCACACAGTGGTAAGAGTATTATGTCTTTGTGCATTTGTTTGCAACAGGGAGAAGGAAGCGAAATAGACCCGTACATCCGTCCATGTATTCTTGTGAACAAAATGCAGGTCGCATTTATTATCCGATTGAGATGAAATTTTCCAAACAATATTTATTTGGTCAAAGGACGAACGCTATTGAAATTGGTGATAATAGGAACAGATTTAGATATAGCTTCCATATATCCCCAACCGATATCGGTAAATTGTGCACCAAATGCACAATATAGGGGTCAAATGAAAAAAATGCAACCAACTTCAGACTGCTGTCACTTCTAAGCCACTCATCCGACAGCTGTTAAAATCATTCCCGTGACAGCTCATTTTATTGTTTACAAAAGCGTATATGTTATATATAATATAATATAATCACGAAAATTTCCGGGAGGGTGTATTAAAGCCTTGGGCAACATATTCCAACAGGACTCAGCAAGCGCCACCCAAGAATAGTTACAAAATGAGGTTCCTCGCTTAATTTCCAGGGCACAATGGCCACCAAAATCTCCGGATACCAATCCGTCGGACTATTGTATCTGGAGTATTTTGGAAAGCAAGGTTGCCACTAAAAAATATGGCTATTATAAGTCTAAGAGTCCTGTATTTTGTTACATCCGACCCATTTCAGTCCAAAAGCTCCCACATATATGTTTCATCCGATTTGGTGTTCAAGCCCCCCACATTCGTAATATGCATTCCACTAGAATGAAGTCTGGTATAAGATATCAGATACATCCCAGAAATACCTCTGCAAAATTGTATCAAGATCGGTTAAGGTTTGGACATAGCTCTAATATATATCTTCAACCGATTTCGGGTTAATTATGCACGAAATGACCAATATCTGTCAAAAAATCCAAATGACCTGAATTTTGGTACATCCAACCGAATTCAGTCTAAAAGCAAGTACATCAAATTTAGTGAAAATTGGTTCAGATATAGCTATTGTTCCCATATATCTGTTTCATCCGATATGGTGTTTAAGTCCCTCACATTTGTAGTATCCATTCGACAAAAATTATTTTTGGTATCAGATATCTTATAGAGTTCGGAAATACCTCTGCCAAATTTTATCGAGATCAGCTAAGATTTGGATGTTGCTCCTAAATATTCTTAATCCGATTTCAGGTTTATTGTGCACATAATGGCTAATATCAGTCCAAAGGAATTTCAGGACGTACGTTTCCATTTTGTGGAACTCCAATATATATTTTTTAATATAATCCTTCTCATGCACTCAATAGCGATGTTATTTGATATAACAGATTAAAATGTATCCGTCAAATTTATTGAAAATCGATTCAGAATTGAATATGCCTCCCATAGATTAGTTCCCTCTGAAACCAAACTATAACTGCTCTAAAGTCAAATCTTGATAGGTGGTATGAAATACTTCAAATAGTTTTGTTACGGGAACTGTACTAAATATGCATATGGGTGTAGGGTATCATTACTAATTTTCTAATGAATTATGATTTTTTTTTAATTTTATTTTATTGAAACAACAACCATTTACTCTGTCTTTGATACTTAAGGCTTAACAGTTTGTTTAATCCAGGGTATGTAGTCGACAACTCGTGTATAAACACCGGGCCAACCTTCCAAACCACAGCGATTGCCGAACGAGACAATGCCCTCCAAAAACCAACGCTTCATGTGAGATTGGCGCATTAGCGGACCACCAGAATCACCGTCACAACTGTCCTTTGCAAATTCTCCACCAGCACACAATTGAGAGCTGATAAGATTGACCTTCTTTGTGGCATACTTTCGGACACAGCTATCGTGATCTGTTACCGGTATGGCCAATTGTTTTTTCACGTTTGATTGTCGGGCTAAAAATGCAAATTCAAATATTTAAAAATTATTCTCTCACCAATTGTTTTCCCATGTAACTAAAGAGCTTACCCTCCAAAGTTCTACCCCAACCGGCCACTACGAGTAGTTCACCAGGATTGATGGGTGCCGAACGAGTATCTGTCAATGGCAAGCAAACGGGGCGTATAAAATCCGAATATTCCACATCTCGAGCCAGGCGGATGAGGGCAATGTCATGATGATTGTTGCCGTTCCGCACATCATACTGGGGATGGGGTATCAGTTGCTCGAAGCCCACTTCAACAACCTTGTTATTGCAATCATCGGCAATACAATCGATTTCCTCATTGATGTTGTATTCACCCAAACGGATGCGGGTTCTATTGGAACCAGAATAAAAGATGAAAATCATATTTAAAAATGAATACATCTGTGGAGGCATTTCCTTTCTGCCGAAATTGCATCAAAACACTTACAAAGGACCAACTTCTGTTTCAATTTGACCTTTAATACAATGGGCCGCAGTGATGACATATCGTTTGTTGATGAGACTTCCGCCACAATTCAAAATCAATTGTCCATTTTCTTTTTTTTTGGGAGGCATCGACCAAAGAAACAATCACACATTGACAGGAAATAAATAATCACAAAAGAATGGGGGAAAAATAAATCTCAACACATGACCTTGTAAACAAAATAAAATAACTCTAACCCACCCCTCCTCACCCATACTTACTGTTTCTGTACTCGAGCAACACCATCCAGGGATATTCATCGATGTTCGTATCGTTGCCATTGTAAATCTTATTGCCAATCGATTGGGGGCCGCATTGTGTGCCTACCGGCAGTAGCTCATTACTGTTCTCTGCATAATCAATATCCGTCGTGCAGCAGACAAAGGGCGGGGAGCTGAAGCCGCACTGAGATTCCTGTATGAATTTCGTTTGCTGGGCACTCCGGCTTAAATTCTTTAATGAATTCACCAAACTGCTGCAGTCATAAATTGAAATGCATTCACCGGTTTTTCCATTTGGATTGCTGCAGCTCTCTGCATATAAATTTATAGACATGGATGTATATCAACAACAACAATAACAACAACAACAACAAATAGTAGATTACATATAAAACTGGTTATTAATACGCTACAAATGTAAAATATACTTTTTTTACGACAGCAACAATAATTAATTGCTTCTATTTTTTGATAAATATGACATGAATGTTGATTCCCCGACTGTTACTGTTACTGTTACTGGTGCTGTCGCTGCCGTAGCTGCCGCTGTTAATACTTTTTGACTGGCGCTCTGTTTGTTTAACAAAACAAGTCGACGATTGACTCCAACAGCTACATCAGCTGGAAACACGTTTATTTTACATTTGTCGCTGACGCATGCAACCAATTGCAAAAAAAAAAAAAAAACAAAAAGAGTTGAATTATTAACAATTTATTCTGATGGAATGCAAATGACTAGATTTTTACAGTTTAATATCAGTTTGATAGTTCTGGTTACTGGGAAATGTTTTAATGCCACTCCATCATGATGGGAAACGAATGATATGTTTATCAGTTCGTGAGGTACATCCCCTTTACATGACGGTTTGATAAATGTTAAGTTGAAGTTATGTAAGAAAATTTGCATACGATTTTTAAGGGGTCAAGGGTATTTCGAGGGAGATGTCGGTAAAATATTATGGGGATGGAATAAAGCAAATAAAGCCTGCTTTTGCAGTCTCTTTAAATATCACAATCATAGACCAATCGGAATTTTTTAAGAAGTTAGAGTAAAATACGTCGTCGGATAATATTAACGGCTGAATTAGAACATAGCTGTGGTGTGAAAAAAAACGAAATTTTAAATAAATAAAAAGGACTATTTTTAAATTGATGCTGGTTTCGTTGAGGAATATAGTCAGATATATCCTTATATACTCTGGATCTCTGTAAAATATGGCCAAGATAGTTGAAGTAAAGAATATTGGAAAGCACCACTATTTGCGGTCTATTGCAAAACTTGGGAAATTTTCTTCCAAATACAATCTGCGATTTTAAACAAATTTGAGTGAAAATTATTTACAAACCAAAAAATCTACGGCCCAAAAAAATAGTTTTGAAAAATATTGTATAATCCTACTTTGTAGTGTTCTGGAACTAGAGCCATTTCATCACTTGGGTAGACGGAATGCCGTATACCAAGAGGTATTGAAAAGAAACCAATAAGGAAAGGTCAAAAGTCGGTCGGGGCCGACTGTGTGATGCCCTACAACACTATGCGTATTCACTTAACAAAAAAGTTTATATTGGAAATTTATGTGACGTAGACGTAGCTGTGTCTGAACCGATTTTCACCAAATTTGAAGTACTTACTTCTGGGATGCTAAAATTCAGTTCATTTGTGTTGATATTATCCATTTGGTGCACAAGAAATCTGATATCGGATAGAGATATATTTATGGGAGCTATATCCTAATTTGATCGGATCTCGATAAAATTTGACAGAAATGTATTTGTGCCCCATAAGTTATCTGGTACCAAATATCGTTGTTGTGGAGGGCATATTACGCTTGTGAGGGACTTAAACCCACAAATCGGATGAAACATATATATGGGAGCTATAGGTATATCTGGACTGATTTTCTCCAAATTTCATGCATTTGCTTAAAAAAAAAAAAACAAAAAACATAAACTTTGAATACCCTCCACCATTTGGAACGAACGGAAGTTTCAAAAAAATAAAAAAAAAATCCGTTAAAAATTCTGTTAAAATCTTAAAATTTTTGAATGTAGCCGTTATATTAGGGTCTATACGACGACGTGGACCTGTATAGGCGACTTTTGTCATAAGCCATTACAATATTAAAATGCGAAAGTTGAAAAAAACCGGGAATAATGTACCTAAAATCATCAGAATACCGAATATAGGGAGGTACCTCTATATGGGGGCTATATCAAAACTTGGACCTGCACAGACAATTTTCTGTCATAGGCTGTAGTATCCATTACGAATCTGAAATACCAGTTTGAAACAATTACGGTGAATAATGTCGCTAAAATCGTCAAATATCAGGAGGTATGGTTATATGGGGGCTATACGAAGACGTGGACCTGCACAAACAATTTTCTGTCATAGGCTGTAGTATCCATTACGAACTTTAAATACCACATTTGTCCCTTTAATCACCAAAATACCGAAAATTGGTGGTGGTGGACCTACATGGCCTATTTTCAATACCCCAAAGTCCTGCAGACATAACATGAATTTTAGCTAGAGTGATTTCCACAGACGGATACACCGAGGTAACGTTATATATAACGTTCTTTGCAAGGAAGGTTTTTGGGAACACAAACTGCCGACGTTAAAATACTCTAAATAAGGTGGTACTATTATATTGGAGCCATGCCAAATCCTATTTCATCTATGTCCTATTTTCTACTAACATAAATTCCTAACTACTTAATTTAGTTCGGAAGCTAGAATAATTTTTATAGACGGATAAACAGACAGGCGGACAAACAAACGGGTAGATGGACATCAGAGAGATTTGTATCTTCAGCATTTGCCCACTTGTTGATGTATGCCCCTTTTGGGAGTCGTATCGAAAGTTTGGACCTATATATCTCATATTCACATAAGATATAATCTAATGTAGTAAAAATATTGAAATGTGTGAATATTTATTTATCATTTATTATTATATTGGGGAGGAAAATAAAAGAAGGGTCCATTTTCACACTATCTTCAACCCTTTGCTCTATATGAAATTTTTCTATATTTTCTTGAAAATTTTTAACTGAACTGATTCTAAGTTCGGTAATATTATATTACGATGGTCGTGGTTTGTAGCAAATCGAATACTCCCTTCGAGGAAAATATAATGTCATTCTATATGAATCTATAGTTTCTGGAACCACATCCATTGAATAAATACCACAGAAAATAATTTCATTTTCATTTAAATTTGATCACTTTTTCACCACTTCATATCAAATTTCTTACAAAACAGGGTGTTAATTGTAGACACACTTTCAAACTCAACACGTTCAATTTCTTCAAGAGCGTCTTTGAAATTCATTCACATTTTCTTTTTATGCGACCGCTTACGGCAGCTGGTGCCGTTTCGGCAAAAAAGGCTACGTGACCAATAAAAAATGAATGTAAGTGTGGTAGAATTCTATTAACACCACAGTTTGTCCACAAAATGAGAAACATTATTTGACTTAATTCATTTAATGGTGATAGCTGCTGCTGTTGCTGTCGTCGCACCATTAGACCATTGGGAGACACTTGGTGTTGAACGTGTACTAAACGTACACACGCACACATACACCTGGGCAGGTGACCGGTGTCGAGCTAATGCAGTGCAGAAACAACAGATTGCCAGTTGGCTGATGAATTTAAATTCATATTTCGGAATAAAAAAGAAGAGAGTTTCTTTCAATAAAACTTCTTTAAATTCAATTAGGCTTTTTGCACATTATGGGTTTACTAAGTGGGCACGAGTGGCTTTAGGTTGTGCTCGTTTGAAAATGTGAATTAATTTAATTGAAATGCTTTAATAATTGTCATAATATATGGATTAATAGATTGTAATTATACCCTACAACACTATGTGTTGGGGGTATTATAAGTTTGATTGGGCCAAAATTATGTAACGCCTCGAAATATTGGTTTCCCACATAAGAAAATATATATGGATTTTCCTAGCTCGCCGAGCTGAGTCGATCTAGCTATGTATGTCCGTCCGTCTAATGTCTGTCCATGTTAATTTGTAATCACTCTATAGGTCGCAATTATGGTCCGATCTTCATGAAATTTAGAATGGAGGTGGGGCTAGAGCCAGAATAGAAATGATTGCATAATATTTAGGGGTTGAAATGGACCAAAAACTGAAAATTTTCCTGATTTTGCAGTTGCTATACAGGACGCAATTATAGACCAATCGACGCGGTATTTATCATAGGGCTAGAGCTTAGGACTGGGTAAAAGTCTTCCACAAAGATGCCAATAATGATGTTAATATAGATTTTGTAACATTTTTTTATTTTTTTATATATCTTATCGCATGAGATTTTTTATATATTTTATCGCATGCGACTTTTTTTAATTTGACTTATAATATTGCAGTGTATATTTTGTAAAATGTTTTCACTTAACAACACAGGTTGGGGTTATTATATACAGTTTGCAGTTATAGTCCGATTCTCACGAAAAGGGTAGGATTAGGATCAGAAGGGCTAGGCGTATTGTTTTCAAAGATGTACGCAATATATTTAGGGGAGTCGTTATAAAGGTCACTAATAGAAACCAAAGGACACGAGAATTTAGGACAGCAGGTAGAATGAACCATTTCTGGCTTTTTTTTATTCTGATTTCGTTGAGGAATATAGTCAAATATCGAAGACAGGCAAATCATATAGATGAGAGAAAATTTGGAGATACAGAGTGGCCTCTTGCTCTTGGAGGTGATCGCAAAATATTTAGGGGTTCAAATGAACCAAAAACAGAAAAAAATTTTCCTGATCACACAATTGAAGCCAATCGACACGCCTGAGAAGGGAGTTAAGGACAGGAAAGAATTCTAGCATTTTGGATGACCTTTGGATTATATTTAGCTGTAAAATGGACCACAACAACTAAGAGCATGGCGGAGTGCGTAAATATTTGGCAAATGTCCCTGGTCAAAATGCTAAGGGTAATATCTGGGCAGCGCTCCGTGACAACATTTCAAAAGCGAAATCTTTCAAAATTGTATGTCCAAATCCATTCTAACATATTGTAGTGTTGTAGGGTATCACATGGCCGGCCCCGCACGACTTTAGCCTTTGCTTACTTGTTTTTCTTTAAACTTTATTTTTGAAAATTAATTCTTTGCCATTTTCAGTTGATAAATCATGGTTTTGCACTACTTCTTTACTGGTTCACTGAACTGGTCAATGTAAAATGGAAATCTTTTTAACGACTTTGGTATTCATGGGACGTCTAAAATTAGTTCCACACTTGATTCGGGATACATCAAGTTGCTGGTGGTGTTATTGGATCATGTGAATTGAAAGCTAAGTTTCAAATGTGTTTTGGTGGTGCACTTGAAACGCAAATCACATTTTCAATCAAAAACTTGTTTATTTTGTGGATATTCGATGAAAGCGTTTGGTTATTAATTTTTTTGTTTTGTTCAAAGAAATCTATTCAATTGCGACCATACGAACGTATAATATACATTGGAATAGCAGATTTGTTTACTCTCTCTCTCTCCTCTCTCGCGCGTGCAACGTTGGTGATTAACAGCAAAACAAGTTAGTAGCTGGCAGCGCAGCAGCAGTGGCGACAACGGTAGCGGCTTTTATTAGCATCATTAATAAACATCGTCGTATACGATTAAGGCAAACCGCTTTATGGAAGAATCATGAATCATAAAGACAATAATGAAAATAAGAGCATTTCTTAGGTTGCCATTAAATGCTCGTCCAACTATTCCATTATTGTTATGGCTTATCAAACATGCAGCAATCTCTGTCTGCTCGTATTCGAACCATACTTACGTTGGGCATGAACGTTGCTGAGGTTGAGATTAAAGGCGATCAGAAAAATAACGATGGGCCATAAAAATGCCACTGACCGTTTGGGTAAATCCATTGCACCACAAGCCATTCCCGGCGTCTGTTTTTTGCTTTTCAATTTTCCCGCACTAGCTGGTAATTCCAATTGGTTATCGCTTTACAAAGCGACTGAAAACAATGTCTTTGACCTTTGTCTTGAACCGTGTCCCTCAAATCGCACTTTTATCAACAAAGATTTGTTTCACATAGAACCCGCCGTTGTTTCGACGTCGACGACACTTGTTTGTTTTATTGACGACAATGGTGAGAACCAACCGAGCGTTCAGCGTTTCGTTGTTTAGCCAACCGTTTGTTTTGATGGTCTGCGGCAGACTGTTTTCACTGAGATTTTTTTGAAACACTTTAAGTTGTGTTTAAGTGAATCTGCCATCAGGTTTGAGACTGAAGCTCGATGAGAAGTGCTATTTAAAGATTGATTCATATTCATATGTTAAAAACAGTGTTGTCAACATAAAGAAATGTTGCTGAACGAACATAAGACTTTTTTATTTGTTTTTGTGGAAAAGGGGTCGATGAACAACATTGAAGTAATGATTTTTTTAATCTGTAAAAGTTGAGAACTTAACATAGCGAAAAATAAATTATAATAATTTAACAAATTAAATATAACAAAATTCTATGTCTGTAAAAAATAAATAATAATAATATGCTTATGGTGGATCTAGTTTTTTAAAATATAAATTAAGACACCAATAATTGACTTCCTAAATAGGGAAGAGGAAATGATATTCAAAAGTGGAAAAGTATCTATAATTATTATGATAGCCTAAGTCTGGAGCATTTTATTATTATTATTTTTTATTACGAGTGTAGATTAACTTATTAAAAGATCCACCTTTTCTTATTCTACTTTTCAAACACATCGACATTTTCTGAAACGATTTTTCCCTGACCACAGTCGCAATCTATACAGTCCATCAATTGAAGGGATTGTCAAACCGCCGACAACGTCTCAGAAAGGCAGAAGACAGTGTTAATATGAATCTTTAAAACGGATGTAAGTTATTCAGGACCCGCTTCCACCAATCCCTAATTAGTTGACACTAACACTGATCACTGCCACATCATATACTTATTTTCGACGGAATAATCGTGGCCTTTTTAGCTCTTGACTGCAACAAAGTCAACCGCCATAATTTTTACATTTTTTTAGAATAAGTTCAAATTTTAGAATAAGTTTAGATTTGTTCGAATTGGTCTCCTTTGGCACGCATTCTGCGCACTCTGCGGCGCCTTGTAGGCGAAGCGCTTGCTTAAGGTGATCGACACTTTGGAATTTTTTAGTGCCAATCTTGCTTTCCAAAATACTCCGGATTGGTATCCGGAGATTTTGGTGGCCATTGTGCGCTGGAAATGAAGCGAGGATATGCCCAAGGCTTTAATACACCCTCCAGAATATTTTCTCGATAATATTCGGCATTGATTCTGATGCCACGGTCGATTTATACGAGCAGAGAGCGACAATCGGCTGTTATGGCGGCCCACACCATCACCATGACCGGCGCTTGAGTTCTGGTGGCCAACCGAAGGTGCACATTTTCAGCTGACCTCTTTGGCAAGTAAACATGATCAATTTGTTTGTTTACAAACAGCTGGAAAACGAATGTTTTCTCATCGGAGAAAACCAAATTCGGCAGTTCACCACAACTCTTTAGCTCTTTTGAGTCTATTCTCTTTTCTGATGCGGTATAAGTTCTTGCACTTTTTGGAATTTAAATGGCCCCGAACTAATTTTTCAATATTTGCCGAATGGAATATTGCGATATGTTCAGCTCACGAGCCATTTTTCGGCCACTGCGACGCCGGTTTCGATTAAGTCGCTTCCTTACTTTTCAAACCATTTCTGCTTATGTTGCTGTTTTCTTCCGTCCACTTCCTTGACGTCGGGCTACGCTACCAGTATCACGGTAACGAGCGATGGTACGAGACATAAAAGATTTATTCACATTTAAATGCTGGAGTGCTCTAACGATAGCCACTTGTGGTTTTCCAGCCAAATATAAAGAAATCACACTATCACGAATAACTTTTTTGTGGAAAATTCTCTCCAAAATGCTTTTGTACGCCTGTAAACAATATAATGAGCTATCACTGGAATAATTTTAACAGCTGTCGAACGAGTGGCTTAGAAGTTGGTTGCAGTTGGTTGCAGTTTTTTCACTCACCCTGTATACCTTTTTTGATATTGACAATTTTTGTAGAAAAGCCAGTCCAAGAAAAATTTGATAAATATCATGATATATGGTCAGGATGTTCTTAAAAAATTCCGAGAATGTAGGTCAGGACATTAGAAAAAGAACAGAATCAATGCTCCCAAACAAACATTTTTCAAAAAAAAAAAAAATAATAATAATAATAGTAATAAATAAATAAATAAAAAAATCAAGTCCAAGATTGATGGCCTAATCCGCGAAAAATCACGAAGTTTGGACATGAGGTGCCTAGGAATTTTTTGAAACAAAAAGTTGAATTACATTAAATTATGGAATATTTACGTATATATAATATCCTCTATCTACCTGCCTCCCTCCCTCTTGCCCTCTATCTCTCTTTTTCTTTACCTTTCCCTACATTTGTATTGTATGGTATGAATTTTTAAATTTAAGAAAGAACAGTATCATCCAATCCGATTCTATTAAATAAACTGCCTCAGGAAAACAATAAATTGTTCCCCAATAATAAACATCAGTAGGAGTTTTCATGATTATGATTATAATCATAACCCTTCAGACCCCTTTCCTGTCATCGAAAGGCATATTATATTCATGTGGGACAGCATTAAAATATTTCCAAGATTTCTTATTCTTATATTTCCTGTCTAAAATATTATTATCTTATTTTTCCCATCATAATAAAATAAAATAAAATAAATTTGTATTTTCCACGAATATTCTTTTGCAAATCTCATTTTTTATTCGACTGTTCATATTTTTGTTTGTTTGTAATTCGACATTGAATTATTATTGTAAGTGTTTCGTTTCGTTTGCGTAATTGTCTTTGGTTTCGTATTTTCGTTTCCAAGGAATAAACATTTATTTCATTAATTAAATTTGGAAAAAGAAAATAGAGGAAGAGCGAGCGAGAAACAATAATAAAACAAAACAAAAAAAAAAAAAAAACACACACACAAAGAAATGCACAATTCACTTGTTTTATCTTAGTTCCATCTTCCGTTTTTTTTTTTTTTCGTTTTGTATCAATTGTTCGTTCAGTTTATTTATAAGCTCCAGCAAGTATTTGAGCATCGCAACGGAAAGGATCCCGGCCGTGGTAAATGGATGGATGAATTGTTGTTAATAGAGAATTGAATTGAGAATTTCCAGATTTATTATCAACATCGTTATCATTATTACCATTTTTATTATTTATTGTGGAAATATTATTTTCATTTCCATGTTAATAAATCAGATGATTATCAGTATTTGGCCAAGGGATTTTACGTGCCACCTGATTTCCCAGATGAGTAATGCGACGAACAAAGAAATAATTTAAATCATTGATTAGTCATAACGCGCTGCTGCGTAAGTTGTGTTTTTTTTTTTTTTGGATTTACATTTCAAATACCACAAACATCCCCATTTTTTTGCTTTTGATTTGCTGCCAATTAAGTAATATGTAAGTTCTGAAAAAAACTAATGTATCAACATGATGTATGTACCTGTTTGGGTTTTTTTGTTTTATTAGTATTATGTATGCTCTACACCACAAGGTTGTTAGGGTATTATGTCTTTGCGCATTTGTTTGTAACATGCAAAAGGAAACGAGATAGACCCATAGTTCCTTTGGTGATCTGCATAGAATCACATTCTGAGTCGATTTATACATGTCCGTCCGTCCGTCTGTCCATGTATTTTTGTAAACAAAGTACAGTTCGCATTTATTGCCCTATCCAGATGAAATATTGCACAAATCATTTGTTTGGCCCAAGGAAGAACACTATTTAAATTGGAAATAATCAGTCAAAATTTAGATGTAGCTCCCATATATATCTTCGTCCGATTTGCCTTTTATTGTGCACCAAACGTCCGAATAGTATGGAATTTTGCACGTACGATCAGATTGGACCTGAAAATAAAATTGATCGAAATCGGTTCAGATATAGCTATAGCTCCCATATATATTGTTCATCCGATTTGTTATTTTTGTCCTCCCCAGCCGTAATATGCACTCCGTAACAACGATATTCAGGGAAATATATCAAATACAACTCAGAAATATATTTGCAAAATTTTATGTACATCGGTTCCGTGGATATGGCTGCCATATATATCTTTACCCGATTTCAAATTAATTGTGCACCAAATGTGCAATACAAGTTCGAATTTAAAAGATACAAATGCTTCGGCATATTTAGTCTTTTGAACTTTAAATTATAATTATAATCATAGCGTGTCTCATTGAATTATCCCATAACAACTTTTAATTTTTATGCGCATCCCTACTAAATTAGCAAAGTGGTGTAGGGTATCATAAAGTAGGCCCCGCCCGACTTTAGGACTTTCTTTACTGTTTTTTTTTTGTATAAATATGCTTTTTTGATGGAAACAATGCTGTGTAATTTGTATTTCATGCGGTATTTACAATATATCAAAACGGTCACATAAGTCTAAGGGCTGGCCATGTGATATCCCACACCCTTATGATTTACGGCAATTTCTTGGTGGTGTTTCTGAGACCATTTTGAATATATCAAGATATTGCGGTACATAATAAGAATTAATTTCACAAATAAGATGGGTTTTGATTTTGAAACCCAACAACACCAAGTGTGTGTGTGTGTGTGTGTGTGGGGGGGGAGGGGGTATTATAAGTTCGATTTGGCCAAAAATTATGTAACGCCTCGAAATATTGGTCCCCGACGCAGAAAACTATGTATGGATCTGCCTATATCGCCGAGCTGAGTGGATCTACCTATAAATGTCTGTCCGTTTACGTTAATTTGTAATCAAGCTACGGGTCGCAATTATGGCCCGAACCCCAAGAAATTGAAAATGCAGATGGGCTTAGGTCGATCGATCGCCGCGGAATTCAACAGGGAGTTAGAGTTTAGGGCTGGACAAAAGGCAACCCATTCGGGCTGTCATGGGACAATATTAAGCGGGTAAAATAAACTAAACTTTAGTTCCAAAAAAATACAAAAAATTTCACTAAACCGCGAATATTTTTAATGCCGGCCAAATCACAAATACATAAAAAAGTCACCTCTGCCCTTTACAGTTATGTCGATAGCCTAGATATCGGATATATAGCCAAATAGGTACAATATACAGGGTGGGATAAAAAACTGCAACCAACTTCATATTGCTGTCATTTCTAAGCCACTTGTCCGACAGCTGTTAAAATTATTCCAGTGACAGCTTATTATATTTTTACCAAAGTACAAAAGCATTTTGATGATCATTTTCCAGAAAAAAAAAGTTATTCGCGATGGAATTCAAGCGTGGTAGCGTGATTTCTTTATATTTGTCTGGAAAACCACAAGTGGCTATCGTTAGAGCACTCCAGCATTTAAATATGAATAGATCTTTTGTGTCTCGTACCATCGCTCGTTACCGTGATACTGGTAGTGTAGCCCGACGTCGAGGAAGTGGACGGAAGAAAACAGCAACATCAGCACAAATGGTTCAAAAATTAAAGAAGCGACTTGATCGAAACTAGCGTCGCAGTGATTGAGCTGAAAAATGGCTCGTGAGCTGAAGATATCACAATATTCCATTCGGAAAATATTGAAAAATAAGCTCGGGGTAAAGCCATTGAAATTCCAAAAAGTGCAAGAACTTGCACCACAACAGAAAGAAAATAGACTCAAAAGAACTGGTGAACTGCCGAATTTGGTTATCTCCGATGAGAAACATTCGTTTTCCAGCAGTTTGTAAACAAACAAAATTATCATGTTTACTTGCAAAAGAGGTCAGCTGAAATTGTGCACCTTCAGTTGTCCACCAGAATTCAAGCGCCGACCATGGTGATGGTGTGGGCCGCCATAATAGGCGATTGTCGCTCTCCATCAGAATAAATGTCGAATATTATCGCGAAAATATTTTTGAGGGTGTATTAAAGCCTTGGGCACGCAAACATTTTGGCCGCAGACCTTGGACATTCTAACAGGACTCAGCACCATCGCACTCAGCATGCGCCACCCAACAATGGTTACAAAATGAGGTTCCTCGCTTCATTTCCAGCGCACAATGGCCACCAAAATCTCCGGATACCAATCCGCAGAGCAAAATTCGGGCAGCGTGTGACGGTTTCATTTGCCGTTTGAAGGCCATAATTCATGCCAAAGGTGTACAATTAGGACAAATCTGAACTTATTCTAAAATTTGATTCTATTTCCGATAGTTTTTGCTTTCATTCAAAAAAATTTAAAAAAAAAATGTAAAAATTATGCCTCTGAATATGTTGCAGTTTTTTTTATTTCACCCAGTATATTATTTCCATCTGAAACCAAACTACAACTTCTCTAAAGCCAAATGTTGTGGGTGGTATGATCTACTTCAAATAGATTCTTTTGTTACAGGAGCTCTACTAAATATGCATGGTGGTAAAGGGTATCATATAGTCGGTCCGCCCGTCTTTTTACTAATTCTTACTAGTTTTAGCTTTGTAAGTATGGTTTTTGTATAAATGTGCAATTTTGATGAGCACAATGGTAGGCAGATAGATCTAGGCGCCGATTTTCAGTGGATCTTTGAGTGTTTAGGGGATAAACCTTGGGAGAATATTTCCTTGCAAATGCAGATTTACCTTTGGGAATTCTCCACCAATTCTTTACCCTAGTTCCAAAAAAAAGTCAATTTTTGTTTCAACTGTCCCTTAAAAAATCATGTTCTGTAAAATCGTCCGCCCGCCTTTTAATAATCGCCTACAATCTAAACATCTATAAATTTCTATCCATTTCGTGGAATGAACATATCCCCTGGGATTTTCATTCAAATTCAATCGTCTCGTGGAAATCTCTATTCGCCTATGCGAACCAATTCTATTCTTTGACAACATTTTGCTGCAGCGTTAAACTTCCGTTTAATTGTATGTCTTTTCATTGTTAAGCATGGACAAATGTTTTCTTTGTTGGTCAGAAGAAATTACTTAATTGTGTTTCACTCCTTTTTTTCTTTGCTCCGGTTTTTGCTGGTCCTCCTCCTATCCTTGGGAGGTTCCAGTTCCTAGTTGCGATTAAATCTATTGTTTTAGCAAATGTAATTAAGAAAACGGGCTAACAGAGGTTAGGTGTAGGTGGTTGTGGGAATCGAAGGAGGAAAGAGGGTGAGGGCGGGGGGCCTAGGGGATGTAAATCAAACATTGTATGGTTTTTCTGTTATGCTTTTCTTTGCTAATGATTTTTTTCTCGCTTTGTTTTCATAGCCAAGGTTTGCTTTGCAATGAATTAAATATAAACTTGAAACTAGAATAATTAACAATAAAGAAATATATATTTTTTTGTGTTTCGAAAAAAAAAACTACCACACAAATCTGGGAATCTTCAATGAATCTAATTATGGGTATTTAGTGGTGATTGTGCACACAATGAATGGCTGGTTAGGTGAAAATGAGTTTCAATTCCATTTGACTCCCTTTTTTACACAAAATGATTCTATTTTGAAATATTTGTTAACTTTCCCTATTCCATATTTCAAAATCGAAGCTTTTCTCTATTTAATATTCTTTTTCCATCGTTTGCTGTTTCCTAAAACTGATTTTCAAATTAAGATAAGATTTTGTTCCGAAAATACATTACAGTCTGATTATTTTGCATTAGAATGAAGCCATTGACTTAATTACGCCATGCTAAACGATAATCACGTCTTTTGTTTTTGTTTCTAGTTCTCAATTGTTGTTCTTGTTTTTTTTTTTTTTGTCGAACTATTCTCGTTGTTCATTTTCTCTACTGTCACTGTATTGTGCTAATGATGTTCCGATATGCTGCTAAACAATAGGGTATGAGAAAAATTGCAATATTTTGAAATTGGATTCGGATTCTTAAAATCAAGTTGAAAAAAAGAGGACTAGATGGAAAGGTTCGGTGCTCCGACAGATATATGCTCCCCTTGTTGTACAGGGTATTATGTCATTGTGCATACGTTTGAATAGTCAAAAGGAAACGAGATATAGCCATAGTTCTATTTGATGATCTGGACAGATTCATATTCTGAGTCGATCTATGCATGTCCGTTTGTCTTTCCGTCAATGTATTTTTGCAAGCAAATTACAATTCATATCTATTGTTCGATTGAGTAGATGTTTTGCCTTTGTTTGGCTCAAGGAAGGATACTATTAAAATTGGTGATAATCTGTTCAAATTTGGATATAGCTTCGACATATATTCACGCCAGATTTCAGTTTTTTTTTTCCAACAAATGCGTAATATATTCCCAAACTAGATGAATTTTAGTATATACTACCAAATGTAGCCTAGAAGTAAGTATGTCAAATTTTGGGAAAACAGGTTCAGATTGGAAGCTATAGATTCCATATATATGTTGAATTCGATTTGACATTTAAGTCCCTCAAAGACGTAATTTGCATTTGACAACAATGATATTCAATATGGGATAATAGATGAAACCTAAAAACACCTTTGCCAAATTTTGAGTAAATCGGCTCAGATTTGTATGTAACTCCGACACATATCTACGTCCTATTTCAATTTTTTTGTGCACCAATTGTGTAATATTTCCCCAATATGATGAAATTCGGCAAATCCTTCCGAATCCAGCCTAGAACTACCTTTGGTAAATTATGTGAAAATCTGTTCAGATGAAGCTATGGCTCCCATATATATGGGTGAGATAAAAAAACTGCAACATAGTCAAACTTCATAATTTTTACATTTTTTTTTTTAATTTTATTGAATGAAAGCAAGAAATGTCGGAAATAGCATCAAATTTTAGAATAAGTTTAGATTTGTTTGATGTAGTCATCTTGAATGAAACCGTCACACGCTGTCCGAATGTTGCTCTGCGGCATTTTGGCCCATTCCAGGCGAAGCGCTTGCTTGAGGTGATCAACACTTTGGTATTTTTTAGTGCCAACCTTGCTTTCCAAAATACTCCAGACACAATAGTCCAACGGATTGGTATCCGAAGATTTTGGTGGCCATTGTGAGCTGGAAATGAAGCGAGGAACCTCATTTTGCGAGGAACCACATCGCGTGCTGAGTGCGATGGTGCTGTCTTGTTGGAATGTGTAAGGTCTGCGGCCAAAATGTTTGCGTGTAAAAAGCGTTAAAGCACCGTCTAGAATATTTTAGCTATTATCTTCGGAATTTATTCTGATGCGGAGAGCGACCATCGGCTGTTATGACGGTTCACACCATCACCATGTCCGGCGCTTGAGTTCTGTTGGCCAACCGAAGGTGCACAGTTTCAGCTGACTTCTTTGGCAAGTAAACAAGATCATTTTATTTGTTTAAAAACTGCTGGATAACGTTTTCTTTCGTCCACTTCTTTGACGTCGCTACTGGCTACGCTACCAGTATCACGGTAACGAGCGATGGTACGAGACACAAAAGATTTATTCATATGTAAATGCTGGAGTGCTCTAACGATAGCAATTTGTGATTTTCCAGCCAAATATAAAGAATTCAAACAACAACGCTTGAATTCCATCACGAATAACATATGGAAAATTCTCACCGGAATGCTTTTGTACGGTTGTAAACAACATAATGAGCTTTCACTAGAATAATTTTAACAGCTGTCGGGTGAGTGGCCTAGAAATGACAGCAGTCTTAAATTGATTGCAGTTTTTTTCTTATATTCGGAATTTTCACGAGGTACGAAATGCAGTGAATTGGTTTCAAATTTGGTTCATGATGGGCTTTACAACCGATGTCAAAACATTGTCTATATCGGTCCAAGATTTTTATTAAACGGTACTCACCGATATTCGGTATTTTGGTGATCCTAACTAACTTTTCCTAGATCCTCACTGAAGTTTTTGGTTGAATTTGGTGTTTAAGACGCGCAATATAAAGTAGAAAATTCTTTTAGTATGGTCTCGACATAACGTTTCCACTCACTTTTTTGTATTTTAAAACTTTAACTGAATTCTGCAATTTAATATTATACTTTTATTTTAAAATTTTATCAATGGGTACTGAATGTTCGGCCCGGCCGAACTTAATGGTTTTTCACTTTTAAATGAGATACGCGCATGCTTTTTTCGACCTTATTGTGGGAGAGATGCTAGAAAATGTGGATAATTCTTATTCATTTTCGCACCTGGCCGAAGTCTCATCTAAATATAGCGAAATGCAAGTTTGAGTTTATCAGTCTGTATGTTTGTTGAAATAAAGATAGCGTTTACAATATTGAAGATTTATTATTTAAATTTAGATAAAGGATTTGCATTACAACCAAGATGGGCTATATCGGCCCACGTTTATTTACAGATCTCATATAACGACAACTTCTCTTTTTTCGGTATTTTTTAGGTTTTGATCGTAATTTGGAACCAGATCATAATTGATATTTTGAGTTCTTAGCGTGTTGGTTATCTTTTTTAAAAAAATATATACAATATGTAAATAGTCTTATCGTCCCCAGTAATGGCACCTACTGAAATTCAGAATTTTGATGGTTTTCATTATTTTCCACAGAATTGTTAAAAATTGTGTACTTAGAGCTTCTTGTACATTCTCCCTACTGTGGCATAACTTTCTTCTTAAGGCCTAAATTTTACAATTTATAACGGTACCCCCCGATATTCTGTATTCTGATTATATTAGCCACAATGGTATCTGAACATTATGCGTATAGTGTTTTCCGTGTTTTTTTCATCGGTACCTCCCGATATTCGGTATTTTTTGTCTCATCAAAATTACAGCGGTATTATTGAACTTGGAAAAAGTCAGTTGTTAGGCAATTGGAGTCGATCTAGTCATGCTCGCCATTTTCCAAGGTAGTATTCAACTTGATTCAATTGTCATATGGATATATACATCTCAGTTTTATGTCAGATATGTAAATGTACAAAATCGATCAATTTCTTCTTGTATGACCAGCTTAGAAAGGTCAACACTCTGAGTCGTTCAAATATAATTTTTTTTATTCTAATTGTAATTTTTAATTTCCTAGGGGGAATTTCTTTATGTTCCATTTTATATATCTGCCCGTGTACCATATGGCATTTTATGCAACGAATTACATACGCGATACAGATTGGAGAAATATCGTTCCCCCACTTAATTTAATGAAAATAATAAGTTTCAATAAACATCATACATTTCTAAAAAATATGCGAAAAACCCTCAACCCTAATCTATTAATAATCACTCGCTCCCACCCATTTTTCTGCATCCCGAGTCTGTGCCCTTTGGCGGTACATTTGCGAAATGGAATTTAATTCACAGCATTTGCATTAACATTTACATTTACAATGTACCGCGCCAAGTTGAATGTTGAACATGCAAAAAGGGATTTTTTCATTTCCCCTGAACAGAAATCTGGTTGCTGTTGCTGCTGCTGCTGCTATTGTTGTTGCTAGTGTCACAGCCATTTTGTTTCCTTTATACATTTTATTCTGTTCTGTTCTAAAAAAAAGTCACTCAGAATGGGTATAGTAGTTATGTTTGTTGTGTTTTTTTTTGTTTCTGATGCTTTGGAACAAATGCTAAAGGTCGCAGAAGCTAGAGAGAAAAAAAAACTGATTTGATTTTTTCCCTATTGTTTTGGGTCGCTGGGAAAAGGCAAAGCTCGAAAAAAAGGGACTTACAATGACATTTGTGTTCCGTTTTTGGATATATTTCTATCATTTTTTTTTTTTTAGTTCAATATTTCTTTCTTTTGTTTTGTCGTTCATGCCGACAGCAGCAATTGCACTGACGAGTCTTCGTCTTGGGGATGGCAGACAGAACCCGAGACAATTATACACTCACACATAGTTATTTTCATGGCAAGGAATTTCCATGTGAATGCTGGTGTCAGATGGGAGAAACCAAAAACAACTAGTGTTGCGAGCCAGCTTTTGTGGTTTGAAATGCCGAAATGTGAATAAATAAATAAATGATTGAATATCGAGACAAAAGAGTGTTTGGACATGTGTTGAACATCATACCTGTTACGTGTCATTTAAGAGATGTCTTGAGTATTGTTTTGATTTACGTTTTTGTTATGGATCAATTATACAAAGTGAACGTTAGGGGTTTTGGGAATATTGTTTATGTTCTACGTTGGGATTTTTATATAAAATTCGAACCAAACAAGTTTTTATGCGGCAATATTTAGTAATGTATGCATCATTACAATGAGAATAACTTCATTTTTGGGGGAATCCCAAATGAACAGTGAGATAAATACTTGAAAAAGGTCGATCCGAAGAAGTTATCCGAAATATAAGATTTGAAAACGGAGAGTTTTAAGAGTTTTCGAAAAAAATGATCAGGATTTTTATTACAATAGTAAGAACTTATTTATGTATGTTGAATAAAAATGAATAGGAAAAAGCTGGAATTTTATGTGTATGTGTTCGATGATAATAATTCAGTGGAGCACAATTCCAAAAAGGGGTTTGAGTTCTCATGCCAAACTTTATTATACCCTCAGTCATAACAGAGTGTATATATATATTTTGATGCAGCCGAAATAATAGCCACCCACAAAACGTCACAAATTTCGCGGAAAATAAATTACCTTATAGAACAAGAACGAATCATAAAATTTCGTGCAAACTATCTTAATCATTGCTAGGTCAGGTGTGAAAATGGACAATATCGACCCACTACATCAAGTAGAACCCCCACAATAGGTCAATATTTGGAATAATTATAACTCTTATAAAATATGAAATCAAGGTCCGATTGTCTTTAAATTTCGCACACCCAATATTTTTTTTAACACAAGATGTGTTATGAATATGGGATAAATCGGTCCAAGCTCTCTGGTACCTCCACACAATGAGTCAAAATTTTAAATAGCAATGAAGATTGTAAAATGCAAAAATGAGCATCTGATCCCTTTCAAACTCGATACATCTCAATATTTCCATAAACAGAAGATATGTTGTGAAGATGGTAGATATCGGCCCATGTCTTTTTGTACCTAAAGGGTCAAAATTTTGAACAATTATATCTCTAATAAAATGTGAAATAAGCACCAGATTGTCTTCAAATTTCACACATTTCAACATTTTTATTAACTCAAAATCTGGTATAAAGGTAGGATATATCGGTCCATTCCTTCTGGTATCTCCCCCGATGGCTAAAAATGTTGAATAATTATATCTCTCATAAAATGTCAAAAAAACATCCGGTTCTCTTCAAATTTCACACATCCCAATATTTCTATAAACACAAGATTTGTTATAAAGTTGGGATATATCGGCCCAATCCTTCTAGTACATCACCCACAAAAGGGTCAACATTTTAAATGACCAAAACGCTCATAAATTACGAAATAAGCTTCAGATGTTTTTTCAATCCCAAGACCTACTATAAAAATGATAGATAGCGACCTACCCCTTCTTGTATCTCCCCCACAAAGGGTCACACATTTTTATACTTTTATCTCTCATACAGGGTGAGATGAAAACACTGCAACCAACTTCAAACTGCTGTAATTTCTAAGCCACTCGTCCGACACCTGTTAACATTATTCCAGGGACAGCTCATTATACTCTTTACAAGTGTACAAAAGCATATTGGTGAGAATTTTTTTTGAGAAAAATAGTTATTCGTGATGCAGTTTGATAGTGATATGATAGTGTGATTTCTTTATATTTGGCTGGAAAATCACAAGTGGCTATCGTTAGAGCACTCCAGCATTTGAATGTGAATAAATCTTTGTTGTCTCGTACCATTGCTAGTTACCGTGATACTGGTAGCGTAGCCCGACGTCATGGAAGTGGACGGAATAAAACAGCAACATCAGCAGAAATGGTTCGAAAAGTAAAGAAGCGACGTGATCGAAACGTCGCGTCGTGGATTGTGAGCTGAACACATCGCAATTTTTCATTCGCAAATATTGAAAAATGAGCCATTGAAATTCCAAAAAGTGCAATAACTTACACCGCAACAGAAAGAAAATAGACTCAAAAGAGCTAAAGAGTTGCTTCGCTTGGCCCAAAGTGGTGAACTGCCGAATTTGGTTCTCTCCGATGAGAAAACATTCGTTGTCCAGTAGTGTAAACAAACAAAATAATCGTGTTTATTTGCCAAATAGGTCAGCTGAAAATGTGCACCGTCGGTTGGCCACCAGAACTCGGTTGGCATCAGAATAAATTCCAAAGTAAGGCCTTGGGCCCGCAAACATTTTGGCCGCAAACTTTGGACATTCCAACAGGATTCAGCACCATCGCACTGAGCATGCGCCACTGAAGAATGGTTACAAAATGATGTTAATCGCTTCATTTCCAGGACACAATGGGCACCAAAATCTCCGGATACCTATCCGTTGGACTATTGTGCATGGAGTATCTTGGAAAGGAAAGCTGGCACTAAAAAATACCAAAGTGTCGATCACCTCAAGCAAGCGCTTCGCCGGAGAGCAACATTCGGGTAGCGTGTGATATTTTCATTGGCCGTTTGAAGGCCGTAATTCGTGCCAAAGTTGACCAATTCGAACAAATTTAAACTTATTCTAAAATTTTATGCTATTTCCGACATTTGTTGCTTTCATTCAATAAAATGTAAAAAATAAAAATTATGGAGTTTGACTTTGTTGCAGTTTTTTTATCTCACCCTGTACATTCTTTCAGTTGTGTTTTTTTCGATTTGATCCAACATTTTAAATTTTTTACCGAAACCAAGGGACATTTTACGACAAAATTATTCAATCTTATTTTAGTATCCGCCCCCAAAACGGTCGTCAATTGAAAAATGTCGAATCTCAAAGACATTCTATGATTTGCTCTTAAATTTGGAATTTAGTAGGATCATGGATCACGGAATATTTAGGGATTTTTTTAAAAAAGTTATTTTCTAGACTTATTTGGCATTATCGATAATTGAATCATACATTTGAAATATTTGCTCGAATTCATCGTGTATACTCTAGTTTTCTCAGTCATTCGAAAAAGTGGGAGGATGCTCTGCCCGTTTTCAGGTGGGAGTAAAATTCGCTGACATCGATCAGGTTCTACTCTTGCCAAGTTTTCGTCCCACCTTCATTGGTTATGTAAGTTTGTGTTTTTTTAACTTTAAGCTGCAAACAAAACAATGTTTGTGATAGTCCCTTCCACCAGTCCCTTACGCCCCCATTCGTTGGCAAGTTTCATATGCGAGTAAAAAAGGAGAAAATCTGAGTTTTTCATTTAAGATGATCGCCTCTTTGCCCTGCTGTGACAACAAACCACACGTATTCCCTTCCAATTTTCATATGATAATGATGATGATACTGTATGCGTTGTGACCATTGAAAATCAAAATTTAAAGATTTATTATCATACAAGCAGACCAAAACCTTTAATTTCTTCTATCTACCTTTAAAAAAATACTACTCAAATCTAGCTGTTAAACAACAATTTTCCCCTAAATCGTATCTGCAACAATCTAAATTATTTAATCTCTTACTTATACCCTATAATTATGTCTGCCTTTATGAATTATTCATCGACGTATCGAATTTATTTGGATTCCATTTCAAATGGAATTCGTAAGCATTATTTTCATTTAGTATTAACTTTAATCTCTGAGAATTTCCATCACTTCCTATTTTTCCCTGGCGAAAATGGAATGTTATCGGCATTGGTATCGTCGATGGAAGCTGAAGCAGCATCGATGACTACAGTACGGTTTGATTGTCTTTGGCCATAAGTAGCTTATGTTAACGTATTCACTTTGGTCCTTGTGCCGTTTGCCATTTGTCTGTGATTTTGTCATACCCTTGAGTGATTGGTTGCCATGCATGCGAGCATGTGAATAGATAAGTCCGGAGAAGAAGATGATGATGGAAGAAGAAGGGGCTTTAAGTGTATCATCAGTGGTATATTATATTTGCTTGAGAGCATATACTGGATGCATTTCGAGTGTTTGATTGAGTTTGATTTTCTCAACACAAAAATAATATTGAAAATTGTCAAATCCAAACAGAGTTGCATTTTCAGTTATATCAAAATATTTCCATTTTTTTTCTCTAACCCATCTTAATATCTCTTACAAATGTTCGATATTGGAAATCCCAACAAAGCCTTTATATCATTAAGGTAATGGTCCTTTTCGATGTTGCAGATAAACTTGTTGCGGGCATATTGAATAATTCAAATGATTTCTTGGAACAACAGATTGTCCGAAATGCCAATAATATATTTAATACAACAACAAAAAAGAAGGACAAAAACAACAACAAATAGTGTTTATTTATAAAACTTATCGACTGTGTCTACTCAATGTAGTCATTAGTGTCTTTAATTGCCTGGCGGGGACAAATGTTTGTTTAAGGAAGAATTTGTCTTAATTTAATTATTTCGATCTGATCACACATAAATGGCTGGAAATGAGTTATTGAATTCTAGGAAAAATGCTGTCGAATAAATTAAAGATAAATTAAGAATCGCTTAATATTTTCAGTAATTTTTTTTTTTCTCTCTTCCCATAATTAAATCCATTGAACTATGTATTGCATTGTATTTTTAATTGCATCATATTTAAATAATTGTCTCCTTCTTATCGAATATTTTCCCCTTGAAATACAATCCCCTCAAATTAAATTTTAAATACAAATGCATTGCATTGCCAAAACTTCCTTCACATTCACAAGCAACTCACTGTGCAAACACTCCATCACACCAGACACTAAAACGGTCAATTAATTTGCATATTGAATTGACCTAAAATTGAAATTCGTTACGGCGAAATCAATTTTGTTTGGCGACGACCTGAAATTAAGTTTCGTGTTTCGCCCCAAAATGCAGTGAGTGTTCTTAAATGGTTTATCGTTGTTATGACATGCGAGAGCGAGCACTGGTGTTGACCGAATTCACATTTCGAAAGAGTTGAACAACTTTATGTGGCATTTGTACGACACACACCAACAACTGCAACGAGAGCGACAGCAACAACGAAAACAATCAAATGAAGCCTTTATTTAATGCAATAATCACTACTCGTTTATCCAATAAAAATGCCACCGGCCCAAAGTTGTCAGTCAACGTTGTTTATCAACAACATTTGAGTGGATGCCTGGGTATGACCCCAGGAATATCGATGAGAAAAAAAAAAAAAAACAAACCAAATGACCCAGAAACTACTAACATGCATAGATATCCCGTTAAGCCTTCATAGAAAAAAGTGTGTTTACATTTTGTTTTGGATTTAACTTGGCGATTACAACGGGGATGGGGCATGCGTTTGAGTTGTACAATGGTATTAGGTTTTTGAGGGGATATTTGAGATATAATATCGGAGATGATAATCAATGCTATTTGGTGTATTTGAAATAGAAAAATTTGTATTATATTTATTTTTGTAATGAAAGCTTATATTCTTCAAATTGGAAAATGAGACAAAAAATTGGAGTTACATGGCGGTGTACGAAATAATTTGTACAAAATTTTTGTGCGTTTGAAGCTCTGAAAAAATCAAACAATAAAATCAATATTGTAAATTTATCTACTTCCCAGCCGCCATAAACGCCACACGTGTTCGTTCATTGGTCTTTTGATAATGTGTACCATAATAAAGTTTATGACCCACACATACGGCTCTCGATATGCTCAGTAAGGGACCACGTGAATGAAGGAACTAACTTTCATGCAAAGTTTTCTTTTCCATATGGGAATATATTAGAACTATTGTATGGCTCCTATTAGGGTTAAAGAAGGATTGGCTTAAGTAGTTCCTAAGTGAAAATATTTGTGAATAAAACCAGATTTAAAATTGAACCCGAATTGTAACTGCTTCCCATAGAGATTTGAAACAACAACCCAACCTAGCGGTTGAGTTCTATTTCTCGACGAAGCTGATTTGCGAACTCCATCGTAATTTCAATATTTTATTTAAAATTTCACAAATTAAGATTATGTAATACAGGGTGAGAAAAAAGCTCCAACCAAATTCAGACAGCAATAATTTGTAAGCCACCGGTCTAAGAGCTGTTAAAATTATTCCAGTCACAGCTCATTATATTGTTTACAAGTATTCAAAGAATTTTCCAGAAAAAAAGTTATTTGTGATGGAAATTAAGGGTGATTTCTTTATATTTGGCTGGAACACCACAAGTATCTAACGTTGGAGCACTCCAGCATTAAAATGTGAATAAATCTTTTGTATTGTATTGTATTTTTTTTTTGTATTGTATTGTATTGTATTGTATTTTGTATCTGGTATCATAGCTCGTTACCGTGATACGTGATAGCGTAGCCCGACGTCAAGGAAGTGGAAGGAAGAAAACAGCAACATCAACAGAAATGGTTCGAAAAGTAAAAAAGCGACTTGATCGAACCCGCGTCGCAGTGGCTCGTCAGTTGAACATATCGCAATATTCCATTTGGTAAATACTTGAAAATGCAAAAACTTATACCGCAGCAGAAAGAAAATAGACTCAACAGAGCCAAAGAGTTGGTTCGCTTGGCCAAAAATGGTGAACTGCCGAATTTGGTTTTCTCCGATGAGAAAACATTCTTTGTTCCGCAGTTTGTAAACAAACAAAATGATCGTGTTTACTTGCCAAAGAAGTCAGCTGAAAATGTGCACCTTCTGTTGGCCACCAGAACTGAAGCGCCGGCCATGGTAATAGTGTGTGACGCTATAACAGCTATGGTCGCTCTCCGCTCGTTTTAATCGTCCGTGGCATCAGAATAAGAATAAATGCCGAATATTATCGCGAACATATTCTGGAGGGTGTATTAAAGCTTTGGGCAAGCAAACTTTTTGACCGCAGAACTTGGACATTACAACAGGATTCATCACCATCGCACTCAGCACGCTTCATTTCCAGCGCACAATGGGCACTTAAATCTCCGGATGTCAATCCATTGGTACTAAAAAATACCAAAATGTCGATCACCTCAAGCAAGCGCTTCCCCGGAAATGTGCCAACATTCGGGCAGCTTGCGACGGTTTCATTTGCCGTTTGAAGGCCATAATTCGTGCCAAAGGTGACCAATTCGAACAAATCTAAACTTATTCTAAAATGTGATGCTATTTCCGACATTTTTTGCTCTCATTCAAAAATATTAAAAAAAGTAAAAATTATGGCGTTTTACTTTGTTGCAGTTTTTTTATCTCACCCTAAAAAAATTTTATCTCACCCTAATTTTTTTTTTAAATTTTCTCAACCTACTTAATTTCGGTCGGAAGCTAGAGTGATTTCCACAGACGGATAGATGGACGGACATCGCTAATTCAACAAAGAAATTTGTGCTGATCAAAAATATATACACTTTGTGGTGTCCACGATATATATTTCAAGGTGTTTCAAACGGAATGATAAACTTAATATAATATATGGTGGAGGGTATAAAAATTAAGTAGGGTTAGGAATGAAAGTTTTGACCTTTGACCCTTTATGATACCAGAAGGTCCATTTTTGCACCAGACATATCTGAGATATGTTGTCGTGCGTGATTATTCAAATTAGGGAGATAGAAAATGGAGGGAGATGGTGATGTCGGCATTATGATGTGGGAGGTTTCAACCAAATTCAATATGCTATGGATCTATATTTTTTTGATACCAGAATTAGTAGAGGGCCCATGTTCCATCTAGATGACTGATATAAGCTCTAATATTAGAATGTGCAAAGTTTAGGCCAAATCGAATAATTCCTTCCAGAGTTATCGGAAGCATCAACTGCCTACCAGCCAAACAGCTGGACACATCAAATCATATGCCTGAGGTTATAAAAATATTTAAGAATCCATTTTTTATGCTGCTTATTTAAATAATATACAATATTTCCACCTTTTTCCCCAGGGTTCAGACCAATGGTAGTGGAAAAAATATAAATTGCCTTTTAGCTTTACATGAGGATTTCAACATCAGACGAAATTAGCCTCCAACCTTTCATGCCAAAAATGCTACTCGAAACTTGTTTCCCCAAAAACACATCCAAAAAAAAAGGTACACGTTTTCAGACCATCTCATCACTGACGTTCGCGGCCATTAGTAGAGAGGCGCACTTTAATTGCATTTGGCGTGTCGGTGTAATGCTCTTAAAAATTCACGAAATTTTAAATCTATGCGAATGAATAAAGTCAAGGCTCAATTAACAACCGTCGACTCCACATGCATAAATTCGATTATGATTATTTTCATTTTATGCTGTTGGCAATTAAAGTTCAGCTACAGGATGCAGCTGATGCTGCACTGGCAGAACACAGAACACCAACAATAAAAACAACAACAAACAGCAAAACAAGAACAACATCGGCGTCATCATCAACCGCAAACTTTTCACTTTGGTACTTCATGAAAGTTGGCTGAAGTGACTTTTGGTATTGTTCGTTGTCAGTTGCAGTTACTTTAGATGTGGTTGTTCATTCGGTGGAGGAACGGTTGGTGTCGGTCTTGCTGGCTAGCTGATGCAGTGGCAGCTGATGTACAATTCGACAGTTCAAATGCCAGTGATTGGTGCCGAGTTAGTCGATAAGTAACGGCAGCAGTTACAACAAAACAAAAGAACTATGTATTCCGACTAATGAAATTATAGCAAAACGCGTGCGGAAAACTTTCGATGGAACCAATTGAGAGGAGAGTGCAGACTCACTCACATCTATGTAGGGCTTAATGCAATTGCTAAAAGCGGTTTAATTAACACATTGCCTTGTAAATGCCTTGGGTGCCAAATGCTACCCGTCTACTAAGCAATATGCATACTCGTATGTATGTAGCAATGTGTGTGTATGTATCTGTCTGTATGTCTGCCTCTCTATCTAAATGCAATTGAAATTCTTGCATTTGGATTGATTACTTAGTATGCATTAATGAACTTTTGAGTTTTTAATTAGATTTCTTAGACTAGGGCACTGAAGTGAAAGACAATGGAAGCCGATTTTGGCATAGATTTGAAGTGTAACACCAAGAGAAGGTAACTGTTTTCTTATGTGTAACAGTTTCGGAATTGGATCAATGTGTTTAGTTTCTTTTTTCAAAGCTGTGTGAGGGATTGTGTAGTGGTTTCGAATTAGCAATGAAATAATATTAAGGATGTCAGTGGGAAATTTTTTTAATATTTCCAAATATTAAAAATTTAATATTTGCTTTCGTCAGGTTTACATGAGGAAATTTTGAGCATTGAACTTTTTATGAAAATTCCCTTAATATATGTACACAAGATATTTATTTATGTACACAAGATATTTATTTATGTACACAAGATAATAATTGCTTAAATGTTATTCTCTGATTTTCGATTCAATGAAAATATTTACCAATACTATTTTCAATTCACTGCAAATGTAGTTCATTTGCCCAACTACAATAACATATGGATGTGTAAATTGCAATTTCAAATTTCTATTTGAATAGATAATTGTGTGACTGGAGGGGCTGGAGATTGGGGTTTTGGGGCGATCAAATTGTCACATTCACCCACGCGCACGCAGACATTTGCAAATATAAATATACAACAAACAAGGTTGTATTGAAACTAACAAAACATTTTCGAAAATTCAATTGGGATATTTGTTATGAATTTCAGCTTTGCCATTTCACTCCCCGAACAAATATTGTCGAACTGCCACTGTCACACGCACCACAGCATTCCCCGCAATTCGTGTGCATCAACTACAAAATGTCTGATATTTTGGCGCTTTTAAATGTTTTTCTCATATTTGGGGAAAAATAAAATGTTTTCACTTTTTTTTGGGTTTTGCAAAAATCATATTATCGGCGAAGCTCAGCCACAGGATATGCAGTGAATGGGGGTAGTGTTATGAATATTACAACCGGTTAGAGAGCTAACTTTTATTTGCTTCTATATGGAATGCAATGATGTAGATGCAACTGAAAGCTAATAGTTTTGATTAAAAAATACTCAATTTTGTTTGTATCCAAATTGATATTTTGCCTTAGGGCTTGTCCGGCTGAAAACTGCATATTGAACATGCTGGAAATTGGGAATATTACAGAATATTAATATTTGTAAGTATTTTTTGGTCCTCTTTTCCCAAACAAATGATAAATAGCTTCTTCGAAATGCGAAAAACTATTTTAAAAAAATGTTAATATAGGCATCCAACTAAGTAAACTTTTCAAATTGTACGGCTGACATATTTTTAAAAAGATTTCTCAAATGTTGTTACCTACAGCACAAGGTGGAGAGATAATTGCATAGTTTTTGTTCTGAAATTGGAAAAATACTTAAATAATTGCCATAAACCCAGCATTTACTACAGATTTTGACTTTATTATTTTAGATTGAACATTAGCCTGTTTTTCCATATATTTTTCTGTTAGAGGTCGCATTTGGAGATGTGTAGAGGCCTTTATTTTGGTAGTATCGACTAAGAATTGTAGCTTTCTTTCCAACAACAGTTAGTTTTGGTAGGGGTCAGGAAATAATCATTTAAATAAAAATATTCAGACAATTTATTATAATAAAAGAATAGTCTATCTTCGAAAGAGATGAATCTGTTTTGTACTTACACCACATACCATTAAAACAGATTTTTTCCTTATGTTATAATTCCTTGCTACATACTTTAAAATTATGTGCTTTTCTCTCTTCCAGAAGACACCAAAATAAATAGGTTTTAAAGCAGGTCCTCTTTTGTAATCCTTATATTTAGATTTGAAGACGACAAAAAAAAAAGCAGAGAATGGGTTGGGTAGAGACCCTCTAATATGCTTAATTTCTAATATGCTTAATTTTTTCTCACATAGTAGTAATGGTCAATATTAGTCCAAATGACCTGAATTTTGAAAGTTCCGACTGAATTCAGTCTAGAAGCAAGTACATCAAATTTGCTGAAAATCGGTTCAGATATAGCTATAACTGCCAAATATATATGTTTTATCCGATTTGGTGTTAAAGTCCCTCACATTTGTTATATGCACTCGACAACAATGATCTATGGTACCAGATATCAGATACAGCCCAAAAATACCCCTGCCAAAATTTTTCGAGATCGGATCAGATTTCGATACAGCTCCATATATACATTTATCTGATTTCAGATTTATTGTGCACAAAATGGCTAATATTAGCCCATATGGAGTGAATTGTGGCACTTTCGACCGAATTCAGCTTAGGAGCAAGTACATCATATTTGGTTGAAATCGATTCCTTATGATTCCAAATTATAGCTGATCTAAAGCCATGATACGCATTCAAATTAAGTTCATAGTTTACATAAATTTCCATATGTATAAATTGTATAGTGGTGTAGGGTATCATATTATCGGACTTGCCCATATTTTGACCTTTTTTACTGTTTTTTCTTTTACATTTTACATCGAAAAAAAAAATGATTCTTATTGGGGCAGTTCTGCGCCCCTTAGTTTGATTCAGAATTCTCTTGAAGTGTCGTTGAGATTATAGACTTCATTCCACTCTTCGTAAGGGTGGAGATTTAGAAGAACTTTTCGCTTAGATTTCGACCCCGGTATCCCATGTTGTGGACTATTATAACTTGTGGAGAAATTGTACGTACTTTTCCTCAGGAGGTGAAAGTGGTATCATAGTCTGAAACGTTGGCTTTTCATCTTACTGACCGACTGACTGACTGAGAATCAACGCCCAGACGAAATTGCTGAAGCCAAAATCTTGAAATTTAGCAGAAGGGCCAGCCTTGATGCGTAGGCTTGTGATAAGGTGGGCTTTTTGGAAATTCGTAATAATTTCGTGCGAACTGTACTAACTGAGGAACAGTTTGGTTTATGGTGAACGGATGAAGCTGGACTTTTGAAATTTTGCATTGGGGTCCTTGTTAGTGGTAGTTTTTTGAGAAAGAGGAAATGTGTACTGCAAGTGCACGAAAAGTACTAAATATTTGTAACATTTTGGTACTGAGAGAAAAAATAGTACTTGAAATTTGGTATTGAAGTCGCGGTTCATGTACAGCCTGGACATATGGAGTTGATTTTTTGGAAATGCGTATTTTAGTTTTTCGAAAAGTACTAAGATTGAATTTTAGTGAAGGAATAGGGCTGAAATCCTGAAATTAAGTGTTTAGATAATTGTTTGTAACTGACGTTGAGAATCGGAAGTGGATATGGAAATGTGTACTATAGTTGTTTGAAAATAACTAAATTGAACTAAATTTGGTATTTGTTTGAGGGCTGAAGCCATGAAAATTTATATTGCGATAACTGTTGGTGCCTAGGATTGAGATATGGAACGGTTTTGACAATGAGTACTAAATTTATAAGAAAAGTACTAAATGTTACTAAATTTTGTATAAGATGAAGGGATACAGCTGGAATCCCAAAATTTGATATTCAGGTGTCTGTTGGTGCTCGTTTTGCAAATGTGAACTATAATTGTTCAAATAGTACTAAATTATACTATTTGGGTCACTGTTTGTGTCTAGAACGGAGAGACGTAGATTGTTTTGGATATGCGTACTAAATTTAACTAAATATGGTACTGGATGAAGGGATAGAGCTGAAACTATGCATTTGACATTGAGGTCACTTTTTTTTCTTGGATTTACATATGGAGACGTTGAAATAGTTTTGGACAGAAAAATTGGAATTGTTTTGAAAATATCCTGCTTGGTAGACTTCAAAATGAAGACTTTCCAATTATTATTCTTTCCGATAAAGAAAAACTTGACTACATATGCTCTGTTCCAGCACCTGCCAGGATCATAAAGTGAAAATCGGTTATCGTAGTAAAAACTTTTTTATTCTTCGATCGAACGAACTAGTTCCTTACTGTATGAAAACTCTGCGTATGAGTGATATGAAGTTAATGGAATCAATCATACGTTTCGGAGCTGGGGAACTGAATTATGATCTAGATTGGCACAACTCTAAATACGATACATTTTTTGCCATGAAAAAATTTCAACTTAACTCCGTACTTACTTGTCTAAAGATTTTTAAGTTGAAATCAAGCACATTACAATTCATGTTGCCTATAATTTTCCCATTTATTTAAAGCTCTTTGTGGTCATTAAACCAAATTATTAGACCAAATCTACAGTACATTATATCAATATTTGTAAAATCTTATCTGTGTGTTTTTTTATTTTCTCTTTGAACCATAAATTTTAATCTTAAAATTACTTCAAGCATAAAAAGTTGTCAGTTTTTCCATTATTTCTACTCCCACAACTGTACATGTCTTTGACATGATTATGCACTGCCATACTGTGGTTTTTCCGATGCTACATTTATTGTTATTGCAATTACCGTTCTGCAAATACATAACTACAGAGCTTTAAACATTTTCCAGTGGTTAACCACTGTTATAAGCTTCAGTAAGTCAGTCAGGCAGCCAACCAAGCAACCAGTCAGCCAGTCAACCAATGTGTATGCAAACAATATGGAAATCGTAATAACAGGAAACCAGACAACTCCGACCAGCCAAACCAGCAAACAAAGGGCAAAAATCCATGTAAACGTAGACATGGACATGTGTTAATGGTCAATTCCCTGGAAAACGATTTTCCAATTGAAAAGTTATTAATCAACGGCAAGAGCAATAGGAGAAAGTAAACGAAGGAAGAAGAACAATAAACGATTGGTTTCAAAGGAAATGGTTGTGCAAATTATTTGGAATCTTAGACACCTAAAGGATGTTTATTCATGGATTCATGTTTAGCAAATTTAATTATTAAATATTTCAGGTACTTAATTTAGCCAACACTGTCGGACAGACCTAGATTGGTCATAACTGAAGTTTGTCGTAGAGTACAATAACTACTTAAATAATGAGGCTTCAGGTGGGTCATACAAATGTGTGTATGGGATAGCAGAGAACAATTACTGTTACGCTATCGCTTTGTTGTATTGACAATGTTTGCAGCAGCGAGGGATTATTGTCAATAATGTGATTTCCATTAAGAACAATATGTTGCACGCTAATGAATTAGCTATCGCATTGCACACACACACTGACGTATATGCATATAACACAGAAGTCTTGGAATTCCGAGTTTAATGAAATTGTCTGTATGTGTTTTCAAAATGTCATTTCATTATGTCTATTATGCCTACAACCATATCATATCAACAGTCAGGTATTTAGCAGGGTAATGATTGACAGTGTCTTTGAGAAATCAATTTTTGAATGCTCTCTTATATTTTTAAGAAATAATTATACCATGTTGAACGTTTTAGATATATGCTCTAACATATCAATGTCTAAACTAAACCAACCCGACACGAATGGATTTCTTTAATTCCAAATGTTTAGAATTATTCCTGGAGCTTGTATTTAATTTACAAAACATATAATCCATCATGGATAACATTCCTTCATCCTCCATCGTAAGCTGAACATATCGCAATATTCCATTCGGCAAATATTGAAAAATGACCTTGGGATAAAGCCATTGAAATTCCAAAAAGTGCAAGAACTTACACCGCAAAAAAAAAAGAAAATAGCCTTAAAAGAGCTAAAGATTTGCTTCGCTTGGCCGAAAGTGGTGAACTGCTGAATTTGGTTTTCTCCAATGAGAAAACATTCGTTGTCCCCCAGTTTGTAAACAAACAAAATGATCGTGTTTACTTACCAAAGAGGTCAGCTGAAAATGTGTACCTTCAGTTGGCCATCAGAACTCATGCGCCGGCCAAGGTCATGGTATGCCGCCATAACAGCCGATGGTCGCTCTCCGCTCATATTAATCGACCTTGGCATCAGAATAAATGCCGAATATTATCGCGAAAATTTTCTGGAGGGTATATAAAGCCTTGGGCACGCAAACATTTTGGCCGTAGACCTTGGACATTCCAACAGGACTCAGCACAATAGCGCTCAACACGCGCCACAAAAGAATGGTTACAAAATGAGGTTCCTCGCTTCATTTGCAGCGTACAATGGCCACCAAAATCTCCGGATAGCAATCCGTTGGACTATTGTATCCGAAGTATTGCGGATAGCAAGGTTAGCACTAAAAAATACCCAAGTGTCGATCACCCCAATAAGAGCTTCGCTGGAAATGAGCCCTAATACCGCAGATCAACATTGGGACTCAGTGTGAAGGTTTTATTGGCCGTTTGAAGGCCATAATTTGTGCCAAAGGTGACTAATTCCAACAAATCTTAACTTATTCTAAAATTTTGTTATATTTCCGACATTTTTTGCTTTTTGTCAATAAAATGTAAAACAAAAAATGTAAAATTATAGCTTTTGACTTTGTTGCAGTTTTTTATCTCAACATGTAGATAAATATATTTTTTTTTTTAAAAGTTGGAATATTCGCGACAGATATATTGGAGGCATGAAATTCAACGCAAGTTGGATATTCATTTTTAAAGATATTAGTTTTTGAAATAATTTTGAACTTTTTATGGTGAAAATACCAGAATATCTGGACCGGTAACGTTGGTCAATCTAATTTAATTTAACAAGTTAGAGCTTTTCCGTCAAATTTTCTAATAGCCCTTGTCCGTTTATTTAAATATATTCAGACTTTCGTTATAAGTATTAACAATTCTGGCATTTAATTAAGAAGGTACCGAAGCATTGGTCTAATATTGTCCATTTTCGCCCCTCACCAAAGTCTGGACTTTATCGACTACTCCTTCACTTCAATATTAGATGTTTGTATAATTTTTGGAAAAATGCTGCATTTTTGTAAAGAAGATCCCAAAAATAGCTGTTCTGTTGGGGGTGATGTATGAGAACAGTTTGCTAATATTTTCTATGTTCGCTCCTGACCTGGGCCTGATAAACGAATTACTACATGACTTGGACTATATCAGGCTTTTTCACCTAAACTTTCCTTGTGAAACTTTCCTTAATCATTTCTATTTCCAATTAGAGTTTTAATGAATTCAACAAAACGCTCCATGTTAGAAGTCAATTTTTCAGATGTAAATTTTCCAACTAAACCAACAGCACACACACCTTCTCCTGGTCCACTGTTTTCAAATATTTATAAAGCGGTTGCTAGCGCAGCACGTAATTTACCGGGTATATTTAAATGCAAAATTCTGTCGACAATTGAACGCACTATTGACTCAAATATAATTCAGGATTTTCTGGTTGGGGGGTTTATATACATCTGCTTATGTGTATGTATTTGTGCGAGTGTGTGTGTATTGACACACATTTGTGCACTGAAGATATGGCCTGAGAGTATTATCGGAATTATTTACTTTCACAAATTGCAATGCTTTTCTATCTGTTTTGGGCCGTTGGTTTGATTGTGGATATTTCGTATTTTGATTTCATAAATGAATAAACGCTTTGTAGGTGAGATGGTGGTGGGGGTGGTGGTGGTGGATGGTAAATATGACTATTGATATCGCTGTGGCTCGCTGTCTCTACTCGTGAAAATGCTAAATCATTTTAATGGACAGGGTGTTTATAAGGTCAGGGAAATGTGACCAATAAAATTTTGTGTTTTTCGTTTATGGTGGAATTTAAATAGAATAAATTTGAAATTTGCCGTTTCGGATAGTGTGCAGGAAATTCAATTTTGACTTTAACTACAAAGTTTATATTTTATTTAAAATACACAGTTAGTAAGTGAAGAGAGAAGCTCTTTTGGGACAAATCGCACTCATCTCAAATGCAACAAAGTCAAACACCATAATTTTTACATTTTTTAAATTTTATTGAATGAAAGCAAAAAAATGTCAGAAATAGCATCAAATTCTAGACTAAGTTTAGATTTGTTCGAATTGGTCATCTTTGCCACGAATTATGACCTTCAAACGGCCAATGAAACCGTCACACGCTGGCCGAATGTTGCTTTGCGATATTTTGGCCCATTCCTGTCGATGCGCTTGCTTGAGGTGATCGACACCTTGCTTTCCAAAATACTCAGACACAATAGTCCAACGGATTAGTATACGGAGATTTTGGTGGCCTTTGTGAGCTGGAAATGAAGCGAGGAACTCATTTTGTAACCTTTCTTGGGTGGCGTGTGCGATGGTGCTGAGTCCTGTAGGAATGTCCAAAGTGTTTGCGTGTCCAAGGCTTTACTACACCCTCCGAATATTTTCGCGATAATATTCGAAATTTTTTCTGATGCCACGGTCGATTAATTAGAGCGGAGAGCGACCATCGACTGTTATGGCGGCCCACACCATCACCATGGCCGGCGCCTGACTTCTGGTGGCCAATCGAAGGTACACATTTTCAGCTGACCTCTTTGGCAAGTAAACACGATCATTTTATTCGTTTACAAACTGCTTTACAACTAATGTTTTGTCATCGGAGAAAACCAAATTCGGCAGTTTACAACTTTCGACCAAGCTAAGCAACTCTTTAGCTCTTTTGAGTCTATTTTCTTTCTGTTGCGGTGTAAATTCTTGCACATTTTGGAATTTCTATGGCTTAACCCCGAGCACATTTTTCCATATTTGCGAATGGAATATTTGCTATATGTTCAGCTCACGAGCCATTTTTCGGCCACTGCGACGTGGGTTTCGATCAAGTCGCTTCCTTACTTTTCGAACCATTTCTGCTGATGTTTTTTTCCGTCCACTTCCTTGACGTCGGGATACGCTACCAGTATCACGCTAGCGAGCGATGGTACGAGATAAAAAAAAAAATTGTTCAAATTTAAATGCTGGAGTGCTCTAACGATAGCCACTTGTAGTTTTCAGGCCAAATATAAAGAAATCACACTATCACGTTTGAATTCCATCACGAATAACCAAAAAGTTTTTGTACGCTTGTAAATAATATAATCAGCTGTCACTGGAATAATTTTAACAGTTGTCGGACGAGTGGCTTAGAAATGACAGCAGTCTAAAGTTTTTTGCAGTTTTTTTTTTTTCATCTCACCCTGTATAATTTTCATAGACGAAAATTCTTATGGACAGACAGACTTAGTGAGGTCGCAAATCATTATTTCGAGGATTTGCAAAAGGAGTAGCATTATTATTTTACTTCCGTATTAAAGTGGAAGATATAAAAAAGCCATTGTCGTAATTAGAAAGGTCCCAATTCAATATCCCCATGCTCAAATTTGTTAAAGTGCACAAAAAAAAAGAACGAACAAAGTAGCCGATAAAATTTGCACATTAATATTATGAATAGTTAATAAGATAACAAAATTGAAAACGCATAAGCCAAAACAGTTAAAGGTTTCCGATGGCTATTTAAAAATTGTTATGACACGGCTTAACTAATTATGTTGGTGTTTATGTGTATGTATATGCCTATGTGTGTGCTTGTTTTTTGCTCTCTCTCTCTCAATTGCATTGTAAATGAGACGCTTTACACGTTTGAATTTTGCACAAGAGTCTAATTAAATTTTCATTCGATATTTTCATAATTTTAACATTTGTTTAATTGTAAACGGAATTTCGACAGGAAAGCGAACAAAAAACAACAACAACTCGTTGCACTTCTATGTATTTCGTTTGGCTTTATCTTGCCATGCTGCTGCTGCTGCTACTGCTACGGCTGCTGTTATTGTTCGATTTGCATTGTAATTTATTTTCGATTGGCAAAAAAACAATCGCATTTGCCCTACATCGTCGGATATTTCAAACATTATGACAACATACTTTTGAGTTTACCGAGTATTTGTTTCCTCTCTTTGTTGTTGTTGTTAGTGTCGTTGTTGTTTTTGTGGTTTCTTAATTGTGGCTACTAATTTTAGATTTAGACGCAAACCAGCATTTTGAATTTATTTATTATTCATTAAATAAATATTTGGTATTGTTTTATGAACGGTACTTTAATTTGTAAACAATAACAGATGAATACTTAATGCCAATTCTAAAAATGCTTTAATTTCCCAGAACAAAAACAATTTCGGCTTTGTTGTATTGTGTGATTAAGTTTTATTTATTAAAATCTGTTGGGAATTTCTATTCGAAAATTACGGTAATGAAGAATGCGGTATTAAAATTTCAAAGTCAATTGCATTCGCATCGGTTAGATATGGAAACCGCATCGAGCAAATGTTAATTTTGTTATTAAAATACGACACATATTTGAGATGATAAACCGCACACTGTGTAAATATTGCCTGTGGTATGACAATTATTTGGTCAGATTTAAGAAAAAGGAAAGGAAATTTTTAAGATGATAGTATTTTAATATATCCGCTTTCGGGGAGTATAGCTGATGGCTAACGAATGCGACCACAGGCTGGGTAGCTGCAAATCAAATAAGCAGTCGCGGACTGCCAGCGGGTCTGGTGGAAGGGTCTTGTTATGGCAAAATGGTCAGGCTTAATCACATTATTGTTGTTTTTTTGTTTAAACAACGTTTGTTTATTAGTGGAAGGGTCTTGATATAAATTATCCAGTAACTATGATCTCCTAATCGACGAGGCGAGCGACTAGCGCCCTTAAACTACCCGCTTTGAAAGAGTTGCCGTATTCCTTAACAAAAACGGATCGGAGTGATTCTCTTTAACAATTAATCAATATTTTTCAAGTATGCGAAATGGTAGAAAAAGAGTAACGTAAAGGCACAGGATTTAAATGACACAGTGTCAGCTGTGAGTGTTGGTGTGTTCGTAAGCCATGTGCCGTCAATAACCAGCGATTGCGTTCAAACGACCTAAGGTGGGGGTGTCTTGTCACCAGTCGTCGCTCCTGCAAGTTCAAGTAATACTCGACATGTTGACGACCAGGATATTCAAACGTCTTAAGCTTCCTATATAAGGGCCGAACCTAATGAAACATAGTATGCCAGTGACATCCAAGGGTGGGCTGGATATACAGGGTGGGATAAAAAAAAAAACGGCAACCATTCTCAGACTGCTGTCATTTCTAAGCTACTCGTCCGACAGCTGTTAAAATTATTTCAGTGTCAGCTTATTCTATTGTTTACAGGGCATTTTGATGAGAATGAAAATTTTCCAGAAAAAAAGTTATTCGTGATGGAATTCAAGCGTGATAGTGTGATTTCTTTATATTTGGCTGGAAAATCACAAGTGGCTATCGTTAGAGCACTCCAGCATTTTATGTGAATAAATCTTTTGTACCCCGTACCATCGCTCGTTACCGTAATACTGGTACCGTAGACCGACGACAAGGAAATGGACGGAAGAAACAGCAACATCAGCAGAAATGGTTCGAAAAGTAAAGAAACGACTTGTCCGTGTCGCAGTGGCCGAAAAATTGCACGTGAGCGAACATATCGCAATATTCCATTCGGCAAATATTGAAAATTGAGCTCGGGGTAAAGACATTGAAACTCAGCAACAGAAAGAAAATAGACTCAAAAGAGCTAAAGAGTTACATCGCTTGGCCGAAAGTGGTGAACTGCCGAATTTGGTTTTCTCCGATAAGAAAATATTCGTTGTCCAGCAGATTGGAAATAAACAAAATTATGTGTTTACTTGCCAAAGAGGTCAGCTGAAAATGTGCACCTTCGGTTGGCCACCAGAACTCAAACGCCGGCCATGGCGATGATGTGGGTCGCCATAACAGCCGATGGTCGCTCTCCGCTCGTATTAATCGACCGTGGTATCAGAATAATGCCGAATATCATCGCATAAATACTCTGGAGGGTGTCTTAAAGCCTTGTACATTCCAAAAGGGCTCAACACCATCGCACTCAGCACGTGCCACCCAAGAATGGTTACAAAATGAGGTTTCTCGCTTCATTTCCAGCACACAATGGCCACTAAAATCTCCGGATACCAATCCGTTAGACTATTGTGTCTAGAGTATTTTGGAAAGCAAGGTTGGCACTAAAAATAGCCACCTCAAGCAAGCGCTTCGCCGGGAATGGGCCAAAATACCGCAGAGCAACATTCGGGCAGCATGTGACGGTTTCATTGGACGTTTGAAGGCCATAATATGTTGCAAAAATGACCAATTCGAACAAATCTAAACTTATTCTAAAATTTGATGCTACTTCCGACATTTTTTGCTTTTATTCAATAACATTAAAAAAAATGTAAAAATTATGGCGTTTGACTTTGTTGCAGTTTTTTTATCTCTACCTGTATAGTTCATATAATTTAGTGTTTGAGGATTATTATATAAATTCTCATATTCTTTCCAATATTTCCGCCGGAATCTCACCAATAAATGATTCAATATTGTGTTGCAATGCTTCAATTGAAGTAGGCTTGTCTGTGTGGACGTGAGCCCTACAAAAAAGCCTAAAGGTGCTAGATTGCACGATCTATGCTGTTATTAACCAGTTGCCAACGTGAGTAGAAAGAAAACAATTGCCTTGCATTTTGAGCAAAAAAATTAGATATCATCTCATAGTGGCTCTGCATGATATGTAGAAACCCGTGTTCCCAAAACAGAATTTTTAAAAAATATTACCCCTTACAAAGGGACCACTATAGTTTGAGATATATTTCGGAAAATTTTATGTGAAGCGCTGAAAAGTTGTAGGGGGCTTTGGATGACCTTAAGAATTATTGATTGAAAAATCTGTCATATCGGTCCACTTTTCGGTATAGTATCTACATAAGGGTAAATCCAGATTTAAAGGGCTTTTTTAAGTTTTAGTCATATTTTGCAACTTTGGTCCATTTTTTGTTACAGTCCTGGTATAACCATGGTATGAGCATTTATCTCAGCCGAAGAGAGTGGAAAACATTGCCATCATCAAATGTGATAAAACATAAATTTGCCAAGTTGGGAAATAGTTTGCGCCAGACACTCCGCCAGATGATCCATTTCAAATATGTGGAATACATTTGTCAGCAACCCGACTGATGCTTTCTTATGTGTTTAACTTTAATACCATTTAAGAATACATTCAGTTGTGATCCGGGGACAGGATTTTACAAAATCGCCTGTTTAACTGGCGCCAATGACATCTCTAAAATCCACATTTTATTTTTTTACTATCATATTTTTTAATTTAAGGGGCATTTCCTTTTCAATCTACCACATGATTCCCTTTGGATCATAAAAATTTGATTTATACGATTCAATGTTGATTTATACCACACAGTGAATTTGTAGTGCTAAGCTATTAAAAACCAATTTATTTGACTTTTCTGAATTTATTGTCTGTGTCTGTTTATACTCCTTTTTTACAAAAGCCCTAAACAAGACGAGGCTTTTAGGAGATTACATTAAACATTTATATCTAAAATCGTTATGGCTTATTTCCGCCAATGAACTTCAAAAATGTTTTTATTGTTAAAATGTTTATAAAAAAAAGAGAAATCCATGTCTAGACACAATTTAAATGCAAATTATTGGCATTAAGATCCTTAGTACACACGTATTCATCTGATATATGTGTGTGTGTCAATCAACAGGTCAAAGACATTAGTCATTGTGCTGTTTGGGGCGTCATCTTGTCCCCTGGAATGAAGACAAAGAAAATAAATTCAAAAATCCAAAATAATAAAAAATATTATTTGCTTTCTTTGTCAAAGGTAACAACATTAGGCCACGGCAACGACATTCCGCTGCTAAATGAAAAAAAAGGAATCTCCTCAAATATTAATAATGACAACGACGATGAGAGTATTACAGCAAACCTAAGCTCTCTTGACAATGAATTCATTAAAACTTTACGATGATGATTATGATGCTGAGGGCCTTGTTTATTCTCCAATTCGGGGAATGAAATAAAAAATTTCATTTCATTTCTTTAACATTTGGAAAGCTTCCGTTTCCGGCCAGACCATTTAAACACGACGTGGAGAGTGTGTGCAAACAACCGCATCAATTTGGTACATTCGCAGCCACGAAGTCAACCGAAAGCACGGATGTACGGTTGAGTGATATTATTATTCCACCTGTTTGCGATCTGTATGGCTGTGTGTGTGTGTGTGTGTGGGAGCGTGGAATGGTGTTTATTTACATTTTAATTATCACGCAATTTGGATTATTAAATAAACACAAACATAAATATTAATAATGTTTTTAAGGATCTCGTTTTTTTTTTCACAACGTGTTAATACAGGATGATAATGCCGACGTTCTCTTTAAGAAAATAATATGGACTTTAATAAAATTTAATTTAATTATTCTCATTACATCTACAGCAAATTGTAACAATTGCCATGGTCAAATGAAATGAATATCTCTAAAGTTAGCTTAGCGAACTGGGAATTGTGTCAGGATTTTTTTCTTCTTCTCAAATGAAACGTGATATTTTGGTCAAACGTAAATTGAGGTATTTCACTTTCGTAAAATAATAATGGAATCCAAGAAATTTTGATAAATTTAATATAGCAAAGAGAGGTAGCAAATACCGAGAAACAGTCAACAGTCTAAGAATAAGTGAATAATTGACTTAAATAATAAATTATTCGGGTTCAAGTATTTTAGTGGTATTAGTCGGGTTTACTTTTTAAGGTTTTCTTTTTTTTTAAACTTTCTTTGTGTTCCTTTGTATTCCTAATATATTCTTAAAAACTGTTGATTTTTATCATTAAGTACTTGAAAAATCCTCAAGTTTTGGGCAAGAAATGTTCCAAACGCTATTAAAAATACCTCTATTTGAGGTTATGATAAAAAAATTCCCGATTAATACAGTTTTTCAAAAATCTTTTTGAATTCGATAATATATTTAATTTGTGGCCTGGTTCAATAGGATTGATCCATAGACTTTTCGATGAGATCCCGCATTTTTGAAAATTTTAGCTTTTTATGGAGGAGGGATAGAAGGGGCAGCAAACCGAACTGAATATCGGAATATTCGATACTGAATTCCAAAAAATGATCTGTTTAAGATCATTAAAATACTAAATATAAGAAGTACTTTTAAAGAGAGCTATATGAAAACCTGGGACCATTGGATAACTTCTTATCCATTATGAACTTCAAATAGCAAATTTCACGAAATCATCAAAAATACCAAGATTAAAGAGCTCTGGTTGTTTGGGGGCTATGCGAAAACGTGGCCTTCAAAGGCAATCAACTTCCAAAGAAAACTTTAAATACTAAATTCGAGATAAGTCTGTTGAAAATATGTCTAAAGTCATCCAAATAACGAATATCGGGGGTATTGTGGGGGCTATTGCAAAAATATCCTACTGTGGTGGTACTGCCTATTACAAACTTCAATCAAAATATCGAATATAGGAGGTGCCGTTATTGTAACATGGTTTTCCCCTCGGCTAGGGTATGCCTTATGAAAATAACAGAAATATCCGAGAATTCAATATATAGCTGTTCAGGTTTAATTGATGATAGGCAATTTGATGTTTTCGACGGTCAGGAATGCTAGAATTCACTTCAATGTTCAATGTTCACACTCGGGTTGTAGACGTAAGTGTAAGTAATCGGAAATAGCGTTCGGGTTTAATACGATCAAAGGATAATTGGGAAGTCATGGTTGGTTGTCGGATTTGACGAGTTTTGCCTTATCGGGATTTACCATTTGTGAGTAATAGAGGATTACGATGATCGGGTTGTAGGTCATTTGAAGATTATCGGTAACTCTGATAAATGTACGTCGGGTGTCCGGGATTGCAATGATGATGTTCGGGTTGTTGACGATTTGAAGATAATCGGGAATTCTGATGTATGGACATCGGGGACCACGATGTTCGGGTTACAGATTATCTGAGGACTATCAGGAATTTTGAAGAAGGGTCGACGGAGACATGACAATGACGCTCGGGTTGAAGATGATTTCGTGGTTCGGCTTGTAGGCGATGCCACTATTCGGATTACTTTCGGTGACTTTGGTCGGGGACGAAGATGATGACGCTCGGATTGTATCTGATTTTCTTGTTCTGGTTATAATCGGGAACTCTTGTGAATGACATTTTTTGTGTGATGATCACGCCGCTTGCAAATGATTTCGCTGTGCAGGTCATGATCGGTAACTCTGGTGAATAGCTTTGGCTCACAGGTATTCGAGTCGTGTACGCGGAGTAGATGATACGAATCGTATCAGTGCTCGGATGTTATTACGTTGCTTCGCTATATTTCGGTTTCGAGCCCTAATCTCCGGTGTCAAAATATTTCCACACAAATTAATGAGAGCCAGCAAAAAAAGAAAAAGTTAAAAAGCTGTAAGTTCGGCCGGGCCGGACTTTGAATACCCTCCACCATTTGGAACGAATTTGTCAATTTTCCAAAAAATAAAATCTTTTAAAAATTATTTTAAAATAATAAAAATACCGAATATAGCCGTTATATTAGGGTCTATACGACGATGTGGACCTGCATAGGCAACTTTTGTCATAAGCCATTACAATATTCAAATGCGAAACTTAATAAAAATCGTTGAATAATGTAGCTAAAATCATATAAAAACGGAATATAGGTATGTACTTATGTATGTGGGCTATACCAAAACGTAGACCTGCACAGACAATTTTCTGTCATAGACTGTAGTATCCATTACGAACTTCAAATACTAAATTTGAAACAATTCCGATGAATAATGCCGCTAAAATCATCAAAATACCGAATATCGGGAGGTACCGTTATATGGGGCTACACAAAGACGTGGATCTGCACAGAAAATTTTCTGTTACAGCTGTAGTATTCATTACGAACTTCAAATACTAAATTTGAAATATTTCCTGTGAATAATATCGCTAAAATCATCAAAATACCCAATATCGGAAGGAATCGTTATATAGAGGCTAAAAGAAGACGTGGACCTGCACAGACAATTTTCTGTCATAGGCTGTAGTATCCATTATGAACTTCAAATACCAAACTTGAAACAATTCCGGTGGATAATGTCGCTAAAATCATCAAAACACCGAATATCGGGAGGTACCGTTATATGGGGGCTATACAACGACGTGGACCTGCACAGAATTGTTTCTGTCTTAGGCTGTAGTACACATTTGGAACTTTAAATACCGAATTTGAAACAATTCCGGTGCATAATGTCGCTAAAATCATCAAAATACCGAAAATCCGGAGGTACAGTTATATGGGGGCTATACCAAAACCTGGACCTACATGGCCGATTTTCAATACCAAAAGTCCTGCACACATAACAAACACTTGAGTAAAGTTTTATCAATCTACTTTCTGTGGTGCGGAAGCTAGAGCTATTTCCACAGACAGATAGACGGACGGACAGAGCTAAATCGACACAGAATTTTATGCTATATTAAATTTTTCTCTGTCTTATTGTCGCTTGACGTCGTATTGGTTCTGTTTTCTTTTTGTTATAAATATTTAAATCGTAAAAAAATAATATGTATCCAATTATGTATTTACAATTACAACTCTCTGCAATAGGTTGCTTCTTATGCTGCATTTTCATAATTATTTTTCCGAAGAAAAACAATTTGTTCAATTTCTTAAATGAGCCGTGTAATTTCTATAATTGTATTCGCACAAACTTTTGTTCGCACCGAACGAAAGAAATCAGTTTACCAACAAATATTGCATTCTTTTCGATATATTTGTTCGGAATTGTTTGACTTCTGCTGCTGATGTTGCTGCTGCTGCGTGACAGTTGTATCTGATTGCTGTTATTTCATTTGTTCGCATTGAACTTTTTAACAAATTAAGTGAAAGTTTTGCTTTGCTACCTTGATTTCGATTGTTATTGCTTAAATATTTATTTTCATTGCATTCGGGGTATTACACATTCCAAGTCATTCAATCGTTCATTCGTTCGCTCGTTCGTTCATTCGTTTGTTCCTTCATTGTCTTTGACATATGTCAGGTAATTTCTTGTGATGCTTTATTTCGTCCTTCCTTCCTTTCTCCCACTCTCCACGTTGGCTTGTATTTTTGCATTTACTTTTGAACAAAGGTGGAAAAAATACATTTTCTTTCCTTTCTTCGGCTGCTTCAGCAATATTTTTCTTAAGTTTTCTTCCGAATTCATGACAATTTGCAATTACAGCTGTCAGTGTGGCTGAATTTATCACTAGGCTCTTATAAAGTTTTTATAGCATTTATTACCTTAATTGCATGCATTATACATGCAAACACTTGCACAAAGAGAATGAATATCTGCCAGTCATTCAGTCAGCCAGCAATCCGAGTGCAGCAGCTCTCGACTATTCAAATGCTACTACGAAGGCAAACGCACAACACTCTTCTGCTCTGTTCAGCTCAGCTCTCGAATGTTTGTAGTAATTATCTTCCTTTTTGTTGACACACACACATCCTCTTTGGCTTGCATGTGTAGGTGTGTTGTTGTACATCTTTCTAAACCTCGATTCCATCTTTCTTTGAGATCTGGTTTAATAATTGCAGATTGCATGTGGTTTGCATGACATTCGTGTGTGCTGAAACTTTTGAAATCTTGAACTAATGATTTTAATGACTTCGAATGTGACAAACATTAATATTCAACATCAACATCCAGGCGCGAAACAATCAAAAGTTAAATATTTAATATTGTTTGATGTTGTTGGAGATAGACACTGGAATTACGTAGTTAAGATTGACAACAAGGGGTGTTTTATATATTTTTCAATTAATTTACAAAAGGTGAAGAGGATTAGAAAAAATGTTGATTGCGTACATGTATATGTATAGAAAATTGTATGTTGTATGTTGTGTATGTTTATGAAAGGGTGTGTATAAGTGACTAACTGTTAATCGATGCTTGTGCTAAACGACTGAAGTTTGAATCGTGAAACTTTGTATGTAGGTCACTGCTAATGCGTTCTGAGGTGATCTAATTGATATTAAAGGTACAAAAATTCGACGACACTATTAAATAATAAGAACTGTGTAGGTTTGGTCCACGACAAAAAATGTTTTGAAGTTTAAATATTGTTTAATTTTGAACTAAACCAATCAAAATTATAAATTATTATCATAATTTTCGTATTATTTCGTATTATTACTAAAATGGTAAATAGGTAGAAAGGCTAAGCCAAATGGTGTAAGAATCATTTGTATGTTGTACCAAAATTGTTTTGGTGTACAAAATATGTTACTATTGAAATTTGGTAGCCGAGAAGCAAAGAAATGTATACTAAATTGTACATAAAGGTGCTTAATATTGTATATATTTGATATTAAGTACATCAACAAATGTACATTTTACATATTAACAGGCTACCAATGATCAAAGTATTACTATTGCCTTTTGTAGAGTGTTCTGAAGCTATACCCACTAACTTGTGCAAGTGCCTCTTTTATAATTTGTGGTAACAGTACAAGAAAAGGATAGAGAGGGATATAAAAGGCATTGAAGGTTACTAAAAATTGGATAAAAAACAACTTTCGAATGTTTGTCGCTCTGTCATAAAAAGGTTATCCATTTTAAACTTCTAATATAAAATTTGAAACAATTTGACAAAAATCATCAAACTGCCGAATATTAGGAGGAACAGTTGTATTGGGATTATCCTAAAATTTGGACCCATATGGACGATTCTTTGCAAAGTTGTTCCCTACATACTGAGAATAAAAATTGTCAATTTACAGCCGTTTAAAACTATGACTGAAATATCCAAAACGCCTTAGTTATTCATTACACTTATAAGGGGGCTATACCAAAACATGGACTTATAGCGGCCATTTTCAATAAAAAAAAAACTCTACGGACCAGAAATCTAAATAAAATTTTATTGGATCAAATATATATTTACTTTGTGGGATCTAAGATGGTTCATTCCATGAATGACAACCATAGCATATGTATGGTGATAATAACAAAAAAGATAAAAAAGCAGCTGTATACCCCCACCATTCGAAAGGAACTTGAAAAATTAAAAAAAAAACCATCGAAAAATACCGCTGAAATGAAAACCTTTAAATGGGGCCTATACGAAGACGTGGTAAGTAGTTGTTTGTTATAGGCTGCAGTAAAGATTCGGGACTTTAAACACGAATTCCGAAACAATTCCAACAAATAATTTCGCCGAATAAAGGGAGGTGCTGTTGCATTGGGGCTATACTAAGGCGTGTACCTGCATAGAAAATTGTTCCTTATAGGTTGTAGTACCCATTACGAACTTCAAATACTAAATTTGACGCAATTGTGGTGAATAATGTCGCGAAAATCCTTAAAATACCAAAGATCTTGGGGAGCGTTATATATAACGTAGACCCATATACACAATTCTCTTCCAGGGAGTAAAGTACTCACATGGAACCCCTGGGTTGGATTTTCAGACTATTCCACTGAAAAATGTGGCTAAGATCATCAAAATACCGAATTTTGGGTGGGGGTCACCATTGTATGGGGGCTATACGATATCGTGGACCTATATGGAATGCTCTCTTTCAGGAGGTAAAGTACTCACAGAGAACTCATTGTGTAGAATTTTAGACAATGCCATTGAAGATGTTGCTAAAAGGAGCTATATAGGTTATATAGGGGATATACGATATCGTGGACCTATATAACAGATCGGTGCAAAATTTAAGCTTTCCATTCGCTTTGATTTTAGCGTGATTACAATAGACGGACTTACGGACAGGGCTAAATCGCCATAGGATTTTACGCTGATCAAGAGGATATATACTTTGTTGGGTCTAAAATTATTATTTCGATGAGTTGCAAACGGAATGACGAACTTAATGTACACTCCATACTATGTATGGTGGAGGGTATAAAAAATATTAGATAATAAAAAAGAGTTCCCTTTTCCGACTTTATAATACCTTATATGTATTATTCCGCATATTTAGCAGTGCTTCCTGTAACAAATGTCTTTTGAAACCAAAGGGAACATATATGAGTATGGGAGCAGGAACGAACTCAGGTTAGGATTCTGGGGACTCAATATTCGACCATATTCGGAATGCATACTTTAGTTCCATTATTTTATACATGGGTTTACATGGACTCTGAAAACCAAGTTTGAATAAATGCGTTTCGACTGTCTACTCTTCCATTGCAAACCCTCTTAAGAGGAGTATAGAAAAATGTCTAATGATATTAATAACGGTTCGTACAAATTTACAGGCTATTAGAGTTATAACTATTTTGAATTTTTTTAAAATGTCCACAAAACAGAAAATTAAGAAGATATGCCTTTTTATTTTCCCCCTTACCGTTAAGAAAATTTCCGGACATATTGCATGCAAATTTTTCCGTGAATTTTTCTCTTAGTGTTTCAAACCGACAGAAATCGTAGTTAAAACATATATTTGTATTGCAAATTTAATATAATTGTTTATAAGATATTATTTTACATATATGTATTTGGATCACATTGGACCGTATTTTGAAGAGATACATCTCGTTTTTTTTTTTGATAATTTCAATATTTGTTACACATATTTTTCAATTTGCTTTTATATAATTTAGAATTTTATTTAGTGAAAAAATGGTATATCCCTCTATATTTCCTTTTGATGTTCGTCAAAGGCATATTGCTCGTATAATTTAAATCGATTTTTCAGGATAAAAAATTCTCTCGAATTGCTTTGTTTACTATTAACTTTTTTCCAAGTTCCATTTCAAAACAATGGCATTTGCCAATAACCTTGAAACTTCCCAGTACTCCTGCAAAGGGGATATAAAATGTCTGCTTTCATATATATTCATAATGTCTACCTTTTTTCTTTTCGTTCTCTTTCCCATCAGCAGATTTGAGAGTCCCAAAATTTATCATATTTTCGCAGCACTTTATGTGTTGTTTATATTTGACAAATTATTTTATTTTGTTCTCAAAACGCTATGGGTTTTGTTTTCCATTGTTTTCTCCTGAACATAGGTATGTGTCCCCAGGTTATCATCGTCCATGGAAAGTTAATGGAAATCTTTCAAACACTCGGCACTCACCTGTTGACGATTTTTCCTAAGGTAGTAAAAATATGACAAACAAATAATAAATTTTCTATTTTCCCTCTACTTTTTTTTTTCATTCATTTTGGAAGTGCTGACTCAGAACATTTAAGCTGTCAACCCAGTTGGATATTTCCCAGTACGAATTGAAAAAGTTGTTATCTCTGGTTGGAGGTGTTTTATTTCATAATTGATGTTAAAAAAGGTACAAAACAGGAATGAATGAATGAATGAATTTCAACATGTGGATTTATAATGAATGTGTCCATCACTTGATGATGACATGTCTGCTCATGCCTTGTTTCGTTCGTTGAGTCCCACGTATCGTCGCTAGTGATTTGGGTTTATGAAAAATCATGTTTTACTCCAGTCCACTCCCATAATAAAACTTAGACGCTTCCTTTGTTTGGGTGTCAATTCGAAATAGTGCTGATGTGTGTGTTCGACATTGCGACGAGTGTGAAGTGGTGGCCATAATGAGGTTATGGCCATAACTCTACCAAAACAAATTAAAGAGAATAAAGTTTGAGTTGGAACATCAGAATAAAATTTTAGTTATTGCGATTTACCTCACAAAGCAAATGGCATCGAAGGCTTTTTCTTGCTGATTTATAATTTGTTGGATCTCGCTCTGCAACTGATGTTCGTAAAGCTTTTTCGTGAGGCGATAACGTTCACGGCAAATTAGGGGACTGGAAGTAAACAAGATTTTATGTATTTTTGACAATAAACTTCTTAATTTAATTACTTACTAGGGCGACTTCAACTGATTGAAACTGGGCGAGTTACTGTAGTCAAATTGATCTTTGCACTGCCTTCGAATTGAATCTCGCGAATCTCTTAAGAGTATTCTAAGTTCTTGCGAACTCAAATTTTCTTTGGAACCAATATAGCGTTTTAATACATCGTCCGAAATGTAATCGGAATTGGCAACTTTTTTCAGTATATCAGCTAAAGGTTCTTTGTCTTCGTCAGCTGAATTTCCCACCGATAATTTCTTCCGCAAAGAATTTTGGGAGGAACCGTCAATAGACACATTTTCATTTGATTGTTTTTCACCTTCCATTTTCTTATTTTTTATTAAAAATGTCAACGTGTCAGAAAAAACTGAAGTATGTGCTGGAATGATTGAAGGGTATTGCAGAGGTTAAATTGAATTTCTCACAAAGTAATGATGAACGAAAAAAAAAATTTTAATACTACACTGAAATATATTTAAATATTTCATATCTAGTAATTGTATAAATTCCTAAAAATCGCAAAAAATAATCAAAAAGAAAAAATATATATAATTTGGAAAATTTCCTTCTTCTGGGGGAGGTACTAGTAAGAATAGGCCCATGGTACAATAAGGAGGTAGAACAGCTTCATAAAACTACAGATATACAGCCCTGAGGCTATGCCCGCTTCCTGTCAGAATTGTTCGAAATTATATCCAACAATTTGTTTTCATTTATTTGATATTTTTTGGTTATTTTTCAAATGCATCAAATAGGGCGAAAGATGAATGACATGCCTGGATGTTCTCTCAAAAATATGATCCTTAATGTTCAATCTTTCAATTTCGTGGCAAATTTGGTTAATATCATTATTGCGCGTCCCGCTATTTAAAATTTTGTTTTTATTTTTCAAAACAATAAATGCATACACAAAATTGACAGGATTCGGGCACACTTAGAAAAAATTGTAATCAGCTGGTAGCTCTACCTTACTTTTCTATTGTACCATGAGTAGGCCTACATATTCCATCTTCTTACAAGGTCGGGTGTTAACAGAACTATTATGATGTACCAACTTTGAAAAGAATCTGATGGTCATTTCGCGTTCTATGGCCGCCATGGCTATTCAAAGGAGTACACTGCTATACAGAGTGAGATAAAAAAACTGCAACAAAGTCAAACGTCATAATTTTAACATTTTTTATACCCTTGACCACAAGCTGGTCAGGGTATTATGTCTTTGTGCATTTGTTTGTAACAGGTAAAAAGAAACGAGATAGACATATAGTTCCTTTTGATGATCTGCATAGAATCCGTCCGTCTGTCCATGTATTATTATCCGATTGAGATGAAATTTTCCTAACGACATTTGTTTGGCCCAAGGACGAACCCTATTGAAATTGGAGATAATCGTTAAAAATTTAGATATAGCTCCCATATATATCTTTGTCCGATTTGCTTTTTATTGTGCACCAAACTTGTAATATCAGCCCGAATAGTACGAAATTTTCCACATACAACCAAATTAGGCCTGAAAATAAGTATGCCAAATTTGAAATTTCGAAATCGGTTCAGATATACCTATAGCTCCCATATATATTGTTCTTCCGATTTGTTATTTTTGTCCTCCGCAGCCGTAATATGCACTCTTTAACAACAATATTTTCGGAAATATATCAAATGCAGCTCAGAAATACCTTTGCTAAATTTTACCGAGATCGGTTCAGATTTGGATATAACTCCCATATATAACTTCGTCCGATTTACATTTTATTGTGCACCAAACGTCTAATATTTGCCCAAATGGGATGGAATTTGCACATACGACCGAATTGAGTCTAGAAGCTAGTATGTCAAATTTGATGAAGATCGGTTCAGATATAGCTGCCATATATACTGTTCATCCGATTTGTTATATTTGTTACAAACAGCCATAATATGCACTCCGTAACAACGATATTCAGGGAAATATATCAAATACAGCTCAAAAATATCTTTGCCAAATTTTATCGAGATCGGTTCAGATTGGGATATAGCTCCCATATATATATTTATCTGATTTCAAATTAATTTTGCACCAAATGGGCAATACAAGTCCCAATTTAAAAGATGCAAATGCTTTAAATTATAATTATTATCATAGCGTGTATGATTGAATTCTCCCATAAAAACTTTTATTTGTTATGCGGAGCTCTACTAAATTAGCAAAGTGGTGTAGGGTATCATGAAGTCGACCCCGCCCGACTTTAGGACTTTTTTTACTGGTTTCTTAAAATTATATTGAATGAAAGCACAAAAATGTCGTAAATAGTATCAAATTTTAGAATAAGTTTAGATTTGTTAGAATTGGTCACCTTTGGCACGAGTTATGGCCTTCAAACGGCCAATGAAACCGTCACATGCTGCCCGAGTGTTGCTCAGCGGTATTTTTGACCATTCCCGACGAAGCTTTAGAAAAAAAAATATTTCTGTACAATTTTTAGTCCAAATGGTGGGATTCTTGGTATATTTCATAAAAATTACAAAATGCTTTTATTACTTATTTTTTTATTGGAAATTTTATTATCTTATTCGTAACTGCAAATCCAGGCATTTCACCAAAATTTATCTTTGCGTCATAATTTTTTTAAATCTCGTTATAATCCATGGATATAGGAAAATATGTATTTTGTTTTTAAATAATATAATTGTTCTTCCCTGTGTAATGTGATATAACATCCAAGAATTCTGTCCCAACATTAAGTATTGCTGTTCATTCTTATCTAATTCAATTGACATTTTCTTATGGAATTATTGAAATATTCAACAGATTTACACATTCCACAAATGTTTCAATTTAAATCCTCTAAATAATTTCCTTTGAAGATTTCACGAAATCTTTATTTGCAAGTTGTCGTAGATGTGTGTGTTTATGTGTGTGTGTGAACATTAAGTCACAAAAATTGAAATATGTTTCACAAGAATACGAGACAATATTTGTCTTTTCAAGTAATTGCTGAGTAATTGTAGATATGTATTTACAGAGAACAACAGCAGCAACAACAATTTGGCCATTAAGTCAGATGTTAATTAAACAAAACGAATAACATTGGACATTGGGAATCCAATCAAGGCAAGATACCCAACAGACTGACTGACTGACGGACCGGCCGAGCAACTAACAATCCGTCCGTCCATCCATCCATCGTTCGTCTCTCTTCTGATTCTTGTTGTTCTGGTAGTAATGTTGTGGTCAAAAGTTAAAGTAGATTTTATATAATTAAGACACACAATGTAACACCATGTTTGTATGTCGGTGTGTTGGTGTACTTTTATGAGTTAAGCATATGTGTACATATTTGTTAAGCATATATAAGCAAACACCTTTAGCTAACCAACATAATATTTATGGATATATTTGCCCCAAAGTAATTTAATATTTAAAGTAAACCATTACACGGACGTTATCTGATAACGGAGTAATGTGTTTGTGTATCTGTGTGAGTGTGTGTCTGTTTGGTTGATAGAAGAGGATTAGCAGATATTACCATTGAACTATTAAACAATATGCAATTTACTGTAGTCACAAAAAATTAAGTAAGCTTAAAAGGCCTAGGTAAGTTTTAAAGGATGATTTCTTCCGAGTGGGTGGAATTCGTTTTGGAAGAAAATCTCAAAAAGGATCCACTATTCGATTTGAGCGCAGCAAGAATTGGGCTCATTTCGTACGACTGTTTTTCTCCATAGAGAATGTTCTCCCAGCATACAAACAGACAGATTACCTTTTTATGCGGTTTGTAAGATGCAGAAGAAAACGAAATAGACCAATAGTTCCTATTAATGACCATCATAAAATCACATTATGAGTCGATCTATGCATGTCCGTCCGTCTATTAATGAATTATTGTAAGCAAATTACAAGTCGCATCTTTTATTCGATTGAGTAGAAATTTTGCACGGAGCATCTGTTTGGTCCAAGGGCGAATACTATTGTAATTGGTGATAATCAGTCCAAATTTAGATGTAACTTCCAAATATATCAATAACCGATTTTACGTATATTGTGCACCAAATGCGTAATATATACCCAAACTAGATAAGTTTTAGGATACACTACAAATGTAGCCTGGAAAAATTGGTGGAAATCGGTTAAGGTATAAATATATATATGGGAGCATTTTATGTTTCATCCGATTTAATATTTAAGTCACCCGAAGGCGTAGTTTATAATCTATAACAATGAGATAAGATATGAGATAACAGATACAACCTAGAAACACCCTTGCCTAATTTTGAGAAAATCGGTTCAGATTATACATATGTTTCATCCGATTTAATATCCGCCGCAGCCGTAATGTACACTCCATAATAATGATTTTTGGTATAAGATATTAGGTTCAGCTTAGAAATTCCTCTGCCAGAATTTTCATATATTTTGAGTTTTTTTTGGGGAAGTTTCGATATACCGGGGGCCAATATTTATACCCTACACCACACTGTGGTCAGGGTATTATGTCTTTGTGCATTTGTTTGTAACATAGAGAAGGAAGCGAGTTAGACCCATAGTTCCTTTTGATGATCTGCATAGAATCACATTCTGAGTCGATTTATGCATGTCCGTCCGTCTGTCCATGTATTTTTGTAAAGAAAGTTCAGGTTTGCACTCCACATCAAAGATATTTGGTACCAGATATCTTACAGAGCTCAGAAATAGCTCTGCTAAATTTTATGGAGATCGGTTCGAATTACGATATAGCTTCCCTATATATCTTCAACAGATTTCGGGTTAATTGTGTACCAAATGGCCAATATATCATGACTTGAATTTTTACCCATCCGACCGAATTCAGTCTAGAAGCTAATACATCAAATTTGGTAAAAATCAGTTCAGATATAGCTATAGCTCCTATATAAATATATGTTGCAACCGATTTGGTGTTTAAGTCCCCTACATTCGTATTATGCACTTCACAACAATGATATTTGGTATCTTATAAAGCTCAGAAATACCTTTGCCAAATTTTATCGAGATCGGCTCAGGTTTTGATATATCGCATATACATATATCCTTAATACGATTTAAAGTTTATTGTGCAAATAATGGCTAATATCCGCCCAAATGGAGTGAGTTTTCATTTGATGGAACTCGGCTACGATATAATATATAATAATATAATCCTTCTCGATATCATGCCCTCTATAGCAATGTTATTTGGTATAATAATAATATATATAGAAATATCTCAAATATCAAATATCTCAAATTTGGTGAAAATCGATTCAGAATTCGATTTGCCTCCCATATATAATTGCTCCCTCTGAAACCATATTATGACTGCTATAAAGCCAAAGGTTGATAGGTCGAATGATCTACTTCAAACAAAAATTCCCAATGTAAATTATTTTGTTACGAGAGCTTTACTAGCTAAATATGCAAGTGGTGTAGGATATCATAAAGTCGGCCCGGCGGACTTTTGACTTTTCCTTTCTGGTTTTAGATCAATTTCGCAACATTTGATATGAATCTATGGAAATGTATAGAGAGTTTTGAATTTTTTTAAGAATCATTTGTTTAGAAAATGGATCATGTGCGTCCGATTTTTGACAACGCCTCTAAATAGGGATGAACCCCGATTATACTTTACGTTTGGTAATATTTTAGTTTTAGAAGTTTGAGATCTTTTAATTTTGAAACGCAACTGGCAAAAAATATAACGCCAGTGCCAATATTGCCCCTGAGTTTAGTTATTGCGAGGGTCTTTCCATATTTCCCAATCGATTTGTCTGAAGTTATATATTTTAGTTTCTTATGGGGGTAGATTTTTTTCAATCGATATGGCCTCAATGATTTTTTGGGTTTCCCAAGACCATATTTTACGACTGTCTTTTTTGTGGTATGGAAATTAAAGTACCAAAAAAAAAAAAAAAACAAGTAAGCAAAGGCTACAGTCGAGCGGGGCCGACCGTTGAATACCCTACAACACTATAATAAGTGATACAGTTTATATAGGCGAGATACTCGAAAGAATTCCACAAGATATTGTGACAAATAATAAAAGAAAACCATCAGGTTTCGTTCTCTAATTTTCGAATGATGGCAACTTAAATTAATTTCCTCATTTCCAATTTATTGGCAGATGTAGCACGTAAATGGTCTTCCTAAATCTGAAACCAATATTTCCCAAAGACCTATAATCTCTCAGAAGTGGCAAAAGATTTACATTTATTATTGGTTTTTGACTGAAACGCATCTATATGAGATACAGACATTTGACTATATTCTTCAACGAAATCAGCGTTAACGAAATATTCAGAAGTGCGTCTTTCCTGTATTTGTGAATTCTCCAAAAAGACACTGGAATGGACATTTTCGTATTTTGTCTACAAAAGTTGTGCGTGAGGGTCGGGCGATAATTACGACCTACCGACAATTTTGCAGTTTTTTGGTCCATTTCAACCCCTAAATATATGGCGATCATCTCCAAAACGAGTAGGCTTCTATTCTGACCCTAACCCCACCTTCGTGCAAAATTTCGTAAGGATCGGCGATAATTGCGACCTGTAGCGTGATAACAAATTAACATGGACAGACGGACAGACGGACGGACGGACATACATAGCTAGATCGACTCAGCTCGGCGAGCTAGGAAGATCCATATATACTTTCCTATATGGGAAACCAATATTTCGAGGTGTTACATAATTTTTGGGCCAATCAAACTTATAATACCCCAACACATAGTGTTGTGGGGTATAAAAACAGAATTGGAAAAATTTCGGGATATTATAAACATGTTGGAAGAAACAAACTGATTATACTCTCATGACATTGTGGTGTAGTGCATACAAAAGATATTTTCAAAATTCATAACTCAAAATTTAGAAATTTCAAAACCTCAATTTGATTATGCATTGCAAATGCAAAGTTTGCCATTATAACGGCTACCTCATTCTCATCTCAACTAATACAAAACAAATTATGAGAGACAAAAAAGACAACAAACTCAACACATATCCCTCTGTCAGAGATATCATGACACATGAAAGAATGCACTCACACACATTCTCATAAATTCAGACACACTCTTACTCACTCACACACACTCTCATTTGAACATGCACAGTTATTATGTTTAGCTACTTCTCATCAGTGACAGCTTCAAAGTCATTTTGGTCTTATCACACATTCCCATCTACTAAACATCCGGCCGGAGTGGTGGTTCATTTTTCTTTCATTTCTCAGCTTTTAATGCATAAAAAATGAGCAGCTCTGAGTGTGTGTGTGTGTCTGTCTGTTTGTTGGGCAAGCTTTTATCCACATTTTGCTACAGAGTGTCCCTGTGTATGAGTATGGAGGTTTTGGTGTTTGTGGTTGTATCTGAGCTACAGACTTAGCCATTTAATGCCACATGTTGATTGCATAAATATCCAAGTGAAAACTGGAACTGGTTTGCTGCTGCTTTTGCGAGAATACGAATACATGCAGGAAAGATGAGGCAGAAATCCATGGCCTAGACACTTTCAACACCTATAGTGTGTGCATGTGTGTGTGAGTGTGTGTGTTGCGATGCTGGTGGCCAGCGTGGCATCAGCATGATATCGCCTGGATAGTGAATATGCCATGGCTGCTCTCTGCATGGCTTTCAATAAACATAGGTGTTATTAGCACAACGTGCAATGTCAATGTACCCACACATGCAAATGACAGGTGTCTTGGTATGTGTTAGCTATCTTTAAAAAAAGAATATTTTTCCTTTGCTTTTTTAAATTTAAGCCTAGAATTATGCTAAAAATAGTACTTTTTTTTCATTTTTGTCTAATTACTCTGAGAATAGCACCTCTTGAGAATAACAAAAGGATTGAGTTCTCCACCCCTCTCCACTTTAAGATAAATAATAAAACTTTTAATCTGTGACTTTACAAAACCTTTGTAATTTGTTCTGAAATTAATTTTTCAGGAGAGCTTAACTTTGAAATTTGTTTTGCTGGCATTCCGTGTTTTGGTTGTTGCTGCTGTTGTTGTTGTTGTTGTGCAAACAAATTTTACGGAAACCAACATAAATCAGCAACTCAACTGGAGTATTTTCAAAAGCTTTTCAAATACTCTGGACTGTTTAGTTAACTTAACATTTTTGTTATTTATTCTACATGGATTTATAGTTCATGATTGCAGCTAACCATGTTTCGGGTTGTAGTTGTTGGTGCTGATTCTGATTCTGATGCTGGCCAGAGCGCAAAACGAACCAAACAAAACAAAAAATATGCAGAAGAAGAATGAATGAATGAAAATGAAATCCATCACTGGCATAGCCAATTTCTTCTTTGTGCTACGGCATGAATTTCCCTCGAAAACTTGTTGAAACTTATCCAGCTGTTTATTTTGCTATTATACCGGACCGTCCGAAGTTGTTTGTTGCTGCTGCTGTTGTTGTTGTTGATGTTCTTGTTGCTTTGTTTTCATAGCTTTTTGTTTGATTTTGATTTTGACCTGCAAAGTATGCCAATGCAGAACAACAATGACCACCGACCCGTTGTCGAACTGCATGGAATTGGCTGCTGCTGATGCTGCACACAAAGACCATCATTTGGAATTATGCAGCATCGTGTTCTGCGTTGTGCCCTGGCGTGGCTGACTGGCTGGTTGGCTGCATGGATTTGGGAAATTATAGAGTAATTGCCAACAACTAATGATGAAAACCATTAAAACAATTTGTCAACTGTAAAAAGTACAAATGCAGTCATTTATTTATTCTGTATTCGTATTAATTGAAAATCGCAAAAAAAAAAAAAAAATAAATAAATAAATAAAACAGCAATTCAAATGTATGTCCACAAAAAGTTATATATTTGGTGGAACCCTTTTTTTGAAACAAAGGAGAATATAATTTGCCGAAATTTTCAATAATTGCGGGAAACTCAATTATAGATTAACGGGGATTAATGAGAATTTAAGAGATTATTTTTGGTTAAACGAGTTAGCAAAAGGATAAATAAGATGCCGACAGATGTTCGTTTCTTTGAATATATTTTGGCCTACGTAATGATTATTAAAAGTATTAACTCTTTATGGGGATGGTTCCGAAGGAGTTGGCCATTATTGTCTATTTTGAATCTGACCTAAGTCTGATATAAATATTATAATGTGACAGATTTGGACAATATCGACTACTTTTTTCATTTTATATCAGATATTTGATTTGATTTTTGGAAAATATTTGCGTTAGATACCTTCTACTGAGGACCGATGCATCATCTAATACTGATCAAAATATTTGGAACGCAAAATTTAAAGAAAGTCGAATATTCATTTCCAATTTTTTGCGAATATATAAATGGTGTAAATAATGTATAGTTAATCATCAATTGAGAACAGTTGGGCCGATTTGACTTAAATTTTCCTTCGGTTGTTTCCAATTTCAGTGAGAAGGCTTTTACGAGAGAAAGTTTTGGGAAAAACCTCCAGAAAATTCCCAAACTTCCAAAAATCTAATGTTACTTTTAAATACAGAATTGTCCTTGAAATTTTCAATTCGTAGTGGAAAATTCCAAAAAAAAAAAAAAAAAAAAACGCGAAATTTTCCATGTTATCGCATTATTTAATTTTGCTTGATATTAGTTCGAATATTCATTCTAAAACTCGGAAAATTTCAAATAATTATAAAATCTCCGTCCGGGTCAGCTAGTTGTTCATAAAAATATTAAACTTTTTTTGAGGAGGTACGAGAAGAAATGGGCCGATAAATTCCATATTCATTTGAATAGAATCGAAAGGCAATTTCACTTTTTATGAGGTTATTAAAAATGTAATGTAAATGTTGGGGGGGAGTTACCAGAAGGTGTGGACCGATATATGGAGGGCTCACTGCTATACCGAACTAAGTCATGAAAATAAAAAATGCCGAAATTAGTGCCAATGTCCCCGTATTTGGAAACTTTGTTTACTCTGTAAAGCACAATGTCAAAAAGTGTTTCGTTCTAAAGATAACGGTAAAAAACCTAAGTCAACGACTGTCATTTTCGACTTTTTTCAAAGCAAAAATGAACCAAGTCAGAGTGTTTCACTTTGAAGGAGTACTATTAGTGAGCACGTGTTTATTGTCGTTCAGTTTTCAGCAATAATAAAAAAATTAGCGTTTTCTATAAATGGTAAAGTCATTTCATATACGCATATCCATCTGTAAGTTCGACCGGGTCGAACTTTGAATACCCTCCACCATTTGGTACAAATTTGGCAATTTTTAAAAAATTAAAATCCATTAAAAATTCTGTTAAAATCTTTAAAATACCGAATGTAGACAATTTTCTGTCATAGGCTGTAGTATTCATTACGAACTTCAAAAACTATACTTGAAATAGTTCCGGTAAATAATGTCGCTAAAATCATCAAAATACTGTATATCGGGAGGTACCGTTATATGGGGGCTATACGAAGACATGGACCTACATGGTCCATTTTCAATATCAAAAGTCCTGCAGACATAATATACATCGGAGTAAATTTTTATCAACTTACTTCATTTCGTTCGGAGCTAGAGTGATTTCCACAGACGGATAGATGGACGGACATTGTCAAATCGACATAGAATTCTATGCTGATCAATAATATATATACTTTGTGGAGTCTAAAATGTATATTTCGAGGTGTTACAAACGGAATGACAAACTTAATATGATGGAGGATATAAAAATGTAAACATATATTTGCGTAACTTTACTTTCTTATTTCTACCATAGTTGAAACCTTAAATTTTCCTTTGTCCTTGTTAACAATAATTTATTAAAAAAAATGAATTTATTTTATTTTCCGAAAATCACAATGATTGTCAATTACAATAGAAGCACCCGCAGCTGCCAGCCGCCAAACCAAGATATGACTTAAAATAAAACTCCGAAACTAGTGGGGAATTTATTTTATTTTTAATTTTATTTTTTTGACTTGGTTCGCTTTAGCTGTGAAACCTTGAAATTTTATTCAGAGTAATAATGAACCAAAGTAGATTTTTTTTGTTTTTGAATATTTTTTTAGTAATATATTTAAATAATTTTTATTTTAAATTAATATTATTAGTTAATTATGATTATAGACTTTTACATTTTCTTTTGGTAGACTTAAATATTCCTTCCATAAATTAATGGCAATGCAATTACTTTACCTCTAAATATCTTCGAATTATGTTTTTATGACTTAGTTCGGTATAGCTGTGAGCCCTTCATATCTCATCTTTATCTTGTATCAATACAAAAAATATTGGGATATATTAAATTTATCAATAAAGAAAAATACATCGAATAATAACACTTAAAAGAAACGCGTTATAAGGGGGCTAACGAAGATATGGACCTATATAGACCCATGGGGTAAAGTACTGAGAAGTAACTCCTTTTGTGGGTTCTGAGTCAATTCCATTGAAATATGTGGCTAAAATCATCAAAATACCGAATATCGGAAGGTACTTTAATATAGGGGGAATACACGATATCGTGGACCTTCCAGGGGCAAAGTACTCAGAAGGAATTCCTTGTATGGATTTTGAGTCAATTCCATTGAAAATGTGGCTACAATCATCAAAATGTCGAATATCGGGAGGTACCGTTATAATATATTATATAGACAATTCTCTTCGGGAGGTTCAAGTACTCAGAGGGAACTCCTTGTGTAGATTTTCAGACAATTTTATTGAAAAACTTGGGTACCATAATGAAAATACGGAATATCGGGGGGTACCTTTGTTTGGGGGATATACGATATCGTGGATCCATATAGACAATTTTGTTCCAGGGGTTAAAGTACTCACAAAGAACTCCTTGTGTGGAATTTCAGACAATTCCATTGAAAAATGTGGCTACAATCATCAAAATATAGAATATCGGGAGGTACCGTTATATAGGGGGGGGGGTGGTATAAGATATCGTGAACCCATAAAGATAATTCTCTTCCAAGGGAATTTCAGACAATTCCATTGAAAAATGTGGCTTAAATCATCAAAATACCGAATATCGGGGGGTACCGTTATATGGGGGACCGATATAGCCCATCGTCGAAATTTACCTGCCTGCAGACAAAAGACTGATCTGTGCAACATTTTAGCTTTCTATCTTAATTTAACTTGACTCTAGCGTGATTACAACAAACGGAAAGGGCTAAATCGTCTTAGGTTAGGTCTAAAATTATTTTTTTCGACGAGTTACTAACGAAATGACGAACTTAGCATACCCTGCATACTATGTTTGGTGGTGGGTATGAAAAAATTGGATGCTTATTTCGCTTTTTATGAGCGTTATAATTATTCAAACTTTTCAAACTTTTGACCCTGACCTATAACTGATAAAAAATATATATTGGGACTTGCAAGTATTACACAAAATCTAATCAATGTCTTTGAACATTCTGATCTTATGTCGGGAAGTTACTCTAATAAGTTGATCGATATTGCCTATTTCTAATCTCAATGTGAGTTTGATAATAATATTGGATGATTAAATCACATACTATCTTCGCAAGTTATCATGGGCACTAATTACTGACAAAATACCAGACAGAAGGACAACGCTAGATCGGCTCCAAATGTCCTGAAAAGGATTTCGCATAGGATGCCCTGGGTCTGAAACCGGTTTTTTTTTCGATGAAACACGTCTTAGTCATATAATCTGATTTATACCCTCTGTTGTCGGAGCCAGAGGGTAAAAAAGGTGTTAAGTTCGGTTGGCCCTACATTTTTTGGAATAACTTGCATTTAAAATAAATCGATTTACTTAAGAATCCCTATAATATCTCTCCACTATTAGTCTTCATCATCAATAAATTACCAAATTTAAAATTTATTATAAATTATTTAGACGACATCATTTAGATTTGGTTTAGAGATTATGATATGTATCTGAATTCGGATTAAGGTTATTAACCGGAATTTTAAGAAACGGAATTTTGTCCGAAAATATTCTAACTAATTAAAAATATCTTAAAATATAAAATCAACTTTAAATTACTTCCCAAATGATAATCTCTGTCTATATACATACTTTGGTTTATATTGTTTCACAAACTCAATATATTAGCCGCAATGCAATTGTTATTATTGAAAACAAAATCATTTAATTAATAAATAGGAAAATTAAAATTACAATAATAATTTAATTGTTATTATAACATATTTTTACTAATTTTGAAATCAATTTTCAACTATGAACTTTTTTACTTGGTTTTACAGATTTCATTAAATTACCACTGCAATACACACACACACACGCAAGCACGCACATATGTACCTTGCCACAGCCTAGATAAATTCAGATTTGTCTGTTTATATGTTGTTGTTGTTGCTGTTGTTGCTGTTGTTGTTATTGTTGTTTTGTTTATTTACCAAGTGGAAAAACGATTTTTAGTTTATCGTTATAATTCCATAATTATAAACAAAACACTGAATTATATACAAATTTACATAACCACAATTACACATTAACATCGAAATATACAAACACCAGGGCGCACACACACACACACATGCACACTCACACAGCCATACTGGGAAAATGTTTACAGAAACATTTATGGGTTGGTGTTTAGTCATCTCTATGAAAATATTGTTATCCTTTAGCCGCGTACGAAATATGCATTTAAATGTAACCGCAGGAGTGAATGAAAAACAAAATTAATAATGATTTAATGCCAGGGACGAGGCCATGCTAAATAATTTTGATTTTAGAGTGGCGATAATGAAAACGGGAAACGATGTTGGTTGTGGAAATTTTTTGGGGATTGTTGCGAATGGGTTATGCTTCTAATAATATTAAGGTCTGATTGTTATATCTCTCAAGATGTTTGGTATTGAAAATGGAATGTGTTGTTAAAGTGTAGGCTCCATACTGGGTATTTTTGCCCCAACTTCCAAAAAACCTAGACAAGTTAAACCAGTAAAGAAAGTCCTAAAGTCGGGCGGGGCCGATTTTATGATGCCCTACACCACTTTGCTAATTTAGTTGAGCTCCACATAACAATTTTTAGTTTTTATGGGAGAATTCAATTATACACCCTATGATTATAATTATAATTTAGAATTCAAAGGACTAAATATCTTTTTAATTCGGACTTGTATTGCCCATTTGGTGCAAAATTAATTTGAAATCAGATAAAGATATATATGTGGGCTATATCCAAACCTTAACCGATCTCGATAGAATTTGGCAAAGATATTTCTGAGCTTTATTTGATATATTTCCCTGAATATCGTTGTTACGGAGTGCATATTACGGCTGTGGGTAACAAATACAACAAATCAGATGAGCAATATATATGGGAGCTATAGCTATATCTGAACCGATCAACCGAAATTTGGCATACTAGCTTCTAGACTCAATTCGGTCGCATGTGCCGAATTCCATCCCATTTGGGCAAATATTAGACGTTTGGTGCACAATAAAAGGTAAATCGGACGAAGTTGTGTTATATCAAAATCTGAACCGATCTCGATAAAATTTAGCAAAGGTATTTCTGAGCTGTATTTGATATATTTCCCCAAATATTGTGGTTACAGAGTGCATATTACGGCTGTGGGTAACAAAAATAACAAATCGGATGAACAATATATATGGGAGCTATAGCTATATCTGAACAGATTTCGATCAAATTTGGCATACTTATTTTCAGGCCTAATTTGGTTGTATGTGTAAAATTCCATACTATTCGGGCTGATATTACACGTTTGGTGTACAAAAAAAAAGGCAAATCGGACGAAGATATATATGGGAGCTATATCTAAATTTTGACCGATTATCTCCAATTTCAATAGGGTTCAAAACAAAATGATAGTGTTTATTTGCCAAAGAGGTCAGCAGAAGATGTGCAACTTCGGTTGGCCACCAGAACTGAAGCGCTGGCCATGGTGATGGTGTGGGCCGCCATAACAGCCGATGGTCGCTCTCCGCTCGTATTAATCGACCGTGGCATCAGAATAAATGTCGAATATTATTATATTATTATATTCTATTGTATCTGAACCATTTTGGAAAGCAAGGTTGGCACTAGAAAATACCAAAGTGTCGATCACCTCAAGCAAGCGATTCGCCGGGAATGGACCAAAATACCGCAGAGTAACATTCGGGCAGGGTGAGACGGTTGCATTGGTCGTTTCAGTCAATAATTCGTGCCAAAGGTGACCAATTCGAACATATCTAAACGTATTATAAAATTTGATGCTATTTCCAAAATTTTGTTTGCTTTCGTTCAATGAAATATAAAAAAAAAATATGGCGTTTGACTTTGTTGCAGTTTTTCATCTTACCCTGTATAGAGAATAAACAGAACTAGATCTATAGTTCCTTTCGATGATATTGATAGGATCAGAAAGATTTAGATATAACTCCCATATATATGTTTCATTCGATTTCATACTTAAGTCTCCAGCACCCGATTATTAACTCTATAATACTGATATTCTGTAAAAATGTCAGATACTGCCAAAAAATACCCTTGACAGGTTTTGACGAAATCGGATTTGAATATCTATCTTCGTTTGATTTGAAGTATATTGTACGCATAATGTATAATATTAGGCCATATGGCATAAATTTCGGTAGAAACTATCAAAGTTAACCTAGAATTAAGTATGTCAAACTTGGTAAAATCGGTTAAGATTTGGCTATATCTCCCATATCATCCGATATTATACCTAAATACGTTTTATACACTCCATAACAACATTTTTCGGTACAAGATATTAGGTACGTTCTAAAAATACATTTGTATAGTTTTGTCAATATCAATTCAGATCAGCAGATTTGATATATCTCCGAAATAATTTGTCCCTGTTTTTATATAAATAATGCACTCATGACGCTATATTTGTCCAACTGGGCTGCTCACCCGACTTTATATTTAAGCATTCTGAGAGACATAGCATGCACTCCATAGCAATGCTATGTGGTTCGGCAACACAAATTTACCTCAGTCAAATTTCAAAAATAAACCGCTCTAAAGCCTTAATAAGCAATTAATATCTAAATTGCCCATATGAACGCTTATTTGCTGCAGATAACTCTATTAAATATTCATAATGGTAAAGTGGGCACGGTCAAACTTTTGTCTTTCTTTATTGGTCAAATTTGAAATGGATCCATCATCTAAGAATTGTTCACACAGAAGTGTTTAAAAAATAACTTTCACAACCACCCTCGAAGTCATTTGCAAAGCAAAAATTCTATAATCTTTATTATGCGCATTATGTAATAGGTAAAGGAGGGTTCAGATTTGTGGTAAATGTATGGTTGGTTAGTTTATGCGCTACATATTTGTTGTTATTACTGTTTTTGTTGCTTCTGTTGCTGCTGCCACTGCTGTTATAATTATCCACACAGCCCAACAATTCGTTACTAAATCAAGCATAAGTTTCAACATGTTTCCCTGCATTGAAATAAAATATGAATACCGAACATTTAATTAAAACTAAATAGATAATGGAGGAAAATTATTGCAACAAAAACTCTAATACAAACACACCTACGCTCACACACAAACACACATAGATATACTATAAAAACTATTGGAGATTTACGATTAGACGATATGTAGTAGTTGTGTTGAGAGTATGCAAAAACATGCAAAGACTTGTACGGACAACAAATTTAATTAAACAATGGGAATTACAATTTAACAACACATTTAAAGTAATTAGCATGGAAATCTAAACATTTCATTTGATATGATTGAGTGCCACCAACAGAGCGGCAGATAGGGAAACATCGAGAGATTTGCCATAAGTGATAGGGTTCAATTTAATGTTTGGTATTTAAATTGCAGAGAACGATTTGGCTTCCATGTAAAATCATAAAATCAGCAATAACAACAAGAGTATATCACAAGCAAATATCTGTGCCATTATTTGTAAATTATAACCTTGGATTCTTACTTACAACACTTAACAACATCATAAGTCAAACATTTTTTTTTTTTTGCTTGAAAATATACCGGATTATTTATGACCTTAGAAGTTATTCAAGTCTAGGTATCTTTGGCACGAACAAATACTAAATTTCCACAGAGACAGCTATTAAGACGAATTCATTCCGGTCAAAGGAACGCACGCATGTAAACAAGTAAATGGCATAAAGAAGTCGACAGTGGACGCTTTGAGGGATGCAAACAAATGTGTTAACATTTGTTGAGAAAATTGTTGTATATTTTTCATATCTTCCGCCATTAGATTTGTGACTTCGTTTACAAAATATTGAAGAATTTACGGAGAGACCATAAAGTATATTCTTGATCACCATTAAATTCTATATTTGTTCATCTGCTTGCTGAAATCAAGATGGGGTCTACATTATTTTATGAAGACCGCTTATTATCGATATTAAATATTTTGAAGGATTCGGTAGCAACTTCAAACTGAATCAGTTGCAATAGGATACTTTGGTTCTCGATTGGACTAAATATTACTCTCAAAACTTTCATGAGTACTTGCTATAGCCCCACTTTTGTGTTTTAGAAATTTCCATCACGACCAAAATTTGGACATCCACTACGTCTGTTTTCTGTTAAAAATGTTCGATGCGGGTCCATTATTTAATATAGCTCTCATATGAAGTTACCTCCTGATTATCAGAAGTGTTATGGCTTCTGCCTCAATTTCAAAAGGAATCAGCTCCAATTGGACATCAATTTCATTGGTTGGAATTTATTTTATATATAGGTTTATATATAGGCGTTCTATTAGATAAATCTCCTTAAAGAAGTTTCTCCTAAATTTTCTGCTACAACTTCTAACCAAAAGAGCTGAAACTTGAAATTTCGCGTCCAAAATTTCGTATAGCTTCCATAATGGGTAAGTTGTCGGATTTGTAATATTATAATAATTATAATAATGTAATTATATATTTTTGGTCCCAAATAACGGTATCTTCGTTTAAAGATATTTGAAACATTTCCAAATAAATTGATTGCATTCGTCCCATTCGACTTTAGCTCCACAGCGGCTACGGCTTAATTTTGATATTTAGAATATCTCGGCCTAGTGGCTAAAATATTCTCTTAAGAATTGATATTGCACATCCAGAAGATGTCCCCAATAAGACAATATACCCAGGACTGTGCGACAAAATTAAAATTTTTCAATAATTGCCGGAAAATTCGACTGATTAAAACAGAAGCAGAACCAAAAATAGAAGACATATATCAACAATTTCAATATTCACATTTCGAAATAACATAAGTAGAGGTGGAGACAAGTTCCGCCCTCTTCCCGAATCCTTTATTCTGGTAAGGAATTGCCAGTTCGGATTGAGATCTGATCTCTCCACGACCTATGCATTAACGGCTTTTAGTACCTTTGTTGGTAAAGGCTTCCAAAGGAAATACGGAACTATAGCTGTGCCCCCAGATATTGCCATGGCTTTTGACTCTGTCTGGCACGATGGAATTTTATATAATTAACAATCGTTCGGCTTTGACAGTCAATCCTGTGGAATGGTTGCTAGCTTTTTTGGGGGTCAAATTTTTTAGGATTAAAATGTGTGAACGATTCTCTAGCCACCAGTAGATGTTGGTAGAGGTTCCTCAAGGTTTCCTCGTTGTACAATTTTATATAACATATTTTCCTATTGACCTTTTCCGGTCCTCTTTGCTAGGTCAGTCAAAAGGAGCGCTAACGAGTATCTCGATGCTCTCCATCAGTACTTCGTTAGATGGCGCCCAAAGTTGAATATAGGAAGTGTAGGGAACATACCAGGCCTACCAAGGAAGGCACAATATTCCTTAGTATGCCTGGTATGGTATTCCCTAATTTTAGGAGGTGTCAGCTGGTTCTGAAGATAGGCTTGGATAAGTTTCCTGTCTCGGGTAAGATGAGATACTTAGCAGAAGTATTTTAGGAGAGGTTCAACCGTATCCGTCGTATAGATTATACCATGTCAAGCGCCGAACGTCTATATTTGTGATAAAGTGGAATCATGACGATGAGGAAGGAATTTTCTATGTTAGGCTCTTGATCTACCGGCAGGTGATCAGACCTATCATCGCCTATGCCTTCCTCCTCTGGTTTGAAATTTAATCTGACCAGGTGGAAAAGCCAAAGTTGTGGGAAAGGAAATAATCTCCCTTGTCTTGGCCTCCGCCCCTTACATAAGACAGATAGCTTCCATAGAGTCCATTCATGTAGGTCGATCTACGATGGGACTCCAATAGACAGAATATAAATTATATGACGAAACCTATCTAAAACCACTGTATCTGGCATCAGTCATTGCATGCCATTGCACAATAAGCAACGACAAATGTCTAAGACACTTTTCTACACACAAACATTGTATGTTAAGTGCATGAAGATATCCATACAATATCATACGTGTATGAGTATTTCTCTCCGTCTGCGTTTTTCTTACTCGCAGCCATTCATGGACATAACTGCACTCCTCAACTTTACATGTGTACCTTTTGTGTGTTTTTCTGCTGCAAGACAAATGTTCAGTGTTTATATGTATGTGTGTGCTGAGCATGAGATTCATTTTTGTATTTCCATAAATGTTATTTATGTCTGCTAAAGTGTACACTTATGAAAACGATTTAATAATTTGATTAACGGTCTGCTGAGGAGGGGGGTTAAACTGAAATAAAAACTCATACAAAAATACCCCGATCTGCATGTAGTACACATCCACTCGACAAGAGACATAAACCATAATATCTACTTGTGTACCCTTATTTTTACAGAAGTGGTTTAGTACCATACATATGTACATACACATGTACGAACATTCATTCATTACATTCAATGGTTGGTAAAAACCACAGAAAAACTATTACCATTAACTCGGCAAATTCCACACTGATCCCCTAGTCCATTTCGCATGCCACCCAAAAACAGCTCCGAATAAAAACATGTTAAAATAAAACTTACTTTAGTAAATAAATTTATACACTAATTTGTGTGTGTGTGCGTGAGTGTTATTACATTCTGTCTGCAAGTACATTAAGCGTACGTGTGTGTTAGTGTAAGACACGGATGTATTATAAATTTCCAACAAGTTTAGTTCAAATATTATTGTAACAATTACAGAAAAACACACGAAAGGATTTAAAGACATCAGATAGAGAGTGTGTGTGTGTGTGTGAGGCAGTATTGCCGTTTTTGGGCATGTAGAAAGAGAGACGGTCGTATAAAATTGGTATTTTAAAACATATCCTTTACTAATCGTATTTCTTGAAAGTTCAGTTTTCCATGTTGTGAATAATTTAGGTTAAAATTTTATTTTTTTGGGAATTATGTATAATTTTTATTGGAAATTTGTAATAAATATGAGGGCAAAGATTTGGATTTCCAAATCCTATTTTTGAAAAATTATTATGTTCTAATAATTTTATTGATAACTTTCAATAATATGTAATTTTTTGCCAGATTTTCATGAAAAAATTTGGTAGTAAGTAAAAATCTGAAATGGCAATATTGGCAACGGCACTGCTTGTGCACATGTATAAATATTAAAACGTGTGTGTGTCTATTTTCATTATTATTTGCCACACATTTAGGATTGTTCGAGACATTAATACATATGTTGCGTTCATGCTCGGCATGCATTTACTTGCACTTACTTATTTGTCACATTTAGAAGAAGCTATGACCTAAAATCCAGTAATTCACACAGCCAGCGTGCTACGCTCTCAAGGCAAACAGCTACAAATGGTAACTAGACCAAATAGGAATACAAATAAACAACCGGCATGCTGTTAATTCCACATTCATAAAGGTCCTGCGTGAGAGATTGAGATTGAGAGAGAGTATCAAAAAAGAGAGAGCTTTTTGTAGGCTATCCTTTTCTGGCGGCGATAGCAATACTTTTGAACTCACAGAGAAAAGAAATATTAAAAGAGCATTACTCTTACATTGCTCTCTTCGTGCTGGCCAAGAGAGCTCCACTAAGGATGTCAATTTGCAAGCGCCTGTGATATGATGTCAATCTTGAATTTGGGGCCAGGACACAATTCAGTATGCCATCATAAGTGGTACTTGAAAGTTCACAAAGTTTGGAGTTATTTGAATTTTTGTTCGCATTGATTTGTATTCAGATTGCGAAATATTTTTTTATTAGTGGAACAATACAGCGTTTGACTGGAGTTCATATGAACAGCCATATGTGTGTTGTATGGTGTGTGGCTGTGTTTGTGTGCATTCATAAGTGTGGGATATTATTTACTTTGTCTACAAATGAAATGCATTGGCAGCCAGCAGTAAAAGCTACTTAACTGCTATCACTCACACACACACACATAGAGAGAGACACACACGTACACCATAATTAGGTTAATTAAAGCAAAACGTATGCATTTCTGGCAAACGGAAGAATCATTAGTAAAATCCTAAGCTTCCTTTGTGTGTATGGCTCACCGACTAACTACTACAACATTAAATGGAATTTTGAAGTTCCATGAAATTCGTTGGAAATTTAAGGGAAAGGTTGCGATGTACACATTTAATAAAGGGTGGGGATAAAGGAGCAAAGGGCTTCAATAATAGTTAATCCTCATTTAGGAAAATGTTACAAATCGTGTATTTGCAAAAAAATTTGTTAATTTTTTAGTCTAAAGACTAGCTTTTATTGTATTAACCTCTTTAAGGAATATTTTCTGATTTCTGGTTGCATCTTTGCTGATGAAATTAAAATTTTAGTTGAATAAAACTTTGAGCAGCTTGTAGCTTTTTATTTATTCTTAAAGGAGACAATTTTAAAATTGAAGACTGTTTTAACCATTCAAATCCGATATATCCAGAAAAATCGAACTCAATTCGAACTATACTATGCTATACTACACTATACTATGCTATACTATACTATACTATACTATACTATACTATACTATACTATACTATACTATACTATACTATACTATACTATACTATAATATACTAACTACAGAATTTTGAGCATTTAAGCCACAATAAGTGTGTACCTGTGAGATACGTCTGAATTTATGAAAATTCACAAAAGATGGGTACTAGAGCGTCCAAAAAGCACTGGATGCTGTATAATGGTACTTAACGAACTAGTGTTTTACCTATGAGAAATTCGATCTAAAAGGGTACTTGAAAATAGCTAAATTCTGTTCTATGTGACTTGGTGAACGGTTAAGGCTATAATTATCAATTTGGTCGAATGTTGCTATTTGGGAAAAAGTTAGCTCGAGACTGTGGAGCATACATCGAGCAGCTTCAATTCTAAATGTAATGCCAAACATCGCCCCAGTCAAACTTAGGATACTATACTAGACTGCACGAAGTGCGATAAAGGTGTTGGTACATAAGCAGCTTGAAGTCTTCTCATGGCATATACCGACTACCTATCGACTACCTATCTCTTATCTGACAGAATTGAGACACTGACTCCAAGCCGGTCGATCGGTATTTGCCGATATTATGGATCGATGAACGCACGGGAGTTGGAATCTTCTGTGAACAATTAGGAAGGGCCTAATTAAAAAGGTTTGATGGAAAGTACTGTGTTTTCCGGCAGAGGCAGATATCTTTGCGACAATGAAAGCGGCCGAATTGATTTAAACTATGGAGAATGAAATAACTGAACCGGTGACTGTTTATGTGGATAGACAAGCGGCTCTTAAAGCTATGGAATCTTCCAAGATCAATTCACGCGTCCTGACGTGTAGAATAGCTCAAAGAAATCTGAACGCAACAATCAGGCTTTCCTGGGTAGCTGATAATTTCAATATTGAAGGAAATAAAAAAAAACGATGAATTGGCAAGGATGGACTCGCATGTTTAAATTCCCTCCATTTTAACAGAGCATTAGAACTAATCTTCAGGGAGAAAGACCAAATCTGGTCAGTTACCTCCTCGGGTAGAAATCAATCGCTATTAAGCATGAATAGATCAACGTTACGGATAACAGTAGTGATAGTGACAAGCCACTGAAACATACGATCAAGAACGTTCAAATGGAATAACTCTGTCCTGCTGTATCAAAGGAAAGACTACGAGCTGTGAGGGACTTATGATCTCAGTGTAATATATAACTTGGGAAACAGCTTTACTGGCACGGAATTTAAAACACGACTCTTTCCGATGCTTTTTTCCATCCTTTCTATTCCTCTAAAAAGATCTATCAACTTTCATCTGTTGGCCGCATCAAATGATATATTTCTTGTGTAGCCATATGACTGAGGGTATAAAAAGTTGACTGTAAGAGGAGTTCAATCATTTAGAATTTAATAATTGGAAATTGAGGGAAACGAACTAATATCCTTTTTGTAGACCCAGAAGCAAGACTCTCCAATTGGGTAAAAATCGGTTCTAATACAATTCAAATATCTACAAGAGATATAAAATTGTTCGAAATTTTTCAACAGCTTCCAAATACATACATCTATATTTTATTACATTTTTGTTTGAATTTTTAAAAATCGTATTTTCAATTTAAGTTTTGTTCAGATTTTGAAGTAGCTTTAATTCACATTTATGTTTTATTCGTTACATATCCAGATATTCGCCCAATGAAGATTGTTTAGTTTTGTAGAAACTGTACATGTTGTAAAAATAGTTTGTGTGTTGAATGTTCTTCTTTAAATTCTTATCTCATTTTTATTTGTCTTTTCGGAAGAATGTAAATTAGTTAAATAAAGAAAACACCAGATGCATGTGTTTTCCAAATGCTATGTTTATGGTCGGTAATAAATAATGTAATAAATGTCACGGCCATAAATAGAAGATAAGAAAGAGTCGATCACAAATTAGGTACGTTTCGTTTTCTCCCGCAACGTATTGTGTGCGTTAATGCACAGCGTGCATTAGTAAATAAAATGCATGTGTTAATGTATTAGATGTAAGCTTTAGTGTTAAGAATATGTTGTAAATAAATTGAGTTCCCTTCCAGCCACGGAACGAGAAAGATCATCTCGCGGCGTTTTCTTTTTCTTTCGTTAGTTACATCGCTTTGTGATGAGGTTAGGAGTCGACCTCATCAAAGATCATATTTGTTATAAGACAAATGCCGATTTGAATTTATATAACTCCTCCTGATAAGTCTACAGAGGGTATAGCTAACTTTTATCTCCTCTTTAAAGCTTTGTGAATTAAATTTTTCTTATGAAAATTAAACTCTTCAATCTTCCGGAGCTTCTATCCAACATAATTAAACCACTTTGAACGATTTTGACTATGAATACGGAATGATGGTTAAATAGTCTGTGTTGTTATGTCCCGATGTAAATTAATACCGCTTTTAATCAAATCGAATAGCTGGCATCTTTTTATCTCTCCTTTTTCACTGCGTTCCAAGTTAATGACCGACATTATCTACCAAATAATGTTGGGGTATTGTCTAAAATATGTTAAGTCACTATTCAGTCTGGCATTTGTTCCATTTTAAAAATTTCCATTGATAATTTATCATTCATTCCCTACGAATAGTCTCATCATTTTTTAAAACCAATTATCATTTATCATCGATGAATAAAAAAACCAAACAGAGAATCAATCACAGAGAACAAGCAGAGTCAATGATAGCACAGTTTATTTACTGAAAATATTTTCTGCTCTATTTGCTGAAAAAACAGCAATACCAAGAAGAAAAACACAAAATACACAAATAGATTGCCGGAAAAGAAAGGAAATCAGGTCTTATGCAAAACAAAAAACGAACAGAGAAAAAAAAATACTAGGAAAAAGGGGGCAGACAACATTGGGTACATCATTAGTTTTGGGGATCTCAGATGACAGGATACGGGTAAATGAAAAACGAATAAGATTACTATCGATTCTATTTTTGGGAGAATTTTAAATTTTTAAATATGCCTTTCTCTCGTTCTCGTGAGGAAGAATTGGAAAAAGTTCTTTTTTTTAAGACAGAGTGAGGAAGTTGTTTAGAATATATTTTTATCCAGGGTATTTTGGAAAATTTTTTGTAATATGATAACAGGTACCGGAAAAAATGTATAATTAAATTTGATCAACACACAAATTTGAAACACATTCTGAGTAGATATTTATTTCATGTTTTCAATTTGTACACATGTTTCTATTTAACTTTTTGCAACTTTTTAAACGCAAATTAAACGGGACATTCCTATGACTTTAAGCATAGGATTAAATATCTTCCTTCTATTTGAATATTCATTCGTATTACACCAAAAAAGTATCAAATTTGTATATACACATACATATTTTGTTATATATGTAAATCCCAAAATAAACAAGTTCATAAATTATGTTTTATGGTTGCTTGAATGGCTTTCAATAAATTTGCCTAATAAATGGTGGAAATCTCTATAAACGCCGACATAATTTGTGATATGAACAGCCAAATAACGCGAAACGAAGGAATTTTCATAAACATAACATATTTTGTCCTCGAAAATTGCGACAGAAAAAAAAAAAACGAAATTCACAAAATTCTTTGCACTTCAAAGAAGTTGTCGTTTAAGAAGCATTTATATAATTTTATTTAATTTTGAAAGGAAAAATATACATACATGAATGAATGAATGAATTCCAGTTTGCTCATTGCATACATTATATATTTCTAATATATTTTGTTTTCATGGAAAAATTAAATGTTGATGATGACATTGAAAGCAATATGCAATATGTAAACTATGTTGTAATTTAGAATTTCGGGATATTCTGATTAGTGTTGTTCCAAAATTGTTCGATCGAACGAACTAGTTCCTTATGTAGCTCCCTGGACTCCGGTCGTTGTTTGCGTATGAGTGATATGAAATATATGATATTAATTATATAACTCATACGTTTAGGAACTGGTGTACCGAACTATGAACTAGAATTACACAACTCTAATTCGGACACAGTAAAATTTAATTTAATTTTGATATATTTTAATACTATTCCGGGAAAATTTTTCGAAACGCCCCACAAAAATGATTCCCGTAGGTTTATCAAAATTGTTTCCATGATAACATTCTTTTTCCTAAAAACTCCAACACACATCTCGAATATTCACTTAAATGCGGGTGGCGAAAATACCAAATATTTACGCTTAAATCTGCCCCGATTTTATATCATTCTTGGAATACGTAAATTACCCAAGTGGTGTCCCTGATTAGGAATTCTTCCTGAAATGTTACGTTACTGTATTCTCAAAACATCCTCTGCGGTCTTAAACTTAAAATGGTCCGATGGATGGTCAACATTTGATCTGTAATGGAAACAAAGTAGAATATATCTATCGGCTTTTCTGACAATCCTAAAGCTTCTTTTAAAAATATAAACTATATAAAATTATAAAACTTTTTAATTGATACTGCGATGTTGGGAACTTGAAAAATCGAAAAGTCATTTCTCATTATCAGAGAGTCGAAACGGTAACCTTTGCAAAGGAAAATACAAAAGGAGTAGACATTTATGCCATATTTTACCTTTTTTGAATAATCTTACAATTTTCTTTTTCGCACGTTTCCATTTGGTGATTCAAATATTACGATTTTCAAAAATGAAACATGGCGCTTCAAACAAATCGGATATCTCCCTCGTTAGCTGCGAAGTATATTATTTACGTTCCATCATTTCTGTGATAGCACACGAGATCTAATGTTGTTACAGTTTGAAGGAAATCGAGGAATCATTTCGCATTTTGGGTAAGTAAATAGTAAAAACTGCTATATTTTTTTATCAAAAAGGGAGGTATCCCTACTTCTCCCGAATTTTTTAATAGTTTCTATGAGAGTTTCCATAGTTTCCGATACTGTCCATTTTAGAATTTGATCTAAGTGCTATAGAAAAATTATGAAAGAATACCCCCTTCAAGAGTTATAGTGTGCACCTCCCAAATGAACGGATGATAAATCAATTTGCAATGCCCTGAAATGGATTTCATCCAAAGAAAAATTGGGTTTAAAGTAGTAATTTTGGTGAGGCACAGTTTGGACGAGACTCAAATAAATACAGACCAAATGCAATACGACTATTATGTGTCGCATATCGAAGTATACCTGCCCAAAGTAAAACCTTTAATATTCAGCTACGATGTCATGGTTTATCCGACTCTTAACTGGTATATTTCTAAAACATGCAAGGAGTCTTTTAGTTTTGGAAAAGAAGTTAAGGTCGGCTTTTACTAAAAAAAAACTCGCATAAAATAAAAAAAACAAGTAAAGAAGCCGGGCCGAACTTTGAATAAATTTGGAAACATTCAATAAAATGAAACTTCCGTTAAAAGTTCTGTTAATATCTTAAAAATACCGGATATGGGAAGTAAGCGTTATATCGGAACTATAAAAAGACATAGACCTGCATCGGCCATACCCATTACGAAATTCAAATACGAAGTTTGAAACAATTTCGGTGAATAATGTCGCTAAAATCATCAAAATAGGGAGATGCCGTTACATGGGAAGACGTGGACCTGTATGGACAACTTTCTGCCACACACACAAGTACCTATTAGGAACTTTAAATCCGAAATTTGAGACAATTCCGGCAAATAATGCCACTACTGGGGGGCTATACCTAAACGTGAAGCTATGTAGCCCATTTTCAATACCAAAAGTCCTGCAAAACAAACACACATTTCAGTAAAATGTTTTTAACCAACTTCAGTTCCTTGGGAAGCTAGAGTGATTTCCACAGGCGGACAGACGAATGGACGGACTTTATCAAATTGACATAGAATTTTATGCTGATAAAGAATATATATATATACTTTGTGTGGTCTAAAATGTATATTTTAAGGTGTTACGAACAAAATGACAAACGTAATATACCCTCCATGCAATGGTGGACGGTATAAAAAAATTACTATTAAGATGGCCAATCCTCTCTCATACACATATTTTGTCTGAACGTTTTATACGACTAATGTATCGCGTTTGATATAGCTCCTGCCATTTAACAACATCACCCGATTTTAGGTATTTTGAAAATATTTTTTAGGTATTTTGAACCACCAAGTAAGTTCAGGTCTTGGAATATAACCAATATTAGCTCCAGTTCTAAGGTTTTTTGAAGCTGTGTGTATTTTAGATATAACTAAAACCAGGACGTCTACAGAATTGCTTTTAAAAACCATTCCCGGAGTTGGGGCACAATTGTAGAAATTAGACTTTTTCATAGAAAAGGTACCAGAAAAATATTAATTTCGGAGGAATCCCAGGCCTCCAGCCTGTGTTCTTCTATGATAAAGTATATATCTTCATTTTGAACCACATTTATGACATCACCCAAAATTCGGAATTTCTAGAGATTTAAAAATAAAGTGTCGGAATGGAAGCATTTGGAGTTATTTTTAAATATTTTCTTATCCCAAAGTTCAGACTTGCCAATTTAGCGCATTTTTTCTTATTTACAATTTTTTTGGGGGTGCTCAGCACTTTTGGAAATAGTTTTAATATATGATGGTTGGAAGAGATTGGGTGGGTGCCCAAATATTTCAATTATTTAGTGTTAATACATTTTGTATAATTTACATTGGAAGTGATGTCGATTTTAAGTAATGCTAAAATTCATACATGATTTTATGCTTCAGATATAAACCTTGTTTTCAATTATTCCCATAAAAAAATTATTAACCCACCCAACTTCAGAATATCTATTTTATAGGACATCAATTTAAGTGGAAGTAATAGGATTGATTGAAACATAAAACCGGTATAATATTTAAAAATAACAAAACATCTTCCCAAAGAATACCAAAACAATGCGTCTTCCTTACAAAAGCCTTTCAATAACAACAAAGAACTCTTGTACCAAGTACATATTACAATAAGCCATCGTCTATTGATGGCCAATAAAGTTATTACAGCAACAGCAGCAACAACACCAACAACAACACAATATTTGTCTTGTTTTCCTTTTGTGTAAAACTTTACTAAACTTGCTATAAATATTCAAGCTGTTATCTGCCAAATCACGGAAATGGCAAAGTGAAAAATATTATGAACGCCTTTTTGGGGTGTGCGCCCCTGCTGCCATAAGAAACTAGCCAAGGAACAACCGTAAACATCTTATGTTCTTATGTATCGCCTTTGTTACGACAAAGAACAGATTTTAAAATCATAATGAGAATCGAATATCCTTAGTTTTATCACCATTATTATTAAATAAAGCAGAGGCGCTCTCCAGGACAATGGAACGAACAATTCTCCGAATCAAAAGAACAATTTAAAACAAAGAACTTTGCCTCATTGTTTGTTTGTTTGTTCATTGCCGGTTCTGGGTCTGGGCTAGACGGGAAATACAAATAAAAATAACCCCCCGCCCACACCCAAACACACGCAGAGAGACACATATTGAGCAAGAAGTTGAGGCATCGGCAGCCTATGTTTTGGCCTAATGTCCATGTGTGCAACTTCCCCATAACCTATTCACATGTTTGAGACCAGAAACATTTACCAAACACCAGCTGTTGACTTGGTCATAAAAGTGCTGCTCAATGTGTTTAAGTGTGTGTGTGCGAGTGCTTGTGTGTCTTTTTGTTTTCATAGGTTATAAACATATTTTGCTTTCTAGTTTCTGGTACTGTGGTTCCGCAAATATTTTTTTGAGGAATCCAGGAAATATGGGGTGTTTGTGAGGTGGGTACATGAAATATATTATGGAGAAGGAGTTATTGCAGTCGTTGTGACAATGTACTTTATATGTTCCACTATGGTACGGTGTAGTGTATTAAATTTGTCATGCACTTTAAGCCCCACAAAGTAAATATATTCTTGATCCGCATTATATTTTATGTTTATTTAGCCATGTCTATTCGTCTGTGGGAATTAATTTAGCGTCCGAGCGAAATGAAATAGGTTGTTATAATTTTTCTCAGATGCATTTAAATACTTGAATACATGAATTTTAAACCCTAGGTCTCTTTGGTCAAAATCCGTTTCCAGACATTTGGATTCGATCTAGGGATGTCCATCTGTCTGGCTCCCGAAGGAACATCAGGAATATCGAAATATTATTGTTAAATTTAGATCGAGTTCGGAGAGAAGAAATATTGGTCCACTCCTTATGGTACCTCCCACACAAAAGCTCAAAATATTAATAGAAAATAGTTTACCTTCTAGAAGTAGAAAGGATCTTCCACTTTTGTGCAAACTCTGAAAATCCTAATATTTTATCAATATAGCGTGAAAATGATCAAGAAACCTCCCCCACAACCGGTTCAAAATTTGAATAGTTATAACTCTTATTAAATACGAAATAAACATCCGATTCTCTTAACACATCTCAATATTTCTATCACCACAAGATCATGTGTGTATATGTATCGGACCACTCCTTCTGGTACCTCACCTATAACGGGTAAAAAATGTAAATAACCATGGAGCTCATAAGAAGTGAAGTGAGCATCCGATCACTTTCAAATTTGGCACATCTCAAAATTTTTACTAACTAAAGACTAACTGTGAAGATGGAATATATCGGATCACTCCTTCTGGTACCTCCTCCAAAAAGGGTCAAACTATACTTCTTGGTATTTTGATGATTTTTGTCACGGCATTGGTTCAAATTCGGTACTTGGAATTCGTAATGAGTACCACCTCCTATGTGAAAATATTGGGCAATGGTCTATATAATGTTACTTCCCATGTGGAAAGAAAATATGTGGTTCCATAGATACCAGTAGTATTTTGTACATGAGCTCACACACAGCTTAAGAATACATCTGTTTAGACTAACATGTAGCTCCCATATATACATCTACCGATTTCTGGTTTTTGCTACAAGAAAGCGGTGTAGACCCATATAAATATTTCTTTCGATTGCTGATTTACTCCTATTCAAAGGCCCATTGTAGACATGCTACAGAAAATATCTCTACTCAATACTCAGAGTGGTGTAGAGTGTACTCTTGTATTCGGCTCGTTTCTTTCTGAAGAATATTATTTATCCCATATAAAGCGTACCTTTTCTGGTAACTTCCCTAAAGAAGGTCAACATTTTAGATAACTACAGTCACACCTTCAGATACTTTCATGTAGTTTCCACATCTGTTTTATGTAATCCGTTTCAAGAAGTTTTAAGTAGCTCAAGCCCCTTTATAGAGTACGTTTGTATTATTGTGGAAAATATGGTAATTGATCCATTTTTGCTTGGACCTCCCTAACATTAAATATTGATTCAAATTTAGAAAATTTTGAATATCATTAAACGTGTAGTACTGTCTGAGCTGAGATTCAACCGAATGTCCCACAAAGCTTAAGTGAAACTCTGGTACCTGTAATTTTTCATATCATGGGAATGGTCCTCGAGATAGCACCATCGGTGGCTGGAGTATAGTCAGCTTCAAAGTAATCAGTTGTCTTAACCTGTATTCGAAAGCATCCAGTTCATTGTCGGTTCGAAGGCAATAGAATTGTTTGTCCTCGGTTCGGAAGTATTCGATTTCTCGTCGAATTCTGGTCGTGACACAGTTTGATTCATGTGAGCTGACAAGGCTCATGAAACTGGCTCTGAGTTGGGATCTTACTTACTTACTAAGTGAATGAGAATTTTATGGAGATTTGTTGGTAAACGGAAAACATATTCGATGAGAACCATAAACTAAAGTGAAAAATTATGAAGGTTGTTGGAGGTGTAACAAATATGTGTAGTGGTCCCGTTACATATACCCCAACATAGAGGAAGATTATTTTCGGATTTTTCTACATAGGTTTTAACTCATTTATATATATATATATATATATATATATGTTCAGAATCTGAGCGGGTAGAGCAGTCGGCAAAATTCAAAGATTCTTTGTATATCGTTTCAAATTTAACGGAAAACCAACCTCGTTTGTCCACTGTGTATGTACATATTATAATTGCTTGTGTGTTTGTGAAAAAATATTCCGAATATCTTTGGTTATGGGACAGACAATGTTTGTCTTTTGTTGAACTTAACAAAGGTTCGTTGGTCACCGAACCAATGCTAATGGACCAGTGTGCATTTATTGGCTTGGCTGTGCAGCGAACTGTTGAGAGGGAAAATAAAATAATGCTAAACACCGCCGCCAAGAAAAGCACAAAAAACGTCTGTGGGTCGTTGATGGGAAGACAAACACCGAACATGTTGTAGGTAGGAACGAACGAACGACGACGGTTGCGACGACAACTGTTTTGTGTCAAATGCATGTGTGTGAATGTCGACGTGACTGGGTATGGGTGTTTGTACTTTAAAACATGTATTTGTTTAAAATCTAAAGGCTTAACAAACTCGTATACACCACCCCATTACACACACACACATACCTACACAAACACGCATAAACTCCAGCTCACGTAAAGATCTGGCCACCAACTGGGTATAGTAATGCCATGTCATGCATATCTTGTGTGCAGCTTGTGTCTGAGCGTGTGTGTTTGTGGTAGGTATGAATAAGTGTTGACAATATTGTTTTTCATGTATACGTATTAGATTGTTAGGAAGTTTTATGGTTGTGTTGTTGCTCTTGTTGTTGTAGTCATGCACAGCCAAAAGAATAAAATAAGCCGAAGCTCACCGTAAAAGAAGCTATTGCTTCTGCATGCCATCATTGTTATAAAGTTTATACTCCTCTTTTTTTTTGGTGTATGAAAAACAAAAATACATAACGGAATTTATAGTGAGAAAGGGAGACCCGCATACATACACATTGTCTCCGGTTCTCGCACACACACACACACACAATTCTAGGTGTATTCTGGAGTAAAAAAAATAAAAACTTTTGAATAGAACCCCAAGACAACACCTTGCACAAGAACTGGCAAGTACGAAATGAACAATGAGCGGCAAGGGCTTATAACCAAATGATTTTTGGAGTGAAGGATAACAGTTCAGATCACCATAGGATTAATGTGATTGCATATTTTTATGGGAATATTTTAATATAGGTGTGATACGCATTTGATATTCTCGACTATATCTGCGATAAAGGGTATTTCAATTTAACTGTATTAAACAGAGTGGGAAAAATACCGGATTTATACTGAAAAAAATCTGCTTAGACTAACATATATATCATCCGATTTCAGGTTTTCGCTGCAAGAAAATATATAAGATAATATGAATATTTCGTTGGATTTCTAGTTACCCCCTATACAAAGGCTCATTATAAACGTGCTACAAAAAATACCTCTGCTTATTCGAAAGGATTTTCCTTTGGAATTATATTAAATTATTTCGGTATATTTTGTTGATGATCTGAAGAGTTAGAAATTGACTTTATGTCAAATACATACAATGTTCCTTAGATCTGAGGATCAATTCTCGTGTTATGAAAAATCTAAAATGAGGACGTTAAAAAGAGAAATAGGTAAAGGAAAAAATGACAAATTTAAAATAAATATATTTTTATTATAAAATTTTCGTAGAACAAGAATTCGGCCCTTGTTATCATACTTTCAAATTTTCCTTCTTATACCTTGTATACGTTCCAGCTAAAAAGTCTGTCCTTTATATTCCCATTATTTTATATTTCGAACAAAATTTTGGACTTCCATATTGACGTAATTACACCATCGAAATGGTTTGTTTGAAAAATAATCCATTAATTAACAATTTCAATCAATTAAAGGATATTTTTGCCGTTTTACAATTACATTGACTCATTATTGCAAAAACAATGCCCAATGGAAGTATTTGATTTACAGCAATTATTTATCGACAATTTCGCTGCAAAAATAATCATTCAATACCTGTAGGCACTGCCTCAAAACAAAAGATTTTCATTTGGCTTAATTACCCTATTTTTACATTTATTCAATTCAATTTAATTTATTTTCATAAAACAATGGGGGAATTTCTGAAAAAATCAAAAATTAATTGTTGAAGTAACTATAGAAATAATCGGAAGGCAACGATAGGGTTTATAATCAAAAATAATATTTTTCAACAGGAAAGTGTTCTAGTGCTCTCATGGCATATATTAACAAGCTTTATAATATAATGTTAAAAAGTCTTGCAAATTTCCAATTGAATCTCTGGTTATAATGTGTGGCATTACATTTCGATTAAAGCTTATTACCATGGCCTCCAGTAGACTTCAATCTCATCAGCGCACTAGAAATAGTATTGACCAAAGAATTCATATTTGAAAACACAGAGCGTCATTAGGAGTCTTTAAAAAATCTGTTGGGTTCCGGCCGGGCCGAACTTTTTATAGGACAAAAGTCGGACGAATTGATGTATGGAAGGCATAATCAACCCTGAATCGATTTTCACCAAATTAAATAGAGGCATTTGTATATTGCTACAGAGTATATAATATGTCACAACTGTATATATCGCAAATTGGTGAAACTATCAAATCGAAAAATTCGGTTGAATGAAAATTAAAAAGTCCATCCAATGTGGATTGATATTACATATTTGGTGTAAATAACCGTGAAATCGGATAAAACATATATATGGAAGCTATATCCATATGTGGCAATATCACACTTATCTTGATCTCGATATAATTTGACATAGGAATTTATGAGCTCTATATTTGGTACCAAATATCATTGTTGTAAACTATATATTACGAGAGTGAAGGACTTAAACAACAAATCGGAGGAATCATATGTATGGAAGCTATATCTATATCCGAACCGATTTTCATTAAATTTGGAGTACTTGCTTCTAAGCTGAAATCGGTCGAATGTGCCGAAATACATACAATTTGGGCCAATGTCATATATATTGCGGGCAAAAAATTTCAATTGATGAGAATATGTATATGGGAACAATATCTAAATATGGACCAATTTGCACAAATTTCAATAAGATTAGTTTTAAGTAAATGATTTCTAGAAAATTTCACCCCAAACGAACAGTAAATGCAAACTGTTCATTATTTACAACAAATACATGGACAGACGGGCTTATGGACATGCATACGTCTGCTCAGAAAGTGGTTCAATGGAGATCAATTAAAGAAAATATGGATCTATTTCGTTTTCTTACGCTTGTTACAAGCGAATGCACAAAGACATGATACCTTGTATAAAAAATTAGGGTCGGCTGGGCTGAACTTTTAATACCCACCAACATTTTGAAGGAACTTGAAAAATTTCCAAAAAATTCCATCGAGAAATACCGCTCAAAGAAAAACCGTTACATGGGGGCTATACGAAGACGGGGTCCTACATACACAATTCATAGGCTGTAGGACCCATTACGAACTTTAAATACGAAATTTAAAACAATTTTGGTAAAAAATTATCAAAATATCGGATAAGGGGGTACCGTGGTACTAACTATTTGTGTATCCATAGGGGCTTTTCAATATCGTGGACCTATATAGGCAATTCTCTTGAAAGAACTCCTTGTGTACAATTTCAGACAATTTCATAGAAAAATGTGGCTAAAATCGTTAAAATACCGAATATCTGAGGGTATGGATGCTATACGATATCGTGGATCGATATAGCCCATTTCGAAATAGACCTGCCTGATTTTTACGCTAGGGTCGAAAAGGATTAAGGTAAAAAGCTAAAATTTTGCACAGATCACTCCTTTGTCTGCAGGCAGGTCAAGTTCAAAATGGGCTATATCGATCCACGATATGTGGCTAAAATCGTTACCCTCCGATATTCGGTATTTTGATGATTTTAGCCACATTTTTCTATGGAATTGTCTGAAATTGTACACAAGGAGTTCTTTCAAGTGAATTGCCTATATAGGTCCACGATATTGAAAAGCCCCTATACAACGGTACCCCCCATATCCGATATTTTGATAATTTTTACCGAAATTGTTTTAAATTTCGTATTTAATTTTAAGCTGATTAAGAATTTTAAGCTGATCAAGAATATATACTTTGTTAGGCGTAAAAAAAAAAAATACCGAATGCCGAGTGGCACAGTTATATGGGGCCTACATGAACATGTTCATCTGAATAGAAAAATGTGGCTAAAATACCGAAAGTATCGAAAAGTACTTTTATGTAGGGAATATTCGAAGATGTGGGTAGATAATTTTCTGCCATAGGATGTAGAACCTATTACGAACTCTAAATACCGAATTTGAAACAATTCCTTCGAAAAATATAATATAAATCACGAAAATCAGGGCCTGAGAATAATTTTCTATCAGATAAGGTAGGAACCATTGTCTACGCCAAATGCAAATTTTGAAATAAATCCAATGAACAATGTCGCAAAAATCATTAAAATACTGAATATATGGGGGCTTTAAGGAGGCTTTACGTAATGGGAAGTGGTACTCATTAGGAACTTCAAATACCAAATTTGAAAACATTCTCGTGAAAACCGTGAAATTTGTCATCGAAATAGCAAATATTTGATGGTACAGTTATATGGGGTCTATACATGAACTTGGATCGTTTTCTTTATACCGAGAACACAAGCCACTCAATTACATAATATTCGGTTTGCAATTTTGACTGAAGTACCCAAAACACTTTAAATTGCCCGGTACAGTATATGGAGGCTATACCAAAACGTAGACGCGAAATTCTAAGAACCTAAAACACATTTGAATGAGTTTTTGTTCATCTCACTCATTGCTTTTGGAAGCAAGGATGGACATACACAAGAAAATTAAACTGACTGATTTTTATATAAAGTTTCCACATTAGGCAAGAAACCAACTTTTATTTTTTTCTTTACCTGCATTTCTGAAGACGACAGTGCTGCTTTTAATCTCACAACTCCAATAGGTACTAGAAACCATTGCCTAGCCACTTTAAAATCAATAAAATATTTAGTAAAGGCTTTTAGTAATTTGGACTTTACGATGCCATAAATAATTGGCGGTACTGAGATTTGGTGATACGTCTCCCAATATTTCTACTTTGCAAGCATTCCCTTAACATTAAAGCAAATAAATACCCAAGAAAACATATGTTCCACATTTATCAAAAAATTACCAAATATGTCACTCGACCAACATTTCATCACTCCAATCAAAAATGTGCCTCCTACAGCTTCCTTTGGTAGTCCTGAAACCAAGCAACCATTCAAGCCAACCAGCCAGCCAGTCAGCCCCTTTATTGTAAAACTATAATACAATGATAAAGTTTATGATGGAAAAATAATGAAAAAATATACTACATAAAAATTGTATAAAGTGTAAAAATTGTAAAACGCACATTGGTGTGTAGCCTGCCATTCCGGTGTTCAGCACTCTTTTTGCACCCTTTCCTTTTTTTCGTGCGAAACAACATTGAAAAGTAATAAAACGAATTTCACACTGGAAATCGGGCGACCTGATACAAATAAAACTTTTTTTGCGAGCTGTGAGTGTGTGACATGAAAAAATAACATGAAAAATTCCCAATGATAAAACTTATTGAAAAGCTGAAAGACAAAATCTGAACCGAAACAAAGGCAAAAACAGAAAAAAAAAACAGAAAAGCACAAAATGAAACGACTGAAAGGAATAGAAGAGCTCAACTGGGTTTAAGTTGAATTAGATTAATTTTATGGTCCCTATCGTTAAGCGCATTCATTCAATCTCGCATAGCAGAAAGTGAACTGTGTGTGACCCAGTTGGATGGATGGGGGCTTTATGAGCCAGTGTCGCTGGGTGTCCATCTGCAATGGACAAAAAATAGAAAAAAAAAGAAAATATGAGGGAAAAGCGCGACACTGGACGTGTCAGTTATAAAACGTTCGATTAGTCCAATTGTGAGGCGAGTTATGGATACACAAATAGTTTGTGTGACAAACAGTCTATGTGACTAAATATTTGAATTTCAATTGAAAAAGAAAGGGATTTGAAATGCGATATGGAGTTTTCACTTTTTGTTCTGCTTTGTTGTAAAAATATTGATTTTGAAAAAAAAAATACATTGTGAATTGAAAGAGCAATAAGAGTTTGGTTTCAAATGAAAATTGAAAGTTTAAAAAGTGGAAAACAACAGTTATAGATTTTTTGCTGGCAACTATTATGCTTGGTGGTTATGACATTTATCAATTATCTTCAATAAAAACAATTCAAATTGAAAAAATCGGCACAATTTTATAGATCTCTTTTAACCTCTCTCATTAGGGAAAGTAACTACTTTTCACACACTCTTAAAACGATCGACACATTTCTTGTTTTGTGAAGATCTGCAACGAACACATTAATAAAGGAAAGAAATGTCCGATGGAAAATTTGATAAAGATTATATATTTCATTTCATATTTTCATAAAACAGGTATCCAGTCCCAGAAATGCCAACTTATAAACAATTTGGAATGAAAATGAGTCTCAAATTGCAGAAAACCGAATAATCGAAGCTAAGGTCAAATGAGGCAAATAATGCTAAATTAATGTCTCTTAAATGATTATTTTAAGTAAAGTAAAATAGTAAGCAAATTTCTTCTAATATTGGATAGAAAGTATCCATAGGTTCCCTGACAGAAATATATCCTTCAGTCTAATAACATGTTTCCATTGGAAACCGAACAACGTTGTTCGCTCTCAGAATTAGGTACACGAATTAACCCGTTCATACGGCACGATTCGTAATTCATAGTAAAATAATTCCTTTTTTCAAATATTTTGTTTGTTGATTTTAATGGGAATTTTAATAAATTACATTAAATTCTCACTAATATGAATAGAATAAATGATTGTTTTTCTCCCAAAGATTTATTATATCATTAATTTTATAATTTTTATTCACGTTTTCAACGTTTTGTGTAAATGTTGACATTTTTAACATATTTTTGTATTTTTCTGTTTTTTAATTCTGCTCAAGAGACAATTGTCAAACATTTTTTTTGCCGATACAAACATTTTGAAAATATTGCCTCTTTTGTTTCCAGTTTTCTGTGGAAATTTCAACTCGTGGACAAAATGCGTACCTCGGATGAGAGAGAAAACAAAATTTACTTTCGTTTGAATGTACATACGCTATTCAACATTGTAGTTTTCATTCATAATTTTCAGTCTTCCCAAAAATTATCAAAATTTCATTAAATTTTTCTATTTTCAATTTTTAAATGTCATAATTTATTTTTTCGATAAATGCTCTCATTTGTTAGGGATGGGACACATTTTTTCGTTGTTCTCAGAGTGATTTGATTTGAACAATGTACAAATATGAGTGTTCGCTCAGGAAATTTTGTGTGAAGAATTAAGTAGTTTTTTCATAGTTAAGGGTCAAACAACGAATAGAGAGCGAATCAAGTGCAGTGGAAACGCCACATAAGATAATTTGTATATGTATGTAATCATCACATTCGACAAAATCGTATTATTATCATTATTATTAACGATTTTGATATATTTTTAAATATTTTTTCCCAATGCCATTTGACAAAAGAAGGTATCTCATCGAAATAACGATTTTAGATCCCATTTCAGGGCATTTGGAGTCGATCTAGCAATGTCCGTCCACCTGTCTCTTTGGCTGGTCCGCACTATTACTCTCGAAGGGAGTATTCGATGTAGTCCACCCTTGGTATATTGTATTATTATTATCAAACTTAGATCGAGTTCGGAGATGGACAATATCGGTCCACTCCTTCGGGTACCACCTACACAAAAGGCAGACATTTTCTAAAAAATATTTTACTGCACAGCAACAGAAAGGATAATATATTACCAAAACGATTATAAAATCCGAAATATGCATCTGGATCTCTTCATATTTCACACACCCGATTATTTCTAATAACACAAGATTGGCTGTGAAGATGGAATATATCGGTCTACTTCTTTTGGTATCGCCCCCACAAATAGTCAAAATTTTGAATGTCCATGAAGCTCCTAAAACGCGAAATTAAAATCCGATTCCATTTAGACTTGGTACATCTCAATATTTCCATCAACACTAGTTTTGTTTTAAAGATGGCAGAGATCCGAACATTTCTTCTGGTACCTCCCCTACATAGGGGTCAAGATTTTGAAAAACAAAACGCTCAATGAAAGCTCTCTTCAAACAGTTTTCAACCACAAGATATCTTGTGAAGATGATATATACGGGGTGAGATAAAAAACTGCAACAAAGTCTCGTGCGACGGCACATAAGAATATAAAGAAATCACACTATCACGCTATTATTCCATCACGAATAATTTTTTTTCTGGAGATTTCTCACCAAAATGCTTTTCTACGCCTATAAACAATATAATGAGCTGTGACTGGAATAATTTTAACAGCTGTCGGACGAGTGGCTTAGAAAGGTTGGTTGCAGTTTTTTCATCTCACTCTGTATATTCAGATCTTAACACCACCCCCATGCAAAATTTCGTGATGATCGGGCCATAATTGTGATCTTTAGAGTGATTACAAATTAACGTGGACAGACGAACGGACGGACATACATAGCTCGGCGTTATAGGAAGTTTCCTATGCCGGGGACCAATATTTCGATGTATTACATAATTTTTGGACCAATCAAACTATAATATCCCAAAAACATAGTGTTGTAGGGTATAAGAATGGGCCAAAAGGACTTGGCCCATAAATCTTAATGACTTGAGGGTTAAGATTTTGTACCAAAATACTCTTCGTACTATTATGAGCAATGTTGTAAACGACATTATATATTTAAAGTGCAAGGATTCCCAGGAATCTTAATCCGATTTTTTTAAAAAAAATGTGGAAGAGGGGGAACTTACCGTCTCTATATAGGGTATTTTGCACCGATTCTATTATTTGTCTCCACTTCTATAATTATCCGGATTTTTCTTATAATTACAAAAAACAAATATATATTTTGTTTTAGAGTGTAACTCGATTTGCCTATAGAATGACCCTTATGTTGTTTTGATTGTGATCCTTTAACACATATATTTTCATAACTCATAAAAGATCAAATTATAGCCTATATAAAATTTTCCCCATAGGTATATTTAAGTAGTAATACTTGCTTCTTAAAAAATCTGGAAGTTTTTGCTAAATAGCTTTCCTTTCTAATATTGGAAAATCATGACTTAAGTCATTTTGCAAACACCTTTTAGGTATCATAATTACCAGACTGTGCCTCCGCTCAAAGTGATACTTTTATTGCCAATAATTTTGAGTTCTTTCCTCTTTTTTTTATTCTCTCACATTTCTATTTTGGTTGGCAAGATGAACATTTTGTCACACACATATCATTTTATGATTTAAAGGTCTGTTCTAGAAGTTTGCTATTTTCAGATCATAAATTTCGCTGCCTTACAAAATAAATTTGATTTTCTTCCTTTTACTGCCCTCCATAGCACAATGTGGAGTGGCGATGTAGGTTTTGTATATATGTGTGTTTGTTTATATATCGATGTTGGTGTCGTCGTTGTCGTTGTAAAATTGTCTGCGTTTTTAAAAGGAAACTGTTATGCCATAATTTGTTACTTCTTTCACATTTCGAGAGTCATGCTTGTCCCAGCTTTCGGTGTTGGAAAGGCAGCAGCTATTTAATTTTTTCATTTGAATGCATATTTCAGTGCAATTTATTCATTGAGAGTAAATGGTAGTGGCGGTGTGTTTCTCTCGACGTGTGTGTGTGTGTGTTTGAGCATTGCTATTTGACTTTTTCTTTCATCTCTGGGTTTTTTTTTTGCGTTTTTCGTTGTGTTTGTGCAGGAACTAAATTCGGTTAGTAAGTCACTGAAAAAAAAATAATGGTAGTGGTAGTATTTTCCATGTTTCTTTTACTGTCATGAATTTATGAATGTTTTAGAATGAATGTCCGAGGTGTACAACGCTGTGCACTTGTAATTAATTTATACAAATGGTTTGGGAATTATGATATCCTGTATTGAAATATCTATTTGAAAACTACGAAGATGTGGAATAAGAGTTTTTTAGCTAAGTCAATGATTGAAAATTGAAATGATCTGAGGTTACGCATTGTACATAATTGTACCATTGTACTATATTTAGTACTATTGATATTAAAGGATAACTGAAGCTATATTTTAAAATTTTTTTGTATTGCTCACTGATGGTTTAGTGCTGAAAAGAGGAATTTTTGGAATCTTTGCCATGTAGTGCGTAAAGGACTAAAGGATACTAATTTTTAAAACCCTGAAAGAGATGGGTATAAAAAGTACTATTCGTCCATAGATGCATATTGAACCTAGTATTCAATGTCACACTTTTACTTAGGATTATACTCTTAACAATGTTGATCTTGTTAAGGAAACTAAAATTTGCAAACTCCCAAAAAATTTTTCTAGAAACAAAAATTAGAGGATGTTTTTTTCTAATTGTTCAATCGAACACCAAATGTTCATTTTTAAGGACAACACAAGACATACACATTTCAATTTAAATTGGGGTGCCTTGGCAGCGATCTCATTGAAGTCTTTTTCAAGACTTCCTCTCATTCCTTTAAAGCATAGCAAAAATCTTCGTCGTCGTAGTTGTAGTGGTGGAAGAAGCTAGCATTTAATTTCAATCGTTACGCAAGCGGCAAAAGATTTATTACTGACCCTTAACTATTAATGTGGAGACTGCTTCCAGTAGTTGCTTCTTTGCTACCCACTTTCGCTTCTGACAATAATTCTTAGCAGCATGAATTGTGTAAGAAACCCCATTCATTGGGTACTCCCTCTCCTCTCACACGCGCATACTTAAGTGCGTGCATGCATACAATACCCGTTTGTATGTCAATGCAAGGATTTTATGATTTTTCCATAGAAATTCTATTAAGAGCCGGAGTAAACGAATGTACGAACTGAAGAATGGCTGAAAGAATGAATATTTGCAACACAAGAAAATAATTAAAACGCAATAATTGCTTCGTGTTTAAGGCAGAGGCAATTTTATGCAAAAGAAAAAAAACTGAATCTGCTTATTTCACATTTGATTTCAAGTGCAGCAAATTTATTCATTTATTGTGATGAGATCGCCAGCAAATGGGTAGGAAGTATTTTTATTTGGATTCCCATTAGAAGATTTTTGTTTTATGAACTTTTTAATCCTCACTGGCTGGTTATTTTCCTCGGCTCTTCCCATACACCTATTGACTTACTATAAATTTCACTTCAATATCGATTATTGTTTGCATTTTGCCATGACTACACTAAATATTTCTTTCGGCAAGGCTGATGTATAAATTTTCCAGAATATATGAGATAATCCTGGACAATTCTTATTTTATGTTTGTCGAACTTTGACTATATAAATCAGGGATCTCTTTTGGACAAATTATTTTAGGAATATCTTTTAGAAGATCCACCTGGAAAAATACTAATGACTGAAAATATGGTGAATTTTTTCAAGAATATTTTGAAGAGCCTCTTTACAAGTATTGTTGATCTTTAGGATTTTTTGAAAGCCTTTTACAAAAACTTGTGGATTTTTATATCCTTTGTCATATGGTTAGAGAAGGTATACAAGGTGAGATAAAAAAACTGCATCAAAGTCAAAGGCCATAATTCCTATTTTTTTTTTTAACTTTTTTTGATTGAAACCAAATATGTCGGAAATAGCATCAAATCTTAGAATAAGTTTAGATTAGATCGAATTGGTCATCTTAGGCATGAATTACGGCCAATGAAACCGTTACACTCTTCCCGAATGCGGTATTTTGGACCATTCGCTTGCTTGAGGTGATCGACACTTTGGTATTTTTTTAGTGCCAACCTCGCTTTCCAAAATACTACAGACACAATGGTCCAACGGATTGGTATCCGTTGTAAGCTGAAAATGAAGCGAAAAACCTCATTTTGTAACCATCCTTGGGTGGCGCGTGCTGAGTGCGATGGTGCTGAGTCCTCTTGGAATGTCCAAGGTCTGCATCCAAAATGTTTGCGTTCCCAAGGCTTTAATATACCCTACAGAATATTTTCGCGACAATATTTGGCATTTATTCTAATGCCACGGTCGATTAATGCGAGTGGAGAGTGACCATCGGCTTTTATTGCTGCCCACACCATCACAATGGCCGGCAATTGAGTTATGGTGACCAACCGAAGGTGCACATTTGCAGCTGACCTCTTTGGCAAGTAAATACGATCATTTTGATTAGTTACAAACTGCTGGAAATCGAATGTTTTCTCATCGGAGAAAACCAAATTCGGCACTTAATAACTTTGGGCCAAGCGAAGCAACTCTTTAGCTCTTTTGAGTCTATTTTCTTTCTGTTGCAGTGTAAGTTCTTGCACTTTTTGGAATTTCAATGGCTTTATCCCGAACTCATTTTTCAATATTTGCCGAATGGAATATTGCGGTATGTTCAGCTTACGAGCCATTTTTCGGCCATTGCGGTTTCGATCAAGTCGCTTCTTTACTTTTCGAACCATTTCTGATTATGTTGCTGTTTTCTTCCGTCCACTTCCTTGACGTTGCAGTATCACGGTAACGAGCGATGGTACGAGACAAAAAAATTTATCCACATTTAAATGCTGGAGTGCTCTAATGATAGCCATTTGTGGTTTTCCAGCCACATTCACGCTTGAATTCCATCACGAATAACTTTTTTTTCTGGAAAATTCTCACCAAAATGCTTTTGTGCGCTTGTAAACAATATAAAGAGCTGTCACTGGAATAATTTTAACAGCTGCCGGGTGAGTGGCTTAGAAATGACAGCAATCTGAAGTTGGTTGAAGTTTTTTCATCACACCCTGTATTATAATTAAATGATCGAACATTGGATAAGGGTATAAATCTGTCGGCAAAACCTACTGATACTTTATAATTTGTTTAAGAATATTTTTATGGTCCTTCTTTGAAAATGTAGTTTTTTTAGATTTTTTGAATGATCTCTTCATGAAAGTCCCGATTTTTTCAGACAAAATTTGTAGACCCCTCTTCTTATAAAAATACGATTCTTATATATAAATACTACATAAATAAATACGATATATAAATTCTTATGGTATAAATCTACTAGCAAAACCGCCGATGCCTTCTAACTCTAATTTCTCTAATTATTGCAATCTTTGAATTAAAGAAGCTTGTGTAGTCCCCTGAAAACAGTCAACTTCAATCGCAACTTTAACCTACAAAATGTCTCATATCTGAAGCTTGGAATATTTATTACAATCATTGGACTATATACAAAATGTATATGCATGCTATACGGAGATACGCACTCAAACACACAAACACACAATCAAGTGCACATTATTACCCCAAAGAAACGTACTACGTTTATAGAGATGTTCTCATAAAATTGATATTACAACATTCAATATTTTCCTCCAGCAGCAGCAGCAGTGGCAGTAGCAGCATAGTAGACAATAACAACAACATCTGATGCTTCTTCTTCATCTTCTTGTTGCCCTGCGTAAAATCTTTGAAAGGCTATCGCTTAAAATATCTTCGCTCCCTTTTTGCGTACTCTACACCAAAGGTCATGATATTAGAAATTGGACTTGGCATGGTCGAACCCCTGTTCACCGTTACAAATGGCCAGCAATGACATTTCCATTTGCCATTTGGCTATTTGGTGTTCTCAAAATGGTTTAAGGGTAATTGGTGGTGTCATTTTTAAGGGTTTTGCGGACTACAAAAATTAATTGTGGTTTACTTTGTGTTTTTTTTTTTTTGTGGCGTCTGGCGTCTTAAAACTTTTGCCCAAGACATGATAGATGTATTTGAACACCGGTGTTATTGGTTTAAGTGAATCTCTCCAAAACTTAGGTAATTACATTTCATTGTAAATTATATTGTCATTTGAAAGTGAAAAGTTTTGCGAAGAGATAGATATTCGAAACTTTTTAATCCTATTAGCAAACTTGATTTGAATAGAAGTATTTTCATTATCAATAATGGACAGGTCATTGTTTTTCATTTGTTTTATAATTGTTTCGAGGAATAGTTGTCAGAAAAGTATTTGAGGAGCTTAAGGTTTTGGAATTGCTGGAAATGTACAAAGTATGTATTGGAAGAATGGGAGTTGTAGCAATGACACCAGGTATGATAAATACTAATACGATCACTAGCAAATAAAGAAGCGTATTGAAAATAGTCGACGGTGGCCCTTTAATTCACGCAAATTAAAGAAATACACATTGCCCTAACAACAATGGGACGTTTGCATAATATTTAGTTCGATATACTAGTAGCTACATACCACAATCGCAAATTTTGTGAGGGTTGTCCAAGAATGGCGCCCAAGTAGAACTGAGCCCGTACTAAGGTTTATAAATAATATTATAATAGGTATTTTTGTATAAAATTAATGGAACGCGTGGAGACCAACAATTGATGACCGACACTCAATGGTTGTCAAAATTAGAATATTAGCGTTTTTTAACCTTTTTATATCATCTACCATACATAGTATTAAGAATATATTAAGTTTGTCATTTTTAATGGAAAGGCATCGAACTTCATCTAACTTTCGAATTGATAGACCTTTATTATGTCAGCAATTTTTTATGAGAGTGAAAATACGGATTTATCGGTTCAGATTTTCGTATAGACTCCATAATAAGAACCCATATTAAGACATTCGATATTTTAATGAGTGTGGTCACTTTTTCCAACAGAATTGTTTGGTACAGGGCATTTTAAGTTCTATATAGAGTATATGTAGATCCTCGTTTTTCTTTAGCCCACATATAATACCTTCCGATATTCAACTGCAGGCCTCATTTTTAACGGAATTAATTAAAGTTTGGTATCTAAAACTCGTAATAGATTACAACTCCTATGACGGACAATTTTTTGACATAGGACCACAGTTTCTTCTAACGCCCCCTGTAGCGGAACATCCTGATATTCCGCACATTGATGATTCCACAATGATGTTTTAATTATTGTTGGTAAAAACTCGTAAAAGGTATAAACACCTGTGCAAAGATCTATCTCAGGAGGTTTAAGTATAGTCCCCATACAACGATACCACCCACTTTATGAGATTTTGCAAGCTCGTTCGAATATGGCATTTCAAATTTTTTTTTTAAGATTTTCCCTACTCATTATAGTGGGCGGTTTCAAATATTTGGTCTTAAGAAATTTTAACCAAATGGGAAAATCTCTACGACCTATGTAAGATTTATAATTAAGTTGAAAATTTGGAACGTTTTTTTCAGAAAGGAAAAAGGAGGAGGGACCGCTATATCAAATCTTTGAGCACCATTTGAGTTTGACAAAATTGTATACTATCTTCGAGAGCTATCTTTCTCATTAGCCACCAGGATGTAGGAGGCTTTTTAAGGGTCCTGGTTACTTTTTGCGGACAAGTGTTTTCAACTTGAACTTTCATTGGCAGAATTCAGCCTCACAATATATATTTTGTGTGGGTCCAGCATTTTGGAATAGAGCCGTATTAGCTCTAAATTTTTGGCATATGAAGGGTTCCAGCATCGTTTTTTCCAATAGAACAAATATGATTATATCGGAGCCTTTCAGAAAAAGTACTACTTCGGTTTCGGTTCAAAAGTGGCTCACATCGCCACCTGGAACACTACTTCACGATATAATATCAAATAATAGTTTTTTTCCCTTCCTTTATATAAAGTACTAATAGTTCCTCCGAAACTTCTTTTTACCTGGATTTTCAGAATCAAATCTTATTTTCTTCTTCCACAAATTGAACTTCGAACAACGTATTCCGTTGTTTATTGGAAGCTTCTTCGCTTTTAAAGTCATAAAAGTGCTTCCAAAAAAAAAAAAAAATAAATAAATAAATAAAATAAAATACTGAATACGTTCGAAGTATTCATCGGAATCGTATTTTGTATTCGGCAATCAGTAGCGAATAGTACCTTTCAATTTAAGCGATTTTAGAATTTTCAAGGAAAGCTGTGTATAATATCCAAACATTTTTAAAATCCTCTCTAAAAAAACCGTTCAAAATTATGACTTGTGTAAAATATAAATTTAGTCTTGGTATTCAATTTTTGTCACATTGCCAGGCTTATGTAACCTTGAAAAAGGATATATTTAAATGTAGAATACAAAACTATTCATACCCAACAATACCCATATTATTATTGCTGCTTGGAAAATTTTGAAATCAATACTCATTTCTGCCATTACTTTCATTTTTCTTTACAACTCGCAGCGGATCAAAATACGTACACTTCATTGACTGTGTCAGATTTTATGAAAGTTTCATTTCATTTCGTTTCTCTTCGAAATGAAATAAAATATTTAAAAAAAAGAAAAATATTTCCAAAACAATTTTTGTAAGTTCAAAGTTATTTTTGAGGTGAACCGAACAAAATTTACTTTAGAAAATTTTTTTGTTTCGTTCTTTGCAGCATCACATTTCAACATTGCTACCTTTCGGAATTCCATCAACGCTCTTACAATGTATTAAATGATATCCATCTTCTTCCTGCGGCCATGGCGAAACTTTTCCAACTCAATTTGTTGCAACCACAATACTTTGGCATAGGGTATTAAAAGTGTGCTACTGGCAGTTGTGGCAATACAGCGGTCAAGAACCAAACCGAGCGAACCGACCAACCGACCGACCGACCAAACAGCCAACCAGTGCCAGTCTTCATTTCAGTCCGGCACAACAAAGGAGAGGCACGAAAGAAGCTGATAGAGCCGTGGCACTGGGGTATTTGTAACATCAATTCCGAAGAAATATTGGCAAATAAAGAACAAAAGAAATGGAGCGAATGCAAGCAAGGCTTACTGCATTGAATATCACCGTTGTTGCCCTGATAAATACGCAAGCAAATTGAAGCTGAAAGCCCGAATGCTGTTTAAATAAAGGAAATGCAATTACAAGCGACTCAGTATTTTAACAAAGGCAGAGAGGCGCGGGTTGGCGTTGGAATAAACAAATATTTAATTGTCATTGTCTGATTGTTTGTGTCGCTAGTTTGGGTTTTGAAATTTGTCATAGCCAGAGTTACCTAGAGTTACAATGCAAGGGATATTCTTTGTCCAGCTTCGAGCAAACCAAATATTATCAAATTATACCACGTTAATTGTTTGATTTTATATTTTGAAATAGATTTACCATCCATCCATCCGTTAGTTAAATATTTATACCCTACAACACTATGTGTTGGGGGTATTATAAGTTTGATTGGGCCAAAAATTATGTAACACCTCGAAATATTGGTTTCCCACATAGGAAAGTATATATGGATCTTCCTAGCTCGCCGAGCTGAGTCGATCTAGCTATGTATGTCCGTCCGTCCGTCTGTCCGTCTGTCCGTCTGTCCGTCTGTCCATGTTAATTTGTAATCACTCTACAGGTCGCAATTATGGCCCGATCTTCACGAAATTTAGAATGTAGGTGGGGCTTGGACCAGAATAGAACCCTATTGCTTTTGGAGATGATCGCCAAATGTTTAGGGGTTGAAATGGACCAAATACTGAAAAAATGTCGGATTTTGCAGTAGCTATACAGGTCGCAATTTTAGACCAATCGACGCGAAATTTCGCATGTAGATAGAGTTTAGGGCGGGGAAGAAGCCTACTAATTTGGGTGGTCATCGGATAATATTTAGCGGGTAAAATATACCATATCTTTTGTGTTGAAAAAATCAAAATTTTTCATTAAACCGTGAATATTCTAAATCCCGGCGAAGTCACAAAGCCATCACAAGGTTACTTCTGACCTTTACATTGATGTTAACATCCAACAAATCGGATATATAGCAAAATATGTGCGATATATATGTCTATCAAAGGAGATATGCTTGAAAGATCTCTTATATGTCGAGAACGGCTGAACTGATTTCGACAGTTCTCATTAATTCAGAATGGCCTCTTGGCAGGAAAGAAAAAATGTCTAAAAAAATCGCATAAAAATATCTCTCTAAAGATGAAAATATTGATTTTGTAAAATTTTCTCATATTTTTTCAATTTTGTCATATTTTTGGCATATTTTCATTTTGAATTAAACATTTGGTAATATTTCTACAGCTAACAAAACTAAGTAGTTAGGATATCAGGATATTATATACAGATCTTATTTATGGCCCGATCCTTACGAAATTTTGCATGGGGTAAGATGAGGGTCAGAATAGAAGTCTACTCTTTTTGGAGATGATCGCCATATATTTAGGGGTTGAAATGGACCCAAAAAACTGCAAAATTGTCAGCAGGTCGTAATTATCGCCGATCCTCACGCACATTTGAATGGGGGTTACCGCACATTGCAAAAGCCAAGCAGTTTTGGATGGCCATCCAAAAATATTCAATGTGTGAAGGAGTTTGCCAACTTTTGTAGACAAAATACGAAAATGTCCATTCCAGTGACTTTTTGGAGAATTCACAAATACAGGAAAGACGCACTTCCGACTATTTCGTTAATGTTGATTTCGTTGAAGAATATAGTCAAATGTCTGTATCTCATACAGATGCGTTTCAGTCAGAAGCCAATAATAAATGTTAATCTTTTGCCACTTCTGAGAGGTTATAGGTCTTTGGGAAATATTGGTTCCAGATCTAGGAAGACCATTTACGTGCAACATCTACCAATAAATTGGAAATGAGTAAATTAGTTTAAGTTGTTATTTTTCGAAAATTAGAGAACGAAACCTGATGGTTTTCTTTTATTATTTGTCGCAATATCTTGTGGAATTCTGTCGAGTATTTCGCCTATATAAACTGTATGGTTTATTATAGTGTTGTAGGGTATTCAACTGTCGGCCCCGCTCGACTGTAGCCTTTGCTTACTTGTTTCCATTCCGTTTTGTGTTGTTGTGTATGTTTGTGTTATGCATCCATGTGTGCGGAGCTATGTTTGAATGTTTGTGTTATAGTGCTGGCGTTACAAATCCGTTTAATTTTATTAGCCGTGTAGTTGAAAAACATAAGGATCTAATTGTTGGAAAATTAAATTTGTCCAATGAATTAAGGAAATATGTTACAATATTTATTTGTTATTGGAAATGTGGAGTTTTTGTATACGTTTGTGTTTGTATACAGGTATACGATGTATGTATGTAACATTAAATTTATATTCGATTTTCCCATTTGCGTCAAAATTTAAAAATTTTCGGATAATTTAATATTCAAATAAATCCGATTGTAAGAAATGCTCAAATAAGCATAAATTTACTTTTTCATAATTGATATAAGACTTTCAACTACATTTTTTAATAAATACTTCCTAGTGTCTGCTAATTTGTTAACATAAATTCCACATACTCTATCTTACAAATAGTTAAATTGGAAATTATGTCTCCACATTGTCATCCAATACTGGCAATACAGTATTTACTGCCACGTATGACTTTTTGTGTCCTTATAACAGGATTTTCCAAAAAAAAATCAAAAATTCCAGTTTACAAAACAAAGGCGGCAAATACAGGGTAATAAAAAACTGCAACCAATTTCAGACTGCTGTCATTTCTAAGCTACTCGTCCGACTGCTGTTAAAATAATTTCAGTGACAGCTCATTATATTGTTTACAAACGTACATAAGCATTTTGGTGAGAATTTTCCAGAAAAAAAAGTTATTCGTGATGGAATTCAAGCGTGATAGTGTGATTTCTTTATATTTGGCTGGAAAACCACAAGTGGCTATCGTTAGAGCACTCCAGCATTTGAATGTGAATAAATCTTTTGTGTCTCGCAACATCGCTCGTTATCGGAACGGAAGATAACAGCAACATCAGCAGAAATGGTTCGAAACGTAAAGAAGCGTCTTGATCGAAACCCGCGTCGCAGTGACCGATAAATGGCTCGTGGACTGAACATATCGCAATATTCCATTCGGCAAATATTGGAAAATGAGCTCGGGGTAAAGCCATTGAAATTCCAAAAAGTGCAAGAACTTACACCGCAACACCGCAAATAGATTTAAAGGAGCTAAAGAGTTGCTTCGCTTGGCCGAAAGTGGTGAACTGCCGAATTTGGTTTTTTCCGATGAGAAAACATGCGTTGTCCAGCAGTCTGTAAACAAGCAAATGATCGTGTTAAATTGCCAAAGAGGCCAGGTGGCAAATTCGGTTGGCCACCAGGACTCAAGCGACGGCCATATTGATGGTGTGGGCCGCCATAACAGCCGATGGCCGTGACATTAGAATAAATGACGAATATTATGGCGAAAATATTCTGTAGGGTGTATTAAAGCCTTGGGTACGCAAAGATTTTGGCCGGAGACCTTAAACATTCCAACAGGACTCAGCACCATCGCACTCAGCACACGCCACCCAAGAATGGTTACAAAATGAGGTTCCTCGCTTCGTTTCCAGTGCACAATGGCCACCAAAATCTCCGGAAATCAATCCGTTGGACTGTTGTGTCTGGAGTATTTTGGGGAGCAAGGTTAGCACTAAAAAAAAATACCAATGTGTCGATCACCTCAATTAAGCGCTTCGCCGGGAAAGGGCCAAAATACCGGTTTCATTGCCCTTTGAAGGCCATAATACGTGCCAAAGTGACCAATTCGAACTAATCTAAACTTATTCTAAAATTTGATGCTATTTCCGACATTTTTTGCTTTCATTCAATAAAATTAAAAATTATGGCGTTTGACTTTGTTGCAGTTTTTCTCACCCTGTATAATATTTCAAATATATTTAATAGCTAATTCAAATACCTAATTTATATCAAAAAATTAATTGTTTATATACCCCAGAGTCATGCAAAGGTCCTTTGCAATTAGTGTTTCCCGTTCTTCATTATTTTAGAAGACCCTAAATTCTGTTTAATTTTTCGTTGGAAATGCTTCGATTGTGAACCAGATATGAACCAGATATGTTTTGTGTGTTTTTCAATTTCCCACATTTGCCTTTGGAATTAGTTTTTACAACATTGGCAGAGTGCAGATGATATGTTAAAAAAATAAGCATAATAGAGTTTGAATATGTGTTTTTGGAGGTTACTAGGCAACAACAACTATTACCCCAAATAAAAACACCATAAAAAACAGAATATTTGTTTTTGTTGTTGTTGTGTAACACCGTTCATTGAAATGGTAATGCAACAACATAGGGAACATTATCCCGGCAATGATGTCGGAAATAGAAATGTTTGCAAATGCTATGAGGATGTTGAACATCCATATGTATCGTTTTTTGGGAATATCCATTGCATATGTGTGTCCATATATATACATATCTATGTATATATATATATATATATATATATATATATATATATATATATATATATATATATATATATATATATATATATATATATATATATATATATATATATATATATATATATATATATATATATATATATATATATATATATATATATATATATATATATATATATATATATATATATATGTGTATGTGTTTCATGTGAGCAGAAATAGAAATGTTTGCAAATGCTATGAGGATGTTGAACATCCATATGTATCGTTTTTTGGGAATATCCATTGCATATGTGTGTCCATATATATACATATCTATGTATATATATATATATATATATATTATATATATATATATATATATATATATATATATATATATATATATATATATATATATATATATATATATATATATATATATATATATATATATATATATATATATATATGTGTATGTGTTTCATGTGAGCAGAATTGATTTTTTTGTTTGTGGAAGCTGCAAATATAGAAAATAATTACAAATTCTAATTCACATGGATATTGTTCACAACATGGCAATCATCATTGAAGTTAGTTATACTAAACAACAACAAAAACGACAGCAACTACTGATTTGCAAATATTGTCAATTCCGAAAACACAATTTGGTTGGATACACTAGCAGACACACAATCATGACGCGGCACAACTAAATATTCCAATTAATGTTGTATTTAAAACTTTTCTACCACAAGGCGTCATTGAAAATTTGAAAATATTTTTAATAATTATAAGAATATATGTGTGAACATATTTGGTGATTATTAAATTTTAAAAATAATTTGCAAAGGAATTGAGTGCCAAAAATTGCATGGGAAAAATTAAAATTTGACTGCTAAAGATCAAAAGAGAGGATGAAATTCGAGGAATTTTTTTAAACTTGTACTTGGCGATTTCATATTAGAAAGTTTTTGAGTTTTGCAATTTTCTTTCTAATTTAACGTCATTTAAGGTTAAGCATCGGTTCAAAACCAAATTGCAATTGTTCGTAAAAAATAAAAGTTCATTTGAGGACCCCGTGGAATTCTGGTAGAGATATTCTACATTCATTTAAAAAACATTTGTGGTAGATGTACAGGAAACCATTATTGATAATCGCCGACTTGAATCAATGTTTCGATGTAGAAATGTTACAAAGAGTTTAGTTTGGACCAATCTGAAATTAACTTTAACAAATATTGCGTGTCTCATTCGTATGAAGGATTGAACGGAGCTACATTGCTAGGTCAAATCCTAAAATGCGCTATAAAATATATAACCATAATATTTTTTTATAAATTATGTCTGAATCAAAGGAATTAAGAAAGGACGCGTTTCTGTATGATGACATAAAAGTGAATTCGAAAGAGAATAACTTTCCAGTATTGAATCGTGTTTTTCTTTCACAGTCTATAACGTGACGATTTCAATTATAACAAGTAAAACAGCAGTAAATTCGAATGAGCCGAACTTTGAATACCCTCCACCATTTAGAATGAATTTGAAAAGTTTCGAAAAAGATAACGTTCGCCAAAAATTCATATTAAAAATACGGAATATAGCCGTTATATTAGGGCCTGTACGACATGCACCTACATAGGCATTGTTTGTCACAAGCCATTACCATATTCAAATTCGAAACTTGAAATAAATGGTGATTAATGTAGCCAAAATCATCAAAATACCGTACATAGGGAGGTACCGTTATATAGGAGCTATACGAAGACCTGGACCTGCTTAGACAATTTTCTGTACAGGCTGTAGCTTTCATTACGAACTTCAAATACGACATCTCAAACAATTTTGGTGAGTATTGTACCTAAAATCGTCAAAATACCGAATATAAGGAGGTACTGACACATGGGGCCTATACGAAGACCTGGACTTGCACAGACAATTTTCTGTCTCAGGCTGTAGTATCCATTTCGAACTTCAAACACCAAACAATACCGAATATCGGGATGTACCGTTATATGGGGGCTATATGCCTACTGGCAAAATAAACATGTGTGCAAAATTTTAGCCTTCTATCTCAATTCTTTCGAAAGATAGCGTGATTACAACAGACATACAGACACACAGACAGATAGACAGACACACAGACAGACAGACGGACATGGCTAAATAGTCTTAGAATTTTACGCTGATCAAGAAAATATCTACTTTCTTGGGTCTAAGATCATTATTTCGATGAGTTACATACGGAATGACAAAATAAATAACAACAACGATAACACCAACATCACAAGCGACGATAGAAATGACAACAATGAGAACAGCTTCAAGCAACCAACCCAGGATTCGGTCTTTTCAGCTTTCGGCAATATGTTGCTTATCACATAAGGCATAAAATTCTCATCCACTTGGAAATGGCGATCGTAAAAGGTTTCCGTTTTGGGTAACGATGAGAAAGGCTTGATACCGTCGGGAGTTTGTCAAGGGGTAGATAGTGATTTTCTGAATCATTATCTGTCCTCCGACTAACAAATTCGTTAGCTGGGAATATATTTTTCTAGACTAGCTCGCATCGAGTTGAGTGGCCAATAACTCATTTACACAGGAAGTTATGTTCGTTGTTCCGCAGGTGCTTCGGCTCGATGTTCCGCAGGAGCTTCGGCTCGTTGTACTGTATCATAGATCAAACATTGTTAGTGAATTAGATCTGGTCATAAACCGTAGTGCTAGCTGGAATAGTTTCAGCGAGCTGCTAAACCCACACCAGCCACGATCCATCTACAGTGAGTTGCCGAAATCGAACAAATCCCGATATATCTTAGAAGACCTGGACAGCTGCATCCGAGTATTTCTACAACTGCTGTTCCCTAACGATTATACCACGAGTACCCAACCGGTTTCCGATTACATTAAAATCATCAATATCCCGAATTCCGACGTCACTTCGACCACACGCATCGTAAGTGCTAAATACATTCAACCCGTCAACAACCGACGACCATAAGTTCCCAATATCCAGCACCAATCAACATCTGGTGACCATCCACAATGTTTCGATTACCCATAAATCATCACCATCCCGAACGCCAGCGTTTCCCGAACATCGGGTAAACAATTCTACGTTGAATTCCCGAACACCTAGGAAGTCCATTTGTTTTTTTATATTCCTTATTCATCTTATCGCATTGGAACATTAGTAGATTGCAATTTAATATTTAAATAAAAACAGCTGATTTACTCCTCCAAGAAAGGGGGTTATTATTATCTCAAAAGGTTAAGTGGGTCCTCAAGAAGGCCCTGGATATAGCTGAGCTTACCTAAGCCGACGAGAAACCCACGTTACGGAAACATGCCCTAATAATTATTGTACTTGAATATCGTCCACTCTCAACCATAAAATCAACAGCATCGCCTACTCACTTTTACAATATTTCTTATTCCATTTAAGTTTTTACAGACTTAATATCAAATATCCCATTTTTATATCTTTAATATTTATATTATAATTTTCCAATATAAGTGTTGATTTAGTGTTCATGCTAAATACACTCAAATTATTTAAAATAAATATTTAATTTATTAATGTAATTCATACATAATTACCATCCTCTTTATTCATATTTCTGATTACTTCTTCACATTCTTCATTTGTTTAATATTTGTTAGCATTTCTTAAGATTTTCCAGTTGGACGTGTTTACATAAGCTGCAACAGTTTCATTGGCCAAGAATATTATTCTGTATGCCTTTTCAGGTCATTCCATATTTAATTAACTTAATTAATATTGATATCGATATTTACAGATATCATAAGGAAGGAAATGTTATCAAGGATAATATTAGCATATGTTGAGGAAGTACTTATATGAACATTCATTTCTACTTAATTCCATAAATGAAACTGACACTATTAATGAGAATCAAATCAATAAGTTGAATACCATGCAATTGAATACAATAATATGAAATATTGAAAGAGGTCAGAAGTCCTGAAATACTATGTGTGTAAATACCAATATAAATATGAGTATTGAAAATGTTTTAAAATATCTTAGAAAATTGGAAATAAATTTAATATGAACAGAAATACATGCTTGCTATGCATTATATAATATCAGAAATAATATTGACTAAAAGTTAATAAAGAAAGAACATTTGCATAACTCAACAACTTTTCATAAAGCAATAATTTTTGAAACTAAAAATTTACTGTTGCAAAATTGTCAGGCTTATCCCTTTATTGTTGTTTTTATAAAAACAACGTTTGTTTATTAGTGGAAAACGATGGTAATGTTTACCAGGGGGTAAGGCAGGGAATACCTAGGTTTCGGAAAGAGCCACCAATCCTCATCAGTTCCCTTGTTTTTTGTCTGATATATTCTCCCCAGAAGTTATTTTAAAAATAACTTCTATGACAAAAAACATTTTTTTACCAAAGTGACGAGATCGTAAGCTCAATAGAAGAGGAACCAAAGAATTAAATAAAACTAAAATTCTCTTGGAAAGTCTTCTAAATCTTACAACCGCACTTATAAACATTTACATCTTTCTCCACTTGTTATGCTTTCGTTCAGCCTGAACGAAGTAGCATAACCATGTAAATTGGTTTTGCCTGTTACAACAAAAACACCTTCGTCGACCGTGCCTTGTCTATAAATAGAACAGTGTGGCTTTTTTGTTCGGGTTACCGTAGTACCATTTTGCAACAACAAAATACTACGGTATCCCGAACAAACAAGCCACAAAGTACTAAAAATCTACTTAACAATTTTTATACCATTTTTACATTTTATATTTTTCATAGAAGAGAAGAAATATTTGCGAGGAATACAAAAAATATTCCACAAAGAAAATTTTGTATAAGTACCTTAAATTGTCATGTCGAAATTTGAAAATGTAATTTACTGAAAATATTGGAGCCTCCATGTGGTATAACAAGATACTCGTATAATCAATTTTAAATAGTAAATTAACGTATCCCTATACAGGGTGAGATAAAAAACTGCAACAAAGTCAAACGTAATAATTTTTAATTATTTTTTATTGAATGAAACGAAAAATGTCGAAAATATCAAATTTTAGAATAAATTTTTTTTCGAATTGCTCACCTTTCGCACGAATTATGACCTTCCAACGGCCAATGAAACTGTCACTCCCTGCCCGAATGTTGCTCTGCGGTATTTTGACCCATTCCCGGGGAAGCGCTTGCTTGAGGTGATTGACCCTTTGGTATTTTTTAGTGCCAACCTTACTTTCCAAAATACTCCAGACACAATAGACCAACGGACTGGTATCCGGAGATTTTGGTGGCCATTGAGCGCTGGAAATGAAGCGAGGAACCTCATTTTATAACCATTCTCGAGTGGTACGTGCTGAGTGTGATGGTGCTGAGTCCTGTTCGAATGTCCAAGGTCTGCGGCCAAAATGTTTGCGTGCCCAAGGCTTTAAAATATCCTCCAGAATATTTTCGCAATAATATTCGAAATTTATTCTAATGGCACGGTCGATTAATACGAGCGGATAGAGACCATTTGCAATTATGGCGACCTACACCATCACCATGGCCAGCGCTTGAGTTCTGGTGGCCAACCAAAGGTGCACATTTTCAGCTGACCTCTTTGACAAGTGAACACGGTCATTTTGTTTTTTTTTTACAAACTGCTGGACAACGAATGTATTCCCATCGGAGAAAACCAAATTCGGCAGTTCATCACTTTCGGTCAAGCGTAGCAACTCTTTAGCTCTTTTGAGTCTATTTTTTCTGTTGCGGTGTAAGTTCTTGCACTTTTTGGAATTTGTTCAGCTCACGAGCAATTTTTCGGCCATTGCGGTTTCGATCAAGTCACTTCTTTACTTTCCCAACCATTTCTGCTGATGTTGCTGGTTTTTTCCGTCCACTTGCTTGACGTCGGGCTACGCTACCAGTATCACGGTAACGAGCGATGGTGCGAGACACAAAAGATTTATTCACATTTAAACGCTGGATTGCTCTAACGATAGCCAATTGTGGTTTTCCAGCCAAATATAAAGAAATCACACTATCACGCTTGAATTCCATCACTAATAACTTTTTTCTGGAAAATTCTCAACAAAATGTTTTTGCACCCTTGTAAACAATATAATGAGCTGTCACTGGAATAACTTTAACAGCTGTCGGACGAGTGGCTTAGAAATAACAGCAGTCTGATGTTGGTTGCAGTTTTTTTAGATCACCCTGTATATGTTTATATCCATCCCGATCTGAATGAAATTTTCATGTCTATCTTTTTGTTTTATTGCATTAATAAATATTTAATACTAACATTTGAAAATTGAATTGTATTTGAAGACAGAGCATCGAATTGATGTTTTTATAACAAAAATAGAAGTAAACTCTGAGGTTGGGTAAAGTGAGTTCAGCTTTTCACACGATTTGATATGAAATGAAAATAGAACAGAGAATAAAAACAACATTTGCCGAATTCGTTAGCTGGTCCTCCCGTAACTTTCAGTTATATTTCCAGCAAAGTTTATTGGCCAAGATGATGATAAGAAAACACAGTTTCTGTGTGTGTGTGTGCGTGCGCGCTCTCTTACAAGCAAAACAAACAGATAATAATAATTTTAACGTTTACATGGAGTGAGTAATTTCAAGTAGAGTGAGCTGTGGAATATCGCAATAAAAATATCAAATTAAATTTTTAGTATTTGATGTTTTTCAAATGCCTGATCTGTTATTTGATCTCTTGTCTCAAAACCAGCCTTGGTCTTAATGTATCATCCTGTTCTCTTGTTTTTTTCTTGTAATTCAAAAAATCGCATTCATTAAAATAATTGTGGAAAATGTCTAGACGAATGCATGTTGAAATTACATACACACATAGACATTTCAAAGTATTCTGTTCTCTTTTAATTTATTTTATATTCTAAATGGTTTCAATTCAAATAATTTCATTATGTTGATGTTGGTGTTGGTTTGCCAAATTTGAAGCAAATGCAAATATCTCATAACAAACAGAGTAAAACGGAATTTTTGTTGAGTTTTCCTTTTTCGCCGCCTCATTCATAAGCATGGAAATGAATGCTGGTGTTGGTAATGGAAACTAGGGAGTCCCCTACACAATTTAGTATAATAAAGTTATCAATATAATGTGATATTGTCAAGATATTCGGATTGAGTAATCTTAGCAAGAAAGAGCAAACAAAACATCAGAAAATATTTTTTTTTAAATAATGAAAAATATATATATTTCCGTTAATAGATAGTGTCCATTTTGTAAAAAGCGGCGATATTAGAGTTGTGCCAATCTAGTTCATAATTCAGTACACTAGTTCATAAGTGTGTGCGTATGAGTGAGTTCATAAACTTCATGTTACTTATACGCAGTGTGGTCCCACAAACGACCTGAGTTCACAGATCTCTATAAGGTATATTTAGATTATGGTTTGGTTTGTAACTCCTCGTTCTCCTGATCACCAAAAATTTTGTATCAATATTGCTATGTACGTCAGCCTTTCTCTGTCTATCTACCTTCCAAACGAAATGATGAAATACCACAAAATATCACAAAATTCATTAAGTACTAAGAATAGGTCATATATGTTCAAGGGTTCTCTCGCCCCCATATAATGCCAGATTTAAAAAGTCATAGTTTTGAACCGAATTTATTGTTAATTGGAAGATTGTGTTCCTAGTGTGTAGGTATGACAGTCTAAATAGGTCCATGTTGTACTAAGGTCTCAAAATAACGGTTCCTTCAATATTTTGTATTTTTAATAGTTTAAAGATTTTTTTTTAAGTTGGTATTTGGTTTTGATAGTTGGTATCACCACCTTAATAGAAAATTGTCTATACATTTATAGGTTTTCGCACCGCCCTCATATTACTATACCTTCAAACATTCGGTATTTGGATGTTTTAATTTGGTATTTAAAGTTCGTTATTCGTACTACCCTCTGTGAAAGAAATTTGTATCTAGAGGTCTACATCTTTATATACACCTACTAGCAGTAACATCCTACAGTAAGTGTTTTCATGATTTTAGCCACATTTTTAATCGTAACTATTTGAATATTGGTGTTTGATGATTACAATAGTTACCACCTTCCGTAACAGAAACTTACCTATACAGGTCCACGTTTTCGTATTTTTAATAAACTAAAATCGAATTTCTCAGATGTACAATGCCGCATAACTTTTTCAGACAGGCGGTCAAAGTTTTCCTATATGCAAAGGGAATATCCGATTTGGTTGTGATTTTGCACCGATTTGAAATTTTTGCATCAGACTTAGGCCAAGTGAGATAATTTATAATACCGTTAACTCTCGTTTGGTACTTCCCCACATAAGTTCAGAAATTCTATTAATCATAACTCAACCGAAATGGCTTTCCAATATGGTTGTAAACTTTGCATATTTCAAAAGTTCTGTCAACAGTAGGTAACATGAAAAATGGGATAAGTTGGACTCCTCTTATGGTATCTTTCCACATCGTGGTCAAAATTTAATATAGAAAAATAAAATGTTTCATAAAAAGCGGAAGTGTTGCCAGCTTAAGTGTTTGGGTTCTCATATTACAATTTTTAAGGCCATTTATATACTTTACACAAAGGGTGCTCAATATTTGTCTCAATGCTTTGCAAAATTTAAGATAGATTTTTGGACTACATCTAGAATCCTTGGATGAAATATAGTCTTATTGGTCTACAATTTGTCTAGGCCCCACATAAAGGTATATCGATTTAACTACCAATTTCGGGAAATTTTCCAAAAATATCCAATATTTTGGCAAAACCCTCCTTGATTCCAACTACTTCTAGGGTCAGGACCTTATGTACCTATTGATTTGGCTATTATTTAGTATCTTAGGTTCTAAGGGAGTAGAACACCTCTTCTTAAAAAATGTTCAATGTGGGTCCAATATTTTGGAGTCTCTCTCATATAAAGATACCTCCCGATTTTAGCTATTTCGAAGATTTTGACTGAATTTTCAAATTAAATGGCTGCTAGTTTGTGTTTTGCTTATTTAAGAGTGAACAACGTTTTTTGAACAAGTAAGCAAAGGCTATAGCCGTGCCCGACGGACCATGACCTACAACAGTACAACATATTGGAAATACCCCTTAAGTACCAACCTATTTTGGCCGAATTCTTTTTGGAAATAATGCCCTATAGTCACTCAAAATGTTATATTTGTTTTTTTGCTCTATTTTTACGCACGCTTCTGCAGTGCTTATCTGTATATAAAACAATATACCCGCTAAATATAGTCGAATGATTATTAAAAATGTAAGGCTTCTGCAATATCCTAAACTCTAATCTCATAAAAAATTCCGTGTTTATTGGTCTTTAATAGGACACAATAAATCAGATAGATTTTCAGTTTTTTGTTCAGTTTAACCCCATTTTTTTCAAATATTTTGAAACCTGTAGGCTTTTGTTCTGAACATAACTTCACCTCCATGCAAGATTTGGCGAGGATCGGCTCTATAGCATGATTACAAATACATAGCATAGCTAGATCGACTGTTCTCTGCAAATTACAAAGATCCATATATAACATCCTAAGGGTTGGACCAATTTTTCGAGGTGTTACATAATTTTTGGTTCAATTGTACTTCTGATAAGCCTAATACTTAGTGATGTAGGGTATAAAAGTACTTGAATTAGGGATGTACCCTTGTATGGTGGCTTTACCAAACTACCACATATCTCAAAATTTGACACATATCTCAAAATTTTGCGAATTAAAAAGAAAAACCTTTGCAGGTTCAAAAAAAAAAAAATAAATAAATAAATAAATAGAACAGTGTTTGGCTTGCTTGTTTGGGATACCATAGTATTTTGTTGTTGCAAAATCGTCAGGCAAAATCCCATTATTGTTGTTTTTATAAAAACAACGTTTGTTTATGAGTGGAGAACGATGGTAATGTTTACCAGGGGGTAAGGCAGGGAATACCTAGGTTTCGGAAAGAGCCACCAATCCTCATCAGTTCCCTTGTTTCTTGTCTGGGATATTCTCCCCAGAAGTTATTTAAAAAATAACTTCTATGACAAAAAACATTTTTTTACTCAAGTGACGAGATCGTAAGCTCAATAGAAGAAAGCATAACAAGTGGAGAAAGATGTAAATGTTTATAAGTGCGGTTGTAAGATTTAGAAGATTTTCCAAAAGAATTTTAGTTTTATGTAATTCTTTTGTTCCTCTTCTATTGAGCTTACGACCTCGTCACTTGGGTAAAAAAATGTTTTTTGTCATAGAAGTTATTTTTTAAATAACTTCTGGGGAGAATATTCCAGACAAGAAACAAGGGAACTGATGAGGATTGGTGGCTCTTTCCGAAACCTAGGTATTCCCTGCCTTACCCCCTGGTAAACATTACCATCGTTCTCCACTCATAAACAAACCTTGTTTTTATAAAAACAACAATAATGGGATTTTGCCTGACGATTTTGCAACAACTAAATAAATAAATAAAATAAATAAATAAAATAAAAATTGGTCATAAAATCAAAAATTTATTTTAATGATCGAACACTATCATCTCCACTTGAAATATTCGCTTTTAATTACATCCTCTAAAATAGGAATGGATTTCGAAAAGTCCAAAGATACAAAAAGAGAATCCAAAATTTGAATATTACTAAATTTTTATTTGTCTGATATTCACTCTAAAAATCTAAGCAATCCTATCAAGAAGATCCTACGCAGTGAAGTAGGGTATATCATGAATGCATAATTTTTTTCCATATGTTTTGAGTTTAGAATGGCTAACCAAGAATATGAATGTTTAACACATTAGCTTGCATACGTCCCTTTAAAAGAAAAAAATGGCATTTATGTAGATACGGAAGAAGAGTACTTCAGGAAGTTGTAAAAATGCAGAATTTATTAAATTTTCATATACTCATGTAACTAAAATGCCTTTAAATAACCGAACAGTAATAATAACCCATAAATTCCGATATAGTGAATTCATTCTTATAACCCATTTCGATTTAATATTTCCATATACCCTTTCATTTTTTTCCATATTGTTTATTTTTAAATTCCAATTTCTTATGCCACCCAATTTCCGAGTAATAAATCATTTGCGGAAATATTCCGCATGATAAAAAGTATTCATCCATAATGCTGACATATTAGTTTACAGCTTTAAGACATCAAATGCTTTGCAATTTTCAATTCGATTGGTTTCTTTGATATTTTCACCGGCTGTTTCGCATCTCCAATGCGATGGAATTGGAAAATTCCATGACATTACAGCCCTTGTGTATGCCGAACATGTTTGAAAGGGGGGGTTGCATATTTTTTGTGGCAGCATGCAGCAAGTTTGTGTGTGTGTGTGGGCGAATTGTGGAATATAAAGAATACTCCAACGTCATTGTCCGACCAAAAATGTTTTTTTTTTTCGATTTTTTTTCTGCTTTCACCGCAGACATTTGTGAAAAATGAATCTTCAACATTCTACCAAATGGTAAGCTCACAATCATAGAGGCATGCAAGCCACGCACGCACACACCCACACACAAATATGCACATCATATAGCGTTAGAAAGGTTTGGAAGAGATCGCACGCACAATCGACCACAGTGACAGTAGGTGTGGGAGGAAAAGAGAATGTTCAATTTGTCTGCCTAAAACAATGGTGAACATTGAAATTTGGTCACTGACCGATGTTTTGTTATAGCCATCATTGCAACTTCGTGAGCTAAGCCACCTAGAATTTAGGAAAAACAAGCAAAGATAATCGAACCTACTGTGCATGCAATGAAATGAAAAATGAAATAAAATACGATGAGCTATGCATGTGTATGTATATGTGTATGACGCTGTGAATATTTTATTCCCTGTAACTGTAGTTCCAATATATTTTTATATAGAAGCTTGAGCTTTTGTTGGAATGTTGAAAAATCCTACGGGTATTTTGTCGAGGAAAAAATGCAACTCGTTCGTGGTTTTTCATTCATTTTACACGTTTGTGGAGATTATATTTTTTGTTTTGTTGCTCTTCTCGTTCTCGTTCTCGTTCAATTTACGTGTGTTGAGGGTTTGTCTAGTGAAAATTCCTCTTGAATTTATATAAAAACGCCACAACAAACAACAAATCATGTTAGACTAAAATTATGATATGTACATGAGGTCTGTTAACGCCATGCCGCACACATGCCATACACACACACAGTCAGACATGCAAATGCGCCCACAAACGGCTTTTGAGTGTTATGGTTTTCCATTTGTCCGGTCCACCTGGACACTGGTCGACACATGATTTCAAATCACAACAATTGACCGGACAGTTGTGTAAATAATGCCAATCAATTACATCGGTGCATTGAACAATGCAAAACTAATAAAAACGATGATATTGAATTTTTCCCATGGAATGGAAAATTTGTCATTTAAAATTTGTTTTATATTTGATTTCGTAGATTTATTTCAAGAAAAATATTTTTGTTTTTCTATGTGAAAGTGAAAGGACATTTTTAATAATTTCGATGTAGACTATGATAGTAGACATTGAGAAAGAAGAAAACACGAAGTAGAAAGCCCGTTCGATATTAGTTCACGATGAATTACCATTCATCAAGAGTAACTCATATTTGTAATGTGCGACAAAATTAAATGTTTTAATAATTACATGAAACATCTAGCAGATTATAAAAGAAGAGTTACATCGAAAGGTAACCAAAATAGAGGGGGCAAGTTCTCCCCTCAACCACACTTTTGGAAATTTTCGCCTTAAGATACATAGGAATTGTACATCTTTATATTTTTATCAAACTTAGCTCAAGTTCGAAGATGTGCAAGATCGGTCCACTCCTTCTGGTACCTCCCCCACAAAAGGTCAAATTTTTCAAAAAAAAAAGGAAAAATACTAGGCAGAAAGAGAAAGGATAATCTGATTTTGCTCCATCTTTGCAAACCTTATTATTTGCATCAGAGCTAGGTCCAGCAAGTACTTCCGCCACAAAGGGTTCAAATTTTGAATAACTATAACTCATTTAAAATGTGATGTAAAAGTCCGATTCTCTCCAAACTACACAGTTCACAATATTTGTATTAACCTCTGGTGTGAATATGATTCATATCAATCTACTCCTTCTGGTACCTCCCACTCAAAGGCTCGAAATTTAGAGTATCAATGAAGCTCATAAAACGCGAAATTAACATCAGACCTGGCACATCTCAATATTTCTATCAACACAAGATCCGTCATAAAGAAGGTAGAGATCGCACTATTCCTTCTGGTACCATCCCCACAACAGGTCAAAATTTTGAATATAAATTGTTCCAATAAAATGCGAAATAAGCATCCAATTGTCATAAAATTTCACTGATCCCAGTATTTCTATTAACACAAGCCCTGGTGTGAAGATGGTAGATGTCGATCCACTGCTTCCGGTACCTCGCCCACAACGGGTCAAAATTTTGCATAACCATAAAACTTATAAAACGCGAAACGAGTATCAGATTATTTTCAAACTCGGCACATCCAAAATGTAAGGTGTGAAGATGGGACATATCAGACCACACCATCTGTTACCTTTCCCTTAACAGATTGAAATATGCATCTGATTCTCTATAAATTTCGTGTAATCCAATATTTTTACTAATGGAAGATCTGGTGTGATATATATCGGCCTACCCTTCTGGTACCTGTCCGACAAAGACTCACAATTTTCAATATTTATATCTCTCATAACTTGCGAAACAATTTGGTGGTTCTTATTAAACTTGTTATATTTTTTAACAATAGATTGTGAAATTAATATGGTATTTATCGATTCACATCTTCTCGTAACTTCCCCACAGAAGGTTAAAATTGTGATTTGTTAATCACAAAAAAAAAAAATAAATAAATAAAAAATTTTTTGTACACCCCAATATTTTTATCTGCAATCTGCAGTCTGCCACGTAGACTTACACTACTCGTTTCATGATCAAAACCACAATGAGGTGCTGAGTTCTTAGCCAAAACGTTCTTTAGGTCCGTACTATGTACAAAGGCATCATTTGTCATATATTTCACAATATTTAGGAGAGAGCTTTGAATTTTTTATAGTGATCTTTGGATTAATTCAAAACCATTGGTACATAAAATGGGTCATATCGGTCTACTTTTTTGAACCACACCCTTCTTAAGTATAACTCCTAACGCTATTTTTACTTGTTATAAAATATAAAATGTTATAAATATAAAACTTATATTGGTAGGTAGAGACCTTTCTTAATAAATTGTTATTTAAATCTGTTCAGATTCTGACATTTTATTGAAATATTTTTGGAAAATTATAATATTTGTATCCCAATGGCTTAAATTATTGGATATTCAAGCATCTTTAAATGTTTTGCATTTAATGTGTTGTTTTCATTTTAATAACCTGTCAACTTGTCTCAACAATACTCGGCAACGTTTAATATCGTGTTTGGAATATTGAATTCAAAATTATATTTTGATATGCATTACTTGGTGTTCGTTCAACAAGGCTATTATAGTGTCATATGATATTTACAATAAAATGAAAAAAAAAAAACAAAAAACACATCAACAAAATTCTCTAAATCCAATCTAGTTATTTGGGTGGACAGCACATTACAAATTCGATACACTTAACCAACAAACTTTGACATTTTTGTTGATTGGTGTCTATGAGCTTCTTCCAAAGTTCATCAATATTCTGTGATGTTGAACTTGGCTGGCCACAAGCAAAAAACAGCAGCAACAACATCAACAGCAGCATCGACATCTCACAAATAATACACTGACAGATACCCAAATTGGCCATGAAATGTTTACAGAGTGTTGCGGCGTATGAGTGTCATGAAATTGAATCATTAAAATTTGTCATACCAGCCCAGGGCCAGTGCATGTTTCGACACCCGACTCGATGTATTGGGGAAAGCCTGTTAATTAATTAAATTGCAACATGCAGTGATGCTGCAAACGAAGCCGGACAATAGTCGGCGAAAAAAATGCTCAATTCCATGTCCCATGCAGATGGATGGAGTGGATCAACATAAGGCCGGGTAAAAGTGTTGAAAATCCCATACAAATCTCTCGTTTACCACGAAATATGCTAGATTTCATGCAATGTCCGCATTTTTTCTTTTATAAAATATGTATTGCAATTTTTATCGCTGATATATATTTTTACCATAAACAAGTAAGCAAAGGCTACAGTCGAGCGGGGCCGACAGTTGAATACCCTACAACACTATAATAAACCATACAGTTTATATAGGCGAAATACTCGACAGAATTCCACAAGATATTGCGACAAATAATAAAAGAAAACCATCAGGTTTCGTTCTCTAATTTTCGAAAAATAACAACTTAAACTAATTTACTCATTTCCAATTTATTGGTAGATGTTGCACGTAAATGGTCTTCCTAGATCTGGAACCAATATTTCCCAAAGACCTATAACCTCTCAGAAGTGGCAAAAGATTAACATTTATTATTGGCTTCTGACTGAAACGCATCTGTATGAGATACAGACATTTGACTATATTCTTCAACGAAATCAACATTAACGAAATAGTCGGAAGTGCGTCTTTCCTGTATTTGTGAATTCTCCAAAAAGTCACTGGAATGGACATTTTCGTATTTTGTCTACAAAAGTTGGCAAACTCCTTCACACATTGAATATTTTTGGATGGCCATCCAAAACTGCTTGGCTTTTGCAATGTGCGGTAACCCCCATTCAAATGTGCGTGAGGATCGGCGATAATTACGACCTGCTGACAATTTTGCAGTTTTTTGGGTCCATTTCAACCCCTAAATATATGGCGATCATCTCCAAAAAGAGTAGACTTCTATTCTGACCCTCATCTTACCCCATGCAAAATTTCGTAAGGATCGGGCCATAAATAAGATCTGTATATAATATCCTGATATCCTAACTACTTAGTTTTGTTAGCTGTAGAAATATTACCAAATGTTTAATTCAAAATGAAAATATGCCAAAAATATGACAAAATTGAAAAAATATGAGAAAATTTTACAAAATCAATATTTTCATCTTTAGAGAGATATTTTTATGCGATTTTTTTAGACATTTTTTCTTTCCTGCCAAGAGGCCATTCTGAATTAATGAGAACTGTCGAAATCAGTTCAGCCGTTCTCGACATATAAGAGATCTTTCAAGCATATCTCCTTTGATAGACATATATATCGCACATATTTTGCTATATATCCGATTTGTTGGATGTTAACATCAATGTAAAGGTCAGAAGTAACCTTGTGATGGCTTTGTGACTTCGCCGGGATTTAGAATATTCACGGTTTAATGAAAAATTTTGATTTTTTCAACACAAAAGATATGGTATATTTTACCCGCTAAATATTATCCGATGACCACCCAAATTAGTAGGCTTCTTCCCCGCCCTAAACTCTATCTACATGCGAAATTTCGCGTCGATTGGTCTAAAATTGCGACCTGTATAGCTACTGCAAAATCCGACATTTTTTCAGTATTTGGTCCATTTCAACCCCTAAACATTTGGCGATCATCTCCAAAAGCAATAGGGTTCTATTCTGGTCCAAGCCCCACCTACATTCTAAATTTCGTGAAGATCGGGCCATAATTGCGACCTGTAGAGTGATTACAAATTAACATGGACAGACGGACAGACGGACAGACGGACAGACGGACGGACGGACATACATAGCTAGATCGACTCAGCTCGGCGAGCTAGGAAGATCCATATATACTTTCCTATGTGGGAAACCAATATTTCGAGGTGTTACATAATTTTTGGCCCAATCAAACTTATAATACCCCCAACACATAGTGTTGTAGGGTATAAAAATAATAGAAAGGCGGGGAAATATTTCATTTGAAAGCTTCCGATAAAAAAATAAAAATCATACTTTGTATGGCCGTACCACAAATTGACCTGATGCATTTCTCACTCGGTTCCCAAAGCCATTTCAATGAAATGAAAAAAGAGAACCTCTGTGTATATATGAATACTTTGAAAACACACATAATCGAAATGGATGAGTGGTAAGTATTGGAGAACAAATATCATTGCCAGCAAAAACATCACTAATGCACACCGACACATGGGAATGCACAAACACGCACATGCACACACCCACAAATGATGTGTTAATTTGATATGCGTACTTGTGAAGGTATGTTTAATTACATTTAAAGGGAGTGCATAATATTTTGTATTGATAAAATGAAACAAATAATTGTAAAAATATATTTGAATAATTTAAAAGAGAAGTGTGGTACGCTTATACGTGGAATTGAAAAGTATTTCAAGATAAAATGAAATTGTAAAAGAAACATGATAGAACTTAGTTAGGATAGACCACGAACAATTTAGTACCTTATTTTGGCTTTGGTAATGAGATCTGAAAATATAAGCGTTTTGGATTTTTATGAATAAATAGAAAGAACATTTTCCAAATTTAGTAATAAATCCCAAATTGTCGATCTGATGCATGCAGGCAGTTATAAATTATCAGATTTTGCACAAAATGGTACTAAAAACTCAATTTCCATACTCTCCACCATACATAGTATGGAGGGTATATTAAGTTCATCATTCCTTTTGTAATTCATCGAAATAATGATTTTAAACATAACAAAGTATATACAGGGTGAGATGAAAAAACTGCAACCAACATCAGACTGCTGTCATTTCTGAGTCACTCGTCCGACAGCTGCTATTCCATAGCGTGATTTCTTTATTTTTGGCTGGTAAACCACAAGGGGCTAGCATTGAAATAATAATAGTGAATAAATCGTTTGTGTCTCGTATCATCGCTCGTTACCGTGATACTGGTATCGAAGCCCGACGTTAAGGAAGTGGACGGAAGAAAACAGCAACATCAGCAGAAATGGTTCGAAAAGTAAAGAAGCTACTTCATCGAAACCCGCATCACAGTGGCCGAACAATGGCTCGTGAGCTGAACATATCGTAATATTCCATTCGGCAAATATTGAAAAAATGAGCTCAGGGTAAAGCCATTGAAATTCCAAAAAGTGCAAAAACTTACACCGCAACTGAAAGAAAATAGACTCAAAGAGCTGAAGAGTTGCTTCGCTTGGTCGAAAGTGGTGAACTGCCGAATTTGGTTTTCTCTGATGAGAAAACAATCGTTGTCCAGCAGTTTGTAAACAAACAAAATGATCGTTTCAAGTGGCCAAAGAGGTCAGCTGAAAATGTGCACCTTCGGTTGGCCAACAGAACTCAAGCGCCGGTCATGACGATGGGGTGGGCCAGCCGATGGTCGCTCGTATTAATCGACCGTGGCATCAGAATAAATGCCGAACATTATGGCGAAAATATTCTGAAGGGTCTAGTAAAGCCTTGGGGACGCAAACATTTTAATCGCAGACCTTCGACATTCCAACAGGATGGCATGCGTTTGTCTGTCTGGCTGGGGAGTATCCAATTTGATCCAAACTTGGTTGATCTTAACATTATTATCAAACTTAGACCGAGTTCGGAGATGGAAAATATCGACCTTCTGGTACCTTCTCCACAAAAATGTCAAAATTTGAAAAGGAAAAAAAAATTCCTTATAGAAAGATAAAGTATCATCCGATTTTGTTCAAAGTTTGCAAATCAGAATACTTGCCTCAGTGATAGGTTAGGTGTGAAAATGAATACCGACTCACTCCACCCGCAAAGGGTTAACATTTTGCGTAACCATAACTATTAAAAAATTTAAAAAATTCGTCTCATTGTCTTCATTTTTCCATATCCAAATATTTCTTTCAACACAAGATCCTATATCTAACCAGATCTAGGATGGAATAGAACGGACCACTTCTTCTGGAACATTCCCCACAACGGATAACATTTTGAATAATCATTACCTCATGAGAGACGAAATGAGCATCCGATTCTTCTCAAACTTGGCAACTCACGATCTAGGGTTGATATGGGATATATCGGTGCCTCACAATAATAATTATAATTTACGAACTATTTTAAACGATTTTCTTCATACTTTGTATCTCACAATAGTTTTACCAACCAGTCATCTGATAAGAATACTTCCCCACAAGGGTCAACATTTTGAATAAACGTAACTCATATAAAGTTGAAAATTAGTCGATAAGGTCCGAACCTGGCACGTCGCAATATTTATATAAGAATTACCTCAGATACGAAATCGAAATAATTACCCACTTCCTTCGGTACCTCCCTGTATAGGATCAACATTTCAAATAATCATAACGCTTGTCAAGACATATTTTAATAAGCTGACATAGGTCATAGGATTTTCATCTGTCGGCAATACCTAGAAACTTAATTTTTCTGAGATTGAATATCTGTAGCCAATTCCCACGGGAAATTTTTATTTTTAGAACATTTCGTCCTCATAGTTCAATTTCTTCGAAGTTTTTTTTCGTGCTTTCTTTTGTGAAAAATAATAATAAAAGTGACCCAAAAAGATTTATTTTGGCCTTCAAAAATTTACCTGAAATTTTATTTTATATTTTCAAAGCCACTTTTCATATATATATATTGCCTCTTAATTACAGTAATATTCTTCGAATATATACATCATGTTCAAAGCTTGAGTACATGTGAACTATTTATAATAAATCGAATGAAGCGCAAAAAAAAAACATTTTTCACCCTTCAAATCAAGTGAATAAATTTCCTAGCGCCTGTCTGATGAATTTGAGAATTGTAAATTCAAAATAGCGCCACTGTCAACAAAGCAAAAATGTGGCATTGTTTTTGTTGTTTATATAACAACAAATATAACAAATATAAATAGACGAATAATAAAAATCAAACAAACGATACACACATGAAAACTGCGTGGTTGTGGTGTTGTTTTTGTTTTTCTTTTGTTGCTCTCTGCTTGTCACATCGCATGCATAAAACATTCGAGGAGGGATGCATGTGGGGATTTGTAAGTGTGCTCTTCATGTAAAACTGAATTCGTCTTCCCTTTTGATGTATTTAAACGAGCCAAGTACGCTCTGGCACGCACATTCACACACACACACATCGACATAGAGGCAGACACATATGCCATCATGCAGTCGGAAATAATTTTCATATACAACATGAAATGCAAAAAAAAAAGAACATGTAAAAAAGTATTTTACATGTAAACAGAAAGGAACACACGCACACACACACACTCATTGATGCAAGCAAACACAGTTACCTACCAAGCTTTGGTAATAAAATAACAAACAACATCATGGATGAGCGAGTGTGTGTTGATTTGTGTGTATGCATGAAATGCGTCCGGGTACGTTGGAAGCTGAGAGAGCCTTTATGTATGTGTGTATGTGCGGGTATGTAAGTGCGCCAGTATTTATGCAGTTGAAAAATATGAGCGATAAATAAACGACGACGACGTTCATTGATATGGTGGGCAATAAACATTTGCGGTTCTTTTAATGCCAGAGACATCCTACATTCGTCGAACGCAGCATCCCACAGCTTGAGATGCTTTTGTTTGCATAAATGATAAATGCAGAGATGGACTACTGGTATTCGTGGCGACGAAGAAGGCGAGCTGCATACGTTTGCATGTGCGGACAATTAAAAGAATTCGAAACATTTCGATAGCATGTGATGTGCGGATTATTATCGTTTCCTTTTTGACGATGTGAGTAGGAGAAAATTGTAGGCGACATTGAATGCAATTCTTGATATGTGTTAAAAATAAGATGGACTTTTTATGGAATTTTGTTACAGTGTAGAAAAGTTGGAAGGAAGAGTAGTTTGATTGGAAAATTTAAGAATGGATTTTTAAGATATGTAGTGATAGTTAAGGGTATTTATTCAAAATTCAGTTCTGATGGGAAAAAAAGTTATACCGTATTATCCATTTCGCACAAATCTGTATGACCTCATCTTGGTATTTTATTACATTTTAGTATTGCTGCCACAAAGTATGGAATTCAACTTCGGTATCACATTTTATGGGAGGCGTGAAATTTTATTGGTAGGAGCGTAAAGGCTTGCCCCAAATTATATTCGCACCTGATATAAATCTGATGGTAAAATTACGATTTGCAAAGCTGGGAAGAATTCGGCTACTACTGTGTACTAAAAATACTAAATCGATGTATACTTACTTCACTCCAGATTTAAAATTTATGTATAATAAAATGTGTGAAGATGGACAGATAAGAGGTTATTTTTTTAATTGATTTGTTGGGTGTGGTTAACTAGAAGATTCGACCGAAAATGTCCGTTTTCGCAAACAAATATTTGTGTGATGTGCGAAGTTTTTACTAAATTATATATTACTTTGAAAATTTTGACCCAGTGGGGATAGGTAACAAAGAGAGATCATTTTGGATTTTATAGTATTACGATTATCAAGGTAATCGGGAGGTACCAGAAAAAGAGGTCATATATTGTTTATTTTCGCTCTACGCTCTCTGAGATGCGAAACATGCAACCAATTTCAGATTGCTATCATTTCTAAGGCACACGTCCGATAGCTGTTAAAATTATTCCAGTAATAGCTCATTATATTGTTTACTAGCGTACAAAAGCATTTTGGTGAGAATTTTCCAGAAAAAAAGTTATTCGTGATGGGATTGAAGCGTGATAGTGTGATTTCTTTATATTTGGCTGGAAGACCACAAGTGGCTATCGTTAGAGCACACACATTCATATGTGAATAAATCTTTTGTGTCTCGTACCATCGCTCGATACAGTGATACTGATAGCGTAGCCCGACGTCAAGGAAGTGGAAGGAAGAAAACAGCAACATCAGCAGAACTGGTTCGAAAAGTAAAGAAGCGACTTGATCGAAATCCGCGTCGCTGTGGCCGAAAAATGGCTCGTGAGCTGAACATATCGCAATATTCCATTCGCCAAATATTGAAAAGGGAGCTCGGGGTAAAACCATTGAAATTCCAAAAAGTGCAATAACTTACACCGCTGCAGAAAGAAAATAGACTCAAAAGAGCTAAAAAGTTGCTTCGCTTGGCCGAAAGTGGTGAACTGCCGAATTTGGTTTTCTCGTTGTCCAGCAGTTTGTAAACAAACAAAGTGATCGTGTTTACTTTCCAAAGAGGTCAGCTGAAAATGTGCACCTTCGGTTGGCCCCCAGAACTCAAGCGCCGGCCATGGTGATGTTGTGGGAAGCCATAATAGCTCTCTGCTATTAATCGACCGTGACATCAGAATAAGTGCCAAATATTATAGCGAAAATATTCTGGAGGTTGTATTGGGCACGCAAAAATTTGGGCTGCAGACCTTGGACATTCCAATAGGACTCAGCATCATCGCACTCAGCACGCGCCACCCAAGAATGGTTACAAAATTAGGTTTCTCGCTTTATTTCCAGAGCACAGTAGCCACCAAAATCTCCGGATACTAATCCGTTGGTCTATTGTGTCTGGAGTATTTTGGAAAGCAAGTTTGGCACTGAAAATAGTAAAGTGTCGATCACCTCAAGCAAGCCCTTCGCCGGAAAGATGACCAATTCGAACAAATCTAAACGTATTCTAAAATTTGATGCTATTTCTGACACTTTTTGTTTCATTCAATAGAATTTAAAAATTATGACGTTTGACCTTGTTCCAGTTTTTTTTTTAACATATTTTTGAAAAAAAAAAAAAAAAAACTTATTTTGTCTATTTTTGTAAGCTTTGGACTCGTTTTACTTTCGGTTGACAATGTATCAAGGCTTATATCAAATCAGATACTCTCTTTGAGTATCATCGTGAGCACCGGCCTGCCAGGCAGAAGAAGTTATTAGATCCACTCCAGACGCAAGATACGGACTTCCTTCAAACAAGCATTGGGTCTGGAACAGTTATTTTACTTTACTTATGTACATTTATGAATAAAAACTAGAACATCATTATATAAAATTTTGTGACATACCTGAAAAAGGTTTAAAATAGTTTTAATCCCCCACCTTTATGACAGGCTATAAATACGAGATTTGGTGATAAAATTTCTTTTGAATCAATTCAAAATTGGGCTTAATCCACATGGTTATAATTAAGTGTTTTTAACCATAACCTAATTTTAGCTAATTAAATACGATTTTTCTTCCAACCAATAAATTGAGGCTTAAAACAGTGATCATAGCCATGTAGTTTCATATCTCCGGTAAACTACCCACAACCTAAAATTCCCTAATTTATATCTTATGCAAATAGCTGCCACACAGATTTCTACAATCACATACACACATACACCCACATACAATCACACAACAGTACAACACTCTGTGGTCGACTTAATCCTATCATGTTTTTGTTGTTTGTTTCTGGTTGAATTTACTTTTAATAGCCCACAAAGTTATATTGGCTTGATGTTGTTTTGCTACCGAGCTGTATCGGTAGCGGTGATATATTCGTATTAATGGCTTTAAATTTCGCACAAACACAGTGACACACACACACACACACCGCAGACTGGTACGATTGTTGTCACAGACTTGTTACTCTTTCATGTAGTGAACTTCCGGCGAATAACGGCACTCTGTCAGCGAGACAATTGGCAAATAAAATGGAGTTTATGAAAAACAACAAAGCAATAAACATTTTTTATACAAACTGAAACCATTTTGGTCGTATATTTGAACAGATGGCCGGCAACACCCTGTCCCTCTGAACTACACTTTCAGTTGTTGTTGTTCTCGTTGTTGCTACTGTTCTTTTTCTGTTTTCCAACTGTGGCATCCTGTTGCTCTTTTCTCTGCTCTGGAGCTTTTTGATTGTTTTCATTTATTTTTCACAAAGTGATTGTTATTTAATCATGCAACGGGCATCTGACAAATGAATATTTATGGTTTCTCCCCCTTCCGATCACTTTGGGTATAGCGTAATCAAACAAAGGGAAAGTTAGTGTCGAAATAATGATATAAGTTTTTTTGTTTTTTTTTTTAACTTTCGAAGTTGAAAAAACTGAAAAATAGTTATTGTAGCTACGATAATGTTAACATAGTTTTTTTTTTATTTATAAATCGTTTTCAGGGGGAAATGTAAAAATAAAAAAAAAATATTAAAAAGAAATGTTATGCCTACCTAAACATATGCATGCTCACTGCCATGATATGGATTGATTATTAATATAACTCTTCGAAATTATGTTAATGCATGAAAATTACAAAATTATCAGTCTTGTGTGCAGTTTTTTTGCTTTTATGTTTACACAAACACATTAATTTTACTATATACATCAATAATTTTTTTATATCCCAAATATGATGAAAAATCTTTAACGTAATATTTTCAAAGATTTATACTTAATGGTAAGCTCGTTGAAATGTCAAGGTTTCCGTCTGCAGAATTTCCTGAATATGTTGTTCCGTTTTCCCACTCTTTTAATCTGTCAGAGCCAGCTTATTGCCTAAAAATCAGTAAATAGCACGCCTTTTATTTGATTGGATTAAAACTACAATCTCCTTCGCATTCTTTATCTAAGAGGGTGGATAGAAAATAGTTAAAGAATTATTGAAAATTTTAAAAATTTATAAAACTATCGAAATTCTACATAAATTATATTCAATTTAACCAACAGCTGAGAAAAATATTCTCTGTAGGTCTTGCATCGATAATAACCTCAATATGATGTTATTCAAGAAACCAGCTTGCTTAAATATATTGTTTCCCAACTCTCGTCTCTTCGTCCCACTCTAATATACACATTACAATTTGTGTTAAATTACTGTATCTAATTTTGCGTATAATACCGTTTAGAATGTTCATTATTATAGTTTCCTAATGATTGAACCGTATAACTACATAGGTTCATTGTTCGGGTGTAGCCGCAAATATCTAATTAATAGCAGGTTGGTTTGTGGCAAACACGCATTCTCTAATTAACGATATAGTTGGAAATGTAAAAGGAAGAACGCACACACGCACACACGCACATTGCTAAATGGAGGATTATATATATTAGAATGCTTCATTTAAATGCCAGAAAAAGATTAATAAAATATTGTTGTTAAGCCTAAATCACTTCTAATAATTTTCAGCATTACTATTGCTTTAACACGCTTATAACACTGTACGTCAATTTTCGATTCATGGACTGGGATTGGGAAATTCCAAGTGTAGGTAATAACAGCAAATCGTGTAAGAGTTTTGAATTCTTGTGCCAATCTTCCATTTTGTGAACCAGATCCACTTCGCAGTACCCCTAAGTCCCCGTACCAAACTTATATTCTCTGGGGAATTAAAAATTCTAAATAGGTTTTCAATTCTCAGGGCAAGATTTAATTTTATAATTAAAGTCCAATATAGCCATACTTCTCAGGTCTGCTTTTCCAACCAATATAATCTGGGGAATATACCAAAATATGTACCTATGTTACATTTTTTCTCTTAAATGGTTCCCTACCCCCAATGTAGCCTGAACTCAAATTTGTTGCAACATCGATTGGAAATTATATCAAGCCCCTCGAAATCAGGTGGAACCTTCATATCGGCGCTACTCCGAAACATTGACCTAAATTGAAAATTTTCTTTGAAGAGGTTTTCTACCCCTTTGGGAACCCAGATGCCAAATAAGGGATAAATCAACTGAAAAATGTGTGACCTTGGAAGTAGTTTAAATAAAGGGATAACTTCATATGAGGGTTAAACCAAAATGAGGACCGGTTTGATCCAAAGTTTGTACAAATAATTCTATATGTAACCCAAAGGCCTGTATCAAATTTGAAAGCTCTATCGTAAATTTTGAGAAGAGCAAAATTGAGCATAATATTTAAAATCGCTTGTGTATGGTTAAAGATATATAACCTTAACCATTACCATATTGGACCCTAAAAACGTTTAACCTGGGAACTAAAGGACTTTTTCTGATTTTGAGTACTAGTTTATTCACCTCCACATAGAATTTCCCATCCCCAGATTGTCTATTGTACGATAAAATTAGTATATTGCGTATACGTTATGCAGTGTAACATATGTGTAGTACGTATACGCCGCAATGAACCATGTGCTTTATTTGTATTGCCATTTACCATATTATATTGTAGTGTTCCTGTACTTTTTTAATCGTTAAACGAGTAAAAGATAATTTTTAAATTCGCCCCAGCAGCGAAAGGGAGCGAAAAACTAGGAAAATTTTCAATTATTTAAAATTAACATATAATTCTATCAGAAGATGATAATCTTCGTACAATTTCTAAATAGGACAAATTGGAGGATGAGTTTTATTACGATGACTTTTGAGTCATTTTTCAAACAATATTTTTTTACAAGGATCATATTGTCTAGTAGTTCTTGGAGCAGGATATATTTTACAATATTTTTTAAGTATCGTCAGTGTAGTGGTTCTAAAATCCACGAGTCCAATACACGTGGATTTCTTAATGATATTTTTTCAATGATTATGAGGCCAATAGACGTGGATTTCTTAAATAACACTTTTTCTAAATATATCGGAATAAAGATCCTTAAAAGGTGAAGTTTTGAGTTGTATTTTTCCATGGCCAAGAGGCCGACACACGTGGATTTCTTAAATAAAATTTTTTCAAAAGATATCGGAATAGAGGTCCTTAAAAGGTGAAGTTTTGAGTTCTATTTTTCCATGACCAACCACCTAGTTGGTATTTCGAATATATTTTTTGTGGAATATTTTAGATGCTAATCACATTATTTTCAAAATGAAACGTCGATTTTTGTACAACATATTTCAAGGACTTCTAAACACGTGACTTTTTTAAAATTTTTTTAAGAACCATAGACCAGGAAACTAACTTATTGACGAGTAAAGATCTAGAGTATTATCGGGAATACGTTAAGAACTACTCGACTAATAGACTTTGATTTTATCAAAGATTTTGATAAATATCTATGTTTCTAGTTAACCATTCTAATATCACTTAAGCTATACATTGAAAAATATGCTAATTACCTGCAGCCATAAATTAATATTTGTTTAGAACGGCCACAATTATTTACAGCAATGAAAAATTTACAATTGAAATTTTGGATTTGTGCCATTACAACGGATGTGGCAGATGAATGAGTGTGTGCGTGCATCTGTAATTAAATTCATACCTTAAGGCGAATTTTCCGAAACTATGGTGATAATTCGTGAATAAAGTAATCCTTTCATTCAATTCAATTCATATGCCAATGCCAACCTATTAAACCTTAAATAATTTAAATTTCGAATGTTTCAATGCAACAATTTTGATTTAATTTATTTTTGTAATTTCATTTGAGCATATTATTGACACATATCAAATAAAAATGCCTCAAAACAAAAGCCGCATTGATTTATTTTAATAATTGGCCGCAATTAAATAAAGATTTCTGCCCCAAATGAACGAGTGGGTGAATATGTGTATGTCAGAGCGCTTGTTTACCACATTTATTAATTTATATCACAATTCAACCAAGTTCACATAAAGGATTAACCACAAGCTATAATCGCATTTTAATTTGTGATTAATTCAAATACAAATTTTCATCAGTTATGACAGTTGGCTTTACAGGAAAATGAATCCTTGGCAAAAATAAAGCTTTATTCAATAAATTAAAAAAATAAATGCCTTACATACCAATTACGTACGCTCTTATTTTCTTTTGTAATTTATTTTCATTTACTTGCTTTTTCCGTTACAGATTACTTCCATCAACATTTTACAAAGGGATTAGAAGCAAAACAAATAGCTACTTAGCAACGTTAAGCTTTTTCTTCCTCAGCTTCGTTTGCTTCTTAAGACTTTAATGGCACCGGAAAAAAGACAAATTTCTGCAAATAAATTTAAAAGCAACTGAAAGGGAAATTTTAAATGTGTGCACTGGTGTGGGATGAAGGATGTGAGGTGTTTGGGGGAACACTGTTAAGTGGGTGGAAATAGAGTTTTGAAGGTTAATTCTTTTACGTCTAGCAAAACTTTTTGTTTGTTACTTTGGATTTTCGGTGGATAATATCTTTCTTTTGGACATGTGTCCACATTTTGGGTATAGTCTTCACACGTTGAAAGATTTTAGTCCTAGGTGATGAAAGCGGTGTTTAAAGATTTAAGAAACTTATTATTGCATTTCAATATTCTTGATATGGAAAATAGGCTTTGGTATTTCTGAGCACTGAGGTTGGGTAATATCCACTAAACTCCGAGACAAGCGGACCCTCGTTATACCCTACAACAATATGTGTTGGGGGTATTATAAGTTTGATTGGGCCAGAATTTATGTAACACCTCGAAATATAGGAAAGTATATATGGATCTTCCTAGCTCGCAGAGCTGAGTCGATCTTGCTATGTATGTCCGTCCGTCCGTCTGTCCGTCTGTCCATGTTAATTTGTAATCACTCTACAGGTCGCAATTATGGCCCGATCTTTACGAAATTTAGAATGTAGGTGGGGTTAAGGTCAGAATAGAACCCTATTTCTTTTGGAGATGATCGCATAATATTTAGGAGTTGAAATGGACCAAAAACTGAAAAAAATTCCTGATTTTGCAGTTGCTCTACAGGTCGCAATTATAGACCAATCGACGCGGAATTACGCATGTAGATAGAGTTTAGGGCGGGGAAGAAACCTACCAATTTGGGTGATCATCGGATAATATTTAGCGGGTAAAATACACCATATCTTTTGTGTTGAAAAAATTCAAAATTTTTCATTAAACTGCGAATATTTTAAATCCCGGCGAAATCACAAAATCATGACAAGGTTACTTCTGATCTTTACATTGGTGTTAACATCCAACAAATCGGATATATAGCAAAATATAAGCGATATATATGTCTATCAAAGAAGATATTCTTGAAAGATCTCTAATATGTCGACAACGGCTGAACTGATTTCGACAGTTCTCATTAATTCAGAATGGCCTCTTGGCAGGAAAGAAAAAACGTCTAAAAAATCGCATAAAAATATCTCTCTAAAGATGAAAATATTGATTTTTTAAAATTTTCTCATATTTTTTTCAATTTTGTCATATTTTTGGCATATTTTCATTTTGAATTAAACATTTGGTAATATTTCTACAGCTAACAAAATTAAGTAGTTAGGATATCAGGATATCATATAGAGATCGCATTTATGGGTGATCCTTACGAAATTTTGCATGGGGATAAGATGAGGATCAGAATAGAAGCCTATTTTTTTTTTGAAGATGATCGCCATATATTTAGGGGTTGAAATGGACCAAAAAACTGCAAAAATGTCTGCAGGTTGTAATTATTGCCCGATCCTCACGCACATTTGAATGGGGGTTACGTGCATTGCAAAAAGCCAAGCAGTTTTGAATGGCCATCAAAAAATATTCAATGTGTGAAATAGTTAGCCAACTTTTGTAGACAAAATACGAAAATGTCCATTCCAGTGACTTTTTGGAGAAATCACAAATAGAGGAAGGACGCACTTCTGACTATTTCGTTAACGCTGATATCGTTGAGGAATATAGTCAAATGGCTGTATCTCACATAGATGCGTTTCAGTCAAAAACCAATAATAAATGTTAATCTTTTGCCACTTCTGAGAGGTTATAGGTCTTTGGGAAATATTGGTTCCAGGTCTAGGAAGACCATTTACGTGCAACATCTACCAATAAATTGGAAATGAGCAAATTAGTTCAAGTTACCATTATTCGAAATTTAGAGAACGAAACCTGATGGTTTTCTTTTATTATTTGTCACAATATCTTGTGGAATTCTTTCGAGTATCTGGCCTATATAAACTGTATTTTATTATAGTGTTGTAGGGTATTCAACGGTCTGCCCCGCTCGACTGTAGCATTTGCTTACTTGTTTTTATTCTGAAAATATTATTACAAAGGTGAAAATATTGAAGTCTCATATCATAGCTACTTCAAACTTTAGGAAAAGTGGTATATAAATTGCAGCACCGGAAAAAAAATATTTTTCGCAATTTTTAATTCCCCTGCACTCTTTAATACAATAATATAAGTGGATCTTCAAATCAGTAATAAACGCGAATTTTTTTCAAAAGTCATTAGACCAATAAATTTTTAAAAATATTTATTCCAGAATTTTTTTCTAAACCCTGTGGATTTTTATACCCTACAACACTATGTGTTGGGGGTATTATAAGTTTGATTGGGCCAAAAATTATGTAACACCTCGAAATATTGGTTTCCCACATAGGAAAGTATATATGGATCTTCCTAGCTCGCCGAGCTGAGTCGATCTAGCTATGTATGTCCGTCCGTCCGTCTGTCCGTCTGTCCGTCTGTCCATGTTAATTTGTAATCACTCTACAGGTCGCAATTATGGCCCGATCTTCACGAAATTTAGAATGTAGGTGGGGCTTGGACCAGAATAGAACCCTATTGCTTTTGGAGATGATCGCCAAATGTTTAGGGGTTGAAATGGACCAAATACTGAAAAAATGTCGGATTTTGCAGTAGCTATACAGGTCGCAATTTTAGACCAATCGACGCGAAATTTCGCATGTAGATAGAGTTTAGGGCGGGGAAGAAGCCTACTAATTTGGGTGGTCATCGGATAATATTTAGCGGGTAAAATATACCATATCTTTTGTGTTGAAAAAATCAAAATTTTTCATTAAACCGTGAATATTCTAAATCCCGGCGAAGTCACAAAGCCATCACAAGGTTACTTCTGACCTTTACATTGATGTTAACATCCAACAAATCGGATATATAGCAAAATATGTGCGATATATATGTCTATCAAAGGAGATATGCTTGAAAGATCTCTTATATGTCGAGAACGGCTGAACTGATTTCGACAGTTCTCATTAATTCAGAATGGCCTCTTGGCAGGAAAGAAAAAATGTCTAAAAAAATCGCATAAAAATATCTCTCTAAAGATGAAATTTTGATTTTGTAAAATTTTCTCATATTTTTTCAATTTTGTCATATTTTTGGCATATTTTCATTTTGAATTAAACATTTGGTAATATTTCTACAGCTAACAAAACTAAGTAGTTAGGATATCAGGATATTATATACAGATCTTATTTATGGCCCGATCCTTACGAAATTTTGCATGGGGTAAGATGAGGGTCAGAATAGAAGTCTACTCTTTTTGGAGATGATCGCCATATATTTAGGGGTTGAAATGGACCCAAAAAACTGCAAAATTGTCAGCAGGTCGTAATTATCGCCGATCCTCACGCACATTTGAATGGGGGTTACCGCACATTGCAAAAGCCAAGCAGTTTTGGATGGCCATCCAAAAATATTCAATGTGTGAAGGAGTTTGCCAACTTTTGTAGACAAAATACGAAAATGTCCATTCCAGTGACTTTTTGGAGAATTCACAAATACAGGAAAGACGCACTTCCGACTATTTCGTTAATGTTGATTTCGTTGAAGAATATAGTCAAATGTCTGTATCTCATACAGATGCGTTTCAGTCAGAAGCCAATAATAAATGTTAATCTTTTGCCACTTCTGAGAGGTTATAGGTCTTTGGGAAATATTGGTTCCAGATCTAGGAAGACCATTTACGTGCAACATCTACCAATAAATTGGAAATGAGTAAATTAGTTTAAGTTGTTATTTTTCGAAAATTAGAGAACGAAACCTGATGGTTTTCTTTTATTATTTGTCGCAATATCTTGTGGAATTCTGTCGAGTATTTCGCCTATATAAACTGTATGGTTTATTATAGTGTTGTAGGGTATTCAACTGTCGGCCCCGCTCGACTGTAGCCTTTGCTTACTTGTTAAATAATATTTTTACAAGGATTACTAGAAAAAAATTTAAATTTGTGAAGAATTCAATTACGTCAAAAATGATAATGTTAATATTTTATAGGACCCACTGACCAGTTAACGTAAATTTTTTAAATATATTTTTTCAATAACTATTAGTTAAAAAATTGTGATTTGTTTTAACAATAATTTTTCAAGGAGCATTAGATTAATATTTGTGGATTTTATTTTGGGGTTATCAGCAAAATTTTAAATTATATTTGTTTATGGACTATTAGGCTTAAAAATGTGGATATTTTAATATGTTAGTTCATTAACGATTATGCTAAAAATTGTGTGTTTTTAAGAATATATTTTTAAGGATTGTTAGGCTAACCTTTGTGAATATTTTAAGAGAATGTGTAAGGCTAACGTTTCTAAATGTTTAGGCAATATTTATGGCTTAATATTGTGGAGTTTTGAAAACAAAAACAATTATGATTAAAAAATTGAAATAAAAATTATGGAGTTCTTGGGACCATTTCGTGACCAGTAGTCCATTTTCAAATATTTTTTTAAAGGACCAATAAATGTAGATATTTAATTTTAGTTTTTCAAGGATCAATAGACCTGACAATGTATATCTTTTTATATTTCTTTAACATATACTGTCAAGGACTAACTGATTGATATATTCCGATATTTAAAATATGTATTTATACCCTACAACACTATGTGTTGGGGGTATTATAAGTTTGATTGGGCCAAAAATTATGTAACACCTCGAAATATTGGTTTCCCACATAGGAAAGTATATATGGATCTTCCTAGCTCGCCGAGCTGAGTCGATCTAGCTATGTATGTCCGTCCGTCCGTCTGTCCGTCTGTCCGTCTGTCCGTCTGTCCATGTTAATTTGTAATCACTCTACAGGTCGCAATTATGGCCCGATCTTCACGAAATTTAGAATGTAGGTGGGGCTTGGACCAGAATAGAACCCTATTGCTTTTGGAGATGATCGCCAAATGTTTAGGGGTTGAAATGGACCAAATACTGAAAAAATGTCGGATTTTGCAGTAGCTATACAGGTCGCAATTTTAGACCAATCGACGCGAAATTTCGCATGTAGATAGAGTTTAGGGCGGGGAAGAAGCCTACTAATTTGGGTGGTCATCGGATAATATTTAGCGGGTAAAATATACCATATCTTTTGTGTTGAAAAAATCAAAATTTTTCATTAAACCGTGAATATTCTAAATCCCGGCGAAGTCACAAAGCCATCACAAGGTTACTTCTGACCTTTACATTGATGTTAACATCCAACAAATCGGATATATAGCAAAATATGTGCGATATATATGTCTATCAAAGGAGATATGCTTGAAAGATCTCTTATATGTCGAGAACGGCTGAACTGATTTCGACAGTTCTCATTAATTCAGAATGGCCTCTTGGCAGGAAAGAAAAAATGTCTAAAAAAATCGCATAAAAATATCTCTCTAAAGATGAAAATATTGATTTTGTAAAATTTTCTCATATTTTTTCAATTTTGTCATATTTTTGGCATATTTTCATTTTGAATTAAACATTTGGTAATATTTCTACAGCTAACAAAACTAAGTAGTTAGGATATCAGGATATTATATACAGATCTTATTTATGGCCCGATCCTTACGAAATTTTGCATGGGGTAAGATGAGGGTCAGAATAGAAGTCTACTCTTTTTGGAGATGATCGCCATATATTTAGGGGTTGAAATGGACCCAAAAAACTGCAAAATTGTCAGCAGGTCGTAATTATCGCCGATCCTCACGCACATTTGAATGGGGGTTACCGCACATTGCAAAAGCCAAGCAGTTTTGGATGGCCATCCAAAAATATTCAATGTGTGAAGGAGTTTGCCAACTTTTGTAGACAAAATACGAAAATGTCCATTCCAGTGACTTTTTGGAGAATTCACAAATACAGGAAAGACGCACTTCCGACTATTTCGTTAATGTTGATTTCGTTGAAGAATATAGTCAAATGTCTGTATCTCATACAGATGCGTTTCAGTCAGAAGCCAATAATAAATGTTAATCTTTTGCCACTTCTGAGAGGTTATAGGTCTTTGGGAAATATTGGTTCCAGATCTAGGAAGACCATTTACGTGCAACATCTACCAATAAATTGGAAATGAGTAAATTAGTTTAAGTTGTTATTTTTCGAAAATTAGAGAACGAAACCTGATGGTTTTCTTTTATTATTTGTCGCAATATCTTGTGGAATTCTGTCGAGTATTTCGCCTATATAAACTGTATGGTTTATTATAGTGTTGTAGGGTATTCAACTGTCGGCCCCGCTCGACTGTAGCCTTTGCTTACTTGTTTTTCAATGGTAATAAAATAGCATTTTGATGAATATTTTTAAGGAAAGTCAATTAAGGCTTGGTGAGGATTGATTGCTCTTTCCGAAACCCAGGGTTTCCCCGCCTTACTGCCTGGTAAACATTACCATTAAAAGGCAATGAAAATAAACTACCTCCTGCATTACCTATATAAATTCTATAAATATCTGATTCGGCATCTCAAGCATTTGGGAATCGAACTTCTGAAAATGTGCAAAAAAAATTTACATCATCACTCCCTTTCAAATGTATTTCGGGTCACTTTCGATTGATTTCCGATCTAAAAACTTTAATCACTGCTACCTCTCGTAGAATCCTTTATGACACCTGTAAGCCATTCACTGATATATTACATACCCCTACTAACAAGGACACCCATCATTGCTGCAGTCAGGAGTTAAAAATCCTCTCTTTTAGTCCTTTAATGATTCCAACTAATTGGTTGCATTTTCCACCTTTGAACACTTCAGTATCTTACAAGAGAGTCCTCTAAAAGTCTAAGTGTGATGACTGTCACCTCAGTCTTTGTCATATTTTTAAAGGTGGCAGTGGATACCCTATACCATACTCTTACAATATGAGCTTGAATAAATTATGGATGTGGTTAGAATTTTCATCACAGAGCGCTATTATAAAATCGACTCGCTTTAGTCGGAAACTATTCTCGAAATATAGATTAAGTCTAGAATCATGATTTCCTTTGAACACATTACTTTGTTCCTGAGATTGTAGAGGTAAATAAGAACCAGTATTTCAAAGTATTTAATGTATGAGGTAAAATACTATGAACTTTGAAAATACAAAAAAACAGTGTGACCTAATGAAATATTAACATTTTTATGATTTGTGATATAACAAATAACTACTCTCATTCAATAGACACTATTGAGAATTATAAACGTTGGAATATATATGACTAATAGACAAATCTTAAATTGCTTTTAAAGTTCATAAAATTGTTGGAGTTGATTCTGAAGTTGTAGAAAAACATATTCTGATTTGCTAAGTGACATGAAGAACTGTCATTGTTTTCACAAAAAAATGTATTTCTTTCCACCATTAAATTTATCTTCAATTATTTTCCTTCACAAAAAACTCTTAAAGCCTACTTTTGCTTAATATTTTTCAGCGTGCACCCAATCAGACATTTAATTGTTTTAAGGTATCCACTGACAGCCTCTTGGCATTTTTTCCATGCCATTTGTTACTTCCATCCTTCATCTATTTAATTTAATTTATTTTCTTACAAAAATAAGCTGCTCTTCTGTATTAAGAGTTCTTAACTTTTGGCATGCCAATGGTTTTTAAACATTTGTTCAAAATTAAGAAATTGCAGCATCATTTCGTTGATAATGGCCTCATTACCATTTTGATCGAATTTTTAATTACGAACATCGTCATTGTCACCACATTCATTCCATGGCTTGGTTGCCTGCCTCTCCGTTGTTCGTGTTCGTGTTGCTGTTGTTGTTCTTGTCTCAGACAATTAAGGACAAATGGTGTTCTTTTCTTCGGTTGTGTTCATTTGAGTGCGTCGTCGTCGTCGTTATCGTCGCCGTTGTCGGTAAGAAATGCTCTTTGTTTTTTTTTGTTCTTGTTCATAAACAATGTTCGCTCATTTACATCTCATGTACTATTTTTTGTCATTCTCAACGAAAAGAAGGCGATTCGGCAGAAATGTCGTTGCTTTTGTTATATTTCTTTTGGGAGATATATGTATGTGTGAACATGAACAGAGAGTGGGTAGTTATATTATGACAAGTTATTGGATCCGATCATTTTAGTGTAAATGCTTCAATACTCGAATATACCAAAACTAAATATTATATCAGTATTACAATTCCAATTTGATAGTAAATTATATTGATAGACAGGAATGGGAGTTAAGTTTGGTCAACTGGTCACATTTGGCACGAATTATTGCCTTCAAACGCCCAATAAAACCGTCACACGCTGCCCGAATGTTGATCTGCGGTATTTTCGGCCATTCCCGGCGAAGCGCTTGCTTAAGGTGATCGACACATTGGTACTTTTTAGTGCCAAACTTGCTTTCCAAAATACTCCAGACACAATAGTCCAACGGATTGTCATCCGGAGATTTTGGTGGCCATTCTGCGCTGGAAATGAAGCAAGGAACCTCATTTTGTAACCATTCTTGGGTGGCGCGTGCTGAGTCCTGTTGGAATGTTCAATGTCTGCGGCCAAAATGCTTGCGTACCCAAGGCTTTAATACACACTTCAGAATATTTCGTGATAATATTAGGCATTTATTCTGATGCCACGGTTGATTAATACGAGCTGAGAGCGACCATCGGCTGCTATGACGGCCCACACCATCATCATGGCCGGCGCTTGAGTTCTGGTGGCCAACCGAAGGTTCACATTTTCATCTAACCTCTTTGGCAAGTCAGCACAATCATTTTGTTTGTTTACAAGCTGCTGGACAACATATGTTCTCATCGGAGAAAACCAAATTCGGCAGTTCACCATCACCACTTTCGGCCAAGCGAAGCAACTCTTTAGCTCTTTTGAGTCTATATTCTTTCTGTTGCGGTGCAAGTTCTTGCACTTTTTGGAATTTCAATGGCTTTACCCCGATCTCATTTTTAAATATTTCCCGAATGGAATATTGCGATATGTTCAGCTCACGAGCCATTTTTCGGTCACTAAGACGCGGGTTTCGATCAAGTATCTTATTAACTTTTCGAACCATTTCTGCTGATGTTGTTGTTTTCTTGCGTCCACTTCCTTGACGTCGAGCTACGCTACCAGTATCACGGTAACGAGCGATGGTACGAGACACAAAAAATGTATTTACATTTAAATGCTAGAGTTCTCTAACGATAGCCACTTGTGGTTTCCAACCAAATATAAAAAATCGCACTAACACGCTTGAATTCCATCACCAATAACTTTTTTTCTGGAAAACTCACCAAAATGCTTTTGTACGCTTGTAAACAATGCTGTCACTGGCATAATTTTAACAGCTGTCGGACGAGTGGCTTAGAAATGACAGCAGTCTGAACTTGGTTGCAGTTTTTTAATCTCACCCTGTATATACCATATGGCAATATAAGTTTTTTATTAATCTGAATTCTCATTCAAGTTGCCATGTCTTCATTCAACCATTCACCTGATTGTGGGCAGCCCATTTGTTTTCACCATTTCGTCTTGTTCTTTTGTGCAGCTGCAAAAATATTATTGTTTTGCATTCGTGAGAATAAGCCAGAGAGAGAGCTCTTAGAACAAGTCGAGGAACAAAAAAGGCGATGCGCGAGACAACACTGAAGTAGGACACAACAATAAGAACAATGTCCTCTTTTCACGATTAACACATTTTCTCTTTGCCAGTTTTGACTAATGGCCATAAGGACAGTAACGAAGTCTACAACAGCCATGACGTTGATGACAAAGTATTAACCAATACATTTACGTGCATACATATATCCGCCAAAAAGTAAGAAACTCTCAGCATTTTTTTGACATTCAGCGATAAGTGGAAAAACCAAAGAAGCAGAAGAAGAAGAATAAAAATGACAAAAAGCAACACGCAAATAACAGTGGAAAATGGTGCACGGGGGAAATTCGTAAAGGATTTCACCTCTTTAAAAGTCAACGTCTGTTCTTATGCATGCCATTTCAATTCAAGTTGTTATCTGTTGATTGTCAACGGCATTCGGATGACAACCTCAGACGCTTCAACGGCAGCAGACAACAACAACAGCAGTAGAAATAAATATTTAACAAAAAGGTTGCCCCAACGTTGGCAACTTATTACTGCAACCTCTGCTGGAGCTTGGAAATCCTCGAGCAAAGACTGTCCCTGGCACGTTGAAGATATGCCAACGGTATTTTGTCAATGGCTAGCGATGGCATGGCCACTCTTGCATATGGCCCAACACAGGGCAATTGACAGCAACAATAACATTTGCCAAAGAAATAAAGTGGAATTTTTAATAAAAAATTGTTTCTCCTTCGTTTGTTTCTTTCTCCAAGTGCCACCAAGTGAGTCACATGTGTGCTTCTGTGTGTGTGGGGGGCCTGCCAAACCCCAGAATTGTTTCATTTTATTATCTGTCATGATGTTGCTGGGACATTTGGCTTTTTAATGTTTTTTAATACACACACACTCACATATGTATACATACCGGTGTAGAATTATATAAATATTTGTTTTTAATTTGTGTTATGTTGAAATAAATTGTATGTTTTAAAAGTTATATTTCCTCAAGCTATTGTTAAAAATGCTTAAAGTTTTTTTTTTCAACTAATACCAGAAGCCATGGAAAGACTTTAATGTCATTTCTGGAAACGATAATTTGTCTTATGTTAATTTATACGAAGAGCCTATTTATGTACATTTTAGGCTTTGATTTAGAATAGGGCTCAATTAAATAGTGTCTAAATAAAATACTTTTCAAAAAATTGTCATGTTCTCATTAAAAAGCGTGGAAGGAAATATGTTAATAAATTAAATAGGATAGCAGGTTATTCAACCAAAATTCGATGTAAAGCTGTTCAATATTTTACTTTTCGGCTAAAGTATTAAAAATCCCTACAATAACGATTATTAATTATTAAAAAATTAAAAGCAATTATGCCTACCCTTAGATCAGGACAAGGAAAATGATATCCAGATTTGTTATCCAAAATATAGGGTGAGATGAAAAAACGGCAACCAATTTCAGAATGCTGTCACTCCTAAGCCAATCGTCTGACAGCTGTTAAAATTATTCCAGTAACAGCTCATTATATTGTTTACAAACATACAAAAGCATTTTGGTGAGCAATTTCCAAAAAAAAAGTTATTTGTGATGGAATTCAAGCGTGATAGTGTGATTTCTTTATATTTGGCTGGATAACCACAAGTGGCTATCGTTAGAGCACTCCAGCATTTAACTGTGAATAAATCTTTTGTGTCTCGTACCATCACTTGTTACCGTGATTCTGGTAGCATAGCCCGACGTCAAAGAAGTGGACGGAAGAAAACAGCAACATCTGCAGAAATGGTTCCAAAAGTAAAGAAGCGACTTGATCGAAACCCGCGTCGAGTGGCCGAAAAATGGTTCGTGAGCTGAACATATCGTAACATTTTATTCGGCAAATATTGAAAAATGAGCTCGGGGTAATGCCATTGAAATTCCACAAAGTGCAAGAACTTACACCGCAACAGAAAGAAAATAGACTCAAAAGAGCAAAAGAGTAGCTTCGCTTGGCCGAAAGTGGTGAACTGCCGAATTTGGTTTTCTCCGATGAGAAAACATTCGTTGTCCAGCAGTTTGTAAACAAACAAAATTATCATTTTTACTTGCCAAAGAGGTCAGCTGAAAATGTGCACCTGCGATTGGCCACCAGAGCCGGCCACTCAAGCGCCGGCCATGGTGATGGTGTGGGCCGCCATAACAGCCGATGGTCGCTCTCCGCTCGTATTAATCCACCGTAGAAACAGAATATATGCCGAATATTATCGGAGGGATGGAGGGTATATTAAAGCGTTGGGCACGCAAACATTTTGGCCGCAAACCTTGGACATACCAACAGGACTCAGCACCCCCACCCAGAAATAGTTTCAAAATGTGATTCCTTGCTTCATTTCCGGCGCAATGGCCACCAAAATCTCCGGATAGCAATCCGTTGGACTATTGAGTCTGGAGTATTTTGGAAAGCAAGTTTGGCACTAAAAAATACCAAAGTGTCGATCACCTCAATAAAGCGCTTCGCCGGGAATGGTCCAAAATAACGCAGAGCAACATTCGGGCAGCGTGTGACAGTTTGAAGGCCATAATGCGTGCCAAAGGTGACCAATTCGAACAAATCTAAACTTATTCTAAAATTGTATGCTATTTCCGGCATTTTTTGCTTTCATTCAATAAAATTTAAAAAAAAAAAATGTAAAAATTATGGCATTTGACTATGTTGCAGTTTTTTTTATCTCACCCTGTATTTTTATATTTTAATCTATGCAAGTCTTACAGAATAATTTGCCTTGTGTGCGAATACTATTTAATAATTTTCTTTGGTCTATCTCGTACCCATACTCTATCACAACAACTACAAAAAGCTTTCTTTTGCAGGATTTTAATATGACCAAAAAATGATAAAATACAATGTGATAATATCCAAAAATTGTATACTTCTTAAGATATTCGATGATTGCAGTTTTTTCTTTTGACAAAATTTATTATTTTGTAATAAAGAGCTCAGAACTGCAAGGTATTGTAAAAAATCCTCGCCACAGACCGCAAAATAAACCAAAAACGACATCTTGTATGTACAATATTGTTCATAAATAAATAATTAATGACAATAATGCTGACACACCGAAACCACAACGAAAAAAAAAAATCGCAGATTTATCTGGCACCTTACATCGTCGGCCATTGTAATGGCAAAAAATTCTTTCTTTCCATATAACCCGGCTTATCTCGTTCCATAAGTATGTTCTTTATAACAAAAGCACTGAAAAAAGAAATTCCGAAGAAAAAAATAAGTGTATCAAAAATATCATTTTACGTGTTTACCTTGAAAGAGAGTTAAAATAAATGTATTAAATAACACACAAAAAAAGAACGTAAGGTTAACATCAAAAAGGAATCATGAATAACCTTGCATACTTGTTGGCTTGGTTGCTTATGGTTTATTAAAATCAAAATGAAAACAGTGTATAAAATTGTCAGTGTGACAAGGAGACAATCACTAAGAGCTGTGAAACCCGTTGTTCTCATGTAAACACGAAGAAAATACAGTCATGCCATAAACCTGAAGAAGATATGGAAATATGGGTGATGAAATTGTAAGTATACGAGCAGATGTTTTCGCTACATAAGCGTACTAATGAGGTTTATTTGTATGTGAGATGATCGAAATTCATTATTATAAGCTAATTATGCTTAAACCATAATTTCATAAGTAAAAGAAGGTATGCGGAGAATATGTAATGCTACTTAGAGGTTGGTTTCTGTTGGATTATCATATCGCTAAGAGCTAACGTTATTCAATTAAAAATTTAAAGGAAAAATAAATAAAGTTGCGAAGCTCAAATTACTCATTTTTAGTGAGTGTGAGGGTATTTGCATACCTATGAAGAGGAAATGAAGGCTTGAAGATCTATTTGTACAAACTTGATGCCAGAGAGTCTATACTGACGATCTAAAGGATTGAGATTCTATACAAACGAACAGGCTAAAAAACTGTATAGACGAGCTAGAGTTAGGGGATTCTATACAGAGGATGTGGAGGCCAGGGAATCACAATTAATGTGGAGGCCGCTAGGAATTCTATACAGGCGAGATGCAGGCTAGGGAGACACAGACGTGGTGGAGAGCATGGGCCGACATGATGAGCTGTAGGGCGGGGAGGCTACATAGACGATTTGGAGGCCAGGGAATTTATATAGTCGAGCTGTAAGCTAGGGCGTCTACATTGATGAGCTAGAGGGCAGAGAGTCTACGTAATTGAGCTGTAGGCTGGGGAGTCTTTAATACTAGGTGGAGGCTGGTAAATCTATAAAGACAAGTCGGAAGCCAGGAAGTTGCCGAAAAGATACCAATGATGTCAATCAGCATCCGTCGGATTCCCCATATAAGCTCCGGGGGATATGCCTATAAGCTCCCAGGCCCAGGGATAACCACTATAGGTCCCGGGGGATTAACCCTATAGGTCCCTGGAGATTAATCATATAGGCCCCGGGGGATTCCACCTATAAACCCAGGGGGATTCCCCTATAGGACCCGGGGGATTCCCCCTATAGGCCCCGGGGATTCCCCCTATAGGCCCCGGGGGATTCCCCCTATAGGCCCCGGGGGATTCCCCCTATAGGCCCCGGGGGATTCCCCCTATAGGCCCCGGAGGATTCCCCCTATAGGCCCCGGGGGATTCCCCCTATAGGCCCCGGGGGATTCCCCCTATAGGCCCCGGGGGATTCTCCCTATAGGCCCCGGGGGATTCCCCCTATTGGCCCCGGGGGATTCCCCCTATAGGCCCCGGGGGATTCCCCCTATTGGCCCCGGGGGATTCCCCCTATTGGCCCCGGGGGATTCCCCCTATTGGCCCCGGGGGGTTCCCCTATAGTCCCTGAGGGGTTCCCCCTATAGTCCCCGGGGGGGTTCCCCTATAGGCCCCGGGGGATTCCCCCTATAGGCCCCGGGCGATTTCCCCTTATAGGCCCTTCTGAATTTTGATTATAGATTACAGGTAGGCCTAGAGGATTCACTTTATAGGTCCGAAAGAATCCCCCCTGTAGGCTCGGGGAATTCCTCCTATGGGTCGGGGGATTAAATTATATAACATATTCTTCCGCTGACTTCAGCATGCTTTTAAGACACTGATTGAATTTCCAATAATATTTTAAAAAATCTTAGTGACCTGAAAATATCCTCGAAAAATTGTTTACTGCAAGTCGTGATTTTGGAATGGTTCCATTAAATAATATCTTTCTAGTATGGGTATTAGAAGGTTCTAACCAAAATAAATTGGACATCAGTAGAGTCTTTGAAAATGTGAACTAAGTCCCCAAGTTTAGAGGGTTCTAGATAACTCATTTACCATTGTTTAGAATATCGTTGAGGTGATTAAAAAACTTCTACGTTACGATGAAAATGTGAAATAGTTTTGAAATCATCTTAAATCTATAGTAAGCTTCTTTTTTGAGAAGTCTTTTTAAATTATTTATAAATTCTCCTTTTGTACTCTGTATTTAAACCCTTCCAAAGAAATGTTTTCGAGATTCCGCATTCACTTATTGAGAATATAAAGATTTAAGCAACGTATTCATATCTTTTTCAGAAAATTCATAAAATTGCAGCTTTAATATAATGTTCACACATACACACAGCTTCGAACGTTTGTATGTGTCTGCCTTCATCTGAATTTAAACAATTTTTGCATTAAATGTATAACTCAGTACTTGTTGTCATTCTTTTGTCGCTTTCCAGATAATGCTGCAGTTTACGTTCACATCTGTTGACAATGAGTGATGCAGATGCGATTTAAAATGTGCAATCCAAAGCAGCTTTCGCCATTATTTCAGGACAAAATGTTGCCATCTGTATCTTGACATTGCAATATGAAGTTGCTGTCTAGCCACATCATTGTGATGCATGGCGCAGGAAAACAGAGACGCCAGAGAAATGGATATAAGGAAATGTATACATTTATATGTTTTTGTTTTGTTGTTTTTTTTTTCATATTTTTAATTAACAATTTCCAAAAATTGGCGCAACAGTGGAGAGAGTTGTTTTTTATAAGAAAAAGTGGTAAATTGGTAATGAGATACCGCATTTACTTAAGGTTTTCTTTGCCGAGTATAATACCAATTTATATTTACTCAACACATGCACCAATTATGTTATCCTTGAAACTACGTCCCTTGTTTGCCGTAAAATATGAACAACTGTCGCCCATGTTCATATATTATGGCAGAAAAATATTCTCTCCCATGTGCCGCCAGTGAGCGAGACAGAGTTGAGGGTATGTGTAACATTATGTAATTATACACACTACACACACTGTCATTTATATCTTTGACTGGCTTTGTTAATTAAATGACGTTGGCAGTGTAAAATATGCCACAAAGACAGTGCAGTCAGTCGACACCAAATGTTGCCATTAACGCCAGCAGCAGCATCAGTAACTAACTGCAAAAAAGTGTACTCATATGCCACAAGTCTGTGCGTAAAGGAAGCCAAACATGAAAGAGAGAGAGAGAGAGGGCACGAGAAAAAAAACGGTTAATGCAATCTATGCTACCTTTTGGCAAAAGCCAGAAGAATGCAGTTAATATGAAATTTTCTTTCCGGAAGCAAAAAAATAGTAATAATAAATATTATAGCATTTCAGTTACTTTTTCCAGGGTATTGGAGAGGTGTCTTGTTACCTGTTGACTTATGAAGACCCAACGAGGAAACATTACCAAGAAACTCTCATCAAATATCATGTTGTTGTTGTTTTTAATGGGAAGCGGATGTTGATGACAAAGTCGAGAATGATATTAACTTTTTTTCGGGTGTTTCCTGTTTAAAAAAAGGGAACATTAATAATCCTTTTCTTGGGAAAAAGTGCGGCATATTTATTTAAGGTGTTTAAAATGACAGTGCGACAAAATTGTCACTAGGGAAGTAAATGATGTTAACTGAAAAGTGCTAGAGAAAAAATATATGCCTTATATTTTACGAAAACAATTAGGGAAATTTCAGAAAAAATTTCAATTTGTTTAACAAATGAGACATATAGGTTTATTAAAAATAATTATTATTAATCGCCATATAAGTGTTCCACATTGGTTGCGGTACATTGAATTACCAAACACACCTTAAGTATGAACATGTTTCTACCCCTGTTATATATGAACCAATTGTTCACGGCATAATATTTTTTAAGGCAGAAAAAATAAAGGATGAAATATTGTACTCTAAATTTAAATCTCAGAATAGACCATACAGAAAGGTATTTGCACTACTGATTTGTTATAGCCGAGGACACTATATAACTAAAATGAAAGTATTTTAAGAAATCTGAATCAGAGAACCAGAAAGTCTTCCCTGAAGAAGACCAGAGAGACATCCCATTCGAAACCGGAAGGTTCCGAATGGGATGTCTCTGGTCTTCCATAGAAGACCAGAAAGTCTTCTCCGTGAAAGACTAGAAAGACTTCTCCGCAGATGAGCAGGATATCTTTTCCCTCTAGTCTTTTGCGTAAAGAATTGAAGTTCCTCTCATATCAGACTTGATAAAGGTTATTTCACGGGAAACCTGAAAGTTCTCCTCGGAGAACCTAAAGATTGTCTCAATTGAAACTAGAAATTACTTCCACAAAAGACCTGAACGTCTTCTCACCGAAGACCTTAAAGACCTCAATGTCCTCTTATAGAAAACCTGAAGTTTCTCTCATAAAAGAACTAAAGTTTTTTTTATAAAAGACCAGAAAGTCCTCCTACGACAAACTTAAAGTTTCTCTCAAAGAAGCTCTTAATATTGTCTCAAATAAGCTTTTATTGTTGTTGTTTAATAGAAGAACTGTAGGTCCACTTATAGAAGAATTGGAGGTCAACTCATAGATGTCTTGAAAGTCCACTCACAGAAGTCCTGAAGGTCTTCTCATGCACGACTTGAAGGTCCTCTCCTAGGAGACCTGAAATTCTTCTCGTAGAAGACCTGAAGGTTATCTCGTAAAAGAACTGAAGGTCCTTTATAGAAGTCCTGAAGCTTATACAAGACCAGAAAGACCTCTCACGATAAACTTGAAGTTCCTCTCAAGGAAGCTTGATTCTAGACAACCAGTGGAGCGATCCACTTATAGATATCTGAAGGTCATTTCGTAGGAAGCCTGAAGGTCATCTCATAGGAAACCTGAAGGCCCACTCATAGGAAACCTGAAGGTCCTCTTATAGAAGTACTTAAAGTCCTCTCACAGAAGACTTGAAGGTGCTCTGATAGAGTACCTAAAAGTCCTTTCATAGGAAACCTGAAGGTCCTCTTATAGGAGACCTGAAGATTCTCTCTAAAAAGACCTGAATATCCTCTCATAGACGACGTGAAGGTCGTCTCATTGAAGATCTGAAGGTCATCTCGTAGGAAGCCTGATAGTCATCTCATAGGAAACCTGAAGGCCCTCTCATAGGAAACCTGAAAGTCCTCTTATAGAAGTACTTAAAGTCCTCTCACAGAAGACTTGAAGGTGCTCTGATAGAATACCTAAAAGTCCTTTCATAGGAAACCTGAAGGTCCTCTTATAGGAGACCTGAAGATTCTCTCTAAAACGACCTGAATATCCTCTCATAGACGACCTGAAGGTCGTCTCATTGAAGATCTGAAGGTCCTCTCATAGAAGTACTGAAAGTCCTCTCACAGAAGAATTGAAGGTGCTCTCATAGACTACCTTAAAGTCCTTTCGAAAAGGCCTGAAGGTCCTCTCATAGAAGACCTGAAGGTCGTTTCATAAAAGATCTGAAGGTCTTCTCCAAAAGTCCTGAAGGTCCTCTCGCAGAAGTCCTGAAGGTTTTTTCATACAAGACCTAAAGGTCCCTTCATAGAAGACCTTTAATCTTTTCATAGAAGTCCTACTCATATACAAGACCTAAGGTCCTCTCATTATTGAAAAACTGAACTTTAACGTATTATCTTATCTTAAATGTTGACCGTTGGTTGGAGTGGTACGGAAATGTGGGGTCCGATACTATTATTTATCGAACTGATCTTAGTGTGATAAAAGAATCAATGTACCTCATGGGTTCAACTTGAATTCCCATCTTTATAATATAAGCCATGTAGTGTTTAATTCCTGAAACATATTTGTTTATCGAAGAAAAAAGCTAATCAAATTAAATTTAATAAAAACAATTAACGACTTTAAAATGCATTATTTGTATTATCAGATTTTTTCTTTGCTTTTTAATTGTATGCATTAAAATTTAAAATAAAAATTTATTTGCAAATTATTCACCTGATATATAAATTATCACACTTATGTTCAGTTGTATTGCGATAATCCCCAGAGAATGTATCTCATGATCCCAGTGTTGCGTGTCAATGCAAATACACATGCAATTGCATCGACTCCATTGATAATACTTCACGTATAGTACTATATGTCTATATTGTTCAATCTCTTTTTTTGTCGTTGTTGTTGTTGTGTTGGCTCAGAGCGGAACAGAAAGCCGGTTAAGTACATATTGAATAAATGTTTGTATGCGTTTTTTTTTTCTCCTCTACAGATTCCGAGTTAAATTATATGAATTGCAAATAGATGGAGCATCATTTTAAACCATAATACACAGCCTACAATTCGGTGGAGTATAGTCTGGTTAAAGTTAATATGCAAACTATCTCACATGTGTGTGTGCAAACATACATTCGTACATGTGTGTGGTTTGATCATGTGGTGGTGTAGAGCGTTGTGCCTAGCAGATTGTGGAGTGTTAATACCTTGTAATGCAAATGGCTTGTGTTGGCTTTATATGGCAAAGTAAATGCAATTTATTAATTTCCATTGATATTGCGAACTGAGTGCTGGAAGAAAAACTCAATTGAATTTAAAATCGCCAGCCAATGGTGGATTTTCATAGGAAACTTTAAATGATTAACAGGCGAATGAAATAACGAAGATACGGTTGAGGTGGAGGAAATGTTAAAACAAAATATGAATTATGAAGTGGAGTTTAAAATATTCTGAAAATTAAATATTTAATATGGCAAGTGAATCTTAATTCTGGAAATATACAATGTATCATTTCCTGATGGCGGATGGGAAACTCCTTGGTATTCACCCAACTACCAAGTCAAATATATTCCTTTAATCCAACTCAGACCCATACCACCCTATGTCACCGCCAATAAATAAATTATTAATAAACATCAATCGCTGGCTTATGTTAAATGTGTTAATGTAGAGTGTGGTTGCATTAAATCAAGGCAGAAATTGAATTGTTATGATTGAAATGAAAATAAAATTCTACTTGTGATTTATATTTCCACATATTGTCGTGACTTGCAGTGCGTGTGTGTGTGTTTGTATCCATTTCTTGACATATTAACATGGCTGTGTATGTGTGGTCATTCAATGAATTGTCAATGCCAATTGAACGATGCTCAGAGGTAAATATTTATGTGGCTGACATTGAATGATTTATGTATGTATGTATGCACATATTACATACATAAGTGTGCGTGTGTGTGTGTGAATAAACACACAAGACATGCCAATTAAAAACAAATCAAAATTATTGGGTGCACTTTACTACAGTCCAGCTGTTGAATTTATTAATAATTAATTAAAAATCAATCACTGGGATATGTTGTTAAGGATATGAAAAGAGCCAAAAAAAGGTCAATTATGCGATATCCTACACCATTTCATCTAGAAATGAATCTTAGGTTGAAAAATATGAACATTTTTGTTAGAGTAAGGGAGGACATTTACGAAATCATCGTTCAAATACATTTTGTGATACAATATTTTTTGTGATACAATATTTTTTTTTACCCTATCCTATCAAATTACTTTGTCAAATTAAAGAATATACCTTATGAGGTACGGCCTCTGTGTTACTGTTGTCAGAAAAATCAAAATTTCGACACATGTTTTATATATTTTTGAGCTAAATCTTACTTAGTAGTTCCTCCATTTTTCATCACCAGTTTTCTACGGATGTTCGAAAAAGAAAAGTATGAGAAATATAATTATTCAGAAATTTAACCAGTTGTGGGGGAGGTATCAAATGGAGTGATCTGATATATTCCACTTTCATCTCAGATCTTGTGTTTTCAGAATTATTGGGATGTGCCAAGTTTGAAAGCAACCGGATGTTAATTTGACATTTTATGAGCATAATTGTTATTCAAAATTTTGACCCGTTGACCCGGTACCAGAAGGAGTGATCCTTTCTTTCCATTTTGTGAAAATATTGGAATGTATAAAATTTGAGCATCGGACTCTTATTTCACATTTTTTAAAATATTTTTTAAGTAATTACACTTTGACCCTTTTGCGGAGGAGGTAAGTAATAAAAATATAAGCATTCCCAAAATTTGCACTAAATTGTATGATCCTATCCTGTTCAATAAAGTAAAATCCTAGAATACTAATAATAAAATAAAATACTAAAGTAAAATAATAAAAACTGCAAAGTCAAACGCCATAATTTTCACACTTTTTTTAAATTTTTATTAGATGAAAGCAAACAATGTCGGAAAAGCATCAAATTTTAGAATAAGTTTAAGTTTGTTGGAATTGGTCATCTTTGGCACGAATTATTGCCTTCAAACCTCCAAAGAAACCGTCACACGATGCCCGAATGTTGCTTTGCGGTATTTTGGCCCATTCCCGACGAAACGCTTGCTTGAGGTGATCGGCACTTTGGTATTTTTTAGTGCCAACCATGCTTTCCAAAATACTCCAGACACAATAGTCCATTGAGGATTGGTATCCGGAGATTTTGGTGGCCACTGTGCGCTGGAACTGTGCCACTGTGCGCTAACCATTCTTGGGTGGCGTGTGCTGAGTGCAATGGTGTTGAGTCCTGTTAGAATGTCCAAAGTCTGCGGCCAAAATGTTTGCGTGCTCAAGGCTCAAATACATCCTCCAAAATATTTTCGCAATAATATTCGGCATTTATTCTGATGCCACGGTCGATTAATACGAGCGGAGAACGACCATCGGCTGTTATAGCGTCTCACACCATCACCATGGCCGGCGCTTAAGTTCTGGTGACCATCCGATGGTGCACATTTTCAGCTGAGCTCTTTGGCAAGTAAACACGATCATTTTGTTTGTTTACAAACTGCTGGACACCGAATGTTTTCTCATCGGAGGAAACCAAATTTGGCAGTTCACCACTTTCGGCCAAGCGAAGCAACTCTTTAGCTTTTTTGAGTCTATTTTCTTTGTGTTGCGGTGTAAGTTTTTGCACTTTTTGGAATTTCAATGGATTTACCCCGAGCTCTTTTTTAAATATTTGCTAATGAAATATTTCGACATTCTCAGCTCACGAGCCATTTTTCGGCCACTGCGACGCGGGTTTCGATCAAGTCGCTTCTTTACTTTTCGAACCATTTCTGCTGATGCAGCTGTTTTTCCCGTCTACTTCCTTGACGTCGTTCTAGGCTATCAGTATCGGACAATGGTACAAGACACAAACGATTTATTCACATTTAAATGCTGCAGAGGTCTAACGATAACCACTTGTTGTTTTTCAGCCAAATATAAAGAAATCACACTATCACGCTTGAATTCCATCACGAATAACCTTTTTCTGGAAAATTCTTCCCAAAAATGCGCTTGTAAACAATATAATGAGATGTCGCTGGAATAATTTTAACAGCTGTTGGACGAATGGCTTAGAAATGACAGTAGTCTGAAGCTGGTTGCAGTTTTTTCATCTCACCCCGTGTTTTTCTAAACATTTTGATTTGTTATATATATCAAATATTTATTGCATTTTAGATACATTTTCTAACGAATTTTGCTAAATTCTGGTGTTTTGAGAGAAACCCCCTTGCAAAACATTATCAGTAGGGTCTTGGCAAAGTCTTCTAATCGATTTGCTAATCGAATGGCTACCAACTATAATTATCAATCCAATATTCTCTGGAGGTCAGCAATTCTGAGTAGTGGTGATTGTATTAGGTCCTTTTGGAGATGCTCCCAATGTGTTGTAAATTCTTAGACTATTTTTTTTATCATATCATATGGTCATTTAACCATGCTTGTTATAATTGTGCTCTACGCGTTATAAATTATAAGTATATAATGCATTATTTTTTTCTTAACATCTCGTCTATTACATTACCATTGTTCAGCCGACATAGAATTAGAAAAAAATATATCTTCATTTATTGATTTTATTGAATGAATATAGACCGCTTTAGTCATGCATGGGAACATTACACCTAACGTCACATTTAACGAAGGTCTTTGCTTAGAACGGCAGTCATAAATAAATCATGGCATAATTTCCTGCTGTATCAATTTTGATTGTTCGAAATTGCATACAGAGTGGCAATCAAGCACAGTGATTGTTTTGAAATTCAAATACACTCGCACACATACACACACACATGGAAACAAAGAAAACAAACAACAACAAACAAGTATGCAATAAAATCAATTGCATTATTTACCCCCGAGCACAAGGCAAGCCCCTTGAGAACAAAATGCTTTTGAGAATGTGGAAAATAATGAACGTAACTATTAACCTCTCTCGCTCTCTCTTTTTGGCGTTTTCTATGTATGAGAAAGATGTGATGACGACAGTCAAGCGTTGAGAGGGGAAGACGCAAACAAAGAGATATCCTGCCTGAAGGAGAAAAAAAAAAATACAATCGAGTGTTGTAGTTGTTGTTTTTTAACTAATAGCTTTAGTTGCATCAGCAGCAGCAGAAGTGGAAGAAAACAATGTAGCAAAATGCAATAAACGTTTTTCCTTGTTATATTCAACGATTTTTTCTCAATGGGAAAACTCTACCGGAGGATGTTTTGAAAACCTGAACAGCAGTGAAACTCATAAATTTCCAGATTACATACAAGAGAATACATACATAGGTATATGACTACCGACATACAGACAATCGAGCAAACACTCCCACATACATACACTAAGCATACATATATGCATGTCTTTTTTCTAACGTCTAACTGATACAGCAGCCATGGTTGGGCTACCGTATCGATTTGTTAGATGGAGGAGGTTAAATCTGTGGTACCCAATAGTGTCACACATGGGTATCTGCCTGCGGTGTTTCTTTGCGATGGCAGTTGACTATCGTTTCTCCCCATCCCATCCCCGAGGTGCGGGTGTTTTTATTATTTTCCTAAATTCGCCTCTGTTAACACATGTCAACTATTTTAGCTTGGCTCTCTCAGCTACAACAATGGCTGTAATGCATTGCAATGTCAGGCTCATTGAGCGCCATGGAGGCAGTGGGTGCCTCCTGGAAAGGCTTTAAGCCATTCTAGCTTAAAGTGTCAGTGTCATGCATTGACACAAGTCTAACACGGTGACACATTAGTCACAACGACAACAATGCCATATTATGTAACTGCACCTAGGGTAAGAAATGTGGATGTACGTATGTATGTGTGGGTGGGTGTGTGAGTGTGCATTCACAGAGTTACCATGATATGATTGTTACATCATAACATATATTTTAGTTACAGGCGGACAGACAGACAGGCAAATCTACACTTGTACATGCATATATGTGTTTGTATTTCGAACATATCCGTGAACAAATTATAACAATTGTTGGATTTAAGTAAAGGGCGTGAAATGATTGGCGTGATGTAGTTCAAAATATTTTAGGGTTAACTATAGGGAAATGTGTGGATATGTATAATGAAAAAATTGCGAATAAAAGAATTACAATTTATGTTTCATTGACAATATTAACATTTAATATCAAGGTGCTTTTAAAGACTTTTAGAAAATGGTAGATATATGCCCTTGACTTCTGCTACTTCCCAAAAAAAGTTGCAGCTTTCGAATAATCATTTATTGGTCCTATTTATGTGCATCTTAATAAGATTTGACCTAAATGTGCATCTTAGTAAGATATTTTAATCTTAGGGATTTCCTTGTCAAGAATGTTATTTGTCGAAATAATTTTTAAAGACTTTCAAACAAATAAATGTTGACTTGTACAAAAAATTTTTCTAGAACAACCTGCTCAAAAGACGTAGATTAGTAAGAAAAAGCAGAGCGTGCCAAACATTTGTATATTTTAAATTCGGACTTATATTGCCCATTTGATATATATGGGAACTATATCCAAATCTGAACCGATCTCGATAAAATTTGGCAAAGATATTTCTGAGCTGTGTTTCATATATTAGATGTTTGGTGCACAATAAAAGGTAAATCGGGCGAAGTTATGTATGGGAGATATATCTAAATCTGAACCGACCTCGATAAAATTTAGCAAAGGTATTTCTGAGCTGTATTTGATATATTTCCCCAAATATTATCGTTACAGAGTGCATATTACGGCTGCGGAGGACAAAAATAACAAATCGGATGAACAATATATATGGGAGCTATAGCTATATCTGAACCGATTTTAATCAAATTTGGCATACTTATTTTCAGGCCTAATTTGGTTGTATGTTCAAAATTCCATACTATTTGGGCTGATATTACACGTTTGGTGCAAAATAAAAGCAAATCGCACGAAGATATATATGGGAGCTGTATCTAAATTTTTACCGATTATCTCCAATTTCACTTGTGCAAATTTCATCTTGTGCAAAATCAATTGTACTTTGTTCACAAAAATACATGGACAGACGGGCGGACGGACATGCATATATCGGCTCAGAATGTGATTCTACGCAGATCATCAAAAGGAACTATGGGTCTATCTCGTTTCCTTTTGCCTGTTACAAACAATTGCACAAAGACATAATACCCTGACCACCTTGTGGTGTAGGGTATAAAAAACGCTATCTTACGGAAAATCTTAGATGTTTTTAAATTTTTTTTGAGTATTTACCGACTCCACACAAAATTTGTAAAAAAAAAATCTAGAACCCAAATTTTATGGTCCTTCTGACCAACAACTGTGGAATGTAGAAAAAGTTTCCAGATGGACTTCTTAGCTAAAAATTGTAGATTTTTAAGTAATTTTTTTTTTTTTTTCATTACCTCTTTACCCTAAAACTTTTATTTAATTTTTTCGAGGACCTTTTGACGGCTCCAAAGTTCATATATATTTTTTTAGAATAACGTGACCTTTAATAGTGAATTATTTTGAAAATATTGTTTAAAGGACCCATTGAGTGGTATTTGTGGATTTTTGGCATATTATAACGTTTTTCAAGGCCTTGCGGCATAAATACAAGCGTTTAAGAAGTAAAGACGCAGTAAGTACTTTTTAATATCCTTCACAGTTTTGACAGAAACTTGAAAACTTCAAAAATGTCCGTCAAAAAGTACCACTTTGATGAAAACCGTTATATGGGGACTGTACGAAGACTTGGACCTGCATAAGTAATTTTTTGTGATAGGCTGTTGTACCAATTCCGAACTTCAAATATGCAATTTGAAACAATTCCGTTGAATAATGTTGCTATATGGAGAATTCTTCGAGGAAATAAAGTATTCAGACGGAACTCTTTGTGTGAATTTTGAGACAAATCCATTGAAAAAAGTGACTGAAATCATGAAAATACCTAATATTGGGAGGAACGGTTATATGGGGGATATACGATGTCGTGGACCTTTATAAAAAATCTCTTCAAGGGGGTTGAGTACTTAGAAGTAACCTCTCAATTGGAAAAATGTGACTAAAATAATACAAAAAAAAAAAAAAAAAACCGAATGTCTGGAGGTATATGGGGGATATCGATATCGTGGACCGATGTTGCCCATCTTCGAACTTCTCTTGACTCTAGCGTGATTACTACATATGATCAAGAGTATATATACTTTGTTGGGTTTAAAAATTGTATTTCGGTTAAAAAATTGTATTTGTATTTACAAACGGAATAACGAATTTTATATGCCCCCTATATTTGATGGGTGGTATAAAAATATATAGTTAAAACCTTAAAGCATGCATGAAAGCAACTACAAATACATTCTCCGATAGATGAAACTAAGCAAATTTGTATAGAAATTTGTCATACATCATATATCTAATTAGTATACTGCAGTATAAACATAGAATCTTATGCCGGTCTAAAATATGTACTTTTTTAGCTCTTGAAGTTATAATTTTGATGAGTTCCGAATAGAATATCGTTGGCTCAACTAAAAATAGCCTACCCTTTCTATTTATTTTATCTTCACACATCACTCCTCTGACCCTCCCCTTTGGCCTCTGACGATTTGTTGTTTCAACGTACACATTTCTGTGATATATTTATGTGTGTGTGTGTGCGGGGAATAGATGGCGGTTGAACTTGCTATCAACCCATGTTCCACTTTTTCATGTACTTCAAATTGTTTCAGCTGAACTCAAAACATCGGGCACTTCATTTGAATTTGCTGTTGCCCCCAATTGCGTCGTCATCGTCGTCGTCGTTTTCACAACAGTTTGTTACAGTAATGAATTTAGTTCCGTTTTACCAAAGTCCCCTCTCCTATGAATGCATGGATGAGATGGCGATGCAATGATATGCCATTGCATGGATACGAATGTATGTGGGAATCGTATGCGGATGTTTGTGTGTCTACGGATATATGTGTGGAGGACTTGCATAATACAATCCCTAATGTCATGAAGCTGCTCTGTGTTACCGAACAAATGGAAATTTGCATAAAGTCTGAATGGATAGAGAGAGAGGGACGGGGTGGGAAGAGAGAGTTGAGGCACCGAAAAAATAACAAATTGGAACAGAACACAAAGTGATAATTGTTGAAGTTGACAAGAACAACAACAGCAATGATGACAAAAAATGTCAAAACAAGGGTAAATGTGAATTTTTAATAAAAATACCAAATCGTTGTGAATTTGATAAGTGCCTCTGGGTATGTCCAGTAAATTATATAATGTGATTAAGTGTTGAATGAATAATTTGATAACGACAAAACAAAAAAAATTAAACAAATGTGATTTATGGCTGGCTACATCATGGCCCTGGCAAAGTTTATACTCATTTTCCTGTTTCAATGGAAAAATTAAATTCTTAATTTAATTCAGCTCTTCTCCGTTTCTTCTTTTTTTTTTGTGGTGTTTTGCTTTAAACTTTTTCCATTTATTCCCAAATAATGTTGCCTTTGTAAAGTTAATTAGGGACCAAGTATTTTCCTCGTTTTTCTTTTTAAAATGGCCAGTGTGTAAATATTTTTTGTTTGGCCTTTGCCGCATTGTGGGTTGAAATGTGTTTGAGTGGTTTATGGCTTAACTTGAGAATTATTAGCCACATTGTTGCCAACAAATGCCGTTAATTGACTTGAAAATAATCCTCGCTGTTGAGGTTTTTATTTTAGGGGTCTGTTGGTGTTTACTTAAGGTTGGTTGGGCAAAAAATGGGCAGAATTTAAACATTTTATGCCTGCAAATATTCACTTACACTATTCAAGTAACGGAGAGTAGTTTTAAAGAAAAAGCTAGAGACATGGTAGTTTAATTTTATTGAATTGTTTTTCTTCTATGATTAAATACTTAACTCTTGTTATGAACAAAACATTTTTAGATAAATAATAAGTTGGAAAGTATCAGTCGATTTGCTAAAATATACCTTCAGACTATTACCATATACAGGGTGAGTTAAAAAAATCTTTTAATTTTATTTAATGAATGCAAAAAAATTTCGGAAATGGCATCAAATTTTAGAATAAGTTTAGATTTGTTCGAATTGATCACCTTTGGCACAAACTATGGCCTTCAAGCTACCAATGAAACCGTCACCGCTGCTCGAATGTTGCTCTGCGGTATTTTGCCCAATTCCCGGCGAAGCGCTTGTTTGAGATGATCGACACTTTGGTATTTTAAAAATAAAATACTCCAGACACAATAGTCCAATGGATTGGTATCCGGAGATTTTGGTGGCCATTGTGCGCTGGAAATGAAGTGACGAACCTTATTTTGTAACCAATCTTGGGTTCGCGTGTTGAGTTCGATATTGCTGAGTCCTGTTGGAATGTCCAAAGTATGTGGCCAAAATGTTTGCGTGCCCAAACCTTTAATACAACCTCCAGAATATTTCCGCGATAATATTCGGCGTTTATTCTGATGCACCGGAGAGGGACCATCAGCTATTATGGCGGCCCACACAACACCATAGCCGGCGCTTGAGTTCTGGTGGCAAACCGAAGGTGTACATTTTAAGCTGACCTCTTTGGCAAGTAAACACGATCATTTTGTTTGTTCACAAACTTCTCGACAACGAATATTTTCTCATCGGAGAAAAATAAATTCGGCAGTTCATCACTTTCGACCAAGCCATGCAACTCTTTACCTCGTTTGAGTCTTTTTTATTTCTGTTGCGGTATAAGTTCTTGCATTTTTTGGAATTTCAATGGCTTTACACAGAGTTCATTTTTCAATGGAATATTGCGATATGTTCAGCTCACGAGGCATTTTTCGGCCACTACGACGCTGTATTCGATCAAGTCGCTTCTTTACTTTTTTAACCATTTCTGATGTCCACTTCCTTGTCGTCGGGCTACGCTATCAGTATAACGGTAATGAGCGATGGTACGAGACACAAAAAATTTATTCACATTTAAATGCTGGAGTGCTCTAACGATAACCACTTGTGGTTTTCCAGTCAAATATAAGGAAATCACACTATCAGGCTTGAATTCCATCACGAATAACATTTTTTCAGGAAAATTCTCACCAAAATGCTTTTGTACGCTTGTAAACAATATATTGAGCTCTCTCTAGAATAATTTTAACAGCTGTCGAACGATCGGCTTGGAAATCACAGCAGTCTGAAGTTGGTTGCAGTTTTTTCATCTCACCCTTTATGTCCTATTACAAAACTTTATCTATAAGGAAGTATAAGTCAATGAGTTTAGGAACTCTTTAGACCCTATTTTCATGATATTATATATTTTGAAATCATTACATCATGAATACGGTATATTTATTAATCTAACACAGTATCTTGTCTGTGTTTAAACTTCAAAAATGGCATTTTCAAAACATATCTAATCTCAAAGCGTAGTTTGTCGCCTTTGTCATTTGAGTGACACAGCATATATTTCACTGATTATCACAAGCATATCATTAACATGCTGGTAGTCCATTAAGTTTTCAAGTGATTTTGAACAAACATTTACATTTAAAATGTTAAACAGACTTTTGCAAAAATGCTTGGAAATTTCTCTGACATCGAAGTCATTGTTCAAGGTACAACTTCTATTGCCAGCTAACAAACAATTAATGGGCGTTGTCTTTACTTTCCAAACCATTTCGCTGCTCCAGTGGTGGTGGTGTGAATTTTCGTCGTGTCTATGTTTTAAAATCAATATCACCACAATGGCATCACAACTAATTAACCTAAGACAATGCCAAAACGTGGCGTTGGCAAAGGCGAAGATGATGCAACTCTCTGTCTGAGAAGCTAATTAAAATAAAGTTTCTTCTACATCTTCAGCGGGATTTTAATGGGAAAAAGAAGAAAACTTTAGTTGGTAGTATGCAAATAAACTTCACTTGTTTGTTCTAAGACCACAACACCAGGTGTTTATGGGGTTAAAAGTAGTTTTATGTCAAACACTACTGACTGACAATGCATTCTTAATTTTTATACATTTAAAAATTCGTATTAGATTAAAGGGCAAATTCACTTTAATAGTGATGTATTTATTCAAAATGCAAGATCTAATTTTTTTGGGATCCATAATATGGTTGAATATTATGTTATGTGCTTATGGGCCCGATGCATTGTTTACCCATTCACCAGTATTTAAATCACCCTCGTTTGTTTGCCGTTCTTTTGAGCTCAATGGGAAATCCTCGTAGAAACCCACCTCTTTACCAACACACGTTTTAAAGAATTTAACTTTAAGTTGTTACTTCATAATATTATGAGATAAAAAATAATTTCACCTCTGGTTTGTCTCTTACTAATAAACAAAAATCTGAAGAACATTTGAATGTTAATGGAACTTGTGAGAAATTCGATGTCAGTCAATTATATAAGTCATTTGTCAGAGAAAATTCAAGACATTTTAAATGTCATTGAGCTGCTATACATACAGCAATGTTGTCGTAATAGACCCATAGTGGTGCTCGTAGAGATTCGGGTGGCACGATTAGTACATAAAATACTTTTTTTCTAATGTAAACTTTTATAAGTCTATTGGGAGTGAAACTCTCACGAAATTGTTCGGAAGCGCTCCTGTCGTGTAGACTATGTAAAAAAACCCACTCCTCGAGAAATCTGTGCTGTGAACGATGTTACTATATTGAATGACAAGATACTATAACAATGTGGGGAACGAGTAGCCTTTTCTATGTAAAATTACAAAACTATTGGTTATACGATACCAGAATGGAGTACTTCCAGCTCTATGACAATGAGGGCGATATGGAGATATTAAATGATTCTCCATACCATTTTGAAAAGTTTTTTAAACATTACTGAAAATTCACCACTTCTATGTGAATCCGAGCCACCCTTGCTTATCAGTGCCCAGAGGGTCTTCAAGTTTTGACTGACAACATTCCATTTTATACCCTCCACCACATGTTATATGGAGGTTATATTAACTTTGTCATTTTTTTGGAACTAACAAGGTATAAAAAATTCGAAGTCGATTTAGCCATGTCCGTTGGTCTACTGTAATCACGCTAGAGTCTAAGCCGAACATGATAGAAAGCTAAAACTTTACATAGGCCTGTCTTTTGTCTTTAGGCAGGTCAAGTTCGAGGATGAGCTAATTCAGTCAAGGTTTTCGAATAGCCCCCATATAATTGTACCTCACCATATTCACTATTTTGACGATCTTAGTCACATGAATGATTTTCTCGGGTTCTACTTCTTGTGGCAGAACATTGTCTATATAGCATCTTTTGAATTGTTCCATTTTCGAACTTTTGACAATTTTATACACAGTTTCCAACGCAATAGTTTAAAATGCGGAATTTAGAGTTTATAATGCATTCTTTCTATCTATCCATGGCAGAGTATTGCCCATGTAGAGGCCAAAGTTTTCCTATAGCCCCCATATAATTGTAACTATGTTTTCTAACGGAATAAACTAAAATTCGTACTTCCATTTTATAATTTTCTACTTCATGTAACCGGAGAATGTTCATATACATCAACTACTAACTTACCTATATTGGGTATTTCGGTATATTGCTTGAAATTTGGTTTGTGTTTTCCAAATGATGGAAGCGATTTATATCCTTAAATAATTTGTTTCTTTTCTACAATTTTCTTATGCGCTAACATGAAGGATATGATTTTTAGGAATACTCTGTTCTCCACCTAACTTGTACTCGAGTCCTGAAAAATCTTCATATCGTCAAAGAAATATTAGGTACCCATTAAAATTATGGAAATTATTACCCTTTTTTCGGTTATAACCCCCATAATCGAATGGGGATTATTTCCAAAAAATCGGTCATAATCCCTAGAAAGTAGCGGTCATAAACGAGTGTGCGAACAAATTTAGATTTTCTTCTCTGGGTATGTCCGGCACCGGCTATCGCGAACCAAAGTATTCAAAATTTTAGATTGTTAGTAAGTAACCGGCCTTCTTCCGGGGCTTGAGACATTCTCCGCTGGGTTATGTCCAGCACTAGCTAACGCGAACCCAAGTTTACTACATTTAAGATTTTTAACTAGTCCCCACAGCAAACGGTCATACTCCCCATGGTTATTATGTCCGGGCGCCCAAATATTAGACGATGATATTTCTCAAAAAGCCGGATTATTTCCATCAAAGTTGTTATTCAAGTCATTAAAATTCACTCCCTGAAAGTAGGAAATATCCTTGACGAATCTCTCTTACTCTTGATAAAGAGACTATAACTAAGAGACTGAATAGAAAGAACAAAAAATATCTTAGATATTTACAAGACCAGCTGAACTACAGTGACAAGGTCATGCAGTCATTTTATGTTCAATTCGGAAGTGGCCCAAAATGACACTTTCTAAAATGGAATGTATACGAACCGTTCAAAATTAAGAAACGCTTATTGTACACAACAAAAGCACCAGTTCACTAATTTTTAAGTAATCTGCATCATTACCATTCAAAAATTGTGAGGCAGAACTATTTATGGAGAACGATTTTCAAACGGCATCTATAGCACGCATTTAATCGATCTTAAATAGTTCCAACACAAATAGTAATTATATCATAACCCTCCCCTTATTGTATTTTTTAACTATTTAGTTTATAATTATATCATTGACAATTTCCCCCGCGTATTTGTAATTATGCAAGTTATCATCACCGGCATTATTATCTTAAATTGAACATAAAAAGAAGATAATTTTAAACAATTCATTTACATGTCATTGCGTTTCCACTGAATATTTTTCGAAGTGAATTCAAAAGCATAAACAACCTGGTGTTAATTATTTCCTTTGGGATTTTAACGCAAATGTGCAAATGGTTTTAAAAAAGACCCGAATGTAAAAATTATGAAAAAAGCAACAACAACAATGTCTTGTTACACGTGTACCTGATTACGTTTGTACTTGTTCATAAACGCACACATACACATACCCATACATATGTACGTTCATCATTGTAAAAGCATCTGCTGGCTGTTAATACATTTTGTTATTCCGAACTTGACAAAGGATCACACGGTTTACCGCAAATCCCATAGACGTGCAAAGCAAAAAAAAAAAAAAAAGTAAAAAAAAAGGAAGAATGAATGTGGAAATAAACAGGAATAAAAATTCATATCTGGCAAAGTTATTGCTTACATTGTTCCAGGCAGGATTTTAAATAAAATTAAATAAATTGACAGACGCCTGCCATAAGGTTATGGGTAAAAAGTGTGACAATAAATGGAATTGGATTAGGCTTGGAGCTCAAACACCTATGTTTATTAAGCCTTCGAATATTTTTCTTTTTCTATATGATGGGCAACATGAAAATTGCCTTTCTATTTTATTTTACTCAATTGTTGAAATTGTTGCCCTAAGCCCAATTGTCTGGACACCTATGATCTCCTTGTGTGTCTAATGTTTTCACACTTTTTATCTCGTAATGTAATGCAAATCCTTTTGAAATCCTTAAGTGCAGCCAATGTATAATTTATCAATTTTATGTGCCACTTCTCACGCACACCCACACCCACACACTCATGATAATCTCTTGCGAGTGTAAACGTTTTGCCCGAACAAATTTTTAAATTTATATATAGTCTTTTTTAAGTGGATTAGAGCTGAATATTTTTTGTATAAAAATAATTTCTGAAGGTTACAAACAGGGATTTGGCAAACATAATCAAATGCCACTTACAGGAAACACTGGGCAACAATATTTAAATTTAAATTAATAAAATTTAAATTTAAATTTGAGTACTCTATTTCACAAAGGGGAAAATACATTTAGTGAAGGTTATATTAAAATAACTTTTAAATGAAACAAATATTAAAATAAAACAAGTAAAAAAACTGTAAGTTCGGCCGCGCCAAAGTTTGAATATCCGTTAAAAATTCTGTTAAAATTTTAAAAATAGCAGATATAGCCGTTATATTGGGGTCTATACGACGTGGACCTACATAGGCATTGTTTGTCATAAGCCATTACCATATTCAAATCCGAAAACTTGAAATAAACGGTAAATAAGGTAGCTAAAATCATCAAAATATCGTATATAGGAAGGCACCGTTATATCGGAGCTGTGCGAAGACCTGCATAGACCAGCATAGACAAATTTCTGTTACAGGCTGTAGCATCCATTACGAACTTTAAATACGACATCTCAAACAATTTCGGTGGGTATTGCACCTTAGCTCGTCAAAATACCGAATATAGGAGGCACTGATATATAGGGCCTATACGAAGACCTGGACCTGCATAGACAATTTTCTGTCTTAGGCTTTAGTATACATTACGAACTTCAAATACCAATTTTGAAACAATTCCGTTGAAAATTCTCGCTAAAATCATTAAAATACCGAATATCGGGAGGTACCGTTATATGGGGGCTCTACGAAGACGTGAAACTGCACAGACAATTTTCTGTCTTAGGCTGTAGCATCCATTACGAACATCAAATACCAAATTTCTTCCAAATTTCCGATGAATGATGTCGCTAAAATTATCAAAATACAGAATATTAAGAGGCACCGTTATATGGGGGCTCTACGAAGACGTGGACCTGCACAGACAATTTTCTGTCTTAGGCTGTAGTATCCATTACGAACTTCAAATACCAAATTTTAAACAATTCCAGGGAATAATGTCGCTAAAATGATCAAAATACCGAATATCTGGAGGTACCGCTATATGGGGGCTATAGCCAAACGTGGACCTACCTATGGCCTGTTTACGAATCAATACGAAAAGTCCTGCAGATATAACATACAATTGAGTAAAATCTTATCAATCTGCTTCAATTCGTTCAGAAGCTAGAGTGATTTCCACAGACTGATAAACGGATAGACGGACGGACATCGCTAAATCGACATTATATTTAATGCTGATCAAGAATATATATACTTTGTGGGGTCTAAAATGTATATTTCGAGGTGTTACAAACGGAATGACAAACTTAATATACCCTCCGTACTATGGTGGAGGGTATAAAAATAACAATCTGGACGGTCGAACCAAGTTCATACCAGCCGTCGTTTATTAATCTGCTGCAGATAAACCTTTTCTTTCCTTTTGTTATGAACCTCTAGAACAATTTTATCACCCTGTGTATGCCAACAAAAACATAAATGTCTAGTCGGATCTTTATGGATTTGTACAACTAATTTCTTTTCTTATTTTTATTTGATTTTTATGCAAATTTCAACCAAAAAGGGTTGAATTTAGTCCTCGTGTCCCATAGCCGTTCTAGAAAATTATTAACCATTTTTGTTTCTTCGAAAAATAAAAAATCAATTTTTCATTTTAAAGCTGAATTCTTACGAAAAAAAAAAAACTAAATAAAGTAATTTGCTCAACAATTTGCTACGGGCCCAAGAGGCCAATTCTTTGCGGTTTCGTTCATTGCTATTTAGCATTACTTCCCTAGCGCCTGTATCACACTCCTTTTAATTATTTTGTCATTTTTGTGTTTCGCCACATTTCTGGTCAGATATGAGAAGACGACGAAATAAAAAAAAACTCACGTACCGAAAAGTTTGGCTGGAGGAGCTAAGGGCAAAACTTTTTACCAAATAAGTTTATTTTTGTTTTGGTACAGCAGGCAGCAACATCAATGGAAGGTACTTGGGTGGCGGGGGTGGTGATGATGATGGCGATAGTGGGTGAAAGCCTCCCTCTTCTGCCTGTTGAAGACAGGAAAAGAAATTCGTTGGAGTCGTTAAGAGCAGGCGGCACTGATTTCTCAAAAATAGGAAACAAACACAATTTAAATATTCAAAAGTATATCTTTTATATCAACTTTAATGTTGTTAACAATTTTGTTTTAAATAAATTTGAATTTAAAAGGAATTAAATGGTAAAGGTTATTGAAAAGTTGTCACAATGGATTGGGTCTCACTGAAAGGTCAAGTAAAGTAAGAAATGTATTAAAAATTTATATATTTTGACTCGTAAAAACATAAAGAAGAACAAATATCCTCAACGTTACGAGTACGAAAATCCAGGTATATCTCAATTTGCAAGAATTCAGTTTTGGCATAGAATGTCCCTCAAATAACGTCATAAGAAAATTTTAGATATTTTGAAGTCCGCAGTCATATTGATACCCACACTTTGATACAGGGCGTTATGTCTTTGTGTGTTTGTAACATGGAAAATGGAACGAAATAGACCCATAGTTAATCTTGAGGATCCTCATGGAACCACTTTCTGAGTCAAATTATGGATGTCCATCCGTCTGCCCATTTATTTTGTAAATAAAGCATAGGTTGCATTTACTGTCCGATTGAGATTATATTCTTCAAAAATAATTTGGAATTGGTGGGAATAGATTCAAATTTAGATACAACTCCCAAATATATCTTTTTCCGATTCCCATTATATTTTATGGATGTATTTCGGCACATCCGACCGTATCCAGTACGGAAACAAGTACTTCCATAAAAATGTGCCATCCGATTTGGTGTTTAGGTCCTTTACATTCGGAATATGCATCCTATAACAATGGTAGTTGGTACCAGATATCAGATACAGCTAAGATACACCTCAACCAAAACTTATTGGGATCGGTTTAAATTTGGATATAACTTCCATATATATCTTCATCCAATTTCATGGTGTTTGAGCACCAAAAATGATGGCATTTTGCACATTCAAACGAATTTTTTCATTTCATTCTCACAACTTCTATATACAGGGTGAGATAAAAAAAACTGCAACCAATTTCAGACTGCTGTCATTCCAAAATCACTCGTCCGACAGCTGTTAAAATTATTCCAGTGGCAGCTCAGTATATTGTTTTCAAGCTTCCAAAAGCATTTTGGTGAGAATTTTCCAGAAAAAGAAAGTTACTCGTGATGGAATTCGAGCGTGATAATTTGATGTGTTTATGTTTGGCTGGAAAACCACAAGTGGCTATCGTTAGAGCACACGTTAGAGCACAAGAAGCGACTTGATCAAAACCCGCGCAGCAGTAGCCTAAAAATGCCTGGTGAGCTGAAAATATTGCAATATTCCATTCGGCAAATATTGAAAAATGAGCTCGGTGTAAAGCCATTGAAATTCCAAAAAGTGAAAGAATTTACACCGCAACAGAAAGAAAATAGATTTGAAAATAGCTAAAGTGATGAACAGCCGAATTTGGTTTTCTCCGATGAGAAAACATTCGTTGTTCAGCAGTTAGAAAACAAACAAAATGGTCGTGTTTACTTGCCAAAGAGGTCAGCTGAATATGTGCTTCTTCGGTTGGCCACCAGAACTCAAGCGCCGGCCATGGTGATGGTGTGGGCCGCCATAACAGCATATTAATAACATATTAATCGACCGTGGCATCAGAATAAATGCCGAATATTATCGCGAAAATATTCTGGAGGGTGTATTTAAGCCTTGGACACGCAAACATTTAGCCGCGACCCTTGGACATTACAACAGGACTCAGCACCGTCGCACTCAAAATGAGGTTCCTCGCTTCATTTCCAGTGCACCAAATCTCCGGATACCAATCCGTTGGACTATTGTGTCTGGAGTATTTTGGAAAGCAAGGTTGGCACTAAAAAATACCAAAATGTCGATCTCCTCAAGCATGCGCTTCGCCGGAAATAGGCCAAAATACCGCTGGGCAACATTCGGGCAGCGTGTGACGTTTTCACTGGCCGTTTTAAGGCCATAATTCGTGGCAAAGGTGACCAATTCTAACAAATCTTAACTTAGTTTAAAATTTGATGCAATGTCCAACATTTCTTGCTTTCATTCAATAAAATTAAAAAAAAAGAAATAATTTCCAAAATATGGACATATCTTGCACTTTTTACCAGTTTTATTTGGTACGAAAGTTACAAATGTCTTTTCTCAAATTTGGTGGAAATCGGTTGAGATTTTGGTATACATTCCCTCTAATTCCAAGTTATTACTGCTCTAAAGCTTTCAAGCATGGATGTTTAATACTTTTTCGAGTAAATTATTTTTAAGGGTATTTTATCTACTTCTATGGCATGGGTTATAAACATCCATCGAACATTCAATATGAATCTGTATTTGGAATTTGTTGTTCGAGTATGTGTTTTTGTACAATATTCTGAAACTGCTATTTCCCCTGTTGTGTAGATATTGTGTTAACATTGTTCTGTCCCTGAGAGTAATTAAATACGGCATAACTGCGTTTTGCTGGTGTAATTAACACGAAAAGAATTCCACTGAAATCTTTAATGTTAACCAATTAACTTTTTTCTTGTTTGCATTTTTAATTTAATATTAACTGGAAAATTTCACTTCACTTTATTTAGTATTTTGAAATGTGGAGTTAAGTAATTAAATTTCTTATTAATGGTGGAATTTTGATGTTATTACATGAAATTAGTTTAATAATAATTATTATGTTTTGCAGTGCCGCATTAATATTAAATGTAATCGGAATACAATGTTGCTAACTTTAAATTGTAAAAATAAATATATGGTAAATGTTTTTTTTGTTAACCTTTGCATATTAGAGTAGGCGTTCTCTGATCTAGAAGGGATATGGCGAGATTCTAAAAAAATATAAAACAATTATGTTTATATATAGCCATGTATTGTAGTTTCATTGTGCACATTGTATATTGACGCAGCTAACCCCTTGCTATAAAATTAATATTAATTAAATGTTAAAGAATGCAATATTTAAAATTTACGTTTAAAAAAAGTTAAAGTTTTTTTTGTGAAAAACAATTATAATTAAATTTATAGAAATAGTTTGTTTTTGTTCCAGTTCTGATGCATTTTATCTGCCATTTACCACCAAAGGCTATGTAGGGCATCACAAAAAAAGGCTGTAATTAGTGAGTCGACAACCAGGATTAAAGATTAAACAATTAACCTCATTTTAACTAAATAAAAACACATTTAATCTGATTTATAGAACAATGGTTTTTGCAGTTAAATGCTGAAAGAATAATATTTTTCTGGGTATAAAACATTTGTCAATCACAATGGCACCCGAATGCAACAATTTTGGTTGCTAAAATGTTACTTTTCAATACATTTTTTCCCTTTGGGGTCCATTAAATATCACAAACCACCATTGATTTGATAAATTACATTAATTGCTCATAATTAATTTTCAATTATTTCTTGTGGGACAAATAAATGCGAGAGTATAAACCATTTATTAATTTACGAAATAGGGTCCCAAAATATCAATCGAAATCTGTTCAGGATTAATTACTTTTGTCATTCACAAAACCTATGTTTGAATCCAATTTTCTGCTGCTAAAATGGTTTCCAATGAATTGTGAAAAAAAGTTTGTCAATTTGTGTCTTTTTTTTCATTGCGCTCTTTTCAAATTTCAATAGAAAAGGATTTTTATTTTATTTTAAAATTCTTTTGATAACAAAAAAATTGATTTCCAAAAATTTCTTTATTAACCTTCTTTCAAAGGCATCAACTGAATACAAATACCATCTCAATAATGTATACAAATTGTGAAATTGAGCAAATATACCCAAAACAAATACATTTGATTCCAAGTTTTTTTCTTTCTTGTGTTTTCTTTTTGAGGCTTCGAGGCATGTCATTTTTTATTTGTCTATCAAATATTGATTTTATTTTATGCGCATAAAGAGTGGGAGGGGAAAGTGCGTTGCGGTGAATGAAAGTGTTTTCATTGTGGCCTTTTTTAGAAGGAGACCACTTTTTGCTTGAAATTACCAAAAAACAGGAATTCTTCCAAAAAATCGTGAAATAATCTATAAATATAAAAAATAGGTAAAAAACTTTTTAAGTTAAATGGTTTTATGTTAAACATACATTGCAATATTTAAGATATATGTTCAAAATCCAAAAAAAAAAAAAAAAAGGGATACTGTCGTGGGAATTGTTTTATGGACGTGTGATAAGTAGGTCTAGAAAGTGGAAACAAGCTAGCAAGCTTCATTATAAGCGAGTTTTAGGGTTTCATAGTGGTGAGCGAGTATTACTTCTATCATTTGTTTTGTCGATTCAAGACAAACTAGTTGAAACATCTCTTTTATTTGCAAGGAGTGTATAACTATTTTTATTTCCATGAGCAAGAAAATAGTAAGTAATTTTCTCACCGTCTGCGGGCCTACTGCCTAACGAAAAATTAACCGATTCTTCTATTGCACATTAAGTCGATAATTTCTAGCTCTTCTAAAGATCTTACTCTACTAAAACCCACATAGGCTTGACCTTCTTCAAACAGTTTCGCACCTAAGTGTACGACTGCGAAATCAACATTGCTGCCCTGTATTTCATGTATTGTAGAAGCCCAACATTCTTCCTTCAGCCGTCTGGTGCATACATCTGAGTTCGACGAAATTGAGGCCAACGATTTCGTTAATGTAGCCTATAGCGCCATTTACTAATTCCTTTGAAACGTCAATATTGGACCGTAGCATGACTTTTGCCCCCACAAATACAGGGTGAGATAAAAAAAACTGCAACCAACTTCAGACTACTGTCATTTCTAAGCCACTCGTCCGACAGCTGTTAAAATTATTCCAGTGACACCTCGTTATATTGTTTACAAGCGTACCAAAGCATTATTGGTGAGATTTTTCCAGAAAAACGTTATTCGTGAAGGAATTCAAACGGGATAGTGTGATTTTTTTATATTTGGCTGGAAAACCAAAAGTGGCTATCATTAGAGCACTATAGCATTTAAATGTGAATAAATCTTTTGTGTCTCGTACTATCGGTCGTGATACTGGTAGCATAGCCCGACGTCAAGGAAGTGGACGGAAGAAAACAGCAATATCACCAGAAATGGTTCGAAAAGTAAAGGAGCGACATTTGCCAAAAAATGGCACGTGAGCTGAACACATTGCAATAATCCCTTCGGCAAAAATTGAAAAATGAGCTCGGGGTAAGCCCACCCAATAACGGTTGCAAAATGAGGTTCCTCCCTTCATTTCTAGCGCACAATAGCCACCAAAATCTCCAGATACCAATCCGTTGGACTATTGTGTATGTAGTCTTTTGGAAAGCAAGGTTAGCACTAGAAAATAACAAGATCAACATTTGGGCAGCGTGTGCCGGTTTCATTGGCCGTTCGAAGGCAAAAATTCGTGAAAAAGGGGACCAATTCGACCAAATCTAAACTTATTCTAAAATTTGATGCTATATCCGACATTTTTGCTTTCATTCAATAAAATTTATTAAAAATGTAAAAATTATGGCGTTTGAATTTGTTACAGTTTTTATCTCACACTGTAGGTATATATTTTGATAGCTCGCAGGTCCCAGGTCCATAAATATGAGCTAGATCTCTGAATCATTATGTCTAGTTTGACCAATACCGGACATTGCTTTAATTATTTGAATATTTGACCTTTTGCAGAAAAATTATCAGTCTTCACAATAGTTCTTGAAACTAAGTCTTTTAAAAATATTGCGATATTCAAATCTCTCTCTCTCTCTGAGATATTCAATTGTTATTATTTTGCCAATTTTTACCATTTATAGGGTTACAAGAAGGGGAAGGTGTGACCGAAAATTATTCATTTTCGAAATGTCAATTTTTAACTGAATCGGATACTACGGATGTACATAGCTAGCCAGAATCAAAACATATATGTATACCCTACGTCCCTAAGGCTGAGATTAGCAAATATTTTTTATAAGAAAAAAGTTCGATCAGACCAGGGTTTTTTGTGAGTGTGTAGCAAAACCGGGACCTATATTGGCTTATTATGAGAAGGAAGTGTCCATCCAATAAGAGTCTAAAAAGTAAAATATTGAGGATATACCAAATATTCAAACACTCTGAGCATTTTTGATCCTCATATGTTGGCAATTCTCTAAAAATGTTTCAATATGAGTATACTATTTGGCAAAGGGTTTATGGCTGAACCGAATAGTCCAAAGGACAGTCCTTACATACCTCGTACATTATAGTATGACTTTATAATCGCCCTATATTATATGCACTAGGCTGTAAAAACAAGAAAATTCTTTTTTTGGCCATCAAGAGCATTTCAAAATCAACTGTTTTTCTCAAATAAAAACTTTGAATTAATTTTTGTTGCCAACATCTCCAACAACGTCTAGAACTTTGAACTCAAAGCCAAAGCAAATATTTTACAAAAGTTGAAGTTAAATAATTTCAAAGAAAAAATATATTTATATCGATAGTATTCAAATACTTTCCACTTCCTCCGAAGTATGTTGGCATATTCAAACATCACCCAAAGCCAGTAGATCGAAAAAATCCATACTCACCATACCACACGAACACACACACTTCTGACCATTGTTAAATATTGATGTGGTCATGACGATGTTGCACAGTTTAATAGAAACCAAATAAAATGTGAAATGTCAACAAACAAAAGCATCGTTAAATACCACATCCTCACAGGAAGCCAATGATGGAAGGAAAAAGCAAGTGACCAAAATTGGTGGACAAGACAGCATCGAAATTAATACGTTTCCTATGAAACATAACTGGCATAAAAACGGTCAATACAAGTGGAAAAACATGCGGGGTATTTTCTTCGAAGTGGAAAAAGAGACTTTCTTTAACTTTTCGACTTGCCAATATTGTTTACAAGACGTTCGCGTGTCCTTTCATAGCTGAATTCTGTTTAAAGTGATATTTTTCGCAAAGTGGCAAACGCTTTTTGAGAAGCACAACAATTAACTTGTTTGTCGTTAAATTGAAACACCTGTGGGCTATTCAAATCCCGCCAATGTTATAAAATCTTCATCATGGGTATTTTCAAGTACTAAACAAAATTTAAATGGAAAGACCTTAACCTTTCCAACCAGATTGAATATTTTCTCTGAAGATAAGAGGAATAAGAAATTCCTTTTCCTTCGAAATTGTTAAAAGGTGCACACGTGTATTACCAATACTGTTGAATATGTATATATATTTATTCAGTGGCCAAGTAACAGTTGCCCTACCTCTAACCTGGCAAATAAAAATGTACAACAATCGAATCATAAAACATGTCTCTGTAGTTTGCCGCCGTCAATGTAGAAGGATATCCAAGGATGCAAGTAAAGTTCCTATAACTCGTCCGTCCATATGTTTGACAAAGTTGAATTGACTATAGAAAATTGCTTCCTGCTAAAGGCTGTGTGATGACAAAAAAAAAAAAAGAAGAAGAAAAATATGACATACAAATCCGAGTGAGCATATGTAGGTGTGCCTGCGTGTGTTTTCTTTTCACTTTTGCTTTGACGTTCCCAGGTGAAACTTCTAAATTGGGTTTAGTGACATTTATGAAGTTAAGGATATAAGAAAGTAAATTTAAAATAAATATCCTTATCGATTTTTCCATTTAAAGGAAGATGATCTAAGCATATGTAGCAATCTCTTTTTAGTTCTATTGAACAAGGTAATTGAAGTTTCGTTGAAGCGGAAGAAAATCGCAGGGATTTAAAAGTAATATGTACAAATATTTATATTGGCAAGTCTATAAGAAACTACTGAAATGAAAAGGGGTTTGAACTAGAAGTTGAATTTTGTCTCAAACCGGCAGAGACTATATAAAAATGCTGTAAATGTGTATCTATATGCCGGCGAAAACAATTAAAACCCCCAAAGGCCTCAATCATTTGCTGACAGATATAATCTCTCTCGAACCGTACTTTTCTGATGAGAAGAAAAATATGTGTCTCCTTGCCAAGCTTATAATGTTTTTAAATAGAATGGTGTACTCGTGTATAAATATATGGGTCTTCTCTAAATGTATAGAGCGATCGTTAAGAGTTGAAGAAGAAGGGAAAAATTGTGGAAAACCGTGGTAATAACCACATTTTTTAATCGTATCTCCCGTATTCGGTATTGTGATGATTTGTATCGGAAATCGTTATTGGTTTTATTTCCTATGGCAAAAAATTACCTATACAGGTAGACAATTTCAGAATTTTTCCGATTCTAGTCACATTCTTCAACGCAATTAAATAAAGATCGGAATATGCATCCTTTTCTCTGCAGATAATTGGTTATAAAAGTCTTAAAACGTAATTTTAATTAATGTTTCGGAATTTTTTAACAAATTCGTTAAACAATTCCTTCCAAATGGCAGAGGATATTACCGAAAAAAAGCTGTTTTCGTGTCCTCCACCATAGTATGGAGGGTATATTAAGTTTGTCAATCCGTTTATAACACTTCGAAATAACTCCTGATCAACATAAAAATCTATGTCAATTTAGCGATGTTTGCTCGTCTGTGGAAATTACTTTAGCCTTCGAAGAAAATTAAGTAGGTTGATAAAATTTTAATCAGATATGTGTCCTGTGTGCAGGACTTGAAAATGGGCTATAAACGTCCACGTTTTGGTATATTTGATGATTTTAGTGACAATTAGAAATTGTTTCTATTTTTATACCTTCTACCATTCTATGGAGGGTTTATTAACTCTGCAATTCCATTTGTAACTACTCGAAATATTTATAATAAACCCTACATAGTATATTTATTCTGGATCATCGTAAAATTCTAAGACGATCTAGCGATGTCCGTCTGTCTGTCAGTCCGTCTCTCTGTTGTAATCATGCTATCTTTCGAACGAATTGAGATAGAAGGCTAACATTTTGCATACATGCATAGTTTACCCGTAGGCAGGTTAAGTTCGTAAATGAGTCATGTCGGTCCACGTTTTCGTATAGCCCCGATATAACGGTTCCTCCCGATATTCGGTATTTTATTGATTTTAGCAACATTATTTACCGGAATTTTTTCAAATTTCATATTTAAAGTTTAAAATTTGGTATTTGAAGTTCGTAATCGGTACTAAAGCCTATGATAAACAATTTCGTAAGCAGGTGCACGTCTACGTGTAGTCTCCATGTAACCGTTTTCATTTTAAGTGTTTTTTAGTTTCCGGAAGTTTTTGCTTTATTACTTGTTTTTTATGAATATGATAATGGCCTATTACAAAAATTGAATAGTTTTTGAATATGTCCCAATATAACGGCAACTCCCTATGTTCGCCATTTTTATGCTTTTAGCAGTATTTTCATCCGATTTTTTTCTTGAAAATTCGAAAATTCCGTCCAAGCTGTGGAGGGTATTAATGGTTCGGAAAGACCGAATTTATTGCTTTTTCACTTGTTTTATTTGGTTCCACTGCGTTATTTTAGACAAATTTGGTCGATTAAAAAATAATTAATTTTTTAGGAGCTATTGGAATTTTTTAAATTAACCTTTAAATATTCGTTTTAATTGATAGTACCGTCTTTATAATTGAATGTTTTTAAGATTATTAGAAATATGTACTGGCACTGCGCCTCAAGTGCGTCCGCTTCGTCAAATTTCATTTCCAATTTTTATCACACGAGAAAATACCTCAATGTGTGGGGAAAATACTCGGATTATTGGAGTTATAGCTTTATTTTTACCGATTATTACCAATTTTGGTGCACAAAATAATTAATATCGGACGAAATATATATGGGAACTACATCTAAATTTGGATCTATATACAATTAATAGGATCAAAATTTGCTTACTACTCGTACTTTGCTTACAAAAATACATAGACAGAGGGACTGATGTACCGACATGAATAAATAGACTCAGAATGTGAGTTTATGGAGATCACCAAAGCGATCTACCTCGTTTCCTCCTGTATGTTAGGAGCAAATTTTCGAAACCAAGATACCATGTATGACAATGTGGTGTAGGGTATAATTACGCCATTTCTGAAGATAAGCTCCATTTAAATAGTTCCATTTTACTTACTATTAAAATTTTAAAAATGCTCAAAACTTACACTCATCGGATCACTCCGTGTGCAATAATCTCATTACACATAATTAATAAAACACCCGTGTAATTTTCAATCCGTTTTGTTTTTTGTTTATTTATTTTAAAGTTATTTAATACTATTTCATTGTAAAAATATTTTCCTTTACGATAAGCAACAAAATAGAATTATTAAAAAAATGAAGAAATGAAATATGAATACATGAATGAACATGAATGCAAGTAAGGAAATCATATTTTCATATTTACAAAAAAAAAGAGAAGGAAAGAAGAAGAGGCAATAAAAAGAAAAACGTAGAAAATGTACATAACACGTATGTCGGTTGTGTGTCGCAAAGTGTTGATGTGCAAAGAGTCACTTTGTCATCACTTGACTCTATTGATGATTAGTGGTATTGGTGTTGATGCTGGTGTTGTTGTTGTTGCTGCTGCTGGTGTTGCATATGTTGCAGTTCAGTGCGCACTGTGCCCGTCGATGAAGACGTTGTTGATGAGGACGACGATGATGTGGCTGAGTTTGATTGCATCGATGATGCCGCCGAGGACGAGGACGACGATGATGAACATGAAGATGTTACAGATGCAGGTTTCCTGTTCGATGGATGTGCTGATGATGACGATAAGACTCTGACATCGTCGTAGCCTCTGACAGCTTCATCCGTAGCACTTGTCTTTGTCATCGGAACACCCGACGACGGCAAAGAGGAACAGGCCGGGTCCTGCTTTGCATGCGAAGTCTGCACGTTGGGATCCCAAGTTATGTTTGGAATTGATGTCAATATGTTTGTTGCCAGGGGTATTATATTTGCATTTGTTTTATCCTTATTGATAAGCTGTTTGTGCTGATTTGGCTGCTGGTTCTGATGCTGGTACTGATGTTGATGCTGATACTGTGGGTAATGTTGGTGCTGCTGCTGATGATGCATCTGGGTGTGCTGCTGGGGAGTTACATTTGCATTTCTATGTAATTGCGGTATACGTGATTGTGACATGGTCGGTTGTTGTTGTTCTTCTGTTGATATATCACCGGTGGCTGATTGTGGTGTTGTTGTCGTTGTTACTGTTGCCATTTCCGCTACATCAGGTGTTTGTAAAGTTTCCTTGGATGACACTTGATTGTCATCCAGTTGCATTGGTGTAACTTGACAGCAATTAGTAGTATCTGTGGCTTTAGTGGATGCTGATAATGTGGCTGCCGATGACGGTGATGATGACGACGACGATGATGCGTTGGTGGGTGAAGTGGCTGCTGTCTGTGCTATTGTGGAATGTATTAGGCTGGTGTTGGCCGCTAATGTTGCTGCTGCTCCAATTATCCTGGGTATGTGCGATTTTTTGGGTTGGGCATAAACGGGCATGTTGGTGCACGCTGTTGTTGTCACTGGTGTACTCGGTTCGGAGGCATAACATGACGGATGATGTTGCTGCTGCTGCTGTTGTTGTGGATTAGTTGCTGGTGCCTGTATGCTGTAGACTTTCTGCGTCAGATGTGCTGTCACTTCTCGTTCAGGTGTCTCGTAGATGGGCGATGACTCAAATGATTGAAATACTGATTGCTGTTGTTGGAAATTACTTGTATTAGTCTCAATTTGTGGGGGCTTGTTCTTCCTCTTCAGCGTGGAATAGTAGCCTTCGGTGGGTTTCAATGAACCCACAATCAAAGTGTTTTGTGTTATTTTCGGTTCTTCTTCCTCTTCGGTGCAGTCTTGGGCCAGCATGACCGGCGAAGTGGTAATGTTGTTGCTGTTCCTGCGTCCCAGTGATGGTTTCCTTCCCAGTGTGGCCACAGTTCGGGGTGGGGGTAAGGGAGGATGCTGCTTCATCTGTTGCAGTTGAGTGTGATGCAGGAAAAAGGAGTTGGGAGGCAAGGAGTTACGTTTGTAAGTGGTGGATAAATCCTTGGTCATGGGTGGAGATTCTGTCTCACGGTCACGTTGCATGAATGTGGGCAGAACCTTGGGATATTTCCGTCGTTTAATGACATCGACTTGTTGTTCCAGTGTCAGGCTTTCGTGGGGCCATTCATCACTGTCATCCTTACTTGTGACATTAATATCTTGATTATTTCCCGTCTCGGCCTGCATGAAGCTGGTAACCTTTTCTTCTTGTTCAGGATCCAGGCGATAGTACATATCGACGGGATCAGATCTTGAATGGGAGTGCATCGGCTGTATGAGCTCGCTGTCACAGGCTTCGGTAACAGCCGAATGCTGGCGCATCAGGGTATAGCGACTGTTATCCAGCGAGTCTTGGGGTGTCAAGAGTTCCTGATCTTCCACCTCCACCTCCTGGCATATGATCCGATTGGCCTTACTTTTGGTCACCTCTATGGGTTCCTGTTCCATGACACTGCTACCTCGCGTCTCAGATGTGGCATCAATGGCAACACTGACCTTGAGCGGATGTTTGCCAAATGATCCACTGCCTCCAATCGAGGAAAAGGAGGATGATTTCTTCGAGTCCTTGTTACTGCTGCTTCTTCGCGGCAATGCTACCTTATTTTGGCCCATCCACTCGCTCACCTTTGTGTGTGTGTCCACGGTGGAGCAACTTAATTGCCTTGTCATTTTAAAGCCATTCATGGAGGATCTTTCGGTCTTAACCGCCTCATAGGTATTTGATTTTCTCACCGCATCCATAATATAGCTGTCACCATCATCTTGATGGGTACTGGGCTTGGAACGCTTCAAGTCATCGTCATTGGTGCCATCGTAGGCTGTCAAAATACCTGTGCCCAGCTTGCGCTGCATTGTTTGCGTCTTCTTTTTCTTCTGCATTAAAATCGTCGAATAGATGATGACATTCAATATTATGAAAATGATAATCAGGCCAATCAGCAGCTGGAGTGTTGTTTCCGATTTGGCCACATGCTCCTGGCTGTCCTCCTCTTCCACAATGCCATCGACGACGGCGGCTTTATTGTCTTCATTTACGTAATTGCCATTGTTGCCCGAGTAGGGATGGCTAAATTGAGTTGGCTCAAAATTATCACCCACTCTGCCCGGCCCGGCTACACCCTGCCCGCTGGCATCGTAATGGCGTATGCCATAAATTGATGCCGAGGTGGTGGTGGGGGCACGAGCCACAAAACCATAGCCGTTGTTGTAATTCAACTCGTAATTACGAGCCTCGCCGCCCTCCTCTGCATTGCCGGGACGATGTCGCACCTTGCCCACATACGTGGTGGAGGGCGGGGCGTTATACATATTTTCGGCAGTCTCTGATGGCTGCTTCTGGCGTTGATACGAGTTTGGTTCTTGCATTAGCACCTTCAGCGTTCGGACCGGATCTTCGGCGCCATTATCACGTGCTCCAAATTTATTCATATGACCGGTTATTACTTCACTGCCAACCATGCCGATGCCACCGCCAGCACCACCAGCACCGCCACTTGCACCATAATGTTTGGGGTAAATTGCCGTGGTTCCTGCAGGTGGCAATGGCGTTAGCGAGGGCATTGTGTTGGCATAGTTGGCCTCCAAAAATGGCTGCTGTTGGATGTGTGCAATTTGATTGAGTTCATCGGGCAATTCTTTATTCCAAAAATGCATGTAGACTTGTCGATATTTATAACCGATAGATGGTGGTATTCCTGTCGATGATGTAGATAGTTGTAACAGCAATGATGATGGTCGTTTGCAAGTTGGTTGGTTGCATTCCATTGGCCATTGTGGGAGAAGAGAATGGCGGGGAAGAGAGAAGAAAATACATGCACTTTTTTTTAAAAAATTGAATAAAAATTGATTTTCAATACTATAAAGCATGGCGAATAGAATAATGCAAAAACTATTCATAAAGCTGCCTGCTTAGCATTATTCATGGCGTATTTTGCAAAGTTGGCTTTATTTTATAGAGGAGAAAATTGCAAAATTGAATTCGGCAATTGTTTGAACAGAGAGTTGATTGTTTTACGTGGGTTTAAATTATGGCACAAAATAAACCGAGTTAGAACGATATCAGTTAGTTAGCAGTGAAAGACTTATGACCTCAGCATATAATCATTGGCATATGTAAATATACGGATCGTATGTGACAGAGAGATTTAATTGTTGAATCGTATTTGAAAAATTTGTACTAAATAACGGATTCCGCTCAACTAATGTACGATTTCAAAAAAAGAAAAAAAAAAACTTTGTCAGGGATTTTCAGGTTCGTAAATAGGCCGTATTGGTCAACGTTTTCCGTTAACCCTACAAAGTATCTTCCCATATTCGTCCATCAAAAGGCTAAAGGGGTACACATTTTCAATAGCCTCCATGTAACGGCAATCTAAAAAAATCAGTATTTTAATGATTTCACCGAGATTTTACCTAAAATTTGTTATTTTAATTTTTGATGATTCTACCTCCGTGGCAGAAACTTGTATAAATGGGTCAATGCTTCTTTATGTTTGGGATTTAAGCCACATTTTTGGAAGTATTCCAATTTTTGTTACTCTTGATTAACTCTTGATTAACTCATTTTTAAATAACGAGAAATATTGCTATTGAGAAAAGAGGAATCATATAGTGCCCATTCTGCCTATCTTAACCTTATTGTTAAAAATACCCTCTTCCAGTTTTATACTAAACTATGATTATTTGGATAGGGGTACCAGATGAAGTGGATCAAACTGCGAAATCGGAAGTTAATCGGACCCTAATTCAACTTATTAATCTTTAATATGTTACCACTTTTATTGGAAAGGAATCGGAAGGAGTGGACCCATATATTTATTCTTCATTCCAAATTTAGTTCAGTTAGAATTATCTGATAATTATTTCGCATAGTAAATTACTCTCGTAATTTTTATTCAAAAATTCGACCATTTGGGGAAAATAAGAGGAGAGATAAGACCCATACTGTCGACCTAATCTACGACTTAAATAGGATACTTCCACCAAGTCGGATATTTTCTGTGACTTCCATGAGAAACTCTTTTTTGAATAATTTGTCAGTTTGTAATTAGGAAAGAGTGCATCGATATATTCCCTCTTTATTTTAGGTCCAATAGTAATAGAAATATTGCATTGTGCAAAGTAAAGAGGAGATTGGTTTCCTTCATTTTAAAGTTAAAAAAACAATTAAATGGACCGATGTTGTCGATTTTTCTACCTTACATAAGTCTGACACAAATAACACGATATGCAAGGTCGCAAGCAAATCGTAAACCCCATCAATTTATACTTCTTTTAAAAAATTTGAATTTTTGTGGATGAAAATATGGAAGACCGTAAGGAGTAGATCGTGTGGCACAACCTCGAACTTCATCTATGTTTGACAAAAAAAAAGTAAAAAAGCTGTAAGTTCGGCTTTGAATACCCTCCACCATTTGGAACTAATTTGGCAATTTAAAAAAATAACTAAAAATAAAATCCGTTAAAAATTATATAATAATCAAAAAAATACCGAAAGTTGCCGCTATATTAGGGTCTATACGACAACATGGACCTGCATAGGCATCTTTGGTCATAAGCTATGATAATATTCAAATGCGAAACTTGAAAAAATCTGTTTATAATGTAGCTAAAATCATCAAAATACCGAATATAGGGAAGTATCAGGGTATTATACTAAAACGTGGACCTGCACAGACAATTTTCTGTCATAGGCTGTAGTATCGATTACGAACTTCAAATACCAAATTTGAAATAATTTCGCTGAATAATGTCGCTAAAATAATCAAAGTACCGAATATTGGGAGGTACCATTATATGAGGGCTATACAAAAACGTATAATCCATTTTCAATACCAAAAGTCCTGTAGACATAATATACATTTTAGTAAAATTTTATCAACCTACTTTATTTCGTACGGAAGCTAGAGTGATTTCCACAAACGGACGGATATCACTAAATCGACATAGATTTTTATGCTGATCAAAAATATATGTATATACTTTGTGGGGTCTAAAATGTATATTTCGAGGTGTTACAAACGGAATGACAAATGAAATAATCCTGTTGACAGTTATTTTACGTACCAAATTGCGAGACATGCAAACGCACATAGATATGGACAAAGCTGTAACCTGACAATTGTTTTGGTTAATGAAACATTAGGTCTAAATCAGATATTTCGATGTCTATTTTATTTAAATAATTTCCGCTTTTTATTCAAAGTTCAAAATAATTATTAAAATACCATCAACCGACTCCATTAAATATAATTTTATCTTTAAAAAAAAATCCTTTCAATTTTCTCCTCTTAAAATAAGTTTTACATTCTCATTTCTTACAACCAATGATAACTATTTATTGACATTTCTTTACTTACCAATATTCATGTATGCCTGCGAACGCTTATTGAATTCTGGCCATTCTAAATCATAGCGATCCCATTCCAATGCATGCAGATTTATGAAACTCTCCTTCCATGGTGCTTTTGGATTCCTACAGGCAAACGAATGTTATAGAAAGAGAAGAAGAAATCGAAGCCAAAGAGCAACTAGATTACAAATGATGATAATTTTGTTTGCAATAAAGAGGAAAATAATCCAATAATGCTTTTTTTAAGTTGAAAAAGTGTTATGGCATTTTATTACAATATCCAACCGGCAGAGGAAACTAAATAAGTGCACAAGTATAACGATAAACTTGAAATAAAATGGCCATCGTTCGCTGTGACTTGGGATAACCTTAGAAGTTCGAAAGAGTAGAACGAAAACTAAAGTGATAGAAATAAAATTTCAATTTCTATTTGAAACTATTACAAAAGATGCTTAAATTTTTGGGGGGTAATGCCAGTGTCACTGCCACTGTCACACTAAAAATGAAAATGAAAATGAGAATGCAATGTATCCAAATAGTGACCATATAACCGAGTTAGAAGAGATATCATGCAGATTCGTTGAACGCAGCATGCCATTGCTGGCTGGAATATCCCGTGAATTTTGTGCACAGTTTTTTTTTTTCGGGGGGTTTCTATTGCATTTAGATACTTTCAGCACTTTGAAGAGGTTTAAAGATATGAACTTTTTTCGGGCTGTTGTTGTTATTGTACTGCTTAGAAAAGCAAGTAGGAAAATCACAACAACTGTTTGTTGTCCATAATAATAATAACAATAATAATGATAATAACAAGCAACGCCATAACGTGCCACTACTTACTGTCGCTGCCGTTGCAGTTCCAGTAACACTCAGCTATTGCCACGGCAACGGCGATAATAGGAGAATCTAGTAGATTTTACAAGGAAATGGAGAGAGGTTGAACAGTGGGCTTCCAAAATTTTGAAATCAAAGAGGTTTTTTTCCTAAAATATTTTCAGCAATTCTCTTGGATGGATTCTTATGTCAGTTTTTTATACCAAAAATTTATATAGACTTAAGATACATTCTCAAGGATATTGCGACGATATCACACACTTATTTCAAAAAAGTGACAAAATTACACATCTCTCTCCTAAAACCAGTCGCTGCCATGGTTTCGTATGGTACAAATTGAACTCATATGTATTTCTGGTAAAATCAGGCTTAGAGCGCTGATTAACACGATGTGGGAGTGAAATGTTAAATAAATCAAGGTAAAAAGTATCAATCGGATATGCCGACAGATGTACAACTTCAGCCAATGCTCGACTTAAAAAAAATTGACTTCTTTTATGATTATTCAAATCGTTGACCCTCTATGGAGTAGGTTCCGAGGAAGTGGGCCAATATTGCCCATTTCGTATCGGACCTAAATAAATATGATATTCAGAAAATGTTAAACTATTGAAAGGATTGGATCGGTATATACACTCCTAACAGAAGATTTTGTGTCAGTAAAATTAATGGGATGCGTGAAGTATGAACAGAACCGGAAGCTTATTTCGGATTTTATAATCGTTTGGTTATTCAAAACTTTGCAACTTTGTGGGGAAGGTACAGAAGGAATGGCCCGATCTCTATCATTTTTTTAACTTATCTTGTGTTGATGGAAATATGTACCAAGTCTGAATGAAATCGGAAGTAAATTTCGCGTTTTATGAGCTTCATGGATATTCAATATTTTGACACTTTGTGGGGGAGTTATTAGAAGGAGAGTACCGATATATTCCATCTTCACACCAGACCTTGGGTTAATAACAATATTGTAATGTGTGTGCAATTCGAAGATATCACATTTTATAAGAATTTTAATTATTCAAAATATTACCAATTTGTTGGGGAGGTACTTGATGGATGGACAGATATTGCCTATTTTCGCACCTGACCTAGCACAGATGCAAATATTAAGATTTGCAAAATTGGAGCAAAATTGGATTGTCCTTTCTCTGTCTATGACGTAAAATATATTTTTTTTGAAATTTTCGGAGGTACCAGAAGTAGTCCATTTTCAAAATTGATATAAATTTGAAAATCATATTACAATACACCAAATTTGGACCAAATCGTTCTCTTAGATAGTTATCCTGCGCAACAACCAGCAGATAGACAGACAGGCAGACGGACGCACATCGATAGATCGACTCCAAATGCCCTGAAAAGGATTTCCTTCAAAGAGATCATTATTTCGATGAGCCACGTTTTGGCCGTATCAACCTTTCCTAGCCATATGACTGAGGGTATAAAAATCGAAAGCAAATGCTTCCGAAACAAATGGGTTAATTTATCCTGAAAATATTGTACAAGGATTATTGGGTAAATAATTTTCAAAAAAAATCTTCGTAATTCAGTGTTCTTTTTTGATATCATTTAAACAAATGAATTTTTAGAGGAACTTATTGGATAGAGTAAGTGAAGTCAACTATCCTAGCATTTCATTTTTTTTTTTAAATTTTTAAATTTTTGTTTTAAGATTCTTTAGTTTCCTTAAATTCCCTCATCGCATCAAGAGATAGAAACTCATCTGGCGCCACTGTATCTTGTTGATGTAATAATGTTTTTATCCATTGTTATTACATCATTTGTTGTTCTTGTTGTTGAACATTTAATATCCGCACACACAAACACCCACTCACACACACATACACACACTTACCCAGTCTTGGCGAAATTGCACCAATACGACATAACAGCCTCGGCCAATAGTTTCTCTTGAGGCGTGTAGTGGATGCCATGGAAGAGGCCAGCTGATGCTAGTGGTGCTCCAAAAACGAAGGCCAATTCCTCGCCCGCAATGCTGTGGGGTAACTGCAAAAGAAAAGAAAAAAAAAAAAAAACAACATCAACAAAAACATTCTGAAATGACAATGTACTGCTGCAATAACAAAAACAACAACAACCCGAATCAGGAAAAAACTGAAATTCGTTTACTAGAATTTGTGATTATTTTTGGTAATTGGTTTTATTATCATTCAAGATGCTAATGCCATAATGCACTACACTTGACCCTCTGAAAAGAAGCCGAGAAGAAAAAATCGAAAGATGTTAATAAAAATGCAATACACACTTCCACAATCTCACTTTTTCACACCCACACAAACACCGACCATTGTTGTGTAGTTCTTAATAGAATTTGCTTTTAAATTAAATTGCATGCAGCCAAAGTATCTCCCTCTCCCAGCAACTATTTCAATGTGAAGTGATTGCCTGGTATATGGCAAAGGGATATAAACATCCATACATATTAACAATGATGAAGATGATGGAGCAATGAGGAGGGAGTAGAGAAATCGTCATCTAAGAAACATTCATTTGCAATGTAAGTGATGTTATTTGGGAATTTGACAATTGAATTTGTCAGGACCCTGGTGTAATTACTCTCCAGGGAAAGGTCAAACAAATAAATTAGATTGCTTCAGATGCAAATGCAAAAGCAAATGCGACCGGCCGGGCTGGCCATGAGTAGAATCACTAATGGGAATTGTTTAAAATTGAACATTGATTAAACCACAAACACTTCGGATAGTCAAGGAAATGAACGAATTTCCGACACGACAAGACACAAAGCATTGTAATCGTATTAATCAATAAATCACATCATATGATGTGGGACGGAAGATATGCTCAAAGGACATCTCCCGTGTGATGAACAAAGGAGGAATATATTTGTTTGAAAGGAAAAGTATTTTAAAGGGGTCCGAATAGACCCCATGAGATTTTATTCGCAAATGCAATAACGAAATGGTTTGTCAAAAAGAAAAAAATGACCATATCATGGATGTCCTAGATAAAGGATTAATTTGTACCAATCAGTAAATCACATACAGGAAATCAGGGACATAAGTGAAAGTGGTAGTTTCGAAATAATAAATTGTTTTAGAAAGTTGTGGGTTGCGTCCACATTTTTTGAAAGGAGATTGTCAAATTAAACTCTGATTTCTGATTTCTATAGTTGCGTAAATATTAAGGAATGTCAAAGGGTAATTAAAACAATAATTTATGATATTTGTTATTATTTTTAAGGATATTTAAAGATTTATGCCTATATCAGAACAAGATGAAGAATTACATTTTTCAATGTAGGGTGAGATAAAAAAACTGCAACAAAGTCAGATCCCATAATTTGTACATCCTTTTATTAATTTTATTAAATAAAAGTATAAACTGTCGAAAATAGCATCAAATTCTAGAATAAGTTTAGATTTGTTCGAATTGGTCACCTTTGGCACGAATTATGGCCTTCAAACGACCAAACCGTCACACGCTGCCCGAATATTGCTCTGCGGTATTTTGGCTCATTCCCGGCCAAGCGCTTGCTTGAGGTGATCGACACTTTGGAAACTTTTAGTGCCCACCTCGTTTTCCAAAATACTCCAAACATAATAGCCCAACGGATTGGTATCCGGAGATTTTGGTGGCCATTGTGCGCTGGAAGTGAAGCGAGGAACCTCATTTTATAACCATTCTTGGGTGGCGCGTGCTGAGTGCGATGGTGCTGAGTCCTGTTTGCATGTTCAAGGTCTGCAGCCAAAATGATTGCGTGCCCAAGGCTTTAATACACCCTCCAGAATATTTTCGCGATAATATTCGGCATTTATTCTGATGCCACGGTCGATTAATACGAGTGGAGATGACCATCGGCTGTATATATTTTCACCTGACCTCGATCATTTTATTTGTTTACAAACTGCTGCACAACGAATGTTTTCTCATTGGAGAAAACAAAATTCGGCAGTTCACCACTCTTGGCCAAGCGAAGCAACTCTTTAGCTCTTTTGAGTCTATTTTCTTTCTGTTGAGGTATAAGTTCTTAAACTGTTTGGAATTTCAATGACTTTACCCCGAGCTCATTTTTCAATTTTTACAAAATTTTTAAGCCACTGCAATGCGGGCTTCAATCAAGTCGCTTCTTTACCTTTCGAACCATTTCTGTTGATGTTGCTGTTTTCTTCCGTCTATTTTAATGACGTCGGGCTACGTTACCAGTTTAAATGCTGGAGTGCTCTAAATATAGTCACTTGTGGTTTTCCAGCCAAATTAAAGAAAAATCACTTCATCACGCTTGAATTACATCACGAATAACTTTTTTTCTGGACAATTCTCACCAAAATGCTTCTGTACGCTTGTAAACAATATAATGAGCTGTCACTGGAATAATTTTAACAGCTGTCGGACGAAAGGCTTAAAAATGACAGCAGTCTGAAATTTGTTGCAGTTTTTTCATCTTACCCTGTTCAACGATACACCAGGAATACATAAAATCGAATAAAGGTTTTGCCCTCTTCCCCTCTAGCGGGTCAGTCATTCAAAAGTTGGGCTAAAATTGTTTTCAATTATAGGTCGATCTAGTTTCTTATCTACTTCTTTAGACTTCGGTCTAGAATTGAGTCAATTTAATTCATAGTTAAGTACACCAATTCCTTAACGTATGAGTTATTTCATGAATTTAATATCACTCATACGCAGAGTGTTTTTACAAACGGCCGGAGTACACGGAACTAGATAAGGAACTAGTTTGTTCGTTCGAACTAGATTTGCACTCTATTTGTCTTCACTCCGGTCATTTGTATGAAAATTCTGAATTGGTGACACAACTCTAATTAGGGCTAAACCATTATTCGATGAGACCCAGTTCGGCCGTATCTTGAAATGATATCGCTTCAGAATTTTTTTTATTCGAGAGGGTTTAATAACTATATATTTTTTAATCCGGACAGTCAGAGCGTTAGTCCAGCCAATTCATAGGCCTTTTTATAGACCAGTTATTTAGATTGCAATTGATTATATTTCAAATAACTGATCTATCTTCATAAAAATCTCAATTTAGGTGTATGCAATTTTGTATTTAGTCTGGCATTGAGGACTTGAAGGTTTTTTTTTTTAAATTTTCGATGAAAGAAATTCTTTAACGTTTTTCTTTCCGAAGAGTCTATTGCAACAAGCCTATGCTCATTGACATAATTAATTTCTCCACATTTAAGCTCCTCATATTATATTACTGTCGTATTTTCTATAATTCTCAAAACTCCATTCCCTAATGCAAACACACCAACCACATTGAAGATGAGTACATAATTACTTCTAATTTAAATCCTTGTTTATTCAGGAAAACTCAACTATTTCCACTAATTATCTTTATCCAGTCTGTTTCTTGCCAATGTAAATACTTAAAACATGTTTTTCTCCAGCAGAACCGCATTTCAATGTTCGTTCAGGCAACAGTCATTCAAGTGTGGCAGCAAAGAAGTGCATTCATAATGTAAAGCTAACTCATTTTGAAGATTAATTCGAGAACACAACAACATTCAAGCAAAGAAACAGTCTCAATCCTATGAATGTAAATACACACACACAGCGTAAAACGTGCAGACTTAAAATCCGTCTGGCAATTTCTTACAGATGCGCTTTCCCAAATACATAAACAACAATAAGAAATAAAAACAAACTTAAAAAATTCTTTACTCAAAAAGACGTGCTTATACATTGTGTGTGTGTGTGTGAGCGTCAAGGAGTTTCCTGCTTGTGGTTTTGTAGGGCTCTTTAGCCAAAATTGAATTACAACGAGAAGCAAAGGAAGTAAATGTAAGAGAACACACTTTTACGCCACGCACCACACAACACGTGTATTGTAATAATGTTAATTCAGGAAATGCACAGGAATATCTTTTTCTTGGTCCTGAAGTACGCCTGTCATGCTTTTAGATATCAACAAATATTTGCGTGTTTTTAAGACAATTTAAATCGCTTCACACAATCTTTTTTAAAAAAATTAAAGAATGCGGAATTTAAGGTTATAAATAGAACTACAGATTCTAGTACGTACTTAAGTTTAAGAAAATTGACTTTGGGTTGTAAGTCCTTCAATAACAGAAATTTGAGATATATATATGTATCTGTATAGAGGGTGAGATGAGTAAACTGCAACCAACTGCTGACATTGCTAAGCCACTCATCCGACAGCTGCTAAAAATATTCCAGTGACAGACAATTATATTGTTTACAAGCGTACAGGAGCATTTTGGTGAGAATTTTCCAGAAAAAAGTTATTCGTGATGGAATTCAAGCGTGATAGTGTGATTTCTTTATATTTGACGGGAAAACTACCAGTGGCTATCGTTAGAGCACTCCAGCAATGTGAATAAATCTTTTGTGTCTCGTACCATCGCTCGTTACCGTGATACTGGTAGCGTAGCCAACGTCAAGGAAGTGGACGGAAGAAAACAGCAATATCTGCAGAAATGGTTAGAAAAGTAAAGAAGCGACTTGACCGGAACCCGCGTTGCAGTGACCGAAAAATGACTCGTGAGCTGAACATATCGCAATATTCCATTCCGCAAATATTGAAAAAAGAGCTCGGGATAAGGCGCCACCCAAGAATGGTAACAAAATAAGGTTCCTCGCTTCATTTATACCGCTGAATGGCCACCAAAATCTCCGGATGCCAATCGGTTGAACTATTGCATCTGAAGTATTTTGGAAAGCAAGATTGGACTTAAAAAATACCAAAGCGTCGATCAGCTCATGCATTCGCTTCACAGGGAATGGGCCAAAATACCCCAGAGCAACATTCGGAGCAGCGTGTGACGGTTTCATTGGCGGTTGAAGGCCATAATTTGTGCCAAAGGTGACCAATTCGAACAAATCTGAACTTATTCTAGAATTTGATGCTATTTTCCGATCTTTTTTGCATTCATTCAATAAAATTAAAAAAAAAAATAAATAAAAATTATGGCGTTTGACTTTGTGGCAGTTTTTTTATCTCACCCTGTATAGAGAATGTTAACACATTTTTTGATTAATTAATATTCCATTGGTTCTCTGGGCTGGTGTGAAGTATGCCTTGATTGTCATTGGTATCATTTAACTTTCTTTACTTCGTGTATTTATACAAGTCACTAGATACATGTGATTTGACAGTTGTTTGAAAACAATATAATCTTTCTTAAGAACTTTTTTTCTGTCCCAGAGAAACACAAATCCTTTCGTCATTAGCTCTTTTCTGTCCCATAGAAACTTATTTGTTTTAAATTAACATAATTCGACTGCCATAGGGTAGCAATAAAATTTACCCTGTACTAGTAGACTATTTTGTAATGATAAACGCTCTCTCTCTCTCGTTCTCTCTGACGAGACGAGTTTAATTGCCCTTTAATAGGATTTAAAATTATTAGAGACACCTTCTCAATTATCCTTTCAAAATCTTATCATTAATTTACGATTAAACTGCTTCACGTGCAAATAATTTCCAAGGCATAATGCCTGGCATTATTTATAGACTCTAATCATATTATTTCCAATTAATTTCTCTCAAAAGCTTTGAATTTTTAAATACAGGCACAACGACAGCAAATGTTCTATTTAACAATTTAAAGTCATGACGTTTAAGTTTATATTTACTTTCTAATATCACAATAAAACTTCTTAAAACAATTGCCTGTCTGTCTATCTACTTGTCCATATACCGAACACGACAAGACAATTTAAGTGTAGCAACAACAACAGCAAGCACGTCCAAAAAAACCAAAATCAAAACAGAATCGAGTAAATGAAATATTGAATTGTTTTGAGTATAAATTTCTTAAATGGGAATAAAAAGTTGCTGCCAAAAACCAAAGTTGAATACTTGTCTATGACTTGCTTCTTATTTCTTTTTATGTTTTTGTTGTTGTCTTTTGTTCTACCAGACAGTACACAACTCTATGGCTCTATATGTGGCATGTCCCACAAACACCAAAACCCATCGAAGCACACCCACACTGCCAATGTCATATAAAATTTCCGAATAGCTTTCGGATATCTAACACCACAGCATGTTTCCCGAAATAAACTTGAAAACCCCGAAAATCTGGCCACAACAGTAATTGACGACAATAACAGCTCCAATGAGAGTTTCTCTTTTCGTTCTCAAAGGACAGTATAGAATGTGAAAACTTTTGTTTTTTTCGTTGATAGTTACAATAATGAAATGAAAACTTGTAGAATTTTCTCATTGGACAACAACAAGAAAAAATATCGAAAGACGACAAAAAATAAATAAATGAAGGCGATACAACCATGAAACGGGTAGTAAATAAATAGAAAATTGTCTTAAGGCCTTAACAGACAACAATATGTACAATTGGCGTGTGAGATGTATATATGTATTAACATTAGCACATGTGAGTAGAATAAAGTCATTTGTGAAAGGGGAATATGTAAATACGAGGACATTTATGTAATTAGATAACTCATGGGCATTTCAAAATCAACTATGTCATGGGAAACATCTCAAGCATGACAAACTTATTTTACTCCAGCCCTTTTTTACCCTCCACTATAAAATAGAAGGTATATTAAGTTTGTCATATAGTTTGCAACACTTCCAGATCTTAGTCGGATACGCCATATACAGTATATTCTGTCTGTTCATTTGAAATACCGATCACCTTTCTCTTAAAAGGACAGGATATGTAGTTTAGTCCTTTTTGAAGATCCTCCTAATTCATTGCCAGAATTTTAGGTACTTCCCTAGGGCTCGGAACGAGACCATGATGGTAACTATATTGAAACAGGATTCTGAACCCTCTCAGTGTAATAACTATAGGTCTATTTCCCTTCTTTCGCTGTTAGGGGAGTTATTCGATATTAGTTCTGGTCTCTCTACGACCCATGCATTAACGGCTTTTATTAAGTGGCAAAATATTTCACAACGGATGTCATAACGAACAACGGCTCTTTACTCTGTCTGGCATAATGAAATTGTACATAAATTCTAATTGTTTGGCTTTAACAGCCAAACTAATAGAATGGTTCTAAGGAAGGGTATTTTAGGAAGAACAAATAAAATGGGTTTTAAGTTCGGCCGGGTCGAACTTTTTTTACTCTCCACCACTATGCTTATCAAAGTAAAATACAATAATGAAAAGAGTTGAATATATTATTTTAGAATATCAATCCGTTTTAAACTAAAACAAAATTGTGGCAGAAACCTTCAAAATACCGAAAATCGGGAGGTTCCTTTCTATAGAGGCCAAATCAGTTAGTCAGAGAGAACATACAAACCAAGAACACCAAATATAAAGTGTCAGCCTTTTTTTTTTTTGGAAGTTGTGGCAGAAACCTTCAAAACACCGAAAATCTGGAGGTGCCTTTAAGTGTGGAGTACACCTAATTGTGGATCCATATGATCCATTTTCATTACCAATCAGCCTGTATATAATACAAACTTCTGTATCAAATTTCAAAGCTCTAGACTAAATTATGTGGACTCAATCGTGATTTCAACAGACAGACGGACTTAGCTAAATCGACCTCAAATCTTACGCCGACGGAGAATATATTTGGGGTCTCCGAAGAATATAACGAGGTGTTGCAAATGGAATGACAAATGTATATATGTATATACTCTGCATTGCATTGTGGAGGGTATAAAAAAGGATGTGCGACTTTCTAGCCCCCGCCCAGTGTTGGCAGGTGTCACTCAGGCTTTCATTGTTAAACTCTTCCTTGTGACATGCCGTCTCCCCCCTCTGGCTGTCTCTCCTGACCTGTACCACTGATACTCTTACTAGGTCGGCCCATAGACGCTCTAACGAGTACCCCGATACCCTCCATCAGTATTTCCTAAGATATCACCTAAAGTTTTATGTACGAAAATTATGTGTTAAGATCTTCTTTGGTAGTCCGCGTCTACCCTAATTTTAGAAGGTTTCAGATTTTACTGAAGATATGTTTCGAAGATTATATAGTAGATTAAATACTAGATGATAGTATTTCAGGAGAGGTTCAAATGTATCCTTCATGTATTTCTAATACAGTGGAACAAATATCTTTTTGTCACCTATGCCTTGTATGTCTGTTTTAACATTCCGTCTTATTAGATGGAAAGGCTAAGGTTATGAGAAAAAAATACTCTCGTTTTGCCTGACAGACGGCTCATATAGATCTCACTCCCGTAGAACTTTTGATGACTGACTGATATTGACTTATCATGTTACTGTCCCACAATTTTTTGACTCTGAAAACATGTGACGTGGTAATTTTTTTACATGGCGATGTGGTCATGATCGAGGCAACCCTGAACTTTACCTTTTTGTCTGTTTTATTTTATGAAAGAATAGTAGATATTGGATTTTCCTTCAAAATTTGGTGAAGGCATTTCCGAAAAGTTGCTTCAATACCAGTAAGGAATTGTGATTTTTAGGTGCTAAAATGGCTAATATTAATCCACCCCTTCGGAACCCTCTCCATAAAAACTCAATATTTTGAATAACTATACCGAAATTAAAATTATACCTAAGTAGACGGACATTGGATGAGGGTATACATCTGTCAGCAAAACCGACTGATACTTTATCCCATCAATACACTAAATATGTTGCTGCAATGTTTTTTGGAGCTGTTCTTGAATTTTAATCCACAAGGATGCCAAAATGCCAATTTACAGCCAATTTGTATGAAAATATGGCTTATACACCCTAAATGCCTCTAACTGGGCGATATGGTAATATAGATTCTATATCAGAACGTTGACCCATCTCAACCTGCTCTCCAATTTATATTTTAGGTACTATGGATGTACTGACATAATGGCTTGGCTGGTGTTTTCCAACGCTTGTATGATGGAACAAGTGGTTTACTTCAGCTCCTTTCCATTTTAAGGCTTAGCTCTTGATCGTGGTATTAAAAATTATTAAAATTGTTTTCATGTCGGAGCACCCAATAAATTTGGCCCGAAATAATATTATGTCTTCAAATCTTATCATTAATAACAGTTCAAATTACTTTATAATATTAAATAAAATAAAAAAATAACGATTTCCCTGAAATAGTTTCCTTTCACTTTACAAGCCCCAAATCCTCCATCCTTACAAATAACCTTGATATTTCTCCTTTAATTTGTTCTTCATCTTTTCATACCGCCCCTGGGACAGGCAATAAAGTGTAAAAACATTAAAAGAAATAAACACTTCGTTTTGGCTTTCATTGATGGCTTCTTCTCGAAACAAATTTCTTTTTACGATGATGGGGAGGTGGGACTTTTATTTATTAATGCCTGACATATGGGAAGGGGTAATGAAATTGCCGTTAACTAGGCAAATTAGCTAAAACAGAAAACAAAAAGAAAAAACTTTTCTCGATTTCCACACAAACAAATAACTTCAATAAATTAGCAGTTTATATTGTTATTTGGAGAAAGGCAAAAAGCGAGGTCTTGGTTAGGTGTTGCCCATGTGGGCGTATCATCCGTTCGCATGCCAGACAAAAACGTTTAACATGAAATCGAAATTGTTGAACAGATTGCGACACAGATTTTAAAAACAATCTTCCAAAATGGTGAAAATGCCTTGACTATTTGCTCTATGAGCTGTGCCCAGCCGAATCGTTGTAGGCTTTTAAAATAAATCCCATATACCATTTGCCATGGCCATATTTCTTTCAAATGCTCCCCAAAGGCTTAAGTTTGCTTTCGTTTAGTTTTGTTTGGTTTTTTATTTGTATTTTTACTGGCCAAAAGTAATAAAAATCTCTGGGTGGATGTTAAGTTTAACAACGTGACCGAAATGTTTAGGTTACTGCCAATGCTTGGCAAATCAAACAGCAAGCCAGCACAACAATGATATTTGAACACACACATGTATACATACAGCTATGTATATTTACCTACGGACATACGTGTAACGCTGTAGACTTGCAGACGCAAGGCCAGTACTACTTACAAACACAAACACACGTAAACATGTGGAAAATGTGCATGGGCTTAAATTTTATGAGCCAACCGGCCATAGTAACCAATGGCCAGGAAAAATGGAAATTCCGCCTTTTTACGACCCGAATATTTTCCGTTTTTGTTTCCTTTGTTTTACTGTAAGTCTAGCTTCCAAAACATATTTTGCCAACATGTTTCAACACAGATACAAATTGTTTTTGTTGTGCGGTCGTTCGTTCTGTCGGTCGTTCGGTTATGTTTTAGAGACTAACATAATATTTTGTCAGATTGTTTTTTATTTTCCTACAAATATACATATGTATATGGATGTGGATGTAGGCCAGTGCAGTCACCGTTATGTTATGTCGTCTGCCTCAATTGGCTTAAAAACAAATAAAACTCGGTAGGGAAATGAAAAAGCAAACATTTAAAGTCTAACCGTATTTATGATTGTTGTTATTTGGCTACTACTTTGCTTTGGTGTAAGGGTCATATCCTACTGTTTGTGCCAGACAGAATGAGTATGAGGATCACAAAGAATCTCCTGCATCCATGTTGAGCTTATTCGCCAAATATTAATGTGACAGAATTAAAGAATCGCATATTCATTATTATATGTGTATGTGTAAGTGTATGTATATGCCCTGGTTTTGAGAGCTTTCTTCAACTTGTTTTGGTTAAATATGTATTTAGTTTATGCCTTTGCTGTTGCCAAAAATTTTGTTGCAATTTAGTGGTACAGTGGTAGACCAATGGAAGTGGCATTTTTCTATGGTACTTGGAGAGAAGGAATTTATATCTTTGGTAAAAACCAGACACTAAATCTTCCAGGAACCATGAATTTCGTTGAATTTACTATAAATGCCAAATGTTTACTAGGTTGCAATGACTTTTTATAGCAGGAATTATTTTGACTTCCCATCCACAGTGCACTGCAGAAATGATGCAACTCCAAATGCGTAGATACTTCTTCCGTTCCCATTTTTTTCTGCTGTTAAGCATCAGAAGTGAAAAACACACACACAAAAACAACCATCTTTCAATTTTATCTTCTTATCTTGATGGAGTATAAGTATTGTAGGAAATGTGTGTGCATGTGTACGTACATACACATACATTTCAATGTGGGAACTTTGTATTTGTTTTAATCAGCAACTTCTGCGAGCTAAAAAGAAATCTTTATAAATAATTTTATGAAAAAATACTAAAGCCATCTTTGAATTCTAGATATTTTTATATTTCTTCTTCTTTCTTTAATAAAATAGTTTGAACAAAAAATACAAAATAAATGGAAGAAACAAGGTCAGACGGTATTTAATACATTCAATCGCAGAAGAAGGGGTACTGGGTATGGAAACAAATTGTGCAAAGATTTTTTAATATTTATTTGCACTCCTCTTAAAATGAAATTGTTTCTAAATCTGATTCATACATGCTTCATTACTTTTTATTTGATGCTGGCATATTTCAGATTTTATTTAAAAATAAATAAATAGAAAAATAGGTAAGAATATATTAATATCGCAAATGCAACCGTGAGTAAGGTGCTGGTTCAGAACAGGGGTTTGCTATTGCCTTTTTTATAAAGCAGATCATTTAGGAGCCCCTTTATATTACCCATAATAATTATCTTCTGTTAAAACACAACATTTTTAACACATCGATTAGAAAGGAGGGTTCGGACCACAAAATATTCAGGGACGAAAAATTCAGAATACAATCAGGGAATGTCTTTATACAAGGATATATTGATAATTTGTTGCTAGTAGTGTTTTTACGTAATAAAAGCTCAAAATAGCAATATTTGGTGAAATAAAATGGAATATATTTTTTTAAAGGTAAAAACCCATGATTGTTGATGTAATCCAACACTCCCTATAGCTCTATATTAAATGTATCGAAATATATCTCAAAATATTGATGTCGCATGGTAAATATATGACCACAACAATATAAAGGCCTTAAAAATATTTGAGGTAAGAATCCGAAGTTTACAGGGTGAGATAAAAAAAACTGAAACAAAGTCAAACGTCATCATTTTTGCATTTTTTTCATTTAATTGAATGAGAGCCAAAAAAGTTGGAAATAGCATCAAATTTTAGAAAAAGGTTAGATTTGTTCGAATTGATCACCTTTGGCACGAATTATGGCCTTCAAACGGCCAATGAAACCGTCACACGCTGCCCGAATGTTGCTCTGCGGTATTTTGGCCCTTTCCCGGCGAAGCGCTTGCTTGAGGTGATCCACACTTTGGTATTTTTTGTGCCAACCTTGCTCTCCAAAATACTCCAGACACAATAGTCCAACGGATTGGTATCAGGAGATTTTGGTGGCCATTGTGCGCTGGAAATGAAGCGAGGAACCTCATTTTGCAACCATTCTTGGGTGGCGCGTGCTGAGTCCTCTAGGAATGTCCAAGCTCTGGGCAAAATGTTTGCATGCCCAAGGCTTTAATACACCCGATAATAATATAATATTCTGCAATAATATTCTGCATTTATTCTGATGCCACGGTCGATTAATACGAGCGGAGAGCGACCATCGGCTGTAATGGCGGTCCACACCATCACCATGGCAGGCCCTTGAGTTCTGCCAAACGTAGGTGCACATTTTCAGCTGACCTCTTTGGCAAGTAAACACGATCATTTTGTTTGTTTACAAACTGCTGGACAACGAATGTTTTCTCATCGGAGAAAACTTAATTCGACAGTTCAACACTTTCGGCCAAACGAAGCAACTCTTTAGCTCTTTTAAGTCTATTTTCTTTCTGCTGCGATGTAAGTCCTTGCACTTTTTGGAATTTCAATGGCTTTACCCCGATCTTATTTCTCAATATTTGCCGAATGAAATATTGCGATATGTTCAGTTCACGAGCCATTTTTCGGCCACTGCGACGCGGGTTTGGATCAAGTCGCTTCTTTACTTTTCGAACCATTTCTGCTGATGTTGCTGTTTTCATCCGCCCACTTTCTTGACGTCGGGCTACGCTACCAGTATCACTGTAACGAGCGATGGTACAAGACACAAAAGATTTATTCACATTTAATTGCTGGAGTGCTATAGCGATAGCCACTTGTGGTTTCCAGCCAAATATAAAGAAATCACACTATCACGCTTGAGTTCCATCACGAATAACATTTTTTCTGGAAAATTCTCACCAAAATACTTCTGTACGCTTGTAAAAAATATAATGAGCTGTCACTGGAATAATTTTAACAGCTGTCGGACGAGTGGCTTAGAAATGTCAGCAGTCTAAAGTTGGTTGTAGTTTTTTCATCTCAGCCTGTATATACTTTTGGGGTCTGCGACGGATATTTAGCGATGTTACAAACGGAATGACAAAGTTAATGTACCCACCTTTTCAAGATGTCAAATTATAGGCATTTGCGTTATAAATAAAGGCCGAAACATTCATAATACTAAGCTTGAACCGAGGTAGCCTTTTTTCAATATCCACCATTTTCGACACAATATAAACTGATGTGAAAATGTTCGAAGCTCTACTTAAGATAGTAAGTTATTTTTTAATTTATCTGACAGATGTTGAGACTGTGCTCATTGATATACATATTTTTATCACAATTTGTGCGAAAAAAAATAAAATATCGGCATATATATATCAGTTAATTGACCCGCAAACACATATAGAGAATTTCTTCAGAATTTAAATTTTTTTCCTCTTTATTACAAGGGACGAAATAATTAATAAATTATGCTCAAGTATTAATTGCCTTGGTTCCTTTGAATTCGTTTTTATTTTTGATTTTTTTACTTTTTTCCAAGAATGAAAGAAATATTCCTCTAGTAAATAACTCGTACAATGAATTACAAGAAAAAAAAAACTGCTTAATTTTCAATCGCTTTCGCTTTGTTTGAATTATTGAGAACGAGGCGCACAGCACGTGTGAATAAAGATCGCCATGATAAATATTCATCGATTACAAGCCTTTGTTCGTTTTTAATTTCAATTGATAAATATTACGATTTTGTTTTCACTCTTCGCGTTTAAGCAAATATGGCAGTAAGTTCATGCTTGCCATCGAATGAATGAATTCGAGGGCACGTAAAGTGCTCGTCTGACAAGTGGGTTGTGTTGTTTTTGTTGGTGTTTCCTGCAATACAACCGAAAGTAAGGCGCGAACCTCGCAGCAAGCCTTCAGGCAGCAAGATTTAACACACTTATGTAGGTAGTAGTAATATACGGATTTTTGGTTGTCCTTCGTTGATGCCATACCTACATACATACATACAGACACATATGTAATATTGCATGTTGCTTCCTTCCCAGGACAAAAGATTTAAAATAATATATGTGTCTCGGTGTGTTTGGGTCTCGCTGTATGAAAACATAAAACATATGTGCAAAACATCTGAATGTAAGAAGGATTTAAGTGAAAAAATGGCAAAATATATTGCAATAAATGCTGCTCTTATAAAAATAAGCACCAAAGCCGATTTTATGATAATTTACTTAAAATATACAGCCAAACAATGTGTCTAATGAAATTGAAAGCTACCATGGCTTGGATGAACATAAGTGTATTTACTTGATTGAATCAGACATTTTTTTTTTTCGAGGAAAATTATTATATCGTAAAATGTATTTTAGATATTTCTAAAAAAAGATATTGCTGTGAAAAAGATCTGCCAATAGAACTTGAGTCGAACCTGGAGAGTTTCTAGTGTATAATTCTCATATGCTAATTTGCAATATGTTCGAAATATATACTACTTTCCAGAGAACGGCCCTTGTAAGCCATCATCCACACCAAATATGCCTGATGAGCCGCTTAACCAACGGCGAAACGCGTCGCATAGTGGTGAGTGTGTGATAGTGTCTATCTGGCTTTCCTTTTCACTGCAAATTTCAGATCATTAAGCTCGTCTCGAAAGAGAAAACAAACACATAAATCATAAAACATATGATCTTCGCCTTAACAAGGCAAAACTCAAAAAAATATTAATAATGAAAATATAAAAATCTATTTATGAAAATTTTTAAATTTGTTTTCTCTTCTTGAGAAACTAAGAGTTTATTATGTAGCCATGATTCGCAGAAAAAAAAAGCAAAAAACTAATACAAAAATTTAATTTTATGTAAAATATATTTTCCGGAGAAATATACAAAATGTTTTTAATATTAAGTATTTACTTGAAAACACAATATTAAAAAAGGAAGTTGTTAAATATATTGTAATATATTTTCCTCGAAAATCCTACAAATTGATGGCCACAAACTTCTAAGTATATTTAATGATTTAGGACAAAGTTAACACTATTTTGTGTGCAGATTTAAATTTGAGACAGCAGTTTTTACTATGTTTTGAATTATTGTTATTAAAAATGTTAATAGTATATGCCTCATATTTTAGGGATTATGCCAAAATATTGAAAATATAGAAATATACTACCTTATTTATAAACATTTCAGCGGCAATAATTCAACTATAATTTGACTTATCGGATATAATTGAAAAGAATTCAATGTTTTGAAAATTCTAATATGACGGCTTCAGCTGATTTCAAATCTATTGAAGGCTTCACTATGGCGTGACCTCCCCAAGTTCGACATTTTAAAAGCCTTAAACACAGTTTCCAACAGAACTAGCTATAATTTGCATATTATGGTGTATCCTTATCTGCTAGGAAAAAATTTGAGCACACTCCACATGTCATGAGAGGGGGTTTCAGTAATCTAACTCACTTTACATCCTTTGGTTTTGAACTGAGTTCAGTCAGGACCTACCACAACAGGATTTTTGATTTCTGGACATTTGAGCTATCACATTCGGTTTTACAGTGCGCCAACTATGGAACCCTTTCGCTCAGAATCCATTTTTTAAACCCTCCACCATACTATGGAGGGTATATTAACTTTGTCATTCCATTTGTGACTGATCGAAATACTTATGTCAGACCCAACAAAGAACATATATTCTTGATCAGCGCAAAATTCTAAGTCGATTTAGCGATGTCCGTCCGTCTGTCGGTCTATCTGTCCGTCTGTCTGTTGTAATCTCGCTTTCAAACCACTTGAAATAGAAGGCTAAAATTTTGCGATTTTAGCGACATTATTAACCGGAATTGTTCCAAATTTTGTATTTGAAAATCGAAATAAATACTACAGCCTAAGACAGGAAATTGTCGGTGCAGATCCACGTCTTCTTATAGCCCCCATATAACGGTACCTCACAATATTTTGATGATTTTATCGTCCGTAATGGATGTTACAACCTGTGACAGAAAATTGTCACAGGTTGTAACATCCAGGTCTTCGTATAGCACCGATATAACGGTATCTCCCTATATTCGGTATTTTGACAACTTTAGCGACATTATTCAGCGTTTATTTCAAGTTTCGAATTTGATTATGGTAATAGCTTCTGACAAACAATGCCTATGTAGGTCCACGTCGTATAGACCCCAATTTAACGGCTGTATTCAGCATTTTAAAGATTTTAACAAAATTTTTAAGGGATTTTATTTTTTGAAAATTTCCAAATTCGTCCCAAATGGTGGAGGGTAATCAAAGATCGGCCCGGCCCAACTACTACTTTTTAACTTGTTTTATATTTTATTTTTTTGCGGTCCGTCCTGGCCCCCACTAAAATGTGCATGACATTTTCGTGGGCCTTCCGAACTTTAGGTCACCACCCCTTTTCCACAAAATAGTCGGTGACGTTCTTGGCTCCGCGACTAATTGGGGGATTGGCATCACTCCACTGCAAACGGGTGTGCCATCACAGGCCGTCTAATTTTGAGTAGATGGGTCCGAAGACCTTCTATTGTAGAGTAGATGGATCCGAATGCCGTCTACTGTAGAGTACACGTACAAAACCAGGAGCCATTTCAAAATTTTAATATTTCTAGACACTCTTCAAATTTTTTTAAAACTTCGTACATATTTGTACAAAATTAGGGTCAGGTTTGAAGTCGGAAAAATCAGTCTTCTGGTACTCCAAGCCCACTATAAGTCAATAACATTTCTAAGCTCTACAATACGTTTATCAACGCTATATGGGATGAGGATGAAACAAATCGATCTTGTACCTACTCCCTTAAGTCGTCAAAATTAAACAGATCGTACTCTCTCTCTCTCCCTCAAAAATTAAAGCAAATAATCAATTTGAGTTTGTATGGGCTCAATCCCGCACCCAAAAAAAGTGGAAGGACTCTGATAAAATGCAAGCTTATTTCCCTATTACAACTTAACGCATTCCAATATTTTTGCTAAAATAAGTGAGAACTGATATATTGGTTCGCACCCCTTCATACCACCTCTACAAAGGGTATGCAATTTACATAAGCATAACTCCCACAAAATCTGATACTTTTCAAAGTATATCCCCTACAAAGTGTTAAAAATGTGGAAAATTCATAAATCTTACTCGGCGTATCGTGATATTTAAATTGTGTTCATGTCATGTCCGCCTCCCCCCAATGGATACAAATTTTACATAAAAATTGCTCTCATATAAAGGACAATTATTGCTCGATAAATAATTAACATTTGGGAAAATCTTAAATTGCATAAAAACTCTCTAAGCTCGGCGATAAAAATGAGAAATGCTCATGTCAAACTCCTTATCCTCGAAAGTTATTTTGTACACTTCATATAAAGCCTTTCCTATTTTTGAATAATGGTTCCAGGAATAAAGTTAGAGCTTACTGCATAATTACGCTGAAGAGAAATGTGAGGTTCTTTTATTTTGGGCATGTATTCACGAGAAATGCTAGACAGCTCAGGAAGCCTCACTATAGTGAAAACGCATTTAACCTTGAGGAAATATCCAGTCCGATTCATAATAAGACCATACAATTTTCTCTTCTTGGAAAACATTATTCCACCATTCCCATTTCAAATTTTCCATTTTAATTCCTTTCTGATCTCATCCATCTATTCGCTATGCACAACATGCAGTCAACATGCGTAAAATGAAAATGTTAACGGAAAATATTGACATCCAACTGATTTTGTTTGACTTTGATGAAAGATTTCATTGAATTCATTGACAACATCATCTGTCTGTCTGCCTATCTTTCTTCCAATCACACAGCATCCATCGAGCGATCGAATCGCACAAAAGAGATATAATTGAATACAGAGTAAATTAAAAATAAATTCCATAATATATACTTACACTGGCATGAGGTCCTCCGAAGCTGTTGTGACCGAACACGTACATGTAATTTCGACGATTCACCTCAGCATGGAATAGACCGGTCTGCAACAAAGGACCGACCACACGAGCATCGGACAATATATCCAAGACGACATCTCGATGTTCCATATTGGTGGCCTTTATGGGGTTTGTGTACATGTCGCTGTATCTGCAAATGGAAATTGGAATTCCCAACATTAACTTCCGTAAATTATAAATGAATAAATACTAAAAGATATTTAAATACTGCAGCCAGTCTTTGTTTGTTAAGCACATGTTAATTATAAACTATTGAAATTACACTGCAACCTATTCGAAGCTAGAAACATTTTGTGGTTCATTATGAATGCATTTGGTGGCATCCAGGGGGTGTGTGTGTGCATATATAATTATATTTTATATATTTATTCAATTGAGTTTGTTTAATTTCGTGTTAAAATATTCAAATGTAGTTTGACATGCTAGTGTGTGTGAAAGTGTGTACATGCCCATGTTTGCTTCTAACATTCCTCACACACACACACTCATGCATCCATGTTTATTTGTCTTTTTCAATTACATGGCCCGGAGGAAAATGTTATAATTGAAATGAAAATGTTGCAAAGGAAATGAGTTTTGTAATCGTTAAATATTCATTATCAACAAAGGCGACATTTCCTTTGAATTTTATTACAATTGGAATTTGCCAATTCTAAACCATTTCATTGCACACACACACACAGATGGATGTGTAATGTGTGTGTGTGTGTGCATATATCAATTTTTGGTATTGCCAGTTATCTGCCATGCATTTGCCTTATTATTTTATGAACTACTTGAATGTTGTAAATTAGATATTAAAAATCCATTATATATTAAACACACCCACACAAACGCACACACACATACATACATACATCAGTCAGTCTTAAATGCCTTAAAAGCGATATCATCAAAAATGCAAACACGTATTTAGGGCAATTGAGCAAGTAGGCATTAAATGTAAAACATCAAATTAGGATTTGGAAATGAAAATGGCAATTGCATTTAGAAGAGAGAACACAAGATCATGTGGTATGTAAATATATGGTCGATTTGAGAATTTTTTTGATTTTAGACATCGAAAACGTAAATTATTCGTATAAAACATAAAAAAATCGTCATAAATGTTTAGGTCGTATTTTTATAACCTCGATGACTATATTCATGATAGTTTCCTTATATAGTCTTATAGCTTGTATAGACCTTGATAATGTCTTGGATGAAGACCTGAGCCCCTAGCAACCGCGCTAATGGGTTGTCATTCTAACTTCTAAATCAACTAAACATAAGCCTGCTATTTATGAAATTTATGGAAAACACCGAACTTTGAATACCCCCACAATTTGAAACGAATTTAGCTTTTTTCAAAAAAAAAAAAAATAAAATAAATAAATAAATAAATAAAATCCGTTAAAAATCTTCTAAATATCGAATGTAGCTGTTATATTAGGGTCTATACGACGATATGGACCTACATAGGCACATTAATCATAAGCTATTACAATATTCAAATCCGAAAATTAAAAAAAATGGTGAATAATGTCGCTAAAATCATCAAAATATTGGATATCGGGAGGTACCGTTATATGGGATCTATAGGAAGACGTGAACCCGCACAGATATTCTTCTGTCATAAGCTGTAGTATCCATTACGAACTTCAAATACCAAATTTGAAACAATTCCGGTTAATAATGTCGCCAAAATCACCAAAATATCGAATATCGGGAGGTACCAATATGTTGGGGCTATACGAAGGCGGGGACCTGCACAGAGAATTTTCTGTCATAAGCTTAAGTATCTATTATGAACTTAAAATACCAAGTTACAAACATTTCCGGTGAATAATTTCGCTAAAATCATCAAAATACCGAATATTGGGAGGTACCGTTATATGAGGGCTATACGCACCAGCCAGATCTACGTGGACCTTTGAATACCAAAAGTCCTGCAGACATAATATACATTTGAGTAAAGTTTTATCAACCTACTTTATTTCGTTCGGAAGCTTGAGTGATTTCCACAGTCGAACAGACCGACGGACATCGCTAAATCGACACACAATTTTATGCTGATCAGGAATATATATATATACTTTGTTGGATCTAAAATATATATTTCGAGGTGTTACAAACGGAATGACAAACTTAAAATATCTCCCATACCATGGTGGAGGGTATAAAAACTCGTGTCATTTGCCTAGTTTTTCGAAGAATTTGTGGTGCGTCAAAAAAGTATGGCATACATGTTACAATTTTTGACAGGCCATCTATCGCGGTTGACAATAAATTTTTTTCAATAGTACGAGGTCCTTATCACCAATGCACATAGAAGTGCAACCAAAAATTAGATTTTTCAAGCAAACTTTTCAGAAAATATCTAAAAATTTACTACTTTGGCTGTAGGATCTGATCTCCCTTTGCTCCACTGACTGTGTCAATGGTTCAGTCACATCCTCCATATAACGAAATTCCGAAATTTTTGAAACTTTAATGGTTTTGGTAAAATTTCTGGACGATTTGGATTTATTTAATTTTTTTTTTCTCCTAGAGGCGATATCGGATCACATTCTTATTGAAAAGTTAAAAATGTTCGATGAACATCTAGACATTTGAGTGTTTACTCTCAGTTTATACATGTATGGACTTAAAACTATGACTTTCTTTGGAAAAGGCGATGTTGCTATTTTTTTCTCAACCGAGTTGTGACACGAGATTAGAAGCAATACAGATACTTTATTTCAGAATGAAAAAAATAAAAATAAATTTCTCGCTGAAATAAAATAAATAAAAAATTTAACCCAGAATCCCTAAAAACTGACATCCGTTTAGAGCTTTTCACCAAGTGCAAGAGTGTCATCTGAAAGTGCCCTTACATTACTATGGGTTAAGCTCTCAAATTATTTCCCCTCTTCTCTACACCATATTTTGCCCCCCCCCAAATGCAATTTGTTTTTGCATAACATTCACACTTTTCATAGCCTTCGGAATACATATTTTATTTCAACCAAAAATATTTCTTGTTTATACAGAAAAACCTTTGTTGCACAGCAACAACAACAACAGCAAGCTAAGTAAATCTTTTGTGGTGTAAAAGCCTCACTTGACAATCATAAGAAGTGACAACCTTATTTAACCTCAAGGCTTTCAAAGAGCAATAATGCAACGTTGTATTCTTGCTGTTGTTGTTGTGTTGGTATGGAAACACACCGTCGTCATCGTCATCAGCCACAGCCAATGTTGCTACCTCAAATGGATGACGATGACGATACACGACGGCACATGTTTAGCAATGTGTCGTAGAACATGAAAAAAAACCCGAGAAACGTTCAGCAATATAGACAAACGAACTGAAATGTATTCCCACCGAAGAAACGGAAAAGCAATAACATGTTCCAACCCTAATACGTTTATAATCAGCCACAGACGACAGGGATTCTGGTACCTGAAAATATACAACAAAGATAAGGCAACCTGGCGACCAATGTTGTATTGGAGAAAAGTTAAAGATTTACCAGATTGCATGGTAAAGACTATGTAAGCATGTATGGACAAGGTAACAGTAGTGAGGAAATGTTTACGCAGACAAATAAAAGGGCGTATGAGTGATATATGGAATTTATTTGATCACTCATACGTTTTTGTACAATAATTAGATTGATACAACTCTAGAGTTAGGAAACGAATATTAAATAAAAATGAAATCTTCGAAACACCAGATAACTAAATGGCATCTCAACATCGAGATATAACTTGTAGCGGAGCTTAATTGGATTTTTTTCGCAGGAAATTATTATATCCTTTGAGAACCTGTATGTCATATTACAATTATTTAAAACAAGTTGAAAAGTATCAGTCGATTTTCAACAGATATATAAACTCAACCAATTTTCGTTATGAGATAAAGAATATATATTTTTTTGGAAAGTACTGAGATATATGTGAGGTACCAAATATAGTGGACCGAAGTATTCCATTGTATTATATTGAAAAAATATATTGATGTGGAAAATTTGAAGAAAATCGCACATTAATTTCCCATTTTAGGCGAATAAGAGTTTATGCAATTCTTAACATTTTTTAAAATTCCATATTCACATCAGGTATCTGATTAAGAGAAATATTCAGATTAACCAAATTTCAAAATAATTGCAAACTTTTTTCGCAAGTTATAAGAAAATCTGGAGGTTATTTCGCATTTTTATATAATTATTATTTTTTTTTTTTTTTTTTTGTTGAGGAAGTACCAGATAAAGTGGACCTATATGTTTTATCTTCATGTCAGATATTGTGTAGATGGAAATATTGAGATACGCGGAGTTTGAAAGTAATTATGTCGCTTAAATCACCAAAATACCGAAAATACACCGAAATATGGTGGCCAAAACGTGGACCTACATGACCCATTTTCAATACCAAAAGTCCTGCAGACATAATACATATTTGAGTAAAATTTTATCAACTTACTTTATTTCGTTCGGAAGCTAGAGTGATTTGCACTGACAGACAGACGCGAAATCTACTGAGAATTTTATGCTTATCAAGAATATATATATGTGCTTTGTGGATTCGAAAATGTATATTTCGAGATGTTACAAATGAAATGAAAAACTTAATACAGCCTCCATACTATTGTGGAGGGTATAAAAATGAAAAATGAGGTCAATGCTGAAATAATGGAATTATAGAGAAACAATACTGCGAATAACTCTAAATTGTTGGATTATGAGTCTGGTATCTCCAAATATAGCGGAAATCAGCGATTCACACTCATTATTTGATAATGAAATATTTTCTTGGTTCTGTAATTTCCATATCTTTCATCACACTTTTATCTTCTACTCTACAAATCCAGTTGCTCACATATAATTGTTAAACATTCAAAATGATACTACACTGGTATTTGCCAGTATTAGCATTTAAGAACATGTGTGTGTATGTGTGCGTACGTCCGTATGTGTGTTCTTATGTTTATAAACATGTAGAAGGCTATGTCATGTACATCTTATTTATGTGGGTTAACGAGCCAAAGCACATAACACTTAAAGAAAGCACAACAATCCACCTAAATAAGAGGTTTAAGACCATAAGTGCTGCTGCAAGCAGAAGAGCCAGGAGAAGAAGAAGACGCTGAAGCGAGACAAATTTAACCTCAAACAAACCGAGTAAACCAAACTATTTTGCACTTTATTACCCACAAAAACAAAATAATAACAAATGTAAACTCATACATACTAATGAACGTGTGTGTATGCGTGGGTGTGCATCTCTGTGTATGGGTGTGGGTGTGCAGGTGGGCGATGCTACTTAGAAACAATTTTACTTAAGAATTTGTCTTAGACTTGTATTCGGCCATGTGGTTGTGTGTCTGCGTTTGTTACAAATGCAAATAACACCTGCAACACCTACAGCAGGATGCACACATATGTATATATGTCTATGTGTGCTGTGCATAAATGCACATTTGTTTTTACATGTATTTATGTGCATGCATGAGCTAGTATGTTTTAAATAGTCAAATGTTCACAAATACCAACACCTGTACAAAACAAACAATCCACCTTCTGCAGATAACCGGCCATATCTAAATCTCTGTTAACATTTACTGGAAATACTATGGACTTGTATTTTACCTTGTAGACCACAAATACACCCACCCAAGAACAGACACACACACTTATACACCTACACATATTTCTTCATTGGAAAGAATGCACATGGAATGCGTGTTCTGGGGGTAATATTTGCCTTGCGAAGTCTTTGTTGCCATAACGAAATTTATATACACACAGACACACACACACACCCATGCAAATGCAAACACAAATACATATGGATGAATTTTCTCCCATATCCCAATAAATAAATACATCGGTAACAGCTGTTGCAGCGATTTTCTTTGTATTCCACGCTCGAACTACTACATGGCAGTGGGAATGATTCAATAAAAACACCCACACAAACGCACGCAGAGAAACGTATACAATTTAATTTGGAAATGTACTCTGAGTGGCCCTTAAATTCACTGTAAGACAGAATCTTGCCTTATCGGAAATTTAACATTTCAAAGGATTTGAAATAAATGCAAATTAAATAACTGGAAACGCTGATGGCGGAAATATAACAGCCTGTTCCACGATCTCGAAAGAAAATTTGTGCGAACGAAGGCTACTCACTCACTTTCGCATAAGAATGCGTTCCACTAACTTTCGTTCTTTCTTTCGCATAGCCTTACGTGATTCAGTGTTGCAAAATATTTTTTGGCAAAATTAATCGCGAAATAAGGCAAAAAAAAGCGCCAAATGTCTAATATAAACGCGAAAAAGCAGCAGTGGCTCTGTCTCAACTGACAGTTCAGTTGTAAACAAACAAATTGTAAATAAACAAACAAAATAAAATTTCTAGTGATTGTGTTCAGATTATTTGTGTTCTTAAAAAAGAAAAAAATGAATATTTCTGTAGCCCTATTTTTTATGGATGATGAGGAGGAGGTTCAAATTGTGCCACGGAGGCATTTAAGAGATGCTTCGAATTTATTTGAAGTACCTAACAACCAGTAAGTATGATTGTATTTTTACATTTTTAAAATAATAAAAAAATTATTTTTTCTAGGTTTGTGTCTTCCAGTGGTCTTCATGGGATTGCCTGCTGCTTCCAAAAATTGGCACTCCTCTGGCGAACTTAGGATTCTCCCCCATATACTCAACTATTGCCCGCAGCTGTGTAGTTTTTTCGTGCTGGAATTGAGATAATAAAAAAATATATATTTGTTGTTCACAGATTAAATTGCATTTATTATTTTTACTTACATTTTTCTTTCCATTTTCAATCAAGAAATGTTTATGTTAAAACAATTTTCCTTAATTTTTATCATTCGACAGCAAACACACAAGTGACTGATTTTGACATTTGTGTTCGCATGCGTACGAAAGAAAAAAGATAGTGGAACGCAAAATTACACTGAAACGCTTACGTTTTCGTTCGCTTTGATTTTCGTGCAAATTTTCGTTCTGATGGATTTTAGTGGAACGGAAATCAGCTGTTTGTCGTGTAAAAGTTGTGCGAACGTGTTCTTTCGACATCGTGGAACAGGCTGTTAGAAAACATTTTTGATTTCATATGAAATCTATGATATATTACTACGGAGCCACAATTAAGTGTTCCATATGCAATTCTAGAAATTTTCCAAGATTTTCTGGTTTGTATATCTGAAAAAAAAAACTCCCAATGAAAACTTTTACATGAAATGTTGTATAGGTATTCCATACCTATACCATACCATAGCCCACGAATAACAAACGAAATTAAATTCCACTGAATAGAATCTTTTGCATTTCGTTTCATTCAAACATCTTTCTTATCAGGTAAAATTTCTTTAGGTTTGGCTTATATTCCGTTAAATATGTGGACACTTCACTATGAAAAACCATAGGCTACAACCAAATGTGATCTGAATCATCGAAATAATAAACTAGCAAGTGCCCGATACATCGTCAACGGAAAGACTACCTAATTTTTTTTTAATTCGTTCCAATAGTTCATTTAAAACCTTTTAAACCCTTCACCATAGTATGAAGGGTATTATTAGTTTGTCTTTCCGTTTGTAACACCTCGAAATATACATTTTAGAAAGTACATATATTCTTTATCAGCATGCAACTCTATGCCGATTTAGCGATTTCCGTTCGTCCGTCGGTCCGTCTATCCGTCTGTGGAAATCACTATGGCTTCCGAACGAAATGAAGTAGGTTAAAATTTTACTCAAATATGTATTATTTCTGGGTCATGTAGGTCCACGTTATAGTATAGCCCCATATAATGGTACCTTCCGATATTCGGTACTTTGATGATTTTAGCTACATTATTCATCGGAATTTTTCAGACCCCACAGAGTATATATATTCCTAATCAGCATACAATTCTATGTCATTTTAGAGATTTCTGTCTGTCTGTACGTCTGAGGAAAACACTTTAGCCTCCGAGCGAAATGAAGTAAGTTGATAAGAATTTACTCAGATCTTTGGTATTGAAAATGGGCTATAAATGTCTACATTTTGACATAGCCCCCACATAACTGAACATTTAAATTTTCGGTATTTTGATGATATATTTTACACTTTTCAAAGGAAATGTTTCAAAATTGCAATTTGTGGTTCCTATGACATAAAATGGCCCAAGCAGGTTTCTCCTTATATTCCGTATTTTCCTCCTTATATTCCGTATTTTGAGGATTTTAGCGACATTATCCACCAGAGTTGGTTCAGATTTCATATTTGTAGTTCCTAATGGGTACTACAGGTCCGGGTCTTCGTGTATCTCCCAAATAATGGTACTCCTTATATTATTTTTTTATGATTTTTACGACATTATTCATCGAAATTGTATAAAATTTCGAATTTGACGTTCCTAATGAGTACTTACGTCTCTGACAGAAAATTGCCTAAGAAGGTCTACGTCTTCGAATACGGTACGGTAACTTCCTACGGTCGATATTTTTATGACATTAATTGTATTTTTCGTAGTTTTATTTTTAAATTTGCAAATTCCTTCCAAATGGAGGAGGGTATTAAAAGTTTGGCCTGACCTAACCTCTTGATCGAGAATTAGTACCATTTAATAACTGTCGAAAAACTATATTATACATTTGCAATACCATCACCAGGTGCCAACAGTGACCTCAATAAATGTTGGTAGTCCAGCTCTATACATTTATTCAGTATTAATTTTACACCATTTAGTGCTATTCGTACAAATAAAGGACGTATTTCCAAATCTTCCTCCGAATCCTCCTCCAAACATTAAAAGTTAGTACCATTTAGCACTTTTCGTACAATTACTGTACAAATTTCCGGAATCACCTCCATATCTCAATTCCAGACACCAAGAGAGACCTAAATATCAAATTTGAGGATTTCAGTACTGTTCATTCACTCAATTTCAAATTTAGTGCCTTTCGTACAAATAAAGGACGCGTTTTCAAACCACCGCCAAATCTCAATCACAGATACCATCAGTAATATAAGTATCATATTTCAGAATCTTATCTCTTTTCCTTCACCTAATACCAAATATGGTACCAATCTGTACTTTTCGTACTATTATAGGACACATTTCCAAAATCATCTCCACATATCTAGGACACACATGAACACCGAGCCTAATACCAAATTTTAGAGCTCAAACATTATCTGTCCTCCCAATACCCAATTGTATCAAATAAAGTACTAATAAATACTTTTCTCGTACTTGTCTGCCCATATCCAAAACCACCTCTTTTTCACAAACTTCTTCTAAGAGGGACCCTAATACAAAATTTCAAAGTTCAACTTAGTATCATTTTAGAACTTTTCATAACCTTTATGTTCGAATTTCCTATTGTGAAGGGGATACAACTTTTTCCACAAAAACACAGTATCCCCTTCACATATGTTTTCATATGCTAGTCCCGACCATGACCTTAAATTGCTAATTTTTTTTATGAAATTTTTATAATGATTTTTTTTTTAAGTGTTTGTTTTCTCTTTCAAGACGAGCTTAAAGATCTGAAATTTGCAGTGAAAAGGAAAGCCAGATAGACACTATCACACACTCACCACTATGCGACGCGTTTCGCCGTTGGTTAAGCGGCTCATCAGGCATATTTGATGTGGATGATGGCTTACAAGGGCCGTTCTCTGGAAAGTAGTATATATTTCGAACCTATTGCAAATTAGCATATGCGAATTATACACTAGAAACTCTCCAGGTTCGACTCAAGTTCTATTGGTAGATCTTTTTTCACAGCAACGTTTGGTTTTTTGTAGTGATGGATTTTTTGTCCACAACAACTACATTGCTTCCAATGCATACACTTGTTTTAGTGCTGCTTTAGGAAGACGGTTAATGGCTCTGAACGTAGAGACGGCAACTTCTAGTTGGCTGCACACAGAGGTCCGCGGTTCAAATCCCACAGCCAGGCTCGGCTGAATTTTTGAGTTTTGCCTTGTTTTTTTTTTTTTTTTTTTTTGATCTACTGTTCTCTTTCCTTAAGTAAGGCTCATATAATTTTTAAAGTCACAAGGAAATATTTTATTTCACCATTTTTGTTTTGCCAAAAAAAGGGATTCATGCATATCATATTTTTCACAAAATACTGCATAGCCACACTTAAAATGTCCCTTTTGCCGAACGTACATAAATCTTGCACCATAACCCTACGTAGCGTACGGTGTGCACAAAACCACAAATATATATGACTGCTGTCTTAGCTTTTATTTGTGGCTTTCTTTATTTGCTTTTTCATCTTCTAATAAAATGTTATGCACTTCAAAACAAATATTTAAGACTTCTTTGCTTGTCTTTTGTTGCCATTTAATACAAAAAAAAAAGAACCACCAGCCAACCAACCACTGGGATATGAGAGGGCACTGAGTGTGCTCTGCAGACGGCACAAAAAAGCGACACAGATCAAAATATATATGTCTAAGCGACGGACGGACGGTCGGACGGACAGCGTTGATATGAGAGCACATGTGAGCACGGCATTACATCCTTAACAACCTCTTTAGAAAATCTCTATGATTTCCTTCCCTTTGCATTTCCTGTGTGCTCGCTCATGTTAAATGCACATGTGTGAGTGTATGTGTGTGTGTGTGTGTGCGTTCGTGCTTCTCAGAACATGACTACATGAATGAATACAAATCTATTTTAGATGTCTGCTGCAAAAAGATGGGCGAACATGGGTGTGCGTCTGTGTGCGTGTGAAGAGCCAAGATTTTGCCATGAAATCTTTAAATGTTTATTTTGTTAAGATCGTTATTTGAGTACGTGCAACGTCCAAAACATGTGTATGTGTGTGTGTGCGCGTTTATGTTGCTGCCATTACCTTGTAACCCCCGTATTTCTTTCCTACTGGCTTACCAATGCAAGAGGCGAAGAAAGATCTCAAGTAGCAAAAGGAAACGAAGCTGCTTCTTGTTGCCATGGCATTTCAACGTCACTCACTTCGTTTTTGTGCTCAGCTACCAACCGAAAGTAAAGTGGAAAATCATAAACCAACCAGCAAAGGTTTTTGTGGTTTGTACTTTTATACACTCTGTCATGTGTAGAGGTTAGTTTGTTTATCATTGTGTATGAGTGTGTGTGTCCGTCTGTGTGCCTCTCTACTGATAGTGGATAGTTTGTCAAATGTTATAATATTCACACTCACTTTTTGTTTGCCTAAAGTATCTGTGGTTTCCTTAACCCATATTTTTGCATTCCTCTCTTTTCGTTGCAGCATTGAGATAATTTTTTTGTTACATTTTTTGGTTTTTTGTTTCTCCTTTTTTTTTGGTGCGTTTAGCAAATTAAACTATAGTTTGTTAAATTTATTCTCCTTCAACAAAAGTAAAAATTGTATTCTTTCAAAACTTCCTCTTTTTCTTCCTCTTCTTGCCGTGCAAACCACATTCTAGTGTTTGACTTTGGATTACAAAATAAGAAAGTATGAACATGGCTCAGAGTTTCGAGATGATTACTTTGTAATTATTTTGGAATATGGGTTCTTTTGAAGAAAAGTTTATGGTTAAACAAAATAATTGGTTGCACTTTATTTGGTTATGTCCAATGAACATGTTGTTGTTATTTTATGGGGATGTACCGTAAATTGAAGAGAGAAGGAAGTTTGAAGATATTGTTACATTCTAATTTTTGTTGAAACAAGGAGGATATGCAATTGAAACGATATTGTTGGATGAAGGTTAAAATGTTAAATTTCGTAGTCTAAGATGTTGTTATGGGAAAGTATTCGAAAATTTAATAGGAATTATTAAATTGTTTTTTTTTATATATATTTGAAATAATACATTTAATAGTAAGTACAATTTTATGTCAGACTTTTGAAATCATGTCCGCATTATTAATTGTAGAATATTCGGCATCGAGATACTAATGCAAAGTTAGGTCCTAATTATCAAGGATTTTTCCAGGAGTTATTCGTTCATAAAAACTCCGCCATAAAATGGAGGTACATACAATTTTTCATTTCTTTTGAAACATCTCAAAATGTTCTTTGAGCCCCAAAAAATCACATATATTTATAAAAGCATGCTATTAGACACGAAAGATATGTCGGTCTGTATGTTATTATTATTTTATAGACGCAAAACTTTTTCCATAACGTTTATTATGTAATAGACCCCATATAACGACATTAAAGTATGTTAACATGTTGAACCCCTCTTTGCCAAAAAGTTTAATTTCGTGTCACTATTTGGAAAAGCTCCGTCATATAAGTGCCGAATTCGAGGATTTTCATGGCTTTAGACATATTTTTCAACCAAGTTAGTTCTATCATGGGGTTTCACATCCTTATCTGAAATAAACAATTTTTCCTGGTCCGTATAAGTCCATTATTTGTTACAGTCCAAGAAATAATCACATTTTCCAATATTTGCCATTTTGAGTGTTAATTTGGATTATCTATCAATAAAAATTTGACCTAAATTTTGTTTTAAATATTGCAGTAATATCATAAGTCCCATATGGCATTAACAACAGATTTTAGATGTTTTTGAGGGCGTGGACACACCTTCATGGTCCCCATAGAATGGCATCCGCCTATTATTGGCATTTTAAAGGCATAAGTCACATTTTTCAATTATATCTATTTCTATTCGGTATTTTAAGATTCATAACTGATAAAAAATAAATAAATTTTAAAAGGCGAAGTATTAAAAGGCACTGTTATGTCGCACAGGTAACACTATTCCCAAATTGTGGGGTACTGAGAACAAACGATTTGTCCAAAACTTAAATTGTCACAAAGTAAAGGACACCGACATGCACAATTTGTTCAGTTTTACAACATTTTTTAATCAGAACTTCATACATCGTAATTTTATTAAATGAAAGCAAAAATATGGGAAATAGCATTAAATTTTAGAATAAGTATAGACTTGTTCGAATTGGTCACCTTTGACACAAACGGCCAATGAAACCGTCATACGCTGCTCGATTGTTGTTCTGCGGTATTTTGGCCCGTTCCCGTCAAAGCGCTTGCTTGAGGTGATCGACACTTTGGTATTTTTTAGTGGCAACCTTGCTTTCGAAAATACTCCAGACACAATAGTCCAAGGGATTGGTATCCGAAGATTTTGGTGGCCATTGTGCCACAATTTAAAAACATTTTGTAACCTTAAATTTTAAAACCGTTTGGTACATAAAAAACACTCATTGTCATTCCACATTTCTAGCTCATTCGGTTTATCAAATACAAAGTATTCAATTTTTGAACATTTCGTACCCTTTTAGTATGAATATCAAAAAAATCGGCCAAAAACCAGAATGTACCAATTCTTAGAAAATCCGCACTATTTCATATCATTTCATTTTTAGGAATCTGCTCTAAAAATCTAGAATGTTATTCTTAAAAACACAGTTTTAGTATATTTTTTTTTGATTCATTTCGTACACTTTTTGTACCGATTTCCACTCACGCTATCGTTTTAGACCCCGTTATTGGCAAAACTATCTTAATTTTACATTTCCTAATACCAACTTTACTTATAAAAGAAACGTTTGGTCTTTTTTTAAATTTAATTTCTCTGAGCATTTAAGCTTCATTTGACAATCCTACATTCAAATTTTCAGAATTCAGAAATGAAATGGAATTGCTAAAACCGTCAGTTTAAATTAAAATATTTGTCAGAGAGGTGTCTATTTTCGCATGTCGACCCACTCTCACAAAATAAAATATGACCGATAATCGAATTTGGCAATGTTCACAATATATAATAATTTTAATGTCTTCATATGTGTATATACTTTATATACATTTACACGGTTTAATTTTAAAAGAATCATCCTGCAAAAAAAAAACTCTCTCATCTATAATTTTTTCCCCAACCTCCCATCCTCCTTGTACATAAATATATGCACATATAAATTCTTCATTATCACATCGTATATTATGTAAACTAAAGACTTGACACGATGTTCACATGTGTATACATGTATGTGTCTACACATAGCTTGCAGTCCAACAGCTATAGTTACTGCATTAGCTGGTGCTAATATCGTAAAGCATTTTGTTATGGCGTTTCCGTGCCGGAAATGCTAACAATTCATAAATTGTTTGTCAGTTGTTGTTTTTGTTGTGGCAGTTGTAATTTTGCTTGTTCAACCTCTTATTGTTCTCTTAGTGATATTGTATGTCCGTCCAACTGTCTGCCCGACCGCCTGACAGCCAGTTAATTTATCCTTTTGACTTTCAGTCTGTCAGTCAGTCAGTCAGTGAGAGAAAGACAGACAAGCCGTCAGTCAAGCTGTCTACCCGTTGCATGTGTCTATTCATATGCTGAGTTTATGAGAGTTGGCATTTTGTGTTAATGTTAAGTTTTATTGTTGCATCATAATGGGTTTTAGCTGTTTAAAAACATTGAAATGCTCCCCCTGTCCTTGGATATGTCTCTCTCTCTCTTTCTCTTTTCCATAATCTCCCTCTCTTACGCTCTTCTATGCATAGTAATGAAGAATATTTCATATTTTTATAGAAATTGCAATTTAAAGCCCTTTACCATTCAACTGGGATTCGGGTGTGCGTGTGTGTGTGCGAGACTGTGTATGGGTGGGTGACTGAGTGAGTGAGAGAGATAGTTTAGGTATACCGCATCGTGGCATAGTTAAGGACAAAACCATTCATGTGAGCCTGTATGCATAGATGTCTGTAAAAAAGTGTGCCCTTAACATGAAAACAATTTAATTTCCCGCCGGGAAACCACTAAAGCGAACAGCGGAGTATAGGGTTTCCCATATACGATAGACGACTCCAGGGAAGCCAGATAACAATTTGTAATTACTTCGCTCTACTTTTTTTTCGTTTAATGCAATGATGAGTGAGTGGATGCTGGGAAATGAGGTGCGACATGGTTATCCACCGAAAAGGTGAAGGACAACACAAAGAAGAAGGAGAAGTCGAAGGAGCACAGAAGTACAAAGAAAGAAATCAAATAAATGAACTCATTATACATGAAGGGTGGTATAGTTAATTTTTTTGCTTTGTTTTTGCTTTCACTTTCTTGTGCTCATTGTAATGATAATAGAATACTAATCGTGTGTGAAAGGACCATAAATGATGAAGGAGCCAAATGAAACCGCATCGCACAAAACCATAGGAGATGATTGTTGTTGTGGCGGTGGTGGCAGTGGAGTGGCTAGGTGGGATGGGCAATAATACAACCCAACAAAAATAAAATATCGACGCTAATGAGTGTGACGTTAAAGTTAATTATAATTATTGGGTCAATGGAAAAGTAGCTGATAAGGAAGGATCTCATACCAGGGGCCGGTGTTAATGTTACATCACTATAAAATAATTATTGTTGTTTTTTTTTCTTTCCTGTTTTGAACAAAGGCGATTGAAGGACAATAATGCCAGCGATAAGTACACATAAGTATTATCGTAATCAATGTCAGCCAAATGTCAATTCAAGTTATTATTTGAAATGTTGATATTTTGAAAGGTACTTAGCTTAAAGCTGGCGTGAAAATGCAATAAAATCAAATGGATAGAAATGCGTATTCTTTTCACCGTAAAAAAGAATCATCTTTTGGGAAGAAGTTGTTATTCCGGGTAATGTAAGGTGACCATTTTCAATAGATATTGGGGTTCTCGATTGTACAAAAGTGCTTGATTAGATATTGATAAAATTGAAGAGAGGCTGACGTTGAAACAAAATCAACGCATAACTTCAGATTTGAATGGACTTATGGTAATTCGAAGTTCTGATTTCTTTAATGGAGGTACGAGGGAGTTTCAGAGGGAGGGCGTTTTTTGTATGTATTTTGGACGTATGAGGGTGTTTTGGAGGAAGGGAGTGTTTTATATCAATATCAAATATCAACCATAGTACGGAGGGTATATTAAGTTTGTCATTCCGTTTGTAACACCTCGAAATATGATTTAACACCCCAAAAAGAATGTATATTCTTGATCAGCATAAAATTCTATTAGTGATGTCCGTCCGTCTTACCTTCCATCCGTCTGTGGAAATCATTCCAGCTTTCGAACGAATTTAAATAGGTTGATAAATTTTTGCTCAAATATGTGGCTGTTTTGCAGGACTTTTAGTAATGCAAATAGGATATGTAGGTCCCATTTTGGTATAACCCCCATATAACGGTACCTCGTTATATTCGGTATTTTGGTGATTTAAGAAACATTATTCACCGAAATTGTTTAAAAATTCATAATGTAAGTTCATAGTACCTACTACTACAGCCTGCGACAGAAAATTGTCTATACATGTCCACGTTCTCGTATATCCCCCATATAATTGCACTCCCTATTATGATAAAACTTGTTGGTGCCAACCTTGCTTTCCAAAATACTGCAGACACAATAGTCCAACGGATTGGTATCCGGAGATTTTGATGGCCATTGTGCGCTGCAAATGAAGCTAGGAACCTCATTTTGTAATCATTCTTGAATGCGCGTGCTGAGTGCGTGATGGTGCTGAGCCCTGTTGGAATGTCCAAGGTCGGTAGCCAAAATGTTTGCGTGCCCAAGGCTTAAACACACCCTCCAGATTTTTTTTCGCGATAATATTCGGCATTTATTCTGATGTCACGGTCGATTAATACGGGCGGAGAGCGACCATCGGCTGTTATGGCGGCTCACACCATCACCATGGCCGGCGCTTGAGTTCTGGTGGCAAACCGAAGGTGCACATTTTCAACTGACCCCTTTGGCAAAGAACACGATTATTTTGTTTGTTTACAAACTGCTGGACAACGAATATTTTCTCATCGGAGAAAACCAAATTCGGCAGATCACCACTTTCGGCCAAGCGAAGCAACTCTTTAGCTCTTTTGAGTTGACGAGTGGCTTAGAAATGACAGCAGTTTGAAGTTGGTTGCAGTTTTTTCATTTCACCCTGCATATATATTTTTAATATCTAAATTCCCTGCGAATGGTGGAGGGTATCCAGCTTTTTTACTTTATCTTCGGCGTGAGACATCAGTCATTCTTTCAAAGTCTTGTAGAAATATGCATTCTAAATCCTTCCGGCACTGTGCAAAAAATATAAGAGAAAATTCCAAATTCCATTTTATTATGAATTAGCACACATCAGCCATAAAATTTGCGATTAAGAAATTATTTAAAGCGAAATATTGAACTGAAGTTCCGCATTGGCTAAAAATTAAACCATTTGGTTTTTGGCAACAAATTTGAAGCTCGAGGCAATTCGAGACTATTTTAGTAGATTTCGGCTTCATATAGGTATGTTTTGCCATATTTTGGCCCCGAAGTGTTGTTTAGGTAGACCTTCATTCCAGCAGTAATGACAACTTTTTGTTCATTGGTGTTATATTTTATACGAACACACAATTTTAGCTGGATCCTATCCAAATAGAAACATCGAAACTGTAAAATATGCCATGTTGAAATTTATGATAACAGAAAACTACGAAGATAATAGTAGAAAATTTGAAATTCGAAAATTTTGCTATTTCACTCTTAATTATAAAAAAAAAAAAAAAAAATAATGGAAATATGTGACTATGATGTAGAGTATAAACATGTTTGAAATAAACAGATATTAAGGGGTTGACGTTAAATTTTTTAAGTATTTAAAATTGAAAACAAAAATAAACAGCATTTATCACCAGAATACTTAAATTCCCAACATTTATCAAAATTGCTCTACTTTCTCCTTGTCTTGATAATACCACAATAGTTTCAAGATTATTTCATTTTTGCTTTTGTAGTTTTTAACTGTTGACAATGATAGCCCATTATTTGTTGTAATTCGCATTTTATTCTCGCACTTCCCCCCATTTCAGGCTTTGTTTTTCTATTTCGTTGTAGTTTTCTTGTTTTTACAGTTACGTTATTTCATTTCAGTACGAAAACAAAATCTCCCAGAGACTGTTTCAAGGATTGTTTCATATATTTAGTTGTTAAATGTCCCAGGATTAGAGGCTTGAGATGAAATAAATAATTTTGCAATAAAAATTGCCACATAGTCTCCCTCGCATTTCAGTGTGGTAAGAGGGTGCGTATGTTTTATGTCAACAATGGTGTAGCAAATACGCCTGAATTTAATGGATGACATGAACATATGTGGAATTAATTGTGTATTAAAAATGAACATAAATATTGACAAATTAAAAATAAAACAAAGGTCGTTATGGGTGACATTTCTTGAATTTATTTTGGTGAAAAAAAATATTTTTGGTATTTTAGAAATATTCTTCATATTTTTGAGAATAATCCAACACTGAACTATTTACGTTTACATTTGTGGTCCATTTGCAAATCAGAGTACGAATTAACGTGTGCTTGTAATTATTGCATCAGTTTTTTTAGCAGTACTGAATTCAATAATATTGTCCTCCATTGCGTTATGTCAATTTGATTTTCTCGTTCTTGTTTGTGTCCACCTCTTTCGTTCTGTTTTAATAGCATCTTGTACAAATCCTGTTTAGCAGTTGCCTCAGATAGAAACACCACACATCTGTTGGTTACAGTTTCAATTTTGATTTGATTCTTTTAGCTCGAAAATGAGAGTTTGGTCTAATGTAAGTGTTGTGTTATACTGACGATAATTTCTATAAAATAATATCTACCATGGTTTTTAGGGGCCACGACCTAAGAAAAAGCGACAACATTAAGTAATTCAAAGGATTTTCCTTATCTAGAAGCTAACTAGATCTAGATAGTTCCTAGAAAATCTTGAAACTATTTGCTTTCCTCGGGTGCACATGATAACTATCTAATTAAATGTCCGTGTCGCAGTGGCCGAAAAATGACTTGTGAGCTGAACATATCGCAATATTTCATTCGGCAAATATTAAAAATGAGCTCGGGGTAAAGCCATTAAATTTCCAAAAAGTGCAAGAAATTTCACCACAACAGAAAGAAAATTGATTCAAAAGAGCTAAAGAGTTGCTTTGCTTGGCCGAAAGTGGTGAACTGCCGAATTTGATTTTCTCCGATGAGAAAACATTCGTTATTCAGCAGTTTGTAAACTAAGGAGGGCAGCTGAAATTGTGCACCTTCGGTAGGCCATCAGAACTTAATCGCCGGACATGGTGATGGTGTGGGCCGCAATAACAGCCGATGGTCGCTTTCCGCTCGTATTAATCGACCGTGGCATCAGAATAAATGCCGAATATTATCGCGAAAATTTTCTGGAGGATTTTTTAAAGCCTTGGACACGCAATTATTTTGGCCGCAGACCTTGGACATTCCAACAGGACTCAGCACCATCGAACTCAGCACGCGCGACCCAAGAATGGTTACAAAATGAGTTTCCTCGCTTCATTTTCAGCGCACAATGGCCACCAAAATCTCCGGATATCAATCCGTTGGACTATTGCGTCTGGAGTATTTTGGAAAGCAAGGTTGGCACCTCAAGCAAGCGCTTCACCGGGAATGGGCCAAAATACCGCAGAGCAACATTCGGGCAGCGTGTGACGGTTTCATTGGCAGTTTTAAGGCCAATTCGAACAAATCTAACCATATTCAAAAATTTGACACTATTTTCGAAATTTTTTGCTTTCGTTCAATAACATTTAAAAAATGTTTTTTTTTTTTTTTTCTCAACCTGTATTTTTAGCACTCCGCCCAACAAAGATAAAAATTAATAAAATGAAACGTAAATCGCCGCAGATACAACCGGAATCCTTTGTTACATCCAAGTTTCTAGGGAGAATCTGTACTTGCAAATAATTTACACCAATATTCTATGGTCTCCACATAGCTTTTCCTCTCGAATTTAAATCTCATGAATGTTTCAAAGATATTCGAAGAAAAAAAATCATTTATAGGTAGACCTTTTGATTAAAAACTACAAACATTTCCATTAAACCGCGTTTACAATTCACCCCGGCGAGATCAAAAATACACGTCCGATCGTCGACCAGATTAAGGTCAAAATATAATTAAATTTTTTTGGAGATGAACGAAACATTTTTAGTGATTGAAATGGACCAAAAACTCCAGGAGTAACATTTCAACATATCAAAAGACACGGAAGTTTGCATGAGGTTAGATATTTGGACAGAGGAACGTAATAAATGAGTCGAAAATTGCAATGATTGTTGTAAAAAGTCAGATTATATAGCCAATATATTATTGTCTTGTAGAGTATCATATGGTCGGCACAAATATTAATTTTGCTTACTTTTTCAATTTTAAAGTTATACGTTAAATTTCCACATAAATGAGAATAACTAATACTGTCGGATGATAAAAATATCTTGTTCAAGTCAAAATCTGAAAAAGCTGGTTTATGTGTTGAACAATATTTTATTCCTGTATTGGATCTGTATAGAGTATATATTGGACCTTCGTAGGCAAAACTTTTTCTATAAAAATATAGTCCACCATGGTTTTTGTTAGGAGAGCACCTATTGATTATTTTCTTTCTTCAAACCATTTATCTTCCCAAAAATCCCATCGTTTGTCTTTTGCCATTGACATTATTTTTCAAATAGTGTCCGATTAGCATTTGCATTGTTATCAAACTCGTAATTTATTTAAATGTAATTTCTCTCCTTTTCTCTCTCTCTTCCACTCCCCAAAATATCTCATGAGATGTACAGTTTTTCTTGATAACTATTTGAAAATTCCCCAGTGTATGCTTTATTTCAATTTATTCCTTCTTTACTTTCTAATGTCTTCATAAGTCTGTCTGTATTTTTCCATATGTTTGTGTGGATGTGTGTGTTTGTTGAGTATATTTCTGACCATGTGTTGATAGAATTTCCTGAAGAAGAAGAAAAACACAAACTCGTTTCGTGTTTAGTTTAAACTTGCTCATGTCGTCGTCAGTGGTGGTGTTGATGTTGGTGTTGGTGCTGGTTGGCATAAATAGTTTATAAAAGACAAAATAAATACACTTGCTGTATATAATTTTTAATTAGATTCTTTTGGAATAAATGAGAATGTGTGCATCTGGGTGTGAGTGTGTGTGTTCTGTGTTTGTTGTTGTTTTGGGATGTCATTACGAGATTTTCAATCTTTTTCTTTAATTAAAAAACTATTGTGTTTCGATGTTAGTTGTTCGTCGTCCGTTTGCTTCTCAGTTCGCCAGGATGTATAACGAATATTGCCATTGGCCAGCATTGGATTATTGCAGCAATAGACCACAAAAACAAATGAGTTTATTAAATCTTTAAGGAAAAACAAAACTGTCTATTCTAGTTTATTGTGCGGTGGAAAACTGCAATTTTTCGTATGTGTTTTGAAATTTATTTTACTTTTTTTCCTTTTTCGTTATCTCAAATGTGTTAATCTCAAGTTCCCCTTATTTTACAATATGTCCTTTACACAAACGTTTTTAGTTGTGGGGCTATGCGAGAGAAAACAAAAAACACAACAACAGCGAAATAAGTTTTGAGGCAACACAACAATCATAAACGTATGTGGCATCGCAACCATGTTAGCTATCTGTAGATGGGTCTGTTGGCGCTGCTGCTGTTGTTAGTTTCGTTGAGCTGTGGCGGATAACGTCGTAAAATTTTACTAGTTGAAATTTATGATATTGTTAAGCAAATATGAAAGGATTCATGCAAACAAGTTTATACCTTTTTTGCCGGGGCGTTTTGAGGAACTATGCACAAAAGTTTCAGCTCACAAATGTTGCTGATGTTGTTACTATTGTTGCTGTTTCTGCTGCCGCTGCTGTTATGCATATAGAACGAGTTTATCAAAAAGTTGGCCGTCAGAGTGGGAGTTTAAAGGCAAAATAAATGTTCTTTGTTTTTTTTTTTTGTTTTTGTTAGCTGGTTTTAAATAAATAAAAACATTTTGTAGCAGAACGGACTTCAATTAAAAATAATTGGATTTTAATGACTTTATTTGTTGCTATTGTAAACTAATAACTTCTTCTGGTCAAACAGCAACAAAAATGGGGGAGAGCAATGTAAAACGTAGCGTTGTTTTTTTTTTTTTCAAATATTCAAATTGTTTTCCAAGGCCTAGAAACAGGTAACAATAAATTGAAACTATTTTTTAATTGTTGCTTAGGGACATTTCAATTTCGAAATAACAATAAGAATTTATGGCGAAAATTGTGAAGTACAGGGTGAGATGAAAAAACGGCAACCAATTTCAGACTGCTGTCATTTCTAAACCACTCGTCCGACAACTGTTAAAATTATTCCAGTGACAGCTCATTATATTGGCTACAAGCATACAAAAGCTTTTTGGTGAGAATTTTCCAGAAATAAAGTTATTCGCGATGGGATTCGAGCGTGATAGTGTGATTTCTTTATATTTGGCTGGAAAACCACAAACGGCTATCGTTAGAGCACTCCAGCATTTATTTAAGCCTTGAGGACACAAACATTTTGGCCGCAGACCTTGGACATTCCAACAGGACTCAGCACGCGCCACCCAGAAATAGTTACAAAATGAGGTTCCTCGCTTCATTTCCAGCGCACAATGGCCACCAAAATCTCCGGATACCAATCTGTTGGTCTATTGTGCCTGGAGTATTTTGGAAAGCAAGGTTGGCACTAAAAAATACCAAAGTGTCGATCACCTCAAGTAAGCGTTTCGCAGGAAATATGCCAAAATACCGCAGAGCAACATTTGGGCAGCGTGTGACGGTTTCATTGGCCGTTTAAAGGCCATAATTCGTGCCAAAGCTGACCAATTCGAACAAATCTAAACTTATTCTAAAATTTGATGCTATTTCCGACGTTTTTTCAATAAAATTTAATAAAAATGTAAAAATTATGGCGTTTGAATTTGTTGCACTTTTTTTATCACACCCTGTATATGGCCATAGGTTCTCTATTATCCAATTTGGAAAATCACAAAAACATGTTTCCTCGCCTTCTAGGAATAACAGTCGAATCATATTTTTCAGCTAATGCGGACCACCATTTATTGCTTTCTTTTGTTGTTTTCAAATAAAACATTATTTTCCTTTTAAACATGTATTTTTCCTGCGAAATAACCGTTTTCGAAATTCAATCTTTAAACTCCTGCTGATTTGTTATTCTTCGATATCTCAGAAATATTTGTTGCCAATAAAACTAATTAACCAAAATCTTTGGTAATTGAAGAAAAAACATCAAAGCCCATGTTCTATATTTAAGAAAAAAAAAACGTAATTGCCAATTACCTCAATAGACACTTAAATAGCAATTCAGCAAGCCACTTGCTTGCAGCGATTAAAAATTTGTTTTCTCACTTAAAAAACAATAAATTCCAGACTTTATTTTCTTTGTTTTTTTTTTTTAATTCTGCAGTCGGTGTAAAATGCCTTTAGCAAAAAAGTCTACCTGTCTGCCAACCAGAAAATAAATTTCTCAAAGTATTCCAAAAATGCTGTATTTCAAATCATCATTTCACGTTGAAATATTCTCATTTTATTTTCAAGTACTTGTCAGATGTGGCTGATATGTGTTTCAACGATGAACGCACGATAAGGTGACTTAATTGCATTTCGCTTCAAGGGAATCCAAAAAAATTAAAATTCAACAAGCTACATGAAGGTTGAGCACATTTGGCCATCAGAATGATGACTTCAAGTGAGAAAATATTAAATTTTTATTGCAAAAATGTTGAAGCATTTATTTATTTGTCCGCTGTCAATTTAGCGACTCTTGAGCTGGATCGATATGTGTACGATTACGATTTTTATAAGCATACTTAAGCGATGATAGTAATTTATTGTCTAAGCTGTATGCTATTAAATTAAAGCTATTATCTGATCTCATTATCGGAATCATAAAAGTGTCATTTAATGATGATGGATGATTTAAAATAAATATAATATATATGTTATAGCTTTATTTTATTCTTGCTTCGAAGAAAAATACCATGCGAAGACAGTTGGTAGGATGAAAAACTTGAACCTCTATGCCATAGAAGCTCTAAGAATAGAAACTTTATATGATTTTAAATTAAAAGAAGCTTCGTATAGAGTGTGAGTCGTAAGAAGCGGTCTCGCCATCAGCTCTAAACATATTTCTCAAATTTCCGTAAATATACTTAAAGTTTTCATTTTATAAGTTTATTTTGTAAATCTGCAAAAAAATATATTACCATATTCTCACTTTGGTACTATTATTCAAAAGTTTGTCAATTTTTTGGGGGTATCGGAAGAATTGGCAAAATTGCGAGAATAGTGTGGATTTTTGAATAAACAAGTAAAACGACATTAAGTTCGGCCGGGCCGAACTTCTAATATCCTCTACCATTGGGTAAAGAAAACATTTTTATGCAAATGCACATGGGTTAAATCGTGTTCCCTTTTACGCTACAAACTCCAGTAAGATCGGTAGGAGAATGTTTGGAGCCGTTATATGGGGTCCAGACTAAAACGGGAGCCTATACAGACAATTTTGGGGACGGTTATAGAACCCATCATGAAGTACATATACAAAATTTCACAAAAAAATTCTATCAGAAAATGTGGCTTAAATCGTTAAAATGCCGAATATCCGATGGAATCGTTATATGTGCGCTATAGGAAAAACGTGGACCTAGATATTCAATGTGCTGCCACCGAAGCTAGAACCCATAACGAACTACAATTAAAAATTTTTAGACAAATCCGTAGAAAAATGTTGATAAAATTATCAAAATATCGAATATTGGGAGGCACCCATCCATTTGTAGGGCACCAACCCATTACGAACTACAAATATTTTTTTGGACAAATCCGTTAAAAAATGTGGCACAAATCATCAAAATACCGAATATGGTGAGGTACCATTATATGGGGGCTATCCCAAAACGTGGACTGATATATCTCATTTTAATACCAACAATCCTTGACGCAATGCAAACTACTGTGCCTGTAAAGCTCTACGTCAAATAATGTGAGCTGTATCGGAATTTTCACAGACAGACAGGTAGACAGACATCGTTAAATCGATTTCGAATTTTATGCTGAATATGAATATATATATACTTTATGGGGTCTATGATGAATATTTAGAGGTATTACAAACGGAGTGACAAATTTAATATACCCTCCTTTCCAAGGTGGAGGTTATAAAAATAAATAGTTAAAACGAATTTGAGAAATGATTATTCAAAATGTTGATCTCTTATATAGGAAATTCCGAAGGAGGAGATGGACCAATATTATAGTATTGGCATTTGACCCATAAATATTGCACTTGTATGGTTTGAGCTATTCGACTACTTCCTCCACTTTACTTCCACTTTTCGGTATGTAGTACTAATAAAAATATTAAGAATAAGAAACAAAAAGGATAAACTTTTCTCTTTATTATTATTTTTGAGAATTCTGACCTTTTGTGAAGAAGGCGCCAGAAGGAGAGGAACGACATTGCCCATGTCCGAATTGGATCAAAGTTTAATAATAATATTACGATGTAACAAGGTTGGACAAAATCATATATTCCCTTCAAGAGTTATCGTAGGCACCGCCCCTAAATCGGTTACAAATGTCCAGAATCGGATTTGGTCCAAAAAGACCATGGGTCTAAAACCGTTATTTCATTGAAGCAAATACCCCCTGTAGCCATACGGATGGGTGTATAATGAGAAATGTGTTCCAGATGATGATACCCAGGGGACTGGACCTATAGAGATCATCTTCATGTCTGAACAAATCTAGACATTTTGGTTCTACCTTTTCTTTAAATGGGTCAACTTTTTGTTAGAAACCCTAGAAAGCAGAAAAAGTAAGGCCCATTTGTCAATATCTCCCAAAAGGATTTCATCGAGTTTCCGTTGTTACAGATTAATCAGAGGAGATCAATTTATGACATATTTTAGAGATCAATATTGAAGGGAAGTATCAGGCGAAGTAGCATATATTAATATTTGGTTGCAATTAATATTTCGTTGTTCGACTACAGATTATATGGGTCTCATAAATCATTACAATTTTGAAAGGTTTCATTTTCGTATAACCGCTGTAATGCTACCTACTGAAATACTGTATTTTGTTGATTTTAGCCAAGAATTGTCATGAAATTGTGTGTTAAATAGAACCTGGCGATATTCAGTATTTTTATGTTTTAAAATAAAGGCTTCGTTAAAAATATTAAATTCTTACATTTTACATTAAAAAAAATTTACATCCATCAAAAAATGTTGCTATGACCTTCAGGATACCATATTTAGGTTGTTTCTATTATATTTATAAGGGGTATTCTCCCATTACTACCTATTGAATAATATTTGGACTCACTACGATTTCAACATATGAAATTACACCCACATCGATATTTGGAGATTCTTTGTCTCCTTTCAAAGGGAAATAACTTATTATTAAGTACCCTGCTTTTACAACTTCTCATAAGTCGGTCATTCACAAATCTCTATTCCTTCTTGAGATCCTCGAAGACAATTCTTAAATTCCATACAAATTAAACAATACTATTTTCCCAGACAACAACAACAACGATTTCCAACTCAATTGCTACATCCTTCAACACAACAATAATATTTCTTACTTCTTTCCTAATCACCCTAAGTAAGTGGCAATAATTTGCACCAACTTAGTTCAAGTGCTGTGTTAATTTATGCCAGCAGAAGATAATCATAGCTTGTATGAAGATGTCATCGCCATAATAATAGTCATGCAAATGTTCATTTAATTGCAGTGTTCATTGCAAAGCTTAAATTTATGAAATATTTAATTTTCACTTCCACCCGACTGGCTATGGAATAATTCTACCCACAATTATGCATAGTTTAGTGATGGTGTTATTCTGCATCACTCTCTCTCGCTCTTTCCTTCCCATTCTCTTTTAGCTAACGAAATTCGTTCACTTTCACAGTAGCTGGTTGTTGGCGAGCAACAGTGCAATGCTAGTATATGGCTGCTACTTTTACAAAACACTTGCATTTTCATTAAATGCATAATTATCAACCTCCCGCTACTTTTCGCCCCTCCCCCCCTCTCTCTCTCTCTCCCATACCATTCACTTGCACACTTTTGTCAACACATAGACACCTCCCTCATGCTTACTGCTTTTAGTTCATAAAATATTATGGCATAACGGGAGCTTAGTTTCTGCTGTTGTGTTGTTGCGATAATAATAACAATTTATGTTGTATGTTTGAACACTCACGCACACACATTCGCACATTTGCGCGCACACACACACACACACTGACACACAACGGGCCACTTGTGCATTTATGCTTTGCAATGTAATTAAAATTTAAAAACGTCATTGCAATCCTTTTCAACTCAAATTACTATAATTTTGCAGCAGTAAATGAAAAGTTGTAATGTATAATTTAGAAGCTGCAGATCCTCTTCTTCTAGGAATGTTTGTTTTTGTTTTTACTGCAGCTGCAGCTGTTTATGATGCCTCAACTTATAGCAGCAGAAGGAACTGCAACTGGCATCAAAAATATAGCTGCCGGTGCCCTATAGAAATATAATTGCCACAAATCCTTTTGTCTCGGAAAATAATGATAAATTATTTGTTATACAAACACATGTTGTCTTACAAACACACGCAGACACACACACATACAACGGCACCATGCACACCCACTTATACACCTATAACGAGAAGGTGGTATAAATGATCTTAAATTGTTATGACACGTACAATGGTGACCCAGTAACGCCCATCTCAAGTATGTGTCTGTTGTTAAGTTCGTGAACGTAAAGGGATATTATTTTTTTTTTTAGCTCGGAAATAGAAGGAAGAACAGTAAATCGGGTAGACTATTAAAAATGCTACTTCTTTAAGACATAAATTTCGATTTAAAACCGAAATCAATATCTTCACAAAAGAGAACAACTGAAAAGGAAAATAATTTTCCAAAAATTGTAATTTCTTATTTTTTGCAACATTAAGCCGACTATTCATATCTTTGCAACAAATATGTTTTTTGGGCGCCCATTCCCTGAACAAATTTGTCAAATTGCCACTTATCCACCCCAATATTTATGGAATATGATATATTGAACGATAAATCCAAATGTAGGCGTTCAAATAGAATTCTGACACGCACACACACACCCACCCATACCCCGTCGCCATTTTGTCGTACAGCAATTTGCTTATGTGCAAAACGAACTTACTTCTTGAGTGTGGCCGCCAATGCCAGATCCGGTCGAACATCAAAGCGGCTTTGCATATAGAAACGCAATAAATTATCGCGTTCATTTTCACGTAATCCTTCATCCAGAGCCACAGCACCTAGTGTATGATACGACTCCGACTCGGTTATGCCAAATAATAAATCATAGCTGAAAAGAGGAAGAATGAGAGAAGAATGAGTAAAATGTAGAAAAATGCGTGAAAATTAAACAAGCTAAACAAGTTTATGTGGAGCATAAATGTTAAAGTCATGTGACCTTTGCATGGTCTTGTACTGGCTGGTAAATAGAAATAAATGACTTGTGATATTTCTCAGCTACGCACAATGGTATTTATATTCAAATGGGTTGTAAGGTTAGAAGGAACATGCAATAGAAAAGTGGGATATCTGATCAAATTTTTGTCAGCTGTAATTTTTGTAAAAGTTGGATTGGACTAAAAATTATGCAACACCTCGAAATATTGGTTTCCGACATAGAAAACTAAATATTAATTTTCCTATCACGCCAAGCTGAGTCGATCTAGCTATGAATGTCCGTCCGTCCGTCTGTCCATGTTACTTTGTAATCACTCTACAGGTCGCAATTATGGCCCGATCATCACGAAATTTAGCATGGAAGTGGGGCTAGGGAAAGAATAGAAGTTTTTTTTTTGTTTTCAAAGATGTCCGCAATATATTTAGGGGTTGAAATAGACCAAAAACAGAAAAATTTCCTGATCTTGCAATGGCTCTACAGGTCACAATAAAAAAAAAACAATTGACACGGGATTTTGCATGAAGTCAGGGTTTAGGACAGCGCAGAATTGCAGCATTTTGGACTACCCTTGAATACCCTTAACGGGTAAAATGGACCACAACTTTTGGGAATAGCGTGCAAATGTAAGGAATTTTCCTTTCCCGGATAAAAAAATCAAAGGTAATATTTGTACAGGACAGTACGACATTCACCGGAAAATTTTCAAATTTGGTATTTGAAGTTCGTAATAGATACTACAGCTTATGACAGAAAATTGTCTTGGCAGGTCCACGTCTTCGTATAGCCCCCATATAACAGTATCTGCTAATATTCGGTATTTTGATGATTTTAGCGACATTATTCATCGCATCTCTTTAAAATTTGGTATTTGAAGTTCGTAATGGATACTACAGCCTATGACAGAAAATTGCCTGTGTAGGTACACTTTTTGGTAATGGCTTAGAACAAGAGTTACCTCGTCGTATAGACCATAAATGGGTCCACCAAATGGTGAAGTGTATTCAAAGTTCGGTCCGGCTTAGCTCAGAGCTTTTTTACTTGTTTTTTAATATAATTGTGATAAAGCATTCTTTTATAAGTGCTCTTGAAGCTCAAATTTACTCAGAAACAAAGATAGAAGTGTTAACAGAAGCCATCAAAAATCGAATTATTAAAAATGTTGACTTTTAGCCATATGCCTATTACCCTATAAAATTTGATACGGCCAAAACGTAACTTATCGAAATAACGATTTTAGACCAGGACACTCGTCTGGTTGGTGCGCACGAAAACTCTCGAAGGGAGTATCCGATTTAATCCGAACTTGGTACATCGTAAAATTACTGTCCATCTCTGAATTCAATTCAGAGAAGGCCAATATCGGTCCACTTATTCTGGTACCTTCCACACAATAATTAGAGTTTTTTATAGAAAATAATTTACCTCTTAGATCATCTAATTTTGTTCAAACGTTTAAAATCCCAATAATTGTATTAGTGATAGGTTAGGTAAAAAAATGAGCAATACTGGCCCACTCCATCAAGTAATGGGCGAGGTACTTGGGTCAAATTTTTGAATAATAAAAAATCTTTAAAAAATTGAATTCTTATGAATATATATCGTACCAATCTTTCTCATACCTCCCACACAACGGATACAAAATTTAGAATAATTATTGCCATCATTAAATGCGACACAAGCATCCGATTCATTCTGAGCTTTACACATTTCAATAACCCAGCTGACACAAGATTTAGTATAAATATGGAAAGTATCGGACCACTCGATCTGATACCTCCCCCATAGAGGGTCAACAAATTGGCTACTATAACATTCGAAACAAGACAACGACTCTCTTTAAACTAATGGTTGACAAAACTTGAGATCTGAATTGAATATGGAATTTTTTGATCCTCTCCTCAAAGTCAAGTGTCATAAAATAAAAAATAAATATTCCATGAATATTCTAGCTTCGCCCAATTCAATACCTTCATCTGCATTAGTTCTAGTGTAAATATGGAACTTATCGGTCTATTATTTCTGGTACTTCCACGACAATATGTAAAATAATAATATTTCTATAAGCCATAGATATGAAATATATATCGGTTCACTCTTCTGCCAATTCATCCCACAAAACGGGATATAAATAATTAAGAACATCTCATTATTTGTATGAGCTTTGCTATTATCTGTTTTATTATATAGGTCCACTCTTTCTCCTACCTCTTCCACAAATGTTCAACACTTTCCAAAAAAAAACCACTATCTCAAATTAAGGGAAGTATTTGGTCGATGTAGTCCAAGCTTTGCACGTCACAATAATTATGTCAGACTTGGGTCGTATGCAAAATGACCCACTCCTTCGGTATCGTCCCAATAAAGAGTAAACATTTTGAATAATCAAGTCAAAAAATAGATCGAAGTTCTCGATCCTATAAATGTTCTACTTCTAATTTTATGAACATTTTTGGAAAATAAATTGCCATTAGTTACTCCAACTCCATACGTTTTCCATCTCCCCCAGATTTGGTGTGACCCATTTCTATGTTCGCTCTAATGAAATGTGCTTGTATGTAAATGAAGGAACATGTCCTCCATCCATTAATGTGCTAAATGTTAGTTATGTGCCACTCGCTCACTCACTCACTCACTCACTCACCCACATCCAGACGAAATGTTAAATTTCTACAACTTTGACTCTGACTCTTCAAATGCCATGGCAACGGCGGAAACATCAAAGGAAATGCAATAAAAACCTTTGTTCAGACGTGATGTCGCGCTTTACATTTGACATATCTGATGTTTTGGCTTTGTTGAAATGGAATCGAAATTTGCCTTTGTTTGTGTGTGTGTGTGTGTTTGCGTAAATGTACTTTTCTATGGAAAATATGTTTCAACTCCACTCACAGGGCCAACGTAAATTGGTTGGCCTGAAGTGATGAAATTAAGAGGAAAATGTTGATTTAATTTATAGAAAATATATTCACACAAGGTGAACATCATTAGATATCCTTGGGTGGAAATAACTGAAGCAATCCTTGAGCTTTTAACCCCTGAACTGTGGGGCCATTTAGTCAATACGTCATGGTACATGAAACCTTTTGCTGTTAATTACATTATTTTTACTAGCTTTTAGTCTAAGATGTGTTAACAATTACAGCCCACCCCCAACATCATCTTTAAATAAATTAGCAAAATCTTTGTACCATAAAATCATGACTTCATTAAATTGGTTGTCGGACAATGAAATCTCATAACAATTCTTTCTTTTTTCAATCCTTGCATTTAAGTCAGTGAGTTTTTAGCATTTCACTTCCTCTCGTTAGAGATTTCATTGGATTTTCTTACTTTTTTCGCCTTTTGCACTCCTTCGTTCGTTCATCACTCATTGCGTTTTATTGAGAATTTTGCCTTTAAAATAAATAGAAGATAGTTTCGGAATCGTCATTTCCGTTTTAATTAGAACTTTCTTTGCTCGCAAGGACGTTCGTGCATCTCAAGGCAGCAGGATTTTTAACGTTTGCTCTCATATTGCTAATGGCCAGTGTAAATGACAGGTTTGGTGGATAATTGAAAAATTCTTTAAATTTCTTGCAGTTGCTTTTCGATGGCAGCGAATCAAAGGAAATATAGGAAATTGTAGAAGATTTAAGAGTGAAGGTCATTGCGTGTCACTCATGACAACACATGGATGGCCAATTTCGTCATGGTTTTATGATTGCAAGGATAATTGCTGTGGAGTTTTAAGAATGGTGGTACGTGGGTGTAATTTTTTAATGGAGAATAACAAGCAGAAGGTGCTGTGTAAATTCCCAGGAATCCTTTTGAATAATAATGACACAAATCTACTTGACATCTTGTCACTTAGTTTACTATGTGTTTCCATGACACACACACAATTATTGAGAAATCTATTGAAGCGCTAAAAGATAGATGTTTTCCTGGTATGTCTGAAGTGTTTCAAGCGTTGTGGGTCAGGATTATAAACGAATGTGTGGGTTTGTGTCATAGTGTAATGTTTGCATTTCTATCACACTTGAAATGATATCTTGGAACGACATTAGGACTAACATATGACAGTTGAAAATTATGATAATTCAAACTGTTGGTCCTTTATTGGGGAGGTTTCGAAGGAGTGGTGGTCCTATATTTTCCATTTCATAAGCCTGAAATAAACATTACAACGTGCCAACGTTCACATTCTTTGAGATCGTTGATAATATTTGGACAATTTTGAAATATGCATAAGGTGCCAGATATAATGCACCGAAGTATTCCACTTCATCTAATGCTGCTATAATTATAAATATGTCCAAAATTTAAAGAAAATCGAACATTTATTTCCAATTTTACGGGAACAAATGATAATTAAAATGTTGAACTTTTGTGGAAAAGGTACCAAAATGAAGGTGACATCTTCAGATCTTGCGTTAGTTAAAATACTGGGATGTGAGAAATTTGAAGAAAATCGGAATTTAACCGCTTAAAAGCCCTTTTTTGGGGGAGGTACCAGGAGTACGGAACCGATATATCCCATCTTCATAGCAGATTTTGTGTTAATTTAAATATTGGAATGTATGAAGTTTAGAATGAATGAGATACTTTTTAGGAGAGACTTTTTTCGAAATTTTGACCCGTTGCGTGGGAGGTATCAGAAGGATTGGCCGATATACCCCATATTCAAATCAGATATTTTGTTAATATTCTTCTTATTTTACATTTTATGAGAGTTATAATTATTAAAAATGTTAACCCCTTGTGAGGTAGTTACTTGATGGAGTAGGCCTATATTGTCCATTATACCTGATCTAGCACTGATACGAATATTACGATTGGCATAGTATAAACAAAATTATATGATCCTTTCTTGTTGTATGAGGCGAATTATTTTCTATTAAAATTTTTATCTTATGTGGGGAGGTTCCCGAAATAGTGGGCCTATATAGCCTGTCTCCGAACTCGATCTAAGTTTGATGATAATGTTACGATTTACAAAATTTGGATAAATTCCTTCGAAAAACGAAAAATCCCTTTCCAAAATCGACTTCAAATGTCCGGAAACGGATTTGGTCCAAAGAGACCTGGGGTACAATACCGTTTTTTCGATGAGGCATATTCTGGCCGTATCAAATTATATATACCCTCTTAAGCCATATGGCTGGGGGTATAAATAAAATAGCCGGTATCATTGTCCTATATTTACGCCCTCCGCAATTTTGTGTTCTAATTTACCCACTAAATTTTATTCGATCAGTCAAAGACACTTGGTGATGAGATCCTTGTGAAAAATTTATTTAAATAAAATCGTGATTTTCTTATAGAGAAGGATATCTTTATACATATTTTTTAAAAATATGTGAATTTTGGTCAAAAATCTTCTGATATATAGTTAAAAACCAACGATTCTTAGTTAGGAAGTCTTTTAAAGAAATTCTTTGAAAATCTAAGTGAAACTTTGATGGGTGAAAATTAAACCAAAGTAGAATTTTCAAAACGAGATTTACTATTTTATAAACTTGAAGCTTTATGTGTTCACTTCTCAATTCTAAAAAATTATTAAAAAATTAAAAAAAAAATGGAGTAGACGTTTAGATCAACAAACATAGTCCCTTATTTTTATATACCACTCAGGAATTTTCGAAATTTTGGTTTTTAACCAAACTCATATTTTTCTTGTCCTTACACATAACTTGAGTACTACCGCAAATGCCACTTACCTCCATTTCTCAATCGGCATTATTCGATTGTAGCACAAGCTCTTATTTTAATGGACTTCTTTCTGTCCTCTAATTCCCCTTTACAATACATTTAATTAAATCACCTGTCTCTATGTCTGTCTGACTGTTTTGGTCTTATCAGACACCTTAATACCCCCGAACAATTGTTGTAAGCTATTCGAACGATAATTGTTGATTTTTATTTCCAATAACGACTACAATACCCATAACTTTCGACTTAAGCTAATTCTTGGAGTTTTAAAGACCCAAAACTGTGTCTTTTGTCGTTTGTTTTTCGAAAAATAAAAAAATAAATTACCCAAAAAATGTTGCAGTGGATTTTGTGATATTTGTTCCCTTTTTTACAACAGAACATAAATTTAAAGGCATTAAAGTAATGGCAAAAGCTTTGCCAAAGCGAAGCAAAAGTAACAATGACAATAACGCCAACAACAAAAACTAACCACAGACAGTACAAACAAAAATGTTCGCAAAAAACAAAAAAAAACAAGTAAGCAAAGGCTACAGTCGAGCGGGGCCGACAGTTGAATACCCTACAACACTATAATAAACCATACAGTTTATATAGGCGAAATACTCGACAGAATTCCACAAGATATTGCGACAAATAATAAAAGAAAACCATCAGGTTTCGTTCTCTAATTTTCGAAAAATAACAACTTAAACTAATTTACTCATTTCCAATTTATTGGTAGATGTTGCACGTAAATGGTCTTCCTAGATCTGGAACCAATATTTCCCAAAGACCTATAACCTCTCAGAAGTGGCAAAAGATTAACATTTATTATTGGCTTCTGACTGAAACGCATCTGTATGAGATACAGACATTTGACTATATTCTTCAACGAAATCAACATTAACGAAATAGTCGGAAGTGCGTCTTTCCTGTATTTGTGAATTCTCCAAAAAGTCACTGGAATGGACATTTTCGTATTTTGTCTACAAAAGTTGGCAAACTCCTTCACACATTGAATATTTTTGGATGGCCATCCAAAACTGCTTGGCTTTTGCAATGTGCGGTAACCCCCATTCAAATGTGCGTGAGGATCGGCGATAATTACGACCTGCTGACAATTTTGCAGTTTTTTGGGTCCATTTCAACCCCTAAATATATGGCGATCATCTCCAAAAAGAGTAGACTTCTATTCTGACCCTCATCTTACCCCATGCAAAATTTCGTAAGGATCGGGCCATAAATAAGATCTGTATATAATATCCTGATATCCTAACTACTTAGTTTTGTTAGCTGTAGAAATATTACCAAATGTTTAATTCAAAATGAAAATATGCCAAAAATATGACAAAATTGAAAAAATATGAGAAAATTTTACAAAATCAATATTTTCATCTTTAGAGAGATATTTTTATGCGATTTTTTTAGACATTTTTTCTTTCCTGCCAAGAGGCCATTCTGAATTAATGAGAACTGTCGAAATCAGTTCAGCCGTTCTCGACATATAAGAGATCTTTCAAGCATATCTCCTTTGATAGACATATATATCGCACATATTTTGCTATATATCCGATTTGTTGGATGTTAACATCAATGTAAAGGTCAGAAGTAACCTTGTGATGGCTTTGTGACTTCGCCGGGATTTAGAATATTCACGGTTTAATGAAAAATTTTGATTTTTTCAACACAAAAGATATGGTATATTTTACCCGCTAAATATTATCCGATGACCACCCAAATTAGTAGGCTTCTTCCCCGCCCTAAACTCTATCTACATGCGAAATTTCGCGTCGATTGGTCTAAAATTGCGACCTGTATAGCTACTGCAAAATCCGACATTTTTTCAGTATTTGGTCCATTTCAACCCCTAAACATTTGGCGATCATCTCCAAAAGCAATAGGGTTCTATTCTGGTCCAAGCCCCACCTACATTCTAAATTTCGTGAAGATCGGGCCATAATTGCGACCTGTAGAGTGATTACAAATTAACATGGACAGACGGACAGACGGACAGACGGACAGACGGACGGACGGACATACATAGCTAGATCGACTCAGCTCGGCGAGCTAGGAAGATCCATATATACTTTCCTATGTGGGAAACCAATATTTCGAGGTGTTACATAATTTTTGGCCCAATCAAACTTATAATACCCCCAACACATAGTGTTGTAGGGTATAAAAAAAAAAGAGAAGAAAACTCAACAACAAAAATCATACATACCGGCTAAAGTGTTCTGTGTATTGGCCCATTACTTTATAGGGTTGATTGGGTATAACATGACCATCGACAATGGGACCCAATGATGTTGAAAATTGTGACAAAGATGTTGGTATCTTCATAATGTCCTGATAGCTGTAAAGAAGCAAACAAACAAACGCAAAAATAAGTAAAAAGGATTTTTTCCTTAAAAGAGAAGGCTTGACAAAGAATTACTCTAATAAAAATGGCAAATAATAAAGGAAAAACAAACATGTGGCCGACAACAACAGCAAAGGCATGTAGAAATCCATAAGTACATATGTGTTACATTGTGGAATTTTACACGTCCAGATATATATTGCCTACACACATGCCCACATATATACAGGGTGAGATAAAAAAAAACTACAACACAGTCAAAAGCCACAATTTTTGCATTTTTTTTAAATTTTATTGAATGAGAGCAAAAAATTTCGGGAATAGCATCAAATTTTAGAATAAGTTTGGATTTTCTTGAATTGGTCACCTTTGGCACGAATTATGGCCTTCAACCGGCCAATGAAACCATCACACGCTGCCTGAATGTTACTCTGCGGTATTTCGGCCGGTGAAGCGCTTGCTTGAGGTGATCGACACTTTGGTATTTTTTAGTACCAACCTTGCTTCGCCTAGTACTCCAGACACAATAGTCCAACGGATTGGTATCAGGAGATTTTGGTGGCCGTTGTGCGTTGGAAAAGAAGCAAGGAACCTCATTTTGTAACCATTCTTAGGTGGCGCGTGCTGATTGCGATGGTGCTGAATCCTGTTGGAATGTCCAAGGCCTGCAGCCAAAATGTTTGCGTGTCCAAGGCTTTAATACACCCTCCAGAATATTTTCGCGCTAATATTCGGCACTTATTCTGTTGCCACGGTCAATTAATACGAGCGGAGAGCGACTATCGGCTGTTATGGCGGCCCACACCATCACCATGACCGGTTCTTGAGTTCTGGTGGCCTGCCGAATGTGCACATTTTCTGCTGACCTCTTTGGTAAGTAAGTACGATCATTCAGTTGTTTACAAACTTTTGGATAACCAATGTTTTCTCATCGGAGAAAACCAAATTCGCAGTTCACCACTTTCGGCCAAGCGAAGCAACTCTTTAGCTCTTTTGAGTCTATTTTCTTTCTGTTGCGGTACTTGCGGTGGCTTTACCCCGAGCTTATTTTTCAATATTTGCCGAATAGAATATTCCGATATGTTCAGCTGACGGGCCATTTTTCGGCCACTGGGACCCGGGTTTCGATCAAGTCTCTTCTTTGCTTTTCGAAACCTTTCTGCTGATGTTGATGTTTTTTTCCTTCCACTACCTTCGGGCTACGCTACCAGTATCACGGTATCAAAAATTTATTCACATTTAAATGCTGGAGTGCTCTAACGATAGCCACTTGTGGTTTTCCAGCCAAATATAAAGCGATCACACTATCACGTTCGTATTCCATCACGAATAATTTTTTTTTTCTGGAAAATTCTCACCAAAATGCTTTTGTACGCTTGTAAGCAACATAATGAGCTGTCACTGGAATAATTTTTATAGCTGTCGGACAAGTGGCATAGAAATAACAGCGGTCTGAAGTTGGTTGCAGTTTTTTTCATCTCACCCTGTATGAGTTGAATGAATGGATGTAGGCTAATAGGGATTTTTATTACATTTCTTCATTATATTCTTGTTGGCAACAATTTCTTTTGCTTTGTTTGTGGCCAAAAAAAAAAGAAGAAGAATGAAACCCACACACACACACGCATACATACGCATACTTTCACCCAGACAAAGAATATTTTTAATTATTTAAAATGCCTTAAATGCTTTAGGTTTTGTTCAGTTAGTCCTTGTCCTCATAAATAGCACTGATACTTGTTGCAAGTATGGCAGATTGCTTTACTCCACTTCAATGGATGTTTTTACATTGTTTAGATACAGTGGAACATGTGAAATGAAATGTTAGGCGTACAAACTTCAAACTTTTATGTCAATGACCTTGAATATTTGACGTATTAAAATATTGGTAAAACTTTGTTTTAAATTTTCAACAAAGAAAGTTGTTCTTAAACATAACTTATCGGGCTATTTTCTAAAAACAAAATCCAAAGTACATATCACCATGTATATGCTCGCGATCAAACAAAAAGTTAGTGACCCCACCCAACTGAATTTACCCCTCGACATCACACTGAACTGTCATATTATGCAACCACAATAAATCGACACTTTGTAAATTGTATATTTTGTAAAAAAAACAAACTATCGTTTGTTTTTGCAAGCAATTCCTAATAAATATTTATGAAAAATCAAACTTTATGCAATGTTGGCGTTAAAATGCCACAAAAAAAGAATGTTTTGCATAAAAATTCATTGAACAACGAAATAAAAAAACACCAATTCAAGGTAATTATAAAAAATGAATATTCATTTCATATTCTAACAAAATTGCATGCATGTACAAAGTGTTTACCAAAGATACTTGTAAACAAGTTAAATGAAATTCAAGGATGAAAAAAAGCGATGACTTTTTTCCCGCTATTTACATAATAAATGATATTTTTTGTTGAAAAATGAACCTTTTGCTGGTTTAAGCATAGAAAAACAATCTGAATTTAGCTTTTTTAGAAATTAGCGGATTGTAGAAGTTACTACGAAACAGAGAGATTTAGATTTCTATAGAAGGGATCAGCTTCTGAAGCAGGGGTCAGCTACATTATGAACTTGCTCTTTACAAGTAAATCCTAGAATCACTAAAATTTGTCCGTCATTTTAAAAGTGTAGCTCATTAAGGGTATTTATTTAAATACAAATTGACATCTATATATGCAGCAGTAGCTAATCAGTTTAGTCTCCAAATTAAATTTGGATCAAAGTTTCATTAGCGATATACCAAAAACTTTAAATTAGCTGAATATATTGGATTTTACAGTGTAGTTCGGAAAGATGTCAAATTGAAGCATTTTCATTTAAAAAAAAATGTTTCTAGGTGTAACCATATATATTCACGTCGAAGCATGGACCGAAAATTGAAAAAAAAATTTTAACAAATTTGTATACAACAAAGTTCCCTAATGCCAAATTAATAGAGGTGACATTTAGATCTGAAATCAAGAAGTTTTTAATGGGATGGGTTTTATACCCAAAGTTGACCTGTAAAAAACAGTTTTAGTACTGATAATACAAAATAATGAATACAGGCAAGTTTTTGCGTAGACTTGAGTTAAATCTGACCCGATCTAACCTTTTATCAATACCAACCCAGCGAGAAGGCCGTCTACGAAGTCTGACAGAATTTATTCAACAACGACATTTGATAAGCACAATTTTTCTTAAAAATGAAGGATTAACGTTCACAATTATGGCTTCGTTATTCTGGCGAAAAATCTTTAAGGTCCCCAAGAATAACACCATTGATCCTTAAAAATATCAATGCGGCTATTCCTCAATATTGGATCCTTGAATAATATTCGTTAAAATTTTCGTCTTCGGTCCGTGAAAAAAGTTTTTTGAAAAATCAACTTCAATAGCTATCTTCGTAATAGAAACAAGTAAAAAAATAAGTAAGTTCAGGCGGACCGAACTTTTAACTCTCCACCATTTTAAAGTATCTTGAAAAATTAAAAAAATCCGTCGAAAAATACCACTTAAATGAAAACAGTTATATGGGATCTATACCAATACGTAGGCCTGCATAATTTATTGTCATGGACGGTAGTATCGCTTCCGAACTTCAAATGTGATATTTGAAAAAATTCGTTGAATAATGTTGCCAATATCGTCAAAAATCGAATAAAGAAAGGTACCGTTAGACAATTCTCTCCCAGAGAATAAAGTACTCAAAAGGAACTCCTTGTGCGGATTTTCAGACAATTCCATTGAAAATTTTGGCTACAATCATCAATATTCCGAATATCGGGCGGTACCATTGTATGGGGGATATACGATATCGTGGACCTATATAGACAATACTCTTTCAGGGGGTAAAGTTCTCAGAAGGAACCCCTAGTGTGAATTTTGAGACAATTCCATTGAAAAATGTGGCTACAATTATCCAAATACCGAATATCGGGAGATACCGTTATGGGGTTATACGATATGTTGGACCCATATAGACATGTGGATTTTCAAACAATTCCATTGGAAATTATGTCTGGAATCATCGGACGGACAGGTTTAAATCGTCTTAGAATTTTACGCTGATCAAAAATATATATACTTTGTTTGGTCTAAAATTATCATTTCGGTGAGTTACAAATTGAATGACGAACTTAATATACAGTCCATACTATGTTTGGTGGAGGGTATAGAATATTCCTTGAAAAACATATGATTGTAGCTTAGTTGATTTTTAAAGTTAGTCCTGGAAATATTGACAGTTCCTGTACCTTGGAAAATTTACGATTATAGATCCAAAACTAAGCAAAGGCGGAGCCGACCATGAAATACCCTACAACACTATTAATGCTGCAATTTTTGGAGAATTTTTTAAATAATATCATACAGTCCTGCTGAAATGTTATCTTTGGCATTTGACCTGTGGCATTTGCCTTATGTTGAGCTGATAGGTATTCAAAACAATTTTACACAAAAATTGTAGTCCATCATACCCGCTAAATATTATCCAATGATCATCCTAAAAGCTAGGCTTCTGTCCTGTATCAAACTTTAACCTCTGCGAAATTTCGTGACGAAGAGAGTCTGTAAAATCCAGATAATTTTCAGTCTTTGGTCCATTTCAACCCAAATTATTTTGCGATCATGTTCAAAATAAAATAGACTTCCCTAACCGAACTCTCATAAAAAATTTCGTGTGGATCGGACTATCCAATATGTCCAGTATTATAATTAAAATATTTTTATTGAAGAAAATTCACAAATTTTTTTACAGTTTATACTTTTCTGCCAAAATGTATTTTGAATTAGAATTTTTCTGTTATTTTGCCATTGTCTCCAAAATCAGTAGGTTTTTTTTCTGACTCTAAACATAACTCTATGCTAAATTTCTTGAGAAATAGTTGCGACCTTTAGCGTGATTACAGATAAACATGGACAGATAGACGGATGGACATACATAGATAAATCGACTCAGCTCGACAAGATAAGAAAATCTATATGGTGTTGTAGAGTATAAAAATTCCTCGATTTTTGATGTGATAGTCGTCGATATTCTTCCATCGAAATCCTTTTTCTGATCCTTGAAAAACAAATTTTAGAAGTCCCAAATGATTTATTGATATTGAACCTTAAAAATATGTTGTTAACTAATTACGTTTGACGGTAATTAAGTCCTTAAAAAAAATCTCTTAAGTATTCAAGTATTTTTATCCTTCACAACAATGGTGCTTGATCTGCGGATACATGATCCATGAAAAATATTTTTTAAAATATTATTTTGGAAAAAAATTCTTAAAAATCCATTTTTCATGGTCTGCTGGCCCTTCAAAACTATTCTTAAAAATCTACGATTGGTGTTCTATTGGTCCTTGAAAAAATATTCATTAAAAACTCACCAAAATATAAGTTTCTAAAAACATTCTTCGATGAATCTAAAGCAATGCTGTACGATATTGAACATTTAATAACTTTTCGAATCCTTGAAATATGTTTTTTAAATATTCCGCCTTATTACACACCACAACCCCAAGTTTGACCCCCATGCCAAATTTCAAAGTAGTTCTGTTCTGTAACAATTTACAATCTCTTGGTGCTATTCATCCTCTTATAGTACAAAAGTCTATAAATTTTAAATTCCTCTCATTAAATTACTCATTAAGAATGGTGTACAATTTAGTATTTTTCGTATTCTTACCAAAATAACCCCATTTGTTGAGTTCTTTGGAGAATTTATTTTTAGAAAGCTTTCTCTTGATATGATTTCTGTTATATTGCCGAGACGAAAAATTCTTAAAAAACTTTGCACAGGGTTACTTTTGTCCACTTTTTTGATTACCCCCAAGCGTGAATTTTCAAATATTATGCGGACTTTGCTTTATATCGTAAACCGTCATATACTGCACAATCCTTCACTTTCTTCTTCAAAAAAAAAAAAAAATCACAATGGTCACACTGTTCCGAAGATTTATTGCTTAATGCTGAGTGACTTGAATCGTTTTAGTAAGTTTTTCAAGTACATTCATTTTACTTAGAATGAAATTTTGCTCAATAACAATTTCGAAGAAAGTGTATAGTGGCGAGATTGTAACATATATGCCTCACATACATAGCTATGTATGTATGTATGCTATGTATGCTCTTCAAAAAGGCTCTATAAAATATTTACCAAAAAATAAAGCTTAAAGTTTTTAAAATAGAACATGTATTTTATTTTGAAAACAGCTGCAAAATACGTTTCTATATGTTAAATTGCAATACAGCTACAATTGCAAGTGTTCGAAGAGTGGAGCTTGCAGGAGGAGAAGGAAGACATTCAGATTTATGTATTTTCCAACATATTTTGTCATCCTCAGAAAGTTAATGCAGTCAAGTGTGATTTATGGTATAAATATTTAGCAATATCTCTCTCCAGCTTCCATTCTGCTTCATGGTTTCGTTCGGTTACAACGTGCATGGCAAGGATGTTTGTACGAGCATTGAATATTTTGTATGGCTGCAGTTATTCACTCAGCAGCAGCAACAACAACCACCGAATAATGCAACATATTTTCCTTAGTACCTTTCAAAAAGTCAAATACTCAAACAAATGATTTTGTTATCAAGCCATCAACGGTGCTATCATTGTATGTGTGTGTGTGTGTGGGTTTACTCTTCAGTTGTCGCTTTTCTGTTCATTCCTCTTACTCACATACTATTTTCCTTTTTTACCTGTCTGGATTTGATACAAGGAAAAGCAGAAGCTTTTCCTCCTGTTGCTCAGATAAAACCATTAGGCTTCTCTACTCCTCGTAAGGAGCTTTTAGAATAATGAAAAAAATTCTTTTGAAATATTATTTACAAAATTGATGTCCTTAGATGTCTTTGGTAAATATATAAAATAAGATTTCTCCTGGACATTTGCCGCAACAAAAGTAAATTATTTTCCCAAAGATTACCGAGGTTGGTATTTTGGTACTCGAACACCAAAAAGAAAGACAGAAAGAAATGTAAAATATGATTTTGCATTAATAATGCTATAGCCCAAAGGGATTTAGTTGTTGCTGTTGTGGTTTATGTTAAATTTAGACCAAACAGAAGAAAACTGAGACTGAAATGTGGATTTTCCAAAAACAAAAATATTGCAGTTAAAAACACTTACAATGTACGAAACCCACATTATTCAGCCTCATTCAAGGCCTTACAATATTGTAGGGGCTTAGCATTTGTAAGGTTGCCGCATAAAAACGTCCTTCCATTCGTTTTACATGCTGTAAATTTTACACACATTATGTACAGGGAGATAAGTATGCGTATCTCTGTGGGTAAGGCCAAGGTAATGTTAAATGATTTTAAAGGCGGTTTTTATGGAATTGGTATAAGCAATAGGGGGACGACAAGAATTCTTTGAGAAATAGAATATTATTGATGATGACCAATAAAAATCTTAAATCAATGAAATAGGTCAATAATCGGCTACAGTGCAAAGGTATCATCATAGGCCGGCATTGTAATATAAACTCTTAAAAATATTAATTTTGGGACCTGCAAGGTATATAATCTTGATCATCATGAAATTCGGCATAGAATTCCTGTCTGTATGTACACCAGCACTGCTCAAACCCGTCTGCTAGCACATGAGCCCAAACAGAGATTTTTTAAGAGAAAACAAAAATTATATTATTCTTTATTTTTATCCATTCATTTTTATAGCTTTTAAACGTGTATGTTGTCCAAAATTGTTAATAAAGCGATGTTTTACAAAAAATGATATCTGCCATATATGCCCATGTTTTTTAAAGCCAACGTATGGATTTCTCCCAAATTTCATATATTTTGTATTTTCAGAGAGTAAAAACCATTATTGGAAAGAATTGTTCCGATTTATCCAGGATTTATTACAACCTCTATATAATGTTTTAGTTAAACTTCTTCAATGTTGAATTTCGGGTGCTTAATAAATGAAATATACTTTAAAAATAGAGCCTCATAAGAGTCCCGCACAATTAATAGTATTTTAAAATTTTCTCAACCATATTAATGCAAGTTGACCCTTCTGTTTTTTTTTTCAATATGGGTATAATACCTGGTCTTCCTCCAATAGAAGGGCATCCAGATTTTCGTCTATGGCTATTATTTCAAAAAAAAAAAAAAAAAAAAAAAAAAAAAATAAGGCGTTTTGGGTGCTCGTGGAATAAAAACACAACGTACATTTTTAAACATGGATTTTTATACCCTCCACCATACAATTGAGGGTATATTAAGTTTTTTACCTCGAAATATTCGTCGGAGACCCAAAAAAGTATATATATTGTCCTGATCTGAATAAAATTATAAGGCGACTTAACGATTTCCGTCTCTCAGTCTGTTGAAATCACGATAGAGTCCACATTATTTAATCTAAAGCTTTGAAATTTGGTACAAACGGCACCTCCAGATTTGGGTATTTTTAAAGTTTCTATCACATATTCCAACCAAATCAGCTGAAATATGACAATTGGTGTTCTCGGTAGGTCTGTTCTTTCTTTCTCTCTCTTTGTGCATTTATTTGAAACATGGTGAAGGAAGCGAGACATACCCATACTTAATTTTGAGGATCTTCATAGAATCACTTTCTGAGTCGATTTATGCATGTCAGTTCGTCTTTCCGTACGTCCTTGTATTTTTGAGAACAAAATACAGCATTTATTATCCGATCGTTATGGCATTTTCCAAACAATATTTTTTTGGCCCAAGGACAAACCCTATTTAAATTGGTGATAATCGAATCAGATTCAGATATAGCTCCAATATATCTTCAACCGATTTCGGGTTAATTGTGCACCAAATGGCCAATATAGGTCTAAATGACATGAATTTTTGCACATCTAACATAATTCAGTCTAGAAGCAAGTACATCAAATTTGGTAAAAATCGGTTTAGATATAGCTATAGCTCCCATATATATGTTTCATCCGATTTGGTGTTTTAGGTCCCCAAATACGTAATATTCACCCCACAACAATGATGTTTGGTATAAGATATCAGATACAGTCCAGAAATACCTCTGCCAAATATTATCGGGGGTTCGGGATGTACGTTTCCATTTTGTGGAGCTCTGCTTCGATATACATTTTTTTATATATGGTCCTTCCCGAAGTGATATCATGCAATGTACTTTGGTTTTGGATATGCTTCCATATATTTGTTCCCTCTGAAACCAAACTATAACTGATGTAAAACTAAATGTTGATAGCTGGTATGATTTACTTCATATAAAAATAAAAATCTATGGTCGGTCCGCCCGACTGTAGACTTTTCCTTACTGGTTTATTTGTAGTGACAAATAGGTTTCAGCTTGAGTAGAATAACTTAATATGTATAGGTTCATTTTTTCCTATGACGTCCATGTAAGGGTACCTTCTGATATTCAATATTTTAATAATTTTATCTAAATTTTTCACGATTTTTTTAAGTCAATAGTGGAGGGCATTGTATGCTCGGTCCGGACGAACTCAATGTTTATACCCTACACCACAAGGTGGTCAGGGTATTATGTCTTTGTTCATTTGTTTGTAACAGGCAAAAGGAAACGAGATAGACCCATAGTTCCTTTTGATGATCTGCATAGAATCACATTCTGAGTTGATTTATGCATGTCCGTCCGTCCGTCCGTCTGTCCATGTATTTTTGTAAACAAAGTACAGGTCGCATTTATTGCCCGATCCAGATGAAATTTTGCGCAGATCATTTGTTTGGTCCAGGGACGAACCCTATTGAAATTGGAGATAATCGGTCAAAATTTAGGTATAGCTTCCATATATATATTCGTCCGATTTGCCTTTTATTGTGCACCAAACGTGTAATATCAGCCCGAATTGTATGGAATGTTGCATATACACCCAAATTAGGCCTGAAAATATGTATACCAAATTTGATATAAATCGGTTCAGATATAGCTATAGCTCCCATATATATATTGTTCATCCGGTTTGTTATTTTTGTCCACCGCCGCCGTAATATGCACTTTGCAACAACAATATTTGGGGAAACATATCAAATACAGCTCAGAAATATATTTGCTAAATTTTATCGAGATGGGTTCCGATTTGGATATAGCTCCCATATATAACTTCGTCCGATTTACATTTGATTGTGCCCAAACGTCTAATATTTGTCCAAATGGGATGGAATTCGGCACTTACGGCCGAATTGAGTCTAGAAGCTACTACGTCAAATTTGGTGAAGATCGGTTCAGATATAGCTATAGCCTCCATATATATTATTCATCCGATTTGTTATATTTGTTACCCACAACCGTAATATTCACTCCGTAACAACGATATTCAGGGAAATATATCAAATACAGCTCAGAAATTTCTTTGCCAAATTTTATCGAGATCGGTTCCGATTTGGATATAGCTCCCATATATATCTTTATCCGATTTCAAATTAATTGTGCACCAAATGGGCAATTCCGAATTTAAAAGATACAAATGCTTCGGCATATTTAGTCCTTTGAACTTTAAATTATAATTATAATCATTGCGTGTATGATTGAATTATCTCATAAAAACGTTTAATTGTTATGCGGAGCTCTACTAAATTAGCAAAGTGGTGTAGGGTATAATAAAGTCGGCCCCACCCCGACTTTAAGACTTTCTTTACTGGTTTTTATTTGTTTTAGTTCATAATGCTTTCAAGTCTCTTTCGTCAGTTTATTCGTATTTAAAAGTTTAATTGCTCCGGTAACCATAATCCCAAAATTAGATCTTTTTTGAATCCAACCATAAGATTTTCTATCGGCAAGGATTGGCGGAACATAACGCCGATTTAAATATAACATTGTGAACTACTGAAATGACATTCAATCGGCTAAAGATAGTAAATAAAGTGGTCATCGTTATTCAGAATTTTCTCACGTTTTACGGAAGACAAATACTCTATAATTATGTTGGGATTTCCTTGTTGTATCTCAGAAAAGATTCTATTAAGAAACTCGCTCCTTTTTAAGAATTTGAGAGTTTTCCCTCCACAACGGTGTCCATCGGTCTATGTTCTCTTTAACTCAAAATATTTCTGTTAGGCAGAACCAGTCGCTCCATTGCGGCCAAAGATGTAAGTTGTTGATGAGTCTGATAACTTGCTAGTATTTTTTGCACAGTAATTCTTCCCCCATTCCAAAATCTTTTTGGTAGGCGTAGTTTATCTTTTCGTTTCCAAAACTACTTAGGCAGGCGTGACATAATCCACACGGGCATAATCCCCATTATAATTATAAGGATTATGGTCTTTTTTCAGTCATAACCCCGGTAATGGAATGCAGATTATGCCCAAAAAATCGGCCATAATCACCAGAAATTAGCGAACTAATTCCCATAATAATTTGGATTATGTCCGAAACGATTGCGAACATGAGCCTCATTATGTGGTAGGTATTGTTAACCTAATAATGGAAAAGTAATATTTTGTTTCATAGTTTTACTAAATTTTAAAACATAAGGTTTACCAAAAAAATAATGTTTACCATCCACATACACCATTACATATACACCGCCAGTCTTCTTACTATTGAGCTTCCAAAGCGGACTCAAAACATCATCAAGTTATAGATAACACATCTTATTTATGATTGTTAATATAGAATCGCTTAAATCGTCAATTTTCCGTCGTCTTGTAAAAAATGCTCGGCATCTGTTTAAAAAATGCAAATCGGTATATTTTTGTGGACCTAAGTGATTTTAAGAATTGGAGAATGCATGTTGGCAGAATTTTTTTTATATAATCTTTACTAAAAATTTGTATGCAGACTCTTCATCATATAACTGTACCACATAGCATTTTTATTTGTTGCTGTTAAACGCACAAGGTTCAACCAACCTCAAAACAAAATTACATTTTTATATTTACTGTAAAAATTACCTCCTGTGATTTTAAACAATGGCGGTTAATGTGTATTTATCATTATTTTAATTTTTTTTTTCAGTTAAAACCAACATACATTGTTTATATTTGGTTAAATAACATTAAAAAATATATATGTTAATTTCATAATTTAACATTTTTGTATAAATTTTAAATTAACAAATGCTCGCAACAATGTATGTCAGTAAGTAAGTAATTACTGGTAAATGCCAGTGTTATTGTATTTCGCAAAAATTTAATATTCCGAGACATTAATTATAATTTATCTCGATTGTGTTGTGTCAACAGAAGCGATTTTGAAAAGGGTTCATATTTAGCAATGACATCCAATTGAATGACATTTCATTAAAGATACTTCAATGAATTTAATTTGGGATGAAAGGAGAGTTGTCTGCAGCCATTTCCTATATTTTGGAAAATAATTTAAGTAAAAGTTTAAAATCTTGACACAATTCTATGGTCATTGTTGATGCTTAGCTATCACTCTAGGTGAGTGCTGCTCAAGTGAGATTCTTGGATAAACTTCCACTGACCAAAGCCAAGTGGTATGAGTAGTGTCCTAAACAAATACGAGACCCTTAACTGGAAATGACGTAGTCTTCCATCTGATGCGAAATTTGTTTTGCAAATTTTTGTTACTGTTCATCATTACCTGCGAAAAGGGTTGACCAAACACTCAGTGTCCTATGGAAATGCTGTGTAAATAAATACCCCAAAATTTGTGAGACTTTTCCAACAATATTTTAAAGTCACCCTCATTTAAACTCAGTGTGTTGTGGTTATTAATTGGAAAATTGTAAAGAAAATTCGTTCATGTGTGAAAATTAAATTTCTACGAACACTTAGGAATTCATAAATTTATAATTTTTAAATTTAAAAAAAAAAAAATTTAAAAACGATTATGATGCCTAAAAATATATATTGCGTTCAAGTTTTTTAAAAAAATTTAGGAATCATCTAAATTTAGATAAATCATTGGGATGTAAACAGATGGCGGGAAATTGAAAACTAATTTAACATTTTATTAGTGTAAGGTCATACAAATTGGCGTAAGGCATCAGAATAGTGAACCGATATTTATCTTTTTATCTAGAGTTGATAGAAATACTGAGATGTGCAATTATTGGACCTGGCTTTGGATCCCATACAACTATAAGATAAGATTGAACTTTTTCAAAAATTAATTTTCCATAATAGTGTTTACCGTTCCAAGACCCAAATTTTTAGGCCAGGATATAGAGTGACCATGTTCAAAGGGACTTCAGTAATTATAAGAAATATTTCATAATATTTGAGACAATCGCAATTCATTAAGGCTCATATTAGTCATTTGGTGCATAATAACACTGATAAATCTGATCTAATCTCGAAAAAAAAATTGACAGAGGTATTTCTGGTTTTTATCTGATTCAAATTCTAAGTACTTGTTGCCAAGATTCAGTTCATTTGGATTGATATCAGCCATTTGAGATACATCTGATATCGATTAAAAATATATGTGGGAGCTGTATCCAAATCTGATCCGATCTTGAAAAGCTTGGACAGAGGTATTTCTGGGCTGTATCTGATGTCCGGTATCAAATATTATTCTTGTTGAGTGCATATTATGCATTCGAGGGTTTTTAAACCCAAAATCGGGTGAAACATTTATATAGGAGCTATACCTATATCTGAATCGATTTTCTCCAAATTTGAAGTACTGGTTTCTAGGATGAATTCAGTCGGAATCGCCAATATTCAGTTCATTTGGATTGATATTAGCCATTTGGTGCACAATAAACCTGATATTGGATAAATGTGTATATGGGAGGTGTATCCAAATCTGATCTGATATCGATAAAATTTGACAGAGGCATTTCTGGGCTGTATCTGATTTCTGGTACTAAATATCATTCTTGTGAAGGGCATATTTAGAATGTAACACCAAATCCGATGAAAGATATATATGGGAGCAATTTTTACCAAGTTTTATGTACTTGATTCTACACTGAATTAAGTTGGATGTGCCAAAATTAAGGTCATTTGGACTGATATTGATGCACAATTAACTCGAAGTCGGTTTAAAATATATATGGGAGCAATATCTAAATCTGATCCGCTTATCCTCAATTTTCTATAGGGTTCGTCCTTGGGCCAAAAAGTATTGTTTGGAAAAATTGTAATAAAAGCGACCTGCATTTTGTTCACAATAATACATGGACAGACGGACGGACCGACAGACGAACTGACATGTATAAACCGACTCCGAAAGTGATTCTATAAAGATCCTCAAAAGTAATAGTGGATCTATCTCGCTTCCTTCTTCATGTTACAAAAAAAATGTACAATGGCATAACGTGTGGTGTAGGGTATAAATAGAAATTTATCGCAGGGAGTTAGTTAAAATGTTCTTAACTTCTGTCGATAAGATAAAAAAGGTTCATATTAAACCAGTACAATAGCAGTAGTAATGGCTATCTTCTAACCCTTTCTATTTCGATGACGTACACTTAGGCCATGATATATATAACATCAATATTGTTTTCAATTTACACTCACACTAGCTACTCAGAATTTTGCTCCTACGCAGTAATATTTCAAACTTCAGACTTTGCAATTTCCATTAAGCCTTTGCGTCAGGGAACCACAATTACACAATTCCCTGGCCGGTAATAAGACTGCACATTAAGTAGGCATTTTTTTTTTTTTTGCAATTTCGCTTCCCCTATCTACTTTATGAGAGAATTTACTCGATTATGAAATTAGGCGCTGTATTTAAAAAATATGACAGAATGTTGACGACACACATTAAACATTTGAACCTTCACAATTCAGTCTTTTGAGAGCTATCGCTTAGGAACGACTGACAACGCAGAAAAGAATTTTAAACTTCCTTTGGTCGTTGGCATTGTTTGTTTGTCGAAGCATTAGGTTAATTAAAAATTTGTCTCTGTCGCCACAGATAATGGATTAAGTCTCAATGGGGTGGAGATTTTGTGAAATTCCTATGAAATTTTGTGAGAATTTTGTTCGAATCAAATGACAGTTTTAAAGTGTGTTTGTGTGTGTGTGTGTTCTAAAAATTTAACTCCCCCACCTACTTGCAACCATAAACTTGCAAGCCCTGTAAATTTTCAGTAGAAAAAATGTTTGTCCACAAGAAGCTATTGAATATCTCCAGAACCTTGATCTGCATTTGTATTAACAGACAAACAAACCAACCAACTGATATTTCCCAACAATAACTAAATATCATTTGTTGGCCCATAACAAAGCAGCACAAGTAGCATAATTTTCCAACAGCTGCATACAGAGTTAAATTTGAAAAGTTCTGCAATTCGATAAACCCATTTCAAGAAGTCCCATAAGGATTACCCGACATTACATTACAATAATGTACAGCAAAAGTTTCTTCTTCTTTTGTGTGTTGTTGCTGATTACAATCCGTTTTGGCAGAGAACTTTCAAGAAAGTATTAGAAACGAAATCCAAGAAACATTTACGCACCACCATCAGCACCACATAACGGATGGCCAATAAATTGAACAATGCAATACAATAATTGTGTTTAGAATAAGAATGCTTTCAAACATGTTGGCATAGCATCACACATACATACGTACATACATACATACATGCATGTATATGCTCTTTGTATTCTCTCGATAACCAATAGGGTTTTTCTTTTTTATGAAATTTGCATTTTCGATTCATACCTCAAACCCATTTAGAATGAAACTACTACTCTCGGTCATGGCAATGAGTATTTCCAGTCCACAATGTAAATTCTTAAGAATTCAACTTTTTTTTCTGCAATATCGATAGCATAAACACATGCATATGTATATAGGAAATTCAAACACAGTGTTGCCATTTATTAAAAAAAAATAATAATAAACAAGTAAGCAAAGGCTACAGTCGAGCGGGGCCGACCGTTGAATACCCTACAACACTGTAATAAAGAGTAGGCATCTAGTCTGACCCTCATCTTATCCCCATGCAAAATTTCGTAAGGATCGGGCCATAAATGCGATCTGTATATGATATCCTGATATCCTAACTACTTAGTTTTGTTAGCTGTAGAAATATTACCAAATGTTTAATTCAAAATGAAAATATGCCAAAAATATGAAAAAATTGAAAAAATATGAGAAAATTTTACAAAATCAATATTTTCATCTTTAGAGAGATATTTTTATGCCATTTTTTAGATGTTTTTTCTTTCCTGCCAAGAGGCCATTCTGAATTAATGAGAACTGTCGAAATCAGTTCAGCCGTTCTCGACATATAAGATATCTTTCAAGCATATTTTCTTTGATAGACATATATATCGCACATATTTCGCTATATATCCGATTTGTTGGGTGTTAACACCAATGTAAAGGTAAGAAGTAACCTTGTCATGGCTTTGTGATTTCGCCGGGATTTAAAATATTCGCGGTTTCATGAAAAATTTTGAATTTTTTCAACACAAAATATATGGTCTATTTTACCCGCTAAATATTATCTGATGACCACCCAAATTGGTAGGCTTCTTCCCCGTCCTAAACTCTAGCTATATGCGAAATTCCGCGTCGATTGGTCTATAATTGCGACCTGTATAGCTACTGCAAAATCCGACATTTTTTCAGTATTTGGTCCATTCCAAACCCTAAACATTTGGCGATCATCTCAAAAAGAAATAGGGTTCTATTCTGGCCCAACCCCGACCTCCATTCCAAATTTCGTGAAGATCGGGCCATAATTGCGACCTGTAGAGTGATTACAAATTAACATGGACAGACGGACAGACGGACGGACGGACATACATAGCTAGATCGACTCAGCTCGGCGAGCTAGGATGATCCATATATACTTTCCTATGTGGGAAACCAATATTTCGTGGTGTTACATAATTTTTGGCCCAATCAAACTTATAATACCCCCAACACATAGTGTTGTAGGGTATAAAAATAAATATTGTCCAAACTTGTATTATTAAATTTGCTATGTTTGTTTATTTACAACTCATCCATTTGAGTAAACTTTTTCGGAATAAAATTACGATTTTGGCGAATTTATTTTTTTTCTGACATTTCTGGAGGACCATAATTTAAATAAATATATACTATTTTCATATAGGTTATTTTTTAATGATAAATTAATAATTGATACGGCAACACTTTATTTGAAAACAAATACATCAAATCTGTAAAAATACATTTACATATGGAAGAAATTCCATTACCACACTTAGATACTTTGTAATTTATAGCATTTCAATTTAACTTTTATCATATTCGGTATGCGGCAAACAATAACATTTTCATACATGTGCAAGCGGGTGCGTATGTGTGTATATGTGCAGTGATTGGTTTAATAAACAAAAAGGCAGGATGTACATATTTTTCAAAACCAATGAAGAAAGGCAAAAGTCGGGCGAAGACGACTGTAGAAAACTCTACACTTCTTTGTGGGGGATTTTAAAACAATTGTATGTTGCTGTTAATGATAATTTTGATACCGATTCACAGCCCTATTGAATTGGCTATTTAAGGGAAGCTGAACTGTAAACCATTTCCTGCCAAATGAATTGATGACTTTTTATGGAGTCAGTTTCCGATGTTTCTATTAACTCAATTTATTTTCAGTTGTAGGCAGAGCCTAGATATGCAGGTCTTTATTCGCGAGCAGGAGTACACGAAGTTTATCCTTACTCTTGTGTTTTATGTGGGGTTGCTTGAAGTTACTCCTGTTTGAAAAATTAGAGTGGGAGTCAAGATGCTTAAAATGGAGAAAGGGTGCAATTAAGAGAAATAAAATATTTGGTTGTTGATTTGAAAGTGTTGCTGTGGGCTGGGGATGGAGATTGCTTCAAAATCGGTATGAAATAAAGCGATCTCCTTCCAAAGCCAAGGAAACAGGAAACAGCAGAAGCAAGGGGACGGTTTTTCTATAATAAAAATGATATAACAAAAATGCTATAACACTATCATATGCTCTTCAAATTGATTGATTTTGTTTCATTGCAGCCGTAGGTTGGTTCGAGCGGATTTAACTTTTACTAGAAGGCGAGCAAAGGCTACTTGCTCTTATTCGAGTGAGTATATTTAATTTGTTTGTATTACTCTCCAGGAGTATTTCCTACTTCTCCGTCTGTCTGCTGTATGTTCGTAAATAGGTCGTGTAGGTCCACGTTTTCATATAGCCCCAATATAATGGTACCTCCCGATATTTGGTATTTTGATTATTTTAGCGACATTATTCACCGGAATTGTTTCAAATTTGGTGTTTGAAGTTCGAAATGGATACTATAGCCTTGGACAGAAAGTTGTCTGTGCAGGCTCACGTCTTCGTATAGGTCCCATATACAGTACCTCCCTATATTCGGTATTTTGACGATTTTAGGTACAATACTCACCGAAATTGTTTGAGATGTCGTATTTGAACTTTGTAATGGATGCTACAGCCTGCGACAGAAAGTCGTCTATGCAGGTCCAGGTCTTCGTATAGCTCCGATATAACGGTACCTCCGTTCCTCCCGTTTATAATATCCTAATGGGTTATAATAAACAATGCCTATGTATGTCCACGTCGTGTAGACCCCAATATAACGGCTATATTCGATATTTTTAAGATTTCAACAGAATTTTTAACGGATTTTATTTTTTTTTAATTTCCGAATTCGGGTATTCAAAGTTAGGCCTAGCCGAACTTACTGCTTTTTAACTCGTTTTTTACTAGAAATCTATCGAGCATTTCTGAGGTATTATTTTTGGCATGGTCGGGCCAATTGAAAGAAAATTGACTTGGGCCCAGAGAGCATAGGTACCAGATCAAATATGTTTTATTTTTTATGGGATTTTTTTTTTATATCCGCCTAACCTGTACTGACTACAAAACCTGAACTGATAGCTATTTGATACGGTCAAAATGTGCTTCATCACTTGAAGTCCACTTCGTCTAGATGTTCTGCTAAGGGATCTCCCAAAGATCAATATTTTGAATAATCATAGCTCAAATAAAATATGTTGCCGTCTGGTAGCTCCTCGTATATTGTGAATGTTGTAGATAGGTTCCATATAAAACGAATACAACTTGGCATCGTCCAAATTTTTTAATAATCGTAACTCTCTTAAAAATAAAAAGAATTTCCCGTTTGTTCAGTTCCGCCTTACAGAAGGCATATTCATTAGATACTATACAAAATGAGTCATCGAAATTGTGACTTTTGACCCAAGAAAACTTAAAAAAAAAAATCCACTTTTGAAGACTGTCTGGCTGGTGCACAGAAGGTAGCATCCGATTAATTTCAACATTTTCTATATCGTTTTATTTTTGTCAAATTTTGATCGCATTCGAAAACCTTTTATATCGGTCCACTTATTCTCTCTTCTCCACCATTGAATCCAATATTTTAAAAATAAAAAAAATTATAATAGTAGTATTCTATGTAAAGCGTTGGTAGTGCTGCTTTTTGTGAAAATAGCCAATATCAACAGATCAGCTCTTTTCGGACATGCCATAGAAATGTCAAAAATTTTGAATTATAAGTATTCTCATAAAATGTGAGAAAGTTACCGATTTTAGTTGTTTATCCCAATAAAGCTAACTAAGACTAAACCTGTACTAAAGTAACTGTTGACAAAACGACTTTCCTATTTTTCTCAGCCAAATATTATGACAAATTAAGACGAAATATTCTTGCTTTGTAGTGCCAAACATACATATTTATTATATCCTGTGACACACATGTAGTCATCGAGTATGAAATAAACATATGTATGCATTGATACTAATACATGTTCGTAGTCATACAACAATGTACTAGAATTTCAATTCAATATTTTATTTTTTACGATTTTATATTGAATATCCTTTTGCTACTCTAAAAGAAGTTGATCGGGATTTCACTCTTAGAAGGAGAAAATAAAACTCTACAGAAGGATTATTAAATTCTTAAGAATTCCAATTGTTTTTCAAACTATGGAAATGCAGTTTCAAACATTGCTATTGTTGAGAGTAATAGATTGGAAAATGGAAACAAACTACAACAAAAATTGTTTTTATGTAATGAATAAAGAATAATTTGTTTTTCTCTTTTTTCGTACTAACATACCTAACTTACATATATGCTTACGTACAGAGCAGTCAAATAGATTCTCTTAATTGCCACAATAATCCAAAAACTATAGATTTGTAAATTAAAATTTTATATCTAAAGACATAGTACTCGAAAATTACCACAAGTATTGATTTAGCAATTATTGTAGTCATATCGTATTGATTGAATTGCATTTTAGTTTTGCTTAAAATCTCAATTTACTCTAGGATATATTTTCTTCGCAAATTGAGATATGTAACATGATGCAAAACAATCTTTAAATCGTAGCTACAACAAATAGACATTAAATTTTATGGAATTTAAATTGACCCAGATTTTTGCATTTTTTGTTTTCAATTTCAATAAAAAAGTCAAATTTGTAAAGACATTGTTTGCCAGAATCTATATTAACACTGGTTTAATTTTCTATATTGTGGTGTTGAAGCGTTTTTTAATAACATATAAAAAAAAACACCAACAATCCATAGAATATAGACCACACAAAATATTCTGTTGTGGTCAAATTTGTGGCCTCTGCATTGCCCTTAGTGTATGGTAAGAACTTAACTTTTTTCGAAAAAGTAATTTAATTATAGTCCATTGAATATTGCCGTAACAAGTTAACATTGTTACAGCTACGTAAATATATTTTTCGCAGACATGTCATATTTTCCCCATAGTAATTGATAATAAATTAATTGTGTAATATATACCCGCCAGCATGGCGCTGGGCTTTACAGGCATTTAAAACAAAAATGAGTACATATTGATTTTTATTATTATGCAAATTTAATTTATTTAAAGGACAAATTAAATTGTTTTAAAGAAAAATTTTGAAAATGCAGAAAATATTTTTTAAGAGTAGTTAAGCAAGTTTGGCTTGGTGTAGCGAATGACAGATTTTATTTGTGACCAAATTGAGGCTATACATAGTGAGATAAAACCAGTAAGGAAAGCTCAAAAGTCGGGCGGGGCCGACTATATGATACCCTACACCACTATGCATATTTAGTAGAGCTCTCGTAAAAAGGTTTATACAGGGCATTTCAGAGCTCTATGAGATATTTGGTACAAAATCAAAATCTATCTAATTCTATCGTGCATTTTACGAACTATAGCTATCTCTGAACCGGGTTTCTCCAAATTTTACGTATTAGCTTCTAGACTGGTGATTTGGGCTGATATTGACCATTTAGTGCACATTTAACCCGAAATCGGATGAAAATATATATATGAGAGCTATATCCAAATCTGAACCGATTTCGATAAAATTTAAAACAGCTATTCCTGTGCTCCATCTAATACCTGGTACCAAATATCATGGTTGTGGAGTGAATATTACGAATGTATGGCACTAAAACTCTAAATCGGATGAAACATATATATGGTTGCTATATCTATATCTGAACCGATTTTCACCAAATTTGATATACTTGCTTCTAGGCTGAATTTGGTCCGATGTACTAAAATTCAGTCCATTTGGACTTATATCGGCCATTTGGTGCACAATTAACCCGAAATCGGATGAAGATATATATGGGAGCTATATCCAAATCTGAACCGATTTCGATAAAATTACAAACAGCTATTTCTGGGCTGTATCTTATATCTGGTACCAAATATCATTCTTGTGGAGTGCATATTACGAATGTGAGAGGCTTAAACACCAAATCGGATGAAAGATATATATGGGAGCTATAGCTATATCTGAACCGATTTTCTCCAAATTTGATATACTTGCTTCTAGGCCGAACTCGGTTGGGTGTGCCAAAATTCAGGTAATTTGGACTGATAGTGGACATTTGGTGCACATTTAACCCGAAATCGGATGAAGATATATATGGGAGCTATATCTAAATTTGATCCGATTCTCACCAATTTCAATAGGCTTTGTCCTTGGGCCAAAAAAATATTGTTTGGAAAATTTCATCTCAATCGGATAATAAATGCGACCTGCATTTTGTTCACAAGAATGCATGGACAGACGGACGGACGGACGGACGGACGGACAGACGGACTGACATGCATAAATCGACTCAGAAAGTGATTCTATGAAGGTTCTCAAAAGTAACTATGGGTCTATCTCGTTTCCTTCTCCATGTTACAAACAAATGCACAAAGACATAATACCCTTACCACTATGTGGTGTAGGGTATAAAAACGGCTACCATGTTCAGACTGCTGTCATTTCTAAGCCACTCGTCCGACAACTGTTAAAATGATTCCAGTGACAGCTCATTATATTGTTTAAAAACGTACAAAAGCATTTTGGTAAGATTTTTCCAGAAAAAACATTATTCGTGATGGAATTCAAGCGTGATAGTGTGATTTCTTTATATTTGCCAGGAAAACTACAAGGGGATATAGTTAGAGCACTCCAGCATTTAAATGTTAATAAAGCATTTAAATAAACAATTTTTTTATGTCTCGTACCATTGCTCGTTACCGTGATACTGGTAGCGTAGCTCAACGTCAAGGAAGTGGACAGAAGAAAAAGCAACATCCGCAGAAATGGTTCGAAAAAGCGACTTGATCGATACCCGCGTCGCAGTGGCCGAAAAATGGCTAGTGGGCTGAACATATCGCAACATTCCATTCGGCAAATATTGAAAAATGAGCTTGGGGAAAAACCTTTGAAATTCCAAAAAGTGCAAGAACTTATACCGCAACAGAAAGAAAATAGACTCAAAAGAGCTAAAGAGTTGCTTCGCTTGGCCGAAAGTGGTGAACTGCCGAATTTGGTTTTCTCCGATGAAAAACATTTGTTTTCCAACAGTTTGTTAACAAACAAAACGGTTGTGTTTACTTGCCAAAGAGGTCAGCTGAAAATGTGCACCCTCGGTTGGCCACCAGAACTCAAGCGCCGGCCATGGTGATGGTGTGGGCCGCCATAACAGCCGATAATCGCTCTCCGTTCGTATTAATCGACCGTGGCCTCAGAATAAATGCCGAATATTATCGCAAAAATATTCTGGAGGGTGTATTAAAGCCTTGGACACGCAACATTTTGGCCACAGACCTTAGACATTGCAACAAGGCATCATCGCACTCAGCCCGCGACACCCAAGAATGGTTATAAAATGAGGTTTCTTGCTTCATTTTCAGCGCACAATGGCCACCAAAATCTCCGGATACCAATCCCGTGGAATATTGTGTCTGGAGTATTTTGGAAAGGACGGTTTGCACTAAAAAATACAAAAGTGTCGATCACCTCATGCAAGCACTTCGCCGGGAATGGGCCAAAATACCGCAGAGCAACATTCGGCAGCGTGTGACGGTTTCATTGGCCGTTTGAAGGCCATAATTCGTGCCAAATGTGACTAATTCGAGCAAATCTAAACCTATTCTAAAATTTGATGTTATTTTCCGACATATTTTGCTTCCATTCAATAAAATTCAAAAAAATTGAAAAATTATGGCTTTTGACTTTGATGCAGTTTTTTATCTCACGATATAATTGAAATCAACCTCGCTAAAAAATACAATTGCCTTCAAAACTACTTTTTTGGGGGAAAAGGGTTTTCCATATTTTTTGTTATTATCTAGCCATTTAAAATTTTTTAAATGCTGTATGAGACTTATTTCATTTTTAATAATCTTCCTTTTAATTTAACTGTAAATAATCATTTTCCGAATATCCTTGATCAGGGACATTGAAATAATCATCAAAACAAAAATGTTTTCATACTTTCCCTTTATGCTTTTAATTCGGTTTACAAAACCGTCGCTTTTGTGTAAAAATACACCACCTTGAACCTTGCGAATTAATTCCCTTATTATTTACATTTATCCTTTTTTATACAAATTAATCCTTTCAACTTAGCTGTACAATCGAAATAAAACAGTTCGCACAATTGGTATTGATTAATTTCGTATTCGTATTTCATGTTCAAACATGACTTGCAGTAATTCTGTCTGTCATATTCATAATACAAATTAGTAAAATGAAATATGAAAACCTTGACCACCACCACCGCCATCAACCCCTTGAACAACACCTCAACTCAATGTCATCCCAGCAGCAGCAGCGGCATCATCGCCATCATAACCGGGATTTGACCTCATTAATAATTAATTAAATGTTTTCTACTTTCATTTAAAAATCAGTTTTGCAAAATTAAAACGTTACAACCGACGCCTATCCGAACGATTGATGATTGGTGGCCGAACGGCTGATGATGGCCGGTCAATTAACTTGCAATCCACATGGAAACCATTACTGGCTGCCAGATAGTTTATTGTTGTTGTTGTTGTCTGTGGCGTTGTCCAGGAGACTTCCATCGGTTAGTTGTAAATGTTCAAAGTCCATGTAAGTAGATGTAGGCCGAGCAACAAGGGTATTCGACAAAGTAATTACATAAATTTGTGGTGTATTTGTGTGTGTGTGTGTATGTATCTGAAATTGACCACAACTATTGTGCAAACAGAGTTGAGGGATTATAATCAAATACAACACTAACGTTGATGATTGAAGAGTCATGATTACAAAGTAGATGCACAGTGGGGTTAGCTAGTAATAGAAGATTTCGATAATCTGACTTTGGGAAATGAAATATGATATGACGTGTCGAAAATTCGCACCCTGGGGTCATAGGAGGAATCCCTCGGGCCAGTAGGGATATAGGGGGAATAGGGGGCGCCATAGGAGAAAACCATCGGGGGTCCATAGGGGGAATCCCCCGGGGATCCATAGGGGGATACCCCAGGAACCAAAAGAGGAATCCCCTGGGGATCCATAGGGAGTTTCCCCCGGGGATCCAAAATGGGAACCCCCGGGGTCCATAAGGGGGTTTCCCCAGCGGATTCATATGGGGATTTCCCCGGTGATCAAAAGGGGAATCCCCCGGGGATCCATAGGGGGATTCCCCCGGGGATCCATAGGGGGATTCCCCCGGGGATCTATAAGGGGAATCCCCTGCGAGTCCATAGTGGGGATCCCTCGGGGCTCATAGGGGGAATTCCCCCGGGCCAATAGGGGGAATCCTCCAGGCCTCTATGGATTCCCTGGCCATCAACTCGACTCTATTGGGTTGTTTGGCCTTCAGCACGACCCTGTATAAACTATTTGGTCTCCAGCTCGTCTATATGGCCTTCCTGATATACAGCTCGATTCAATTGACTCCCTGACCTCCAGCTCTTCTATACGAACTCCCTGGTCTCCAGCTCGTCTATGCGCACTCCCTAGTCTACAGCTCGTCTATGAACTATATGAACTACTTGGCCTCCAGCTGGTCTACAAGAGTCCCTGACCTCCAACACGTCTCTATGGGCTCCTTGGCCTTAAGCTAGTCTATAAGAGCCCCTGGCCTCCAGCCCCCTCTCTTTCTCTCTCTCTATTGACTCTCTGGCCTCCAGCCAGACTCTATAAACTTCTTGGCCTCCAGCTCGACTTTATGAACTCCCTACCTTAAGCTTTTAGAACTACTTGGCCTTCAGGCCGTCTCTATGGACTTCCTGGCCTTCAGTTCGACTCTATTGACTCCTTGCCTTCTAGCTCGTCTATACGGACTTCCTGGCCTCCATCTTGTCTATATGGACTCCCTGGACTTTAGATCAATTATATAGGCTCTGTGGCCTCCAGCACGTCTCTATTGACTCCCGTCTAAATGGACTCCTCCTCGTCTAAATGGACTCCTTGGCCTCCACCCCGTCTGTATAGATTCCATGACGGCCCGCTCGTCCCTATAGACTTACTGGCCTTAAGTTCGTGTGTTTTTCTCACCATGAATATGCAATATTTTATGAATAAAAATGGACTATTAGTGTATGAAAAACATACCAAATTTGGAATAAGGTACCCTAAAAATGAAAAATCTGGATAGTACTTCAAAGGATAAGCTTTTGGAAATAAAGGAAACTAGGATTTTGAAAGAATATTTTTGGTTGCTCAAAATTTCACTTTTGGCTGTGCATTGGAAAATATTTTAGTTCTGAAAATTTAACTTCCCGTCGATTCTTTTTTTGAAATTACTGCAATCGAAGTTTATGACCAGAAGTTTCTTTTTTAAGAAATAACCTATCTTACCAATTTGATCTCGTTTTTTCTTTTCTAAGGGATCTTAAGACAGGCCATATTTTATCGCCCATTTTCTGCAATACTCCTCTCCTATTTTCAACATCTTTCATCCGATTGTGTTCGGAGAAACTTTTAACCAATTAAATCAAAACTTAACATAAAGGTAATTGATGATAGTTGAGGCAACAAAGTTTCGTTTGCCTTGTATTTTTTTTTTAGAATAATTAACCAAAGTGCAAGCTACCTTGAATGAATAAACAGAGGGATAATGCTGCCAAAGACGGCCAACACAAAAGAACAAGAACAAGCATAGACGACCCCTTTTGGCGTGATTCAATCAAGTCATTAACTTACCGCTTTTGTCGCAAACACGATAACATCTCTTCATTGTCGTCATTAAGGGGACAATTAAGGCCATGGGCGATTTGCATGGTGAGCTGCAACGAATGATTAGTCGCTGACCAATCAGACATGGCCGAGCCCGACATCAAAATGGCACGATGAAATAAACCTGCCCAAGATTGTGGTGGGTTGGGGTTGAAATAGATGCAAATAGATAAAAAGAAGAAACCCGTAAGCACACAAAGCAGAACAAGTAAAGTTGTTAACATTTCCTACCTGAAGCTACGGGCGAGATCATCAGATAGTTGACACAAGCAGCACCCGTCGAATGGCCCATTAAAGTGACACTGTCCTTATCGCCGCCAAAGGAGTGTATGTTCTCCTTTATCCAGTGCAGGGCAGCAATTTGATCCAACAGACCAAAGTTGGCAACAGTATTTTCATTAATACTCGGTCGCATGAAGCCTGTTGGCCGGCACACAAAGCGTCGAAAAGTGGAATGGAATGAAAAGAAACAAAAACGGAAAGGAAAGGAAAAAACAATGGTTTTGTTAGAAATTTCTTTTTCTTGTTCATGTGTCCAGCAACTTTACCTAAAATGCCAATGCGATAGTTGACCGTAACCACGATAACTTCGCCGTAGCTGGCCAGCACGGAGCCATCGTAGGCATTTCCGCTATTCCATTCAAACGATTCACCATGTATGTACACAATAACCGGATACAAAGGACGATGTTCGTAGGAATCCTCTGGATCGAATGAGGCTGTGGTTGTTGTGGTGGTCGTACTGCTACCGCCGGCTGAGCTCCGACCGGCATCGTCATTGCCATTTGTATTTGGCACATAGACATTCAAATACAAACAGTCTTCACTTTCCGCTTTCAGATAGGGCAACAAACGTGTCAGGTGACGATAACGACTTTTGGACATTTTCGCTGTGCCCTGCGGAGACATATCCGGTAATTTTTGTGGGCACACCGGTGGCATGTGGTGGGCCATTTTTAAGCCTTGCCAGGGAAGAGGGGTACCTAAAAGAAAGAAATAAAATAAATAAAAATATTTAAAACAAGTTTACCAATAGCTGTGATATTTTGATTATTTTATTTGAAACCATTTACTAAAAATGTCCTTCGTGCTTGCAATAAAAACCAGTCCAGTCAATGACCTTCATCCACTACCCGTCACTTGTTTGCTTATGCATCCGTTCGTATTTCATTCGCATTTATTTGCGAGTCTCGCTTTTATGACCCCTTTTGCAGACTCCAAGTCACCCACTTGCCTGTTAGCCAGTGACATCATGGCGTCAAATGTTATTAGAAACTTTTGCTCAGCCAAAACATAACAGGCAACTGGCATTGATGGTTCGTCGAAAACAACATCGAATGGCACATCAAAGATCCAAATCACGTTTCATTGCTCTGGATTACAGAATCCCAAGAAGAAGTTGCTGGCTTTGACCAATGCTGATGATTCCGACTAAGATGGCGATGATGATGATGATGGACGTACAAATATTACAAATTCAAACTTGAAATTGATCAAAGTCCTATTGATATGCACGATGCCTATGAGCTACAAGAGTGCCGAGTGGGGAGGCAAAGTTGATGAAATGCATCACAAGGAATAGTAATGAGATGATGACTAGATTTCTGTCTATATCAGGTTTGACCCCCAGAGATTTTTTTGATATTCCATTGAAGTTTGATGATGACAAAAATGAAGATTTTGTTATTTGGAAATGTTATTAGAAAAAGTGTTTATTGAAAAAATTAGGCAGGTCTACTTTTCAGTAGCATAGTGCAGATCACTATCGTGGAAGAAAAAAATAACACAAGCATTCCTACGATATAAAATCCTTTCCCGTTGGGCGCCAATCTTCAGTATTTTAATTATTGTGCGAAGTCTAAATCAACTTCAGTTGCACTATTTCAAAATAATGAGAATAATCAAGTTATGCAAGTCTCAAATGTCACTAGTAAAAAACCGACATGGCCGAGCGTTTGCTTCGCCACATTAGAAGGGAATTATACCCTTTTCATGTCTAAAAGCCAAAATTAAATTTGCAAACGTCCTCATTATCGTTGGGGTTTGAATAAGCCAACTCAATTCATTTTTGGATGATGACATTTGAATTGCTGTAATTAATTTCCTATAAGCCTCGAAAAAGCATGAATTTTCCAAATTTTGATATTGATGTATGGGGAGAAGCGGCAAGACTCATGTCTTCTTTTTTTGTCTTTATCATGTTTCAAAATATTGACTCTTTCTAGAAGAGGTACTAGAAGGGGTGTCTGACACATTTCATCAACACAGTTTGATCATATCAAAGATTTATAACCCCTTAAGATCTTCAATTATGAAAAAATCGATAACTTTGTAATCATAGTACAGATTTCCTCGTTTTATTTCGCTCGAAAAGTGTGAGTTTTTTTATTTTACCTTTTTTTGTGTGGCAGTGCTCCCGAGTCACTCTTGTTTGAGTGGTAGTAGAATCGCTGAAAATATAGCCCTAGCCCCAACCTGTAATGGAAGTGTACGTCTCGAAGTTCACTTCATTTGGGCTGATCTTAGTCGTTATTTGCAAAATAAACCTAAAATCGGTTTAAGGATATATGTGCAAGCTATACCCAAATCATATCCGTTTTCGATAAAATTTGGCAAAGGTATTTCCGAACTCTATAAGATATCTGGTACCAAATATCATTGTTGTAGAATGCATATTACGAATGTGAGGGACTTTAACATCAAATCGGATGAAATATATGTATGGGAGCTATAGCTATATCTGAACCGATTTTGTCGGTCGAATGTACCAAAATTCAGGACCTTTGGACCCATATTGACCATTTGATGCACAAATTTCAATAGGGTTCGTCCTTGGTCCAAACAAATATTGTTTGGAACATTTTTATCTCAATCGGATAATAAATGCGACCTGCATTTTGTTCACAAAAATACATGGACAGATGGACTGACATGCCTAAATGGACTCAGAAAGTGATTCTATGAAGATCTTCATGTTCTCCATGTTACAAACAAATGCAAAAAGGCATAATAATTATAAAAAAGGGGTCGGCAAATGTAGTATGGGCTCGATTTCGAAAAAATTTTATTCCTACTCAAAAAGGAGGAAAACACTCACCTATTCGAGTGATATCGATAATAGAGTTTGCTCGATTTTTATCTACTCCCAGGAGCACTTCCGGTCGAATTCGAGTGAGATTTTTACTATTTGTTCAAATTCGAGAGATTTCTTTTTTAATTGGGTGAGGCACATGTAGGTAAATGTGATTTGGATTATATGATACTAAACATCGGTCGGCATCGTTATATGTGAGCTATAAGAAAACGTGGAGATAAATATTCAATGTTCTACTAGATGAGCTAGAACCCAGGATAAGCTACCAATAGCCATTTTTAGAAGAAAATGGAAAAATGAGACAAAAATTATCAAAATACCAAATAACATAATGGTACCTCCATTATGTGGAAGCCATACGAAAACCTGGATCTATAGATACTATTCCGCCACAGGAACTACAATCCAAACCGAACTACAAGTAAAAATTTAAATTCATCATAATTCAAAATTCATCATAAAAAAAACGAATATCAGGAAGTACCGTTATATGGGGGCTGTAATAGAGGTTTACCGATATATCTCATTTTCATTACCAACCATCCTTGACACAATACAAATTGTTCTGCCAAATTTTGAAGCTCTACGTCAAATAATGTCGACTGTATCGTGATTTCAACAGACAGAGATAGGGAAAGACAGACGGGCGGACTTAGTTAAATCGACTGTACGGTGAAGGTATACGAAAATCTTCATGCTCTTGTTGGGTTAACACACCAGAAGCAAATCTTGCCGTTAGAAAAAAATTTAAATTTTAAGCATTACCTTAAATAACACTCCATAAATTTTTTTTTCAACAGTCAAGTGAAAGTGTGATCATCCAAAAATAAACCTATCAAGACTTATCGCTGAATCTATGCCATATAAACAGAATTTGTATATATCGATCTGGTAGAAAATTGTTAATGTTAAAAATACTAATATACTAATATTATCAGCACTTGATTTTGGTCAATCTCCTTTAATTAAACTCGAAATCGATTTACCCAAACATAAATTCCTACACTTGATTTAACAAATTAATTGCTTAGTTAGTTCACAATTTAAGTTATGCAATTTCCTTAGCTCATACCCACACATTTCTCTGAATTCTGTTTAGTTTGCTTATTATTATAACACTAATACTTACAAACACACACACACACACATGAAACCGAGAAAACATGAGTTTGCATTTTAGGTTACCAAGCCACATCAATGTTTATAACTAACTTTGCCAAATACTAACTTTTGATTTTGAATTCTGATATTTTTGAGGTATTTTTGCTTTTCCGATGCCTGTTGCAACACTTACTGACTTTTGATGATTGTTGGAACTTTTATATTAATGTCTATTCTCAAAACATGTAAGTCCGCATACAGCCTCACACACACACTCAAACCGGAACACAATTTTGGATTCAGAGAATCTAGATAATGGTAAGTGTGTGTTGGCCACAATTCTGTGTGTATGTTTGGTTTGACCAAACTGAGGTTTGATCGGATATGCCAGATATTTTGCCGTCTAAAGATAAAAGTGAATAAATCGATTTGTATTTATAATTATTTACTTTCAGAGGGGGCTCACTGAAGGAAAACAAAACGTGGAGGAGATAGAGAGAGAGCGAGAGACCAACCCTCTATGAATAATAATAAAGATTTCAATACATTTAAACCTAGACCCAATATAGGATAATGTAAGTATTTGATTAAACATTTTTATTAATTAATTAAATGTATTTTTTTTTTTTTTTTTTTTTTTTTTTTTTTTTTTTTGTGGAGAAAAAATCGAAAATCTGTTATTTTATGCAACACAATACCACTAAGTTAATCTTTTTTTAAACCCTTTAAACAATAATTTTTGTCTTCCATAATGTATATTGTATAATGTTTCTGGGTTTTGACTTATTCACTTCTTCTCGACTCCAAAGAATACAAATTTTAAAATTTCAAAATATCCGAATATCCATTTCTGCATATTATATTTGAACTGTCTTCCTGAACATATGAACTAAACATTTTAGAGATTAAACATTAAAGTTTTAACCACCAGCAACTCAAGAGAATTCTCAAGTTTGCCCTTTGTGTTGGCAAAAATTAACAAACAGTTTGAACCGGCATGTAACAACTTAAAGTGAAAGCAAAGGTATTTAAAAGTTTATATAAAATTAAAAAAAAAGGAATGCAATTTAAAAGTTTCAAAACTATAAGAACAAAAGCAAAATTCAGGAGAATTTGTTAATTTAATTCAATGTAAAATATTTAAATGAAACAAATTTAATTTTTCAAAAATGTTTGTTAACGGTGGTTTTAGTTTTCAATTATCCTGAATATTCCTCATATGTTGTGGAATACAAAAGCTAATATTTCATTTTTAGTAACGGTTATTTTCGTAATTCCCATTTACGCCAGTTATGCGCAAATAATTAGGAAACATGTCCAAAAAATTAACAAGCTACAAAATTACGCTTAAAACGTTGATAGCATCTTTAGCAGCTTCATGTTACCCAAAAGCAATGTTCAAATTTTTCACACACCGTTCGTATATTAAAGCGAAAACAAATGGATGTGGTGAAAAAATGAACTGAAAAATGTGGACAATTTAATAAACCATGTGGCCCTTTAAAGCAAATATTCAGGAATCTGTGCATTTTGTATGCATTTTATATTATATTTTATATGTTGGGTTGTATCGGAAAAAACGTTTTAGAAAATAATTTAATTATATACTTCAAAAATGGAAATAACGCACCTCTAACAGAATAAATTGTTTGCAATTGGTATCACATGAAAACGGCTCAAAGTATAGCATATGGTTGGACTAGGAAAAAGTTCTTGGTCTAGTAAGTCCTCTGCCAAGGGATCGACAAAATGCTATGAAGTACCGTCAATAACTACACATAAACGAAAATTGAAGAATGATACTGGTGTTTTTCATATCGAAAATAGAAAAATTAGGTCTTCAAACAAATAAGCATCATTTGTGCGTACACAAAAAAAAAAAAACTGCAACCTACTGCAGACTGCTGTCATTTCTAAGCCACTCGTCCGAAAGGTTTTAAAATTGTTCCAGTGACAGCTCATTATATTGTTTACAAGCGTACAAAAGTATTTAGGTGAGAATTTTCCAGAGAAAAAGTTAATCGTGATGGAATTAAAGCGTTATAGTGTGATTTCTTTATATTTGGCTGGAAACCACGAGTGGCTATCGTTAAAGCCCTCCAGCGTTCAAAAGTGAATAAATCTTTTGTATTTGAAATTCCAAAAAGTGCAAGAACTTACACCGCAACAGAAAGAAAATAGACTCAAAAGAGCTAAAGAGTTGCTTCGCTTGGCCGAAAGTGGTGAACTGCCGAATTTGGGGTTTTCCGATGAGAAATCATTCGTTGTCCAGCATTCCAGACCACTGAGCACTGAGCACGCGGCAAACAAGAATGGTTACAAAGTGGGGTTCCTCGCTTCATTTCCAGCCCACAATGAGCACCAAAATCTCCGGATACCAATCCGGGCAGCGGTTTGCGGTTTCATTGACCGTTTGAAGGCCATAATTCGTGCCAAAGGTGACCAATTCGAACAAATCTAAACGTATTCGAAAATTTGATGCTATTTCCGAAATTTTTGTTCAATAAAATTAGAAAAAAAAATAATTTATAAGTTAAGGCGTTTGACTTAGTTGCAGTTTTTTATCTCACCCTGTACATATATCTAGATCAACGTGAAATTCTTTGACGACTCTGTGCGTTGTGATCATCAGTAGGAATTAAGGTAGGAAGGTAAAATTTTGCACAGATCAGTCTTTTGTCTGGTCAAGTTCGAAGATGGGCTTTATCGGTCCACGATATCGTATGGTCCCCTATAATGGTACCCCCCGATATTCGGTATTTTGATGATTTTTGCCACATTTTCAATGGAATTTTCTGAAATTGTACACAAGGAGTTTCTTTTGAGTACTTTATCCTCTAGAAGAGAAGTGTCTATATAGCTCCACGATATCGAATACCCCCCATGCAACGGTACGCCTTCCACGATATTCGCTATTTTGATGGTTTTAGCAACACTTTCAATTGGAATTTTTTCAAATGTCGTATTTAAAGTTTGTAATGGGCCTATGATAAGGAATTGTATACGACGGCTCACTTCTTCATATAACACCCATATAACGATACCTCCCGATGTTCGGCGTTTTCATGATTTAAGGGACAATATTCACCGGAATTATTTCAAATTTCGTATGTGAAGCTCGTAATGTGTACTATAACCTATGTCAGAAAATTGTGTATGTAAGAAATCGTATATTCCCCCTATATAAAATACGTCCCGATATTCGGTATTCCTATGATTTTAGCCACATTTTTCAATGAAATTGTCTGAGTATTTTATCGTCTGGAAGGGAATTGTATATGTAAGTCCAAGAAATCGTATAGCTCGCATACAACGGTACTCCCTCGATTGAGCGGTATTTTTAGACATTTTTTTTTGAAATTTTTAAAATTCCTTCAAAAAAGTTGGGCCCGGACGAACTTAGCTGCTTTTTACTAGTTTTTTTTTTTTTTTCGATTCCAAGTCTTATCCGAAATTTTAATCGGACGGGCACGCTCTGTGTCGTCGTAACTCATTACTTGGTCATGAGAAAGCTAAGTTAATTAGATTTGTATTTTAAGGACTAGTCTATTATTTTTACCCACTGGTGTGTTTTATTACTTAACCTTTTAATGGGTTATTCGGTCGTTGCAGATTCTAAGTTTTTGATAGAGAGCACAATAATTCATGGTAAATAAACTAAAAATTAATTGTTTTTAACCGGCCAATCATATTTTTACTCACTTAAGGAGTAATTATATAAAAGATTCCAAATCCAAATTAAAATCAATTCAACAAAAAAATTATATAATAGTCAGTTCTTTAATAGGGTCTATGGTGCATGTAGATTTACATACAATGCAAATAAATACAACATTCAATTAGCATTTTTACATTTTTGTGGTATATTTGGAAATTCCTGTACTAATGTTACTGAATTTTAAAAATGCTTTTGAATATGCATATTTATTTTCAAAAAAAAAAAAAAAAAAACCTCCTTTACATAGTCCATTTTGCAATTAGCCATGTAGCTTTATGCATACAAAGTTCCATAAAAGAATAGCCTTTTTGAGTTCAGTTTTTTGCTGTTATCTATGTGACCACATATTTATAAGGTTTCAAGATTTCTCTTTCTTTTTTGTTTGCTTTACACATTACTACATACATACATACCTGGTGGCATAAAACGACGACTGCCCACCGGAGCTTCAGCATATGGTATGCCAAGATATTGATCAACATCACGTATACCCGCAGAGGGATGAAAATTACGTCTAATGCCCATAAGGCGACCCTGTTTGATGGTAATCTCTCTGGTGTATTGCAATTTTTCGGGCACGATGTGACGTCGCTCCAAAGGTGGCTGTTGTTTCGCCGTGCCGTAGCTGTGGCCATTGTTGCTGGCGTTGGTGTTACTACTACTGCTGCTGCTGCTGCCATAGCCATAGTTGGAGAACGGATATGCCATTGAAGTGGTTCGTGGCTGTGGTGTAACCGGTAGTGAGGAGACAGCACGCTTTATAGTTGAGCTGGTTGAAGTGGCCATAAGATATGCATTATCGTTGGGTGATTTATTAATGCTGCTGCTGCTGCTGCCGAAGCCAAAGCTGTTGCCATTGGTACCAACTTTGTGGTTCCTTTTATCATCATTGGCGTGGCTCTTTAAGAGCTGTTGTAGATTTTCCTTAAAGTCCTGTACCAAAATTTCGCCATCAATCTTTGGTGGTTTTTGTTTAATACTCTTTAGGTGGACTCTCTTGTGTTCGCCGAGGGAGTCGCTGAGTGTTCTAGATTTTCTTAAATTAGTGACATGATTTACCATGGTATTGGTTGCATTTGCCTCATTACGGTTGGCATTGACACCGAGCTGAGTGCTCTCCTCCTCTGGCGCACTGGGCGAAATGCTGTTTATTGAATTTTCTTTTATGACTTCCGCCAACAAGTCGTGTTCTTTGTCTGTTCGCGTCGATGATGCATTTTGGACAAGTTTTTTGTTTATTTCGGTAACTAGGTTTTCAACGTCACCTATTACTTCCTCAGTTGGCCGCCCAGCAAAACGACGTTGGGCCACAGTTTTTTGTTGCTGTCGTGAAAGCAGGCCGCCAGCCACATCTGGTCGCTGTTGCAGGGGCACAATGGCCGCTTCGACACTTGTGTTCTTTAATTTATGGCACTGCTGATGTATGCTGACAAATGTCAGACAGACTAACCAAAATGTTGTTGTCAAATGTTCCACATACATCTTTTTTTCTGGTGTTTTTGTTCGTTTTTTCTTCAGTTTCGTTCACTTATTTTATTGGGAATTTTTTGAGGTTTTTTGCTCCAGCCGTAGCGTTTTTTGTTCTTCGTCTGTGCAACACCAAATAAATTGGATATTTTTGGATGGGTTCTTTTATTTGTTTCTTTGTTTAGTTACAATGTACATTTCTTTTTTATGGTACGCTTTTAAAATTCCATTCATTTTCATTGTTGTTGTATTATTTTATTTAAAGGCATTTTTTTGACATTATTTTTAAACAATAATTCGTCTGTGCTTGTAAAACATTTCAAATTAGTTGTTGTTGTCGTTTTTTATTGTTTAGCTACTTAGGTTTTGTCATATGTGTGTGTGTTTATTGAGTTCTTAATTATGTTCCTTAAATTATATCTTAAATTTGCCATTAAAATTAAATAGTTTAAAAAATTAAGTCATAAAATTGAAAATCCCATTTGTGTGGAGGGATGACATTTAAAATAGATTAGTTTCGGAGAATTTCATAAATCATTCATTTGTAATTCCCTTTAAAGGTGCTTCACTATGTCTGTAGCCATGGCAAACATTTATTGTGGAATTTAAGCTATTTTTAAAATATTCATCCAGGGATAATGGATACTACAAGAATACAACTTAAGTTAAGAATTTTTTTATTTATTTTTTTTTTTTTGGGGGGGGGGGCTTGCGAAACGGTAAAACATTTTTAAATTTTTGTCATGTTTTAGTTTGGTGGTAAAGTAAAACTTAAGGGGGGAGGGGGTTTGTTAAAAATATTTGGATTTGTTTTCTTTACTTATGAAGTGAATGGTGAGAATATTCAGAATTCAAGTAATATTTTCAATTGAAAAAACTGTATTTTATTTCTTTCGATATGAGTTTGAGAGTCATTCAAAAATTTAAATTAAAACGGTTTCTTGGGGTAAGTCCTACCTATTCAAATTAAAAAATAAAAAATTATGAACTCCTACTGTGAAAGTTGGCCAGAATCTTCGAAACGCCTTGAATCGGACGTCTCCGCAATGTGGGACTTATATCAAAATATGGATAAACTTTGAAAAATTTTCTAAAGTCAAATATTATTTTAGTGAGAACCAAAATTAAAAGTTTTATTCATTTGAAGAGCAGAAACTTTGGATGTAAAAAGTGTCAGAACGTATAGTTCAGTTTGATATATAAGCAGGATTACGATTATTTAGAATTTTTGAGGCCAAAAGTATTAAAATATCACAGTCACAGGGATTCCATAAATTAATTGGATTTTCTTTTTTCGCTCGATAACAGAAGATTTAGACATACTTCAAATTGACCAAATTTGGACAAAATGTGAAATGCTTGGACATATATAAGAAAAGTCCATGGAAAACTGAAGCGTATATTTTCGAAAATGTTTTCACAGAGATGTTAATTATAATAAAGCTATAGGATGATGTGATCCGATACAGGCGGATAATAATATAGAGATGTGAATAGCTACGTTTTCTTCTCATGATTTGAAGAATAGTTTTTGGGAGGAGGAACCAGGAAAGTTATCTATATACGTCACCTTTGGATTTGATTGATTACACCCCCAACAATGGAGTATATTTTGAAATATCATTAAACTTGTAAGTCCTAGAAATAAGCATTTTAGACTCCAAAAAGCATATATCTTCTATGTCGAATATCTATGCCTATTCGTTCGTCCATCCGGTTGTTTTTGAAAATCTCTCCAACTTTTAAGTAGAATAAGTATTTTAGGTCCTTAGAATTTTTGATATGGAAAATGGTCTTTGATTTTGTATACCTCCAATATAACGGTACAATCCGAATCAGGTAATTTTTGGGATTTTTTTTCATGCTTTTTCAACCGTCTGTAAATCGTTTCCCAGAGAACAGAAAATGTATATGTAAATAAATACATATAGTTTCCAATTGTGGCATAGACTCCATATACAGGTATCTCCCGATTTTACATATTTATTTTCGGATACATTTTCAGCGGAATTTTTTCAAAGTTGTGTTTGGAGTTCACAATTGGTACTATTTTCTCTGGCAGATTATTGTATATACATGTCCAAAATTTGTTATAGCCTCCATACATATGTATCCAGTACAGAATTTTCCCAATGTTCGTATTTGGACTCCATTTTCTTTAGCATTGTCTTGTTAACTTGGCTTATCTATGCAGATCAATGTTCGGCATTCGGGTGATTTTTGACACATTTTTCAATGGAAATGTTTGAAATTTGGTGTTTGATGTTGCCGAATCTCATTATTTTGATGATTTAACAGATCTCATAGAACTGAGGTGAGGTATTTGAAGTTCTTATTGGATGACATCTCCTCCGGTAGGAAACTATCTACATCAAAAATAACCTCCCTCCACTGGGAAGATATTAGAAGAAGTTTCTACGCATCTTAAAGGGACTTGTGAGGATGCGCTAAAAGTGCCTAAAAATGGATTTCGTTCAAAAAAAAATAAATAAAATGATTCGTATCAAATGAAATGTATAATTTTTCTAGCCATAAAGAGTTGTGTATAAAATTATATGTATTATATCGAATAAAAAAGTATATATTTAAATCGGTAAAATGTACGTTCTGACTACAACTCTCATATAAGGGGTGTTTTTAAGCTAGATAAAACTTTAAATTGTAAAAAGTGTCACAAAAAATGAAATTTTGATGAAACTTTTTTTATTTCTTTCTGTATACTCTGACAAATCATCATGAATAGACTCACGCTTGAATGACGCTACGAAATTATCCAAATTTAATTTGAAAATCAGGCTCTAGAGCAGTTGGCAAATTACCCGTTTTTTTGTTGCAAGATTGTGTTCAGCGATGAGGCGCATTTTTGGCTTAACAAGTTTGTTAATAAGTAAAATTGCCGCATATGGAGTGAGACCAATCCACAAGAGACCCTACAGACTCCATTACATCCAGAAAAATGCACCGTATGGTGCAGTTTTCACGCTGATGGCATAATCGGACCTTATTTCTTCAAAAATGAGGCCGGAGCTCGCTTTGCGGTCAATGGAGATCGTTACCTCACCATGATCAATAATTTTTTGTTTAAAAATATGGATGACATTGATCCGGAGGAGATGTGGTTTCAGCACGATGGCACTACGTGCCATACGGCGAACGTAACCATCGACTTATTGAAATCAAAATTTGGCGATAGGTTGATTTCGAGAAGTGGACCTGTCAATTGGCCTCCAAGGTCGTGCGCTTTGACACCTTTCGATTATTTCTGTGGGGCTACGTGAAGTCACTGGTTTATGCTGATAAACCACATACAATTGACGCCTTGGAGACCAGCATAGTTCGTGTTATTCGTGACTTACGGCCAGCAGTGCTCGAAAAAGTGGCCAAAAAATGGACATCAAGAATGCACTTCGTCAAGAACAGCAGCGGTGCCCATATGCCCGAAGTCATTTTCAAATGTTAATGTTACATATTGTTCTTTCGAATAAAAGAAAAAAAAAATTAATTAATATTTAATTTTTTGTGCTATTTTTTACAATTCTATTGGGCTTAAAAAAACACCCTTTACATTTGCAACATTTATAGAGCAAATCTCCGCTTACATTAAAATATCTTCTTCTACTCTAAATGTGAGTACACACATTTTTCAATGAGCACAATATGGAATAACTTCCTTCATTTTTTTATAGCTAACCTCACTGCACTCAATAATAAACAATTGTTAACCTATTTAATTTGAATGGGCAATTCAAATTATGAATAAAAATTTTAATTGCAATTATTGTTTTTCTCCACAAATTTCCATTGAAATGTCCCTACGTCCTATACCAACCAAAAAATATGTATTCTCCATTAGTTTGGCAAGTAATTCAGTTTTTTTTTTCACTTTTTTATTATTACAGAACCAGAAAACAAAAACAAATTATAACCCCAATAAAAGTATTCAACTATCCATTTTATGTATCCGAATATTTATTAAATTCATTTACGATGTCATTCAGTCAGTTAACGTGTTAAACTGTTCAGAAAATGGTTTTTGTGCAACCGACATTTATTGCATTTGCTAAAAAAAACTAATTTCGCAAAAATAAATAGCAAAGTGTATTTTTTGTCATGGTCGTTTTAGTTTTGTGTGATTTTTTTATTCAGAAATCAAGTAAAAAGTGAATGCAGCACATCATGTACACACACGCACACATGCACACACGGTGCAACGAAAATAGAGACAACAAACTAACAAATGGTGTAATTTCTATTTTCGAGTTCTCTATGGGAAAAAATCAACGCGATTTATTTTCGTATCTCATTTGCAACAAAAATATTTAAAAATAAATCGAAATAGTATTTTTCTTTGATACGATGTATAAATTTAAAATAGTTCACTAACCCCAAAAATTCTTTTATGCTAATAAAACATGTAAAATACGCTTCTGCTCGTGCTGCAATGACTGCGGCTATGGCGATGCTGGGGCTGATGATGCCTGCCCGTAGATAGTGTCAATGTGGCGAACATACATACACATAAGTATGTAGTATATATTTAGACGCAACCAAGCACATACCATATTATGGCGTGAGGGAAAGTGTGCATGAATGCATTTGGGGGGATAATAGGACACAGTGGTTCATTGGATACAGTGTTATAAATAAATTGAAATGTTTGAGGCATATGGGTTTTCTTTTGTTTTAAGATAAGTGTCTTATGTCGGTGGATGGCATTGAGGTGATTATACAGCTTGACATATTATCATTGTGTGACTGTGTAATCGATTTAAGCGCTCCTATGTCAGCGAATATCAATTTTGAGAAAAGAATTTATCTGAAGAAGGTGTTAAAAGAATGCTTTTACAGCCAGTGTGTGCTGCACTCCATCACACTTTCAAATTCTGCAGTAAATTTTTAAGAGTTTTATTTTGTCTGGTTTCGTTTGCTCTTAAGGGCCTCATGTACATCTGGCTAATAAATTATTTAAATATCCAAAATGTTTTCGGCAATGTTATTTATTAAACTACTTAGTTTATTGAACTGTAACCTTTTTGAAAATAACCAATCAGTCGAAAGTTATGATGTTAAGTGTTTTTTATATAATTTCTTTGTTTTGCATATTTCACAATAAAAGAAGAACAGAAAGTGATATAGGTATTTTGACAAAACCCCCAATATAAAACACATACACATGAGTTTAATTCTCCACTCGAATTCGAATGTTTGATTTATTTATTGCAAAATATTTAATATAAAATATAGCTGAAACAACACGGAGAAATCATTTTGCTGCTTCACAATGTTCTGAAAACTTAAAAAAAAAAAATAAATAAAAAAGCTTCAATTCAGCATTTCTCGCAACTGAGTGGAAGAAAGAGTGGATAGGTATGTCCCATATTCGAGTTTTACCCTCTATTCAAATTTTAATTCGGGAACACACCTGGGAGTAGAAAAATCAAGCATAATCTATTTCTCGACATGCTATCCTCGTTTAGGGCAGGATCAAGATTTTAGAATCGATCATATTTTACTTTTGTCGAATACTTTTTTTTTTGTCATAACGTTGTTGTATTTGCATAAACAGGGTGAGATGAAAAAACTGCGTCTAACTTCAGACTGCTGTCATTTCTAATCCAGTCGTCCGACAGCTGTTAAAATTATTCCAGTGACAGCTCATTACATTGTTTACAAGCGTACAGAAGCATTTTGGTGAGAATTTTTCGGGAAAAAAAGTTATTATATTTGGCTGGAAAACCACAAGTAGCTTTCGTTAGAGCACTCCAGCATTTAAATGTGAATAAATCTTTTGTGTCTCGTGCCATCGCTCGTTTTCGTGATATTGGTAGCGTAGCCCGATGTCAAGGAAGTGGACGGAAGAAAACGGCAACATCAGCAGAAATGGTTCGAAAATTAAGAAGCCACTTGTGACCGAAAAAAGGCTCGTGAGCTGAACATATCGCAATATTCCATTCGGCAAATATTAAAAAATGGGTTAGGGGTAAAGCCATTGAAATTCAAAAAAGGGCAAGAACTTACACCGCAACAGAAAAAATAGATTCAAGAAATCTAAAGAGTTGCTTCGCTTGTCCGAAAGTGGTGTACTGCGATGAGAAAACATTCGTTGTCCAGCAGTTTGTAAACAAACAAAATGATCGCGAGGTTCCTCGCTTCATGGCCACCAAAATCTCTGGACAACAATCCGTTGGTCTATTCTGTCTGGAGTATTTTGGAAAGCAAGGTTGGCACTTAAAAATACCAAAGTGTCGATCACCTTAAGCAAGCGCTTTGCCGGGAATGGGCCAAAACACCGCAGAGCAACATTCGGGCAGCGTGGGACGGTTTCATTGGCCGTTTGAAAGCCATAATTCGTGCCAAAGATGATCAATTCGAACAAATCTAAACTTTTGCTAAAATTTGATGCTATTTCCGACATTTCTGCTTTCATTCAATAAAATTTAAATAAAAGAAAATGTAAAAATTATGGCGTTTGGCTATGTTGCAGTTTTTTTATATAACCCTGTATGCGAATCGATTATCACCAAATTTAATACACTTTCTTCAAGGCTAAATTCGGTCGTATATGCCAAAATTTATTGGATTCGGACTTATATTAACCATTTGATGCACAAAAAATTATAATCGGATAAAGATATATATGAAGGAAAAAGCCAACAAATCGGATGAAGATTATATATGGGAACTATAGTTATATCTTATCCAAATTTGACATACATATTTCTAAGCTCTAATTGGTCATATGTACCAAATACCTCCCAACTTGGACTACTATAAAACGTTTGGTGCTCCATTAAAAGCAAAACGGATGAAGATGTATGTGGAAGCTATATCTAAATTTTTACTGATTATCTCCAATTTTAATAGGGTTCATCATTTGGGCCAAACAAATAATTTTTGCAAAATTTCATCTCGATCGGTCAAAATGCGACCGGTATTTTGTATACAAAAATACATGGACAGACATAAATCGACTCAGAATTCGATTCTATGCAGATCATCAAAAGGAACTATTGTTCTATATCACTTCCTTTTCTATGTTACAAAAAATGCACAAAGACATAATACCCTGACAACAATGTGGTGTAGGGTATAAATAGGAACATATTAATCAAAGGTTAATGATAACAATATTGCAACTTATACAAACATTTGAAACTGTTGTATGAACTTGTCATATCCATGAGTAGTAAAACGTTTGGTATAAAATCTCATTTTAGGTCTACATCACATTTCACTTTGCTTTGATCTGTAAACAAGCTTTTAGTCTAGAATCACGCATTTACTTGGCTTCCATGTATTGCTTCCATGGTATAACTTAATGTGAAGTATTCCCTTTTTCTAAGATTTCTGTTCGATTAAGGATATCAATAGGTTAAGGATATAAATAGATTTTAATTATACCCGGAACTTATTTGCTGTAGCAATAATATTAAATTCTCCATTAATGTGATATAATAAATATCAGATTAATTTTTCTTACGAATTCAATTCAACCCAATGTGCCTTAGTCATGAAAATAAACGAACACTCACACACACAAGCAAATACTCACAGAAATATATGTAAATACTATCGGTTCAGAGAAAAAACATTATCGCATGAATGCTTTTAGGGAAAATAAAAACATCACACATACCATGTTGCATGTTTTGGCTAATACATGTTCATATGCGAGCTGAAGTGTGTATGGGTGTGTGTATGTGTATGAATATCTGTATGTTTTTAAATTTTTTTTTGCGGTAAGACAGATACTTTCTATGCATTTGTTAGTATGTAACGAATTGGCTGCATACCACTATTAGTTAGTGCACACAGATACACATGGACGTGCCTGTATGTATGAATAGTTAAATGTTCACATAGTGAACACTCACTTTGCCAATTTCTTTGCTTGGTACTGCCTCGTAGACCGCATTGATGAATATGTGTGTGTGTGTCTGCGTGTGTAAGTGTCTGCATTATTTTAGAGGCAAAAAAATGTTTGTTGTCAAACTATTCATGAGAATTTGTGCTCTCTTTATAAATAGGACAATATTGGGGAGAAAACAATATTGTACATACACACACGTAAGCAGTAAGACTGGCAGCAAAAGCCCCAGCGCCTTGAGTGCGCTTTTTGTTTTCTTACAATGGGTGTTGTCTCCACCCCCTCCTCCCTCCATATTTTGTTGTTACAGCGGCATCTTTTACTTCCATCTGACTTTTGACTTTGATTCCTTAACTGATGAATAATTTTGTTTCTTTATTTCGTCAATTTTGTCAACGTCATTAGCCCAAGTGTGTCAACAAAGCGATACCGATGATGATGTGGAAGTAAAGGCTATCAGCTAGGTTATTAAAATTCATTTAAAAATTCTAAGTAAAAAAAAACGAGAACTCATTTAATGTTCTTACTTTTTGTTTGAACATCAAATATCAAATCAAATAAATGATGACTAAAGGAGAAATATATATTTGCCTTATTGGATATAGTTTCTGTAAGTAAGAATTTGTAAATATATTGATATCATTTTCTTGAACCAGATTGTATAATACATGTTTACAGCTCTTCAAGTCAAAGGAGTTTACTTTCTTTGTTTCAAAGAATGGGAAACAAACATATGAAAAGAGAAATGTGTAATTTATTTATAGCAAATAATAAAATCTAACAAGGATATTGAATGTAAATAGAGATTATATTGTTTTACTAAAAAAAGCTCTGTGTTATATTTGATACGATGTTAGCAAAATTAATTATTTCAACATACTCTGCAAAAAGTGGTAGTAACCAGTCGAAATTATTGTTCTGCTGACCTTATCGACCATCTCATAAAAATGACTATTCTATTAACGTCTCCTATAAGTGGAATGATTTGCAATTTTTGAATCATGTTTTGCTCATTGGGTGCCCTAAACAATAGTTCCATGCAGGACGATATATGACTTTAACGTCGGAGAAAATGATCTGATTATTAAAATTTAGGTGGAGAAACCATAACGCTTAAACGGAGGACCTTATCAGGCTCGAGTTTTCTGTTTCCGTTAGGTTTCCACTTTCTGGATTCTAAATAGCTATTTGGGTCTGAAAATTTAAATATTCTTCGAGTTTCGAAAATTTTAAGAGTTTTGAAATAACCAAAAAAAAAAAAAAAAAAAAAAAAAAAACATATTTACTTCTTCAATTATTTTTCAATACTTATCTAGATTGACAAGAAAAAGTATCCCATCAAAAGGTAACCCCTATTCCAATCTGCCATGATTTTGTATTTTAGCTTATTTGGAAGGGAAAAAGATTGTCTAAGCGAGAATAAATAAATATATATATATATATATATATATATATATATATATGTATGTATATATATATATATATATATATATATATATATATATATATATATATATATATATATATATATATATATATATATATATATATATATCAGAATTAAACCGATTAAAAAGAGGGTCAATAATAATTTATTCCTTCTGATATCTTCCCATCACATGGTCTAAATATTGAAGAATCATAAGTCCCATATGAGAATATGAACATCTCAAATTTCGAAAACTAATTGGATGCTCTCCACTTGAACTGGAGACAGATCAACTAGAGATTGTTTACAAATGATTTACCAGCTAATCTGTGGAGACTGACTCTAAATTTTTATAGAAATCGTAGACCCCAAAACACTCATATGTCGATTCTGATTTCTCAAAAATGTCCTCTGCATAAATGTTAAATAAAATCTTTACAGTTGACTCTGCAGATGAGTTGAAGTAAGTCTGCATGGAAGAACTGAAGCTATTCTTTAAATACGAGATAGAAGCAGAATATATAATTGAGGTGTAGGAAGTCTGTAATTATTATCCACAAACTAGGTGGGGGGAGATCTATAAAGGCTCTATAGAGATCTACAGAGTTTGGAAAGTCTTAATAGACAGGCTGGAGGTAGTCTGAAAGAAACGTAATCGTTATAGGCGTCCCATTTACTTGGTGCTTTACAAAGACATCCATATTTGACCTTTTAGGTTCTTAAGGGATATAAGCCCCACCAGTACCAAAATCTATCAATATCGGTACCTCATGATACGCATAATTTTGAAAGTCTCGATCGCTACCCAACCATATTGGCTCTTCTGTGAAAAGTATATTAAGTTTATCATTCCGTTTCTAACTCTTCGAAAAAAGATTTCTGGACCCCACAATAAATATATATTCTTGATGAGAGATGTTTTTCAGGGCCATAGAATTGTTGGTATTGAAAATGGGTTATATAGGTCCACGTTTTGATATAGCCCCCAAAGAATTGTACTGTGCAGTTTAAGGTATTTGGGTTGTTTAAGTCAGAACAGAATTGTAAATTTGTGCTTTTGGCATTTTGCTGATTTGAGCTAAATTTTTCAGCATAATTTTATACACTGACAGAACATTCCATCTACAGGTACAGGTCTTCGTATAACGACCCCCACATACCGGTGTCCCCAGACATTCGGAGTTTTGATGATTTGTGTCACACTTGTTACCGGAATTGTTTCAAATTTGATATTTGGAGTTCATAATGGGTACCATGGTACAATGATATCAAGGTAGGGCTATGATACCATATGATTTTAATTTTTTTATTTTCTTGGCTTAATATGTCATCTTTATTTGTTTATGTATGTGTTTTCTTTTCAATAACAAAAAAATTGTTCAGAAAATATTCAAATTCGGGTGTTTTCAAAATGTTTATTTCAATGTATGCATCGACAAAATCTAGAGTTTTTGTAGCGAAATAATCCTTTAGAGGTATACAGTACATGATTTTGAAAAGAAGTGCTGACCTTTCATTCAGTTATCGCGTTTTTCAATTATTTATTCAAAATAAATACAACAAGTTGTTTGATTTTTTATTGTTTTTATACTTATTCTGACATTACAAGCCAAACAGGTAGACCTCTATAGTTGCAATTTTTTCAAAGTTGGCCTACCTTCTCTTCATTGTACCATGATGGGTACTACATTCTATGAAAGCAAATTGCCTATACAGTACAATATATTCGTATAGTTAGATGATTTTAGCTTATTTTTCAACATAATTGTTTTTAAATTTATTAGAGAATTGGTTATAGGGATCCACGTTTTCTTATAGCCCTATATAATTGCAACACCAGATATTCCAAACATTAAACATTTTTCAAAGGAATTTTTTCATTTTTGTATGTTCCTTCCAAATTGGGGAGGGTAATAAAGATTAGGCGCGGCTAAATATCGATCGATAAAAATTTGGCTTTCCATTTTTTTTTTGTGGATAAAAAAATTTCTTATAACTCTCCTCATGGCCCACGTTTCAATATTGATCCCATATATCAGCACTGACCGATTTGAAATATTTTCTATATTATTACCCAACATATTTTCTTGGATATCACCATTTAGACCTCTAAATTGATAAAAAAAATTGAAAAGATAAATTTCCAATAGTCAGGAATTTCGGCATCAAGAGATTTGTTTTGAAAACTGCAGACTTTTTCCAAAAACCCCATTAAGGGTTTCATAAATATCTGCAAGTATTTAAAAAAGATTCAAAAACACATCTTTAAATTATACGTCAGATATGAATTTAAGACAAGAGTTATATTATATATAATATATCAGTATTACCTACTGTAGGGGTACACTCCTTTACAAATTCTTAAGTAATTACTCTCAAGTAAATGAATGTGTAATATCTGCTGTTTCTGTTATGCCCTACTAAAAATGATTGAATGCTCATTTAGTGCGTAGAGTCGTTGATAAACAAATCGCACACCAATGCCCACTCGGTATGTCAGTTTAAAAATAGGTGCCAACAAAATGCGAACGTACAAATCCCACACTCGTGACTAGAAATAAAAAACTATTTCAAATACTATAAAAGCAAAAAAAAAAAAAAAAAAACTAAAAAAAATGCTAATGAATATCGTGAAAAAAAAGAAACTTGGCATGCTTTAATGTTTCGATTGTTTGGTGCGCCCTCATGTTTGCCTCAAATGCCGAAATCAAGTATATATAGCTGTTCCTAATAAGCATCCAACATCAACATCATCAGCAGCACCGCACAGCACTTTCCCACCCTCCCCAGCATCCACAAAAGTAACAGCATCGACATCAATTTATTATTGCCGTTGATGCGTCGTCGTCACCGTCAGTCGTTTTGTTTATTTTTTGCCGCGAAATTCACGTTGTTAAAATGTTTATTTTGATTTACTTTTAAATGTAGTATTGTTTGCAAAAACTGAAAACAACAACAACACAAGGTTCACAGCTCATGAAACGCCTAAATTGAGGTAAAAATATCCCGAACATATGTTCAAATCATCCTCTTTTGTTTCGGTATGTGTGTGAGTGTGTGCCTTTTGTTTTTGTTATCGCACCTAGTAAATGCAATTTTACACTCTCTGCTTTGATGAGTGTAAAAATCGAATACAATTCACATTATCTATAATAGGTATTACCAGGTTAAATATATCTATTTGCATAAAATAAATGATGGTTTATACATTTGTGAATTGAGGAGGGTTATCGGATGGAATTAAAACAAAAGTTATTTTAATCGTGAATAAAGATTTTCTATCCGTTCATTACAGAAAAGGAAATAATTCAGCAGATCTGAGGATAAATGCAAAAGTGGGAGGTAATTGTGTGCAGATGTTTTATCTATGACCTGTACTTTGTTTACAAAAATACATGAACAGACGGACGAACATAAATATATCGACCAAGAATGTGATTCCACGCAGATCATGGATCTAACTCGCTTCCTTCTCTATGTTAAAAATAAATCAAAGACATAATTCCCTGACCCCAGTGTGGTGTAGATCCAGTGTGGTGATTTTAGATCCAATGTCTTATTTAACAAGTAAAAAAGCTGTAAACTCGGCCGGGTCGTTAAAAATTCTGTTAAAATCTTAAAAATGCCGATGTAGCCGTCATATTATTTGTATGCGACGACATGGACCCGTTAAGTCCATTACAATATTCAAATCCGAAAATTAATAAAATTCGGTGAATAATGTAGTTATAAACATCAAAATAACGAATATCCTGAGGTACCGTTATATGGGGGCTATGCGTAGACGTAGACCTGCAAAGGCAATTTTCTGTGTTAGGCTGTAGTATCCATTACGAACTTCAAATACCAAATTCGAAATAAATCTGGTGAATGATGTCGCTAAAATCAACAAAGTACCGAATATCAGAAGGTACCGCTATATGGGGGCTATACGAAGACGTGGAGCTACACAGACAATTTATTGTCTTAGACTGTAGTATCTGTTACGAACTTCAAATACCAAAGTTGAAACAATTCCGGTGAATAGTGTCGCTAAAATCATCAAAATACCGAATATCGGGAGGTACCGTAATATGGGTGCTATAAGAAGACGTGGAGCTAAACAGACAATTTATTGTCTTAGACTGTAGTATCTCTTACGAACTTCAAATACCAAATTTGAAACAATTCCGGTGAATAATGTCGCTAAAATCATCAAAATACCGTATATCGGGAGGTACCGTTATTTGCGGCCTATATAAGACGTGGAGCTTCATGGCCCATTTTCAATACCAAAAGTCCTGCAGACATAATATACATTTGAGTGAAATCAACTTCATTTCGTTCGGAAGCTAGAGTGATTTTCACAGACGGAGAGACTGATAGACGGACACACGGGCAGACGGACGGATATCAATAAATCGACATAGAATTTTATGCTGATCAAGAATATATATACTTTATGAGGTCTAAAATGTATATTTCGAGGTGTTAAAAACGGTATGACAAACTTGACCATACTATGGTGAAGGGTATAAAAAAGTTAATCTTGTGACATTTGTAGTCGACTAGCAATACCCGTCTTCCAGACTGGCTGTTGGTTCAAACTTTGAACATTGTAATATTTCAAATCAAACATAGATCAAATGGATGGACAAAATAGGACCACTCCTCCTATTACATACCCCATAAAATCGGTCCAAATTTAAACATACCCAATAAAAAATTCTCCATATAAGTCATTACCTTATTTTCTCTTGCCTACGAATAGGTATATTTCCCATTCCATAACCCTTTTGCGTTTGAAACTAATCCATTGAACTTTCATTTATGGTATTTATTGTCTCTTGTTTTGTTGATTTAAATGTTTTGCCTGTTTATCATTCGGTTTGAATGAATCGACAACAACATCAGCAGCCACCACCACCTGCCCGACAGCAGTTTTCCAAACACAAATGGTAATTTATTATAAAGAGGATTCCTGGGAATCGTTAGTGATGCATTAACACTTTAGCTTTCAATAATCAATTGAGGATAATTACTGTTTTATTTGCCGTTTGATGTTGTTATTGTTTAAATCATCATCGAAATTCGAATGATTACCTGAGAGATGGCAACACAGCTGTGAACAGGATAAGTGTGAACAAATGGATGACATGAACTGCACATTTTGGTCGGTCACAGATGTCATCAACAGGACTGTTGAAGTCAATTCAAATAAAGATTATTTCATGAAATATTGATTGAGATTCACACGCACACACAGAGACACACACTTAAACATACATGTATAAGCTGTTGATTTGCTATATTGTTTTGGGTGAAATAATAATCATAGATTATTCTCTATTTGCAGCAATTTAAAGCCAACAATTTTAAATTATAATAAAATTGCTGTCAAATTTAAAATCTACATTTATTTGAATATTATGATATGAAACTAAATTTCGAATAATATCAAAGAAAAGGATGTTGAACCTTTTTTCTATAAATTGATGTATATTCTGTAGTATTAGGACTTTGAGGAAAAGTTCTTTTACGATTTTTTAATTAATTGAAGGATTTTAAGGATCATGCCACGGATAAAGTGGTAAAACCACAGCAAAACCTCATGTTACCTGTTTTGTTTAGTCTAATGGCGTAACATATATTTTTTGAACATGAATTTCTATCAAAGGTTTGAGTTTGTGTGTCGCTATATTTATAGATAACCTAAAAGGAAAACGACTGCAAAATTGGCAAAACATTAACAATTCTTAGTAATGGGAATATTTCTGCTGGGGAAAACTCATATAAAATTAGTTGCGTGGATGTGTTATATATTACTGGTGCTACAGAAAAGATCTAGAAAGTAGTCATATAAAGATAATTTTCTTCCGCATACAAGAATCAGGTAATTTCTATTAAATTGTGTATAGGTTAGTTATTTTTGGAAAGGATGTTATTCCAGAAGGGTCTGTTTTCATTGATTATGCTAATATATGACCCGTTTTCATAAAATTTATACAAAGAGTTTGCTACTAGGTATAAAAAATAGCTTTCATATCGACCTACTTTGAAAGTTTTTTGCCTGAATATATTGTATAAATGGAGAATTCGCAATATCACGACATAGCCAATTTAAGTGGAAAATTTGGTAAACCCTTTGTAATGCCATAAATTTGTTAATATGTTAAAGGCTAAGTCGGACAGACTTAACAATTTTTTAACCATTAAAAGCGTGGGCTAATGTCGAACGACTACGCACATACGAGTACTGAGAACTTGAAATCGCAAATAATTCTCTATGCGTTTGAAAAACAGGCGGTGGGCTTATGTCGAACTTTCTTTGTAGTACGACTTCGCACATACGAGTACTGAGTATCTTGAAATGGCAAATAACACTCGATGCGTTTGAAAAAAAAGAGCGGCCGGACATAATCCCCATAATTGCAATGAGGATTATTTCTTGCCTAACCCCCAAAAAAGTTGTAGGTAGCTGGAGGTTCGTATACTGACAAAATTTAGAAAAACTATGGATCACGTAGATAGTATTGGACATACTCCAGAGGAGAAAATCTCATGCCCCGAGTGGAGGCGGGATACTTACAAAAGTTATAAAGTTTACAAAAACTTTGGATCGCTTTGCCGGTGTTAGACATTCTCCAGAGGAGAAAATTTCAAGGACCAACCGAAGGTCGTCTACTTATAAAAGCTACACATAAGAGCAAAAAATATGATTTTATTATTTTTATTACTAATATCTTCGGAACTATAAGAGACATTAGCACATTTCGCACCCGTGTAGGCTATAATGTAGCTTGTAGAACGACGGTAATTTTCTAATTTTTACGGTTTTTCAAAAAGTCCCAACAATCAAATCATATGACCAGTGTTTGGGTACTTTTCCATATGCAGAACCGAATAAATTTTGTATCCGAAGTTCGGCAAATATTGAAAAATGAGTTCGCAACAGAAATAAAATAGACCCAAAAGAGCTAAGGAGTGGTGAACTGCCGAATTTGGTTTACTCCGATGAGAAAACATTCGTTGTCCAGCAGTTTGCCAACAAAAAATGATGGTGTTTACTTGCCAAGGAGGTCAGCTGAAAATGTGCACCTTCGGTTGGCCATCAGAACTGAAGCGCCGGCCATGGTGATGGTGAGGGCTGCCATAACAGCCGATAGTCGCACTCCGTTCGTATTAGCCGACCGTGGCATCAGAATAAATGCCAAATATTATCGCGAATATATTCTGGAGGGTGTATTAAAGCCTTGGGCACGCAAACATTTTGGCCGCAGACCTTGAACATTTCAACAGGACTCAGCACCATCGCACTCAGCTCGCGCCACCCAAGAATGGTTACAAAATGAGGTTCCTCGCTTCATTTCCAGCGCACAATGGCCACCAAAGGCTTCGGATACCAATCCGTTAGACTATTGTATCTGGAGTATTTTGGAAAGCAAGGTTGGAACTAAAAATTCAGGCAGCGTGTGACTGCGTTAAGGCATACATATGCTTAATACATTGATTCTCTTTTCTGCATTTTATTTTTATACCCTCATCAAATTTTTTACACATTTGTATTTTGCCAGTAGGCAGATTAAATTCGTAAATGGGCCACGACGGTCCATGTTTTCATATAATGCCCATGTAAAGAAACCTCCCGATATTTGGTATTTGATGATTTTAGCGAAATTATTCAATCGAATTGTTTCAAATTTCGTATTTGAAGACCTTATTGTGTACTACAGCCTATGACAAATAATTAATTATTGAAGTCCACGTCTTCGTATAGCCCCCGTATAAAGCTCATCATTTAAACGGCATTTTTCTGATTTTTCTGACATTTTTCAAGTTTCTTCCATATGATGCCCTTTTACTTGTTGTCTATTTGTCCATAAAGCCCACATAACTTTAGTGCTTCGAAACATAGTTCTAATTATAGCATTATCATAAAAATGTTCCCGCCAAATCAGTGGGAGTAAATATACATTAATACCATTTTCATGCACAGCCATGCGATGTCTATTCGACTAGAAAACAATGGTTTATTAACAACAAACAGGTGTTTACATTTAACTTAATTTAAATACACATATTTGTTTACCCAGCATGGCCATTGACCAATTTATTGTTTATTATTTGCAGAGAATGTTTTTTCAATACCGCCCACGTCATTATTGGGAGAATAGGTAAGATAATTTCCGATATACCCTACATGATGCAAACAATAATAAAAAAACAATAAAATTTAGCAAAGATCATAAAATGGAAATTATGATATGAATTGTTACGAAAAATGGGTTGAAGGCTAAATCTGTAACAAATAAACAATTAATCTTAAATAAATTGGGTGAAAATTGATTTTTTGGCATTGAGGTTTTAGCCTGAAGAATGTTCACTCAAATGGGAAATTTTTTCTTCACCACGACTCATTGGGGCATTGATTATGTACATATATACGAAAAAGATAACCGGTCATAGTTCCTATATTTATAAAACCCGAAGTCGTATTAGAATTTAGTGTAAAGCTAATTTAAGCATCGGTACAGACAATCTCCTGCCGTAGGCTGTAGCATCCATTACAAACTTCAAATACCAAATTTGTAACAATTCCTGTGAATACTTTAGCTAAAATCAACAAAGTATATAATATCGGGATGCACCGTTATATGGGGGCTATACGAAGACGTGGTTCTGCACAGACAATCTCATGTCATAGGCTGTTGCATCCATTTCGAACTTCAAATACCAAATTTGAAACAATTCCAATAAATAATATCCCAAAAATCATTACCATACCGAATATCGGGAGGTACCGTTATGTGGACGCTATACAAAGAACTATGAAGAATACTATGTTCCGCTACCGGAGCAAAATACAAATACCAATTTTTAGAAAAATCCATAAAAAAATGTGGCCAAAATTATCCAATACCGAATATTGGGAATTGTCCACGGATTTGTCCAAAATTGGTACTTGTTCTAGCTCTGGTGGTAGAAGATTGAATATTTAGGTCCACGTTTTCCTAAAGTGCATCGATATTCGATATTTCGGTAATCCTTGTCATATTTACCCACGAAATTGTTTCAAATTTGGTATTTAAGAAGATTTGGAAGATGGCAATCCTTGAAGTATAAATTTGTCTATAGAGGTTTCCATTTTGGTATGGCCCCATATAACGGCCTCATCCATATTTTGGGTTTGGGAAGGTGGAGGGTATTAAAATTTCGGACCTGCTTTTTTTACTTGTTGCTATTACTATTATTATTATTATTTCCTGTTGCAGAACCCGCAAGAATCTACTACTTTTGCAATATTTTTCGATATCATAAAGGGAAAATCGGTTATTGAATTAAAATATCTCATATTCTTGCAGGTCTGGAACAGACCTATTATGAGTTCTTATACTCTGGAATTAATTACTATAATTATTCCTCTGTTATATAATTTGTCACCCGAAATAGTTTGAGAAAAATGGGATTGCTATTTCTATGAAGTACAAAGCGCTGTGACAAACTGAATATCTCTTCCCCTCATTGTAGCCGAGCTAATTTCTTTGAACATATTTTTTTTTCATGCCGGTCCCTGAATGCGGAAAAACCCAAAAAGAACACAATTCCATGTCATAAATTTCATTTTCCATTTAGATAATGTCGTGTTTTCTTCAGAAGCAACAAAAGTTTTCTCAAAGAGAAATAATAGAGACGAAGAAAACATACATTTCTACGATCACTGAGACCGGGCTGCAGTGAGAAAATGAAAATTCCATCACATTTAGAGAGAAACCATTTCCCAATTCTGCACACCCGCCATAAGGCCGATGGGATTGTGGCTAAAAATAATGGCAATCGTCGTCAATGGAATCCATTAACATAAATCATTTATGAACGTTTTATTGTTGCCGCTGTATTGCGGTGAGTGCCGCGGCCGACTCTATTTTGCTTTTGTTTTAAAAGATTTTCGTAGAGAATTACTTAATCCAGGGGATTTTGTGTTACATTTATTTCTATTAATCTTAAATGCCAGGCATTAACGCATTTTGTTTTGTTCTGTTTTTTTCCGCGATAATTAATTTCCAACTCCAATATGTTTTTGCTGGTTAACGCTTGTTTAAATATTGATCAGATTTAATTATTATTTGTTTATTTTTTTACCCAGCATTTATTTACACAATTAATGCTCATTAATTCCGTTTGATTCTCTTCCATTAGTTTTTTTTTTCATATTTTCTATTAACTGCAACGAAAAAACGAGAAAATTCACAAATTGTGTAAATATAAACAAGTTTTTAGTTACATCCATCAGTTTTTATAACCTAAAAATGTACGTCAAGAGGAAAAGACATGAAAAACTGTTCTGACGTTGAATACAAATCTTGGCATATTGCGGAAAAAATAACATTATAGTGAAAACCGTCATGGGTTTTTTTTCTGGTGGCCTCATACACTTTGATCGATTATAAATAAACAAAATGACGGCTTTGATTCGATGTCGTCGTCGAAAGAAAGATTTATGTATGAAAATACATTATAATAAGGTTTTTTGTTGCTGTTGGCTGTGATGGTGTTGGTTAAGAGGAGAACACCTATGAAATAACAGATGGTGATTAAGGAACACCATTTCATAGAAATCGGCGAAATATTTTCGGCGCCATTTAATGTCGAGTATTTAGCAAGAAAAATGTGACAGGGACAGAATTTTGTGTAAAATTTAGATAATTGAATTTAGAAATCGATTAAGAAAACATTATCAGAGGGCTTAAATATTCAAAAAGATGTGTTAAAACCCTTTAAATTACTGGGAGATAGCGTTATATGGAATATATTTCTGGCGGTTTATAATACAACTGGGGTCCATACGGATATTTCCGGACGGGCGATTTCAACTCTCTTGGAACACGAAATATACAAAATATCTGAAATAGAACCGTGGGCTGTATTAAGATTTTCACTCCACCAAGTTCCATTAAATGGGAAAAACTCGGTTGAATGTCAAACAATCCATCCAATTTGTTACATATTTGGAGCACAATAACCTTGAAATAGTATTAGAGGTATTTCTGAGCTGTATCTAGTGACGAATATCATTTTTTTAGAGTGCATACGACGAAAGTAAGTGACTTAAATGCAAAGTCGGATGAAACATTTATGTAAACGCCAAATCGGATAAAACGTAAGTTTAGGAGCTGTAGCCTTATCTGCACTAATTTTCATTAAATTTGAAGTATTTTTCTTAAGGCTTAGTTTGGTCGGATGTGCCGAAAGACATCCTATGGCGCGCAATAAAATTGTAATCGGATGAAGATATATGGGAGCTATGTCTGAATTTGAACCAATTTTAAAAAGGTTCATCCTTTGGCCAAACAAGTGATTTTTGGAAAATTCTATCTCAATTTGATACAAAATGCGACTTATACTTTTTTTTACAAAAACACATGGACAGACATGGACAGGTCAGGCATAAATCGACTCAAAATTCGATTCTATGCAGACCATCAAAAAGAATTATAGGTATATGTAGTTGTTTTCTGCATGTTCTAAAAGAATGTTCAACAAGTAAAAAAGCAGCTAAGTTCGGCCGGGCCGAATTTTTAATACCCTCCACAATTTGGAAAAAACTTGCAAATTTTCAAAAAACTTTCGGAAACTACCACTTAAATGAAAACTCTTATATGGAGACTATATAAAGACGTGGATCTGGTTACCAAAAGTTTTGTCATATGCTGTAGTACCCATTACGAACTTCAAATATCAGATTTGAAACAATTTCAATTCTTGTGAATATAGTCGCACAAATCATAGAAATACCGAGTATCGGGAGGTACCGTCTTACGAAGACGTGGACCTGCATACGAATTTTTATTTCCATAGGTTGTAGTAACCATTAGGATCTCCCAATACGAAATTTAGAATGATGCCGGTGAATAATGTTGCTGAAATCGAATATCGGGAGCTACCGCTATATGGGGGCTATACGAAGACGTGAACCTGCATACAAAAATGTTTGTCATAGGCTGTAGTACCCATTACGAACTTCAAATACGAAATTTGAAATAATGTCGCTGAAATCATAAAAATACCGAATATCGGGAGGTACCGTAGTAGGAGGACTATACAAAAATGTGGATCGACATGACCCATTTACAAACTTAACCTGCCTACTGGTAAAATATGCATGCATGCAAAATATTAGTCTTCTATCTCAAATCGTTCAACAGATGCGTGATTACAACTGACGGACATCGCTAGGTCGTCTTAGAATTTTACGCTGATCGAAAATAGATATACTTTATAGGGTCTATTATGAATATTTCGAGGAGTTATAAACGGAATGACAAAGTCATTCACCATCCATAGAATGGTGGAGGGTGTAAAAACATAATAACATAATGTGGTGTAAAATCTGATAAAGCAATTTAATGAAGCTAAGCCGATATATGGAGCGAAGTTTAAATTTGTTCTACACAGTTGACGAACTAAATAAGGATCCAACCGTCAAGTGGCCAAATGTATTCAAACCCTTCAAGCTACCTTAAAACAGGCGGGTATCAGAGGAATCCAAATACCAAATTATAATATATATATGTTTCAAATATATTTTACGCTGATAATAAATCTATTGCTCATTTTTCAAAGAGTGGAACTAGAAAGGAGCTAATTTTAAGATAAGGCATTTTGTTATTTGAACTTTAAAAACTCTATATTGAAGTACAGCTATCCACGACTTACACGAAACCGTGAATCTTTTTTTTTCCTGAAACAGTCCTAATTCCTAAATCCAAATTTGAAACAAGTCCGGTGAAAACTGTGTTACTAATCATCAAAATACGGAATATCGGGTGATACATTTATATGGGGTCTATACCTAAACTTGGACCTATGTGTACAGTTCTCTGCATGGATATTTCCTACATACACACATTTCCAATTTGCTGCACATTCGTTTTGAAATTGTGACTAAAACACTCAAAAACACCTTAACCCTATTGGAACTACCCAGAGAAATTACCTCGCCCTGACTAGAGATTTCGAGATATCAACACCAAATTTGAACTTAATATGAATTCTGCATTCGTAATTAAAAGCAGGCGTTTTAGATTTTTAACATTCTTTAAGTATTTTGATCCAAATCAGATATATATTTTTTATAGCTTTAAAATTGCGTATAAAATATTGTAAAATATTTTTCCCTCATCTTTCTTTATTATTATATTTAAAATTTTTTACCGGCACCTCAATAAAATATATTTTTCAAAATATCAAATATTGTAATATCAAATTCTCTGAATATACAACACATGCATATTACATATAAACACACCACAAGCTGAATTTTCCAACTTCATCTATGAGACTTATTCCTTCGTTTTACTGTAAAACATTTAATTTTAATGGAAAATTTAAGTTTTGCAACTCATTACAGTGACTTTAATTACCAATTATATTTAAATTCAGATGAAACTTTCAATTTAAAACTTCACATAACGTTTTCATGCTTCACATTAACGAGCGTAAACATTTCCTGGAAATAAACTTTTTTTTTGCACAATTTTACTAAGAATTTACTTTGTCACTGCTTTGATATGGTGTAAAGGACGCATTATCACCCTGGCAGCATGCATACATTCACAGACGCGTTTGCACAAAGCGCGGAGTAGCAAGCAATCGACATTCATAATTGGTTCCACCAGCAACAGCAGCTATTTGCTCTGCATTTGAATGTTGCATTTCTTTTGAACTGCGGCGGCACTGTCGACGAGTTTTCAGATTTATATTTATTTTTTTTCGTTGAATTGCATTTCACAGAAACATTATTCATATTTTTGTTGTCACCGAAATTTATTATGAAGTTCCGCGTTTTATTTTTTTTTTGCTCACTATTTCATTCACCCCGTTTATATATGTTTTCGATGATGTGGTGTGTGTTGCAAAAATCCGCATTGGATCAAATATTCAAGGGTTTATCCGCATGCAAATAACAAATATATTCCGGCCATAAATTTCATTTAGCGAAAATTACCAAATGACTTTTGCTTCTGTGTTTATCACAACAACAGTGACATATTTATTTACCAATTCATTTTATTTTTATTTTATTTTTGTGGTTTCGTTTCTTAAGTACATTTTGATTTTATTTTATTTTGTTGTCGTTGGGATTTTGTCGTTACTCGGCCGAAAAAACGAGGGTGCGTAAATGCGTACAACGGGGCATCAAGACTTGGATTTATTTTTAAACTTATGAAACTTATGTGTGTTTCACCAACAACAACAACACATGAGAGCACAACATTTTTTGTTTTTCTTTTGATTTTCTTTATTCTCTGCTTGTCTTGATCACTTCAGCACACACGAAATTTTCCCGTTGTTGATGTTTCACTTTCGGCGTTTGTTTCTCAACTGAAAGGTATTCAGATCTGTGGATCTCTAGGGAGATAGATGTTCGTGCAGGATCGTGGCATGTCACAAAACTAGAGAATTTGGCCAGATGCTGTTGGTGATGTTCTTAAATATGTTGCTGACATGTAAGGGAAAACTTTAGAGCTTCTTCAAAAGAGAAGATTTTTAATTTCTGACATATCCGATAAGATAAGAGAAAATAGAAATACAGTGCCAGACATAAGGAATGGTCTTTTTGGAGGGAAAATAAAAACTGAAAAGTATTCACAAATGGAGAAACCGTAGTGTTTTAACAAATTAAGTAATTTGTGAAAGGAAATGTCCAACGTCAGATATGAGCATCATTGAAGGGTATATTATATTTACTTTACCTACTTACGTTTTTTCTACGGATATTACTTTATTATTCCATTAATTTTTCCTTAGAACTGAAGTATTTTCATTTCTCTACCCTCCACCCTGAGATGCTGGATATACCCAAATATTCGTCATAGACATAATATACCTAAATGTTCGACCTCATAAAGTATAAACAGGGTAAGATAAAAAGATAAACTGCAAGAAAGTCAAACGCCATAATTTTTATTTATATTATTACATTTTATTGATTGAAACCAAAAAATTCCGGAAATATCATCAAATTTTAGAATAAGTTTAGATTTGTTCGAATTCGTCACCTTTGGCACGAATTATGGCCTTCAAACGGCCAATGAAACCGTCATACGATGTCCGTAGGTTGCTCTGCGGTATTTTGGCGCATTTTCGGCGAAGCGCTTGCTTCAGGTGATCGACACTATGTTAGTTTTTAGTGCCTAACTTGCATTCCAAAATACTCCAGACACAATAGTTCAATGAATTGGTATCCGGAGATTTAGGTGGCCATTGTGCGGTGGAAATGAAGCGAGGAACTTCATTTTGTAACTATTCTTGGGTGGCACGTGCTGAGTGCAATGGTGCTGAGTCCTGTTGGAATGTCCAAGGTCTGCGGACAACATTTTTGCATGCCCAAGGGTTTAATACATCTTCCAGAATATTTTCGCGATAATATTCGGCATTCATTCGGATCCCACGGTTGATTAATACAAACGGAGAGCGACCATCGCCTGTTAAGGCGGCCCACACCATCACCATGGCCGGCGCTTGAGTTCTGGTGGCCAACCGAAGGTGCATTTTCAGCTGAACTCATTGGCAAGTAAACACGATCATGTTGTTTGTTTAAAAACTGCTGGACAACAAATGTTTTCTCGTCGGAGAAAATCATATTTGGGAGTTCACTACTTTCGGCCAAGCGAAGCAACTCTTTAGCTTTTTTGAATTTCGGAATTTAATAGTTTTACCCCGAGCTCATTTTTCAATATTTGCCGATTGAAATATTGCGATATGTTCAGCTCACGAGCCATTTTTGGCCACTGCGGCGCGCCTTTCGATCGAGTCGCTTCTCTACTTTTCGAACCATTCCTGCTGATGTTGCTGTTTTCCTCCGCCCACCTCCTTGACGTCGGGCTACGCTACCAGCATCACGGTAACTGGAACATTTTTTACAACTGTCGGCCGGGTGGCTTAGAAATAACAGCAGTATAAATTTGGTTGCACTTTTTTCATCTCACCCTGTATATGTCATACAAAAGGAATCGATGTAATCCAAACAGGGCTCATTGTAATTTGTATGCCAAACATACGACAGGATCAATCATAGAAAATATTACAACACAAACAACTCTACCAGTTTATAAAATTTCTAGAAAAAGTGAGATAAATTTCCGATTTTCTTCAAACTTTCCATAACCTAATTAGATATCATTACAAACTTGTTTTCGGAATCGACTTCAAATTCCAAGTCCAAAGCAACAAATGGTGCGGGAGTCGTGGTCTGGTAAAAATTGAATAGATTCCGCAGCTCTCAGCAAAAGTCCATTGCCATCGATCCAAATTTAGATAAAGCTCCGAAATATATCTTCGTCCGATTTTAATTTTATTTTGCATCATATGTCTAACATTTTCCAAATGGGTTGTATTTGGACAAGTCCGACCCAATTCAGCCAAGATGCAAAAAATGGTCAGGATATGGCTATAGATCACATATATAAATAATATCTATCCGATTTGGTGTTTAACTCCCTCTCTTTCGTAATATGTTTTCTACAGCAATGATATTTTGCATTAGTTGTAAGATACAGCACAGAACCTCTGCCAAAGTGTATCGAGATCGGTTCAGATTTGAATATAACTTACATATATATTTTCAGCCGATTTCACTGTTATTGTGCGCCAAATTAGCAAAAGTTCGATGGATTTTTGAACATTCAACTGAACTCTTCCATTTGGCAAAACTATGTTCCCACATATATCCTTTGGATGTAATCCTTCTCGAAGGATTGCACTCTATAGCAATCTTATTTGGTAAAAGAGGTACAAATACCTCCGTCAAATTTTGTGGAAATCGAAGCAGAGTTGGATATACCTTCCTTCTATTGCATTGAAATAAAATCTTTTAATCGAACACGATATATCATTGTGGCTGAATTGCTTTAAATCAGTAATCTCTTCAAATGCAACACACAATTAAAATCAAAATCTAACTTATTTCACAATCTTGCCAAAGTTATACAATACTATATCCTTATACCTAAAGCCAATAGTTCCTTCCTCACACAATTTATTTTGTGTAATCCCTTACTCCTTTTCTGGTGTGTCTGTTTGCCTTCAATTATGCTATTTAACGCTATTTTAAACTTTTTACCTCTTATCTCCACCGAATACATATGTATGTCTGCGTGTTCTTCGTGATAATTGTGTTTGTATACCGCCTTTCATGTTTCTTTTGACTATCATAATCCTTGGCTGTTTAGTGGAGTTTGGATACTTTGTAATTCTGAAAGCCTCTCTGACACACATGCCATGCTCTCATTATTATGCTGCCACTAGACTTACCAAACTAAGTTTTATTTCGTGGCAGTTTTTTTCCTCCTCTACTTCTCTGTGTTATTTACTTGAGTTTTTCTTTTAACATTTGTGTTTTTTCTTCCTTTTTTAATTTTTTTTGGCTCCTACTACTAATTTGAGTTTACCTCTGTGAGCGCTGGAATGCCTTGCCGCACTCTGTTGGCTTCTATTGCTTTGTACTTAATTTTGTTAAACTTTCAACTTTAAGCTGTTGATATTCCTTGAGATTTGAGATTTATTTTATGCTTGATGCCACTTTAAATGTAGAAAAAAAAACCAAACGTTGAGGAATAGCGTTTTTAGAGGTAAGGGCTCTTGAGCAGCTAACGGCAGCTAAGATAAACGCACTTTGCGACTTATGTTTTAAACTGAATCGCGCAAAAAAAACTTTTGCGCAGATTTTCTTTTATTTGCAATTACACTGTTTCCATCATTCAATGCAAATTAGTAATTGAATTATTTTGCTCAAAAGTTTTTAAGGAATTAAAAAAAAAAACAGAGAAAATGTTTCCCAAATCATATACTTTCTGTACGGTCATAAGGGGGCAAAGAGATTTTTGTTTCCTTTTTAAAATTCATCATGATTTAAATGTCTTGATTAAAAAACTAGTCTGAAGTAAAAACTTATTATGAATCAATTGATAAATATAGTAAGTAATTTTTTAAGGACCACTCTCTCTTTTTTATGGAGCCCCTATTTGTATGGATTTCCCATTTCTACATAAACCATAAATGTAATATAAACTTATATTTTTAATTTTCAAAAATAGTTCTCCTTGGGGAAATGGTGTATTTAAAGCGCTCTACTTTTTCCGACGAAGAATGAACGAAGAAAAGATTAAACTTTGCGCATGATTGCTCTTGGTAAAAAAGTTGAAATTGTCACCGGAGTATTACGCTGTAAAAGAGTTGCAAACATTCTTTAACGATTGGCCAACTTTTTCGTATAAAGTAGACTAAGAATCGGTTAAAGCAGCTTGAGAATTAAGTTTCTTTCCATTTTTTGCTCTTTCTCACTCTCTCTGTCCCTCTCCTTCCTCATCTAGCGTATAAAGTATGACAGTTTAATTAGCAGTTAGTTTTCTTTCACCCGGGTCCTTAACGGCGTCTCCTTCTTGTTCGGTGTTAATTTTATTGATTCTGTGGGGCGTTTTTCATTAACGAATGCCGTTGGTTGTAAATCTTGACATTTAATTAGTTTACAAATATAGTTGGGCGAAACTTTAAACACACACACACACACATAAATTCTAAACACCAACACAAACAGAGATGATTCAGCCAATGTTTTGGGTATTTTATGTTGTGTGGTTTGGCCAACATTTGCAAGAGTGTGTGCACCTTGCCACATTGTCAGTGTGCTATCGACCGACATATGTTTGCCTCTGCCGCTGTTGTTGTGCAATGGGAGGCCAGTGGTAAACAAAACGCCACTATTTACTATTAGATGACACTAACAACATTAAAAGCATCATTTTAATTGCCTCATTATGCGTGCGAGAGTGAGTGCCTTTATTTGCAGGTCTGTTTACCTCGGAATTTGGCAAATTTGGTGAATCGTATGGCTGTGGTCCGTGTTAAACGACCGTGTAATGCTATACACCGTTAATGGCGTCAATCATGGAAAACATTTTCTTACGACATAATTTAGTTTCAGAATAATTTAAGCCTAACGCAGGTGGAATAATGTAATTTGTTCATAATTTAATTTGACAAAAGTTGAAAGATATTAAGGAAACAAAAACAAATTGCTTTTCTCAATTCAATATAAATTATAAATAAAAGTTTGAATTTAGAATTAATCGCAACTAGGGAGAACTAAATTGATTACGGTTACAAATACATATAATGGACAAATACAGGATGACAGAGGCTAAGATCCCGATTTCAGAGACAATTATTGACTTAGATTTTAAATTTTTGACAACATATTCTTCTACGGTATAAAGTTCTCCTCGCAGTCTGATGCGATGCTCTCAGAGAGTTTTAAAAAATGTGACTTTTGTGGAAATAGTACCAAAAGAGGTAGGCCGATTTACAACATCTTCACAGTAGAAATATTGGATTATGTAATATTTGAAGAGAATTGGAAGCTTAATTCGCATTTCATACTCTTTTATTATTCAAAATCTGGACCTCTTGGTAGGGGAGGTACCAAAAGGAGTGGTATAATCCCTCTTTACACTTGATCTTGTGTTGATATAAATATTGGGATGTACCAACAGTTGTCCCCATATCAAATTTCAGAATTCCAGCTCTACTCTAAAATAAATTTGTTACTATACCTTTCGTACAGTTATACTACGCATGTCCAGGACCTCAATGTCAAATTTAAGGACTCCTGTCCTATCCCTTCCCCCAATACCGAATTTAGTACCATTTAATACTTTTCGTACGCATTTTCAATCAACCGCCGAATTTCAAACACATATACCATCAGTAATCAAAATATCAGATGTAACGGTTTCAGCTGTATACATTCACCCAACACCAAGTATAGGTCACCCTAAACAAAGTTGATCCAATTTCAGTACCATTTAGTACACATCATTACAAATATCCATAACAACCTGCATCATACAATACTACTGAAATCGTGCTTTCCTATTTAAGATTCCAGCCCTATCGGTTCTCCCAATTTCAAATTTTACCAAAATAATTACCATTTAGTATACACTTAGTACGAATTTCCAAGACTTCCTACATACTTCAATCCTACACTCCGACAGTAATCGGTCCAAATAAATAAAAATTTGTACATATATACATTTCCAAGACTATAATATATTTCCAAGACTACCTCCATATCCAATCCTACACTGAGGATTCCAGCCCTATTGAATCATCCAAATCCAAATTTGACACACATAAACAACAATTTCCGTAAATACCTATATAATTTTTTCCAAATTCCAGGATTCTATCTCTACCGGTTTTCCAAAAATTTAAACTGTACCAAATTTAGTACCAGTTAGTATCCATAAACACGAATTTCCAAAAATTCCTACATTCACCAATCCTACAATGCACTAGTAATCTTATTTCCAAATTTCAACATTCCACATCTATCGGTTCACCCATGTATCAAATTTAGAACCATTTAGTACTTTTTGTGCGCATAAGTATAAATTCCAAAAACTACCTCCATATCCCAATCGTAAACTACAAAACTACCTTCTTACAATGCTCTTCTTGGCTCTAACCGTTCACATAATATGAAATGGTACCAAATATGGTACGTTATAGTATTTTTCGTACATTTACAATGCGATTTTCCAAAATTTCTTCGGTACATCAATTGCACACTCCATCAGTGACCAAAATCCCAATTTGAAAGCTCTAGATCTACTGGTTACAAGGGATATGATATTTAGTAACTTTAAGTACTTTTCGTACCGTTCTAATAAGAATTTCCAAAAACCAAACTCTATCTGACATGATCAGACCTAGCGTAACCCTCGCCGTTTCAAGTGGGCGTTGATAAATCATTAAGTCAGCCAGTGAGTGCGATGGTGATGAGTCCTGTTGGAATGTCCAAGGTCTACGGCAAAAATGTTTACGTGACCAAGGCTTTAATACACCCACCAGAATATTTTCACGATAATATTCGACATTTATTCTGATGCCAACATCTATTAATACGAGCGGAGAGCGACCATCGGCTGTTGTGGCAAAACGAAGATACACATTTTCAGTTGACCTCTTTGGCAAGTAAACACGATCATTTTGTTTGTTTGTTAAGAAACTGCAGGACAACTAATGTTTTCTTATCGGAGAAAACCAAATTCGACAGTTCACCACTTTCGGCCAACCGATGAAACTCTTTAGCTCTTTGAGTCTATTTTCTTTCCGTTGCGGCGAAAGTTCTTGCACTTTTTGAAAATTTAATGGCTTCACCCCGTGCTCATTTTTCAATATTTGCCGAATGCAATATTGTGATATGTTCAGCTCACATTTCAGCCATTTTTCGGCCTTCTTTACTTTTCGAACCATTTCTGCTGATGTTGCTCTCTTCTTCCGTCCACTTCCTTGACGTCGGGCTACGGTATCAGTATCACCGTAACGAGCAATGGTACGAGACACAAAATATTTATTCACATTTAAATGCTGAAGTGCTCTAGCTATAGCCACTTTTGGTTTTCCAGCTAAATTTAAAGAAATCACACCATCACGCTTCCATCACGAATAACTTTGTTTCTAGAAAATTCTCACCAAAATGTATTTGTACGCCTATAAATAATATAATCTGGAATAATTTTAACAACTGTCGGACGAGTGACTTAGAAATTACAGCAGTCTGAAGTTTGTTGCAGTTTTTTCATCTCACCCTATATGTATAGGGGTCATCCTTTGTGAAACTCAGAGAAGTTTCCAGCTTCGGCATGATCGAAATTACATACACTCTTTCTTTTATTTACTCCATTTGGCAACATTCACAAAATTATGTTATCTTTTGTTTGCCATTATCCCACTGTAGGGTGTTTCGCATTAATTACACCATATTTCAAGTGTGAGTGCGTAAACACCGAAGTATAATTTTCGAAATAAATTTGTATAGTCACCGGACATTTGCAACGAAACGCTAAATGTTTGATGCAGTGCGAATAAAATTATCAAAAGCAAATTATTGTTGTTTTTTTCTTGTCGATGTGGCTGTTGTTGTTGTCAAATTTTCTATCAAAATAAATTTACTGAACACTCGGGTTGGTATACCAACCAACACATGCACCCTCATTGACGTAAATTGCCAAATGTGTAAATGTAGTTGTTTCTATTATTTTTTCTGCAGAAAATTATAGAAATATTTCGCATATACTATTTCCATCGATAATCGGCTCTTCTATTGGCTCTGTGCCTCTGTGACCGCTGTCCCCACACTTGTGGTTCGGTTTGAAATTAGTTCAATGTACGCCAAAAACTATTTAGCTTTTTACGTCGCGCCAATTTGTTGGCATTTCACGAGAAACATGAATTGTCAGGAACTATGAACAGTGATCAGCTTGTGCGGTTGCAATTTGCCAGCCAGCGGAAGAAGGCAACCTGCCACGCCGCAAAAAGTGCGGGCACAGCCGCTGCTTCGCCGCATTTTAATATATGGGCCACAACATTATGACATCGATTGGTTGTTCGGTTGGCTGGTTGGTTGGTTAGAGAGCGCCATCTCTAAGAGGAAACAAATTAGTCTATGCTTTGCTTATTTTATTATATTTTAGATGATTTTTTTCTGTTTGTTTGCCTGTTTCTGCTGCCTTCGACAGTGCATGAAAAATTATTTCATATTACAAAATAAATTATGCATGTTTTTTGTTTAAATATTTATAACGCTTCGGTAGTGGATTCTGCGATGGTGTGGTAATAGAGTTTTCGGTAGATACTCTAAATTCAAATGATTCGAAAATTTCCAAGTTAAATAATTTTTTAAACTTCTAAAACTTGCTTGGTTAAATCTTCAGTCAATACCAAATATAGGACAAGATGGTCGCATTAGTCTACTACACTACCAATTTAAAAATATTAAGAAAAATAAAAAAGGTAAAAAATCGACTTTATGCATATTTAGTAGAGGTTCGCAACAAAAAAGAAGTTTATATTGGAAATTTATGTGAGCTATATGAGGAGCTATATCCAAATCTGAACCGATCTTGACAAAATTTGATACATTTATTTCAGGGCTGTATCTGATATCAAGTACCAAATATCGTTCTTATCGAATGCATTTTACGAATTTGAATGCCTTAAACACCAAATCGGATGAAACACATATATGGGAGCTATAGTTATATCTCAAGCGATTTACACCAAATTTGAAGAACCGGTTTATAGGATGAATTTAGCTGTTATTACCAAAATTCAGTCCATTTGGTCTGATATTAGCCATTTTGTTCACAATAAATATATACATGGGAGCTATATCCTAATCAGAACCGATATCGATAAAATTTGACAGAGGTATTTTCGAGCAGTATCTGATGTCCGGTACCAAATATGATTCTTCTGGAGTGCATGTTAAGCATGTGAGGGACTTAAAACCCCAAATCGAATCATATATATGGCTATAGCTATATCTGGACCGATTTTCTCCAAATTTGAGTTCTTGCTTCTAGACTGAATTCGGAGGGATGTACAAAAAGGCAGGTCAGTTGGTTAGCCAATTGGAGCATAATTAACCCGAAATCGGTTGAAGATATATGGGAGCTATGTCCTTGATATATTCTATTCGGGCGAATATTACATATTTGGGGCAGAACAAAATATAAATCGGACGAAGATAAAGATGGGACCTATATTTAAATTTGAACCGATTATCACCAATTTTAATAAGGTTCGTCCTTGGGCAAAACAGATGATGTGTGGACAATTTCATCTCCATCGGACAATAAATGTGACCAGCATTTTATCCACAAAAATACATGGACAAAGATGAATATCCATAAATACTCAGAAAGTGGTTCTAAAAAATTTCAAAAACCAAAATTGCCTAGTTTGGTGGGAAATTATAGCAGAAACCTTAAAAAGGCTGAAAATCTGAAGGTACTGTTATATGGGCGCCTGACTTAATCGTGGACCAATATAGACCATTTTTAATACCAATCAGCCTGCATATAAAATGAACTTTCGTCAATTTAATAGCTCGTGATTTCAACTGACAGACAGACGGACATCGTTAAATTGATTTATAATTTTTTCTGATCGGGAATGTACATTCCGACGAATATTTCAAGGTGTTGCAAACAGAATGACAAATTTAATAAATCCTCCATTACAAGGTGGAGGGTATAAACATTTTTATTGACTATCCAGCAAGATTACGATAATAACTAAATCGTGAGGTCAGAATATCTCAAATTTAAGTATTTATTTCAAACGAAATATCGACCACTCATTTTGGTACGACCCTCACAAAATTATTGAAATTTCGAATATACACGACTTTAATCTGAAAAGGGTCCATTTCATCTAAGGCTTTCCCGACAAACATCCATAATTTTAAAAAAGAGACAAATAACATTTTTGTAATTGTGATTGCTGTTCGATTTTCTACATTTAGTTTAATATATAAATCGATACATTGTATGCTCTGCGAATATTTCAAAAATTGTTTTCAGGGACGTTGAAGCGGTATCAATTTCTAATTAAATTTCTTACAGTTGCACCTATTTAGTCTGAAACTTTTCCCCCCACCTACGTAATATTTAATGTTTGATCACACAATACTAATCTCATCATAAATATGTGAAAAATTTAATTAAATTTAAAAATGTTCATCTATTTTTAAACCCAAAACACACATACTAGCACTCAAACACACACACTCACAACATACTTAGCTTCCTTTGAAAAATTGTCATTGGTAAACAAATTAAAACATTACATTTTACTGCTTTGTTTTCGAACGCTTCCTAATATGGTGTTATTTCAATACATTTATTCACATCTACATACACACAAACATTTTAAAACAAATTTATTCGCAAAGTGCATTAACTGTAAATATATGCGTTGAAAACATAGAGTCAATGTTGAATTCCATTAAAATAATTTGCCATCTATGGATTTGCATAATAGCCAGTGCTAGAGTGTAATGGTTGTTCAGTTGTTCTTTTTTTGTTTTTTTTTTTTTTTTGCTTCCTTTCTGGTTTTTATTAAAAAAATTGTTTTTCGCACCATTTCATCGGCAGTGCCATTGGTGCGTTACGCCGCATACGAATAATTATTTCGTAATTAAATCAGAAGTGGCCAAGATTATCATGGCAATTTGGCGAGAGTGCGAGAGAGCGCGAGCTTTCCAAGTGGCATCTTAAAGATGCCACGGTGTTATTCTAATTGTGTTGTAGAAGTGGTAGAAGCGGGAGCGTATGCTAATGTTAATGCAATAATTGCACACTTAAGAGTGTCAGTTTTGAGCTGAAATTATTTGCGAACACTTCCAAGTGCCGGAGAAAACAGTTTCAAGCGGCGGCACTCATACATAATATGAGTAAATCCCCCAATAAAGTGGTGTTTGTGTGGAAGCACCTTTTGTGGTTCCATGAAAGATATTAAAAATTATGAGTGTAATTTATGCTAAGCACTTATTTAAGTGTATGGGTTTCGATATTATTAGTTGACATTATGATGAGAATTATGAATATTATTATTAAGATGATAAAATTATTTTAATTATTTTTAACATACCACATTATCCAGAGTGAGATAAAAGATAGAGAAGAAGGCATGGATCTCTTCGCATTTTTGTAATATTTGTTGCTGTTATTTGTAAACAAAATAAGCAAGTAAAAATGGAGCTAATTTCTGTCGGGCCGAAATTTTTATACCCTTCACCATTTGGAAGAAACTTGAAATATTTCAAAAAAAAAAAAAAAAAAATCCGTCGGAAAATACCGCTCAATTGAAAACTATATACTATACTATACGAAGACGTGGTCTTGCATAAGTAATTTGTGTCACAGGCTGTAGTAACTGTTCCGAACTTTATATACGAAATTTGAATCAATTCCGGTGAATAACATTGCTAAACTCACCAAAATACCGAATTTCCGGGGGAACCGTTATATGGGGAAAACAATGTATCGTGGACCTGTATGGACAAATCTCTTCCAGAGGGTAATGTACTCACAAGCAACTCCTTTTGTGGTTTTAAGACAATTCCATTGAAAAATTTGGCTAAATTCATCAAAATACCGAACATCGGTGGTACCTTTATATGGGGGATATATCGTGGATCTATATACACAATTCTCTTCTAGGGGATAAAGTACTGACAAGAATGAGAATTTTCAGACAATTCCATTGAAAAATCTAAAATCATCAAAATATCGAATATCGGGAGTACCGTTATATGGGGGATATACTATATCGTGGACCTATATAGACAGTTCTCTTTCAGGGGGTAAAGTACTCACAAGGAACTCCTTGTGAAGAATTTCAGACAATTCCATTGAAAAATGAGGCTAAAATCATCAAAATACTAAATATCGGGGGTACCGTTATATGAGGGCTATGATATAGCATGGACCGATGTAGATAATTCGAACTTGATCTGCCTGCAGACAAAGACGGATGCAATATTTTAGCTCCTATCTTAATTTGTTTGGAAAAAAATGTTTGCTGATTAGGGCGAGCATCAGAGAACCTATGTTGAGGTTGCCGTGTACTGTAGAAGAGAGGGGGAAATAGGGGGAAGAAGGGCGAGGAGGAGATAATGGGGGAAAGAAGGTGGTGTGGAAATTGTTGCAAGAGGGGGAAGTAGACGTAAAAGGGGGGAAGAGGGCGTTAGAGGAAGGAAGAGAACAGAAGAGGGGGAAGATGGAGAATGAAGGAAGGAATGAGGAAGGGGGAAGAAGGGGGAAGAAGAGGGAGTATGGGGGTTAAAATACAACAACGTTATGTAAGAGTGCTCTGCAAGAGTGGAATCTGCTCTATTGCAAACGAATTTCGCTCCAACTCAAAAGCGAAGAAAACATGGTCACTCCTATTCGATAAACATTGAGAAACTGATCTTGCTCTATTTTTTCTGCTCCCAGGGGAACTTGTGTTAGTGAAAATAATGGGATGTGTGAAATTTCAAAAGAACCGAATGTTTATTTCGTATTGATCGTTTTGTTTATTCAAATGTTGACCCTTTGGGGGGATGTACCAGAAGAAATGGTCCGTTCTCTATCAAATTTATAACAGATCTTGTGTTGATGAAAATATTTAAATGTACCAAGTCCGAATGAAATCGGAAGTTATTTTCGCGTTTTATGAGCTTCATGAATATTCAAAACTTTGACCCTTTGTGGGGGAGGTATCAATCAGAGTGGACAGAACTTGAGTTAATAAAAATATTGTGATGTGTGTAATTTGAAGGCAGTCGGACTCTTACATCACATTTTTAAGAGTTATAACTAATCAAAAAGGTACTTGATGGAGTGAACCGATATTATCCAATTTCGCCCCTGACCTAGCACTGCGGAAAATATTAGAATTTGCAAAGTTTGAGCAAAATCGGATAACTGATTCTCCTTCTGTATACTAAATTGACTTCTTTGATAAAATTGATCTTTGTGGGGAAGGTACCGGAAGAAGTGGACCGATATTGCACATTTTCGAACCACCAGCCAGAACGATGGTCGGACAGACGGACATCGTTAGATCGACTCCAAATATTCTGAAACGAAATTGGTCCAAAGAGACCTATCGCCTTGAACCGTTATTTCGATCCCCTCTCTAAACATAAAAACTCATTACAAATCGGAGTAGCAACACACTGTTTTAACAGAAAAATGTCTCAAAAAATTAGTAGTGGCTTTCTGGCTTCTAGAAGTCCAAAAATAAGTCAGTATTTGGCGTTCTTTGTGCATAAAAGCCCATATCGCTACAATTTCAAATGTATTTTTAAGATTTTAACAGAGCTTTTAACGGATTATGTCTTTTTTGAGAATTGCCAAATTCGTTCCAAATGGTGAAATCTATTCAAAGTTCGGCCCGACATGTACTGATAAGTAAAGACATATTCAGTCCCTAGACAATTTTTAATATATGTTGATGTATCTTAAGTTTTCATGGTGAAAGATACAAAAAGTTCAGCTCGGTCGAACTAAGCACTCCTTTTACTAGCTCTAATATCGATATATCTTTTAAAAATATTCAAGGTTACATTCTTCAGATTCTTCATAAGTCATTACGTCGAAATACTTCTGTAATCAGAAGACTATTTTCCGGTCTTTTTTAAGCGGTATATATCTTACAAGTTATTGTACAAGATGTCTTCGTATGTTCCTCCCATAACTTTATACACTATTTAATCCAAGATTTTCTCTATTTTCTTAAGAAAAAAAATCGATACAGATCAATCATCGATGAAGTCTATTCTAACTCAAAACATTTATGAAATTCATTAACTTCTCTTCCTACAATTAAAAGCTTTAATAAATTCCCTATGACGCCTACACGAAGCAGTTAAACCATAAGGTAGATAGCAAGCACGTGTAGCTATGTCCTTGAAACTGTAGTACACTCTCATACGCACATCACATGCACAGACCGACATATGTATGTATATAAATAAATGTGATATACGTGACTGGAACAAGACACGTAATTCCTGGGCACGCCATAAAAGTGTCGATGATGTCTATTGACACTGCCGAATACTTTATTATAATTTCATAATTGTTATTTTCTTACCCATTTCGAGTGTTATGAACAACAAGTATTTAACATTGAATGGTGGTGAATACATACATACATACATTTTATATTTGTGTGTGTTTGTTTTGTTCTATGTGACATCATTCACCCTCCGTTGACTGAGGGAAAAACTCTTTAAAATGCAAAAAAAGTGCTGCTGATGGCAAAAAGAAGTTTCAAATCAGAGTTGAGTGAATTTTCGTCTATCTGCCACTTCTTGTTGCTGATGGACTACACAAGTGGTGACAACTTTTGGCAAGAATGTTAGAAAAACATTGCCAGTCTCCAAAACAATGTAACACGTCAACTGAGAATGGACTAAAAAAATGCTAGTAAAAAGCAAAAATGGAGCAAAAGGCAAGAGATGTTGCCGCTTGTGGACAGAAATTTAACATTATTTCCGGTTTATTTTCAGAGTATTTTTTTGGTACAAAGTATCTCTTGATAGATGGTAATGTTGAACTACATTTGTTGAATATGTAATGGTCCAGTGTTATTACAATTGGTTACAGTATCATAAAAAGGCAAGGAAATGAAAGGGAACTCTATTGAGGTCCTATTTCGTAGAAATTTTCTTTATATAAAAAGACAATGGAATTGTCTGAAAATCCACACAAGGAGTTCCTTGTGGGTACTTTATACCTCGGCAGAGAATTATCTATATAGGTCCACAATATCGTATAGCCCCCATGTAACGGTACCCCCGATATTCGGTATTTTGATGATTTTACCCACATTTTTCAACGGAATCATCTGAAAATCCATACAAGGTGTTCCTTGTGAGTACTTTACACGCAGACATAGATTTGTCTTTATAGATTCACAATATCGTATATCCCCCCATATATCGGCACATACCTATATTAGATATTTTAAAGATTTTAAAAGAATTTTTATTGGATTTAATTTTTTTGAAAATTTTCTAATTCGTTCCAAATGGTGGAGGGTATTCAAAGTTCGGCCCGGCCGAACTTACTACTTTTTTACTTGTTTAAGAATAAGTTTTTTATAAAATTTAAATTTAATTTCTTGCAAAACTGAAGTATATTGCAATTTTAGTCATCCATTGTATCATAAAATTCATTTTTCCTTCTTCGTTTTCTTCCAAGAAGTTTCTATGTAATTCTTTTTACAATTAAGTTACATATGTTGAACCCTTATTTAAACTTACCCTTTGTTATTGGGTAGAATATTATTTGCCAGTTTAGTCTTCCAAATATAAAATCAAATAAAATTATATAAAGTCTTTATTAAAAAGTTAAATGCATGAAGGTGCTCCGTCCACCTACAAGACATTCTATTTTTAAACCCCTTTGAATCTTTTCTATAAATTACTCAACAACAAAAAATCCTTACTGGTTTCGTTCCTTAATTTTTACATTCACCCTTTCCATTTCCCAAAAAAAAAAAAGATGTAAAACATTTTGGAACTCTTAAAAAAGTAGTAAGTGTTTCATCATAAATGCTGCAAGCAATTACTTATATTAAACTTTTCTGAAGTAACTTTTATAAATTATGTTGCTAACTTCATTATTTCATACTCACACATATGTATCCTCCTGCTTTACTATTATCTTTAATATACACATATATATACACCTGATGCATTTATTGAATAGATTTGGTTTACACCATGAGAAAAATTGTGTAAAACTTTTTGTATATAGGTGAGCCGGGCTTTTATGGTACCGTATATTATTCTCAGCAATAAGGTCTTGCGACTTAACTCAATATTCAATGCACTGGACACTTGAAGATAAAATGATGACCAATTTCTTTTTTTTTTTTTTTTTTTTTTTAACAACTCAAATACCAATTCCCCGATATAACGGTTGCTTCTGGTTGATTGAAAACTACTTCGAAAAGTATTTAGTGTTTCAAATTGGCAATTTAAAGCTAACTACGAATTTAGAGGATTTTCAGGACAATCAATTTTGTAGTTTGCATTTTCAGCTTGACCATTGGGGAGGATACAATTTAGCGTCGTTTCTGCTTGCATTTTCCATCTCCTGTATGGCCCAGTACAGGAAGGACAAAGGTTGGGTGGTCCAGTAGAATCGTCAATATTGAGAACTTGCTAGGAATAAATATTAGCACTTCTGATCGTTATTAATAGCGGGTTATGGCTTTGGAGCGGTTATTCAGCAACTGCTTCAGTGGTAGACCTTTGACCTAGAAACGAGAAGGACATATTTATAGAAAAAGTGATGTCAACAGGGCGATCTTCCTAGCTAGGCAACGCCTTTGGTAAACCTGTAAATGATGATGGGTGAAGAATTTAGAGTTTCTATATTCCACCTGCTAAGTAGCCTCTTCTTGGATAACATGGGACATCTACATTTGGTGTTTTATCGTAGTCCAGAACCCTGTTGTCCCACCTTGAAGTCAGATATCTGATACTGCAGTGAGCAGTCGGAAGGCTTAACATGATTTTTAGTTCGGACCTCATAAGTAATGGAAGGAAACTTGTTCTTAGATGCTCTATGCCAAATAACATGGGCTGTGACTTGATTTCAACAGAGACAGGCGGAGACGTCTCCGACACCCACCATCAGCACGGATTCCGTCCACAACATAGTACCACAACAGCATTACACGCCAGCTCCACTTTTATTAGTAGAGGATTGAACCAGAACAAGCCATGTGACTAAACAATGTTGGTAGCCCTTGACCTATCAAAGGCATTTGATAGTGTCAAACATGCCATACTGTTCGAAGACGTGCAGAACATCACCCTCCGGCCAAGTTTGAAACGTTGGATAATCAGTCGCCAGTCGTACGTGGAATTCCGGAACAAGAAGTCCAAAGCCCTTAGAGTGAAACAGGGAGTTCACCAAGGTAGGGTGATATCTCCGGAACTGTTTAACCTCTACCTTGCCGAAATTCTTAGCCCTCCAGACAGCATAATGATCGTAACGTATACGGATGATTTTACGATCATTGCGTCGGGCCCAGTGGTCGATGACATATGTAAAAGGCTGAACCCCTATCTCGCGGAGCTTGCCGCATACTTCTACTCGAGGAATATGAAAATATAAACCACACTCTTTACCACATGGTCTGCGGGGATGAGAACACAACTGATTGTGCAGGACGAAAGGGAATTCAATACCGACCACGAACTTCCCCAAGATTATAGGGGTCACATTCGACAGCATGTTCAAGTCGTCCGCGCAAGCCACAGCTATCTGCGACAAGACGAAAAGTAGGAACAAGGTCCTCAAGGGGGTAGCCGGCAGCACTTGGGGACAAGGACAAGGACACCTTGTTGACCTCTTATAACGCACTAGGTCGGTCTGTGGTCAGCGAATACTAGTGCTACGCGGTGGAAGCACATCCAGATTTGCCAGAATACTGCCTTGAGAACTGCGACAGGGTGCCTTCTCATGACACCAGTGGACCATCTACATGAGGGGGCGAAAGTTCTTCCCTTACGTCAGCATAATCGTATGCTTTCGTTGCAGTACCTGCTTGGGTGGTACCGTGAGAGTCATGCCAACCATCATATAGTGGATACAACTCCCCCACCCAGGCGTGTCAGGAAGGTCATATACGATCTATATACAAGGCTATAAGAGAGAGAATCTCTAGATCAAGAAGCCTATCAGGTAGGTCTTAGTGGCATTCACACCGGAGTCCACCCAATCCACTGCAGTTGAAGAAAGCCAGCTTCCTAGACAAACCAGGGTAGTTTTGGCGCATTTACGTTCTGGATGGTGTAGTCGTCTCAATTCGTATTGGCCACAAACTGACTAAGATGCGCCTGACGTCTAGCCGGCGTGTGATACAGACACGCACAATGCGCTGAACCTTTTTAATTGCACAGCCAAACCTACCCAACTCACTCCAGAAGATCTCTGGCTACAACCCAATAAAATTGCCGAATTTTTAAACCTGGAGCTTGAACCAGATTAGTAGAATGCAAACGCATACATGTACTGCTGCTACAACAACAAATATTTGGAGGGGTTACAAACGTAATGGTAAATTCAATATAAGGCGGGTACCAAAAGTGTCTAGTTGGGAATTAACAATGTAGCAAAGGTTGTTAAAAGTTTGTCCATTTGGACATGGTGTTGGAACCCCCTCCACGATGCCTCACAAAATTTCTGTTACCTCTTTATACCAATATGAAATAACCCCTCTCATACTTCCGGTACTCAATTATCCAGTAATTCTCTTTAACAAAAAATCAAAGTCATTTGGTAAGACTTAAGTCGAAACGATATTATTTGTGACGCAGTATGAACTTGCCGCCTCGAATAAATTTGTACTTCACCCAACTAGTCTTCCATACATCAACAGGACTTTCACATAGCTGGGTCTTGTACTGCCTAACAAATACATGTATGGTTATATTAATTTCAACATTTGTTTCCTTATCGTATATCATTATTCCAGCTTTATCACTTCACTCAGTGCCCAATTTGGTACAACTTAGTATTTTTCGAACAATTATTACCAAAACCACCTCAATATCTTAACAACATACGAAAAAAGTGACATCTACATCAAATTTCAAAATGTTAGTTCTATTCCCTCACCCAATACCATATAATATACTCTTTATTACTTTTTGTACAATTATAGTACACATTTTCATAACCACCTTCATATCTCAATTTTAAATACCAACTTCACCTATTCGGTAGATTTTGTTGGACTTTTGGCAAGCAAGGTCTGATAAAAAAAAAATCGATTTTAGGGAGTAATGTGTATCGAAATCACGTCTCTCTATGCAGTGAAAATTCCTAGACATTCCACTATAATTTCAATATTTTCCCAAATTGATCAAAAACTTTTGCAAACAAATAATATTCGATGCACTTGTGATGCCACTACAATAGAGGTAGACATGTAGGGTGTACCCACATCTTATAAATTGCCCTGCTCATGTTTCATTCAGAAATATCATTCCATCCAGATAGTTGTTGTTAGACAATTTTTTGTAACTGTAGAATATAAAGATTGAAGTTAACTTCAAACAATTGAAAAACTCATCATTTTTTCTCTTCAGATTCACTTCAGTGCAATATTTCTATTTCTCCAATGGAGTTTTTGTTGTTGTTCTTGTCTTTGGTCATACCGGAAAATATTCTTGTCAAAGTTATATTCTCATCCATGGCCAATGAGTCAAGTCGAACTGTAAGAACAATAGAGCAACAAAAAACACAAGAAAAATACTACGGCAACAACAAAAAAACAGCTCTAGACTTGCATGCTTGAATATTTTTCTTCGGGTTTATATTCAATTCGATGTGATAGGAAATACTATACACTCAAACATGTGTTGGTACATAATGTAGTCGTGGTGTGTGTGTGTGTGTGTGTGCATGTCGGATGCTGAAGAAGGGTATGTGCAACACCAGCTGGACCGGCAGGCAACGTCTGGGAAGAGTGTTGCAATGATGGATGATGACAACTTTGTCAATGTTTTTTTATTGAACAATGTAATAATTCCGAAATTGAAAACATGTGAACGGCATCGAGGCATTGGGACGACGCCACCACCAGCAATGATGAAGATGGTGATAATGACGATGATGGCGTTAATGGTCAAACAATACTGTTGAAAATATTGTGGACATTACTTTGGGTTTTGTTTTATGAACTTTGATATAATAAAAGTGAAACAAGTTAAAAATCTGTAAGTTCGGCCGGACCAAACTTTGAATACCCTCCACCATTTGGTCAATTTTCAGAAAAATAAAATTCGTTCAAAATTCTGTTAAAATCTTAAAAATATCGAATGTAGCTGTATATTAGGGTCTATACGACGAAGTGGAGCTGCATAGGTAACTTTTGTCATAAGCTATTACAATATTCAAATGCGAAACTTAAAAAAAAAATCTCTTTATAATGTAGCTGAAATCATCAAAATACCGAATATTAGGAGGTACCGTTATATGGAGGCTATACGAAGACGTGGACCTGCACAATTTTCTGTCTTAGGCTGCAGTATCCATTACGAACTTCAAATACGAAATTTGAAACAATTCCGGTGAATAATGTCGCTAAAATCATCAAAATACCGAAAATCGGGGGTACCGTTATATGGGGGTTATACGAACCTGTGGACCTACATGGCCCATTTTCAATACCAAAAGTCCTGCAGACATAATGCACATTTGAGTAAATTTTTATTAACTTACTTCATTTCGTTCGGAAGCTAGAGTGATTTCCACAGACGGACAGAAGGGCGGACATTGCTAAATCGACATAGAATTTTATGCTGATTAAGAATATACTTCGTGGGGTCTAAAATGTATATTTCGAGGTGTGGAGGGTATAAAAACAAGAGTGGAAGGAACAATCATTCATAAGCTAGGAGACAAAAATTTGCGAATTCAAAATGTGCAGGAAGCCGATTTTTGTCCGGGAAGACATACCATTGAGAGTTGATGTGCTCGCCATCCAGACAGACGGACATCGCTAGATCGACTCCAATTGTCGTGAAAGAGATTTCTTCCAAAAGGGAGTAGAGTTTAAAATCGTTATTCCGATGAGGCATATGTCGGCCGTTTTAAAACTTATATTCCCCCTGTTATAAACTTCTATAGAGTCACAACATTGCAAATTTATTGAAATTCCTAACATTCCTCTCCGTTTTCCTCGGTCACTGTCTAGGTATTTCTTGCATTTAGACATCTTGCCATGAGATTGAGATTCCTTATTTCTTGTGCACCCAAGAATTTACCAGCACAAGATCCGTTTATCGTTTTTTTTTGTGCTCTCCACACTGCGTACTTCATCTGTCATTTTCTCGATTACAATTTACTTTAGTTTTAGTGTTTAAGTTTATTTTAGCACTAGCATGCAAAAAAGAAACATAAACGGAATGCAACAGCAAAAACTAAAATAAACGGCAAACCGAAATGGATTCTTTTAAAAAAATAACAACGAGTCTGGGTATGCCGAGAGAACCGTCAAGGGCACTGGAACAGTAAGCGGATATGACATGCTTAATGTTAAACAGATGTGCAGCGAAGACTACTCTTGCAGTTTTGGTGTTAAGCAACAACATCTGAAACAATATCGCGCAGGGAGCGCTCGGATAGCCAGCCAGGCAGGCAGCCACCAAAGTTCTGCTGTTCGCTGAGAGCATTAATGGTTGTTACGCTTCGAAATGAAAATATTAAAATAATATTTTCATTATCACGAGGTACCCGAGGGTGGGGTGGAAGGGAGGTGTGGCATAGCATAAAATCACATAAAACATTAAACCTCGGTTGCAGTGCTGTTGGTTCGTTTTGATTCGCACACACACACGGAAACACCAGCGGCACATACCCACAGTACTGGGCATCTTCCTTGGTGGCTACGATTAAACTCAGAACTATTACCACTTTGGACCGAACGCTGTCGGCATTTGTAATAAACTACAATGAAGCACTTCTTTAAGGCTTTGGCGAAGTGCTGGCCGAACACACACACACCCGCATTTACACACTTACACTCGCATTTACCATTTGGGCTAAGAGCAAATGAAGTGCCTTAAAAGAATAGCAACAACAGAAACGGAATATAAACTACTTGTCGGCACTACGCTCACTTAAGCGAGTTAAGTACAGGATTTGTGATTAGCATAAACTTAAAATAAAATATACACTACACACATACAAACACACGAATACTCTCACACAAACACATTGAGCACACAGACATGGCTTTGGTATTTCAGTATTTGCCAATTGATGATTTCTTCTTTGAAACGAATGATCGAGACATTAAATTAACTTTTGCAAGTGGCAAACTTTTTGAATACACAAAGCTGCGGATTAATATAATTAAACGTTTTATTATTGTTGTTGTGAGAGGGGAAAAAGTTTATTTAAGTGAAGTTTAAAGTGAAAAGATTTTACTCAACTCAATTTGATTAAAACATCTGTGATTTCTGTGGGAACAAAGAGTTTTGTGACACACTTTGGTTTTGTTGATTTTTTAATTGAATGTATGGAAGTTTGTTAATTAAGAACGCCAAGAGGGGTGAATTTGTCAGCAGGTACATGAAAGAGTATCTTGAAAGCAAAAAAAAAAAAAAAATAATTTAGAGGGGCCGACTATACGATACTCTACTGTAGTTTAGTAGCATTTAAGTGGAGCTACCCGTAACAAAATATATATTCACATTTTGTGAAGTAAAATGGACTAAATGTGATCGGCTTTGAGCGACTTAATTTAAAATCGAATGAAATCAAGTATCGATTCCCATAATTGATTTCTACTTAATTTTACTTAGGTATTCTAATACAGGGTGTGATGAAAAAACTGCAACCAATTTCAGACTACTGTCATTTCTAAGCCACTCGTCCGACAGCTGTTTAAATTATTCAAGTGACAGCTCATTATATTGTTAACAAAAGTATTTTTGTGTGAATTTTCCGAAAAAAAATTCATTCGTGTTATTCTTAATCCAAGCGTGATAGTGTGATTTCTTTATAGTTGGCTGGAAAACCACAAATGGCTATCGTTAGGGCACTCCAGCATTTAAATGTGAAAAAAAATCTTTGTGTCTCGTATCATCGCTCCGACGTCAAGGAAGTGGACGGGAGAAATCAGCAACATCAGCAGAAATGTTTCGAAAAGTAAAGAAGCGACTTGATCGAAATCCGCGTCGCAGTGGCCGAAAAATGGTTCGTGAGCTGAACATATCGCAATATTCTAGTCGGCAAAAATTTAAAAATGAGCTCGGGATAAAGCCCTTGAAATTTCAAAAAGTGCAAGAACTTACACCGCAACATAAAGAAAATAGACTCTATAGAGCTAAAGAGTTGCTTCGCTTGGCCGAAATTGGTGAACTGCCGAAATTGGTTTTGTCCGATAAGAAAACATTCGTTGTCCTGCAGTTTGTAAACAAACAAATTACGGTGTTTACTTGCCAAAGATATCAGCTAAGAATGTGCACCTTCGGTTGACCAACAGAACTCAAGCGCCGGCCATGGTGATGGGGTTGGCCGCCATAACAGATGATGGTCGCTCTCCGCTTGTATTGTTCGAACGTGGCATCAGAATAAATGCCGAATATTATAGCGAAAATATTCTGGAGGGTGTATTAAAGCCTTGGGCACGCAAACATTTTGGCCCCAGACCTCGGACATTCCAACAGGACTTAGCACCATAACACTCAGCACGCGCCATCCTAGAATGGTTACAAAATGAGATTCCTCGCTTCAAAGTGGCCACCAATCCGTTGGACTATTGTGTCTGGAGTATTTTGGAAAGCCAGGTTGGCACTAAAAATATAACAGTGACGATCACCCCAAGCAAGCGCTTCGCCGGAATGGGCCAAAATACCGCAGAGCAACATTTTTGCAGCCTGTGACGGTTTCATTGGCCGTTTTACGGCCAAAGGTGGCCAATTGGAACAAATCTAAACTTATTCTAAAATTTGATGCTATTTTGCTAATTTGATGCGAAATTAAAAAAAAGTAAAAATTATGGCTTTGAACTTTGTTGCATTTTTATACCCTACAACACTATGTGTTGGGGGTATTATAAGTTTGATTGGGCCAAAAATTATGTAACACCACGAAATATTGGTTTCCCACATAGGAAAGTATATATGGATCATCCTAGCTCGCCGAGCTGAGTCGATCTAGCTATGTATGTCCGTCCGTCCGTCTGTCCGTCTGTCCGTCTGTCCATGTTAATTTGTAATCACTCTACAGGTCGCAATTATGGCCCGATCTTCACGAAATTTGGAATGGAGGTCGGGGTTGGGCCAGAATAGAACCCTATTTCTTTTTGAGATGATCGCCAAATGTTTAGGGGTTGAAATGGACCAAATACTGAAAAAATGTCGGATTTTGCAGTAGCTGTACAGGTCGCAATTATAGACCAATCGACGCGGAATTTCGCATGTAGCTAGAGTTTAGGACGGGGAAGAAGCCTACCAATTTGGGTGGTCATCGGATAATATTTAGCGGGTAAAATAGACCATATATTTTGTGTTGAAAAAATTCAAAATTTTTCATAAAACCGCGAATATTTTAAATCCCGGCGAAATCACAAAGCCATGACAAGGTTACTTCTGACCTTTACATTGATGTTAACATCCAACAAATCGGATATATAGCAAAATATGTGCGATATATATGTCTATCAAAGAAGATATGCTTGAAAGATCTCTTATATGTCGAGAACGGCTGAACTGATTTCGACAGTTCTCATTAATTCAGAATGGCCTCTTTGCAGGAGAGAAAAAACGTCTAAAAAAATCGCATAAAAATATCTCTCTAAAGATGAAAATGTTGATTTTGTAAAATTTTCTCATATTTTTTCAATTTTGTCATATTTTTGGCATATTTTCATTTTGAATTAAACATTTGGTAATATTTCTACAGCTAACAAAACTAAGTAGTTTTGACATCAGAATATCATATACAGATCGCATTTATGGCCCGATCCTTACGAAATTTTGCATGGGGATAAGATGAGGGTCAGAATAGAAGCCTACTCTTTTTGGAGATGATCGCCATATATTTAGGGGTTGAAATGGACCAAAAAACTGCAAAATTGTCGGCAGGTCGTAATTATCGCCCGATCCTCAAGCACATTTGAAAGGGGGTTACCGGACATTGCAAAAGCCAAGCAGTTTTGGATGGCCATCCAAAAATATTCAATGTGGGAAATAGTTTGCCAACTTTTGTAGACAAAATACGAAAATGTCCATTCCAGAGACTTTTTCGAGAATTCCAGATCTAGGAAGACCATTTAAGTGCAACATCTACCAATAAATTGCAAATGAGCAAATTAGTTTAAGTTGCTATTATTCGAAAATTAGAGAACGAAACCTGATGGTTTTCTTTATTATTTGGCACAATATCTTGTGGAATTCTTTCGAGTATCTCGCCTATATAAACTGTATCATTTATTATAGTGTTGTAGGGTATTCAACGGTCGGTCCCGCTCGACTGTAGCCTTTGCTTACTTGTTTTTATCTCACCCTGTGTTTTGAAAGTATATAAGTGTTGAAGCGAGAACCTTAAAAGTTTGTATGTATCTTACATGAGTTGAGGTGTAGGGGTGAGATTAGGCAGCATTTAAAAAAAATATTACTGGGATCCTCAAAACGCCATTAGAGTTCATTTAAAAATCAGAAAATTAAAAAACAGTTGAATTGATGTGTTCATTAAGATTTCAATATATCATATGAAAAACAAGTAAAAATGCAGCTAAGTTCGGCCAGGCCGAATTTTTGATACCCTCCACCATTTGGAAGGAAATTAAAAATTTAAAAAAAAGATACCTTCGAAAATTACGGCCTTAATGAAAACTGTTACATGAGGGCAATACGAAGAGGTGGATCTGCATGAATAATTTTTTGTCATAGGCTATAGTATCGATTCCAAGCTTCAAATACAAAATTTTAAACATTTCTAGTTAATTAAGTCGCTAATATCATCAAAATACCGAATAAAAAGAGGTATCGGTATGTGGGAGCTATACGAAGACGTGAGCCTATAATGACTCTAAAACCATATATAATCCGAAAATTTTGGGGATACCGTTATATGGGGAAATCTTGTACCCTCATGGCCCATTTACGAACTTAACCTGCCTTCCGGCAAAATACACACTTGAGCCGTCTATCTCAATTACAACAGACAGTCGGACAGATACACTGACACTCAGACATCGCTAAATCGACTGAGAATTCTACGTTGATCAAGAATATATATACTTTGTTGGGTTTGATATGAGTATTTCGATGAGTTACAAACGGAATGACAAACTTAATATACCCTCAATAGTATGGTGGAGGGTATAACACTGAATGTCAGATGGTTATATATGAGAACTATACCAAAATAATAGACCTACATTATTAAGACTAATATCTAGTTCTGAGTTCGATATTATGGGGAATATCTTCAGTGCATTTAGGACAGTCTTGATGACTTATCTAACTGAGAACCCGTGATCTATTTATCATAGACAATGCTTTGAAAATGGCAAATAGTTCAACTCGAGTATATACACTTACGCTTATAGTAGAGTCTGATATACATCGCAGACCTTGCACAGTTCTTCTTTAAACCACCTGCGGAATCCATTCATTTCTTTCAGGAATGATAAAATCAACAGCAATGACTTTAACGACCAGATATATGTAGTCAGTATCACCGGCACAATTTCAAAATCCAACCTAATAGAGATAAATTTTGCACAATTGAATGTTTTGGAGAAATATCGTAAAATAGGTTCTGGTTCTAAAATGCATAACTAAGCTTTTATTTCAAAAATCCACAATGCATTTTGGAAACTTTGACCCTCAAAACAAAATTTGTAGATTTTCTGGAATAGATATTGAATATTACATTATTCAATACAGAACACACGCAAATACACCCTATTTTTCCAAATTCAGACCATAATTGAAGAAAATGTTCCAATCTATTATCAGTCCACACAGACACCCTAATTTATTTTAGTTGTAATAAAAGAAAACCCCCCTAATATTTCTCGTTTCAATTTTAGTGCGTCACACATGATGCCATAAAACACAACTGTTGTCATTTTTCAAGAAAAATTTAAAAATTACAATTCAGTTTTCCCCCTTTCTTGACGACAAAATAGTAGATTATCTTGCCCATTTCGTGAGAATGCCACCCCTAATTACAAATAGAACACACACACAAAAAAGACATGAAGAAAAAAAAATGAAATACAATTTTGTCATTGCTTTTAGATGTCTGGGCGAACAGATTAAAGATTAGTAGGCAACAACTCAAAGAGCATGTGTGTGTTATCTGTTCCAAGCAATTTTGGCTGATATGCAGACGAAAGTTGAAAGAATTTTCCCCCAAAAACAAGTCAGAATGTCTTTCTTTTTTTTAGACTCGAAGCCCATCACGAGCCCATCATTGTGTCTAGATGATTGTGTAAGCGCTGTCTGTATTTAACTGCATTGCGCCCCTATCCACCCCCCATGGGAACTATCATTTGTGGAGTACACTTGAAAACACAATAAATCAAGTGACCGCCAATCCTTTGGATTTCTATTCTCCTAACTTCTTGTGTCAAATGTTGTGTGGAACGAAAAAGTGAACCTGCACAGAGAATATTTAGATCTCCCTTTTGGCAATAGCAAATGGCTAAAAGGCAATGTTGAACCATTACAAGACGAAAAACAGACACACACACACACACTCGTACAGACACAGGCACCGGAGTGGAATACATACACTTGAAGAGGAGCAATTTTAAGAGACCACTTCTAAAACTCTCGGACAACAACTAACGAATTCATCCTATGCAAGCACTAACCAACAATGAAAGTAGACTCATCAGAAATAGGGATGTCATGTCGAAAGGATTTGAATGTGGCATGTGAAAACTGAAAGTCAGAAGAAAGCTTGGAATGATTTCAACACTTGGGCGCCAAATTTATACTTTTTATAGCATCGCAACAGCGACTATTTAAAATAGTGTTTGAAGATGTGGATGTCTTCTAAATTTATTTAAAAGAGGGTCTTAGATTGGCTAGCTCTCCTGTTTTTTTTATTTTCCGAAAAGACTCCTATTGTCAGCGATACGTTGAGAACTACTAAGACATTAAGCATTGATATTTAGTGTGTAAGAATAAGGATTACGAAGGAAGCGGCAACGACGTTCCAGTTTAGGGCAGGTAGAGACAGTATTTTTTTTAGCTTCCCCGGCTTTAGCTTCCATAGCTAATTTCCCAATTATCCGAGGCACGCTTCTGCGACTTCATTGATAGCACTATGATTATAATGCCAAATGCTGTCTGTGCGAGATTTCTTCGCAATAAGGGGAGATTATCCATACATCGATTCATATCCATCACCAAACTCTCAGGAATCCCTTAAAGTACTCACCCATACCTTCACTTATGAGAATGATTTCAGCTTGGATTCCACTTTAGCTCATGCCGCCGTCATATTGTTGTTCTTGCCATTTTATCAGGTTTTTCTTAATTTTTTTCTTATGGGCTTGACATGCTCTACATAAGGAGGATGTGATTTCGATTCTGAAGTTCAATTTCTTCATCTTCTCCGCTTGTACATTCTGTGTCGAATTATCCTTGCCTATTGCTGTTGCTATTACAGCATTGATATATATTGTTGTTTATAGACTGCTAGTATGGTTCTGCTTCTATATCCAGGCTTAGGAAGCCAATTTCTCTTAAGAAATGTAGCCAAAGATCCGCTGTGAGTGAGTTAGGTAAATTTGGCAGGGAAAAATGCAGCAAATGTGCCGGCCACACGCTTAGGCGATATTCTGCACATCTTCAATACGAATTGAAATGGCTGCACTATTCTGAAGCAACTGTGGTTTATCTAGGCAAAGGGTAAGGGTGGTCTGAGAGTAAGACATTCATATTGCAATGGTTAACTAGACTGACGGCTGCATCTCGTTTCAGGACATTAGGAGTCGATCTAGCGATATCCGTGCGTCCGTCTGTCTAACTCTCGAAGGGGGCATCCGATTTGGTCCAAACTTGATACATGGTAAAGTTATTATCAAACTTAGATCGAGTTTGGAGATGGCAATATCGGTCCACTCCTTCTGGTACCTCTCCCAATAATATTCAATTCAATATTTTATCAATTTTATATATTATACATATTTTACTGCACAGAAAGGATAACCTGATTCTGCTCCAAATTTGTAAATCCTAATATTTTAAGCAGTGCTAGGTCAGGTGCGAAAATGGACAATATCGGCCTACTCCTTGACCCTCCACAAAGGGTTAATATTTTGAATATCCATGCTCATAAAATGCAAAATTAACATCCGGTTCCACTCAGACTTGGCACATCTCACTGTTTCTATCAACCCTAGATCTGTTATAAAGATGGTAGAGATCGGAATATTCCTTCTGGACGATCATAAAATAAAAAAGGCATCCGGTTCTCTTCATATTTCACATTTTCCATTATTTCTACTAATACAAATCTGTTGTGAAGATGGGATATATCGGCCCTCTCCTTCTGGTATCTCCCCACAAAGGATCAACATTTTGAATATCCATGGAGCTCATAAAACGTAAAATTAATATGCGATTCCATTCTGACTTGGCACATCTCAATATTTTCATCAACACAAGATCTGTTGTAAAGGTGGTAGGGATCGGACCATTTCTTGTGGTACTTCCACCACATTGGGTTCAAGATATTGAAAAACAAAACGATCAAAAAAGGCGAAATAAGCACCCAACTCTCTTCAAATTTCACAAATACAAACATTTTTGCTAATACAAGATCTGTTGTGAAGATGATATATACCTGCGAACCCCTCCTGGCACCTCACCCACAAAGGGTTACAATTTTCTTAATTTTCTTTAATCTGTTATAACTGTCGAAATAAGTCAGCGAACTTTACAACTTGATACATAAAAATATTTGTCTCGACCAGAACCCTGAAAAAATATGGAATTTATGATTTCGCATTTAATCGGATATAAATGTTCGATTTTCTTGTAATTTTGCCCATACCAATATTTCTATCGTATTGATGAGGTATAAATATGGAATATTTCTGTCGACTATATCTGGTACCTCAAGCTCAATTTAACATTCTCTAAAAATTATCTTATATCTCACGTTGCAATATTTATATCATATTTATTTGGGTCCGACAATATTGGCCCAATGGACGATATTGGCCCATTCCTTCGGAATCTACTCCATAGAGGGTCAACAATTTAAATAGTCACAATAGAATTCGAAATGAATGTAAGTAATCTAACATTGGCTGAGGTTATATATCTGTAGGCAAAAGCGACTGATAGTTTTTAACTTGTTATTCCCAAAACGAGCAATGCATAGCCTCTCTTATGAGAATTACATAGGAAAATATATATATTCCTTCTTCGCTTCCAATTTTCCAGGAAATTTTTAACATTTCGTCATCTCTATCAGCACTAACTACCTACCGAATGAAAAAAAAACAACAAATCTTTCTTCTATAGTTATCTAGTTTTGCTTTGCTACGCCATTCTCAGCATCATCGCTGCCATTACCACCAAGAGCATCTTTGGTGGCCGTGGTTGTGGAATAAATAACTGTGTGTTTTCCCCACTCGCCGTACCCAATAAAGTTCAAAACAATGAGCGAATTTAAATGTTACTGGGAAAGGAATGCAATAGAATAAAAGGCCACATTTCTTTCAATCCTTTTTGTGTGCGCGAGAACAATCAAGCGCCGAGGATCTCCGCTTACGGCAAAGCGGAGGGAATGAAAAATAAAATAATCTAAAATGAAACAAACTATTTCCGTTTTTTCTATTAACAACACAACAGGGTGGTATGGATATTCAGGTTGCTATGCCAGTCATTCTATCTTTTTTTTTGAAAATTGTGGTTTTTCCTTCAAGTATCCAATAACTAATTGCCATGTTTTTGTTGTGCTGAAAGTTGACATAATTATAAAGTCTTTAAAAGATCCCTGTGTCTTGGATGCATTAACTCAACATTTTGAGCTGCATTTCTACCCTCGCTTGGCTTTGTTGGCGAGTAAACACCACACAGCTGGCTTTGTATGGCACAGCTTAAAGTATAATATTTCATGCCAAACCTCAACGTTTTACTTTCCTTTTACGCCCAGCGTCAGGACTGTTATTGTTGTCAAGTTTTCTGTTTTTTTTTTGCTCCATAGTTCATTGGGAAGAGCATGAAGTGCAACTTAAAGTTCCGAGAAAGGGTTTAGCAACTAAAAACATTCACGCTTTCGACTGGTTGCAGCAACGAAAACCTAGAAATAAATCTGAGAAAAAAACAGCAACCCTAGTTGCTGTTCTGTGCTTCTTTTTTGGAGAATAGATGAATTTAATGCAAACTCTGCTTGAGGCATCTTCTTCCACAGGTTGCATGAAATCAAAAGAGTTACTACTTTTTTGTTGCTGCCATTACATCCTGCCTTTGTCGACGTTGGTGGTGTTCGTGGTGTCGGTATTTGTTGACACCAAAAAACAAAGTAATAGTTGAAAGACAGGCAGTGAAAAGACTGTGGACTTTCAAGGATTACAGGATAAACTACGGGGGATGGGCGAGCTCGAAACGGCAACATCAAGCAGACACTAAAATGCTCAGTTGAAGCGAGTTTTTGTGGCAGTTACTTCCGCTGAAATTATGTTCGGAGATTTTTAAAGAGCAAATGTGAGTTAAGCAAGTTAATAATTGAGGAATTGAAGTCGATTTGGAATTGAAGTCATTTTTTTTAGTTTTTTTTTATTTTTCAATGATGTTGAGTAAACGGGCCAAAAATAAGTAACTTTTAAAAAAGTTTAAAATTGTTTATCGGTGACCGGAATGAACTTTGTATAGGCTCCCTGCCAATTTAAACAAATTACGAAATTTATATAAATTTATTTATATTACACGGACAGTGAGATTTAAAATCCTCTTATATTCTAATGAAAAACTGATTCCTTCAATGCATGTTTAATTCGATATTAAAAGTTTAAGGCTGCTTTGTTAGATAGCGGACACAGCTGCTTTTATTCTACGATTTCACTGTTTTTACACTACGGCCTGTGACTAAACCTAATGGAAAATATGGCTATATCTTTAAAAACATTTGAATTTTGGTTATCTATACATAGGGAATAAGAAAAACGTCATTTCTTAGAGCATGATTTTTAAAGTAATCCAAAAATCTCTATTAACCTTCATAACTCCCTTGTAAAAGTTGTGAAATATATCTCAAATCACTTATATCCTTTGCATATGCTGAAGGTCTGTACAAAAGCCCTAAAAATTTGGCCTCAGAGCCCGAAACTCTTATGAGATTGTAATTATGAAATTTGATTTAGAATATTTTTTTACAATTCCCCTAAGGCTAGAGAGGCTATATATTATTCGATATGGCCAAAACGTTCCTCATCGAGATAACGGTTTTTGACCCAAGTTTTTTGGAACCAAAGCCGTTTCCGAAAGGGAGTGTCCAATTTTGTCCAAACTTGGTGCATCGCAATATTATTGTTAAACTTAGATCGAGTTCGGAGATGGGAAACATCGGTCCATCGGAATATCCAATTTCGCAAGTTGTGACAAATAATATAATACTGTGAACCTTTGTGGGTGAGGTAACAGAAGGCGTTCGCAGATATATATCATCCTCATAACAGATTTTGTGTACGCAAAAATGTTAGTGTGTGTGTTAAATTTGAAGAGAGTTAGATGTTCATTTCGCTTTCTTTGAGCGTTTTGTTCTTGAAAATCTTGAAACCTATGTGGGGCAGGTACCAGAAGAAATGGTCCGATCTCTCCCATCTTTATAGCAGATCTCGTGCTGATGGATTGATATGCACAAAGTCTTAAAGAATCGGATGTTAATGTCGGGTTTTATGAGCTTCATGGATATTCAAAATTTTGAGCCCTTGTGGGGTTGGCACCAGAAGGAGTGCCGATATATTCCATCTCCCAACAGATCTGGTATTAGTAGGAATAATGGAAAGATAATATGAAGAGAAGCGGATGCTTATTTCGGATTTTATGATAGTTTTGGTACCTCCCACTCCTCCAGAAGAAATGGTCGAAGCTCTAAAATCTAGTGCTGACAAAATATTGCCTGAATTGAATTGGATGTTAATTACGCGTTATGAGCTTCATGAATACTCAAAATTTTGAACCTTTATGGGGGAGGTACCAGAAGGAGTTCACCAATGTTTTTTATTTTAAGGCCAGGTATTGGGTTAATAAAAATATTGGGATGAGTGGAAATTTGAAGATAATCGGACTCTTGATGGAGTGGACTGACATTATCCATTTTCGGACCTGACCTAGCACTGACGCAAATATTTGGATATGCAAAGTAAGAGCAAAATCGAATTATCGTTTCTCTTTCTGTGCAGAAAATATTTTTTTTTGAAAATTTCGACTCTTTTTGGGGGAGGTACCACAAGGAGTGGACCGATATATTTCATTTTAACGCCAGACCTTGGGTTAATAAAAATATTGGGATGTGTGATATTTGAAGACAATCGGATTGTTATATCACATTTTATAACAGTTGTAATTATTCAAAATGTTGACCCTTTGTGGGGGAGGTACTTGATGGAGTGGAACGATATTGTCCATTTTCGCACCTAACACTAACACTGCACTAATGAAAATATTAGGATTCATAAAGCTGAAGCAAAATTTTTCCTGATTAGGCCAATTCTTCATGAGAAAATCAATACTACGCCTTTGAACAGAACAAATACAAAATCTGTGCAAGCAAGTGATGAGATTTTGGGCAACATTTCCGTAAAATGCACGCTGTTGATGACTATTAATTTATTTAAAAGCCAAAATCACGAAAATTCTACAATAATCCGCAAAAAAATCAAAAACCTCCTAATGATGAATACGTTTTTTTCACTTCTTCAGCCTTAAAAATAAAAACCCCGAAGCAAACTAAGAAAAATCATAGCGAATTTCGAATACAAAAGAGAAGAACTACCCAGATTTAGTTTTCATGGACATCTGCGGTGGATTTCATCATTTTTCATGTGTTTGTTAGTTGGGCTACGTTTTTTTTTTTTTTGGATTTCCCTAGAATCGTTTACTGTAAAATAAATATGTTTTTCTTTGCGATCTCTTTCTTTGCCCGGCCATTCGTTAAACCCTTTTTGCCCTTTAAGGCAATTCCACAGCGAAACGAATGTTTTATGCCACTTTTGTGAAATGTGTCCTGATTGTGATGGCTATGGTGTGCGAAGAGTGGAGCGGAGCAAAAAACAAGAAACAGATTTTTGCTTATTTGAGTTCAAATTGTTTGCCAGTTTCCATTCAGTCATTGATACTGCAAATGAGAAGAACCGGCAAAAGAAAAATAACCAAACAACAGCAAATAAATGAATAAAAAATGAAACGAACCCAACTGCGAGACTGGGTGTCGGTGACTGGCTGTAAAAGAAAAGTGGAGAATGGAAAATGCAAACTTTTGCCAGCCAGGGTACAAATGAAAAATTTTCTGTGCAATTTTTCTTTGCTGCCGTTTTGTTTTGTTGGCACTTTTGCCATTGTAATGATTTTAACATTTCTTGTCCCCATGTTGATGTCGTGGCTGCTACTACTACTACCACTACTGCTGTGCCTTGCAGTTAATTTATTATTAGCCCCCCTTTACTCCTCTTCCAGTTTTATGCAACAAAAATAATAATGCCACAAACAACAAAAACAACGACAACATATTAGAGAATACTTGGGCAGAACACTAAACAATTTTTCTCTCATTACTGCAGCATAATGTTGTCGGTTGTCGGCGGTCTGATTTTGACAATAATAATTACAGTTCTGATTGGCTTATATACTTGACTTTTGTTGTTTTGAGGGGGAAAACTAAAAGTTAAAAGTTTTGTTTTTAATTTTTTTTTGTTGTTTTCTTAATTTCAAATCATAACTGGCTTCGAGTTATAGTTAGAAATTTCATATTTTTGGTAACGTACTTTATGCTGATTACAATACAAAAGAGGAAAATTTTCTAATATTTTTTTTTTTGAATTGGATTTAAATGAACCTACCAAAAGAGGAATGGAAATAAACAGACAATTTATTTTATATAAATAAATTTCATAATTAATAAAAATATTTCTGAAGAAGTTGGAAAATCCCAACGAAACGTCGGATGAAAAATGAAATAAATAGTTTTTATTTTCATTAAATAAAACCCAGACCTAAAAGCCCAATAGACAAAGTCTTAAATCATTCTTAATTTTAATTATTGATGAAAAATATTATTTCCTATATCAAGAAATGTTTTTTCCCTTAAACTTCTCCAGCATATTTCATTTTCAGAACTTGGTGTCTTCAACAAATTGTTCGCCCCTTTTAATATATCAAAATTTACAACATATGCATTTCGAAAACAATGAGTACCGGATACAAGACAATTGAAGTGAAATACCATTGTCTAAACTTAAAAAAAGGCGAGTGAAAGAACATTCCTCTCACGATTTGGAGTGGGGATGGGAACCAAATATGTACATTATTGCTTTGCAACTCAAATAAAACACTCAATGGTATTTCCGATGATGGTTTCTCTGCAAAAAAAAAAAAAACAAATAGGAAAGCAATTACCTTTTCCGTTGATGATTTTCATTTGCTTGGAGGAAAAAAAAATAGCTTACATCGCAACAAACTGGATACGTTTAACAAAGAAGCTTGTAAAAATAAATCAACAAGTAAAATGGAATGAAAGTAGGCAAAGACGACTATAATAGAACCTACAAGCAAGCACTTCAGTTAATTAAAAAATAAATGTTTTCATACCCTCAGACTTGTATACACAGATGGCTTACATCATCTAGTAGGACCAGAATGTGGCTCAACGATGGAGCGTTTTCAGACCATAAATATCTTTGAACAAAACTCCCTTAATGACATTTGGAATCGATCTACAGATCAAGATGTGAGATTTGTAATCACAACATATACCTACATTTTTACAAAATAATGTTGATCTCAAAGACAGGAACTCCTTGTAGCACCTTTCTTAGAGACGGTAAACATTTTTAAAAATATCCTCTATTTATTACATACTGCGGGAGTATCCGTAATATATGAGTCTAAGGTTGACTTTGAAAACAAACATGTTAAAACTCCACGATTTTTTGAACCTAAAGAATATTCTTGGAAAATAAACGTTTCTTGACTTTGAAAAATATATTTTGGAAAAATTCACAATTTTCGACATAGAGAGGTTTTTGAAAAATTTAGAAAATTGTGGCATTGACAATATGTTTTTGAATCTATAAAAATATTTTTGAAACATCACTATTTTTGACTTTGAAAAAATATTTTTGAAATATCTAGGGTTTGTGGGTTTAAAAAAATATACAGGGTGAGATAAAAAAGAGCAACAAAATCAAACACCATCATTAATTTTTTTTTTATAAAATTTTATTGAATGAAAGCAAAAAATGTCGGAAATAGCATCAAATCAAAAAGTTTATTTTTGTTCGAATGCATATAATGTTCTATCACTGGAGCTAGAACCCAATTACGAACTAAAATACCAATTTTTGCACAAATTCGTGGAAAAAATATAACAAAAAGCATCAAAATACCGAATATCGGGAGGTACCAATACCAAAACGTGGACCGACACATCTCATTTTCAATACTAACCATCCAAGATACAATACAAATTATTTTGCCAAATTTTGAAGCTCTGCGTCAAATAATGTGGGATTTACCGTAATTTCAACAGACAGACGAACGGACATCGTTAAATCGACTTAGAATTTTATACTGATCACGAACATACAGGGTGAGATAAAAAAATTGCAACAAAGTCAACGGCCATAATTTTTACATTTTTTTTTTAATTTTATTGAATGAAAGCAAAAATGTCGGAAATAGCACCAAATTCGAATTGACCACCTTTGCCTCCAATTATGGCCTTCAACCGGCCAATGAAAGCGTCACACGCTGCCCAAGTGTTGCTCTACGGTATTTTGGTCCATTCCCGGCGAAGCTCTTGCTTGAGGTGATCTACACTCTTGTATTTTTTAGTGCTAACCTTGCTTTCCAAAATACTCCAGACACAATAGTCCAACGGATTGGTATCCGGAGATTTTAGTGGCCATTTTGCGCTGGAAATGAATCGAGGAACCTCATTTTGTAACCATTCTTGGGTGGTGCGGGCGGTCAAAATGTTTGCGTGCCCAAGACTTTAATACACCCTCCAAAATATTTTCGCGATAATATTCGGCATTTATTCTGATGCTACGGCCGATTAAGACGAGCGGAGAGCGACCATCGGCTGTTATGGCGTCCCACGCCATCACCATGGAAGGCACTTGAGTTCTGGTGTCCAACCGAAGGTGCACATTTTCAGCTGACCTCTTTGGCAAGTAAATACGATCATCTTGTTTGTTTGCAGTTTTACAAACTGCTGGACATCGAATGCTTTCTCATCGGAGAAAACTAAATTCGACAGTTCCCCACTTTCGGCCAAGCGAAGCTCTTTCGAGTCTATTTTATTTCTGTTGCGGTGTAAGTTCTTGCACTTTTTTGGAATATACCTACCCCTAGCTCATTTTTCAATATTTGCCGAATGGAATATTGCGATATGTTCAGCTCACTAGCCATTTTTCGGTCACTGCGACGCGGATTTCGATCAAGTCGCTTCTTTACTTTTCGAACCATTTTTGCTTATGTTGCTCTTATCTTCCGTCCACTTCCTTGACGTCGGGCTACGCTACCAGCATAACGGTAACGAGCTATGGTACGAGACACAAAAGATTTATTCACATTTAAATGCTTGAGTGCTCTAACGATAGCCACTGGTGGTTTTCCAGCCAAATATAAAAAAATCGCACTATCACGCTTGAATTTCATCACGAATAACTTTTAAGAATATAATCAGCTGTCACTGGAATAATTTTAAAAGTTGTCTGACGAATGGCTTAGAAAATACAGCCGTCTGAAGTCGGTTGCAGTTTTTTCATCTCACCCTGTACGCTAATAGCATACCACCCTTGGCCCTATTACCAAAAAAAAAAAACAGAATATTGGGAGGTACCGTTGTATAGAGACTATACGAAGACGGGGACCTGCATAAGTAAATTTTTGAACTTCAAGTAAAAAAATTTTAAACAATGTCATTAATACCATCAAAATCCCGTATATTGAGAGGTCTTGTTATATGGGGGCTATATGAAAACGTGGACCGACATGGCCCATTAACGAACTTAAACTGCCTACTGGCATATTAAAAAAGTTCGCTATTTTTCACAAATGAGTTATAGTCTATTTCACCCTTACAATATTATTCTATAGCTATCTTGTCTGTCCTGTCTTAAACTTTTTCCCGTTGCAAAATTTCGCCGATTCTTTTATAATTGTGATCTGTAGAGCAACCCTACAAATATCCAAAAACAGTAGGATTCTATTCAGTCCCCAACCATAACTTCATAAAAAATGTCTTAAGGATCAGACCATAATTCGTACCTGTAGCATGATTACAAATTAACATGGACAGGCCGACGGACACATATAGCTAGATCGACTGGGATCTTCTTTAGAATGCTTAAATGGATCTCATTCTTCCTTCATTGGAATTAACTCACAGAAATATTTTTTTACTATCAATAATTTGGTACTTGTAATAAACCTTTCATATCTTTCAAATTCTAATTCGCCAAACGTCAAGTGCATGCCACATTCGTTTGAGCTCAAAGTAGCTGTCATTAGATTTGATTGCTGAATTTTTTGATTTGCATTTATTTGTTGTTTTTTTTTTCTTCTTTTGTTAAGTTGTGATTTTACGATCCGCACTTATTCACCTCATCGATGTAGATGTGTGTTGCTATCGTTTTTTTGTTCTTTCTTTTGCCGCGGCATTGTGCAATAAACTAGCGTGTGGGATTGCTTATTGATTTTTCGCTTACTATTTTTTATTTGAGGTTCTTGGCTAGAGGGTGCAGGGGGTTGGTAGGTTCGGGCCAACCATATTTCCCGAGTAACATGTTGTTGCAAATGCTGTTGATGCAGATTCAGATCTGGATGAACATTTTCGTGGATTGTTGTGTGAATATCTCTCTCTGTCCGTTTTGTTCTACGTTTGGCGTTGAGGCAGCCGTTTGTTGTTATTGTTGCCGCTGTCATTGTTGCAGATATTATTGGAGGGATTCGTTGTTATTTTGATTACAATGATTTGTAGCATGCACTTGTGCACCCCCTCACACACACACACACACACTCACATGAGCCACAGCAACTTTGAAACTATAACAAGTTTCCTTTCGCCAGGCACGCGGCTGCTGCCCTGAAGTTGGTTGGCTGGTTGGTTGGATGGCTACATTGCCGCTGATGGTTGACTTGCATGGGGGAGTTTCTTTCAAATTGTGTGCTGGATGGTGCAGCTGCTCTTTTTTATTTTGTTGCGTTTTGTTTTGAGAAAATAAAATGTATATATGTATGTGTGTGTATGCCGAAATGTTGCCAATGTTAAAGTAAAATGTCGAGGTTTTGTTGATTTTGTTTGCTTCGTTCTGTTGCTGCTGTTTCGGGTTCTGTGGCTGTTGTTTTGTCGGTTGAATGGATTTTGATGAAATACAATTTTCACAAAACTGCCACACAATGCCAAAAGGGTGAAGAGATAAATTGAGAAATTCATTGAACATTGAGAGACAAATGAAATGCAAAAACAAAAATAGCAACAAAAACAGCGTCGACGAGCGTATCGCACAACAATAACGGCGGAAAAAACTAGATGCCTTTTTATTGATAGCTCGGTTAAAGGGTAAAGCCTGTTTGAAACAATGAATTTATGATGAATGCTGTGGCTCGATGTACCCCCAGGGAGGGGGTTTGGGGGAATAAGCAATTGACAATTCTGGCATTCATGTCATTGGGAGAGAGCAACAAAAATGTGTGGTTCATGCAAATTTAAACATTATTGTTTATTCCGACCTCACTCAACAAATCTTTTGTTAAAATCTCAACATTTTGCCAGCACTCGCCATCTCCTTAACTTCTTTAAAGTTCTCCGTTGTAGTTGTTGTTGTCTGAAATAATTTACTTTCCGCAACTTTTAACCACGCGAACTGCCAAAAGTTATTTTTGTTTCCCCGTTTTCCGGTAGAGAAGGGATTGAAGTGTTGCGACGTTTATTTTTTTCCAATTTGAGTTATTTTTCCAGTTCGCCAACAGCAAAAAAATGGAGGAAAACTTGGAAAATAAAAAAAGTCTAATGCAAAATCTAACCCAAAACAAATTTATTGTCTGGTCTTTTCATAAATTTCATTTGTATTCGAAAGGGTCTGCAAGCTATTTTTTTCGTTTTCAATTTTAAAGGAACCCAGACCTCTCTCGCCCTCTCTCTGAGTTATATCATCAAATATCCTTGAGATATAAAATAGAAGGGTGCCAAATCTTAACATGACAACACCATTCGTTTTGTTGGAAGACAACACATGTTTGTCTGTCTCAGTCCAAGGTAAATGAACTTATTTTTCCCTAAACGCTAAGAGTTTAAAGTCAATAAATTTTGAAATTTATAAAAACACTTCGTTGGCTTGCATGGCTGACTGACTGGCTGGCTGGTGGAATGGTTGCTCAAAATTGAAGGGGAGCAAATCCATTGGAAAACGGAAAATTCATAGCTGCCGGCAAATGTGCAAGCAACCAACATGCTGTGCATCAGGCAATGAGTATGGGTATGTTGTTCGAATGTGTAGCATTCAACAACAACCAGCATCCCTTTTTAACATCTGACACTTTACAATCAACCGAAAATCGCTGCTTAACCAACAACAAACAAACACTGCCTCACTCACAGCATCTAATGGTAATTGGGGGCAGAACTAAATTCGTCATATATCGACAAAGGTGGGCTCTATTTTTGAAGAAAATGAAGAGCTCTCAAAATAAATCAAGTCCATAGTAATCAGTTTCATATTTGACAGGTATATTAAGAGGACAAGGGAAATATATTCTTGGATTTAAAAAAAAAATCTATTATTGGATTTCTACTATTGAATTTTTCAATCGATTTCGAAGAATATTTTAAGGAAAATTTTATCGGATTCAAACTAGGCTATAAATCACATTTACTCAAGCTCTCAAGGTATATAAAAATACATTTTAAACAAAATATTTCCAAAACCTATATAATTGGATGTTTTGATGATATTTTTTAAGGTCTTCAAAATTGGATTTTATAATGAAATTTTGACAGGACAATAAATGATTTAAATAAAATTGTCTCAGACTTTCAAAGGAACTCCAAAAGGGCTTTAAATTGGTTTTTTAATAAAATATTCTTAGACTCTCAAGGGGCTGAGGAAGTAATTCCCAAGTGTCATCTCAGCAAATGTTTCCAAGGAATTTAGATATATAAACTTGAATCTTTGAATAAAAATTTTCCAGACAATAAACGTGATTTTTTAATGAAATCTCATAAACTCTTGCAGGCCTATTAAATTGGATTTCTTGATAAAATTACCCAAAATCTTAAAGGATTTTAAAATGAAATTATGTTAGACTCTCAAAGGAAATAAACATTAATTGTTTATGAACTTTTTCAAACTCTCAAAGGTATGTCATAAAATTGTCCCTGGGCTTTAAATGCCTGTAAATGTGGAGTTTTAGTTAAATGTTCGGCCTATGATGGAATTTTTCCAAGGCCCAAGACCTGTATACATTGAGTTTACATTTTCCGAGGTTCTTAAACGATTTTGTAATGATGTTGCCTTAAACTCTCAATGAAATATAAACCTTGATTTTATTGGAATTTTTAGATTCTCAATGGGCTTAAACGTGGATTTTTTAATGCAATTTTCTTATGTCTATAGGCGTTAAAAATTTTCAGGAGGGCCTTAAAGTGCTACAAAAGAATTAATAGAAATTTGTCAGTCCACAAAAAGTGTTATTAAAATGTACTTATAATAAATGAGTCTTAAGCTCTATAAGGCCAGTAAAAGTGATTTTTTTTTGTTAAATTTTCTTAGGCCACAAAGGGCTATTAACACGGATTTTCAAATGAATTTGTTAGGCATTTGAACGCTGTTTTTTAAAAAAAAATTCCATGATCATTGAGGCCTTTAAATATGATTTCCTAATGAAATTTCCACAGGACCATAAAGTGCTAGAAAAGTGGATTTTTAATGAAATTTTATAAAGCTCTAAAAGGGAGGATTTTTAATAATTTTTTCAAAGGTTTAAAGGCCTAAAGAAAGTTATTTAAATAAAATTTTCTTTAAGCCTTAGAAACTTATATACATGAATTGGTAATGAAATTCTTTCAAGACCTATAAATGCGATTTTTCTAATAACATTTTCCCTTGACAAACTGTAGGACCTCTACTTGGGGTAGTCATAAAAGAAAGTAGTCCCATGTTAGAGGTTGTAAAAAGTCCTTTCGTTTTACAATTTTTTAAAGTAAAACAAAGTTTTTGTGGAAAGTATGGGAACAGGAAAATACGAAAAATTGTCCAACTATTGAGCAAATATACAAAATCCACATATGAACTCACTCAAATATGTCCAGGTATCCTTGAGATACCCTGTAAAACTCCTCGAGTTTTACTATTACCGAATACCGAATTAAGCCAAATAATATATTTTCTGGCCAAATTCTAAAAGTGGACAATCCTGAAAATGTTTGTCAAAAATCACTTAAAAGCGGCGTATTATAAAAAAACTGGGAAGTGTCAGCTACTTCGTTCACCTTAAGATTTTAGATTCACTCTAATAGTCTGTGTTGGGCCTTTTTATTGAAACATTTTTTATCCAAACTTAATACAACTTATGGAATGAATAATAGGAAAATATTTACCTTTTACACTAAAAAGTCTTCACAATTTTTCATTTTGTAGTTTACCGACCATTGCACAATGAATTCACATCCCATTTTTCTGTCCAAAACTATTTGTTCTTCATATGTAAACCCTAGGAACCAACTGTGACCTCAATATCATAACATATATAACTATAACTTTACCGAAAACAAAATTATTAACTTTTAGTACGTATATCTAAAACAATACATACAAGAGTATACATTTGCAAAATCACCTCTATATCTCAATTCATATTCCAACAGAAACTTTAATATCAAATTTCGGGATTTCAGCTCTTCAATTTCCTCCATTACCGAGCTTAGTACAATTTCGTACATTTGTACAATTGTAGTACACATTTGCAAAAAATTCTACATATCCCTATCCCAGATACCCACAAAAGACATCAATATCAAATTTGAGGATTCCATATCTATCATCATCCAACACCCAATTTACTTACATTTAGTACTTCTTTAACAATTATAGTACATATTTCTAAAATCACCTCCATATGTCCAGGCCACACATTCAATACCAAATTTAAACAAATATACTACTTCTGTATCACCAACAGAGACCCCTGTAAAAAATTTCAAAACTTCCATATACGTTTCGTATCCTATTAAGTTCGAATATCCAAAAACACAGCCTTATCACACGCTCACAACTCTAGACTGACCCTCGTGCTCGATTTCAAGGTTCTAGCTTCAGTCGTTTTGTCTGGCCATTTTTCCACTACTCTTTTATATAAATATAGTTCAAAATTTATTTTCGTAAAATTAGACACTCGAATTTAAATTCTTAATTTGGGATGTATGTGGTTGTGTCACATCAATAGACCCCAAACCTTATTTTGGTGTTGTCAAAAAGAGATCCAATCTGGTCTCTTTGGGTAATTGAAGTCAAGTCTTAAAATTGCAGCCCTGACATATGTGGACCTCTTCAATAGATCTGAGATCGAATAACGGACGAATAGGTACCAGCACAAAAATGCAAGAGAAATCCACATATTCGCATGACAGCAAATAAATACAAATACTCGTTAGGCCAGAATTTCATAAGATGGTTTTCGCTTTTTAATAAAAATTCCAATTTAAATTAAATTTAAGTTACAACAATATCCATACATATGTATATTTATATTATATTGTGTAATGGTACTATCAACATAAATCATAATTCTAAACCTACATCCTGTAAATCAATACCCTCTTCAATCTCATCAAACCTCTTGAAGAGTCGATTGAATCGATCGAGTAATGTAATGCCAACGTAATGCGTAAATCCATACCCAACGACCTCATACTCATATTCTGACACCAAAAAAAAAAAAAAAAGAAAACACGACATTCACAACATAACTGCAACGTAAAAATACCAACCAAACCCCAAGCGCGTGCTATGCTATAATATTAGATGCACATAAATATCGCTGAAGTATATGCGATATTCTTGTGGATAAGTCTCGGGCATACATACACATACACATATTTGCACAGATGCATACTTGTAGTCGGTACGCACATACATGTGTCTGTATGTATGTAAGGCAGATTATGCCTCTATGTTAATATGTGCAGTTTACTAGAATGTTGCAGCATAAAAATAGCATTCATCGCATGTTCATGTTGCAAAAACACAACAATCATCCACAAGGAACGCCGTTGAGAATAATTGCAAAAACATCCGAGAATAGAAACGCAGCGCAACGTTACGCAAAAACGCGAAATGCAAGAAAAAACACACACACACAGACGCAACAATACAGGCGACTGCACTCACTGCCAGCCAGCCAGCCAGCTAGCTAACATGCATTGGAATGGCGAAAGCAAGTGCATATTCATGCCTTTAGAAATTTAGCGACATCATGGTTAAACCGAGCAACTTAAACCATCTGGTCGTTTATATCAATATTTTTATTTTTTCCTTAACAACGTTGGCCATGATGTTGTTGTTGTTGTTGATGTTGTGGTTGTTGTCGTCTTTTTGTGTTTTCTTGTTTTTACGCTTACGCCACTGATGATGATCATCGTCATCTGGCACTGACGTTGACGCCGGCTACGATGATGATGCTTATGGTGGTGCTTGATGGGCCCTCCTTACGATTTCGAGTGCAACTCAGTGTTTGTTTTCATGCCTCTGTTTATAATTAGCTTGGGCATTATTATTTTCGAATACATCGTCCCAAAACGCCAACATTCGAACAGAACGGAGCGTAAGTTTCTCCCCCTAATTGTGTGTGGCACACAGCAGGCTAGTTGGATATGAGCGATGGAGATGTGTTGTAATGGAAAATAATTTTGCTGCGTAGAATTTTCTTTTATTTTAGTTTGTAGTCATCAGAAAAAAGGGAAAACCATAGAAATGCATGAAGACATTCAATGACCAATCTCTGGAATTACATAAACAAAGGCATACAACGTTACAACGAGAAGCCACACAATTTTCCTACGCAAATGTCCCACACTGTACATTCTGACGTATCATGTATGTCGGCATGGAGATGTTCGGCTGCATCCCACGTCGATGATGGGGAGGATTTGTACCGTTGAATGCAACATGTAGCGCAAGTATTTATAAAATGTTAATCTCGTTTCATGTTTTTTAGGTCTATTTGGATTTTTCAAAATTGAAAATGACATTTTGTTGGAAAAACAAAAAGGCAAAGATAAACAAATCAACTCGTTCCTAAATATTTTATTTTTGTTGCCTTGTCTCTTCGACATTTTGAAATTAATAAGTTTGATTTAATTTGTTTTCTTTAAAAAGGGGAAAGGAAAAACATTTTTGTGTGTGTGCTCAACTTTACCCTTTCCAAGAAAAGGAAATTGACAGACAGTTGTGAAATGCAGGTTGGGTCCGTCCCTCAGTATAAAAATAAAATGAAATATCTAATTTGGGTAGCTGGAATTTGTACCAGATTAAATTCTTATGATTTTTTTTAATAACCAATATTCTGTAATTTATAAAAGATAAACCAATTTTCCTTCAAAATTAAGTAATGTGGGAAAATTTTTCAGAAATATTTGTATTATTGTACAAAATACTTTGTAAATACTTTTGAGTGCGATTGAGGCACTGGGAAAATGTAGCAATAAAAAATAAAGGTTCTATAATTAAATATTCGCAGCCGCCATAAAATATCACATGTGAAGAATTCGGTGATCTTGTGCGCTGACGCGTACGATAATGTGAGAGATAATAAAGGTTATGACCCACACGCACATATATCGATGCACTCAGTAGATGCACAAGACCACTTGAATGATATGTCAAGCAGCCCTGCAATGTTCTCCATTCAATATTAGAATAGATAAGAACAATTGTGTGGCTGCGACTAGGTTAAGTTAGAATAGTTTCAGTAGTACGTAAGGAACATATTTTAGAAATAAAATCAGAATTGAATCAACAAGCAAACCCTTCGGTTGGTTTTCTTTTCTCATTCAATTATGATGTAGGTTTTTAAGCATGTAAGGACCTTTATATGCTCTACAACTCTGACTAAATTATGATGGAATTCTTCAAATTCGCTAAAGAAGAGTGACACGAAATAGTAATTTGAAAAATCGAACGTTACAGCCCACATAAAAACGATAATGAATATGGCCAATGCATCATCTTCGCCCTAGTTCGATAGTCTAACTCATGACTCAATAAGAAAACTTGGTCAACTTCATAGAAATTAGAAAAAATTAAAAATCGGTTCTTATAGTAACCAAGAGTCTTTTAAGTACGCAATAGTTGTTTTTTTATTTTTAATTTTTTTTTTTTAACAAAATTCTTACATTGGGGAAAACCCGAGAAACGAGCATGGAATTTTTAGGGTTATTCCACAAGATTGAATCTAAAATAGTAGGACAATACAGTTTTATCCCAAAAGAAAAAAAATGTATTTAGGGGGTAGCTTTGTTTCTGCGGTTGTACCATGGTCTAACCCATTGGTAAAGCTTTCGATTGAGCATATATCGCTTTCATATGATATTTCGACCCCAGTAAAATCTCTACAACCTGGACCCAAAATAGCTTCACTGAGATGGCTTTTCAAGAATCAGTTATAATTTTACTGAGGATCTTCTGAGGATCTTCATAGAATCACTTTCTGAGTCGATTTATGCATGTCTTTCCGTCCATCTGTCCATGTATTTTCCAAACAATATTTGCTTGGCTCAAGGACGAACTCTATTAAAATTGATGGGAATCGGTTGAAATTTAGATATAGCTCCCATGTATACCTTCCGCCGATTTCGGAATAATTGTGCACAAAATGGTAAATATCAACCCAAACGACAGAATTTTCGCACGTTCGACCGAAATCAGTCTAGAAGTAAGTATATCTAATTTGTTGAAAATCCGATCGGATATAGCTATGGCTTCCAAATACATACGGGTGAGATAAAAAAACTGCAACAAAGTCAAATGCCATAATTTTTACATTTTTTTTTTTAATTTTTATTGAATGAAAGTCAAAAATGTTGGAAATAGCATCACATTTTAGAATAAGTTTAGATTTGTTCAAATTGGTCACCTTTGGCACGAATTATTGCCTTCAAATGGCCTCAGCTGACTTCTTTGGCAAGTAAACACGATCATTTTGTTGGTTTACAAACTGCTAGACAACGAATGTTTTCTCACCGGAGAGAACCAAATTCGGCAGTTCACCACTTTCGGCCAAGCGAAGCAACTCTTTAGCTCTTTTGAGTCTACTTTTTTCTGTTGCGGTGTAAGTTCTTCCACTTTTTGGAATTTCAATGGCTTTACTCATTTTTCAATATTTGCCGAATGGAATATTGCGATATCTTCAGCTCACGAGACATTTTTCGACCACTGCGACTCGGGTTTGGATCAAGTCGCTTCTTTACTTTTCGAACAATTTCTGCTGATGTTGATGTTTTCTTCCATCCACTTCCTTGACCTATGTTGGGCTACGCTACCAGTATCACGGTAACGAGCGATGGTCGAGACACAAAAGATTTATTTACAATTAAATGCAGGAGTGCTCTAACGGTAGCCACTTGTGGTTTTCCAGCCAAATATAAAGAAATCACACTATCACGCTTGAATTCCATCACGAATAACTGTTTTTCTAGAAAATCCTCACCAAAATGCTTTTGTACGCTTATAAACAATATAATGAGTTATCACTGGAAAAAATTTAATAGCTTTCGAACGAGTGGCTTACAAGTGACAGCAGTCTGAAGTTGTTTTCAGTTTTTCCATCTCACCGTGTATGTCTCCTCATCCAAAACTTCCGAAAACTTTTCCAATGTTTAAACAGTGTTTAAGTTAGTATTGCATACTTTCAAGTTATTCAGAGAGCCTTTGCTTGGTATGAACCTTATAGGGATATGTTTTTGGGCTAAAAGGTGGCCAAAACCTTTAGATCATAAGTTCTCTTGGGGCACGGACCATAGGCAGAAAACATCGCCAGTTAAGAGATTTTACCTACAACTCTCTTTGGGACATTTGTTCACACAGCTCGGATCTTAGGCAGATTTATTTATACTTTTGTCAATTATAATTTTTTTGAAAGTTAGTGAAGAACACAGGCAAATATTCACTACGGTGTTAGCATATAAAACATATTTTGCTACAAAATAATATTATTTTTCAAAAAATACCAAACTTGTTGAAATCTCCACTTTGACAAATTCGTTCATTGTGCAATGTATTTTAAAACAAGTATTTCTTTTTGAAAACGTTCATACAACCTCTGTTGGTCATATTTGGAAATTTGTGGAGTTCATACAATTGTGTCTCTTTACTGCATGTCCACATATTCAAGTTTAGATGACTCTTAAATCTAAATAGCGTGCATTAGCACCACGACAAAAATCTAGAAATCAAGCGACATGCTTTCGTGTCTTCGTAGCTTTACATAATAGCTTTTTGACGAAATACTTGTAAGCTTAAATTTTAATGTTGCCAACCTAACAAACAATCTCTCCAAACGTTGCCAGTGCATTCAAAATCTTAATAAATGGCAATGCTAACACTTTCGGCAAAGTGCGGAAAAACTTTGAAGCTTTTTTTAATGTCGTTATATGAAAATGTTACACGTTTACAGAATTATATGTTGTCTTTACATAAAGCTTTATTTTTACATCACAATCTCGTATAAAATGGTTCGGTACTTGGATAATGTTTTTCACGTAAAGGTGGCTGATAAAAATGTTTCTCTTTTTATGTCGATAAGACAGTGTTCTTGATTTTCCGCACTGTTAATGGGACATTCTGTAATCCTTGCAAATAGCTGATGTTATCTAGTGCAAGAAAAATGCTTTGCAACGGACATACGAACATACTTGGCTACACTTGTTTATCCATTCATTACTTTTACGAAAAGCTTCATATTTGTCAAAAGTTGAAAATTGACTGAAGCATCTGAGAATTTCTTACACTTTCTTTACCTTCAATATGACTAGTTCACACAAGGTTGTAGGCGATGATTTCCGCGTTTCATTTTTAACAGAACTGCTAGTTTATGTTAGTCATAAATTGCGAAATAATAAGGAATTTGTGGATAATATTTAACATAATATAATTAAGATGCCGTGGTTACAATGGAGGAAAACTATGAAGCTTTTATGAATGCAGCGGCAAAATTGAAAATAACATACCAGATAATACCTAAATTTCCATATTTACTGGTTATATTTAAATTGAGATCTGTTGGTACGAAAGGGATGGAAGAACCGAAATATGTTTAGATTCCACAACTAGTTATATGTTGTTTGCAGTCCAACCCTTATGTGGCTATTAAAATAAAGGATCGATCCGATTATGTATATTCACCCGTTTGTAGCTATATTCGACTGCTAAGCTCGCTCTTGTCTAATATACCTTCCAGAATATGTACTATATTCCAAAGAAAAAATCGCATTTTACTTATCCCAAAAATTAAAAAAAAAAAAAAAACATTGGAAATAATTTTGGGATTGCTCTCAAATCCGTTCTTCGAATAACAATTTTGCAAGGATTCTGTTCCGTAAAAAATCTATTTAAAATCATTAAAATACTGATTACAAAGGATAGAGAAATGTGGACTCATTACAACCTATGAATACAGGATTTTAAATAATTCCGTAAGAAAATCTGGTCTTAATCTTCAAAATACAGAGAATTGGGAGTACCGTTACCGTTAGGTTTCTTCAACCGTATCAGTATTCTCTCACAAATAAACTGGTATTTAGATAATGTTCTATCTATTACGAAATCTAAATACCATGTTTTCAACATATCCATAGAAAAAAATTGCTTACAAAATCAGAATATCTGATATGGCGGAATGCCGCTATAGAAAAACTAAGACCTCCGTAGGCAATAATATGCTACAGTGGTTGATACATATTCAACACTCGAAAGAGCAATTTTGAAACACTTCCATTAAAATATGTGGGTTAAATAACCAAAATACCGAATATCGGGGGTACCGTTATATGAAGACATGGCCAAATTTTAAACGTGACCTGCCTACTGATAAGGTACACATATGTGCCAAATTTTTGCTGTCTATCTCAATACTATCGATACATTGTGTGATTGCAATGGATGGACAGACACATAACCAGTTGAATATGGTGAGTCGTCTTTGAATTTTACGCTGATCGAAAACATTAATATTTTGTAAAGTCTAACGTGATTATTTCGAGGATCTACACACCATGGTATGGTAGAAGGTATACCATCTAGATTTACAGTAACAACTTCAGTATTTCAATATATAATTGGAAACACTGTAAACAAGGATCTGACCAGGAAATATAAATAAAATCGTATTTTTTTCGATATATAGGGGATTTGTAAAAGGAAGAGCCCATATAGAATATTTTTCTTTCTTGTTCAATACTTATGGGAATTTGACCTAAACTGTACCGGTGTATTGGGACTATAACAAATAATTGATTAATTGGGAGTGGTCCGATATATCACATCTTCTCAGCATATCTTATTTTAGAAGAAATATTGGGATGTGTGAAATGTGTTTTAATAATGACCCTTTGTGGAGGAAGTGCCAGAAGGAGTGGGCATATATTTCATCTTGACACCACACCATCAGGTAATAGAAATAATGTGATCTGTGCAATTTGGAGACAATCGTACTTTTAATTTACATTTTATAAGAGCTAAAATTATACTCCCTTTGAGAGTTATAGTGCACACCAGCCAGTCAGTCAGACAGAGCATGCTTTGCCGATTATTTAGCGTATAATTCTGTTCAATTTAATTTATTTTTAAATATGATGTGAGCTTTTCATCATATATTGTATTGTCAGAATTAACTTTTTACTAATATTTTTGTTTTCGTAATTTTTCTCTTTTGTGGTGTCAGATGGTGTCGTTGTTGTTTTTACTTTCTTTACCCAAAACATCCTTATTCAACAGGCTGACAATTCACCAAAAAAAAATAAACAGGGAACTAAAATTGTCCATGCCTTCTTTGTCATAAAAACCCTTCCCACTATTAAAGGATATTTTCTCTTAATTGTACACAGCCATATCCAAGAAGTCCTTTTTTAGCGCATGCTCATTTTCTCCACACATCCTTGTTAGTTCCACTGATAACCGTTGGCGCTACTGTCGTCAATTCGAGAGAGCCTGCTCCCGAAAGGAGAGCACATTGTCCCATTCGGCATCTGTCACTGCGAAGAGCCACTGGAAGTGTAACAGAATGAGCTGTGGAATTTTTACAATTTTGATTTCAGTTTATGTTCGATATTTGTGTTGATTGGTAACGGCAGCAGAGGTGCTGTAACGCTCGTACTCAAATTACGCGTTTACTATACGGTATTCACAGTTTCCACATACCTACATGCCAAAGGATATCGAGGCCGAACAAAATAAAATAAACCGAGAAAGAAACTGTCAAATGTCAAAAAGTGTTTCGTTTTTGTGATAGGAAATTGGAAAACAAAAAATGTAAATAAAAATAAAAAGAAAAGAAATTTAAGAAAATGAGAATCAATTTATTATGCAAAAAGAAATGTTAGTGTAAAAACAACGCCCTTAGTAAAAATTTATCCTGACACAGTAACAATGTTGTGGTGTGGTTTTGTCCTGTAAAGGCAGCAAAGAAAAAAAAAGTCCGATAAAAACAGCAGAAACGACAACAACAAAATAAAATTGCTCATTCTCAGAGGCGACATAAAATTGCGGCATATCTTGTGTTGTTGATGTTCACGTAGAGCAATACACACACAAAATATCCAGTAACACAGGCACACACACACTCATACGGGCATACAGAACGTGTTAAAAACACATACCGAAAAATGGTTATGACCTAAAGTCGAATAAAATTATAACAAAGAAAGAATTTAATTGAATACAAAGTGGAGCACCGCAACGAGGGGAGGAAATCCACCAGTAATCCTTAAATCCCCTCCAGTAATCAAAAGTTATAAGTCCTTGCCGAAGAGGCGGAAATACGACAGCCCAAGTGCTGCAAAGTGTGTGTTGGTGTGAGAGAGTGGAAAATTCTCGCCTCGTCGTAAGTGATTGAAAAATTGTCCTTTTTGTCGGGTGAATCGAAAACAATCGAAGTAAATAAAAGTGTGTTGCGGTACGAAACGGTACGGTTGTGTTTTAATGGTCATTGTTTTCCCCTCTTCCGAAGAGAGTGTGTTGAACCACAAAGGGCACTACCATCATTATCTGGCAATAAAAAAGTAAACAGCAAAGATAATAAGTGAAATAAATAAAACAAAAGCATAATATGAATGTGTGAATAAGGGCCAAGAGAAATATATGAAAAATAAAAATATCTAAAGAGAAAGCTGGTGATATTTGTTGTGTGTGAAAAATAGCTGGCCATTAATTAGTTCACATTCCTCCCATGAGTGCTGCTCTTCAAAAGTAGTGTGAATAAAATTGTTATAAATTGTCCCCTAATTAAATGTAATTAATGGCTATTTTGCAAATTTCTGCCACCCATCATTGGAATTTTCTACAAAGCCACCAACATTGAATATTAACAGCAGCAGTAGCAGCAGCAGGCATCATCAACGCCCACACGTCATACTCAACGCTGTTCTGTAGCAAATAGCCATCCTGGCTAAGGATTGCCATTACTATCATCCGTATAGTGGATACAACATCGCCACGGCCAAAAGCCTATTTAACAAAAGTGGTAAATTGAAATGTTTATAGCCTATCCTAGATTTTAGCATAAATAATTGAGGGTAGTTTTATTGGCCATTTAGGTTAAGAAGTACTGGGCGTTCATGGATTAGTTCGAATTACAGAACGCCAAGCTGATTTATTGCAAAAATTCTATGTTGTTGTCGACGTGGATGTTGTTAATGTTTATTGTGGAAAGGATTTTCCTTTAGAAGGGTTGGCCATGGGATTCTGGTATTTATGTAAATTAAGAAAAAAAAATGCAAGAAATTCTTTAAGTTTTTGTATAAAGGGTTATATTAGCAAAAAAAAGGTGAGGATAGTTTGAGGTTCCGAATGAAGTATGTTGAAAAAAATAAATAAGGAATAATTAATAAGGAAATTGTTCTTAATTACTTCTAAGTTACCGAAATTAGATTTTTCTTTGGGAATAATGTTCATACAGATTATAAAATGAGAACTGTCCTTCATACATATAAATAATTCCCAAAGATTTATTCGAATTCCAATTGCATTTTAATTTTTTTTTTGATTTTAATTAGATAAAATATAAAATTATTTCATTTTCTGAAAAAATATAAGACCTACGTTTCAAACAAAAAATGTGAAGCCATTTTAAGAAGTTATATAAGAGCGAATTTTCATCCAACGTGAATTTAAAATACCGAATAACAGTCAGTTTGCTTGGCAGAAATCCTTAAAATACCAAATAACAAAAGGTACCTTCTTGAGAAGATCCCACTACTTGAAACGATAAATTTCAACGATTTTAATTGGAATAATAGTCTGAAATCTTAAAAATGTGAGGGTATGTATTCATTCATCTCGTTTGAAAATCCTTACATTTTTTATCGGAGAGGTATATAACTTGGTCATCGTAAAATTCCATTTCTATTTAACAATGGCTACCGACTTTCTGACATTATACGTCCACATTTGATTACACCTCTCATTTATTGGTATCTCTAAATTTTCTGTATTTTGAATGTTTCAATAAAAAACCAACCCCATTTGTTGTTATTTGACATTTAAAGTTCAAAATAAATCGAGTCTTTCTCTCTTTATCTACCAAAAATCTTAAATATTGAACATTTTCGGAAAATCTCCATAAATTGTGACGTACTTCATATAGGGTTTCATTGAAAAAAAATTCGATCTAGGAAAAAGTCGGTTCGATCTTTGACACTAGATCACCATTAATCGATTGAAGCTGTTTTGGAGGTACTGGTCATATATTTCACATTCTAGATAAAATTATTTAATATCTGTTTCAAAATCTTTTTAAAGGTACTAGTCACATTTTCAAGTGAAGGTACTCGGAATTCAAAACCTGTATTGTTGGCATTTGAAGGAATTGACACATCGACCTTGTGAGGTTTTTTCCCATATTTAGAGTTTCAATGGGAATTTTTAAAAAATTATACGAAGATGCGAAGCTTAAACCAAGTAGTGAGTTCACTTCGAATTCTATCAAATGCCTATCTTTTTTTCAAAATTTTGTCCATTCGTCTGTACAGGGTGAGATAAAAAATTGCAACAAAGTGTGAAAGTAATAAATGTCGGAAATGGCATCAAATTTTAGAATAAGTTTAGATTTGTTCGAATTAGTCACCTTTGATACGAATTATGACCTTCAAATGGCCAATGAAACCATCAACAATGCCTAAAAATTGCTCTGCGGTATTTTGGCCTATTGCGAAGCGCTTGCTTTAGGTGATCGACACTTTGGTATTTTTTAGTGCAAAACTTGCTTTCCAAAATAGTCCAGACACAATAGTCCAACCATTTTCGGAGATTTTGGTGGCCATTGTGCGCTGGAAATGAAGCGAGGAACCTCATTTTGTAATGGTTCTTATGTGACGCATGCTGAGAGCGATAGTGCTGAGTCCTGCTGGAATGTCCAAGATCTGCGGCCAAAATATTTGGGTGCCCAAGGCTTTATTGCACCCTCCAGAATATTTTAGCGATAATATTCGGCATTTATTCTGATGCGACGGTCGATTCATACGAGCGGAGAGTGACCATCAGCTGTTATGGCGGCCCACACCATCATCACGGCCGGCGCTTGGGTTCTGGTGGCCAACCGAAGGTGCACATTTTCAGATGGACCTTCGTCCACTTCCTTGACGTTGGGCTGCGCTACCAGTATCACGGTAACGAGCGATGGTACGAGACACAAAAGATTTATTCACATTCAAATGCTGGAGTGCTCTAAAGGTAGCCACTTGTGGTTTTCCAGCCAAATATAAAGAAATCACACGTAAATCATATAAAGAATCACACGTTTGAATTCCATCACAAATAACTGTTTTTCTGGAAAATTCTCATTAAAATGTTTTCTTAGACTTGTACACTGGAAAAATTTTAACAGCTGTCGGACAAGTAGCTTAGAAATGACAGCAGCCTGAAGTTGGTTGCAGGTTAGTAGGAAGAAGTTATATCCTCTCTGCACTCCATTTCTATTTTGGATAAATATCTTCAAATGATCAAAGTTTGGGGAAATAAATTGTGATTATATTAAATTGTGAAACCTAGTTATGTAAGGGACTGATACCAGAGGAAGTGACCCTAAATTAGAGAATTGTAAAAAATCGGAGAATTATTTCGAATTTTATAAATGTTCTTTTGTTCCTTGCTCCTTTATGAGAGATAGTCAAGAAGGAGAATTCCGATATTTTCGATTTTGAAGCTGCAAAAAATGGTTACTACATGAAGGTATTGTCACATCCACTATGAGAGGCTATTCCCTATATTTAGGATATTGAAGGGGACATTATTGGAGAATTCATAAATAGAACGATGTGCAAAGTTAAAACCAAATAGTTAGTGGACCAATACATCCCCTCTTCACTTTAGATCCATTTATTAAAAAAAAAGAGAAATGTGCAAAATTTTGAGACTTTTTGGAATGAGTTAGTCCATATTTTCACATGGCCTAATTAGGCAATAAATATTACTGTAAATATTTCAAAATGTGGAAAAAATCGGGCATAATTCTCGTGTCATGAACGATGAGGTTATTCAAAGTTTTGATACTTTGTGTTGAAGATGCCAGAAACAGTGGACCGATATCATCGAGATTTGTAATTGGCTTAAGTCTGACATAAATTTTACGATAAAAGCAGTTGCATTGCTATACTTTTCATGAGATTATTTTTTCTGAAAATATTGAGCTGTTGTGGAGAAATTCGAATCGTCTTTACTTTAGATGTAATGATAGAAATATAAAAACGTTCAAAATGTGGAAAAATCGTTATACAATTTCGAATTTTACGAAAGTTGGGTAATTCAAAATAGTGATTCTTTAAGGGGGAAATGCCCAAACATGATAGCAGACATTACATATTTTCGAAGCACACCTAAATCTGATATAAATAATGGGATAGATAAAAATTTCAATCAAATCGTTATTCTCTATGTTTCATATGATATTTGCATTTGTTTCAATTTTTTGTGGGGAATTTTTGAATTAGAAGGCCAAACTGTACCATCTTTGGAGACGATCTATATTTAATTAAAATATTACCTCGGATATGAATTTATCGACTCCATTATATAGAGGGGTATTTCAGCCAAAGAGACATTATATTACCATTTTCTCTATGAAGCTCATTTTGAATTCATTAAATGATATATACTCCCTGCGGTTAAAATGATGGAGGTAAAAAAAAATTAAAGCTATAAATGAGAGCTTTATAAACAACAATGATTTCTCCCTTTGAATGGCTTTGAAATTTATTTTTATTCCTTATATATTTTCATTATTTTACAAAATTAATTGAAAATATTTTTTTTTTTTTGATAAAATTACTGTGCTTTAGTGCAATGACAAATTGCCTTAAAAAATCTTTTTCAATGCAATTTTCAATATTTTTAATGCCTAGAGCTCACCATGACGTTTAAATTTTCACAAAACAATTTGCAAATGTACATAGGCATTTATATGTAAATTACAATTTGTTAGAAAAAAAAACATTTAATTTCAAACACATAAGTGTAGCAGTTGTAAATTTGATAACAAATTAATATAACCTAATTTAATGTTATTTCCATTATTATGTTTGAATAATTTTTGAAAAATGTACATAAATAATACAACAGCAATTTAAGGTTTTTCGAAAAATGTCATTCAAATCCAGCCAGACACACATGGACATACTTTAATTTTATATCTCTGATGATGATGATGATGACTACAATTATTATTTATGTGTCTAAAGCATATCTGAATGTAATAAATAATAATTAAATATTCTGTAATAAATAAAATTGTCATTGAATGACATTTCGAACTGAGGAAAAATGCTGCAATCTGAAACTTTAAGAAAGACACCAGCTCTAATCAATAAAAACTTCTTAGAATTTAATCGTACAAAGACACCATGTCCTGCCGAAGCATTCATTCTATGTTCATGTTAATATTTAATTACTGATGTTGGGAATTTTCAAAAATGGTATTAATTTAAAATGAACATTAATTATTTACATACGGACGTGTGTGTGTGTGTGCCTGTATGTGTGTGTGTGTAGAAATCTTTCTCTTTTAGGGCATTTAAAATGCACATTGCATAGAATAAATCATGAATGTGATTATTTCCATTATTCCTGCTTTAATATTTCAAAATGCAAAAGGTGAGCAAATCTGTTATTAGTTGTTACTAAACATGTCTATCTCCATGGCTTACAGAGCCACATGCACACCCACACACAGGGTGGTAAGGCATTACAGACACACATCCTCACAGGCAATGAATGACATATTCCTAATTTCTCCAGTGATTTATAGAAGATTCATGATTGGGGAATACAAGAACGTAATACATGTCGAATGGGAATTTATCCAGACAACAAAAGGAACAAGAATAAAAAAATATTGCAAAGTCGATACCATAAGGCTGAGAATACATGGAAAATACTAATTGAAATTTGTTTTTCTTCCCTCATTAGAGTCGAAAACAAGTTGGGTAGTAAAAGTTTTTTTCTTTAATTCCAATGGGGAAATATAAATGTCAAATGTTCAATTATAAACGAACATTTTGTCATGTCATAAACAGGATTCTGTCCACGAAATAGCATCCATTAATTTTTTACTATATTTTCCATCAAGATGTAAGGTAGGATTTTTAAAAATTTGCCATGAGATTCCATGAATTATAATTTATATACCGTCAAATATATGTATTGTAAAAATGTATTTTCTACATAATAATTTGAATAAAACTGGCTTTTAAAATATTCTCCATTTCATTTCGAGAGTTGTAATGCAACCCGACTAATTTGCGGAAATTATAAAAAAATAGATATCAAAAGGATAAATATTGTGTGGTGATGTCTTCAACAGTCTAGATATTTTGAGGGGGAACTGTTAATAGGTAAATCATATTTTGAAGCTGTACAGCTATTTTTCAAAAATTATTAATATCTTAAAATTTAAAATAAAACATCGGTCGTCAAATATCTGTATTTTCTAGAAAACATGTAATCTCCATATAAAATGATTGCTGGAATAATATTTTTTTAAAATAAACCTACATTTTGCTAAAATTGTGTCATAACTCAGAAAAGTATTGTTATACCCTCAGTATTATGGCTACAGCTAGATATTGGAATATATGGCCAAGACACTTCAAATAACTATCAATGGGAGATATTATATAACTACTCTACCAAAAGGTGGATATTGATAATATTTTTGGATATGGCGTTACGACTAAATAAGAAGTCAAAATGACAAAGTTTGGTAAAATTAAATAGCCAAAACAAAAAAGAATACTTGAAGGGAACTATTTCAAAAAGTGGACCGATGTGACTCATTTTTTGTTCCAATGATTCCAGATGTAATTTAAAGCCATCTATCAAATTTCAAAAGCTCTATACCAAATATTGCGAATTATACTTCAATGTATACATGTCTCTTTTATTATATGGTTAAAACTATATAAGTTCCTTAACAACAAACTTCTTTAGGGTATTTATCCAAAAACGCGTTCTATCAAGTCCACTTGGCATTTTCCACAACCCAGACTGTACAGTGAAATTATAAGAAAATTTGCAATGAATTGTGAAGAAGTTCTTAATTTTTCAGATTTTTTTTTTAAAATAATTATGCTATTTTGTTATGATATACAGGGTGAGATATAAAAAAACTGCAACAAAGTCAAATGCCATATTTTTTTTTATATATTGTTACAAATGTAAATTTAATAAAAAACGAACTCGAGGTCTTTGTTGTTGTTTACTTATTTATTATTTTCGATATTTCGTCCTCCAACGGAAGACATCATCAGGAACAATATTGTTACAACAACAATATAACAAAATTTTGAAAATCTCGCCAAGCTCCGAAGCCGATCTAGTGTTGCAGCCATCTGTTTTTTAAATTTTATTTACTGAAAACAAAAAATGTCGGAAATAGCATCAAAATTTACAATAAGTTTAGATTTATTGGAATAGGTCACCTTTGGCACGAATTATGGCCTTCAAACTTCCAATGAAACCGTCACACGCTGCCCGAATGTTGCTCTGCGGTAATTTGGCCCATACCCAGCGAAGCGTTTGCTTGATGTGATCTACACCTTGCTTTCCAAAAAACTCCAGACACAATAGTCCAACGGATTGTTATCCGGATATTTTGATGGCCATTGGGTGCTGGTAACGAAGCGAGGAACCTCATTTTGGGTGACGCGTGCTGAGTGCGATGGTGCTGAGTTCGGCAGGAATATCCAAGGTCTGCGGCCAAAATGCTTGCGTGCCCATACACCCTCCAGAATATTTTCGCGATAATATTCGGCATTTATTCAGATGCCACGGTCGATTAATACGAGCGAAGAGCGACTATCGGCTGTTATGGCGGCCCACATCATCACCATGGCCGGTGCTTGAGTTCTGGTGGCCAACCGAAGGTGCACATTTTCAGCTGACCTCTTTGGCTTGTAAACACGATCATTTTGTTTGTTGGCCAAATGGCGTAGACGGTCGTTTAGAGGAGGAATTATCTGACGACCGATACTTTCTTACTTTCTCTAAACTCTTTGTGATAGAATGACTTTTATGAGACTATTTCTACATCTAGTTTGGTAATTCTATATAACATGGAAATATTATCAAAAATCATTATTTTTGTTATGTTCAGGATAATTTTCCGTACAATGCTGCTTTGTTTTGACCTTATGATTGAAGAACTTTTTTCAATTAGTTGTAAGTTGTAAAGCATCTTTATCAGCATCATCAAAATTAGCCATCCAGTGAAGTAGTTGCTACACTTAAACCATCATCAGAACAGACCTAGCAGAAATATTGGCAATATGAAGATAAAAATTGTGTTGGAGGTACTAAAATGAGTGGGCCAATACTTTTTTTGTTTCGACAAGTGACGCAGCACTGACAATAACATTAGAATTAACAAAGTTTTAAAAAAATCGAATGATCGTTTCACATATAATGAGTTAAATTATTTTCAAAAAAATTGTATTTATTTATTTGGTGGGAACTGAGCTGGCACAAGGAGTGGACCGATATTATCTATCTCGTACACACAGCCAGAGAGTTAGATGAATGGGCATGCCTACATTGAATCTAAATGTCCTGAAATGCTTTCGTCTAAAGATATCAACGGTCTAAAACAGGGCTAGGCAGAGAGCCTCAAAATTTTTTTGTGATTGTATGTGTTTTCAGATAACAAAATATTGCAATTTTTTTTTTTGCCTCTCTTTACACAGTGAGAAATAAATTGTTATCTTTAAATTTTTAATTTTAAATTTTCTGTTTTCAAAACAACTTTGTTTGTAAAAAAATAATATTTTGATTAGACGATTCGGAGATATACTTGCAAATTATTTCAATTATATTCATTTTAAAATAAAACAAGTAAACAAGCTGTAAGTTCGGCCTAGCCGAACGATTTTGGAATGAATTTGGCAATTTTCAAACAAATAAAATCTTTTGAAAATTCTGTTAAAATATTAAAAATACCGAATGTAGCCGTTATTTTAGTGTCTATACGACGACATGGACCTGCATAGGCAATTTTTGTCATAAGGCATTACAATATTCAAATGCGGAACATGAACAAAAAATCGGTGAATAATGTCGCTAAATTATCAAAATAACGAATATCGGGAGGTATCGTTATATGAGGGCTATACGAAGACGTGAACTTGCAAAGATAATTAAATACCAAATTTGAAACAATCCCGGTGAATAGTGTCGCTAAAATCATAAAAATACCGAATATCGGGAGTTATCGTTATATAGGGGCTATACCAAAACGTGGACCTTCATGGTCCATTTTCAATACCAAAAGTCCTGCAGACATAATATACATTTGAGTAAAATTTTATCAATCTACTTCAATTCGTTCGGAAGCTAGAGTAATTTCCACAGACGGATAGACGGACGGATATCAAATACGTAGTAAGAAATATTTATGTGTTCCAATATTTCTTACGGTGTATTCAGAAAAATATCCGACAGCACCTTCCTCATCGACTGCTCGAACAAAACTAAATATTCTCCCAAAACCAATTTGACAGAAAATTCAAAACAATTTATTTTTTACAATTGTGTTGGTGAACACACAGATATCCCAAGGGATACTCTTTGCCTAGCCTTGGTCTAAAAGCTTTACATCGTTGAACCACTTTGGCCGTATAAAATGACTGCAATCAATTCCTCGTTTGTAGAACAGTCTTACAAAATAATTCCAATGGATATTCAATTATTTTGTCTAAGACAATTTTTTAAATCTAATTTAGCATTGCCAATTATGAAAAAGTTCCTAAAATGTCCCTTTTATGAAACCTAAGTCCTATGACTTTTTAAAATATTTACATCATTAATTGAGCTATGTTAAATTATTTTTGCTGAATTTAAATCTAAACATAATCCTCATTGCGCCATATATCTCTCTCAAACAATCACATTTCTTAATTAATTGCCAATGCAGCATATCCCTGCCATACCTGTTGCAAATGTATTAACATAAATTTCCTACTTTCTGCGATGATAGATTGATTTCATTTTTAACAACTAAACCCAAAGTAATTAATTAAAATGCGTTATTATGTCAAGCGTTAAGTGACTGACTGTTTGCGGTGGCCGAAACAAAGACCATTGGTGACATCAGAAACCACAATTTACATTTGGTATACAACGGGCCGTCAATATGTCACAGCGATTTAATTGGTATAAATGGTATGCATGACAATTACAAAGCAAAATCAGCTACAGTAACAACAACAACGACAAAACAAAGAGAAGGTCAAAATACTCATACACACATGTATGTATGAGCATTACAAAATAATTACATACGCTTGGGAACGTATGAGTAATTAGCGTTACTCATACGTCTGTTGGTATAGCTAAGATTTCAAAGGAATTTAACAATACTACATTAACTGTTTAATACATTACACTTTCCATAAAACCAGCATTCATGACTTGTATCGTTTTTTAAAAAAAAATGCTTTGAAATACTAAGCCACATAAAAATGAGATAAATGTCAAAATTAATGACAAGTTGTGGTCATTGAAATTCAAACAGTGGCAAAAACACATTGTCATATTAAATTTATTTTAGAAACAGGAATATTTTTTTTGTGCTCTGAATAAATTATGCCCATACAAAATATGTAATTTGAAAAAAAAAAAAAAAATATACATAATTTATAGGCAACATATTTTTATCAAATATATTTAACGTTTTTTCGCGAATTTAAAACAATAGAACAAAAAACTGTTTTTATGCTATTTGTTGTGTTCAATTCGTTTTTTATTTAACGTATTTAAAGGCACAAATATTATACTGTTTTGGTAAGAAAGGAACTTCTATTGTTGCACTTTATAATTTAATTTAAAATCGTATTGGATAACTTTTTTATTAATGAAGCATTAATTTCGACCGACCTTCTATAAAATTTAGCTTAAAGAAGCATATTATCCAAATAGTTTATGTTTTTAAACTCACTTTAGTTCTGTTTTAATTATTATTTTTTAATATCATTGGTTCTGAATTGCAACAGTAAGCAACACCCGTTCTTTCACTGTGCTAATATTATTTTTATAAATTCTGGGAACAATATTATATAATGAAATGCTGAAAACAGACATAAATTCAAAGAAAAAATTGAGTGTGTCCAAAAATAAATTATACTTTAAGCTAATCTTCTTCAGAGTTGTCCTTTTCGTGGAATGAAATATTTTTGAAATCTGAAAGGGCTACAACAAGATTTTTTTCTGTATTTTGGAAAAAAATTAATTTGTAAGACTTGTTTATCCAGACTGTTGCAAAATCACGTTGTAGATTAAAGAATACCACATTAAATCATAATTTTTCATAGAAAAAAAAAAAAAAAATGCAGTAACATGAAGACAGCGGGAAGAAATTCAAAGAAATAAAAGATTATAACAAGGTCAGCTTGTTTTCAAAGTGAGCAATTTTTTATTTTTTTGGTTGGTTTCAATGCTACTCACACTCATTACTACCGAGTAAGGGGTTTTTCTCCCCATAACGCGGATAGTCAAGACAACCCACAGGCCGAACAATAAAGGGTTAGTACGACAGGGATAAAAGTATCTGCACACAATATCTGCCAAATAATTGGTGTCTTCTATTATTTAAGATAGGACAGCTACAGAGCAAATGTTTGTCCATCTATTGTTTCCTCCTCATTTCCACATAGTCGGCAGTAGGCTGTCACCCAGTTAGAACTCTCTAGAAATTAGAACTCTCAGAGAAAGTAATTTATATTTTAAAACCGTACACCCAGATTTCATTGAAACTTTTCCCATATCAAAATTGGTATCAACCTATAAGATGAGACGTATTTGATTCATTCTGGTATATATACCACGAGCGGGACAATTTTTGGTAGTTATAACACTCATAACAAGTCAAAATAATTAACCTATGTTCTTTTAACATCGCATTACTTCCACTTGTGTGAATGTGGATATAAATAATTATATCTCTTATTTCCCGACGATTTTCTACCAATGATTAATCTAATTAGAATATAGAATATGGGATATTGAAAGGTTCCTCCAAATAGATAGATGTCTGCAGGAAGTTCCACTGGTGATCAAAATCCCGCCTTCCTGAACTGGCTCATAGTATCTCAGAGAAGTTTTAACAGTTTAATCGATTCGCAAAACCGTCCAGCTCTACGTCGTTTGCGATTTTATTTTCCGATATGTTGCTAGGTCCAAGTAACCAATAATGACCGATACATAGTCACAGGTAGTGTACTGACATCTAGGCTTATATTATTATGAATTAGGAAACGCTTATAGTAGACACTTACAGCCTTGACTTCGTCCATTGTAAATTGCTAGATCGCCTAAGAAGTATACACCTAGACCTAGACCTAGGCTTCGATGGTATTATGCGGTCGAAATTGAAGAATTAAGAATGCTGCCACTAACTAGTTGTTTTACTCCCTCAAAATTTTGGATCAATGCGTCCAGCATGAGCCTGGCAAGGCGCTTCTTGTCGCCTAAAAGCGCACCAGGAGGTCGAGTGTTGAAATGAAGGGTTGTATTTAAGATAGTTTGGGGTGTGATTATTTTTCCTCCAGAACAAGGGAGAATTGTTATTTTTCTTCTAGAAGAAGAAAGAATTGTCACCAAGTTCCTATCACAAATCAAGGTCCCCACAGCCTAAGTTGGGTAAAACCGTAGTGTTATGCAGTGTTTCAAATCAGTTCATGTTCGAAACCTTTATCATTGGAATGTTTAAGGAAAGAAAGTCTCATGCGATCTTTCTATGTCCTCAGCTCGATGTTTCTCTCCCAGCAGATTCGAATGAATCATACAAGATTTAAACGCTGGAAATAAGTTTAACGCTCAAAGAGAGGTTCTGATCTTTAAAAATTTAATTTACTTAAAATACCCCTAAAATGAAAACCGTTGTATGGGGGCTTGGACCTCCATAAGTAATTTTTTAATAGAGACTAAAATACCGATTCCGAACTTCAAATACAAAATTTGAAACAATTCCGATAAATAATTTCACGAAAATCACCAAAATACCGAATATCCGCAGGTATCGCTATATGGGGGCTATACAAAAACGTGAAACGATATGACCCATTTATAAATATAACCTGCCTACTGCCAAAATACACATGTGTGCACAATTTTTCCTTTTATCTCAAATCGTTCGAAAGATAGCGTGATTACAACAGACAGACGAACAGCGCTTCCTCGACTTAGAATTTTACGTTGATGTAGAATATATATAAAGTATGGGTTTTTCAGTATTTCGAGGAGTTACAAACGGAAGGACAAAGTTTATATACTCCCATAGAATATTAGAGGGTAAAAACATAGTGAAAGTCTATCTATAACTACGTCGACTCGTTCACAATATCAATGAGGTATTCATTGTATTTGCGTTCTTTTGGACAATTTGGTATTTCAAGCTTCTGATCTTGGGATTATTCACTCTGTGCTCCCGTTACTTATTGTTTTGAAAATAAAAATTAGTCTTTTTGCCCTAAGCTTGTAAAGAAAACGCCCCTTATTTTTTAGTTCACTGGTAGTGCAGAGCCCATTTGGTAGTTATTAGAGTTTTGCCAATCTACTTCGATGGAACGATCTAGTTCCTTATCTAGTTCCGTGGACTCCGGTCGTTTGTATTAAAACTCGGCGTATGAGTGATATGACATTTATGAAATCGCTCATACGTTACGGAACTGATGTATTGAACTGTAAACTAGAATGACACAGCTCTAGTTGTTTCTACTGGCGATGCTGAAAGTGTTGCTGGGATACCAAAAAAAATCCTATAAATCTTCAAATGAATTATTTCATTACCAAACAGATTTATTAGGCGTTTCACGTTTTTCTACTCTTTCTATCCGACTGCTTTCTCTCCATTTCGGTATATATTTTTTTTTAATTTTCATTGTAAACAAACATAAAGGAACATATTTTTAAACCTCTAACATTCTTGTTCTCTCCTATTTAATTAAATATATTTTTTTATATTTGTTGTGAATTGTTTGCCATTAATAAAACGTAATATAAATTTATTTCATATTTTTGCGTTTGTGTTTGCAGAACTGTGTTTCTCTTTTATAGAAACAAAGCAAAAACAACAACATTGCTAATTGAAAAAAAATTATTGTGTCCAGTGCCCCACTTTTTATGAGCAGGTCTCATTTATTATGTAAATTTAAATGAAAAAATGTTTTTTTTTTTTTTTTTAATTCAACTCCCACGTAATTCTATATCTTTTCTGTTTTTTTTTTTTTGTTTTTTGCCCCCAATTCCATTTTCCATTTCATTTGTGTAAAAATATTTCTGCTGATAATAAATTTTCCTATAATTAAATTAAAATATTCAAATATTCCTCATCGTGTGTTTTTCCCACCATTTACGAACTTATTAAGCGTTGGCTTAAACAAATTAAACTGAAATATGTTGGCTATTTGTTTGTTCTTCCTTCCGGACTATGTTCGTTCGTCCGCTCGCTCATTTGTTCGTTTATTTCCTTACCTCCCCACATGGACTTTGTTTTTGTGAAAACGTGATTAATTTGATTTCATTTCGGCAACTGAAATAAAACCAAAAGAATCTGCCCGGAAAAAAAGAGGAATATCCACAGACGTTAATTTAATTTTGAAACAATTTAATTGTTTACTTAAACTCTCATCAAAAATGCTTGTATGTGTCGTTTAAGTATATAAATGGTGTGTGTGTGTGTGTGCATGTGTGGGTTAGTTATACGTGCGAGTGTGTGCATTCGTTGTGCCCTCATATAATCACCATTAATTGTTCGGAATATGTTTCTTTTTTCTTTTTTTTTTGTTCTTTGCCGGCCACTCTTATTTATGGCCGAAACCAAAGACAAAGGGGAAAACACGCTGAGCGAAATTACTTCGACAAGGAAGCTGGGTTTTCATTCGAACCGAATATAATTAAAATAAAACAATGCTCTCGTCGTTCGATTGTGTATTCCATAGGTAGATGTCCAAGAACAGTCATTTTAATTTATTAAGGTTCTGTAAGGAAGGTCATTTTCTTTTTTGTTGTCTCTTTCTTTCTTTTCATTATTGACATATATATGTATGGACTACTCTTTTTCGTTTCTTTGAGCAATTCACACTGAGAGAGTGAAAGTGAGTGGGAATGATGCATGCATGTACATAGGTATGTTTGTATGAAATGCAAATAAAGGATATTGTATAAGAGCTCATTTCTGCAAATGGATATAAAGGAAATTAAAAAAGGAGGATACGGAAATGTTTGTGTAAGTATGTTTAATTCTTATGTACATAAGACAATGGTAGTTTTATTTCTCGAGGTATTTTTTTCTACTTACGAAAAATAAGTTGCCAAATGGGAAGTGTACTTAAATTTATTTAACATCATAACGAAGTACCTTTGAACGAAATAGAGACTATACTATACGAAAATGAAGAAAATCTTAAAATAATATACTAAAAAATATTTGGAGAAATAGATGTTACGCAAAAAAAATATCCAAAAAAGTAATTTTCATAAACTTGAAATTGGAAAAGCATTTGGTTGAATCTTTAATATAGGCTGTATGAAAAAGTGGATATACAGTGTGAGATAAAAAAAACTGCAACAAAGACAAACGCCATCATTTTTAGATTTTTTTTAAATACTGTTGAATGAAACCAAAAATATCGAAAATAGCAACAAATCTTAGAATAAGTCAAATTTTAGAATAAGGTGGACATTGTGCACTCGAAATGAAGAGAATACCTTATTTTGTAACCATTCTTGGGTGGCGCGTGATTAGTTGGGATGTCCAAGTTCTCCGGCCAAACTAATATATGAGAGTACAGGGTAAGATAAAAAACTACAAAAAAGTCAAACGCCATAATTTTTAAATTATTTGTTTTTCACTCTATTGGATGAATGCAAAAAATGTCGGAAATAGCAACAAATTTAAAAATAATTTAAGATTTGTCCGAATTGGTCACCTTTGGCACGAATTATGACCTTCAAAAATCCAATAAAACCGTCACACGCTTCCCGAATGATGTTCTGCGGTATTTTGGTCCATTCCCGGCGAAGCTTTCTAAAATACCTCAGACACAATAGTCCAACGGATTGGTATCCGGAGATTTTGGTGGTCATTTTGCGTTGGAAATGAAGCAAGGAACCTCATTTTGTAACCATTCCTGGGTGGCGCATGCTAAGTGCGATTGTGATGAGTCCAGTTAGAATGTCCAAGGTCTGCGGCCAAAATGTTTGAGTGCCCAAGGCTTTATAACACCCTCCAGAATATTTTCGCGATAATATTCGGCATTTATTCTGATGTCACGATCGATAAAAACGAGCGGGGAGCGGCTATCGGCTGTTATGGCGGTCCCCACCATCACCATGGCAGGCGCTTGAGTTCCGGTGGCCAACCGAAAGTGCACATTTTCAGGTGACCTCGAATGTTTCCTCATCGGAGAAACCCAAAATTAGCAGTTCACCACTTTCGGCCAAGCGAAGCCACTCTTTAGCTCTTTTGAGTCTTTTTTCCTTTTGCTACGGTGTAAGTTCTTGCACTTTTTTGTATTTCAATGGCTTTACCCCGACTTCATTATTCATTCAATATTTGCCAAATGGAATATTGCGATATGTTCTGCTCAAGAGCTATTGTGGGGCCCCTGTGACGCGTGTGTCGATCAAGTCGCTTCTTTACTTTTCGAACCATTTCTGCTGATGTTGGTGTTTTCTTCCGTCCACTTCCTTGACGTCGGTCTACGCTACCAGTATCACGGTAACGAGCGATGGTACGAGACACAAAAGATTTATTCACATTTAACTGCTGGAGTGCTCTAGAGATAGTCACTTGCGGTTTTCCAGGCAAACATAAAGAAATCACACTATCACGCTTGAACTCCATCACGAATAACTTTATTTCTGGAAAATTCTCACAAAAATACTTTTTTACGCTTGTAAACAATATAATGAGCTGTCACTGGAATAATTTTAACAGTTGTCGGACGAGTGGCTTAGAAATGACAGCAGTCTGAATTTGGTTGCAGTTTTTCATCCCATCCTGTAGAATATTTCTTCCATTTTTCGCATAAAATAAAATTTTATGTTGGAAATCGGCATTTCTTTTCTTTTGTGACTTATAATCAAATTTTATGAGGAATTTTTTTTTTTAACACAAACACATTTAAGAGGGCGAATTCCATTAAGGTTACTTTGCGATGCAAACTTTTAAAACGCCGAATTTTCCGCGCAATTATTGCGGTTCAAAGGGAGTTTTTTTTAGAACCGGTGGAGGCTTAAAGTATTGCGGTATTTTTCTCTGCAACATTGCCGAGAATACTATATACCTACAAAGCACGGATTCCGAGGAATCACAAAACTAAATTTTCCAAAAGTGTTGAAAAGGAGAAAAAGGGGCTACTTTGCGATGTAAACTTTAGAACTGCCGTTTTATAGCTCTACTTACATAATCTGCTGGATTTTCCCCGTAATTATTTTAAAAATTTAATTTTGTTGCACTGAGTAATCAATACAAAACATTTATTCTTCTTTTATCAATGGCAACCCTCTAAAAAAAGCACTTAAATTTTCTTCAAATTAATTGTTCAATTTTATGACTCTATTTGAGACAGCTTAAGTGCGATATGAATGAATGAATGTGTGTGCATGCGTGTGTGTGTGTATTTGATAAACTGCTCTCTGAAGTGACTCTTTGATTCTGTGTTTGTACGGCATACAACTTATTGGCCTTGAATTTTCTTTTTTTTTTTGTGACAATGGACATTTATATTTGCCATAAACTTTCTGGTCAAGTATTTCATTGTTTATGAGTTGAATAAAAAAGGACAATGCCACCACCACCACCACTACCATCCACTGGAGAAAAACTTAACAAAAGCCGAAAAATTGTTACTTAATTCAAAACAACCGAAAACAATAAAAGTTTATTTTATATCTTTGGAAATACTAAAAGACTAATTACCTCGAGTAGATTTCGCTTTGTATTGGTCACGCAGTTAGGCAGACACAAGTACTTTGCCACAGAGAGAGAGAGAGAGACAGAGCCAACAAATTTCCGAAAAGGACATGACATCTAAATAGTCTCATAATTTCTTTTCAATAAGGACGTGCGAGTGTGTGTTTGTGTGCGTGTTTGAAGTGTCAGGGCTAGGCACGTTTCAACACAACAGTCGAAAAGAAATAAACATCAACAGCCATGCCGGACATTAAAGGAGAATGAGACGGCATTTTCATCACCGGGCGTCTGTCGCAGATAAAATGTGTAATGAAATAGAATGACTGCCTGGATGACAATACACAATCGTCAAATAAACAACAATGAATGAAAAGTTTTCTATGTCTGTGTGTGGTAGTGTGAGGTCTTCTTCTTATTATTCTACTACTACCACAACTTGGATAGACAATCACAAGACATTCTGGTGCCAACTTGTGGAAAGTTAGTCAGGTAATCTGATCAAAATAGTGATAGAGACACGCACGCACGCACGCACGCCGACATATATCCACTTTATTGATTTTCTTAATCTACGAATTTGACTTTAATCTAGTCGAGTTCATAATTCTCTGTTCATAAATGACAAATGAAAAAATTGTAGCTTTTCGAATGGTAATAGAAAAAAGGAATTAAGTATATAATTTATTCTGTCTCCATATAAAAGGACATATATACAATTCTTTAGAATAAAATGTCTTTTTTTCAACAACTTCTTACTTCGTGAAAAGTTCCTGTGAAAGAAATTACTTTGAAACTCACTGTAATGTTGCAGAATGTGTGCGAAATTTACATACATATTTTCGAAGAAGAGAAGCACCGTCAGTTCTAAGCAAGCAAACTTTTTGCTTTTTTCGCAAATACACTGAAAATCCGACGTATCCATATCAAGTCACTGTTATGTGCGGATTTCGGCCCAGTAGCATAATTGGGCCATTTTTTTCTTCGAAAAAGAGAAAGGTTTGGGTATTACGTTTCAGGCCATGTTGAACAAAATTTGGTGCACAAAATTGTAAGGCAAGGATATTGGCAACATTTGTTTTCAAGAGGATCGAAGGTGACTCGAAACAAATATTTCTGGACCCTTTAGTTATGTTAGTTAAACGACAGAAGATTTTCAACAAACAGTCAACTTTTGCCAAAAATCGGTCGAATTGAGATAGTTATATTCTGGATAAGTAGAACAATTACATTTGACTCTTTGGTATTGCTAGGTTAGTTACGAATACTATACAAAAAAACAAATTTGCAATCTAAAGAAAAAAAATTAAATGGGTTTGTATAGAAACAGTAGAATTAAAAACTGCACGGGTCCATTGTACTTGATTATGAAGGGAATATTTATTTGTTCATTCCTGATAAAGTAGGTACCTTTTGAATCAAATTACAGATGAGCTTTGTCGATACACTCCCATACAGCAGTCCCCCGATTTTCTATATTTTAAAGGTCTAGTCAAATTTTAAATTAGTATCTGGTTTCCATTGGAGAGTTTTTTACTTGTCAGAAACGTGGAGAGTTTTGTAAAACCCTTCTCGATTTGAAAAATCACATGGGTTGAAAATTCAAAAGTCTCAAAGACTGGCTATACGAAGACGTGGACCTGCACATGCAAATTCTTCAAATTAATAGGCTGTGGTACTTATTACCAACTTTAAATACGAAATTTGAAACAATTCCGGTCTATAAACTCTCTGATACCATAAAAATACCGAATATATATATGGACGGTACGAAGACGTGGATCGAAATTTGAAACAATTCCGGTCTATAATGTAACTAAAATCATCAAAAAACCGATTATCCGGAGGTATCGCTATATGGCTGCTATATGAAAAAGTGGACCCACTTTCGAACTTAACCTGCATGTTGGCAAAATACACATGTGTGCAAGATTTTTTGCCTTCTTAATTCGTTCGAATGGTAGGGTGAATACACAGACGGATAGTCAGACAGACACACATACGGACGGACATCGCTAAATAGCTGATCATGTATTTGGATCTGACATGAATATTTCAAGGAGTTACAAAAGGAAAGACGAAGGTATAACGTGTTCTACCCTTTAAGTTTTCAAGATATTAAATTCATACAATTCCGGTGAAAGGTGGAGTTCGGGCTTTAAAAACATTCAAAATTGACTGGAACCGTTATGTGAGCCTATATCGAAATGCAGACCAACATTGAAAAGAAAAATTAAGGCGAACATTGATTCCCAGAGTACCTAAGAAGCCCAAGTATAACATGTTCGTTTGGAAATCGTGCCGAACATTTCAATATATCAAAATTCACAAGACACTGCAATACGAGAAATTTACCAAGTTTTGGACCTATATTGGACATGTTTTTGGAGGATGGATTTGTATCAAATTATTATTTGTTTGGGAAAGCAAATCAATGCAAAAGCAAAATTTTATCATTTCAGACGGTTGATAGAGGTTCGAAGGCTGTTAGGAAGACAGAGAGATAGCTAGGCAGATAGACAGAAAATGCTTAATCGCAAAAAATGTGAGGGTAAAAATTTTACCTTTAGAAGTTTTAAAAAATTGCAAATTTATTATAACCCAATAACCCTTTGCTTCGTCAAATGGTGGATAGTACAGAATTCCTCTATTAGTCTTCGTTGTTTTTCCTACTGTTCTGTTCTTTGCCTTTGAAGGGAAGAGAGTTTCTGATAACGGCAAAAAGTGCCTCCCGGTTTCCATGTGACCTTTTTTATAAAACAACATTTAATTAGTCTTAATAATGTGCAAAATATAAATATAGATAGTTAATAAATAAGGATTATTGGCTTTGGATATATCTCGGAATCCTATCCTATTTTGTTTTATTAATTGTTTTGGGTACGTAAACAACAAAACGGACTTTAACAGAAGAATTTTTTTATTTAATATCAGAAAGTTTCAAAATTATTAAAAAACAAATCCTTTATTTTCAAACTGAACTTACAAAGGATTGTTCGGTTTTAAGTATTTGAATCTAAGCCATAAAAGTTCATGTTTTGCAACATTCCATGGAAAGGTAAAATATCCTTTTATATTTCAATTTCATATTAAAGCTTTGTGGTCACAGATTTGCCATAAAAAAATGAAAGCTCATTTCTTATGTAAGCATCGTCAACTTTTTCCATTTCGTATTTGCAATAAAACTTAGTTAACCTCAGTTTAATACAATTCATCAATTATGCTAAGACCTCAAAACACTTTTTTCACCGTCTAAGCTTGTATTTCTTATGAAAGAAAACAGCTCAACATTACAAATTGAATGGCATTTGAAACAAAGACCGCGAAATAACAAAAAACACAATCCATCCAATGAACTCTGCAAATTTCATTGTGTTAAAACAACTTAATTATGCATTATTTTTCTATAGAGTTTAAATTAAATTTCATAGGAATTTTATAAAGTTGAAAAGCAATTTGAACTTTTTTTCGTACTTTTTTTTTTTAAATAACAAACGAAAGAGCGAATGCAAAAAAAAAAAAACATTATTTAGATTGTTGGGCTTTATTTATATTCAAATTCTCGGCAATTTACCTTTCATCAATTTGTAGGCTCCTTACAAGTCCTCCATGGCTAAGGTAACCGACCAGTCATCACGTCAGCCAGCCAGTCACCACCCACCACCACCAGCGTTTGATGGCCATCGGAGTGTGTTGAAATATAAAATATGTAAAAATAAATACACTCGCAAAACGAACGAACGAACCAACCGACGTACGATTCGTTCCACGGAAAATGAACGAAAAATAAACATAAATCATCAAAAGGTCCAAAGAACATTAAATGTAACCCCCTTTTGAGCAATTACTGGCGAAAACAAACCCCGAGCAATATCACCGCCATCATCAGCATCATCGAGGGTAGTCACTGGAGGTGGATGAGTAGACCCCGAGTAAGAAAAAAAACTAGCTATGAGAAGAGTAGCATCATCACAAGTGCCAGTGGCCGTGTCAGAAGTGGCATCAACAGCGGCACAAACACATAAACCCAACTGGCAGCAGCTGTAAACACGATGAACAGCAGTAATAGTCGACCACTAACCGCATATAATTTATCTTTCTTCTCTATCATCATTTTCATTTTGATATTGTTTTTATTTCCATTTTGCTTTTGATGTAAAATATTCATGGTGATACCGTGGGTATGCTATGTTCCGGAAAGTGTTTGAAACTTAGGAAAATCTTTTTTGGAAAGTAATAGATGGACATATTTTTGTAGAACCCAGTAAAGTGTGCTGTGGATTTTCAAAAAAATTGGAGAAAAAATTGTTTCAAAACACTTTTGTTTTTAACGAATAAGTATCTTTTCAAATATTTCCTGCCGTAACAATGGCATACAGAGTGAGATAAAAAACTGCAACAAAGTCGAACGCCATAATTTCTACATTTTGTTTTAAGTTTTATTGAATGAAATCAAAATATGTCGGAATTAGCATCAAATTTCAGAATAAGTTTAAATTTGTTCAAATAAGTCTCCTTTGGCACGAATTATGGCCTTCAAACTGGCCAATGAAACCGTCACAAGCTGCCCGAATGTTGCTCTGCGGTATTTTTCGGCCCATTCCTGGCAAAGCGCTTTCTTCAGGTGATCGACACTTTGGTATTTTTTAGTACCAACCTTGCTTTCCAAAATACTCCAGACCCAATTGTCCAACTGATAGGTACCCGTAGATTTTAGCGGCCATCATGCGTTGGAAATGAAGCGAGGATCCTTATTTTGTAATCATTCTTGGGCGGCGCGTGCTGAGTGCGATGGTGCTGTGTCCTGTTGGAATGTCCAAGATCTGCGGCCAAAATGTTTACATGCCCAAGGCTTTAATACACCCTCCAGAATATTTTCGTGATAATATTCGGCATTTATTTTGATGCCACGGTCTATTATAAAGAGCGAAGAGCGACCATCGGCTGTTATGGCGGCCCACACAATCACCATGGCCGAAGCTTGAGTTCTGGTGGCCAACCGAAGGTGCACATTTTTAGCTGACCTCTTTGACCAGTAAACACGATAATTTTGTTTCTTTACAAGCTGCTGGACAACGAATGTTTGCTCATCGGAGAAAACCAAATTCGACAATTCACCACTTTCGGCCAAGCAAAGCAACTCTTTAGCTCTTTTAAGTCCATTTTCTTTCTGTTGGGGTCTAGGTCCTTGCACTTTTTGGAATTTCAATGGCTTTACCCCGAGCTCATTTTTCAATATTTGCCGAATAAAATGTTACGATATGTTCAGCTCACGAACCATTTTTCGGCCACTCGACGCGGGTTTCGATCAAGTCGCTTCTTTACTTTTGGAACCATTTCTGCAGATGTTGCTGTTTTCTTCCGTCCACTTCTTTGACGTCGGGCTACGCTACCAGTATCACGGTAACGAGCGATGAAACGAGGCACAAAACATTATTTCGCATTTAAATGCTGGAATGCTCTAACGATAGTCACTTGTGGTTTTCCAGCCAAATTTAAAGAAATCACACTTGAATTCCATCACGAATAACTTTTTGTCTGGGGAATTCTCACCAAAATGTTTTTGTACGATTGTAAACAATATAATTAGCTGTTACTGGAATAATTTTAGCAGCTGTCGGACGAGTGGCTTGGAAATCACAGCAGTCTGAATTTGGTGACAGTTTTTTCAACTCACCCTGTAAAATCTTAAACGGGTTTTTAGTTCCTCCCTTGTCATTTTTATTCGTAAAAATTTTGTAAAATCCTAAGGTTAATCCGAAAATCTGAATCTTTTAAATTCTCATCCCTTCAGATGTACACTAGTGCAGCACACGATATTATAACCTTTAGCTTATTTTTATCTTAAAATTGATAAGATACGCAGTAGGGTACATTTCATTCGTCTTGATCGGTCATTGTATCATTTGCAGTTGTTGTTATTTTTTTTTTTTTTTTTTGGGTTTTGATAACTCATATTTTTCGACGGCAATTTCTTGAGCACATCAAAACTCGTCAACGCTTTTATTAACACTCATTCCCATTTAAATTGGCGTCGAGGGCAGTGAAATATGTATTGAAGGAATTCATAAAAAGCGAATGGTGGATAGAAGATTGCGCGCAGAAATGCTGACTATTAGAAGGGAAAGCTGCATTGAATTAGCATGGCTGAGGCTTGTGCGGCTGGATGGATGGTTGGCTGGCTGGCTAGGAGGTAAGGGACAATGAAGAAGTAACGGCAAACTGTAATAAAATTATTATGTTTCGCATGAACTAAAACAGTTGTTGAGGATATTAAAGATAAGAATTTTGTGATGCTCAGCCACGAATGATGAATGTGATTGCGAATGTTTGCCGGAGTTTGTCGGTTTGATGATGCTGGCAGTGGGTGGTTGTGAGGTTGAAACTCTATCGCGTCTGCCAACATAACTAGTTGCAAGTGAATATTTTTGGTTTTTATATTGGACTATTTCAAGCTCTATCAACAACTATGAATATTTTTGTGGCCTCATAAAACGAGGAATGATGAAGACGAAGCAGTAGCAGCGGAGGAAAACACAACTGGATGATAACTCGGCTTTATCGTTTCATTTCCACCACACAATCACTGCCGCCATCAAATGGGTGACAAATTAAGGATTCATTGAATTAAAAATGACGAGTGTCAGTTTATTTTGAAATAAAACTCTTAGGGAAGTATATTCTGTTGGCGGTTTTATAACCTTTGACATTTGTGCATGGAATACAGAAGTGATTATGGGCAAATATTTTAAGAGTTTATTATTTAGCGTTTTATATTTTCGTGGCAATTTCCATAATAAAGGGATGTTTTTTTTTATTTTAGCGGCATAAAACTAAAATTTATTTTATGATGATTAGAAAAAATTTATATTCACTTCCGTTTTTACAATTATGGCATTTTGTCATAAATATTATTTTGTATTTTAAATGTAAATTACATGAATTGAAAATAATTCTGTTCATAACTTAATTCCTTTAAAGCATAAATAACTGTGTTAAGGTTTTGAGGAGGCCACTACAATATCTGGGATTATTTTGAAAACTCTTCCTCTGTTACTAACAGAAAAAGTGTTTTAATTATCAAATTGCAACCCTATTGATTGGAAAAAGAGGCCTTGTTTTTTAAACACTTGGAGGCTTCATCAAATCATAAACTTGAATTTTTTAATGGAGAAAGAAAGAAAAAATAAATGTCAGCTAATTTAACAACAAGTTATGGCTAAAACTAAAGTGCAGGGTCGGGTCATTTTAATTCGATTTTTCATCAGTAAAATATTATAAAAAATATTTTTGAAAAAATCCTTTAAATATTTTTTTAATCCAAGAATTTTTATATTAAAAAAAAAAAAAAATTGTGTGAAATCTTAGCTTTTTTTTAATTTTTTTTTTGTTTGTGGACGGTGATTGAACCTTTGTCAAGATTATTATAGACGATCAGCCCCTTAAACATTTCTTTGCATTCAATGAGCCTATATAGGATATTAAAAACAAGTAAGCAAATGCTATAGCCGTGCGGGGCCGACCATATTATGCCCTAAAACACTACAATATGTTATTTAACACAAATGTTATGGTCTTTTTCACCCCCTAAATATTACCCCATGACCATCCAAAATGGAAGGCTTCTGCCCAACCCTAAGTTCTAGACCCATGCTAACTTCCGCGTCGCTTGGTCTATAATTGCGACATGTAGAGCAACTGCAAAATCAGGACATTTTTCAGTTTTTTGTTCATTTCAAACTTAACCATCCAAATCCAACCTCCATCCAAAATTTGGTGCGGTTCGGGCCATAAGTGCGACCTGTGGTCTGATTACAAATTAACATGCACAGACGGACGGACGGACATACATAGCTAGATCGACTCATCCCGGCGAGATAGGAAGATCCTGTGTGAAACCCATAAATATGCCCATGAAAAATATTGTTTGAAAATCCAGGAATTTAAAGCCTATGAAATGTTGAACAATGTTTTGAAACATCCACTATATTATAGGCATTGAGTCATTAAGAATACTTTTAAATACATGATTTCCAAAGACGAGAGTCCTTCAAAAATATTAAAAAAATGTGCTATAAATCTAGTAGATATAAAAAAATAAGGAAAACCACGATATTAGTTAGGTGTCAAGTCCTTGAAAAATATTTTTAAAACGCGACTTTTATAGCCTAGAAAAATATTTTTAAAAAGTCCACTTTAATTGGAAGGGATATTCCCGAAAGTATTTTTAATAATTTCTGACTAGTAATTCTTAAAGAAATACTTTCTTGACCCGGAAATCCATGATAAATATTATTTAAAAAATCTGCTCTTTGTTGGGGCCAACATAAAAAATACAAAACCAGCAAGGAAAGGTCAAAAGACCGGTGGGGGTAACTATATTGTACCCCCCACTGTGCTTATTTATCATTATTTTATATGGGAGCTATAGATTTATCTGAACCGGTTTTTAACAAAATCTGTAGCAATTAATTTTAGGATAAATTGAGTCGGGATTGCCAAATTTGGTACCCAAAAAACCTGCAATCTGAGCCGGTAAAATTAAACCATTTGATATGTGGAATGCATATTACGCCTGTGCGGGACTTAGAATTTACTTCTATACTGAATACGGTCGGATGTGCCAAAATTCGTGTCATTTGGACTGATATTGTCCATTTGGTGCACAACTAACCCGAAATCGGTTGAAGATATATATGGAAGCTATATCTTAATTTGAACCGATTGACATGACATGCATGACTGACATGCATAAATCGACTCTGAAAGTGGTTCTAAGAAGATCCTCAAAAGTAACTATGGCTCTACCTAGTTTCCTCTTCCATGTTACAACAAAATTAAGAACTTTTATACATTAGGAACCAGAATGAGTACCACGTTAAAGCATCTGTGGGACTAAACAAATATCAGGGTGTACTTTGATTTTACTGAATTTGATACTGGTTCTATCAGCCACCATCTAGCAGGATGGACATCGCTAGATCGATTTCAAGTAGTATAGATTTCATCCAAATAGATATAGGTTCTGAAGCCATAATTTCGATACCCTCTGTAGTCCTAAGGTTGATGGAATTCTTAATTTTAGTGCAAGACGAACCGTATTGTATCCCATTTTAACCAACTTATTACACATTTAAAACTCAAAAATTTTCAATTATTTTTATTGAAAGAATAACTAAAGTTTTTTTTCCTGTTCACCAGTTGTATAATCGTCATTATATTTTTCTTTGGTACATTGCATAATTACCTTAACCCATTTCCTTCTCAATTTCCCATAAAATGTAATTTTTATTAGCAAACAAAATCAAATGAAAAGTTAGCACGAATCCCTTCTGTCAAATTAATCTGTTGTTTGGGGCAACAAAAAACAAACAAAGTCCGAACCTTCCTCAAAAAGAACCCATTTTCTACATGTTACTACTATTTTCTGTTGCATGGTCTTACACAATTTGTGGAGTTAATTAATTTCCATTTATTTTTTCTCTCTCTCTCAGCTGGATTTTCTTCTATTTGGTGATTATTTTCATCGCGCACTCTCACTCTCACATTCACATATTGATTTACAATTTCCCAAGTGGGACTAAGCCCAGTAAGTGTCGCATAAAACGAAACTCTCTATCCACGTCTGCTTACCGAATATCATACCATGCACTACTTGTCGCATTGATGTCGGTGACTGACTGACGGACTGAATGGTTGACAGTTACGTGGTTTCGTCAGTGTGTACCTAACCATTGTACTGCGAATGTAATTAATTGCTTGCTGTTACCTCTTGCAACGAGCACTGTTGGTAATTGGGAGCCACGGTGCTCGAATACGACCGACCAACCACCACCGCCACCAGCAGTTGTACCCGGTTGACATCCGACCGGCGACCATGTGTAATTTCGAAAACAATTTACACGCCTATAATATTATGTGCATATATTATATAACCTGTTATGTGCCATGGTAAGCTGTTGGGATGCTTGCGTTCGTATGTAAAGAAATTTTTTTGAATTTATGTTGGCAGTTATGTACATGTTACATGTATTGTACCTACATATGTATGTGTGTGTGAGCACAGCTGCGAAAAAAGTATAGGTGGTACTTTTGTATCCTGTCATAAGCAAACACTAAATAAAACAAAATAACATTCGATACTGGTTCCATGTAACAGCATTTCACTGTGTGGGTGTATACATGGGTATGCGGTGCATTGATTGCAAACGGAATGTGTAACAAGTAGAGCAATAAACCAAAACGAAAACGTTCCTGTAGTTACGTTACTTTTTAATTTTATTTTCATTTTTTTTTTGGAAATCCATGTTTACACTCAATAATTGATAAAAAGAAAAAAAAAAACAAAACATAAACGAAATTTCTAGCGAACAAATCCTAAATACCAATAATTTCAATTATATTTTCTTTCGAAATCGTTTTGTTTTGATTGATATTCTCTGTTGTTCTGGGAATTATTCGACGAATGAAAGAATTATATGTTAGCGCGACACAACAATACAATGTACAAGAAAAATTAAATATGTTATGATTTAAATTTGAATTATGAAAAAATTTACATTTAAAATGAAATTGAAAACAGCAGAAATGTTGGCAATACTATCTCAAATTGAAAATTTTAATCAAGAAATGCTTCATCTTCAAAAATATATGAAGTTCCAGTAGTTTTAGGACGAAAGAATAAGATACCTTCCTAATAAAATATCAAAACTTTCAAATTGGAAAGAGACTTGCATAACAGGCCCGTTTTCTAGCAACTCATAGCAAATTACAACAAAAAAAAACTATTTAAGAGGAATCAGTCAGTTGGCATACGGTTATATACCCTCAGTATAAACGAATTGTGAAATAACTGACTGAATGACTGACCGAGAAACAAAGTCCAGACGAAGAAGCTTAAGCAAGAATCTGGAACACTTGCTCGAGGGTCAGTCTTGATGTGTAGGCGTTTGATAAGGCAGGTTTTTTTTAGAATACCGTACTAAAAGGGTACAAAAAGTACTAAGAAAAAAAAACGGAATGACCAAGAATTCTGAAATTTGGAATGAGAGTCATTGATGGAGTGCAGGATAGATGCACAGAAGGGTTTTTGGAAATTCAAACTTTAAAGTTAAGAAAAGTTCTAAAATGTTTACTACAATGATACAATGTAGTCTTTCGTGAACTCATAGAGCTTTAAATCTGAAATTTTGTATTGGGGTCGCTGTTCATGTGTAGCCTGAACATATGAAGGTGATTACGGTTCTTCAATTTTGGATATGTGTACTACAAGTGCACGAAAAGTAGTAAATGGTACCATACGAGTATTTGGCACAATGTAGTCTTTCGTGAACATACAGGGCTTGAAATCTGAAATTTGGTATTAGGGTCGCATGTGTAGCCTGAACATATGGAGGTGATTTCGGAAATGTGTACTGTATGTGGTACTAAATTTGGTACTGGGTGAAGGGAGAGGGCAGGTGTCCCTAAATTTATATGGATTATACTGTTGTGTGTCTGTGGCTGAAAGAAGGAGTTAGCTTTGGAGGTGTGTACTATATTTGTACTAAACGCTCAAAAAGGTTCCAAAATTGGTATTGAGTGAATGTACAGAGCTAGAATCCCGAAATTTTATATTGAGGATTAAACTTGTATCTGGAATTGATATATGAAGGGGGTTTTGGGAATGCGTACTGTAATTGTTTGTAAAAGCACTAAATGGTACTAATTTTAGATCACACTTGGTGCCTAGGATGTAGAGATATACAGGGTGAGATGAAAAAACTAAGCCACGCTGTTAAAATTATCCCAGGGGCAGCTCATTGTATTGTTGGTGAGCATTTTCCCAGAAAAGAAGTTATTGGTGATGGAATTTAAGCCTCATAGTTTGATTTCTTTATATTTGGCTGACAATTGGAGTCAGGAGCACTCCAGCATTTAAATGTGAATAAATCTTTTGTCTCTCGTACCATCGCTCGTTATCCTGATACTGGTAACGTAGCCCGATGTCAAGGAAGTGAAGGGAAGAAAACAGCAACATCAGCAGAAATGGTTCGAAAAGTAAAGAAGCCGCATTGCACTGGGCGAAAAATGGCTGGTGCGCTCAACATATCCCAATATTCCATTCGGCAAATATTGAAAAAAATGAGCTTACTCCAAGCCATTGAAATACCAAAAAAAAAAAAAAAAAAAAAAAACAAGAACTTACACCGCAACAGAAAGAAAATAGACTCAAAATAGCTACAGAGTTGCTTCGCTTGATCGAAAGTGGTGAACTGCCGAATTTGATTTTCTCCAAAGAGAAGACATTAGCGCCACCGAAGAATGTTTACAAAATAGGGTTCCTAACTTCATTCCCAGCACACAATGGCCACCAAAATTTCCGGATACCAATCCGATGGACTATTGTGACTGGAGTATTTTGGAAAGCAAGTTTGGCAGCAATAAATACCAAAGTGTCGATCACCTCTAGCAAGCGCTTCGCCGGGAATGTTCCAAAATACCGCAGAGTAACATTCGGACAGCGTGTGACGGTTTCATTGACCGTTTGAAGGCCATAATTCGTGCCAAAGGTGTCCAATTCGAACAAATCTAAAATTTGGTTTTATTTCCGACACTTTTTGGTTTCATTCAGAAAAAAATGTAAAAATTATTTCGTTTGGTTTTGTTACAGTTTTTTTTTATATCACCCTGTATTAGTATTCAGAATTGTATTAATAATAAATGAAGGATTTCTAATTATACCCTCAGCCATATGGCTACAGAGGGTATATATCATTTGATACGGTCAAAACGTGCCTAGTCGAAATAACGGTTTTAGACCCTAGGTCTCTTTGGACCAAATCCGTTTCAGAACATTTGGAGTCGATCTAGCGATGTCCGTCCGTCCGTCCGTCCGTCCGTCTGTCTGTCTGTCTGTCTGGCTGGCTGGTGCGCACGATAACTCTCGAAGGGAGTATCCGATTTGATCCAAACTTGGTACATCGTAATATTTTTGTCAAACTTAGATCGAGTTCGGAGATGGACAAGATCGGTCCACTCTTTCTGGTACCTCCCCCACAAAAGGTCGAAATTTGCAAAAAATTAATTCTTTGCACAGAAAGAGAAGGGATACTCCGATTTTGCTCCAACTTTGCAAATCCTAATATTTGCATCAGTTCTAGGTCAAGTGTGAAAATGGACAATATCGGTCCACTCCATCAAGTACCTCCCCCACAAATGGTCAAAATTTTGAATAATTACAACTCTCATAAAATGTGATTTAAAAGTCCGATGGTCTTCAAATTTTACACATCCCAATATTTATATTAACCCAAGGTCTGATGTTTAGATGGAATATATCGGTCCACTCCTTCTGGTACCTCCCCCACAAATGGTCGAATTTTTCAAAACATATATTTTTTGCACAGAAAGAGAAACGATGATCCGATTTTGCTCCAACTTTGCAATTCTTAATATTTGCAACAGTGCTAGGTCTGGTGCGAAAATGGACAATATCGGTTCACTCCTTCAAGAACCTCCCCCACAAATGGTCAAAATTTTGAATAATTATAACTCTCATAAAATGTGATTTAAGAGTTCGATTGTCTTCAAATTTCACCCATCCCAATCATTTTATTAGCCATGGTCTGGTGTTAAGATGGAGTATATCGGTCCACTTCTTCTGGTGACTCCCCCACAAATGGTCGAAAGGGAAGCAATAATCTAATTTTGAAAAACATAACAGTCAAAGAAAGCGAAATAAGGATCCAACTCTCTTCAAATTTCACACATACAATAATTTTTGCTAACACCAGATCTCTTGTGAAGATGCTATATATCCGCGAACACCTTCTGGTACCTCACCAACAAAGGGACACAATTTTCAATATTTTTATCTATCATAATTTGCGAAGCAACTCAGCGATTCTTTACAATTGCTATATCCATCTGCTATACTTTATTTTTATATATATAATTATTTTTATATATAATAATATTTATATCATATTTATTTAGGTGGAATACGAAAGGGTCAGTATTGACCTTTCTTTCAAAACCTACTTCGTAGAGGCTGAGGGTATACATCTGTCGGCAAAACCGACCGATACTTTTTCACTTGTTTTTTACTATAGATTTTTATATCATAACATAACGAACAAAACATAACTTTTTTCCCTTCTCTCCATTTTTTTGCAGATTTTTGGTAAGGCTGTTGTTTGTTGAAACATTGTATTTTGTGAGTAAAAAACCTATATTTATTTCTTTTATTCTTTCAAATCCCCATTTCCTCGAATACAATTTCGAGTGTATACTATTTGATTTTAATCTCGATGTGTATAAATTCAATTAACCACAATTTTAATAATGCAAAAACTAAAATAAAAACTATGTTGTGTGTGTGTTTGATACCTAGGCAAACAATAACACGAATATCGAATTACACGAAAACATAACCGAACCATTGAAATGCTCGAAAAAAATATTATTTATTACATATTTGCATGATGGCAAAACGAATGTTTTTGTGAGTTTTCAGTTTCAAATTTCTACTCTTGTGCAGAATTATAAAAATGTTATAGCCAAATAAGAGGGGAGAAAATAGAAAACAACCTCTTGTGCCAAGGCTAAAATCTGTTCAAACGAGTGGTCACAAACACACACACTCACACACATATCAGATGATCCAACACGAATGAGCGACTGTATGAATGGCTGAATAGATGGATGGGCGTATGAGTGATGTTAAATGATGATTATAAATATTTATCGTACAACATGACGTATGAGTGAGTGATTTATGAAAGCTGAAATTGTTTGTCGGTCCATAGAATTATAAACACACACAGAAAACAAGCAACTTTACAATGCAATACCCTGACAAATTTATAAAGAATTTTATTTTTTTTCTGCGCTGTGTTGGCCAACAATGTTGATATTTTCCAGAATTGCTGCATTTTCAAAGGAAATGTGCTCGCAAATTCCTGTATACCAAACGAAATTAATCAAATTCAATTTGTAATGTCATAAATAATGATGAATAAATAATAATAACGCAGACATCTGATATGATACGGGAGAAGGGCAGGCAGTGCAATAATTAAATATGAAAATTAATTACAATTCTATTACATTTTCAAATAGAATTGCACAAAAAACGCCTGTTTATGGGAATTCAAAGTTTATTGTAAATTATTAATTTCTAGAGATTGTTCTTTTAAGGCATAGTTAGTGGCATGTCATTTGATTGTAGATAAAAACAAATAATTTTACGGTCTGCATAAATTAGTTATTAATTTATTGCATTATCAATGAAAAATGTGGTTTGGGAAAATTTAAATTATATAGATATGTGGAAAAAATCGATGTAGAGAAGAAAAAAAATAGGCCACGAATGTTATGGTTTGGAATTAATCATGGAAGTGTTATTTTCAACTTCATAAGGGTTTAAAGGATGTGGTAGGTGAGAGAATAAGTAAGAAATGGAATTCAGACCGTTTCACAAATAAAATTATACAAAATAAAATTCGTATTACTCTAGTTCTTAGCTCAATACACCAATTCCTAAACGTATGAGTGATTTCATAAATTTCACATCACTCATACGCTGGGTTTTCATACAAATCCACGGAACTAAAAAAGAACTAGAACTCTATTCAGGACTCCGTTCATCATAGACTAGCGAAATGGAAAAACTTATGTTAGACCATTCCCCCGAGGTTATCAATCGAACACAATTTAAGACGACGAATTGGTTCTTACAGAGGGAATGAAGTTTTTACTGCAGCATTTCAAGGACAATTGTTTGTGGTCCAGGTATGTGAATTATGGTCTGATTTCATAGCTAAATAATTATTTAGATCCTCAAAGCTGCCTAAAGCATTAAACAATGCCATGATCGTTTTTTAATGCATATTATCGCCTTAAATCAGTTATAACATAAAGCCGAAAAAACTAAAATATACTAAATTTGTCAGAGTCGTTTGTGTCTGATCCGATATTACACTTATTATGCACAACAAACGTGAAATCGGATAAAGATATGCATGGGAGGGACATCCAAATCTGAACTGATCTCTATAAAATTTAGTAGAGAGAGAGCTTGTACCAAATATCGTTGCTGTAAATAGAATTTTACGGGTATAAAGACCTACTGTGGCCTTAATAAGACTGAAAATTCTACAGGAAAGATATGTGAGTATTATGAGAAAAAAAGAGAGTACAATAAGGCTCTCCTCGGTCTTATATGACAATATTACATGTGCGAATTATAGCTACTGCCTTTGTTTTATTGTACATTTTTTGACGGTTATGAGTTAAATCCGTTAGTAATTCAAAATAGACAGTTCGGCTGGAAGCTAGGGGCACCTATAACCGACCGAATCTTCTTATTACGTCAAAATGTGGACTGAATCCATATTTAAAACTGTCATCTTCAGAAATGTCATATATACTATTATCATCTATAACTATAGCCAAGTCAATCGGAAATTTAAACTCCATTTAGGGTTGATCCTCCAGTAGGGTTGATCCAAAAGTTGCTTACAGGTGGAGTTTGTATCTTCTAAGAACGCTTAATGACGAATTGCCATAAGTGTAATAAAAATTCGACTAAAATATTTCGAGATTAAAATCGAGAGGGTATACCAAATTCTGGTATACAAATTCGATATTATATTCTGGAAATCCGAAATGTCGTCTTTAGACGAGTTTTATTTTCTTACGAATTTTCAAAACTTACTATATATCTTAAATAGTTTGATTTCTATTGTATTTGCAACAGATGGTCATGAATTATTCCTCAATAGAGGATCCCTCGAATTGTTTATTACCTATAGATAATAAGCCGCCTACGATTTTTATGGAAAGCTTGGAGTTGAAAAAGATACGACATTTCCAGGCTAAAAATTTACAAAAATACATTTGCAATGAAGTAATTTTTAAGTCAGATTATTCCGTTTATACATTCTTTACTATATTTTTTATAAATCGCTATACTTCTCGCATTTTGCCTGTGATACAATTTTATATATCACCCTTTACTGTTAAAAAAGACCGCGTGAAATAAATTCTACATTAGACCACAATATCAACACGTCTATGATATAACCTTGCTTCGCATATATGCCCACTTTTATAGCATTTTTTTCAAGGATATATTATTTTAAATATTGCTGATATTGAGTTTATCACTTAACGTTACTGCTTATTTACAAAACTTCCTGTTTGCATTTCTTTTTTTGCTTCACACATGAAAATATCCTTTTATTGGCTACAATATCCTGCTTAGGCCTTTGCTGGAAAGGTTGATAAAATATGTATGTATGTGCATGGTAATGTGAGAGACAAGTATCTTTGGTTAATATAACCATTGTCATACACTAGCTTATACATACATATGTTTAAAAAAAATATGCATACTTATATGTACACACACACACATAAAATAGGGCATTTATTTTGATGGTATTGACATGCAGGCAACATTGTTATGTCCCACATAAAGGCTTTCAATATAAACTTTTATGTATGTGTAGATGTGAGTATTTTGGGTTTGCTTCCATCTTACATTGTTGTCATTTTGCATGTTGATATGGGATTGTTTATTTTCAATTAATCATAATCAAATAAACAAACACAAATACATCATACAATATTTTTTTCGGTTATCACAAAATGACATTATCTAGCTTTAGACGGAAGCGGTTTCTTGGCAAAACATAAAAAAAAAACAAACAATATTTAAAAAACAACAATGTTTCTTATTTTTTTAATAAATTTTAAATTAAACCGTGTTTGAAGGGGACCCTGCGCAAACATGTATGGGAAATTGCCATTTATGTATGAGGTTTGCCACCGCAGATCATAGAAATTATTGACTTTGTTGTCGTCGTCCCCGTTTTTTTGTTTTTATTTTGTCCTTCTCCCAGCTTCTAAACAAGAAAAACCTCAATGATATTTCTGTTTACATGAAATGTGAGTTTGCATTTAAACAACACCCCCAAGACTAATAAAAACCATTGAAACTTTGACTTCAAATATGTGTTTGTTTAGAGAGCGGCTGGCGAAGGTTGCTGTTGAATGAATCCGTTTAAGAGCACTCACTCACACACACACACTCAAGCACATGCCGAGAAACATTAAAACAAAGTAGCTGACAAATTGCGGTGCGGTAAGCATAAACGCGTTCGGTTACACAAAATGCCACAAAGTGACATTAGTTATACTCGAGTATTGTACGTGCAATTGTAAACGGATACGAAGGCCCCAAAGACATCTACTTTTCTTGCCATCTTGTTGTTGTTTTTTTTTTATTATTACGAAATTTTACCTCAATTGCCGTTGTATAAGTATTTACATATATGTATGTGTTTATGCACAATTTGTTGTGGTTAAGAGGGGTACATGTTTATGAGAAGTATATGGGCTACTCGTTCCAAATGTTCTCGAGGAAAAACGTGAGGTAAACCTGAATTGTATAATATTGGGTTACAGCTGTATATACATTATGCCAAATATTGAAAATTTTCCATATATTTTTAAAACTAAATTTCTATCCGAAATAACGATGATATTGCAGCTTATTTGATTAAAAGAGGTTCCCACGTTCTTGAAAATACTAATGGCATAGGGTTGACACAAGCCAACCCTTCACTTTTTTATTATAGCAAAGACTCGTTCACAGCTTAGAGATTGTGAGATATCCAGTCAACACAGTGAACAACAAAATAAGCAGTCGAAGGTAGCTCTGCATGTCCGGGGAGAGAGTCGCAGACTTTATAATGACCGATTAACTTTATTAATGGAGTGTACAGAACATCAGTGCCCACCAGGGTTACCCAGATATTTTGATAGAGTATGCCTGATAACCACACCGATTATTAGGCCAAGGCTATGCAACGGCAGATCTGGTATCCGCCAATGTACAAACCCAATTTTTTAAAACAAAAATTAAAATGCCCGAACCTTCACTTGACAATGATGGCCCGGAGCACTAATAGGTTCTGAACTAAAAAATAGGCAAGAATCGGTCCAGGGTTGAGAAGTCGTTCCTATAGGATAATAATATATATATTATTGTTGATTGATTTCAGACCTCTTGAAAAAACTGCATGAATATGAAGAGTTTTCCCTTCAATGAGTATTATATGCAATCCTCAACCCGCTATGGAAATATTTTCAGAACTCATAGATGACCTGTTCTACAATCGATAACAATCGACCAAACGTACATTGAGACTATGGACACAAAAAAGATAGTCGTTAAATCTATGGAAATTCTAAATCCATAAATTGTCGTCACAAAGCAGGCATTCATGAAGCTATAAGCGGCCAGTGAGTTTTTGCAGAAATTTTGCTGGTAAGGATCCATCTACACAGTCAGAGAAAGAGAGGATATTCATCAAAATGAACTTAAGGTTAATATGTTGACTCGAAAATAAGGAGTTTAGAGGAAAGTATCCCCACCAAAACTTCTCCAAAAACTGCAACATCGAGGACGTCGAGGTGCAATAAACTATTGGTGAATTTTTCCTTTTAGTCGCCAGCAAAGATCCTTCTGTCAAAACAAAAAGAGAACCGTAATCTATATAATCTTGAAGGTAATCTGCAAATTCGAACAAGTCATTTCAGGCACATAAGCGGCCTCTTGCTTCCTTTACTTTTTTGTCCATCTTAAGAATGTTAGATATGTGTCCATATTTTAACAGAGCCCTGAAGACCGGTATCCTCAACAGTGATTGGTCATGCAATCTTAAAACTAGTTTTAGAAAAAAATGGACGGAGGCTTAAATCACTTCCTCAAATGAAACATGAACATTCAATCCGATTGAGGCCTAAAATCTTTTCCCAAAGTCCATCACTGCCGAATAGTTTCAAATTATTCTGCAGCGACATTATCCCCTGAAAACCAACAATTTTCAAACTCAGATTAAAATTACAGTCTCAACCTTGAATTGAAATATCGAAAATTATGAAATTACGTTTGGTTTGGAGATGTCTACTTCATAGCCCGATCCACAGGCTTTTTGCTTAAAATTTTGAGTATGGGTTCACAATTTGCGAATTTCATGATTATAAATATTTCCATGTGTCAATTTTTGGTTAGGCATTTATCAGCTCTATGTAGTCGAACTATTTTTATCTAGACGCCAACAATGCCGGGATCCAATAAGACAAATAATTGGTATTACTCGCTCTTTCGCGAATTTGACGGTAATAGAATTTTATTCTTTTACAGGTTCTAGGAGAGAATATGCATATTCCATATTTTTATATTTCCCATATAAATGTACTTCCGTATTTTGAAGGTTTCGGCGACAATTTTTGATTGTTCATAAGGTACGTTGTTTACTTACCACAAATGTTCTGTATAAGTCCATAGTTCAAGTATGAAGGTATATCATCATTATCAATAGGTACCTCTTTTTCTCTCTCTCTCTCTCTCTCTCTCTCTAGGAATCAGCTGTAATTGGAATTTATCCTCACTAGAAAGGCTCCCAAATAAGGTATTCTCTTGATTTTCGGAAAATTGGAGGTGCCTGCCTCAATTGTTGTACTCGCCGAATTTTCAAGAAATATGGCCAAGCTCTTAAATTTGGCGAAATTATAAGAACGGATTTCACCATAATTTAAATTTTCATGCGGAATGGGGTGGGGGAGTGGAATGTGGAATGGAGAGGGGAGTACAAAAAGTTAGGCCCCACCGAATTTTACGCCGATTTCACTTGTTAGATTCTATTTCATAATGAGTCATATGACACAATTGTTCACAGTTTGTTTGTAGACGGAAGCCCGTGTATGTATGTATATACCCATATATACCATTTCCTTCATTCCCGTTATTTGTGCCCAACATATGTACGTTTAAATTTCATTAACATTTCCGTTATGGTTTAGCCTTTATATAACCACAATGAGTAGCACACTCATGCACATATAACGTATATATACAAAAATATGTATGTATGTATGTTTGTAAACAAAGAGAAACTACGTTCTCATTATATTGTTGCTGAAATTACTTTTAATTTAAATGTGCCCAACGGGTATTTGCTGAAAATTATGTTGTATCACTCATTAAGTCTCTAGTTTATGTTCAACATAAATTTCAAAAATTATGTCTGCGTGTCTGTTAATATTAAACAACAATAGAAGTTAGACAGGTTTTTCGGTTAATGCATTTATATTTTATGCACGGCCTAGTATTAGGGTAGGTAGGTGAGAAAATTCATGGAAAATAAATTATATGGAAAAAATACCACAATTTTTTTTTTCGAAATTAATTTTTAATAAAGTAATGTCTTGTTGGGATTTCATATTATATTAATTCTGTTGTTTCAAAATGTTCAGGCATAATAGAATTTTTCATGTTTTTATCACTATGAATATTTTTGGTCCCATTTCCATTAAGAATTCCTAAAACATATATATTCTACATATTTTAATTACTTAAAAATATGTTTTCTCTTCCTCTCTTCCACAACATTTTCTCTCTTTTATAATATACAAAGCAAATTACCTTTAGTTGTAATCATTTCTAGACATAATTGTTAACATTTTCCTTTGTGCCACATCAAAAGCTCCGTGAAAATGATCTGCATTGCATTGTGGAGGAACACAACATTTTGAGGCGAAACAATTCACGCTGCATTCACAACGCACGTGAAGAGGGTAATTCGTCTGTGCCACAACACAAAGACTTGTTCGTCATACGCACATGTTTAAGATTATTGTATTCACTCACACACACGCCCACCCACACCTACAAAAAGATTGCAAAGTTCAGCAGCCGTTCTAGATTGTTTTTGTTTGAAGCTCGCATAGAAATGCGATTGTGTAGACATGACATCGAAACAACAGGCTAAATATTAATGCTTTTTAAAGCGTACATTGGTTTTTCTAAAAAGTTAAACAAAGTTCAAAGCCATAGATTTCGACAACAAAAACAGCTATTGTGAACCTGTTCCAAAGAACTTTTGAAAAGGGTTAGGGTGAAATATTCATTTGGAGCAATTCATTAGAAAAAGCGTTGAAAAAATATTTTTAATACAAAACTGAAGAAAGTTCATAAGCTAATATAAAAGGAAAAACTGAAGTAAAAACATTTGCAATTTTTAGCCATATCGAAGCATATATTCAACGTGAGAAGCTCTGGAATAAACCAAAATATATTAAAGCTGATAACCTTCTTTACTGAGTGAAATATAAAAAAATGAGTACCGAACAATATCACTGTGTACTGATATATGAGTTCGAGGAGGGACATTTTAGTAGTTCTTTTGGTTTAGAAAATTCTTAAATTGTCTTCTGTTCATTTTTAATATAGACACGCTTTTTGCCCGAACCCATGTCTTACAATTGGGTTAAAAACTGTGCTAAATTTGGAGGAAAAAAATCGTTCGAAAATGTCGAGCTGTTAATATGACTAGATATCGATGAAACCAAGAAGTTGAAATTATTGAAAATAATTTATTGAATAACACCAGGATCTTGCCCGTAGACTGTTATAAATATAATCGGATATCAAGTGTGAACTTTATTTTGTACCTCTCTTGAAGAATATGTTTTTTTAGCTTTTTGAATAATTTTTGTCTCTTGGTGGTATCAGAAGAAGTCAGGCGATATTGTCCAGCCCTGAACTCGATCCATTTTTGATCGAAATTTTACGTTGTGTTGAACCAAATCGGGTACCCCTTGAATAGCTATCGTGTGCAATGGTCAAAAGTCGGGCGGGCCGACTATATGATACCCTACACGTAAAAAAATGTATACTGGGAAATTATGTGAAGTTGATCATACCAACTGTGAACCATGATATGACTACGATTAGGATAACGGACCAAGTATCACAATATGGTAAAATTCGGTTGAAAATGAAATAATCTATTCAATTTGGGCTGATATTACATATATGGTGAGCAATAACCGTGAAATCAGATAAAGATGTATATCGAAGCTTTATAAAAATCTGAACCGATCGCGATAAACTTTGGCAGAAGTATTTTCGAGCAGTATCTGATGCCGGGTATCAAATATCATTGTTGTGGAGGGCATATTTCACATGTAAGGGCTATGTCTGAATCGATTTTCACCAAATTTTAAGTACTTGTACTTGAATTCAGTCGGAACTGCCAAAATTCAGTCCATTTGGTCTGGTATTAGCCATTTGGTGCACAATAAACCTGATGTCGGATAATGATATATATTATGCATGCGAGGAACCTTAAAATCCAGTTCGGATGAAAGTTATAGTATATGGGAGCTACAGCTATATCTGAACCAATTTTCTCCAAATTTTATGTAATTATTTCTAGACGGAATTCGGTTGCATGTGCCAAAATTTCATTTGGACTGATGTTGGTCAATTGGTGCACAATTAACCCGAAACCGGTTGAAGATATATATCGGGGCTATATCTAAATTTGAACCGATTCTCACCAATTTCAATAGGGTTCGTCATGGGCCAAACAAATATTGGTTGGAAAATTCATTTCAATCAAAAACATCGGATAATAAATGCAACCTGCATTTTGTTCACACAAATTCATGGACGGACAGACGGACATGTATAAATCGGTTCAGAAAGTGATTCTATGAATATTCTCAAAAGTAAATATGGGTCTGTCATATCACATAATACCCTTTCCACTATGTAGTGTAGGTTATAAACATTAAAATCGGCTGGGCCGAACTTTCAATACTCTCCAACATTAGAAAAAACCTAAAGAAAATTGTATAAAAGTATCCGGATTCAAACATGTTTCAAATACCATATTCCATTATCAGACACAAATAACGAATTTTAAATGAATCCGAAAGAAAATGTGATCCAAGTCATACAGATACCCAATATCTGGAGGTACCGTCATATAGGGGCTATAGGAATACGTGGACATATATAGACAATATTATACCACGGGAGATAAAACCCATTACAAACTCTAAATGCCAAATTCGGGTAGTAGGATACTGAATATCGGGAGGTACTGTTATATTGGCGCTATAGGAAAGCGTGGACCTGTATATGCTATGATCTGTACCGAAGCTAGGATCCATTACGAACTTAAAATACAAAATTTTAGACAAATCCTTTGAAAAATATTGTTTAAAACGTCAAGAAACCGAATATATATACTGACAATGTTCTGCCACAAGAGGTAAAACCGCTTTAAAACTCTTAATTCTAAATTTAAAAGAATTCCGCGGAAAAATGTGGCTAAATAATTATTAAAAATATTGAATATTATTAAAAATATTGAATTGCTATATGAAAATGTGGTCCAACCATTTTAGACATAATACAAACTATTGTGTATATGTTATGCTAAACATGAATATATACTTTATGGGGTCTAGAGGTGTTGCACACGAAAAGACAAAATTTAAGATATCCTCCTTTCTATGGTGGAAAGTATAACTTTTTATATAATATCTGAATTTCAATATTCCGTACATTTATATACAATATTACTTTAAAATTATTTAATTCTCATTAACGAAAATGACCACAATAACCATTTACTTTAATTTTCACATTTTCATCAATTTCAATTTTTATTCAATTTAAAATCTATTTGCAATTTGTTTATCGCTTTACTGTCCTTCGTAAGAAGTTTCATTTTCTTCCCCAGAAAAATTCGAGGATGAAAATCTAATAAAACCTCAATTTGTTGAAAATTTAAATTGAATATTTGCATTCAGCAATTTTGAAATTGCTACGAAAGTAATTCCTTTCGCTGACCTCGACCTTTGTATATTTTCTTTCCTTTTCGAAAGTTAAGCACATTATTTGCTGGTCTTAGTGGCTTGGGGAAGGGTGGTGATGGGGAAGGGTTTTGATTTTGAATGCTACCATTTTGTGGGGGTAATAATCTTATCAACACTCACAGGCGAACCATTATTTATATTAACTGCCAATTTGAAGAGGTTTTTTGACAATGCAGATTACCTTGCAGACAATGTGTTGGGCCCGCCAACAATGGATAGGAAAATGTCAAAAATGTCAGCTGGCCTTAACCAAAGGGATTTGAGAAAAAAATTCTTTTTGTATTCAAAACTTTCTCACAAGGGCCTGCCTAGGAATCAAAGAATATTTTGAAGATTAAGCAGAAAAGATATTTATTTGCAAGTGTATAAATGTATTTCTTTATATTTAGTATCTGGAAATTTGAATTTCTATATTTCTGGTGAGACTGCAGAATGTGTAACATCTCTCAAAAGCCAATGTCATTTTCCTTTAATGTTGGTTTGTCATTTTTTGTTTGTTGGAAACTTCCATTTCCTTTCTTTTTGGGGCTTTAATGGAACATACAATCCAAACAGGTTCTGGAAGAAAGCATTATTTACCCACCAAAAAAACGCAGAGCAGAAAAACAACAAATGAATATTCCCACCACAAGTGAAACACACAAAAGATTACCAAATACATCACCGCCAGAATATAATAGCGCTGGCATCAGATCTGACCAAAAGCCGTAGAAAATGCGTGTTGTAAAATGTAAAGTCAGCACTAAACTTAAAAAAATGTGGAGAGAGAGAAAAAACCACCGAAAAGTGACGCCTTAAAGCTAACGGCCATTGTTTGTCATTAACAAGGACAGCCATTATTTTTATGACGTTTCTTTTTTTTAAATTGCCTCGGGAATGGCGGGGATTTTTACAATGCTGCCTCCGCTGTTGGAGCATGAATAAGAGCAAGGCAATGAATGGCGACAGCATTGGTGGCTAATGAAAATAAAAGTTGAACAATTTTTTGGGAAGACAGTGTTAAAGTGAGATATGATTTTGACAATTAAAACAAAACATTCTGGTTAACTGACTGACCTACTCTTGTGGTCAGTAGCTTGGTTTTTAAATAAAAAAGCTCATAAGGTGTTGCTTTTTAAATCCCAACTTAATAACGATTTAACCAAAATAATACATAACACTAACTTAACGATATTGAAAAGATAGGAAAGTTTTAAATTACAAATATTATAAGCAATGTATTTCGACTATTTGGTATGGTATTCGGATTTTACGAATGTCTAAGGGTTCAGGCATCTATAGATATTATCTGGCACCAATTTTCCAAATTGCTAAAATTTCCAAAATTGATAAACTGATATACCAATACCGTTTTGAAAAAAAATGTAAAAAAAATGTCAAAATAAAATATGTCCAAGATTTGAAATTGAAACATTTGCCCCCAAATTATTGATATTTGAAGGTCCCATTTCAGAAATATTTACAGGTTTACGCGATTGAGGAGTTCTATCCGGATGAAGATGTCAATATACCTTCAAATCGAACGGGGAAGATATAAAACCCGTTTTTTATGAAAAAAATGGATTTTTTTAGGGCCGAATCGGATAGACTCGTGAGTTGGAATATGATAAAAAATGGATTGGCACTACAACTTTGGTAAAAAATTCTCAGGTTTTAGAAGCCGGTTGATTCAAATGTTTTTATTCGTTCTGATACGTTGTGAAATGTAAAACATTTACCCGAAGTTGTGGGATAGCAGACGACCTGAAATAATGTTGTTATGGGAAATGTTCTTTATATCCCTAAATTTTTATTGGAGTCTGAGAGGACCGGAATGCTTCCCAATAGGCCAACTGGCAGATTCACGTAAACTTTTGATATTCTTCTTTAGCTTCACCCACTTTAATATGCGATTTTATTTAAAAAAAACCTCCTTCAACCGAAGTTACGTCATTTGTCTCTTCGTATTTCGTTGAAAGAAGATTTTTCAAATTGGTAAACTTTGGCACGAATTATGGCCTTAAAATGATGTTTTGGCCCATTCCCGCCGAAGCGCTTGCTTGAGGTGATCGGCACTTTGGTATTTTAGTGCTAACCTTGCTTTCCAAAATACTCCAGACACAATAGTCCAAAGGATTGGTATCAGGAGATTTTGGTAGCCATTGTGCGCTGGAAATGAAGAAAGGAACCTTATTTTGTAACAATTCTTGGGTGGAGCGTGCTTAGTGCGATGGTGCTGAGTCCTGTTGGAATATCCAAGGTCTGCGGCCAAAATGTTTGCGTGCCCAAGGAATATCTTCGTGATTATATTCCGCATTTATTCTGATGCCACCGTCGATTTATATGAGGGGAGAGCGACCATCGGCTGTTATGGCGGCCCACATCATCACCATGGCCGGCGCTTGAGTTCTGGTGGCCAACCGAAGATGCACATTTTCAGCTAGCCTCTTTGGCAAGTAAACACGATCATCAACGATCAACGAATGTTTTCTCATCGGAGAAAACCAAATTCGGCAGTTCACTACTTTCGGATAAGCGAAGCCACTCTTCAGCTCTTTTGAGTCTATTTTCTTTCTGTTTCGGTGTAAGTTCTTGCACTTTATGGAATTTCAATGGCTTTGCCCCATTTTTCAATATTTGTCGATTGGAATATTGGGATATGTTCAGCTCACGAGTCATTTTTCGCCACTGCCATGCGGGTTTCGATCAAGTCCCTTCTTTACTTTTCGAACCATTTCTGCTGATGTTGCTGTATTCTTCCGTCCACTTGCTTGACGCCGGGCTATGCAATCAGTATTACGTTAACGAGCGATGGTACGAGACACAAAAGATTTATTCACATTTAAATGATGGAGTGCTCTAACGATAACCACTTTTGGTTTTCCAACCAAATATAAAGAAATCACACTATCACGCTTGAATTCCATCACGAATAACTTTTTTTCTGGAAAATTCGAACAAAAATGCATTTGTGCGCTTGTGAACAATATAATGAACTGTCACTGGAATAATTTTAACAGCTGTCGGTCGAGTGGCTTAGAAATGACAGCAGTCTGTTGGTTGCAGCATTTTTTACTTAGATTTGTTGCCTGTCTATACTGTATGAGATATATAATTTCTTTACATTCCCAGAATTTCACAAGGTTTCAAATTCAAAAATTTGGTTAATACATGCATTACATACTGGGTGATATTGGGCTCAAGCTTTCTGGTACCATATATCCTTTATCAAAGAAAATGCTGCAAAAATTACGATCATACACCACTTAAGGTCACAAAACACTTCTGTTACTATTTTCTCAAAACAGCTGAGGAGAAAAAACTTTCTCCTTTTTTTCTGTCATTTATCCAAAAATTAAATACATTTTAATGGAACTTTTTGCAGTTGTGATGGATGGCTGCTTGGTTGGCTAAATTAATGGATGGATGGATGCAAAATGTTGCAGCTTAAGAGAAACTAATTAAAAGTTGCATAAATCGCAAGCTTATGCTGCTGCCGCTGCTGTGTTATGCTAACAATGAATAAATAATGTAAGCATTTTGCCTTCAGTTTTCGTTTTTGTATATTTTTTCACTCAGCTCAGATGTCCTTGTACCAGATACAAATGTTAGCTAGGGATTCTGTACTTACATGGAAATACATGGCTGTAGGTGGGTAGAATACACAGCTACACGCAATATGTGTATGCGAAAACGAAAAATAAAAACAACAGCAACATTAACATTAACATGTTTACATGTGGATGAGGTTTATTGGTTAATGCATCCTTGCCATGACAAGGCACCATGACTTATGTTAATAAAGCTGTGGATGCCAATAAACATAGTTGTGCCTCTTTCTCTCTCTCTCTCTCTCTCTGTAGTTTAATTTTGTTTTTAAGGTTTTTCTTTTCTATTTGCTGTTGTTATCTGGCTTGTTTTTTATTTCTGTGTCTGTGTCTCAAATTTTCCTTCCGGTTATTGCACACACACACTCACCCGCCCTGCAAGGATACTCTTTTATTTTGTTTCTTTTTGACAACAACAAGTCAAGATCATGTTGACAAAAGTGCGTGTGAGAGCTGGTCCTGTTTATGCCAATGTGTTATGATGTTGGCTTTTGTAGTTGTTGTTTTTGTTGTGCGGCCTTCATCATGTGGTACACGGTAAAGCCTTGGGATAAACCTTTTGGGTGTTTTGCTTTTTGTTAAACATGTTTCTTTTGCTAAAAAAAAAACTGACATGGACATAAAGGTGTGTGTCATCAAAGGAGACATGTGATAATAGAATTTCTATTTTCCAGAAATGCAAAGGAAAGACAGCTGGAGACTTTAGGTTGTAGATTACATTTTACATTTTAGGAAAATTTTGAACAAATTTGAAATTGTCTCCTTTATCCATTGACAAAGTAAAAAAATATGAATAAAAAGATATCTACAGAGCATACATTTTGAGATACTACACCACAGAATGAATTAAAAATATACCCTAATTATCTCATCTACAAAAGAAGTAATAAAACATATTGATCATTACTTGAAAGCAATATAACGTAATTACTTTAGGTTGCCTGCGCAATTTTCCTAATAACATGTCAAAACAATACGTTTCATTTTACTTCTTAACAAATACCTTAAGGGCCAAACACTTCAATAGAATTTAAAAACAGAATTTCGAAAACCACTCTATTGAGAAATTGTTCAGTTAACGACTGACCTAAGGCTATTCAACTGTCATCGATGTGTGTGTGTGTGCCTGTGCTGTTATTTAGTTAATGATGTTGTAATACACATTTGATGAAAGATTTTCCCTAGAACCATGTCAAAATATCTGTGGTTACGAAATATGTAATGTAAAGTAAATGATGTCTGTTGTGAGAAATTGAAAAGTAATTCACATCTAACAAAAATTTTATAAAGAAAAATAACTATATTTGAGGCGGAGTTTCTAGAGTCCTTATACCACATTGTTACAGGAAGAGAAGGATGAGGTTAGGACAAGGTTAGAGAAAACATCTTTGGAAAACCAACATCTGCAGAATTCCTGCTGGTATTTGAATAAGTTGATGAAATCGCTTTAAAGTTATATTCAATATTTTTTAGTTGAATACTATTTTTCAGAATTTGTTTTTGTAGTCCTAATCGAAGATATATTTATATTAAAAATAAATGCCATTATATATCTGACATATCTTAATAAAATTTGAAGAATATTTTTCAAAAAAATCTGAATTAAAATTGTGTTAATTGGGGAGAAAGACCTTTAATAATTTGGAATTTGTGAGAAGAGATGGGCTTTGGAAGTTGTGTTTTAAATAAGATTTCTTAAAGGGGGTCCTCCAAGGATTGCCCTTACTGCACTAAAAGCTTTAATAAAATCATTTAAGAATGAAGGGAGATTTCAACGCACCCTTTTTGGGAGAAAGGAAGCAATCTAAGTCCTCTTTAGGTAAGAGGAATTCAAATAAAAGTTTTATTTTTTCCTTTACATAAAAAGATTTTACGTAGAGGATCACATTTTCTAAGAAGAAAAAGAAGCTTCATTTCTGAAAAAAAAAATGTTCCATAAGAAGTCCAGTTTGGACGGATTTTTTATGGAAGCACCATCGTTGTTAAAAATATTTCTATTCCTTCTATTCCTCTTGGAAAGATATATATATAAAAGTACTTCTTCTGAAGAAAGAATTTCTATACCCTATCCGTGAGGAGGATTCATGGGATATTCCTTGAAAAAAGGGATCTTCTGGAGGCAATTTTCTGCGCTAAGGATTGCTAAAAATCGGTCAGAAGGGTAGTAGTATTTCTACCAAGGTAAGATCTCTCTTAGAAATCCTTCTTTTGAAAGCACCATTTCCCAAAGAAGACTTCCTATAGAAGAAACCTTTTTTTCGTGAAATCACCCATTTTTTGAAGTTATCACTATTTCAGTTGGAAGGATTTGTAAAGAAGTACTCTTCTGAATGTAAGAAAGTTTTATATAAAAGAAAACTTTGTAAGACGGGCTCATATCGAACCGCGCTTTCTGTGCTAAGGATTTAAACATATCGGATAGAAGGTTTTTTTATTGAGGTACACTTTTCATAGGAACCACCATATCTAGAAGAAAGTTTCTTCCATATGAAACCTTTCTCAAGAAGGTTTCCTATGAACACGCCTTCTCTTAAAAAAGCTTTGTAGAAGCACCATTGTTGAAAGAAAGTACCCTTTCCGTAGGGTTGGTACCAAAGTCATTCTTCTGAGTAAAGAACACCTTTAAAATTTTAGTGAGAACTTTTTAATGAAGTGTTGCAATAAGGACTTACATTGAACCATTCTTTCTGTGGTAACAATATCATTTTTAAGTAGTAGGGTTTTATAGAAGCACTCTACTTATAAAAGGGCTTCCAACAAATTCACCATTTCCTCAAAAAAGTTTCCGAAAGAAGAAAAACCCCATTTTTTTAAAAAGGGCACTCAGAGAAATACCTCTACTGTGAACAAAGCATCCTTTTTGTAAGAAATCACCATTTTTGCAGGAGAGGATTTTGTAGACGCACCCTCCCTTTGAGATAGCACCTTCTGTATAATAATGTTATTTGTGGAAGCATTTTATCTCTAAGGCGGAGTTCTCAGAAGCACCATATTTGCTTGTATTAAAAATAACTTAGAAAAACTTTTAGAATGTTAGTCTCCGACAAGTATGATGAATTTTACTAAGATAGAGGTTTAGAAGCACCCTATTTGGAAGAGGGATCAACTTTATCGGAGTAGGGTTTTAGGATGATCACATCAGTTATAAAGAATTATAAGTATCTCCGAATTTGATGCAAGAAAGTTCCCTTAAAAGTTTCCTTTTTTAAAAAAAGTGCACTTATAAGCATCCTTGGAAAATAAAACAAGCCTACAGAAACAAAACAATAATATATTCCAACTTTCCTGAAAAAGTGCACAGAGAAGCGGTTTTTTTTGAACGGACTTTAAAGAACATTGTAAAAGGATTTCCATTTTATAAAAAATTGTCTTTAGAACTCCTAAAAATGTACTCAGATACGCATTTGGTAGAAGAATAAATCCCTTAAAAGGACCATGTAGGAGGAGTTTTACTGATATGCTCCTCACGATACATTTTGTGTTAAACGTCTTTGGCAGTATAATTTTAAGAAAGGGCTTTAGAAACAACTCTTCTTTAAGCATTAGTTTATGGTATCATTTCCTTTCAAACCGATCCTTAGAAGAATTGTTCTTCAACCAAAAGTTCTCCTACCAAAAGTTATTCAATCTGACTTTTGTATTCACACTATCTTTCGAAGAATTTGATGGTTAGGTCCAGGTAGACATACACTTATGCCAGTATAGGCCCTAGAATTTTAGACAACAATGTGTTTACATGTTATCATTATTTGTTAAAATGTACTCAGATACGCCTTTGGTAGAAGAGTGAGTCCCTTAAAAAGATCTTGTAGGAGGAGTTTTACTGATGTGCCTCTCACGAGACATTTTCTGTTAAACTTCCTTGGCAGAATAATTTCAAAAAAGGGCTTTAGGAACAACTCTTCTTTAAGAATTAGTTTATGGTATCATTTCATTTCAAACCAACCAAAAGTCCGCCCCTTAAAGAAGGTGATTAATGTGCATCTATGCCGTTATCTTATGGTATGCATGTATGTAATTCATATATATATTCATGCGTGAATGATATCGTTATTTATGCACTGAATCCTAATTCGTAATATATCTGAAACAAACCTATTTTTTTTAGAAAACTTATTCACTTATTTATTTCTTCTTTGTTTTTATGAATTGGAGTTCTGGTATATAATCTATTTTCGAAGAATTCGAAACTGTTCTAGAACATTTTTCCTACATCTACATTATATCCTGTTCTGTAATACTAATGTATATTGCAAAACCGTTATCTATTACAGCACTCGTTGTCTAATAACTCATTTTCCATTGTTGGCAGTTTCTTTGACTGTTTTTTTTTTTCTTTCGCCAAACACTAGTCATGCCAATTAGTCATAGAATCATTATTCTATCTATTGTGGCCTACCCCAACACAAAATTGTATAAACGACAAATTTTCATCAGTTAGACATACATCTTAGAGTATTACAAATCTCATGTGTATCCATCAACATCAGCAACGACAGCAAACAGCCTGACATGACGAAACCTTTTTGCCTTGAACAACAGTTCAAATAAGTTGAAAAATATGTACAAAGCAACATCAGCTCCAGCATCAGCAGCATAATAACATCAATAAACAGTAGAGAAGACAACACAGAACAACGGACAAAAAGAGCAAAGAATAGCACAAAAGCAAACAGGAATAACAGCAATTACAGCAACAAATATGCCCCTTCAGCGTAATGCATTGGTACAGAAAATGGAAGCGACGGAAAGAGGGGCACCGTCACATCAGAACCACATGACAGGCAGCAATTTGAAAAATTATCTCCAATGGACCAATACAATAACAAAACAGTAACGAAAAGACAGCAGGCCAAGAAGAAAAATGTGTATTTTCAAAGCTCAAACTTTAATTTCCCAAGCACTTATAACAACAACAACAACAACAACGACGGCAGCAGCAACCGTAACATATTTTTTACCAGAGGGCAAATGTGGCAGCATACCTTTGCCACACGAAGATATCAACCCTAAAAGAGTTTATGCTACGAAAAATGGCAAAAACAACCATCCGTCCAACCACCCAACCGACCGACCGACACTATTTATGGCAATAAGCCCACAAAAATAGCTATTACAAAAAATAAACTTCTCACACCTTCCAATACGCATCCCCATTATCTAGTTATTGAGTAGAAATAGAAGAAGTAGGAGAGGAAAGAAAATTGCACACACATCGCCCCACCGCACACCCCAAAGTATCAATACCTAGACCGAGTGGCAACATAGCCATGGTTCGTTCCGTAGCCAATATCGCAAGTATGCAAAGTCTAAAAAAACTAAATCAATGAGTAAGTTGTTTATGTTTCCTGTTCTTCTTCCCTTTTCTATTTCCGGTCGCTTGGATTGAAAAGTTGGAGAGCCCAACGAACACAAGCCCACACACAGAGAGATATAGATATTATGCCGAGAGTAGAATGTAATAAAAATGCTTACTCATGCATCATCTGTTGTAAGGCAGGTAAGATTGTTGTCGTTGTTGGTGTTGTTTCAACAAATAGCTTGGCCTATATCTGAACTACAGACATATCTTTCAGGTGCTTTGTCATAGCCAGGCAAGCCGGCCTGATTTGTAATAATACTTATCGGTCGATGTTCACTTATCGAAAAGCACTGTGGTTACAGGTGGCGTATGGGCAACATGTTTTATGAAAGTTTTTATTACTGATACGTACAGATGTACTCTCTTCGTTATACTTGGAGGATATGAATGAAATATTGATTTATTTCTTGATCAGCATCCAATTCTAAGACGATACCGATATTTTCGAGAAGTTGAGATGGTTAGGTTAGGTTGAAAAGATGGGTGAAAAAATAGCAATACATTCTGCTGGGCATACACTTAAGCCTGTATAGGCCTAAGGTATTAAGACCAGAAATTTTCTTACATGCGATCCTCATTTGTGACATACGTTATTGGAAAACCGTATTCTGGCAATTTTAAGTATTTTTGAATCGACTTCTTTTCGTTTTTTATTCGTTATAGTGGAGGTAATTTATATTTCGAATCGATCGAATGAAACAATTTTTTTAGTTTTTGTAGTTTTTTTTTATTTATTTTCTAGAGTCTTGTTAAAAGCCCATACATTCTTATCACACCACATCCACCGTCAATTTCAATCCATTAGTGATGACAACACTGTCGCAGCTTAGAAAGAGGAAGCCTGCCTGGTGAAAGAAAATTATTTCCTTTAGATAAAATCCTTAAATTCAATAAAACACAAATTGATTGCCATGCCGTCAAAAAATAACCCTTTCATCCATGAAAAGACAACAACAAAACAAAATTAGCAAAAGGGTTAAACCATGGCAGGAAGCAAAAAAAGTAGCACGAGAAATAAATCTTGTGCACACACACAAAAACATCACGTTACATGGCAAAGCGTTGTGCTAAAGATTTAGCCAAAGTGTAGGATTGCCAGTGTTATTTGTCCATAGATTATGCTGAGGACTCTGGTCTGGGTGGCTGTTTATGTTGAGTTTCATGTTAAATGTCCTTTTTCATTGATTGCTCTCAATTTTGTTTTTTTTTTTTTCTGTTTTGAAAAGGCTTTAATGGGTTTTGTGCTCTTTTGTTTGTTTAGAATTTATGCTTCTTTCGCCATTGTCTACATAAAAAATGGGAAGAGAGCAGTTCGAGTGAAATGCGGAACTAAAATGCTATGGTATATTTAATAATTTGCAATTTTTTCCATAAAACATTCTGTCAGCGGGAAATGTTTAAAATACAATGAACATTTTAATGGTCGAATTTTAATCGATACAAAATATTAATGTATTTAATATTATTTCTATCATAATTGTTGGTTAAAAAATATTATTATTCCATTTGTATAGAGTTTATTCAGAAATTATATCCTGCACCAATTTGTCCGATTCATATTAAATTTACCTCCAGGTCAAATCAACAATACTTATATGTGTGGAGTTACTGTTAGGGAATTAGTATTTGCAAGTTTCATATTAGCTGTAATTGAGTAATTGAGGTTTAAAATAGACAAAAATTCACCCCACAGAAAACCCATAGTAATTTAAGTTCTATTTGAAGGAAGCTGGAAGGCTCACTCAGAATAACAAAACTCTTTAATCATGGCTTGGTTTTGGGACAAGGGAGTCGATCACTGCTTCACTCGGAAACCTTTGGTCTATTGTTCATACCATAAAATTCATGTCGCTACTTTCCCAGAAGAATGATAGGTGTCTAACAGGTTCCGGGAATCTTCGTGTGGTGGGTCCGGGTCTTCGTAGGGAATGTAGATTGAGAATATCAGTAGTGTTTTCTATTACTACTACCTCGATCCAGCCTTTCGATGGTGATGCCGCCTTGACCCCATTTGTAGTGATGAAAATCGTAAAGTTCCTGCCATTTAGCCCTGATACTCTATTGCTGAGTAGATAGGGCTCCTGGAGCAGGACAATGTTAAAAATTGATAACAGCAGCAGCAGTAATGCAGATTGAACTGCACCAAGTTTAGTCCAGACTCCTTGTCCACTACTACTTGCTTCGGGGCGAAAGTGCGAAAGTGAATCTTTCACAATACAAAGCCGAGCAGTCCATCGACATCGACTTCTTAGAAAAGCCGGAAATGCCTACCTATCGTAACTACTTTAAGAATTGCCCCGTTGTTCTTTATGAAGACATTCAACACCTGCCAATTTCCAGTACTAAGACCAGCATTCTGCTTCAAAACCAGCTTCAGGATCTCCTCAGTACAGACACTACAGTTTCTCATTTCCTATCTTCCCTTGCAGCCTTTTTGTGGTCCGCGATTCTGTTGATTTAACTTCAGCTTGCCTCGCCTTGCTTTGGAGGGTGACATCACCTGCACTGGCACTTCAGAGACCTATTTGGAAGGTCCTCTCGAATTTCATGTTCGTTCTGATAAGATGTTGTTTATTACGGATTTTGTATTTATATAATTTTTCTTCCATATGTTACTGTCCTCGTGAAGCGACTGAGGTCGATCATGGCATAGCCTCCATATCCATATATGGCAAGGACTCGGTAATTAAACTTGATATTCGTTGAGGAGCCCAGGTATCAACGAAGCTCCGTTAGAATAATTCGGTAACCTGACTGCAGACCAGCAACCATGATGTGCACGTGGTCGCATAACCCCCCAGCGTTAGATAGCCTTCCTTATGTAGGGAGCAGCACAGAGGTTTCGCTATGTTAGGAGCATCGAAATATCACATATTTTAACCGACACTTTTTCCCAGACTTTCTGACTATCCGCAACTGTTTATTCATTCCTCAGCTGTCCAGTATATCAATTAGGGTTTCCTGAGGATATAGCATTATGTATCTGTTTTGTTTTATTATAGCTTATGTTGACGTGCAAGAAAAATTTCTTTGTCCAAATTTTCAAATCAATTGGTTCCTTGAAAACAGTTCTCAATTGTTTTTATATTTTAATATACGGATCAAAAATATTTCCAAGGAAAATCCAATGTACGGAACAAACTAGAAAATATTTCGTCTGAATAAGACTCTGGTTAACTAGAAAAAGGACTTTAAAATCGTATATATATTGTTTAACATTTCTTCCTAAAAATCAGGAAATAACTTCCATATTACCCGGATTATATACCCGTTTTAAAAACACCCTTCCCTGCAGTTGAGACATTGATTTTCTAAAAAAATCCTACATTGCCGTTTTTCATAAATCAACGCTTAAGCAGTGAATACTGACAAATAGTTTTAGAATAACGTTTCGAAAAAAATTTCACAGAATGAAAATATGTAAATCATGTCTGTGTGTTTTTTTTTCCTCCTTCAGACGTTTTTTCTATTCAGCCATCATTTTAAGAACTTAATCTATGAACTCCCTCCCCACCAAATCACAACGAATGCGAACCTTGAAAAAATGTTAAAAAGACAATTCCAATTTAAGAGTTTACGGTCATTCAGCCGAAACTTAGGCCAAAAATATATGTCATGCGTAACTGGGCGAAGGCAGGGACAAAGACGCAGCGGTTGCTTTAAGCCCAACTAGATAAGTTATAAAACCAACACGCAAATCTCGAACATAAATTCATAGCACCCAGCTGGGAATATTCGAATGACTGCCTGCATATATTCGCTGGGAAAGACGGAGGGAAGAGAAAAAGTTAACCTTGCTGGGCTCTAAGCACACGCACATATGCGTTTTCTTGGCCTTGTTATTTTGTTGTAGTTTTTATAGCATTTTTCACATTTCACTCCAAAAAAAAAGGACAAAAATTCGTTTGCTCAGAATTGCAAAATTCTTTTACATTGTTGGCTCGCTCATACATATGACATTGTTAAATGTATTGGTGAGCCCGAGCATTGTGGCTAAAGCCAAAAGGATTTTATTTGGCTGTTTTGTTCTTTGGCTTTATGACTTTCAATGAAACACATAAAAACAACAACATTTCATGCTTCCTTCACCCCTTTACGCCATGGTCGGCTTCGTTATTTGGTATGTGTGCTCACCAAGACAAGATAATGTTTCATTTTCGTTTTGCTTTCTTTCTTCTCCCAGGGCTTTTGTGTTGTACTGTAAAAGCCTTTGGCTATTTCGGGCTAAATAAGTTTCACACACACACAAAGAATGGTGGTGGTGGCCAAGAAAAACATGACCATATATTCTTTGGATGATATCATTTTGTGATTTGTTTGTTGCCTCAATATGAGAAATTGTTATGACCTCTTGTATGGTCATTAAAAGGATGTTGGAATGCCAGCTCTTTGCCCACACATGGAACAAATCCAGTCATGTCTCGACGGTCATCGAAATTGGGTCCAGCCATGGGAAACAGGGCGCATTTTAAATTCAAATGTTTCTTTTTATTTTATGTCTCTGGGAAATTGTGTTTACAAAACAGTTACCAGCCTCGGTAGTCCGCTGGAAGGAAAGTTGTCTGTTTCGTCTTGATAAGCCCTATTAAGGAAAACGGAAGTAAGCAACTCTGAAATGAAGTTCATAAAATACAGCATTTAAATGTGGGTTTTATTACGACATTATTTAAATCTCTCTCTCGGAGCCATCTCTGTTGGCTACGCTGCGAAGAGAGTTGGTTTCCTTTGGGTGTTAATTTCTGTTGTGCCCCGAAAAATGGAAAAAAAAGGAATAAACGTTCCTCTGGAAAAAAAATCGTATGAAATTGGACCCAATAACTTTTAACGATATGGATTTTAAGGGATTTTTGCTGTTGATGTTGGCAGCATGTTGTCAAATTTATAGTGTCACATGTCATTCAAGTTAATTACTGGCATCATGTGCAAAAGGCCACAGCTGACTTTTTACGCAACCTTCTTCAAAAGGCTGTGTTGATGTTAAATTATTTTGTTTTAAGTTTAAAAAATAAAATGATTTGAAAGGAAATAATAATATTGGTTTATTGAATATCCAATTTAAATGGACTGGAATATGTGCCGACAGATATATACCCTCATCATATGACCACCCAAGTGAATGTATTGATTGACCATATTTTACATTGGTTTGCCCTTAGTGGAAAATATGTACTTGCGTCATATGTTTAATATTCGTCTAAATAGGATGAATTTTGGCACACCCGACCGAATTCAGCCTAAAACCAAGTACATATAATTTGGATTGGAAGTCGGTTTATATAGAACTATAGCTGCAGTCCCTCACATACGTAACATGCACTCAAAAACAATGATATTTGGTACCATACAGGGTGGGATGAAAAATCTGCAACCAAATTGAGACTGCTGTCATTTCTAAACCATTCGTCCGACAGCTGCTGGGAAACCACAAGTGGCTATCATTAGAGCACTCCAGCATTTAAATGTGAATGAATCTTCTGTGCCATGTACCATCGCTCGTTACCGTGATACTAGTAGCGTAGTCTGACGTCAAGGAAGTGGACGGAAAAAACAGCAACATCAGCAGAAATGGTTCGAAAAGTAAAGAAGCGACTTGATCGAAACCCGCGTCGCAGTGGCCGAAAAGAGCTAGAGAGTGCACCTTCGGTTGGTCATCAGAACTCAAGCTCCGGCCATGGTGATGGTGTGGACCGCCATAACAGACGATGGTCGCTCTCCGCTCGTATTAATCGAGCGTGGCATAAATGTCAAATATTATCGCGAAAATATTTTGGATGGTGTATTGAAGCCTTAGGCACGCAAACATTTTGGCCGCAGACCTTGGACATTCCAACAGGACTCAGCAAGCGCCACCCAAGAATGGTTACATAATGATTTATCTCAACCTGTAAGGCTTATTCAAATTATGAACCCTTTGAATGGAAGGTACATTAGAGAAGCGACCGATATTTTCGTTTTTTGCAAGTTTTATAATTTTTGTATCCTACGCCACACTGTGGTACAGGGTACTATGTTTTTGTGCATATATTTTAACATGCAGAAAGAAACGAAATAAGCACATAACATTCTGAATGGGTTTATAAATGTTCGTCCGTCTGCCCATGTATTTTTGTAAACAAGGTACAAATTGCATTCATTGTCCGATTGAGATGAAATTTTCCTAAAACTGCCCAAATGGGGTGGATTTTGGCACATATGACGGATTTTGGCACATATGACGGGAGTACTTCAAATTTAGAATATCGTCTAAGATATGGCTATAGCTTCGCTACATTCAACTGATTTGATGTTTAAATTTCTCTAAAAAAAATGATATTTGGTACTAGATATCAGATTCAGGCCAGAAATATCCCATCCAGGATCGGTTCAAATCTAAATATAGCTTCCATATATATCTTCATCTGATTTTACGTTTATTGTGCACCAAATACGCAATATCTGCAGAAAATTCGATGGATTTTTGCACTACAGCCCATAACAGAAAATTGTCTGCGCAGGTCCACGTCTTCGTATAGCCCCCTTATTACGGCACCTCACGATATTCGGTATTTTGATGATTTTAGCGATTTTATTCACCGGGTTTTTTTTCAAATTTGGTATTTGAAGTTCGTTAGGGGTGCTACAGCCTATGACAGAAAACTGTCTGCCCAGGTTCACGTTTTCGTATAGCCCCCATGTAACGGTCCCCTCGATATTCGGTATTTTGATAAATTTAGCCCTTCGTACAGACCAAATATAACGGTACCTCCCTATATTAAGTATTTTGATAATTTTATTACCGAATTTTTTTTATATGCAAGTTTCGCAGTTGAATATTGTAATGGTTTATGACATATGTTGCCTATGCAGGTCCACGTCGTCGTATAGACCCTAATATGACGACTACATTTAAGATTTTAACAGAATTTTGAACGGCTTTTATTTATTTGATAATTGCTAAATTGGCTCCAAATGGTGGAGTCTATTCAAAGATCGGCCCGGCTGAACCGACAGCTTTTTTACTTGTTTAATATAATCCTTCTCGAAATTATATCATGCACTTTATGACTGCTTTTGTCTGATGCAATATTTGTGTCATAATTGTAAAAAGTGAGAAGTGCGAAGAGTACTATATTTCCTCCAATCAGGAGCAATTGTCACGTATATGACGTAAATGATAACTGCTCTATGAATATCTGAAAAATGTAAAATATTTTTTTTTTAATTTTATAAAAAAATTAATTTCACATTTTTATACAATAAAAATCCAACTTCAGGTTTTAAGCTCACTTATGTAAATTTGCCATATTTGGAAGATTTACACAAATAAACTATCATCATTATAATCAGCGAGGTTTCAATAATACGACCTAAACGTTTATCAACTAATTTCGGATGTTTTACATAAAATATTCCAATATTTTAAGTTAATGACGTTTTATACCTTTTCTACATTTTATGCATAATTAAACTTACTCGATTTTTAATTAACAAATCATCTCTTGAATCCAGTAACTCGGAATACAGGAATGTGACATTTGTCTTCGTTCATAAAAAATCGATTTTCCTCGGATTGGATCACCGAAAATTCTTTTGTATTTATATTGATGATTATTTTCTATATACTTTGATAAAAATAAGCCTAAATAAAAAATATACCACTAACCCCCTTTGATTGATGAACAAGCTATCAATATTTAATTGTGTAGACAGTCATTAACAAGTTTAAATTGCCTCGATTTGTTACCCAAAAGTTCTCTTTGTGTCACCAACAAAATGACAATACCAACACACACACACACACATAGCTGACACACCTACAATCCTTAGCTCTACACTCAGTATTTCTTGACAAATGACACCTTTGTAATACTTGCTGATGGTTACTTTTCAAGGTCAATGATCAGTTATCTTTTTACGTTTGCATCATTCCCTGTCTACCTCTTTCATTTGCCATGCACATGTAGTGTGGTACAATACACACATATATATATCTACACCGATGTTCACATACGCATTTTTCTCACAACTGTGGTAATCAAAATCTCTTCACATCCAGCTGTCAACACAACATTTGTTTATTTGTACACATACACTGGTAGACAGCTGAAGCACAACAACGAAAACAACAGCACCGATGATGGCTGGCTGGCTGACTGGCTGCTTGCTTTCATAGACAGCAATGCCAACTTAGTGCTTTTCGCGTTATTTATGGTGCTTTTTAGACCCCCTAAAACGCCAAAATAATGGGCATAGCGCGAAACGAAAAAAAAGCACTGTACGTACGCTTTTCATCTTTTCTGTTGGTGCTTTTAGCGCGTTTTAGATTTTTAAATATGACAATGTTTATACATTCGAATATTTTGATAGTATGACATCAACTTGTCGCAAGTTCTTTACTGCAAATTCTTTACGTGTCATTCCTGTCATTGAAGTTCTTTTGTTTACTCTTTTTTAATAAACCATAATAAAATGAAGAATTTTGTGTATTATAAACCAATTGAAAGAAAAGTGAAATGAACGAGAAAAAAATGTAAGTTTATACATGGCTGCTTTGTTGTACGAGTTTACAAAACTGCAACTGAATTTGAAGCTATGGGTTTTATGGGTGATCATAATATGTATATGTCTGCAATTTTTAACCACATGTAAAATGTTCCTAATATATCATATTTTTTTAAAAATATGTATGAAATATTTATGTTGTTGTTGATTTAAGACACATTTTTCAATGGAATTGTCTGCAATTCTACACAAGGAGTTCTTTGTGAGTACTTTACCCCCTGAAATAGAATTGTCGGTAAGGTCCACAATATCGTATATCCTCAATATATCGGCATCTTCCGATATTGGGTATTTTTGTAGATTTTAACAGAATTTTTAATGGATTTTTTTTTTTGTAAATTTCCTAATTCGTTTTAAATGGTGGAGGGTATTCAAAGTTCGGCCCGGCCGAACTTACTGCTTTTTTACTTGTTTAAAAATATGTATGCGCTTATATACATGAAATGTTTATATAAAATATTTTTGAATAAAACAGTATTTAGTTTAAAAAAAGTTTTTATTGACAATTTTAGTTAGAAAAAAATACATGGCGCTTTTTACGCTTTTTTAAGGAAAAATTTTACGCCATTTACGCTTTTCTGGTTTTTAATTACGCTTTTAGCTCTCAAAATGTTGGCAACACTGTTCATAGAGCAGCAGGAGCATCATAAACAACACCAATGACATTGATGACAACTCGGAGACAGAGTGAAAGAGACAGCAATTTGATTTGCAAATACCTCTACATGAACAAATATCAAAACATGTTTACATGTGACTTAATGAAGCATACAAAAAGGCGCCAGAGAGGACGGGGAGAAAGAGAGAGTCTGTTTTACCTTGAACGTTGGTCTGATTGAAAGGGAACGACCGAAAAAATAAAGAAAAAAAAAACAGAACATAATATCAATATAAATTGAATTTAACTGGAACAAGAACGGGGAGAACACAAAATATCGATACTCAAGAACATAGAACCTCTGTTCACATACTTACACACATGCAAAGAAAGTGGTTGGAGGCAAAGACATAAAATGATAGGCACAAATAAAATGAATTTAAAATTTTATTGTCACAGTTTTATTGAACTCAAATTGGAAATAAAAATGAATTTATGTATTGTGCGTGTATGCGTTGACATATTGAACATTTATGATGAAGGTACGTGTGTGTAATTTGATAGATATTCAAAATATTTACTCTATTTCTGAAGCTGCTACTTTGCAATTTAAAAACCTCTTCTAGATTGATACACACAAGATACATATTTTCTTATTTAGACAAACAATTTCCAGCTCTTGAAACGGAGTCAGTTCCAGGACATTTAGGAACTTATGTATATCAAAGTTGAACCAAATTCGATAATAAATATTATAATCTGTCTCTTTCGGGTACCTCAACCCTAAAATTCTCCAAAAATATCCCGTTCTTTTATCTTATATAATCTTTTAAAAAATATGGTCAGACTTTGGTCACAGGAGATAAGACAGAAAATATATATATATATATATATTTTTTTTTTAATATAAGTCAAAATTGCACGGTACGTACTAACGTTTGTGTTTGGAATGGGGCCACATTTGATGTGGGCCGCCATAACAACCGGCATCAGAATAAATGCCGAATCTTATCGGGAAAATATTCTGAGGGGTTTATTATAGCCTTGGGCATGCAAATATTTTGGCTGCAGACCTTGGACATTTCAACAGGTCTCAGCACCATCGCATTCAGCACGCTCCACCCAAGAAAGGTTACAAAATGAGGTTCCTCGCTTCAATGGCCACCTAAATCTCCGGATACCAATCCGTTTGACTAGTGCTTCTGAAAACAATGCTGGCACTAAAATATACCAATATGTCGATCACCTCAAGCAAACGCTTCGCCGGGAATGGGCCAAAATACCGCAGAGCAACATTCGGGCAGCGTGTGACGGTTTCATTGGCCGTTCGAAGGCCATAATTCGTGCCAAAGGTGACCAATTCGAACTAATCTAAACTTATTCTAAAAGTTAATGCTATTTCCGACATTTTTGCTTTCATTCAATAAAATTAAAAAAAATGTAAAAATTATGGCTTTTGACTTTGTTGCAGTCTTTTATCTCACCCTGTATGTAGGTACTAACATATACTAAATGCCTTGCCTTTATTATTATTAATCTTTTTGAGAAATCTACAAAAATTACTAAATAGTTACTAATAGTAGACCTGAAACTAGGATCTTGGGTAAACTAGAAACTAGAAATTGGCCAGCTAGTGTTAAATATGTCTTGGCTTTTGGAAATTCGTTCAATGAATGTACGAAATAGAAGAAATAGTACGAAAACCCTTCTACGCCAAAATTCACGCATCGTGATATTATGTTCGAAATAATTAAAAAACTCGTCCTCTTCAACTGAGCTAACACCCAAAGGATTAATAATTAATAAAAAAAATAGGTTAAACTCTCAAAACCCTTAACAGTTCTGAAATCATTGAAGCTTCAGTGAGGTACAAGAAAGTGAGGTACAAGAAAGTGAGGTACAAGATAAGGAGTACTTTGGCTTTGGTACAATTTTAATCAAAATTCTAGTCAAGGGTAAAATCTCCATTGATAGAAGATTTCTCAGTAGATTTCTAGTTCTGTTGAATCAAGTTCGATTGAACGAACCTCTTCTTTGATTAGTTTTCTTAACTCCGGTGGTTGTATAAAAACTCTGCGTATGAGTTTTATGAAATATGTGAAATTGATGAAATTACTCATACGTGCAGGAGCTGGTGTACTGAACCAGATTAACACAACTCTGATTCCGATCGTATTCTTTTTATACTCTACACCACAAGGTGGTCAGGGTATTATTTCTTTGTGCATTTGTTTGTAACAGGCAGAAGGAAACGAGATAGACCCATAGTTCCTTTTGATGATCTGCATAGAATCACATTCTGAGTCGATTTATGCATGTCCGTCCGTCCGTCTGTCCGTCTGTCCATGTATTTTTGTAAACAAAGTACAGGTCGCATTTATTGCCCGATCCAGATGAAATTTAGCACAGATCATTTGTTTGGCCCAAGGACGAACCCTATTGAAATTGGAGATAATCGGTCAAAATTTAGATATAGCTCCCATACATATCTTCATCCGATTTGCCTTTTATTGTGCACCAAACGTGTAATATCAGTCCGAATTGTATGGAATTTTGCACATACACCCGAATTAGGCCTGAAAATACGTATGCCAAATTTGATCGAAATTGGTTTAGATATAGCTATGGCTCCCATATATATTGTTCATCCGATTTGTTATTTTTGTCCTCCGCAGCCGTAATATGCACTCTGCATCAACAATATTTGGGGAAATATATCAAATAAAGCTCAGAAATACATTTGCCAAATTTTATCGAGATCGGTTCAGATTTGGATATAGCTCCCATATAAAACTTCGTCCGATTTACATTTTATTGTGTACCAAACGTCTAATATTTGTCTAAATGGGATGAAATTTGGCGCTTACGACCGAATTGAGTCTAGAAGCTAGTGTGTCAAATTTGGTGAAGATATGTTCAGATATAGCTATAGCTTCCATATATATTGTTCATCCGATTTGTTATATTTGTTATATTTGTTACCCACAACCGTAATATGCACTCCGTAACAACGATATTCAGGGAAATATATCAAATAGCTTGTATGATTGAATTCTCCCATAAAACCTTTTAATTGTTATGTGGAGCTCTACTAAATTAGCAAAGTGGTGTAGGGTATCATAAAGTCGGCCCCGCCCGACTTTAAGACTTTCTTTACTGGTTTCATCTAGTTCTCACCTCAACCACAAAATTTTCTACTCGGGTAGGTATTGGATTGGTGAAGGCTCAAATAACCCTATAGATGTCTTCGCCTCAAGTTTGTGAAGTGGGTTTAGTCCTATCAACCTTATCAATTTATTTCTTTGGGATTTTTCAAAGAGTTTTGACGATTTTCATCGTGGAAGCCTCTAGTTCAGTGCCTTTCCTGTTTCACAACAAAGAATAGAGTCAACGGCCTCTTCTTTTTATTCCTCAAAATCTCTTTGTGTCTTTAGGAATTAAAACAAGAATATCTTACACCCATTATTGTTTTGCAATCATTTGGCCACACCTCAACGTGTTAAACTATCCGATAACATTTTACGATCGCATTACAAACAGTCCTTTCGGCTATAATCCTTTAATTAAATTCTGACATTACACCACTTTTGTTGATGGGAACTGCTGCTGCGCCAATGAACTTGCCGACATCGATGACATTAGCTGTTGCAAGTAGGTGTCATCTTTGTTGCGACCACTACCACTGCCACTGCTTATGTCAATGACGTGCCAACAACTTAAAACTACTGCTACCGAAAAGGTTAAAGGCTGAGCTATTTTAACTGCAATTTAAGTGTAAACAGTTTATAAAGTTAATAGTTTTTGTCATTTTTATGTAGCGAAATAAAAGTCAGCGGTTTATTTAACGTTTTGGTAAGACGGTTATGGCTGTAATTGTATTTAAGGGCATGTCATAATGTGTGTGTATGTGAGATAATCACGAAGTTGAGTTGTGAAATGAGGGCATTGGAAAAGGAAATATGTATTATGGATTGTTGTTAATTTATATCAAAGCTGATAATAAATATTTAAATATAAAATTGAACATTTGTGTTCAGTATCTATTTGTCATTTTATTTGTTTTATGAGTTTGTATGTATATTCATATAAGTTTTTGACTTTTGACTAACTTGATATTTGTTTTATTTTCAGAAAACTCATAAAAGTAAGTATTACTTAAGATTTTGAAATTTATTAAATAATAAAATATTAAAAACTAATTTGTTTACAACCAACACATTAGTTAAACCAATAGTTTTGTGTTAAAAAAAACCTATTTAATTTTCTCAAAAAAGAGATGCATTTTTCACTTAGGATTTCTTCTATAAGTGGCATATGCCTGTCAAGGTTACCGCGTTAAAGCTTGAAACTCAGTCGGCAGACATTTTTACACCGCGTACTTTTGCCATTCCCATGTATTTTTAACAAGACGTTTTAAATTACTTGCAATATAAAATAGGGTGTAAAGTGTCTTTAAACCCCTTAATATACTGACAATGCTGTAATAGACAACCATAGGATTGCTAACAAACATTGATATATACGCTGAGAAATCGGAATAGCATATTGTAAATAAATGTAGTTTAAAATAAGTATTAATGTACCTAAAACCACGAATTACCTTAAACACCTAAAACTGATCGAACAAATGACAGGGTTCGACATCTTACGTTATTTTTATTATTTACGTTATATTAATTAGTGCTTATTTTGTGAGTGGCAATACTTAGTCTGATTTGATACTTATGTCTGATTTGAAAGATAATTAACTCAAATTCCACTAAATGAATTTGATTGTATATTCGCTCGACAAAAACTTGCAAATATTGCGACTTTCGATAAAAATGATGGCAATGCTGATATTTGAAAGAAGAGAGGTACCGTCATTTCCGTATGTAAACAAGCCAAATTATTGAATTTGGGGCACAGAAAATCTCACGCATAAATGGAAAAAACGATAGACCCAAGATAAGTGGGAAAACTGGTCCAAAGGCTTTCTTGAGCCATTATCCTTCGAAATTAGGCAAGGAGTGGCGTTAAAGGGTCGTGTTGACCGAACTTTTGTTCACGAAAATTTAAAAGTATGACATTTGCAGCATTTGGGTTTAATAGGACGGTGCTACATGCCGCGCAGCCGTTGCTACCTTCGATGTCTTGCGTATCAGTCGTACATCTGATGTCGGTTTGCTGTTAGACATCGTGGTGCTTTTTTTTACGAAGTGCCCTCAAAAATAACTGTGATACCGACAAACAGAGATAATTGACACTTTGGTGAAGTACAGCTGCACACAATCGATAATATACTTATAAATGGGACTGATCGCATAGACTACTGCAAGGCCAGCCGAGGCAGACGTTTGAAGGAAATGTTTTTCAATTATTAACCGAAAGGGTTGAACTCTCAAATAAAAAACTTTGAGAAAATATTCAGCAGGGTTTTTATAGCATTTTCAAAAAAAGTAGTTCTATGGGGGACAATTTATATGGAGCCTTATTAAACTATAAACCAATTTCGATTTTTCTGTAAAAAAATATTGCATTCAACGGGAACCCCAAGTTTCGAATTATAGTCAATTCCGATGCAATGATATATACCCTATGTAGCCATATGGCTGAGGGTATAAAAACTTTAAAATGACTAAAATGACAGTACCCAAAATAGTAATAGTAAACATGACCGATTTTAAGTTCTTACCGCTAGATTTGACATAATCAATGGGTGTCCTAAATATTTTATTGTATGCTGTGGACCAAAGCCATCAAAGGACCTAAAATTATGGAGACTCTTATGGGGACTACACCATAAGTGAAAGCAGTTCAGTATTAATTTGCGGAACAATTCCCAAAAACACTTAATTCCATTGGAAAATATGTTAAGACCTTAAAGATACCTAAAATCGGTTGGTACCGTTATATTTGGCTATATCAAATGTCGACCTATATACAAACTTTCGGTGAAGGTTTGTGGCTTATTATGGAGTTTAAGTACCCAATCTCAAACCATTGGATAAATTTGACCTATGTAGAATTTTCTACATGAAATGAATATCATATATTCAATTTAATAAAAAATATTTAAAAATCTTGATAAAGTCAAAAAATATGCGAAAACATGGAACTATATAACCTGTCAAATTTTCAGGTCACCATGACAATATCATAGAAAGGCATAATGATTAGAAATAGGGAAGAACATCATTAAATTTTCTAAACAAATTGTACAGATCAAAAATATATATTCATTAGAGGGTTGCAAATACTAGATATGTTGGAGGGCATACAAAATTGGCATCATTGTTCCTTCTCTCATATCGACATCAGATTTGTACGCCATTGACACCAATTTTCTTTCTTCATGCTATGACATTTCGTCTTGGTGTATGCCTCTTGTTTTTTTTTTTTTTTTTTTTTGTTCTTTTTTGCTTTCAATTTCTGTGAATGCGTTTTTTGCATTGATCGAATCCAAACAATCAACATGACAATGCATTGTTTTATTCGAATCTGAAAGTTATGCGGGTTACAACATTCGCGTGAATGTTAGGGTGTGTATTGAATATGTCTTTCTCTTTTTTGGAATGAGCAAATAGCAATATGACATTTCGAAAAATGTAAATCTCGAAAGATATTGAATGTGTAGGAGAACTACCAAATCCATATGATTATTTTACATTTTTGATTTTTATTGAATTAGAAAAATTTTCAAATATAAAAAAAATACACTATAAAATCGGTGTTTTTCTTTCGAATTTATAAACTTTCGACATAAACAAACTAAAACAACACAAGTTCTTATTTTTCCTATTTTAGAAATTGTTTTTAAAGTCACTCAATTTAAGATCTGCCTGCAAAAAGTAAAAAAAAAGCTGTATATTTAATTTAAAATGGATATTCAAAACATATTTTTGTATTAAAGATTTAATACTTTCCAGAACATTCCCCCCATTCCACCCTCATGTGCCGTCACCCATTACAACTGGTTGTGCCTTCACATTGGTGATAGGATATTGTATGTTACAACGACAACAACAACAACAAGTTGTATAAAAAGCTTTTGTTGCTCAACAACAGATTCAATTTCATGTGCAACATTTAACGGTTTTTCTTGATACATTCAGACATCAAGGACAATTGAAATGGTTGGGAAAAAACAAGAGCAGTTTTGTAAGTGCTGAAGTTCATGGCCTACAATTGAATTTTTATAAGAAAATGTTTTTTGAATTTGCTCTTAAAGTACTGAGACTTTTCATTTAGTGAAGATTCTCTTTTCTTTTTACATTCGAGCATGATTGCTACCTCAGAAGCTACTCATCATTTTGGGCCATTTCAACTTCATTAAATCGAATAGATTTACCATTTTTGTATATCCATCACTCAAGTGTCTTAAAAACTATTACCATGGGGGGAAAACGATGAGAGACCAGACCTGACCAGACCAGGCAAACCTGACTGGCCGTTTACAAAGAAGCTTAAATAAGTCTTACGGAAACTAAAAGCCTATTGGCAGCAAGGCCTTGCAAAAGCCCATGACGAGTAATCGCACACAAGGATATCTTGAAGTAATAACATAGAAAACAAGAAAAAAACGAAATGTTGAAGTAGTTCTGTGAGAAGTTTCTAATGAAAACGACAGAAATATGTAAATCTAAAACAAGTGGAAGTCTATATTAAGTTAGGTCAAAATGAATTCATTTGAATTGCCAATATGAGAAACATTTTACTTCCTGGAGGACGAGTATGAAAAAATATGAAAATTAATGTGACGGATATGATATATATTCAGATGGGAGAGGGAGAATTATTAAGAGTGTTTTGAAAGAAAATTATAATGGCAATATTAAGTTAATAATTGAAAAAATAGCATTAGATATTAAATATAAATGGAAAACTAGTAGGCGTTATTTTAGGGCTGAGGGTGTTAAATCACTGCGATAAAAAAGTAATTCAATCGAAATATTGTTAATCGGGATTAGGTTATATGCATGATATACCGAATACTTTGAATATTGTTGCTATTATCTTTTATGATCCCAAAATACTACAAACATGAGATTCAATCTATCATCGAAGCTTATTGGTTCTCATTCGACAATATTGGCTCTCTCGGAAAGGACGTCTGCCTATTGTAAGGGTATAAGAAATTTTATGTTATAGTGCTTCTTTTCCGGTGCACACAGAAGTCCGCTGCTCAAAGCCCAGGCAGGCTCAGCTGAGTTTTAGTTTATGATTTATATTCTTAATATATGTTTATGATTTATATAATTATTTTTAACGTGAGGACATATTAACTAAAACTTTGTTTACTCTCTGTTTTTTTTTTTCTTGATCTACAAACATATTTTGTTTCATCAGCCCCGAAATTGCTCATATGCTTAGAAAAGTGTACGGTGTATTTTGGTATAAGCGATTTAAAACTAGTTTTCAAATGCCAAGTGATAGACATTGACTTGTATGAGATGGAAAGGCATAGACATGGCATATAATCAAGGATCAATTTAAACGGAATCTGAAATAAACAACAACAAGGGTAGGAAGGAAAAATTATAAACGAAAAGAAAGTGCAGAAAATTATTAAAATCTTGAAATACTGCAAAATAAAAAGGCAATAAAAAAATGAAAGAAACGTTAAAATGTTTGAAAATTTAAAAAGAAAGATAAAAATCAATTTTCTGTATCGAGGAAAGCAGTGGAAGACAATAGGTCTGGAGATCGAAGTGGATTCTCAGTACTGAACTGCAATGTGTTTTTTTTTTAATTCAAAAATAAGGCTCTAGATTGAGTTTTGACATTTTGAGATATCCTAATAAATTGCCAAGGCCACTCTATATGCTGTTTCTGGCACTTGCCAGCCTCAGTCTTTGGAAATATCCATATACAGGGTGAGAATTCTTGAGTTTCTGGTGGCCAACTGAAGGTGCAAATTTGGCAAGTAAACACGATTATTTTGTTTGTTTACAAACTGCTGGACAACGAATGTTTTCTCATCGGAGAAAACAAAATTCGGCAGTTCACCACTTTAGGCAAGCGAAGCAACTCATAAGCTCTTTTGAGTCTATTTTCTTTCCGTTGCGGTGTAAGTTCTGGCACTTTTCGGAACTTCAATGGCTTTACCCCGAGCTCGTTGTTCAATGTTTGCCGAATGGAATATTGCGATATGTTCATCTCATGAGTCATTTTTCCGCCACTGCGACGCGGGTTTCGCTCAAGTCGCTTCTTTATTTTCGAACCATTTCTGCTGATGTTGCTGTTTTCTTTCGTCCACTTCCTTCACGTCGGGCTGCGGTACCAGTATCACGATAACGATACACAAACGATTTATTCACATTTAAATGCTGGTGCGCTCAAACCATAGCCTCTTGTGGTTTCCCAGCCAAATATAAAGAAATCACACTATCAAGCTTGAATTCCATCACGAATAACTTTTTTTCTGTAAAATTCTTACCAAAATGCTTTAGTACGCTTGTTAACAATATAATATGCTGTCACTTGAAAAACTTTAACAGCTGTCGAATGAGTAACTCAGTAATGACAGCAGTCTGAAATTGATTGTAGTTTTTTCATCTCACCCTTTATATTGAAGCGTATTGAATACTTAACCATAACTACGACGAAGTAGCAAAAAAAAGTCAGTAATGTGAGTGAAACTGTTGATTCGTAGATTGAAAACATATACTTATTATTGGGTGTGCTTTATTAGATTGTGATGTCCTTATAAAGTACCATAAGTTTTTAGATGGTAGTCTGCCAAATTTGCTCCAAAACTTTTTGGCAATAAAATTAAATATCTGTTTAAGGTTAGTGGACATATAGGTACAATTGAAATTATAACTACCTTGCTCGGAGATATTTTTGTTCTGATCATTCCGGGTGAAAAAAATAAATAGAAGTTAAGAAAGGTGAAAGGTGATAGATCTTTGTAGAGAAGTAGAAACGAAGGAAAAAAGCGTCGTCCTTTTTTGACAACATATAAATTATGATCAGATAAGTGCTCGAATGCACATTAAGTTCTTGAGTCGAATTTTTCCCATAGCCCGAAGTCTTTCCCTTGATAGAGTAGGACCGTGGTACAAAAGGTGTTCAATCGTTTCATTGTCTTCCTTATTCTGAAACAGCCTGCAGTATTCAACATTAGAGTTATCCCATTTGGACGTTTTTGATCGGATTTTGCAGTAGCCTACGATTGAATTCCCGTCATTGATGTCTGCATGCTTAGTAGAAACAGAGTTTAATGCCAGGAAATATGTGGCCAGATTTGTTTTGATACCTTGCACATTATGGCTTTGAATATGTAATCTACTTTACAGAAGTAATGATTTCTCTCAACTTCGTATGAATTATAAATTGTAAACCAAGAATGATTTCAAATTGTCATTTTCAAGATTTCTTCTTCGTTTCTTTATTTCGTCACTGTTTATTTTGAAGTTAGAAATGAAATACAAATCAATTTAAAACCACAAAAAATTTAAATATTGTGTTCAAATATTTTCTTTCTTGGGCTTCAAAGTACCACACACTCACTCACTCCCCCACACGCTGTGTGTGTGTGTAGGTGTACATCAATACATGTGCATTCTTTTGAAAGGAATGTGTGGTTGTGTTTGTGTGTGTGGATTTTTGTTGTATTTTCGTTTCTTCGATAGTTGAATATATGCACGTACATATGTGTAGTTGTATGTCCTCCATCTGTGTGTGGTTTCTATTTTCGTATTTTGTGTAAGTCTAAGTTTTGCTATAATTCAACCACAAATATTGTGGTTTCCATTTTTTTGCTTTTTCTGTTGCCCTCCTCAGGAAATATTTGCTTAATGAGAAAATTCCTTTTGACTTTGTTATTTCATCATCTTCGTTGCCAGAAATAATTATCAAAACCATAGTAATTTTCTTGTCTTGAAACGACAGCAACAACTACAACAGTCAATAATTACAAGTGGAATGCCATATAAACATATTTTTTTGAAAGAATAAAAAAGAGAACGGAATAAAGGACGATTAAGGACGATAATCGTTTACAGAGCAAAATAACTGTCATTCTTAGTTACAATGCAGTAACAAGATTACAGTTTTCGGAAGAAAATTATTCTTATATTATTTTTGTAATAAGCAATAGTGGGCCATGGAATTATAAATGGCAAATATCAAGTAAGAATGCTTAACAATTAATTCAAAAGTATTTTTCATTAATACCATACCAGTTACTAAATTTTATGAGATCAAATCATAAATTTGCTAACACTTCAATATAAAATGTCGCAATCAGAATATGATTCCCTGGATTATAATTCAGTTTCAACATTGCTAATTAGCAAAGTTTTATAGCCATAAATACCTCAAATTTTGGGTGAAAAATATAAGGGTCTTCCCCCAAATTTTCCCCAACACATAAAATGTGTATCGCGGTTTACTACCACCATTCGGCGTCGCATTTCGTTTTATGACTTACGTTCTGTTTATAATCAGCTCAATAATAATTACCAAAAATATTTTGGTATTTAAAACTATTTTCGCCAAGTCATTATTCGGCAAAGTATTCAACCTTTTCGTTTTGTGGTTTGTGTGTGTATCTTTGCGGCCTATGTGTGTGTGTGTGGTGGCAAGATATTAGTGGCAGTGACATGGCGAAGTTGAGGTTTCGTTAAGTATTGTTTTTATTGCTTTGGCTGCAAAACTTTTCTCGTGATTATTGTTTGCGGCCGGGTAGTAAAATTGCCGCTAAATGATGATTGTATCGTCGTTGTTGTTGTTGTTGCTGTTAATTTGAAAGAATTATTAAAATTCTTTTGGCTGAGAGTTATTATCAGGTTTCAAGTGGTCTAGTCATAAGAAACGACATTCTAGGCATAACACATTTTCATGGCTTAATTAATTTTTAAAATAAAGTAAAATAAAATATTCGGTGAAAACAGTAATGCCAAAAAATGGCACCACAACATTTTTGTCTTGGGTAAAATTCGGCTAATTGAGAATTTTTTGCAATAAATTAGAACATGAATAATAGCTTCCATTAAAATGGTGTTTATGAAATAGGATCCTAAAAACCAATAGAACTTGGTTGAGAATAAATGAGGAAAGTATTAAAGATCCATTATGGGGTGGAAAAATTCTGAACACGTATAGATTTCAATAAATCCAATTTTTGACAGACTTTTTATGGCACATTTCTTTATTTTCTGTTCTGGATTAAATAAAGAAATAAAATGGCTACGAATGGCATATTCCATTTGATGCGTTAAAAATATTCACTAAAGAAAAACAGTTTTGAAACCAAACGGATTGAACAAGGTATGCAGTTCAACTACAGTGTTTACTGCTTCATTCGCCTCGTCGTATTTCTGGCTGGTGAACATAAAAACCCTGAAAATAAATATCTAAGTTCTAAGTCCGAACAATTCTCTCCCTGGCGGTGAACTATTTAGAAGCAACTCCTGGTGTGGATTCTCAAACAATTCCATTAAAAAAAATTGGCTCCAATCAGCAAAATACCTTATATAGGGAGGTATCGTTGTAGGGGGGACATACGATATCGTGGACGTATATAGACAATTTTCTTCCAGGGGGTAAAGTACTCAAAATACCGAATATCGAGGGGTACCGATATATGGGAGTCATAAGATATCATGGACCGATATAGCCCATCTTCGAACTTGACCTGGCTGCACACAAAAGACTGATCTATGCAAAATTTTAGCTTCCTATCTTAATTCGTTTCGACTCTAGCGGACGGATGACAGGGCTAAATCATCTTAGAATTTTACGCTGATCAAGAATATATATACATTGTTAGGTCTGCGCCATTGAGACCTTAGTAGTGGCAAAACTGCTCTATTTTGTCGCGGCAGCTCTCGTTCTTCAGTTGCAATGGGATGGGGATCATACTCACTCTGTGTTGTACTATAACTGCTGTGACCGCATTACAGTGAATGTTATTCAGTCCTGCTTGATAGGCGTGTTGATGTAGAGCCTATTTCTTATATCTCTGCACATCTGTCTCTAGAAGGTCTCTCCTTACTTGCGCGGGTGGAGGTTGTTTATCCACCAAATTATGATTGAGATGATGGTGTTTGTAACACCAAAGCAAGTATTGCTTCTTAGACCTTTGCCTCCTCATGTAGATGGTCAGCGGGTGTCATAAGGAGGCGGTCCTAAGGTCGGCGTTCTGGCAGAACTGAATGTGTTTCCATTGAGTAGCAGTTACGTTGGCGGATCACACCAGAGCCACAGGGTTTATAATAGACCGGCCTATCGGGCTTAAGTAGTAAACGAGATTTCCTTATCAACTCCCCAACTACTATCAGCCAGAAAATTGAGAACCTTGTTCTTGTCTTCTAAAATTGTCGCAGATCACTGCAGTATGGTGTAATTGGCACCCGGAATTAAAACCCCATCGACCTGCTCATTAAATGATAGCCACCGCTCTACGTGTGGCGAAAAGAAATCGTGTCATCTTTAGCCATTTACATCTTCTGCCTAGCTGAAGAATTACTGCTGGTTATGTGTTAGAGAATGAGGACAGTTCGTGTATTATTTGCTCTCCCACAAGCCTGTGCCTCACATTTTTTGAGAGTTGAACAGCGGCGGAGCAAATGCTCGACTGTCTCAGTTTCTTTCTCATCTTGGCAGAGCCAAGAGTAAACAGTATCATCGCCGATCTCCGTTTAAAAGTTATGGCTCTCGTGTGACCTGTGATGGTACCCAACACAAGTTCTAGGTCAGATTTCACCAATGAAATTAGCGATGTTTTCTCTTCTCATATATTATAGACCAGATATGCATCCATTTGCATCTAACCATTGGAATATCGCGGAGTAGTATACGTGTATCGCATGAAAGAAGTGAAGCAAGGGTCGTCTAACCGGATTCTCAACGTGTTAATTGATTCGGATCCCGTCTTGCCAATTGGTTGGACATTACCTGGATCAGTCGCTACTAAGTTTGTAGGATTTGTTAATATTAAGGATATCACAGAAGTATAAACAGCTATACCGCAGAAAGGTGGATTGTTATGGATTCAGACGTCCCTGTTAAGTATGTGGATGATATGTAGTTACTAGTATTGACTTCGTCTTTGATAAGTTCCAAATGACCTAATATCGCATGGTGTTCAAAATACTGACTGTGTCACTGTTTAAGTTCTCTGAGTCGTAGTGCACACCCGTCGGATATTCTCATATTCCTTGCAATGAAAAATGCGTTGAGATCAAGAATGGGTCCGGACGCCACCAGTGTACAATCATATGCAGACATGGCTGGTATTCCATAGTGGTTAAACAGTTCTGGAGATATCGCCCCAACTTGGAGAACTGCCTTTTTCACTCTACAGATATTCTACCACGTTTTTTTTTTTAATTCAACGTAACGTAAGTAAATTTCGCACCCTTTTAGTTTGATTAAAAAAAACTAGCCTCTTCCCATTTTAAAACAACTCTGGGGGAAGAAATTCTGAATATTTAGATGGTGCTGTGATATGTGGCACAGGTTATTTTACTAGAAAAAAATGTTCGACATATATATTTGAAATTTCATTACTGAGGTGTAGTATATTATGATGAGATGTATTTCTATTGTCCCGGAGAATTGTTTCAAGCATTATACATGTATTGCCTTATCCACCACCTACAAATTCGTGTATCGTATCAAATGCTGTTGATAACTTGCGAGACGAAATATAATTAATACTTATTACATGGTTGGAACGAACTTCTTCAAAGTTAATTAACATTTTGGAATGCAAATACTTCATTTTAATCAAAATAATACCTTTGAACATTTCTCTCTGCCGTATAAAACAAACAAATCCCGAAGCGTAAACGCTTAACATCAATTGAGACCAGATTTTTCGCTTGTTGTTATAGGCATGTGCTTTAAGGTCCACACCCACACATACACTTTGGTGTAGAAATATCAGCTTTTGTGGAGATATTTTGTTAAACATCAACAAATCTCTTTGAATGAGAAAAACGAAAAAAGCAACAGCAACAACTGAAAACATGCAATTTTAATTTAAACCACCCTGTTGAGGAGAAATGTCTGTGTTTGTGTCTTTGTATGGCGTCGACAAAGAGTTTTCTTTTGTGTTTTTAATTACATTTTTCACAAAAAAAGAAAAAATCAACAACAAGAACTAAACTCACATATAAAACAAACACATATTTAGCAGGCTACATATGCATGTGTGAGTGTGTGTGTGCGTTTTTTGGTGAGAACAGGAGCGAGTAAAGCAAAGCAGAACATAATGGAACATAAATAAAGCTTCAAAAATTCTATAACCACAAAGTTTTCGTATAGTGCAAAAGTTAAATAATGCTTAACAACATCAAATGAATTAAAACTTTTGACAAAGCCAACAATGCTTCTTCAAAAAAAAGTAGAATTCAACCACCAGCACACAGAGGCAATTACAACTAATGAACACGCCACACAGAGAAACCCAAAGACAATGCGACGCTAATTTGCAAAACACGTCTTTTTCCAAAATGGAATAACAACAAAGGTTTTCCATTCACAATTATCACTTTCAATTACAAAATCTATTGCAGGATAATTAAAGTCAATCTCCAACATGTGTATTATGTCCATAGCTTTCCCCCTTTTGCATGACAGCATAATCGTTTGGATATTTAAAACATTAAACAACCAGCAGATGCCCTTAATTTGTTTAGCTTTATTACATTTTTATTTTTCCTCAAAAGCCTACCTTCTCTCTCTCTCTCTCTCCTTGCTCTTTTTCAACCGGCCAACTAGAGCCGCAAGTCATACAAAAGTTCTAATCCCCATTCAATCTCACACACACACACTCGTCCAGAGAGAGCGAGCAGGCGTAAAATCCACATAACACATCCCAGCCAAAGTCCTTTGTTAACACTGGAAAAATAAATAAGCTCAAAAGCAGACAAACATATTTTCTATGTTCGTTAGAGAGTGGGAGGAAAAAAAAAACAAAAACAAACGAATTCACAAGATTTTTTGGCAAGACAAAGCCGCCTTTGCCAAACCAGGCACCCACACAGAGAACTTTCTAAAGCGTCAAGGAAAACATAGCTATTACAATTAACCTGCCTAAAGGCCTAATGCTTAATGAAAACCAACAATTCCGCCAAAAGCAAATACTTAGTCAACTGCAAGTCCATTGTTTTAATTGCATTTAATCAGTGGCATATTTTTTACGTTTCTAAGGAGGGAAAAAGTAACAAAAACTTTTGATTTGTCTAAAAATTGGATAAGACGTTAGGCGGTTTTAGGAATACCTTGCGGGTTAGTATATAAAATCAGACAATGACTAGAGAATTTGATATTTAATCACATCCGTTTTTTCGACCAGAAGTGGCTATTATATCACAAGAATTTTTGTTCGAGAAATTTGTAATTTCGGATGTTTTGATATAGAATTAAATATCTTCTTCAAATCAAAGTTTCATTGCACGATAATTTACGAAACCAAACTATTACCAGGGTCTGTTTTTGAATGACAATGCGAAAGTAAAATAAATCCAAAAGCTCTACATTTGAAATTCAGACAGATTAAGCTCGAATGTGGCTTATTTTAAACATTTTGAGGGTAATGGTTACACTTCACCTGATTTAGCGCTTCTGATATAGATTCACATTTTGAAATACTTGAACATTCCAATATAAGTTCACATTAAGACCCAGCACAATATAACCTCTTGAATTTAATAATAATCCCAACAAGAATGGATTTGTCATAACGTTGGTAACTCCTCCAAAATAGATTTTAGACCTTATCAGGGTTAGGTTAAACAGTTTTTAGTAAGTATATAAAATTAAGTCTAAGGTAAATTAAGTGTAAGTATTGAAAATATTATTATACCATCTGTCATATGCTTATTAATGGATACATACGGCCAAAGGTGCCTCATCGAAGTAACGGTTTAAGCCTTTGAACGACATCCTTTTTAGAAGTCGAGTTGGCGGTGTCCTTCCGTCCGCCTAGCTGGTATGCACGACAATTCGTAAAGGCAGTGTCCGATTTTTCCAAACTTGGTACATCGTAATTCTGTTATCAAGTTTGATTCGAGTTCGGAGATAGACTACACGACAACATTTTATTAAAAGAATATGGTCCTGTTAGCTTGTTTATGGTGGCCATTTAAATTATATTGTCCTTCGTTTTTATACCCTCAGCCCATGGCTAGAGGTAGCCAAAACGTGCCTCATCGATAATAACGGTTTTAGACCCTAGGTCTCTTTGGACCAAATCCGTTTCAGGACATCTGTATGGCTGGCTGATGCGCAAGATGATTCGCGAGCGAGCATCGGATTTGATTCAAACTTGGTACATCGTAATATTATTGCCAAACTTAGATCGACTTCGGAGATGGGTAATATCGCTCCAATCCTTCTGGAAACACCACCACAAAATGTCGACATTTTCAAAAAAAAAAAAAAAAAAAAAAAAAAAAAAAGAGAAAGAGAAAGGATAATCCGATTTTGCTTCAACTTTGTAAATCCTAATATTTGCATCAGTGCTAGGTCAGGTGCGCAAATGGACAATACCTCACCCACAAAAGGTCAAAATTTTGAATAATTATAACTCTTATTAAATGTGATGTTAGAGTCCGATTGTCTTCAAATAACACGCACCATAATATTATTATTAACCCAACATCTGGTTTAAAAATGAAATATATCGGTCCACTCCCTCTGGTGCCTCCCCACAAGGGTCAAAATTTTGAATATTCATGAAGCTCATAAAACAAGAAAGTAATATCTGATTCAGACTTGGCACATCTCAATATTTCCATAACAGAATATCTGTTATATAGATTGTAGAGATCGGACCATTCCTTCTGGGACCTCCCCCACATAGGGTTACAGATTTTGAAAATTATATGAGTGATTTAAATCTAAAAAGAAAGAAGATCTGTTATAAAAATGGTAGAGATCGGACCATTCCTTTTGCTACCTCCACCAACAAGGGTCAAAATTTTAAATAAACAAAACGATAATAAAATCCTAAATAAGCAACCGGTGCTCTTCAAATTACACCCATCACAATATTTTTATTAAACCAAGGTCTGGTGTGAAGATGGGTTCACTCTTTCTGGTACCACCCACCCCAATTTAAGCATATATAACTATAACTATAAATATCGTCCGATTTCATTCAGACTTGGTACATTTCAATATTTCCATCAACACAAGATCCGGTAGATATCGCACCATTTCTTCTGGTACCTCCCCCACATAGAGTTCAAGATCACGCTCAAAGAAAGCGAAATAAGCATTCAACTCTCTTCTAATGTCACACATCCAAATATTTTTGCTATCGCAAGATCTGTTGTGAAGATGATATATATCTGCCAACCCCTTCTAGAACCTCACCAACAAAAGGGTCACAATTTGCAACACTCATTATTGCAAAACAAATTAGCGATTCTTTACAACTTGCTATATATAAATATAAATGTTCGATTCTAATTTTGCACATACCAATATTTTCATCTGTATTAAATGCAATATGAAAATGGATTATATAAAATGGATGGTACCTCACGCATATTTCCACATTTTCCAAAAATTGCACATATCTTATATAAAGTATTGAAAGTAATCAAATCTGGCACGTTGTAATATTTATATCCGTCTTAGGTCAAATACGAATTGGTTAACTGCTTCGGAAGCTCCCTCATAAAGGGTCAACAGTTTAAATGTCGGCAAAACCGACTGATACTATTTTTATTGTTATCTGCATATCGTTATCTTTATTATATAATAATTAGTGAATAAATTAGTTTGAGTATTAAAATAAACCCCCTTTTTGAAAACCCGATTACGTAATTTAAGATAGTTCATTTTTACTGAAAATTAGACATATTAGCTCACATAGGGCTATACACGATTTAATCTGTATTTTTTTTTAAATTTTTTTTTTGTATTTTTTTCTCTACAGTTTTGACCTGTAAACAGGTCAGGTCTGCCTCCCTAAAATCTCTATTTTATGGTCACAAAGATCGACAAACGCAAACAGCTAGATCGACTCAGCTTTTTGTGAAAATTATTTTGGTATCACTGGCTTTTGAACCAACACCATGACAATAAATATGAGCATGCACAGTTGGTATCAAAACACAAACGTATTTTATTTTAAATTTCAATGTTGAAAAATTCGAATCTCAAATTCACAAAATCCGATTAAAATACAAGTATATATAAAACAATCTAGATATTCCACAGAACCATATGACAGTTCAAACAATAAATGTTAGTACATATTTGCAGTACAGAGTTAGTTAGAAAAATATGAAAACATTTTATTGAATTGAATATTAGATGGGCGAATATATAAAAATGGGTAATGAAGATGGCAATGAATTGGTAATTGCGAAAAACAAGACGAATTCTGCTGAATTTAAGATCAGAGACTTAATAAAATTACATTTCAATATCATAGATTTTATTAGCCATAAACAATTTGAAACATATACATACAATTTGAAATATATATATATTAATTTATAATACTCATAAATAATATATATTTTTATAACATTATATCCTTTACATAATGTTTTCAAGTCCCTTCTTAAGGCAACCCTAAAACTAGAACTAAATTCATTCGTTCGAAACTAACCCCTCTTAATGTCCATATGGAATGGTTCAACAAAGCCTTTATATGTGTTTCTTATATTTTATTTACTATCCAATGCCATAGAGTGCATTATAGATATTGAATATTATTGGCTCAGAACGAGAGAAAGGGAGAGAGAGGGCATAGTTGTACGCTCGCCTTTTGCCACAAATAATAATTGTTTTGCTTGTGATTACGTGATTCTGGCCATTTAAAAAGATTGCAGAAAATTATTGTTATTGTATAGAATTCGTTCGCAAACACCCATGACAAACATAATCACATACACACACACTCACATTGACAATATCTATAATAAATAAGGAAAGGTTCCTTATGTTTTGCTAATAACACAGTAAAAGAAAGAAAACAATGTATGTGTGCGGCTGTTTGTCGGGGAATGTGTACTGGGTAATATAGAGAAATAAAGTCTTATCTATTTTATAGACTACGAAAATATAAATATATATACATGAACATGTTGTTATCTATAAAACGGAAAACGGAAATGTTACACTCACACACACACATACATCTGGCTGTATACTATGAACTATGACTATCTTTGCTGATACGAAACCTATGAGTTAGTGTGGGAAAAAAAGCCAATGAATTACAGCCTTTTGCCAAAGCGTTTCGACCTTAAAGTTATTTTCTCTCTATTTTGTTGTTTCATATATATTTACGACTGTGGCTCCAATCATTTACGGATATATGCCATTATGTTATTACCCATACGAGCAAGCACACGTCCGCACATGAATATGATTTATCTTTTTCCTTGATAAAAATACTCACACACACATCTATATGATATGTTAAGGAAAACTCATATTGGTTAGTTAGTTATTTGCTTAATTTTACGATTTCATAAAGTCATTTGCACCACATTAAATTGCAATCGGAGCCAACATTTATGAATACATTCAGGCCGGAACTGGCCAATGCAACAATATCTGTGTTCAATTTGAAATATTAAAAACTAATATTTGTTTTCCAGTAGTCGAAAATCTATTTCCAAAGAAAATAAATACCAAAAGGAAGATATAAATTAGCTTTTTGATATCTAAACATTGTATCTATATATCTTGTATATGAGTATGTAGGTATGTTGATTCAATGTGAATACTATCTTTGGGTGTATATTTAAATAATTAAAATGAAAGTGTTTTCCTGAAAATGATACAGCTAAAGGAGCTTGAAAGCAATACATTTTATTGGGAGTGGTATGCGAGAGCCATTTTTATATGAAGTATTATTCGAGGACCTTTTCTAAGATTTCGAAGGAAAGGAAAATGGCCGAAGTTCCATTAGATAGGGTTATAATTTCAGAAATATGTAATGTCTTCCACCCAAGATTGTTTCTCATCTCTATAGCAATACGGAATAGGACTTAATATTGGACTGTTTTGTAAAAGAAAGGACCAGACCTTTCAAAATTGTTTGTCATCTCTTCAGCAATTCGGAGTAGGACTTAATATTGGACAGTATTGTAAAAGAAAGGACCAAACCACTGCTTCTATTGATGTATTGTTAATGTTGGCAAAAAGGAACACATTACAGGAATTGAATGATACTTTATGATGTAAAAGATTCTGAAGACATAGTCAACATTTTTAATTTTACCGGTGCCTGGGCCTGTTGTAATATAAAAACAAATGATCCTTTTTAACGTTTTTTATCTAAAGTTCTGTCTTGGAGAAGATGTAGGTTTGGCTGGTTGGTGCTCACGATAACTAAATTTGCCCAACCTAATGTTTGCCCACCAATTCCTATATCTTTCCCAAAAAGTAAAAATACTGAATTAAAATTACTCTTTTAAAGTGGGAAACTAAAATCGGAATTTTTCGCTTCCAAGTACTTTGGAAATGCAATATATAATCCGATTTCCGCATTTTCCGGTAGCTCCCCCGCAAGAATTTAAAATTTGGAAAAAAAAATATCATACACATATCATACAAAAAATATCATTCATATAAATCGGTATTAAACGAATCAAGTATCCAAAAAAAAAAAAAAAAAAAACTCCAAACCGATATAGCAGACTTGATTTTCATAGCCAGTATCGAATGTATTTTATTTATAATTTTTTAATGGTATGGAATTTATTTGAATATTTTTTTTTTTTTGGTGAGATTATATTTTTCATATATGATATCATAGAAAATACGTAATTACGGGTTGAGATAAAAAACTGCAACACAGTAAAATGCCATCATTTCCACATTTTTTTTAAATTTTATTGAATAAAAGCAATAAATGTCGTAAATAGCATCAAATTTCATTTTTTTTTAATTTGTTGGAATCGGTCAACTTTGGCACGAATTATGGCCTTCAAATGGCTAATGAAACCGTCACACGCTGCCCAAATGTAGCTCTGCGGTATTTTGGCCCACTCCCGGCGAAGTGCTTAGTTGAGGTGATCGACACTTTGGTATTTTTTTAGTGCCAACCTTTCCAAAATACTCCAGACAAAATAGTCCAACGGATTGGTATCCGGATATTTTGGTGGCCATTGTGGGCTGGAAATGAAGCGAGAAACCTCATTTTGTAACCTTTGGTGGCAAGTGCTGAGTGCGATGGTGCTGAATCCTGTTGGAATGTCCAAGGTCTGCGGACAAAATATTTGCGTGCCCAAGGCTTTAATATACCCTCCAGAATATTTTCGATATAATATTCGGCATTATTCTGAAGACACGGTCGATTAATATGAGAGAAGAGCCACCATCGTCTGTTATGGCGGTCAACACCATCACCATGGCCGGAACTTGAGTTCTGGTGGCCAACCAAAGGTGGACATTTTCAGCTGACCTCTTTGGCAAGTAAACACTAAAATTTTGTTCGTTTACAAACTGTTGGACAACGAATGTTTTCTCATCGGAGACCACCAAACCAAATTCGACAGTTCACCACTTTCGGTCAAGCGAAGCAACTCTATAGTTCTTTTGAGTCTTTTTTCTCTCTGTTGCCGTGTAAGTTCTTGCACTTTTTGGAATTTCAATGGCTCATTTTTCAACATTTGCCGAATGGAATATTGCGATATGTTCAGCTCACTAGTCATTTTTCGGGAACTGACACGCGGGTTTCGATCAAGTCGCTTCTTTACTTTTCGAACCATTTCAGCTGATGTTGCTGTTTTCTTCCGTCCACTTCCTTGACGTCGGGCTACGCTACTAGTATCACGGTAACGAGCGATAGTACGAGACACAAAAGATTTTTTCACATTTAAATGCTAAAGTGCTCTAACGAAAGCCACTTGTGGTTCTTCAGCCAAATATAAAGAAATCACACTATCACGCTTGAATTCCGTCACGAATAACTTTTTTTTTTCTTTAAAATTCTAACCAAAATGCTTTTGTACGCTTGTAAACAATATATTGAGCTGTCACTGGAACAATCTAAACAGCTGCCAGACGAGTGGCTTAGAAATGACAGCGGTCTGAAATTGGTTGATTTTTTTCATCTCATCCTGTATATTATATACAAGTTATTATCAGTGGGTAGAAGATCAGCGAAAATTTTTCTCTTAATACGGGACTCACCACAAGTCTTCTATGAAATGGTTTTCGAAATCTTTAATATAAAGTTGAATTTTGAGAAAATTGAATGGAATTAAATATTTTTTTTTTTTTTTCAAGACTACAATACACCTTTAATAGATCAAAAATGCTACGGGGAGATCTCAGTAGGGCTTCTATGAAAAAACGGGCTTATCGATGGCTCTAGAAATGTGTTTTTTATGGACAGAGAATCTTCGATATATCTTCAACTTTTAAATAGCATGTATGGACGAAGACATTCAAAAGGTCTTGCATGAACAGAAAATCATCGAGAAGACCATCAACAGGACTTCTTCGATTAAGAGAGGACGATACCCTCGTATTTTAAAACAAAAGGCCTTTGAAGTAGCTTCCGTAGATGGAAAGTCACAACCTTTGAATGGCATTCTAAGACGGATATCCTACCTTGAAATCAAATAAAAGCAATTAAAGCTAAATACCCGAAATGAGCTGTAGATTTGGCCATTTATTTTTAAATGGTTGTCATACATATCCCTCTTTGAGACACTTTTTTGTATTAGCCAATTTGAAGAATATTGACGAATTTATTTGACACGTGATAAATTTACTCTAAACCAATTCAGAGAATTACGAGTTTTAATGACTTCAAACAAAACATATTTATTCCTTGCTAACTAACCACTTGTAAATTAAAACTTTTATACCCAATTATCCCCCCGCTGTAACCATACTCCAAATATTTGCACACATATTTTTTACATTTACAAGCTTTCAGGCAATTGGAAAATAAACAAATTTCCGACCGGCGACGAACGCCAAGAAGCATCCTCAAGCCTGAAATCCCACAACCACTTGTATTTAATTTCGCCTTCACATATTTAAAGGTCCAATCACGTTACTACGAATTGGCTATAAGCTTTAATTAAGGTCAAAAATTGCCAATAGTGTGGTGACTGTATTCAAATACAATAACAAAAACAACAAGTTAAATGCGACACACACACAATCCTTGGCATACACGGTTATGGTTAATTCTGAAGGATCTCTTGTTAATAGCGAAAAATAAAAAAACAAAATGCCATACAAGTGTTACAAATATACTACCCAGTGCATTCGTAGTTCGCTCACTTACAGCGATTACAGGGACAACATTTAAAACGGCCTGCCCGAATCGTAGCTATTTTGTTGGAGAACGTGACTTTTATTTTGTTCATAATTAACAGCGAAACAGCGCCTGCAGCAAAATCCAAATTAAACCGAAAATAACTTTACACAAAATCCTTGAGAAGTAACCATTTCTGTTTTTTTTTTTTTTCGTTTCTGTTGGATTTCCCAAGGTGGGGTTCGCAATATACCTAAGTGAAGGTATTCATTGGACAGGCAAACAGCAACAACAACACTCCACAATTTTTCGTAGCGGAACGAAAACACAAGTTAAATTAAATTTTCGCAAACTGTGATATTTTTAATTAAAGCATGCTCACGTATCAGCTGTAGTGCTCGACTTGTCATAGAGAGAGAGACAGTGCGCTGAAGCCTTACCATGCATTCGGAATGCCGTTGTGTTCATCGTTCGCATGGATTTTTCAAATATGAAAACAAATATTCCACAAGTATTTGTTATGAAATTGTAGACGAAAAAAATACACGGTGTTTCATATGTTTATTAGAGGAGGGTAAAGTATAAAAAGTGTTGCATAAAATTTGCAGATTTTTTACTTATTCTAAACTATTTAATCTACTCTTGGGAAAACATCAGATCATGGGAATTTTTAAAATAATTTTTACAGAAACACTTTCGACCCACCTTAATATACAATATACATATGATTGTTATTACATATTCTGTTAATATTTGTAGATTGCTGTATGTCTCTCAATGTGCGCTCGACTTTATTTACTCGATCACATGTAAATAGCAAATACACGAAGTGTTTACATTATGTATACAACAAATCCTGGCGTGTAGTTTCGATTGATATTGACAATAGAAGGGACATCTATTACAATGGGATGTGAAGAATTTTTAGAATTTTAGCTTTAATATGTTTTCTAAATTTATTAAAAGATAACCATGAAAATATAGGCGAATGAAAAAAATAAAATATAAAGTATCAGTTGGTTTTTAGCAACAAATAAATACCATCAGCCTGTGTTCGTTTATTACAATATATATTGACCTGCCGTTGGATTATTCATGTTGTTGAACATGTATAGGGGAGGTACCGAAGGAGTGGACCAATATTGTCCATTTCGCATCTGATATAAATTATATAACGACTAGTTTCTTCACTTTCCAGGAAATATGTTTGTATACATTTTTGTTTTGAAATTTCTGATTGCGGAGTTACCAGAAAGAGTGAACCGGCATTTTCCGTATTTAATTAAATATATTATTGATAGAAATATTAAGATACACAAAGATACTTGTCTCGCATGTTATGAGACATTTAATTATTTGAAATGTTGACCTCCCTTTTGACTCTGAAAAGAGTTCTTCAATGAAACCCATATTCACAACAGATCTTGTGCTTGTAAAAATATTGGGATGTGACAAGTTTGAGGAGAATCATATGCTCATGCCCTAACCCAAGGGTATTCAAAATGTTTACCCCTTGTGGGAGGGGTACCAGAAGGAGTGGTCCGATCTATCCAATATTCATAATATACTCGTATGCAGAACTAGTAATATTATTGGGATATGCACAGTTTGAAAAGTATCGGAAACTCATTTTTTTAAAGAGTTCTGATTTTTCAAATTTTTGCTCATTTGTAGGACAGGTACCAGAAAGAATGGTCAGATCTATGCCATTTTTACATCAGGTTTTGTGTTGGTAGAAATATTGGGATGTTCCATGTTTGGAAGGAATTGGTTGCTGATTTTATAAGGGTTATGATTATTCAAAGTGTTGACACTTTATGGGAAAATTACCAGAAGACTGATTCGATCTCTACCATTTCCATACTTAGAGTTAGTAGCAATATATGGACATACGGAATTCGAGGATAATCGGAATGTCCTTTCATATTCCAAAGCATTGCGATTTTTAAAAATTTTTACTCTTTTTAGGGGAGGTATTAGTAGAAGTGAATCGATATTGTCCATTTTCATACCTGATCTAGCATTGATCCAAAACATTGAGATTTGCATAGCTTAGAAACAATTTGATGATCCTTTCGAGTTCTATGAAATAAATTATTTTCTGTGAAAATGTTGACCTTTTGTGGGTGAGGTACCAGAATGAGAATACCGATATTAGACGTTTCCGAACTGGGCCCAAGTTTGATAGTAACATTATGATGTACTATGTGTGCATCAGCCATACAGACAGACAGACGGAATACCCTAGATCGACTCCAAATATCCTGAAATGGTATTGTACCAAAGAGACCTAGGATCTAATATACCCTAGGTTTATGGCTGAGGGTATAATAATATCATCGATTATGGATTTGGAACACTTCCAGACCCCCTTTAAGACTTTCACACGCATTTGTTCGTCTCAAAGAGAAATTTCAGAGATTGTGGTGCTACAATATAATTTTTAGCTTTCTTTGTAAACATAGAGTTGGTACAAGATTTTTTTGTGAGTACGAAATTTGAATACCATTTCCAGTAATTTTTGGTGTGTTTTCGATCGAATTGTTTTATTACAATTTTTTGAAGATCACTGTTTGTTACAAATTTTGTAAAGCACTTTTGAACTTTTATATAAAACATTTTGATGTACTTTGACGCAGATTTTTTTTTTTAAATTTTAATATTATTTGAAGACTTTCAGGGGCTTTCAAGAAAACATTAAACAAATTTCATGTTTATAATAGTAAATGTTTATACAATAATAATAAAAATTCTTTTCAAACTCCATATATCTGCCAATGACAATCATACATGGATATTCACATTTTTATTTCGATATTTCCTCATAGAAACCCATTGACAGTATTTAAGTTTTATGGTGACCAAAACATATGCAAGCAATTATTATGAATATAAAAATATTATTATGCTAGAGGTGTATTGCTATGGCCCCGGAGAATTGTATTCAACACACATGCATGTTTAACAACCACAGTGACAATAATATTTAAGCATCCCACACCCACCCAGCATCATGATGGCCATCAATAAATACAGACACCACACACCGACTAAATATATTCGAAATTTCATTTGACTGTCATGTTCAGGTATGTTTACTGCGCCATTTTCGCAGCTCAGCCATCTCAGCTCGGTTACCGTATTTAATTTGCTGCCGTTGGATATGCCAATAAAATGTAGTTTAATACCAACAATAATGACAGTTTGGTAATTAGTGACGTGCCTGTCGTTTTATCTGCTGCCGAACAACGGAAAATAGTAGCAACAACAACAACAAAGAATGGATGCACAACAAGCGACAGAAATGTCAAATATCTACCATTCCGTTTATTCGCAAAGGACATCAGCAGGAATGAACATTTTACGATTCGTCAGTTTATGAATTTTGACATGGTTTATTGAGATATGCATAATTAAACATTAAATATTTAATAATAAATATTCATGTTTATGTATTCATTCACTCACATACGAGCATGCGAGTACATGCATGCACGCTGGCTGGTACGCACGCATTCACTCACACACACACGGACATGCCAACATATACACCTGTACTTAAGCATTTATGTCAAGGATATACGTTTTTTTTTTTTTTTTTAATATATTTACAAAATGAAATGACTCTCTGACTACCCAAGTATATATGTGTGTGTGTGCATGTGTAAGTGTTTGTTCGTTTGTTGGCTTGTTTGTTCGTTCGTTTGTTTGATTGCTGGCATGTACGTTTATACAACTGGTCGTGTTAAAGGGCATTAAATATAACTACAGAGAACATGAATAACAACATCACACTATTACCACTATGTGTATATGCATATGACATATATACATACTCTGGCGATAACAGGATGTGTGTTTGTTTGTGTGTGTATGTGTACTGGTACAATATTCATTTACACTCTACACCTTTGTTTATTCACATTTTGAGCATTTATGAGCAATTAATTTATTAATGGCTGCATTAAATGCAATGATGTGTTTCATGCATACAAATTTATTTTACATTAGTATATTGCTTATTGTAAATATATATATAAATAAATATATATATATTTTTTAATTATTCCAATGCTACTGGGAGTGAAGTACCTTATTTGTATTTCAATATCATCACTCTTTTATTGAAATAAAATAATTATGTTCATCAAAAAAGGGTTAACAGAAAAATTAAGAAAACGTATCACCAGTTTGTCCTTTGTTAAGCATTAAAATATCATAAAAAATATATCCAATAAAGTACGCATGAATAGTCTTCGTCCAAGATTGGTCTTTGTTAAGCCACAAAAATAGCATCTAATATGCCTAATGATATTAATGATATCTATAGCTCAACTCGAAAGAGAGAACACCAGATATCAATTTATAAATAACCATCACCTCAAAAATCAAAACATTTCAAAAAAAAATTAACAACATAATTGTAAAAAAAAATAGTAAAAATATCCACTGCGAGGATTATACTTAAAAAAAAACTGTAACTCACCTCTTTTTTAATGAGAGTTTTTTATTCAAAAGTTGAAACTTTCTTAGGGGAAGTAACAGAAAATGTGGAAAATTAAATTTATTTACTATTTTAGTTCCTGAATTTAAATTAATACAAATATAACAACGAGTCAAGTTTGATCTAAGTCATGGAAATCGTACGCGTTATTTGCGATGTGGTTTTTTTAAATGGTTACACTTTTGAAAGTTTCTCTTAAGAGTGGACCCATATGTTTTCAATTTCACCTTAGATTTACTATTGATATGTTCTAAGTAAAATAAAAGTTTCATACTCTTTTAGTATTAGGAATATTCTGAATTTTGAACCATTTATAGGGGTACTGCGTTAAGAAGTTAGAAAGATTAGGGTATTAGCCACAGATATTTACGTGATACAATTACTACGCTCTTAGCTTTGACTTAATTATAGGTTCCCTTGAATAAAAACAGAATTTATACATTTTCTTAAAATGTTTATCCTTTCAATATCAGGAACCAGCATAAGTAGTGAAAGCTCCTCGTGAGCGGGATTGCTCGATGAGCTGGAATTTGATATCGTGTTTATTCTTCACACTTTATACCCAAAACCACATAGTGGTAAGGGTATTATGTTTTTGTACATTTGTATGTAACATGGAGAAGGAAACGAGATAGACCAATAGTTCCTCTTGGTGATCAGCATAAAATCACATTTTGAGTTGATAAATACATGCAGTCCGTCTGTCTGTCCATGTATTTTTGTAAACAAAATGCAGGCCGTATTTATTACTCGATTAAGATGAAATTTTTAAAATAGCATTTGTATGGCTCGAGGACGGAGCCTATTCAAATTGATGAAAATCGATACAAATTTAGATATAGCTCTCATATATATCTACGACCGATTTCAGGTTTATTGTGGCCCAAATGGCTAATATCAGTCCAAATGTAGTGAATGTACTTCAAATTTGATGAAAATCGGTTCAGATATAGCTATAGCTCTCATATACTGGGTGAGATATAAAAATTTAAACAAAGTCAAACGCCATAATTTTTACATTTTTTTATTCAAATTTTAATGAATGAAAGCAAAATTGTCCGAAATAGCATCAAATTTAAGAATAAGTCTAGATTTGTTCAAATTGATCACCTTTGGCACGAATTATGGCCTTCAACCGGCCAATGAAACCGTCACACTTTGCCCGAATGTTGCTTTGCGGTATTTTGGCCCATTCCCGGCGAAGCGCTTGCTAGAAGTGATCGACACTTTGGTATATTTTAGTGCCAACCTTGCTTATCAAAATACTCCAGACACAATAGGCCAACGGATTGTTATCCGGAGCCATTTGGCCATTGTGCGCTGGAAATGAAGCGAGGAACCTCATTTCGTGCGCGTGCTGAGTGCGATGGTGCTGAGTCCTGTTAAAATGTCAAAGGTCTGCGGACAAAATATTTGGGTGCTTTAATAAACCCTCCAGAATATTTTCGCAATAATATTCGGCATTCATTCTGATGCCACAATCGATTAACACGAGCGAAGAACCACCATCGGCTGTTATGGAGGCCCACACCATCACCATGGCCGGCGCTTGAGTTCTGGTGGCCAATCGAAGGTGCACATTTTCAGATAATTTCTTTGGCAAGTAGACACGATCATTTTGTTTTTTTACAAACTGCAGGACAACGAATGTTTTCTCATCGGATAAAACCAAATTCGTCAGTTCACCACTTTCGGCCAAGCGAAGCAACTCTTTAGCTCTTTGGAGTCCATTTTCTTTTTTTGCGGTGTAAGTTCTTGCCCTTTTTGGAATTTCAATGGCTTACCCCGACCTCATTTTTCAATAATGGAATATTACGATATGTTCAGCTCATGAACCATTTTTCGTCCATGGCGAAGCGGGTTTCGATTAAGTTGCTTCTTTGCTTTTCGAACCATTTCTGCTGAGGTTGCTGTTTCCTTCCGTCCACGGTAACGAGCGATGGTAAGAGACACAAAAGATTTATTCACATTTAAAGGCTGGAGTGCTCTAACGATAGCCACTTGTGGTTTTCCAGCCAAATATAAAGAAATCACGCTTGAATCCCGACACGAACAACTTTTTTCCGGAAAAGTCCCACCAAAATGCTTTTGTACGCTTGCAAATAAAATAATGAGCTGTCACTGAAATAATTTTAACAACAGACGAGTGGCTTAGAAATGACAGCAATCTGAAGTTGGTTGCAGTTTTTTCATCTCACCGTGTAGAAAGCCATGTTTTACGTCAAGAATTATTGGCATGACCCACTTTGAAACCAATAAGTCATACTTGGCCTTTAAATATTTTTCAAACAAGTTTTTTTTTCAGTTTCAATTATACCTTCCACCATTAGGTACAATATTCAGTCATTTGAATTGAAGTAAAGCACATTGTTTTGGAAATAAATGAAGTCGGAAAAAACCTTTCTGCATTTAATGTTCCAGATTTAATGATTTCCTGTGAAAATATCTTAAATTTTTGTGGTCCATAATTCCTGAGTTACGGTTCTCCGAACGTCTGAAATTTGTCGTTATTCTTAAATCCTACCAAGGTAGTATATACATCAATATGGTGGTCCTTTATAAAATCTAATTATAATTCTTATATATAATATTTTCTGATTATTGATTTTAACAGGTTGAAATCCCTAAATTCAAAAATATTTCGTATTGTAATGAGAGATTTTATGGAATAGCAACTGTTGAAATCGGTTGATGGGTCCGTAAATTGCTTAACCGGACTTTATAGATTTTAAAATTTGTGTTAAATTACATTTTAATGGTGTTTACTATGTGGCTTTATCTTAAAATAACTAAGCGTTTTTTCTTAAATTTCCTATATCTAACAAACTCTTGAAATGTATGCCCAAACCAAAATAAACTCTATGTTGTTTTTGTTATTGCCACTAACTTACAGTTTTTCCGATGGCTAGCCTCAGGGATGATCCTTAAAAATATCCAACAAATACTAAGTGATTCCAAGTTCCGCCCTGATGTGTCTAACATATCCGTTTGGTATAAGCATTTGTGACACTGTACCGGAAACAGACGAGTGTGTGTGTAGAAGTCAATGCACTCTATTCTCAGTTCGCAAACAAAAACCCATACAAGAACCATCCAAATAAAACTTTCTCATTTTGTATGTATTTGGAGTAGAACGGCACGGTTGCACAGCCAGCGACCCAGCAACCCAACTATTTAACCAACCAAACTACCGCCCGACAAACCGTCTAAACCATCCAGCGTAGAGGCAACAACTAAACCAACCAACTCCCATTATGGCAGAGTAAACAAAAAAATTTTAATGCAAAAACCAACATTATGCAGGATGAAACATGCATTTGTTATTCTTGCAAATGAATACAGGCAGCATATGTTGAGTATATTTGCGCAACTCGGTCAAAGTGTGAAGAGGGAGTGGGGGAGGAGGAGGAGGCACCGGGACCAGGTAGAGGCAGACAGCTGCAAGCAGCCATGGCAAATAAAAGTTACATATTTTTTGGCTAAAACTTTTTGTTCCTCCCAAAAAAGAAGCGGCAGCATCATCAACATCACAATCATCATGCAGGACCCATGCTAAGGTAACATGTTGCAATAACATCAACAACAACAACAGCAGCAGGGCCGAAGCAATCACAACGCCAGTAACAGCAACAAAACTAAATACTCTCATATGTGAAATAATAAACAAGAACCAACAATTAGGTAAATCTGTTGTGAGAGGTGGATTCGTGAATGTGTGTGTGTGTTCGCTTGTTTGTTTGCCGGTGTGTGTGTGTGATTTTGTTGTGTTTGAATGTATTCCAACAAGTAAACTTTATCTTTATCACAACTTTTACAAAACTAATGCTCGTTTATAATTTGCTAATTGGAGCAAAGACAAGAGCTTTATGCCAATGTTGCTGTTGGTGTTTTTCCTCTCTTGTTTTGTTTTGTTTTTTGCTTAACAGCTAATATGCATAGACTATTATTATTTTTTGATGAAAGAATGCTGAAATGGTTTGAAGTCACCTTTTAAATTTTAAAGGGGGGTGAAAAAATGGAGCAACTGCATAAATTGTTTAATGTAGTCTAAAATAATATGGAGGGGTTTAATAAATTGGTAGTTTCATCTGCTACTGCACGAACCGCTTCTCAAATTGATTTAAAAAGTCGGAAATATCAGTGTGCAGGTAATTCTTCCGAAAAATGTGGCTAAGAAAAAATTAACATTTTTTTAGAAAAAAAAATTGAAATTGTTGGTAAAGTCCCCAATTAAAAGCTATATTCTGTTATTGATATTTTAAACATCCTCGACTAATTTAGAAACAGAATGGACTGTAATTTAGTATTTTGGATTACCAAACGGAAGAAGAGCATCTTACATGGACTACAGCCGTACAATTTATAGCGAGATATTTTTTCTAGGGCTGAGATAAGCTCAGTCCCTGCCAGAATCAGTCAATCTTCTCATAAAACTTATGTGAAACACAACTATAGAAATTCCTTTGTTTATATTTGTGTTCCACTGTTTGCAAATGGAATAATCTGAGAGGCTTGCTATATTGTAGAACTGCCTAACTGTTTCAGCTCGGAAGTACTCAGGGTGCGGCACGAGTCGTCGCCGGCTCGAAGGAAATGGAAGCACCAGGACTGCAATCTGCTCGGAGTTAACGGGATACATTTCTTTGGGATAGGAGTTATTTGGGTTGTTGCAGGCTTAAAGCTGAGCGGGTGCTTTGCCCTCGACTCAGTTGTTTTTGGGTTACCGTCGATTAAGGGATAATGAAGTTATTTGTTCTTGCTTTGCTTAGAATTATTCGGGTGCTCGGTTGGCTCGGCGATAATCGGAGTTTTTTTCCGGCCGCTTTGCGTTCCGGCTGCTATCCCCTGGGGGTAACTAGAAACATTGTTCTCGGCTCGGGAGTGTTGGATTGATCTCTGTTAAGAAGTAAACAATTCGGAATGAACAATTGTTTGTCGGCGTGGTGGTTTTGCTCATTGTTCGGATGAATTCATATTTCCATCGACTCTGAGGTACCGGCTGAACTGCTCTCGAAAACATTTAAATTTATGTTCACTTGAAGGAAATCGGGTTGTTTAAATACGACCGGAATGCATACGGGTTAGGTCGGCTCAGATGCAAATGAGTTACTATCGACTTCAAAGTAATCGAATTGCTTCCGGCTCAAAGTTATTCCGGTGATTTGATCTCAGCTCGTCGGCTAGGATGTAATTGCGTGCATTGTAACTGACTGCTGTGTTCGGCTCTGATACATAGAGGTCGATTTGGAAAATCTAATGAATTGCTCTATTTAATTTGCTGTCAGATTGGAAGCATTTGTTTGGATCGCTTACTGCTCAAAAGTGCAAGAGTTGTTGTCGGTTTCTCACATCTGAAGTATTTTGTCTCAAGTGTTTCTAGCGAATTCAAAGAGGAAAGGAAATTCGCCTTCATCAAATGTTTCAATATCGGTCCACTTTTTGATATAAATTCCATCGGTTTTATCGGATTTTGAGTGATTTGAAGCCCCTCTCTATTTTTTCCAAATGAAAAGGGGTTACAAATTCAAATTTAACAGGAAATATCCTTGCAAAAAGTGTTCAATATAGGTCCTGTTTTCGGAATATTCTCTACATTACGTGAGACTGTACATATTCGGACTTTGTAGGTACTCACCACAATTATCAACTAAAAGACCTTCAATATTGCGTTTTGTAAGATGATTACACCCCCAGGTTTTGAAAGGTTCTATCACAGGGGCGCGAAGAGAATCGAACTTTAACGTTCTCCCTGATTACATTTTTCAATGAATCGGATTGTGAGTGTGTTCATTGAAGTCACGCGGGCCTGCACTTGAATGTTCATATTCTACCATATCGCTCGTGTAACGATAACCCCACTAAATTTTTATCGGATCGTAAGTATTCCGTTTGCTTCGGACGTAAATTGATACTTTACTCCCATTACGAATGTATTCCCTCAGCTCGGAGGTAATCGGGAGGTGTTCGATGGGGTGACGATGGGGTGAATTCATACCTGTTCATAAGTTTTGTGGTCAGCTTGGTTTTAATCGACTCTGCTGATTTCGACTTGAAAGCGTTCGGATTGCAGTCTGGATAGTGGGTATGAGAAGATCCCATGAAGCTTTTAGATGACGAATAGATTGAAACTATCTGAACGCAAGGAGCTTGGCAAAATCATGGACTAAACTAACCGCAAAAAGTTTGCTAAAAAACAAAACGAAATCTTTGTGGCTATGAACTAGCCAAAGTTATTGCAAAACGCATATGAAAAAAATCTTCTGTAAAGAATTTTTAAATTTTGAGCTGAAAATTCATTTGCGAATCCCATTCGTCCCCCAATTAAAGTCCTCCCAACCAAGCAACCCCTGGAGTTAGAGGGGAACACCAAATCTTGTACATTTTTGTGTTTCTGCTATATTGTCTGTCTTGTTTGTCCCTTGACCCAAATTTTACTTAAAATTGTTTGAAAGAATTTTCCTATTTTCTTATTTGAATCGCTTTAACAGAAAGTGTGTTGTTGTTGGTTTTTTATTAGTTGTCCTCTTGAAAATTGATGGCTTTGTTTATTTGTAATTTATTTTTTATTTGATTTGAAAAAATTCTTAAGATACCCCATCCAATGGATGGTGTCGTCATTCTGTTATAGTACAGATAAATACAACGATAACACAAACACACAAAAACACAGTCACAAACAAACCATTGACCATGCTCGATTGGTCTTCAGCAAGACAACAAATCTATAAAAGCCGAAAATTTTGTCCAAGTTTAATAAAATTGTTTATATTGAAATAGAAATAATAAGGATGGCAATAGCAACAGCAACAACAACAAAAATAAAATAATGAAGTGACATAAAAATAAAAAAAAAAAACAACTTACAAATCCAAGGGCTATTTAAAAGATATACTTTGATATTGTTTGTTATAATTTCATTTGCATAAATTCACCTCCCCCTCTGCTGTAAAATGGTAGCAAATACAAAATAAATTGTGTAACCATTCGGCTACGTTGCTTCCTCTCCAATGGGAAAACACACAACGTTTTCTTATCGGAAAAACCAAAAACGAAATATTTTCTATTATTTCCAATTCGAGCTGTTAACAAATCCCCATAATACATTGGTAAAGATTTTCTAGATTGTATTTTGTAGCTGCGAAAAACGGCGCAAGATGATCACGAAAAAAAGAGAAAGACAAACTTGGCAATTTCATTAAAAACGAATTCATGTAGTGGGCTACACATTCCTGCTTCCCTTAAACTTATATTTTGTTGTTGTTTTTGTTATATTCCTTAGGTTTGGCCAAATTCATAAGCAAAGAGATAAAAAATCCATTACATTCATACTCTTCGAACAAAACACATGGATTAGGCAACTGCTACTGGCATTTACATACATATTGGAATTCGTGTGAAGATGTGTTATTGTTGTTTTTTTATTATAATATAACATGCTTTCAGACACACACACACTCACACAGCCTTGCAGGACAACCCTAAGGATGTTTTTGTTATTTGTAAAGAAATTGAAAAAAAAAATATCAACAACAACGATTCTGTTTATCCCGTAGCCATTTATACACAAGCTATTGTTCACTTATGAAAGTGTTAGATACGAGAAGATCCTGTGTGGCTGTGTGTGTGCGTGCGTGTGTCATGAATATTTATTTATATGGGTGTGTGGGTAATGCAATTGTTGTATTTAATATTAATCATCCTAATGTAACTTTGATGATGATTTAAGAGATGGCTGTAAGCAAAACTTTCTCCGGTTTTTATTTGTGGTACGTCGCGGCGTATGTGGTACGCCAATTGAGTTTATAGTCATAAATCATTCGCACCCCCCACTCGCCGCGGCGACCATGGCAACCAACGTCAATTTCTCATTGGGAACATTTGTATTTAAATAACACAAAAACAAAATCTGCGAAAAATATGTTACACTTTTCTTGAAATGATGTGTGATTTTTTTGAGGTTGTGGAACATTTTGATTGTCTTTGTGGGGGTCATATGGGCTGTAAAAAATGATATGTTTTGTATAATCTATAGAAATCTATGGAAAATAAATAATAGTTTTGTTTTGACCTAGGAATTAGGTTTAGACCCACCATTTCGTCATGTCTTGATAATCTGAGAATATATAGCTATGTGCGCCTGTCGGTGCATTTTAAAATGTAATGAATCTCCAGGGAGCAATACGGATAGATCAATATGAAATGCCGAATACACATCGCTTGACGTTAGAAGCAACATGACTAGGGACTGAAATGGACCAAAAATTTCTTTTTCTCTTGATCCACTGGTCACAATTATGGACAAATCCGATTTCGATACGAGGTACCAGACAAAGTGGAGCGAAGTATTTCGCTTCATCTAATAATCATAACAATAAGGGGATGTACTACTTCTAAAGAAAATTCAATATTTATTTACAATTTTATGCGAATATAAAATTTAACCTTTTGTGGGGAGGGTACCAGAAATAGTGGGCCAATAAATACCATAATCACATCAGACGTCTGGCTAATAGAAATATTAGGATATATATATTTAACAAATCATGAGGAATAGATTATGGGAGATTTTAAAAATGCTGACTCTTTGTGGGGAGGTACCTAAAGAATTAGGCCGATATATATTGTCTTGGCACCAATTCGTCTTTTAAAAGCATTGGGATGTGTGAAATTTGAATATTATCGGATGCTTATTTCACATTTTTTTAACTGTTTGAGGCGAAGATACCAGAAGGAGTGGACCGATATTTCTATGTAAGATATTTCAAAAAATCGTGTGCTTAACAGTTATAGCCATTCAAAATTTTGACCAGTTGTAGGCAGAGGTACCAAAAAGAGTAGTCCGATACATCCCAACTTCACAAAAGATATTGCGTTAATAGAAATACTGAAATGTGCCAATTTAAGAAAGAACTGGATATTCATTGCGCATCTTATGAAAGTTCTGGTTATTCAAAATTTTAAACAGTTGCGGCAAGGTACAAGAATGTGTGGGCCGATATTTCCCATCTAAACACTAAATCTTGTTTTAGTCGAATTATTAGCTTGAGAAAATTTTTAAAAGAATGGGATGCTCATTTTTCGTTTCAAAATTTTGCTCGATGTGGAGAAGGTATTAGACGGAGTGGTGCGTTTTTCCCCTTCTTCATACCCCCTGTGTTTGTAGAAATATTGGGATGTGCAAAACATTAGGACAATCGGATTCATATTTGTGTTATAATTTTATAAGAGTTATAATTATTCAAAATGCTGCCCCTTTGTGAGGAAGGTACTTGAGGGAGTAGGCCGATATTTTGCATTTTTGTCCTTGAACTAATACATATAAAAATATTATAATTTTCAAAGTTTGGACAACATATTTCTTGTCCTACAATGTAAATTATTTTATGTGACAATTTTGATTTTGTGGAGAATGTGCCAAAAGGCGGACTGTTTTTTTTTTTTTTTTTCAATTTCTGGACTTGATCTACTCTTGATAAAAATATTGCGACAATCGGATATTGCCTTCGGGAGTTATCATCCGCACCAGCCAGGCAGATAGACATACAGGGGACAACCCCAGATCGACTCAAATCGTCCTGAAACAGATTTGGACCAAAGAGAGGTAAGGTCTCAAACCGTTACTTCGATGAAGCACGTTTTGGCCATACTAAAAAAGCCCCTGTAGCCATATAGCTAAGGGTATAAAAAATACATACCCAATAGTGAACACAATAATTTTTGAGTATAGTAAGATTCTACGATTTATAAATCCTTGGGGACCAATCCTGACTTCCATGTAAAGAATAGGTAATTCAGGCCAGCACCTCAATTCTGGTTCATTGAAAGTGTGAAGTGAAATCTTTTATAAAGGAAAAAAAAATGAAAAAGATTATAAGAGAAATATTTCAATATTTTCATAAAACAAGAATTCAGACCCAGGAGTCACTGAAATGATAAATATGTAGCTCAGCAGAAAATATCAGAAAAACCAAATTTTTCCAGTATGAATACGCGAATAAACAAAAAATCACATAAAAACTGTTCCCCATTTACAAATTTTATGTTTCAAGGTTATTAATAATCATTATTGAATTATCAAAAATTATTATCATGTTATTAACTTCTTATTCAAATTTCGTTATCTTAATGCCAATATCCGAAAATTTAAAAACCCCTCGAAAAAAAGAAAAACTCATTATCAACCCATAATTATACAAAAGACACAGAGAGGCTTTTTATGTCAACTCAAAATCCCACGGCAGTACATCCTTCTTTTACATGGAATTAAGGGTAATTTTCATGCTGCAATATAATTTGCAATTTCCTATATACGAACACTTGATTATATATATTTTTCAGCTTAATTTGATGCCGACTCAAATGTCGTAATGCTCTGCGGAAACCTGCTGCAGACACACACGCACACACAGATTGCCTTATGGCAAGTTCACTTAAAAATTGAAGCAATTATTATGTAGCGGAAAATGACAAATGCGTTTGCGTTTAATGATGGGTAATTTTTCAATTTAGCTTTTTCAAGCCGAATGAAGGAAGGAAATGCACAAGTTAATGTGCAAAAAAAAAACAAAAGCAGATATGAGGGGAATAATGGAAGATTTTACTTTTTAGAGGAAGATATTTATTTTTTCTTTCTAAAAAGTAAATGTTTTAATGAGAGTTACATTGTATGTGTTGGGAAAACATTATATGACAGCCCTCAAGACTTATTACAAAATACTAAATAATTATTAAAAAATAGTTAAATTTTATAATCTTAAGCAAACGCAGATGTAAACCATACTTTTGGTTATTTAGTAATAATTTCAATTTAACTTTGCTTAATGATTCTAGTTGACAAAACATAAAATACTGTTTCTTTTTTTTTTGCCTCAAGGATGTTTTTAATACAAATTTAACAAATTGGACATTTGTCATATGTGTCAAATATAATTTATACACAAAGTGTCCATATTATTTCCATTTCTATTAACATATTGTTATTTTTATCTTAAGCCTTAAGCATTGTTGACTTTTTTCTAAATTTCCTTCTGCTGTGATAAAATTGTTCAAAAACCTTAGAAAAAGGACTTGAAATGACTCTCACAAGTGCTCTTTATCTATTGAATCCTTGAAGTAGTTTATCTTCATGCATGATTGTTCTGATTATTAAACAATAAACATTATTACCAATTTTTGTGAACGTTGTAGGTCTTTTGTTTTTATAAAAACTAATCAGAAGTTCAATGGAAATATTGATTTTTTGTTATTAAATAAAGACTTAAAAAGACAATCGCAATAAGGTAAAGAAATAACAAATTGTGTTTAATTCTTGAGGGAGAAAAATCGTACTTTCATTGACGTCATTTGAATATAAAAGGCAAATAAAATTTATTTTCATATTCATATTTTTTTAGAGCATTAATTACAAAAAAAAAAAAAAAACAAGAAATAAAATAAAATCGATTGAAAAATATTGTCTAAAATTGTTTTTATTTCTATAAAAGTTGGATTTATAAAAAGATGCCAAAGAACTTCCGTTCCAAAAAATGCAACCTTGTAAGAAAAACTCTTTAACAGATTTCCTTTCTCTAAAAACGTTGATTGGTAATACAGCAACCAATTCGAACTCTTTTTGTAGGATATTGCAATTATTTTCATTCTCATCATCTTTCAATCTCGTTTAACATGGACATTTAATAACTGCAGCATTTATTTAAGGTCAACAGGGAAGGAATCTAAAGCAACTATCAGACCAAATTTCCTCACTTGAGGGACAATTCTAGCTATAGTTTAATTTTTTTATAATTTTTCACTCTTGAAAACAATTTTCAGCCTGTCTGTTGTAACCACACTATCTTTCGAACGAATTGCGATTGAAGACTACAATTTTGCACACATGTGTATTTTACCAGTAGGTAGGTTAATTAAGTTTGTAAATGGGCCCCGTCGAGCCCATTTCCCGATATTCGTTATTTTGATTATATTACCGACATTATTTACCAAAATTGTTTCGAATTTCGTATTTGAAGTTTGGAATCGATACTACATCCTATGACAAAGAATTACTTATGATTTTTATTCAGACGGTTTTATATATATATATTTTTTTTTTGAAATTTTTCAAGTTACTTCCAAATGGTGTGGGGTGTTAAACGTTTGGCTCGGCTGAAGCTAGATGCCCTTTTTACTTGTTTAGTATGGATCTTCCTTTCAGCTGGTGTTACAGAAAATAAATTTCTACATTCCGTCATCTTAAGTCAAACTTTATTGCACGCATTGCACGATTCCTGTTTATGCTTGTGTCGTTTCTCAAACTTCGTAAAGGGCCGCTACTTCACAGATTCGTTCTCCTGGGGATGTGGATTTATAGCACCTTCCTTCTGTCTGAATGTCTCAGTTATGAAGCCATTCGGTATGTGCGTGCAGCGCTACCACATTCTTCTCTGCTAAAGTCTCTATCTGATTGAGCATCATTCTTGTTGGCTAATAAATATCCTCTCCTTAGGAATAATTCCAGATATAGTTTTAGCCCTGAAATTTTTCACACCTGAAGACATTTTTCACACTAATAACAGAACTTCCTCGTGGTTAGAGAGAAATTTTCAAATTTTATACACAGTTTTTTCCCCACCCTCGGTCACAGATCCGGCCCGTAAAAATATATTTTCTTAGGCCTTATTTTTTTTTTAAATTCACAAAAACGTGGATGTGAAATAAAATCCAATGTTTTAATATCCTTTGATGGATTTATATTTGACAATAACTTTCAAGGATCTTTTACCTTCAAAAAGTCAGGTATTGAAATAAACCTGTTTTAAAAACATATAAATAATTTCCCAAAAAAAAAAAAAAAAAAAAAAAAAAAATCTCCAATAAGTTCACCATATTTTCAAGTATTTCCATTAAAAATTATACAATTGTCAAAAAAATATATTTTTTATACTTACTTTATTTTTAACGATTGCGATTTTCCGAATAACTCTGCCCAAATAATTTTTCAAAAGAATATTTAATTTTTTTCATAACATTTTTAAGATGTTTAAATTTAAATAAATTAAACTATAATAGAGTATTATGCCGAAGGAATTAATGTTCCAAAAGCGGTGGACTTTAATATATATATCAGTTTCAAAAGCATTGATTTTTATACCCTCCATCTTGAAAAGGAAGGTATATTAACTTTGTCATTCCGTATGTAACATCCCTAAATACTCGTCGTAGACCCCGTGAAGTATATATATTCATAACCAGCGTAAAGTTCTAAGTCGATTTAACACACATAATTATACGTAGAGCTTCAAACTAAGATATATAGATATATCGATCTTCGCATTGTTATGGCCGCCTTATAATTTTACATCCCGATTTTCGGTATTTTGATGATTTTCGGATTTGTCTAAAAATTGGTATTTGTAGGTCATTTTAGGTTCTAGCTCATATGGCGAGCATTGTATGTATAGGTCCAGGTTTTTGTATAGCCCCCACATAATGGTACTTCCTATATACTGTATTTTGATTATTTTCCTATATTTTTATACGGTATAGGTTTTTACAATTCATAATGGGTTCTAGCTCTGGTGTCAGAATATATAGATATGAAAATGATAGATCAGGGGGGTTTCTGGGGTCGTGTGGAACCATATATAGATTCAATCAAACAACTTGTATCGACTTTTATAATAGAATAGGATATTTTTGATTGATATTCGTAGGTCACCGTTAATTTTAATATTTTAAACCAAAATATATTTCAGCATCATTCAAATTCAAAGAACCTGAAGTATTCATTAATATTTAGTACCAAAGTAGTAGTCAATACACCTTGAAGCCATCTCATGTTCAAATAAAAAGAAAATACCTCACTCTCAAATTACAACACCCTGTTGTTGTGTGAAATGCATGTTTGATGGTGTTGGTATCGTTGGTTTTTATGCTTTCAAGGAAATGAAAATTATTTCTTGGTTTGGTGTGTATTTGGGCCAAACACACACAAGACAAAAGGTACAAATAAAATAACAAGAAACATACACACGCTCACTCACACTCACACATATTTCTCTAAAGGCGATAATGAAGATGAAAATGAAGAAGCTGTGCAGGAGATGTTTGACGATGATTAAAGAAGAGGAAAACGACGACGATGAAGGAAAAAGTATGAAACATGTTTTTCTTTAAAAGCCTCACCGGAACAGAAGAAAAGTGATGCCAACAACAACAACAAGAATAAGAACAACAACTTAAGAACGGCAGCAACCAACTTCCGTAGTAGCATATCATCATCATTGTATCTACGTAGCTTTTCTTGTAGCTACATTCATCTTACTGTTTTACTCTCTTGTGCGATTTCTCTCCTCTCTCTCTCTCTCCTTAAATTCAGTTATTGCCATACTATAGCCATCACGATAAGAATGTGTGTGTATGTGTATTTCTTTTTTTGTTTAATTTAATGCTACTGCAGTAAAGAGCCATTATACATACAAACAACCAAACATACACCAACTCCATGGCAAACAAACTTGAATAAGTGCCAATAATGCGAAAGATGTTAAATCATATGAAATATGTTACTAAAGATAAACACAAATCGATCTTTGTTTTGTGGCAAAAAGGAAAGCAAGAACCGATATATATATCACTAAGGACACAAAATGAAGATACTACAGTGAGTACGGAATATTGCATGACTAAATTTGTTTGATTAGTTCCCAGGACAGAAGGAAATTGCTAGATTTTCGCGCACATTCCAAGAATGAATTTTCAAAAATTAAAACCATTTCCTAAACATAAAGTATACTATATAGAAGATATGAATCATTGGTTAATACAGCTTGGAAGTTGTAACTTCGTTTCAGGGTGAAGTTGTGCGTTTGAAGTTTCATTGATATATAGGATATTCCAATTTTATTCCACCTAATCTGAATTTTTTAAGATTGAATATTAAGATTACCATTGCGACTGAGGCTCTCATTACCACCAATGAGCAGCTCACCTTATTTCGTGGTGACAAGTACCTTATGACCTCGAATCCAATTGAAGAAGCTTACGGCAAGATGACCCACCTTGAGTTGTGTCAATGTAGTTCATAGATCAGTAAAAAAAAATCCTAAACGTATGAGTGATTTTATAAGTGTCATACCACTCATACGCAGAGCGTTCATACAAACGATTGGAACATGTCCGTTCGATCGAGCTAGGTTGGCCCAACTGATAACCCCACCAATAACGTTCGTGTTCCTAGTATTTCCTGAAGCTTGATAGAACGAAATGTTTTCTTTCTCTTACTTTACTGCTGATTACATACTGTAATTGGGAATATATGATTGTATATGCACCAATAACAACTTTGATGAAGCCCCAGAAATAATTTTTTAAAATTTATGGGGGCATTGAACACAACATCATCATCTTGGGCGATCAGACCCCTACCTATGGGCACATCGTTTCCCACCTAACATTTCTCAAAGAATCTTTATATATATATATATATATATATATATATATATATATATATATATATATATATACTAGCTGGCCCGGTCCGCGTTGCCGGCCCCTACTTTTAGTTTTTAATGCATATTTTTTAAAGCATTATAAAACACTGATCTGAATGATTTCAAAATAGTCAAAGATAATTGGTCTTTTACACCCATTACCGTAAGATAGGAATTAATTTATTTTTGTCATTTAAATTGTGTGTTGGAAAACCCATAAAGTCCATATTTTTCTTCATAGTATAATTCAATAACGATCCAAAAAATAATATTCGTGATTTTTTCATGTTTCTGCCACAATTTGATATTTCGGAGTTCAAAGCATGTAGACTTACATCCCACATCTACGTTCCCAGCCAATATTCTCTTGAGAGTTAAAAATTCAATAGTATACCAAATTTTTTTTTCTGACCAAACATTGGTTAGGAATGTGGATTTGCGGGTACACTAATGTGGGAACTATACTCAAAAAAATGCCTATGTGGACAATTATCTGTAAGACGATTCTCTATCCCAGAGTAGCCCAAATACAATTTTTTAGCCAAATCAATTGATGAATGTGATCAAGACCAAGATGGACTCTACTCCAAAAGTCAAAATTTTATGAGAAGAGGTTTTTTTACACCCGTAGAAACAAAGATGCCAAATAAAGGCCTGAAAAATGTCGAAAACCCCGTATATAGCTTAAATTATATAATGGTTATACCAAAACGTGATCATTTTTTGCGAGGATGGTTTCTTCTCAAATAACCAACTTTTGCTAAAATGCGTATGAGTAAAATATGGTTAAAATGAAAACTATACTTGAAAAAGGAGTGTACCCTTATCCGGGGGTCATATATCGTGACCTGCAAAAGCGATTTAAGATATCTTGAAAGTTTAGGAAGAATTTTTTTCCTAAATGTCCAATTCGCTCTACCATTTTGCACCATTTATATTCAGTATTTCACTGATTGCAATTCCAATGAATTGCATTTTGAGTTCTCATTGGGCGGATTATTGTAATATGAAAGAAATAGGTCCACATATAAGGGTTATACCAAAGCAAGGTCCTATTCTTATAATTATTTGAAAAAATGTGTTGTTCTTCTTAAAATCTCAAATTACCAACATTTGATATACATCTGATATATATTTTGAACAACTGATTATTCATGAAACCCCTAGGAAAAATTTAAAACTCTATGGTAACTTTTGCGAAGTATAGAGCAAAATATTTGAGGCCCTTTGTGTTTGGTTAAACTATATAAAATGGACCCTAAAAACGTTTGATCGACCCCCCCCCCCCCCCCCCCTTTTTTGGGATTTTTACTTACCAACCAAACTGACTACTGATGATAGCGCATAGTCACCGTATAACGTTTCATGGGAGTTAAGGTTACTTTTAAGGTTTCGGAAGAATTTTCCGAGGAAATGTATCCTTTTTTTTCCAAATTTTCAATTTGCTCCACTATTTTATATAGTTCGCATATAACAGTGCTCTTCATATTCGGTATTTCGCTGGTTGCAGTCCCAATGAGTTTTGCATTTTAAGTTCTCATTGGATGGATTATTTCCATATCTAGTCAATTTCCATTGATTTTTTATTTCGATTTTTCCCGATTTGAGAATTTTTGCCATGAGATCTCTTTTATCGTGTTTTTTAGCGATTTTGAAAAAGTAATTATCTTTTAACATTGGTCTAACCGCGTTAAGTTATTTCGATATCATTTGACTGACCTCCATGCAACCCGCCATCAATTTCAGTTCTCAAGAAATCAAGTCAATTAAATAAATTGGTATTAATATTCGAATTAAAAAAAATATAAAAAAACACTACAAATGTACATTAGAAAAAAGTAAGTCAAAATGGAAAAAAAATCATGCAAAATAAAACATTACTATTGTACATTTCAAAAGTCAAAATGAAAATGTTAATATATCACATTTTTACGCGATTTTTTTTAATATTATCCTTTTCGGAAAAGAGACAATTCCGAATTTGTATGAATCGTTAAAATCGGATCAGCGGATCTTGAGTTATAAGCGTAGTAACTAACACAACTTACATTTATATATATAGATATATATATATATATATATATATATATATATATATATATATATATATATATATATATATATATATATATATATATATATATATATATATATATATATATATATATATATATATATATATATATACCTGAGTACTTTTATTATTTTTCTAGCCACCACCATGGTTTGGAGGGTAAATTGCGTTTGTCATACCGTTTGTTACAACCTGAGACATACATTTTAGACCACACAATATCTTATTGATCAGCATTAAATTCGAGTCAGCGATGTCTGTCCGTCTCTCCGTCTTTAGAAATTACTCTAGCTTCCGAGAAAAATGATGTGTTCTAGGTCTGCAGGATTTCAGTGATTAAAAATGAACTTTATATAGGTCCACGTTTTTTTATAGGCCCCATATAACTATACCGAGAGATGGAAGTTTTTTGAGTGTTTTAGTCACAATTTTAAACTGAATTTGCTGTAAATCAGGAATATGTGTTCCCAGTATACATGAGAACATCCCTGCAGAGAATTGTATATATAGGTCAAACTTTTGGTACAGACCCCATACAACTGTACCTCCAGATATTCGGCGTTTTGATAATTTTTGTCATAGTTTTTATCGGAATTGTTTCAAATTTGATATTTGGAGTTCACAATGGGTACAACTTATTATGACAGAAAATTTCCTGTACAAATCCATGCTTCCCTATAGCCCCCTTATAACGTTACCTCGCAATATTCGATATTTTGATGATTTTGCTTACATTTTTTAACAGAATTATTTCAAATTGGTACTTGGAGATTCACTAAATTCTTTGGAAGATAGTTGACTGTAAAGGTCCACGGTTTCGTATAGGGCCCATATAATTGTTCCTCCTTTATTCTATATTTTGATGATTTGTCTCACACTTTTCACTTGAAGTGTTTAAAATTTGGTATTTAAAGTGTGAAATGTGTACTTCCTCCAATCACAGAAAATGTTCATATTTTTGTATAGCTCCATATAACCCTACCTCTATATAAAAGGTGTTTTGACGTTTTTTGAAACACTTTTCAACCGAATTAGTTTAAAATCGGAAGATGGTGTTCGAATTGGGTACTGCTTCTTTCGACAAGATATGCTTATACAAATTTACGTCTTCCTATAAACCCCTTGAAACGGCAGCTCCCAATATTCTAATCTATTTTAACCGTTGAAACTCAATTTCAAAAGAAAAAAGGTCCACGTTTTCATATAACCACATATAATTGTAACGCCTGTTATTCTGAATTTTTTAAATTATAACGGCATTCCAACGTAATTTCTTGACATTTTGCACGTTTCTTTGAAATGGTGGAGGTTACTAAAAAATCGGCCAGAACTGATTTTTTGCTTGTTATAATTATTCTATTTTTTATGGACTGAAAAGGAACACTCTCCTCTTGGAACCCGCTTGGGATTTTTCAAATTCTCTTTGTTTGGCTTTAGCAATTCAGAAATATTCGGTCAAAGTTCTAGCAGCTATTTGAAAACCTACCCATGCCTGATCTTGACATATGTCTGCTACACATATAACCACGGACTTAGAGACGTATTTACAGAATGTCATTCCTAAAAATATAGACAAAATTGTAAAAAACAAAAAATAAAAATAAAAAATAAAATAAATAAATAAATATTCAAGCAAAAAAGGTAAGATTAAAAAAATCTGGGAGGAAGGCCAGTTCCCAAAACAATTCCAATAAATTTTGGCGATTAAAATTGTCAATTTTTTTTAGTTTTTTTTAGTAATTTTTAGAAACTAAACAGAAATAAAGCCCCCATTATTTAAAAGTTTTCACATTAAATTAACTATAAACTAATTTAGCCATAAATAAATTGTTATTAGCCGACTACCCCTAAAAGTTTTGGTCTAACTTTCTTGTTTTACCTTGATTTCCTTTTTAGTTTATTTTTTTTATTTTGCGGATAAGAAACTTTTATTTTCACAAAAAAAAAAATTAGTTTACGAATAGTTTACACCTTAGAAGATAATAACATTATTGGTAAACACCAAGGAACAGAACATTTCGGAACTTATATAAACAGAATACATTACAGATTTAAAAATAGATGCTAGGATTTTTTCTCAAATAAAAAAATAGAACCCACGTTTATTCTAACCAAAATCCAATTACTTGCTCAAGTCACATCTTCTTAACAATATCTTTAAGAAATTGGTGAACCACAAGCAATCAATAAATCCATCTGCATTCATTAAGATTTCCAAAGTATCGATTTCCTCTCAAAATCTTTGTGGCAATATTGTCTGGAAAACCATAACATTTAATGTCATCAATATAAGCCATCATACCGGAATGAAGATATAAAATTTTCGAATAAATTACAATTCATTTAGTTAATTCGAAAGTAATTAAACCTTTGTTTAAGACTTAAGGCCTTGAGGCCGTATCTAATGACGATATTTATTCAATGCGCAAAAAATACAGATTTATTTTCTCCACAGCAGTGGTGTTCATGGGAATGATGGGAACGACAAATGTGAGGATAATGAAGAAGATGATAACGACGATACGCAGTGTAAAATCTACATCTAGATATACGAAGAATTTTGGTTTGTCATTAAGCCGTTTTTCTTTACAAAAGAATTTATATGTGTATCAACCATGAAAGTCATTTTATTAAATACCCATTACCAGAGGAAAGCTTAGCCTCTGAGTTGTTCAAAAAAAGCGTGTTTTTATCCTCTACTTCTACACGGAGATTTAATTGTAAAACGAAAATTAAAATTAAATAGACTTACATGAAAAATGCGTAAATGAATTAAGGGACATACAAACATGCTTACATATGTATTGTCACATATGTATATTTGAATATATTCGAAACAGCCTTTGAGGTGTTTATTATGATATGTGAGTGACAAATGAATGATGCCTAAATTTTCCGCTTTCATTTTTTAATTTTAACTCAATGCAATTGTGTACCTACTGCGGCGTATTATGAATATACGCATTGAAGTGGAGTTGTGTCAATCTAGCTCATAATTCAATACATCAGTTCCCAAACGTATGAGTGATTTCATATATTTCATATTACTCATACGAGGAGTTTTCATACAAACGACGGGAGTCCCCGGAATCAGATAAGGAACTAGTTCGTTCCATCGAACTAGATGAGCACAACTCTAATTATAAGTAGAATTGTGTCAATCTAGTTTAAAGTTCAGTACATCAGTTCCTAGACGTATGAGTGATATCATATATTATATATCACTCATACGCAAAGTTTTCATACAAACCACCGGAGTCCAGGGAAGAGGACAAGGAACTGGTTCTTCCGTTCGAACAAGTTTGGCACAACTCTAATTATAAGGCATAACTGAATTATACCCTCCACCATAGTATGGAGGGTATATTATGTTTGTCATTCCTTTTGTCACACCTCGGAACATACATTTTAGACCCCACAAGGTATATATACTTGATCAGCATAAAATTCGATGTCCGCCCGTCTGTGGAAATCACTCTAGCTACCGAACGAAAGGAAGTAGATTAATAAAATGTATACTCAAATGTATATTGTGCCTGCAGGACTTTTGGTATTGAAAATGGGCCAAGTAGGTCCACGTCTTCGTATAGCCCCCATATAACAATATCTCCCGATATTCGGTATTTTGATGATTTTAGCGACATTATTCACCAGAATTTTTTCAAATTTGGTATTTGAAGTTCGTAATAGATGCTGCAGTCTAAGGCGGAAAGTTGTCTGTGCAGTTTCACGTCTTCATATAGCCCCCATTTAACGGTACCTCCCGATATTCGGTACTTTGTTGACTTTTGCGACATTATTCACCGGAATTATTTCAAATTTGGTATTTGCAGTTCGTAATGGATACTACAGCACATGACAGGAGATTGTCTGTGCAGGTAAACGTCTTCGTATAGCCCCAATATAACAGTACCTCCAGATATTCGGTATTTTGATGATTTTAGCGACATTATTCACCGGAATATTTTTAAATTTAGTATTTGAAGTTCGTAATACTGCAGCCTAAGACAGAAAATTGTATGTGCAGGTCCACGTCTTCGTATAGCCCCCTTATAACGGTAACTCCCGATATTCGGTATTTTGATGGTTTAGCTTTCATTCACCGATTTTTGTATTTCAAGTTTCGCATTTGAATATTGTAATGGCTTATGACAAAAGTTGCCTATGCGGGTCCACGCCGTAGTTTATACCCTAATATGACAGTTACTATTGGTAGTTTTAAGATTTAACGGATTTTATTTTTTTGAAATTTGTCAAAATCCTTCCAAATGGTGGTGGGTATTTACTGCTTTTTTAATTGTTTAATTTAATTTTAACTAAAGTTAATTAAAGCTTATTTATAAACCAGGACTGATAACTACAGGGGAAAATGGCCTGGCTGAACTTACAGCTTTTTTACTTGTTTATTTATTTATTTACTTTATTTTATTTTATATTATTATTATTATTATTATTATTATTATTATTATTATTATTTTTTTTTTTTTTGAAAATTTCCAAATTCGTTCCAAATGGTGGAGGGTATTTACTTCCTTTTTAATTGTTTAATTTAATTTTATAGTTAATTAAAGCATATTTATAATCCCCGCCCGATAGCTACATGGAAAATAGTTGTTTTGAATTTCTCCATGAATTTTGGAGCGAAGCCCTTTCCACGATGTTTAGGGTATTTATATTATATTTCTGTAAAGGAATGGTTTTCGCAGGCTTGCTCCTTAAATAAATACTTAATTTTCTTTAATCTGGCCCTCTTCAAAAAACACTATTTCATTTCGCAATGGCCTCTGCTATGCCACAAACATTCCCGAAAGCCTATCTAATCTCAAGGAACATTATATTTTCACTCCGAGCCATTTGTAATCTCATTAAATACATTTTTCAAATCTATTCTAAATACTAACGTTTTGCAACAATGGGAATAGCAGAGAGGCTAGTAAATTATTTACACAGCCTATCTACACTTCATGTACAAAGTAGTAGGTGATTGTTATCTTCCCACCAAAAACAACAAAGCAACCGAACAAACAATCATTTCAAATAACTTAAAAAGCCAAAATTGTTTGGCTTGTTTGGTTCTATTACCCGGCAGTTAAATGTGGTTATCCACCTGAAAACAGCAGTAACCGCAAAAAAAAAAAATAAACATTAAATTTAAACAAACCCCTGTTGGTCGTAAATCATTTACTAGATGCTGTACGGCGCTGGGCTAAATCAAAATCGTGTATCCCTATTTTGGCATTCAGCAAGGCAAACAAACACATTTTTCTTCAAATCCATGTTTAGCGGTTGGGCGATTACATGAGCCTAAAATAGCGGGTGCAAATGGGACTCACACTTGCCGTTCAACGTCCCTCCCACCCCCATGAAATGTAAATCAGTATATCACGTCCTCATCTATGGACTGATACTTTATGACTATGTCGCCAGCTCAGAAAGCGGCAGTAACGGAAGAAATAATTTATTTAGACTGTATAGAGATGAGCTTAAATAAAACTTGAACACACACCCAAACACACACACACACTCACTCACATTGAAAGTACTTAGCCAAAAGCATAAAATAATCGTATGCTTGCCAGAATGGGTGAAAGGCAGGCTATACAGTTATTTACGGAAAACAAACGTGCATGGGAGATAAACTGTTGAGAGCCAGGGAAACGGATATCTAAATGCCACAGCGAATTGTTTACTGTCATGTATGAGGGTTGAGTTGCGTGTTTGGGTTCAGAGTCAACAAACAAACATGCACACACACACATTTATATTTACGCACACATTAGAAACAGTTTTGAAGTCAACAACTGTAGATGGAGATAATGTAAACGCTTTACAAGCAGCAACAATAATATTTAAATATATATTCTTGCGTGTTGAGAGAGTTTCTTTCCGCGGAGTGCGGTACAAAAAGTATCCATACACCACAGACACACATAAGTGCACTTTCAGGGATTTGTTTCTTTTAAAGCTCATCGAGAAAAATCATTTTTTTATTTTAATCAAATGCGACGTTGGAAAATAAAATAATAAAAGTCTATCTAAATTTTTGTGTTGAAAATGGTACCTCCTGATTTTCGGTATTTTGAAGTTTTTCATTTTAACCGAGTAAAACCTTTTTTTGTGTGCATGGCTTAAGTTAAGTTATCGACAATATAACGATAAGGAACATTTTGAAGTATTCAGACCTACTGAATCTTGGGAAAAAAATTTCAAATGGAAAGAAACATGTTAAAAAAAACATTAAGTTCGGCCGGGCCGAACTTTTTATACCCTCCACCATTTGGAAGAAACTTTGAAAATTTCTGGACAAATCTGTTAAAATATGTGGACAAATCCGTATCTTAAAAACACCGAATATCGGGAGGTACCGTTACATGGGGCCTATACCAAAAAGTGGACCTATACATACAATGTTTCGCTGCCAGAGCTAGAACCAATTATGACCAACACATATCAATTTTTATACAAATCAGTGAAAAAAATGTGGCAAAAATCATCAAAATTCCGAATATCGGGAGATACCGTTATATGGGGGCTATACCAAAACGTGGACCTATACATACAATGTGTCGCCACAAGGAACGAACCTTTTATGGCCATTTTTTATACAAAAAAGTCAATGTGTGAAAGCTACTCAGTTCTCGCACGTGGGGAGATATGTACCTTTAACTCTACCTTTCCTACATTGTATCTCCTCAAGGCGTCATATAGATGTTATATCAACATGGGTTCTATAGGATTCACACGGACATAAATTCAACTTCGTTCTGGATTTTACAGGTTCCTAAATTTCTATTGGGGAGCATTGACAGAGTGCAAAGTTACACCTTCAGACTTACTCAGCATACAGACTTTATCTGACTTAATATATTAATTGTTTCAAGGAGTTCCATACATAATATAATCTCTAGTTCCATACATAATAATCTCACATAAAACGTTTCCATGCAGAAGTTTATCAGCAATTCATAGACGATTTCCAAATGAATAGATTTTCCCAAAAAAACCGTTTATAAAAATTCTTATTAAAAAATTAATACGCCATCGTTTATTTTGCTTATGCTTATTTCACACAAAAGAAAGGAAGCAAGAAAAATAAGGAAAGCACAACATCATCAAAATGATGGATTAACGTTTTCTCCCCAAATCACAATTGACTTCATTCACTTGTCAAAATGAATAAAATATGAACGGAAGAATAGCAAAAGCATAGCAACAAAATTCTATTTCGAAAATAAATTGAAATCAACCGATATGAAGTTCGGTCGTTCAATACAATTGTCTTATCAATAATTGATTCAAATCGCCACACAGCACGTGGAGCGTATGAGTGATGTTGATGGAGGTCAATATGATTTGGCAGCATTTATTTTTGGAAAATCCTTAAAATACTTTTTCAATATAATATTCTTTAAAAATAATATTAAAATTAATATTTGCCACGTGTTACAAGAGATTTCCTACAATTTGAAACAAATTTATAATAATATGGTCATTAAAATAACTAGAACACACAAGGCCTTGGAGCTAAAGTTTCCAATTAAAATGGTTGTATATTTATATCTAGTGCAGTGTGGAAAGAAAATTGCCAAATGTAAGCTCCATGGAAAGCTAGACCCGAATTTTTTGGCGAATGGGCTGAGGTTTTGTTTTAAGGGTTTGTAAAGAGTAGGAGACTATCTACCGAAGACATTTATATTGTTCGGAAGACGTTTAGTATTATTTAATATTCTGCCCTTTGAAACATGTAAGGGCAGTCTTAAATTTAAGGTATTTCTAAACCAATTTGGATATAAAAATAATCCTATGATTGAGGGAATGAACACCGTTTTTATACCCTTAGCCATATGGCGAAATTACGGTTTTAGACCCTAGGTCTCCTTGGACCAAATCCGTTTCAGAATATTTGGAGTCGATCTAGCGATGTCCGTCCGTCTGTCTGGCTGGCTGTTGCGCACAATAACTCTCGAAGGGAGTATCCGCTTTGCTCCAAACTTGGTACGTAATATTTTTGTCAAACTTAGATCTAGTTCGGAGATGAACAATATCGGTCCAATCCTTCCAAATGGTCGACATTGGTCGGACCATTCCTTCTGGTACCTGCCCCACAAAGGGGCAAAACGTTTATAAAATCCCAAATAAGCATCAAGTTCTCCTTATATTTCACACATGCCATTATTTCCACTAACAAAGATCTGTTGTGAATATGGGATAAATCGGTCCACTCCTTCTGGTACCTCCCCCACAAAGGTTAAAATTTTTGAATATCCATGAAGCTAATAACATGCCAAATTAACATCCGATTCCATTCAAGACTTGGTACATCTCAATATTTCCATCTACACAAGATCTGTTATAAAGATGGTAAAGATCGGACCATCTCTTTTGCTACCTGCTCCACATAGGGTTAAGGGCATACATATATTTTTTAATTTGTTTTTTTTTTGGGTTTGCAAAGAGTAGAAAACTATCTACGAAGACATTCATATTGTTTGGAAGACGTTTAGTATTGTTTAATGTTCTGCCTTTTTAAAGTATGTAATGGCAGTCCTAAATTTAAGGTATTATGAAACCAACCAATTTGGATATAAAAGTTATCCTGTGGGTGAGCGAATAAACACCGTTTTTACTTCTTGAAATTGGCCAATTTATTCACATTTAATATTGAGTTTTTTAAATGTACACTTTTTGAATTTCCATCACAGATTTCAAGACAAAATTGTATTTTGCAATTCAGCAGACTTTTCTTGTCCTCTTCCTTAATTGTTTTTTGTGTATCATTTAACCCTTCATATTTTGCTGTGCAACCTTACCTAAATGACCTATTTATTTTGATGATTTCTTTCGGTTTGTTTCATATTTTTTTCTTTCAATGACCGACAATTTAATGCTACAATTTATGAGAAATTAAGAGAATGAAAAGGTCTGGTCAAATCAAAAGTTTTATTTCTTTGCCACAAAATATGCAAAACAATAAATGGCCTTCCACTGATGCCACTCAAAGTATAAGTCTGTCTGAATAGGAGAAAAAAGCCGTCACAAATTCTAGAAATTTTCCTCGATATTTTTCAATTTCTAAGAAAACAGTTTCTTGGAAAAGTAAACATCTCGTCAGTCTCATTTGTAACATTTCGTGGCAATTAAACAATTATTGACGACAGCGTTTGTTGCAAATGAGTTTTAAAGACGACCTCAGAGTAGCTTCTGCTGCTGCTGTTGTTGTTGTTCCCCCTTTTTCGTGTCCTCAATACTGGCTTTCGGTTGTTAAATGACTTTAACTTTTTTAATGAATATAAATGAATTTACCTACCCCCCAACGCTTATGGCTTGCCTACTTCTGAAGAGGCAAGACAGCAATATACCCAGCCAGTTAAGAAACTCTATTAAATGAAATTGTTGTTGGAAGTCAGGAGCAGCAGCAGTGTATCACAATTTTTCTCATTAGATTTTCATCGTCAACATCATTATCAACGCTTACTTGCCTCTTGAGGTGCCGGCACTGAAGCAGCTGCTCAAAACGCTGGATGATATATAATAAATGACGGGAAAAATATTTAAATGACTTTATTACCTAATGACATGGCTACACTTCCGTACGACAACGACAGTAACTCACCTTTTGCTGAGCCCTCGGGTCTTTTGGTTCTTCACGGAATTTGTCCATAAATAAACTATATGTAAATAATAATGATAATGAGTACGGACTCCTATGGAAACACAATTTTATTAAAATGCCTGTCTGCTGGAAGTTGTTGAAGGACAAAACAAGGTAATACAGATTTTTTAAAAATTCCATTTTAAAATTTAAAATAAAATATCCTAAAAAATCTTGAAAAAAGCTAAAATTGTAGGTATAAAAATTATGTATATTAAGAAGAGTTGATATAAGGTGGTGGTTCTAGATATGTATACTAAGTGTAAGAACCATACTAAATTTGGTACCATTTGGTTTTAGTTGAACGAAGAAATGCTGCAGGAAATGTTTGACTTGAGGTCATTGCTGGTGTAAAGGTTTAAAATTAAGAGGCGGGTTTGGAAGTGCTTACTACAAGTATACGAAAAGTACGAAATAGTACTAAATTTGGTAGTACTATTACTTCGGATTGTAGGTGTGCGAGAAGTATTAAAAGTTATAAAATGGTTCACAATTATTATAAAAGGCCTTAAAAGATGATTTTTTTTTTTTTTTTTGTTTCGGATGGGGTCACCCTTTCTTTAGAGGTATTAAACGTACATCAAGGTACTAAATAGTATTAGGGTCTATATGACGCAGGCCTGCATAGGCAACTTTTGTCATAAGCCATTACAATATTCAAATGCGGAACTAAAAAAATCAGTGAATAATGTCGCTAAAATCATCAAAATTCCGAATATCGGAAGGTACCGTTACATGGTGGCTAACTAAGACGTGGACCTGCACAGACAATTTTCTGCCTTGGGCTGTAGAATCAACTACGAACATTAAATACCAAATTTGAAAGAATTCCAGTTAATAATGTCGCTAAAATCATCAAAATATCGAATATCGGGAGGTACCGAAATATTGGGGCTTACGAAGACGTGGTTTTTCACAGACAATTTTCTATCATAAGCTGTAGTATCCGTTACGAACTTCAAACACCAAATTTGAAACATTTCCGGTAAATAATGTCTCTTAAATCAACAAAATACCGAAAATAGGGAGGTACAATTATATGGGGGCTATACCAAAACGTGGTAGGTACCTGACCCATTTTTAATACCAAAAGTCCTGCAGACATAATATACATTTGTGTAAAATTTAATCAACTTACTTCATTTTGTTCGGAAGCTAGAGTGATTTCCACAGACGGACGGCCATCGCTGAATCGACTTAAAATGTTATGCTGATCAAGAATATATATATTTGTGGGGTCTAAAATGTATATTTCCAGGTGTTACAAACGGAATGACCAACTTAATATACCCTCCATACTTTGGTGGGGATATAATAATGAAAAGAGCTTAAGCTTCTCAATTTTTTATTATGGCACCGTTTGATTCAACCGGAAGATATGTGGTGTTAACTTCGTACTTTGGTTGTACCAAAAGTACCTCATGGTACGGTATGTATGTAGGCGTGGTACCCTTCTTGAGGGAATGGTGGTTAATGGTCTCTTGGTTAAGAGGCTTGAAACATGACAGGATTCTCAGAACTTCGTATTCTAAAGGTACGAAAAGTTACATAAGGTACGAAATGATATGGCACTGTATATGAACGAGGGGTATGAGCTAAACATTGAGAATGCGCACAGGGTCATTATTTATTTAAAGGGATAAGATGTGGTAGATCTTCGCAACTTCCCGGAATTTTCAGAATTTTATACTTGAAGGGCATGCAAATATTATAACATTTATGTGAATGATTCAAATGAGGCAGATTGAAATGAGGCAGATTTAGGAGATTAAAGATTATATTTTAGAAGAGGAGTAAAATAAGGCAAGTTTTTGGGATTTTCGTATGTTAGGGCAACGAAAAATAAAAAGGTACGAAATGTTACAAGATTATTGTTGGACGATTGAAGAAGACCTAGAGCTGAGAAATTTCTCTAGAACACAAATGGGGCGGAAGAATACATAGAAAAGGAACTAGAAGAACTAGTACTCATAAGTTTTTATTATACATCAATTTGTAGAATTTCAAATTTTAAGGTTACAAGAAGATTTAAATAGTCAAAATGATGCGGTAACAGTTTTAGAAGTTTTAAAATTGGCACGGATGTAAAGATACATGAAGATATTTGACCCAGCACATTGAAAAATCCGTCGAACGTTATTTATTTAAAAATCGCTTTTCGGTATAAAGAACACTGATGTATTATAAGAAAGTAGGAAAAATAATAACAAAGAGTTACATTATCTTTGTAATATGACAGTTTTTCCTCTATCCTTCAAATTTTTGAGGTTCAACCTTGACCGATAACTATGGAGTACCATTCTTCAGTATTAACATTACTACACCGTACTAAACTACACTATATCAACTATAAGTTTGAAAAGGTGAAACGGAATTCACTCATCTTGTAATAGGGGGGATTTTTTAGAATATTAGAAGTTTTTATATTTTGTAAGCACGTTACCATCAATATTCTTAAGTTATGTGATGTAGCGTTAACATTTGAACTTATTATTCTCTCTCATTCTATTATTTGATACAAATTGTATTTAATTTGGATTCAAAGAAATTAGCAGTATGAATTATATAATAAATGATTCCTTAACCGTTTGTGTTTCCATGGGTTTGTTGTCCAGCCTTCTCAGAATACATCTCAAAAAATACCAACAAGTCTAACATGCACGTAACATGTCCATGAGATCATACTGTAAATACCGAAAACTCAACAAAACAAATGAATGAGTGGATGAATGAATGAATGAGAAACGAAAGCATTTTGTCTGTCGAACGTGACTCAACATTGCCAAAGCTAAATATGACAATACTTGGTTGGATGATATCCAAGAACAGGACTACTACTCGTACTACTACTGCCACACTCAGGTAGAAAATTGTTGCGAAGAGCAACTAATTACGCACTTAATGTTGTGCATAATACTGTGAGACATATTAAAACCGTTATTGCAACACACGACACAGCACAGCACAGCATGGAGAATATTAGTTCAATGCTGGCAGTTGTTTCGCAAGAAAAAGATACACATTTATCTAGGTTTGTGTGAGCATGAATATAAACATACATACGTTCAGTTTAAGCTGACTTTACCTTAAGTATTTATTGCAACGTCATCGTTGTTGGTGGCAACACCGCTGATCGCAGTTAGTTACAAACATGGGCAATGCTTATTTATACATTTGAAGAACTAGTTGCGAACCATTGAAAACAGATATGTAAGCCAAAAAGACGTTGTATTATTTTGTTATTCGTATTTAAACATGAAATTGCTGCCAAGAAAATATTGAAACTAAGGCAATGGAATAAATTAGAATATAAATGGCAAGTTGGGGAAGCTGGAAAATCTTGCTAATAAAATTCAAGTTCTCCAATTCTACCTAGATTTAGATTATAATTTTAGGTCGTCTGAACATGCTTAGATCGGTAGGATGCTGTATGAACTGAATGAAAACAAACTACCTTCTGCTCTGCAAAGGGAAATGGTTATATTTTAAAGACTACAAAAAAATTACTATTCTCATTACCATGCAATGAGTAACGTCGCACTATATGTGTGTCTCCGACACGAGAACCCAAGGTTGCAATGACCATAAAACAATCCTTAATTCTTGTCAGATTGGAATAATGGGTAGAATGATTAAGAGCAAAACCTTAGACCTCCAATGATCTTAATGTGGCGCTTTGTAATATTTGTACTCGAATTGGACATTCAGTGTAAAATTTACATAATTTAGAGGAATTAACATCCAAATTGGAGCCATATTAAATTCGGAACCAATTATCAAAATTTTCAAAAACGTCTGTCCTTTTGGAGAACCGAGAATATCGCTGCCGTACGAGCCAGTGTTGAGAGGTCCCCAAGAACATCCCAAAAACGCCGTTCTCAGCAGTTGTGCATGGCTCGGTCCAATTTACAACGGATTATTCGCATTGATTTGCATTTGTTCCCGTACAAAATTCAATTGACGCAAAGAATGTTGCCTGCGGACAAGCCTCGTCGATTGGAATGGGCCCAAAAAAACATGGATCCGTCGAATATGGGCAACCCTGTATATTATAAAACGAGCTCGGGGTATAGCCATTGAAATTCAAAAGAATGCAAGAACTTACACCGCAACAGAAAGAAAATAGACTCAAAAGAGTTAAAGAGTTGCTTTGCTTGGCCGAAATTGGTGAACTGCCGAATTTGCTTTTCTCCAATGAAAAAACCTTCGTTGTCCAGCGGTTTGTAAACAAACAAAATTATCGTATATACTTGCCACTGAGGTCAGCTGAAAATGTGCACCTTCGGTTGGCCACGAGAACTCAAGCGCCGCCATGGTGATGGTGTGGGCCGCCATAAAAGTCGATGGTCGCTCTATTAATCGACCATGGCATCAGAATAAATGCCGAATATTATCGGAAAATATTTTGGAAAGTGCATTAAAGCCTTGGGTATGCAAACATTTTGGCCGCAGACCTTGGACATTCCAACAGGACTGTTTACAAAATGAGGTTCCTCGCTTAATTTCCCAGCGCCCAATGGCCACATAATTCTCCGAATACCAATCCGTTGGACTATTGTGTTTGGAGTATTTTAGAAAGCAAGGTTGGCACTAAAAAATATCAAAGTGTCGATCACCTCAAGCATGCGCTTCGCAGAGCAACATTCGGGCAGCGTATGACGGTTTCATTGGCAGTTTGAAGGCAATAATTTGTGCCAAAGGTGACCAATTCGAACAAATCTAAACTTATTCTAACTTTTGATGTTATTTGCTACCTTTTTTGCCTTCATTCAATAAAATTTAAAAAAAATGTAAATTGACTTTGTTGCAGTTTTTGTATCTCACCCTGTATATGGGAGCTAAAGCTATAGATTTTCCCCAAATTTGGCATATTTGTTTCTAGGTCAGTTGGTCGTAAGTGCCAAATTCTATCCCGTTTGGGCTTATATAACACGTTTGGTGCACAAGAAAAGGCAAATCGGACGAAAATATTTATGGGAGCTAATTTGGAAGAGGTATTTCTGATCTGAATTTGATATATTCCCCAAATTTTGTTGTTACAAAGTGCATATTACGGCTGCGGAGGACAAAAATATAAAATCGGATGAAGGATATATATGGGAGCTAAAGCTATATCTGAAGCGATTTCGATCAAATTTGGCATTATTATTTCCAGTCTCAATTTGGTAGAATAAGAAAAATATTTCCATCAACCCAAGTTTTGTTATAGAGATGGTTGAGATCGGAGAATTCTTTCTGATGCCTCCCCCACAAAATTAATAATAAAAGATAGCGAAATTAGCATTCAACTTTGCTCAAATTTCACACATACAAACATTTTTGCTAATACTAGATCTGTTGTGAAGATAATATATATTTGCGAACCCCTTCTGCTACCTCTCCGATAAAGGATCACAATTTTCAATACTTTTATCTGTCATAATGTGCATAACAAGTCAGCGGTTCGTTAAAACTTACCATATCTAAATATTTCTCTTAAACGGAAACCTGATATGAATGTGGAATAAAATTGGATATAAATGTAATTTTGCATATACTATTATTGTATATTTCGGTCGACTATATCTGGTACCTCACTCACGTTTTAACATTTAATAAAACTTATCACATATCTCATACAGAATGAATTATGTAATCAATACAAATAAAATACAAACCAAATCATGCCTATTGCAATATTTATATGATTTTTATTGAGAACCGATACATAATAGACAATATTGTCCCATTCCTTCGGAACTTACTCTATAGAAGGTCAACAATTTGAATAATCATAACAGAAGTTAAAAAATATTTTAATAATCGAATATTGGCTGAGGGTATACATATTTCGACAAAACCGACTAATACTCGTTTTTTGTATATTCTGTGCGTTGCTTTTAGTCCGCTAAAAGTTAGCTTACTTGTTTGATTTTATAATTATTGATTCATTTTGAAATTATTTATATTCTCAATGTTTTATTCGTTATTCTCCATTCAATTGTACTTTCAGTTAATATTCTTAAATACCAGGAATTTTTTAACTATATCACAAAACAGTTTTTGTTGTATGATACGACCTTGTGTGGATGTTATTTACCCTTATTCTCATGCAAACTACATAAATCTTGTTCAACAGAAAATTTTCATTTTCCAAAAAAAAAAAAAAAAAAAAAAAAAAAATATTCCAGACTCTTTTAATACACCTACCTTTTAATTTCTCAAGAACTAGTTTACTTTGATATTGACTTGTAAAGCACTGACTTTACTGGCCCTTAATTGTACTTCACAAAACTGTAATGTTGTTTGTATGTCTGTTAAATAAACAAAAGTATGCACTAATTGGCAAGTCAATCAAGGCAAGAAAATATGCATTTCAGAAGATGTTTCAATGGTGCATAGAATTCTTTTGTCTTCATTTCCAATTGCTATAATCGGATCCATGTCACAAGTAGACGGAATATTTTCTAAGAAACTCTGCAAAAAAATAATATTATATCCAATTATTTGTATTTAAATTTGTACGATTGCAAAAATATCATGCAATTATTAGATTTTATAAAAATATACATATTTTCCATAATTGAATGGCAAAAAGTCAAGCAAAAGTTAAATTTTTAAGATACATTTTAAATGGGATTGGGAAGAAAGTTACAAAAGTACATTAATTTATGTTTTTATTAAAATATAAACATGTTAAGTGTCCTGCACATTGCAAAACCTACACTTCATACACCACTTCCTCTTGTTTATTTACTTATGAAAAATCCTTTCTCATTTTCTTTCTATTTGACAGGTGGTCGGAACGCTGTAAATAACCAAACAAGAGAAATTGTCATTGTTAATTTAAAACTCAGACAGAAGAAGTGAAGAATCTTAAAGCTGCTCACAAAATGCCATTTTGCCTGTGGCTGTGCTACAGACCCTTCTAGTGCCGCAACTGCCAACACTCGAGCACCCTGGTCCAATTCGCATGAAGAGCGTGTATGGGGTTAGGTATTATAACTAGAAATACGCCAGACAAAAGAATTTAAACGAAGAATATGGCCAACAAAGCCGAGTGCTAACAATTGAAAGAAAAAAGCAACAGAATCCGAAAAAAACGCTTGTCATCAAACAAAAAACGAGAAAAATAAAGAAGCAGCAGGTGCAAACAAATGTAGAGTCTTCTGTTTTTTTCTTGCAGTCAGCAGCAACACATGCATACAACTCAACGGCAACAACAACAATATCCAGTTAACAGCAGCACTTGCATGCAAATATTGTTTTAAACAAAGTGCCAAAGACCAAGAAAGGAAGAACAACTCCTTGTCTATTGGGTTGGGTGGATCACGAGAAAAAAAGACAGAAAAAAAACAACAAAGACACTGCTGAAATGTATCTCCCAGCACCACGTGTGCCATACAAGTGATGCATATTCTTGCATAACAACAAAAAGTAAAGGGGTAGCATTTTCAAAAGGATAACAACAATAGCAACAGCATTGCCACGTAAATGGAACAACCAGCCAACCGCCAGGCATCACATCCTTCTCATATAGATGTCAGCTTGATGTGAATCCCTGATGCAGCTACAACTGATGAACACGCCATGCGAAATGGGCCTGAATGCGGTACTGTCGGTTTTTTTTTGTACAACGAAAACGATGAATGAATGCACTGCCAGCAACAACTAAGCCACTAGCAGCCAACAGCAGCAACAACAAAAACTAGAAGTGGCGAGCACACAACTAAAAAAGATCCCGTTAAGTGGCCCTTGCACAAGTGAAATTTTAAGTGCTTAACGCGCTGCCAGCAAAAAACAAGCAGTAATCCAACACTTGCATTTGCACTTACTCACCAATACAGGCACGAACGCACACACACACATATATAAGCCTGGTTGGCAGGCAGGCAAGGAGAAAAAACTATAACCAACAAATATAATTGAAATTTAAAAGTCCTTTCCTTTCTCTGGATGAGAGAGAATGGCACAACAATCATAAATTCTTCCATTGGAGGGCTGGAGTGAAAAACCGAAAAAAAAAACAAAAAAGGAAGAACAACGATAAAGAGGAGCACAACAGAGAAACTTAATTAGAGCACAGACACAATGGCATCACTGCGTAATCTCTCGTAGTTAAGTGGGGAACAAAAGCATACACATAGCCAAGTTACTCTCACACACACACATACTTACATAGAGAATAAGGACATACAACTATTTGTTCTGTTCAAAATAACAGCAGCAACAGCAACAATAAGAGGTCAACTCACAAAAATTGCCTACCATCCCACAAAAGCGGTTGCTTATGCAACCGTTGCGCCACTAAAGCATAATGATTATGTTGCATCATGGCATGCAACAACAGCAACAACGACGACGACGATGCCCCACAGACGCCAGAGACGCCATACAATTTGTCACATCTGCTGCACCCAAGACTGCCACATTACTGCGTCTTCAGCCCAAACACAGTCGAAGAAAATTAAGCCAACGATGCCAGCAGCTTTCGCTGCCGCAGCAGTGTCAACATCAGCTCCACCGCCGCCATCACCATCACCAACACCACCGCCGCCACCCACAGCCGACAACAAAACGAATACCTCTGCCATTGGCTTTATTGTTGCTCGCAACATTGGGCACAATGAGTGGGCCATGCGGTAGCAGTGTATCGGCCCTAGCAATGAACGGTGGCAATAACAACAGCAACAACAACAATAGTAACAATAAAGTTTCTCAAAATAGCATAAATGTAAACAACAACAATAACAATCTAAGCTTAAGGACATCAGCTTTAATAGCAGCTGCCTCAACAACCACATCCACATCGTCGTCATCATCATCTTCCTCGACGTCATCGTCATCGCCGTCATCCTCATCGTCGTCATCTTCCTCCCTAGTTGGGTCGAATGGAAATGCTGTGCCCTCATTGGCACTAACGGCGGTGGGTGGCGGCAGTTCTAGTTCCTCATCAATGTCTTCGTCATCCTCCTCCTCGTCATCATCGATGTCTTCTTCGTCGTCTTCCTCCTCCTCCTCGTCGTCATCATCATCGAATTCCCGTAGCAGTCGTCAATATGGCAGCAGTAGTAGCAGCAACAACAACAACCAACATGACCAATTACCCTCACAACTTTCATCACGTATCATTCACACACGCAACGGAGCCTTATCGGGCGTAATTGTACAATTAGATGGCCGCCATTTAGATCCGGTCGAGGCATATCGTGGCATTCCGTATGCATCGCCACCTGTCGGTAATTTGAGATTTATGCCACCTGTATCGGCAGCCATGTGGTCAGGCGTCAGAAAGGCAGACAGGTAAGTTGTTAGCTTAGTTGGTCGGATGGCGTGAACTCACGTTGTGACCGGCGCTTCATTTTTGTTTTTGTTGTTGTTTCTCTTGGTGGTGTTGTTACAGTTGGTTGTCCATTCATTCAGAATGCAAAATCGTTCAACTTTTATAGTTATGGTAAATTACAGTCTATAACCGTCAGACATATATCCGTTTTAAAGTTATATCGAACAGGGTGGGAGAGGGAGAGGTAGAAAGATAGAGAAAAAGAGGGTGAAGGGAAATTGAGTTTGGAAAAATGGGGACTGTGCAATGGAAATGAACACTTGTCTACAAAAATAGAGATTTAAGTATATTATTTACAAACAACCGATTTGTAATAAGAAATGCATCGAGAAAACCCTATAGGCATAGACGTCCTTGAAGTCTTCAAGCTTGAAGGAGTCTGAAGACTAGCTGGAGGCCAGGGAGTGTATATAGTCTAGGAGAATATATAGAGGAGCTGGAGGCCGGGAGTCATTATAAAAAGCTGGGGGTGAGGGAGTCTATATACACAAGCTGCAGTCCGGGGAGTCCATTCAGACGAGCTGGAAGCCGGGGAGTCGATATAGACGAGCTAATGGTCGATATAGACGATCTGGAGGCTGGGGAGTCATTTTAGCTTAGATGGAAGCCATGGAGTCTATATAGACGAGCTGGAAGCCGGGGAGTGTCTACAAAGACGAGCTATGGGGCGGGGAATATTTATAGACGAGCTGGAGGCCGGGAGTCATTATGGACAAGCTGGAGACTGGGGAACCGATATGGACGATCAATAGCCGGGGAGTCTATACAGACTAGCTGGATGCGGGGAGCCTATATAGACGAGGTGGATGCCGGGAAGTCCATATAGTCGTTTAAGACAAGTTTGAAGCCGGGGAGTGTATACAGACGAGTTGGAACCAGGGAGTGTCTTTGTAGAGAAGCTGGCAGCCGAAGAGTCGTTATAGATCAGCTAAAGGCCGGGGAGTATAGACGATCTGAAGGCTGGGGAGTCGTTATAGCCTAGATAGAAGACAGGAAGTCTATACATATAGACGAGCTGGAAGTCTATATAAACAAGTAGGAAGTCAGTAAGTCTATACTGACGAGTTGGAGGCCGGAGAGACTATAGGGGCAGGCAGAAGGTCGGGCAGTCGATGGAGAAGAGTTGGAAGCCGGGGAGAGAAGCTAGAGACCGGAGAGCAGATATAGACGGACCAGGGAGACAAAGCCATGCACGCTTAGGGGTCCCGGGGAGGTCCCATATAGGCCCCGGACGATTCCCGTATTGGCCTCGGGGGATTTCCCATATAGGCCCCAAAGGATTCCCATATATGCCCCAAAGGATTCCCATATAGGCCCCGGGGGAATCCCCTATAGGCCCCGGGGGAATCCCCTATAGGCCCCGGGAGAATCCCGTATAGGCTCTGGAGGAATCCCCTTTAGGACCTGAGGGAATCCCTTATATGCCCAAGGGGAATCCTTTATAGGCCCCGGGGAAATCCCCTATAGGCCTAGGGGGATTCCTTATAGGCCCCGAGGGAGTCCCCTATAGGCCCCGGGAGAATACCGTATAGGCTCCGGAGGATTCCCCCTATATGCTCAGGGGAAATCCCCTATATGCCCCGGTGGAATCACTTATATGCCCTGGGGGAATCCCCTATATTCCCCGGGGATTCCCATATATGGTCCGTGGGAATCCCCTATAGGCCACGGGGAATCCCCTATATGCCCAGGGGGAATCCCCTATAGGCCACGGGGAATCCCCTATATGCCCAGGGGGAATCCCCTATAGGCCACGGGGAATCCCCTATATGCCCAGGGGGAATCCCCTATAGGCCCCGGGGGAATCCTCTACAGGCCCGGGAGAATACCCTATAGGCCACGGGGAATTCCTCTATATGTCTAAAGGGAGTCCTCTATGGGTCATATGATGGATTAAGGATATTAAGGATTATAAATACTTCTATGTTCTTAGCATAAGGTTTTTGTCATGGAATTGAATTTGTTGGTCCAAAGCACTTGATGTGTCTTCTTTCGTTTTACAGCAATTTGTAGCCCTGTGTAGTACATTCACATGATCCACTTAATATCAATAACTCTTCGTTAGCATTTTTGCAAGCTGATACAACAATGATTGCGTTCTGTCATGGGAGGTTAATTAAAAATAGGCATAAAACTTAAAGTTCCATTGAAATTTATTACGAACAGTAGATTTCCTGTTACAACCCTCGGCTTTATAATTTTTATAGAGAGAACGAGCAATTTTAAATAAGAATCATCAGCCTCAGTCGAGGGTGTGGGTACATGTTGAGTTGCATGTGGGTAAAAAAATATTTTTTTTTATTTTTGAAAAATACTGTTAAGTTCGGATATTGATCTCAGAAAATCTCTTTTTTTTGCTTTGTTTTTAATATATTAGATACAGGTAGCATTGCAAGAGAAGCAATTCAGGTTTCCATTACATAGAGTACCTGTAACGGAACCTGTAATGTTCTTTATGATAAATGTGGTCAGTCTATAGCTCCAAGTTTAGAAAAAGGCTATTTCGTGAATAGAATGATTAAATTAGTTATTGACATGTAGATTTTCGAAAGTGAGAAAAAAACACATAATTTATGATTTATGAATGTTTTTTCAGCTCCACAATCGGAGTCTCAGAGACTAGGAAATCTTATTCCAACATTTACAACTCACTAAACATCTATATTTTTAATTGTGTCTTATTAAAATGTCTGTGTGGAAATTAATTAAGTTTGCTTTTATAAATTACAACACAATTCCACTTTCCGTTGGGTTGTTTCAGCCACAATCTTTGGCTGAATCATTTTCCTGCGCTGGCAATGGCGTTGTTGCCAAAAATGAGCTGTGTTTCGAATGAGATTCCTGTTATTAATTTCCCCGTGAACAATTCCGTGTTGGCTTTTGAAATTAAACGAATGGAGCATAATATTCTCTTAAAAATGGTCTGGAGTGCCACTAATGCTTAAGTCAACACGTGTAGTTGTGTTGCATTGTATGCGTGGGCGTGGGGGTGTGTGTGTGAACTGTTCTGGTTGCCAAGACACAGAAACCTCCAAAATTCGTGCCACAACAGTCGTTAACAAGTTATAACGAACATCAACAATTTCCTGGAACACCGGCAATGTCGTGTGTGTTCCACTGCCGGAGTTCCACTTCAACTTAAGGATACTTTAGCTGGAATTGTTGAAATTTAATGGCAACAAATAAAAAGAGATTAAGAACCAAAAAACACAGATACCGCAATGAATGCTAAAGCAGACAAAAAAAGAAGAAGAAATTATATGGCCGAGCAAAAATGGACATGCTTGGTTACGGCAGCCAGGTTTGCAAATCTTGTAGAGAATAAATTTTTGCATTTTACAACTTCGGAGCAAAGTTGCGACGGGCTTCCACGAATGTCATTGGAAAATATGGCATTTTGGCAAATAACCTCAAACATTTTATTAACAATAAAATTTATATATATTTCCGCTAGCCTTTGCCAGGATTACAATGCCCAGAGATTAGAAGAAAAGAGTCGTGCAAAAGAGTCGACAATGCTGTGGCACTGCCAGCACAAACGAAGTGTAAAATTTCCTGTCATAAAATCTAGCTCAGCAAGGGTGGTCCTGGTTTGCTTCACATAAATTCCCATTTTGTTAAGTCTTTAATGGTCAGGATTTAGATGCGCTTAATGATGCCTGGGATATTTGGGTAGAACTTTCTCTAATGCATAATGTGGTGGGATGGACTGGGGTGTACCCTTTCCAAACCCACTCCGTTCGCAATAAAAAACAGACAAAAACTTTAAGTTAACGACTCGTCTAATAAAATCTTAATGAATGCGTTTAATAAAAAAAGGAGAGGAGGAGAAAAACCAACTGACACGGAAATGGTCAATATACCAGAGGGAAGACCAAAACACCTCAACTCCAACTTCTAGGAAATTTCATGGACCTGTGGGAAATGTTGATTCAGTTGTTATGATTGGTTAAGTGAAAAAAAACACAGCAAAGCAATCTAAGAAGGCTAAGCAAAAACATAATAAACTCGCCAACATAAAATGGAAAATTGTCTGTTCATCACTTAAAATTATGCGGAATGGAAAGCAGTACGTACAGGCTTAATACTCATTCTCAGTGCTGCTTGTGGATTTGCAAGCGACACACGAATACACCCAGCCAAAGGCAATGAATCTGCTAAAGAAAAAAGCGACAAAGATGGCAAAGAGAAAAAAACCAATAGTTAGTGTGGTAGGATATAATGAGATTTCAAGAGCTGGCGTTTAGCAGAAAAAGCAATTTGTGATGCAGAAATTGAACGCAGCGAACGTAATGTAATCGCTGGCGAAATTAAAATGATTTTTAAATTGAGTTTTATTTCATTAGATGTTGCTCCTGCTGCTGCTGCTGCAGCAACAGCCCAAGAGATTAGCAAGCAATCAAACAATGTTGGAGTCTCATTCCAACCGCACAGCCACAAAGGCATGCCAGCCCGAAATGCAAACTTCCTGGCGCATGCAACAAACTCAAGTAATTTCCCCAAAAAAGGGGTTGGTTCAGCCAAAAGACACTCCAAGGTGTGCCTTTCTTAGCTGTGCAACAAAATTGGAAATTATTTCCTGAAGTCACAGACATTGCTCTCTTTAGTTCGGTAATTGTTCCGAGGAATTTGTGCGGCCTGAAATTTAGGCGTTCCCCAACTGTGTTGTTGCAGCATGCAATAACATCTAATGCTGTTGTATTTGCCAAGCCTTTGGCTAAAGTACGAATAGCGTGAGAAGTTGTAAAGGAGTGTTTTGTAGCTGTTAGTTAGTTTCAGAAACAAAGAAGTTGCATTTTCGATAGGAACAAAACGATAGCAATATGAAAATGGCTGGTAGTTGCAGGATATTAAAGAACTAATTAAAAACACAAAAATAAATAACTGCCAAAATTCATGGATTGCGAATAACATGGCATTTGAATGTATATTTTTTTCTCATTGGTGAAGTATTATACGATGAAACATTTTCCAAACATTTTCCAGTAAAGAAAGTCTTCAAGTCGGGCGCGGCCGACTTTATGATACCCTACACCACTTTGCTAATTATGTAGAACTCCACATAACAATTAAATGTTTTTATGGGAGAATTCAATCATACACGCTATGATTATAATTATAATTTAAAGTTCAAAGGACTAAATATGCCGAAGCATTTGTATCTTTTAAATTCGGAATTGTATTGCCCATTTGGTGCACAATTAATTTGAAATCGGATAAAGATATATATGGGAGCTATATCCAAATCTGAACCGATCTCGATAAAATTTGGCAAAGATATTTCTGAGCTGTATTTGATATATTTCCCTGAATATCGTTTTTACAGAGTGCATATTACGGCTGTGGGTAACAAATATGACAAATCGGATGAACAGTATATATGGGAGCTATAGCTATATCTGAACCGATCTTCGCCAAATTTGACATACTAGCTTCTACACTCAATTTGGTAGTAAGTGCCAAATTTCATCCAATTTGGGCAAATATTAGACGTTTGGTGCACAATAAAAAGTAAATCGGACGAAGTTATATATGGGAGCTATATCAAAATCTGAACCGATCTCGATATATTTCCCCAAATATTGTTGTTGCATAGTGCATATTACGGCTGCGGTGGACAAAAATAACAAATCGGATGAACAATATATATGTGAGCTCTAGCTATATCTGAACCGATTTCGATCAAATTTGGCATACATATTTTCAGACCTAATTTGGGTGTATATGCAAAATTCCATACAATACGTTTGGTGCACAATAAAAGGCAAATCGGGCGAAGATATATATGGGAGCTATATCTAAATTTTCACCGATTATCTCCAATTTCAATAGGGTTCGTCCTTGGGCCAAACAAAAGATCTTTGCAACATTTCATCTGGATCGGGCAATAAATGCGACTTGTACTTTCTTTACAAAAATACATGGACAGACGGACAGACGGACGGACGGACATGCATAAATCGACTCAGAATGTGATTCTCTGCAGATCATCAAAAGGAACTATGGGTCTATCTCGTTTCCTTCTGCCTGTTACAAACAAATGCACAAAGACATAATACCCTGACCACCTTGTGGTGTAGGGTATAATGACCACCTTGTGGTGTAGGGTATAAAAAGAATAATTAAATTTACTGGACTGGACTAACCAGGAAATATGTATAGGTCCACGTTTGGGTATAGCCCCCCACATAACTGTACCTCCCTATATTCGGTATTTTGATGGTTTTAGCGACATTATTCACGGGAATTGTTTCCAATTTCCTGTTAAGTCCTATAAAGATCTCGTCTATTTAGTATCATTTCTCAGTTCTCATTAAGCTAAAAATTCTTGCAACAAAAAATTGAAAGAAGTAACGAAAATTTATATTCCAAATTCACATTTACTACATTAATATACCGACATTCCACAAAAAACTATAACTTCAGAAATTATTTCCAACATTTACCTTTTTACGATATGCTGTAAAAATTCCAGCCATTAATCTCTGCTTAAAATAGATAATCTTTGAATATATTACTTCCGACATAAACTTATCTCATAAAGTTGTCTACTTAACAAATATATTTTCCATGAACACTTAAAACTAAGCTGCAAATTTTATAGACAATTTCTAAAAGCATATACATACAAACATACGCTACTACCTTCCACCAACAAAGCAAAACATATGGTAGGTACATTCATATTCATGGACATAACAATGGAGTTAACGGCCAACTAACAAAAATTCCTATTAAAAGTTGGTACTATAAATTTTGGGTGGAAAATGATAGCCCATACATTCAAATTTTTATTAAATTACCTCACACACACTCACATACATAAACATGGCCAGGCATACATATGTAGATGCCCGCCCACCCCTGTAACAACAGAGTGCCATAAACTTTGTCATATTCCTTTCAAATTAGCACCTACAAGTATCGTAGAATTTTATAGTTAAAACGAAAGGCCTATTAATATTTATTAGCTTTAAAAGTTAGGGAAAATCCTATTGTTCCGATGCTGCTTCTGCTTCTTTCAGTTTGTTAATTAAGTCATGAATAACAAACGGTGGATGGGTTGCTCTATATGTGTGTATTTGTACAAGAGATTTTATTTGATTTTTTCCCTTCAAAGGAGTGACCCTTGTAATCAGGCCAAAAGAAGAAAAAGAGAGAGAGAGGGAGCACCACAGGTGTTGCTGTCATTGTTTTCTTTTTTGTTCGGGGGAAATTATATGATACCTCACAAAAAAATGCATAATTTTTGTTTTTATTTATCATCGTTCAGTGTTCATTGTTCATCTTCCTCTCCTCTACCTCTACCTTGTTATTCTTTGTTTAACTAATTTTTTGTGACCCTTCATTGTAACTTTTTCAACATTGTTTGAATGTTGTTTTTTTTTTTTTCGTTTACTTTCGTTTTTTATATCTTTGCTGATTATTTTCCTGGTTTGGGTGTTGCGTTGCTTTCTTTGTAATACCTGGAAGGCATACAAAGGCGTGTACGTGTAAGGATTCTTCGTCTAAACTTTGTCATTTACCCAAACGAAATCATTTTCCCTTCTTCCATTTATTTTCTTTTTAAATTAACCTTCTACCCAGAAAATGTTTTAAATACTTTTAAGAGTTTTCACATTTGCCTTCTTGGCCATGTTCCTCAATTCGCAGTTGATTTAAAAGAGGGTAAAAAGATTCATTTGATTTTCTAAGATTTCTTTCCTTTTTATTTGTTACATCCTTCCTTCCGTCCGTTTTACAAGGGACATGTAAGTAGAATTTGTGATTTTCATGACCCTTCAAGGAAACCAGAGAAAAAAGTCAAAAATGAACGAAAAAAATTGAAAGGTGCGTTTGTCTAATTGTGTTTTAGTTGACATTTACATAAAATTAATTAAGTTAACGATTACAGAGAAAAACCTTGCACGTGCAATGAAAAAAAACTCCTCCGGCATAGGAAGTTATATCAATGCTGTGACCCGGGGTTCATTAAGAGTTAAGAATAATAATTCATTTCAAATAATTTGAATCGGATAAGGCGTAATACGTCCATCTTCAAAGTAATAAATTACATGAAACACTCTTTTTATACCCTACAACACTATGTGTTGGAGTTTAGGACAGCGGGTAGAATGGACCACTACTTTTTTTATAAAAAATACCAGCATTACTTACAGGCGATATCCGAAATACATAAAAGGCGAACTTTTGGCTTTTTTAGGCTGATGTCGTTGAAGAATATAGGCAAATATCGTAGACAAGCAAATCATATAGATGAGTCTAAATTTGGAGATACTGAGGGGACTCTTGCTTCTGGAGACGATCGCAAAATATTTAGAGGTTTAAATGAACCAAAAACAGAGCAGAGAGTTAAGGACAGGAAAGAATTCTAGCATTTTGATGACCATTGAATTATATTTACCTGTAAAAGGCCAACAACAATTAACAGCACGACGGAGTGCGTAAATATTGGGCAAATGTCCCTTGTCAAAATGCCAAGGGTAATATCTGGGAAGTGCTCCGTGACATGATTTCCATAGGGAAATCTTCCAAAACGGAATTGGAGATTTGGACATAACGGGGCTTCTAACATATTGTAGTGTTGTAAGGTATCACATGCTGACTTGTTGAAAAATCCATTACAAAGTTCTAATATGAAATTTGAAAGAATTCTGGTGAATATTGTTGCCATGGGCTACAGTACACCTTACGAAATTTAAAAAATGCCAGTCTAGTATGTCTCTAATACAATACAAAATTACTATACGAAGGGCTATGCGAAGGCGTGGACCTGCATAAGTAATTTTTTGTTATAGGTTACAATACCTATTGACATCTTTCACTAGGAAATTTAAAACAGCTCCGGTCTGAAATGTCGCTAAAATCAGGAAAATACTGAATATTTAGAGATGCCGTTATATGGGAGGTATACGAAATAATACGGAGGAGAAGCTGCATGTTCTATCACAGTAGATAGAAGACCTCCACGCAAATGCATGTAGCATTTTCTTCGTATTATTTCTTGAAGAGCTGGTCACAGCTTTCGACGTGTTTCTTTGGGACCACGTAAAAGATAACATCTACGTCCACACTCCTATGTCGATTCAGGACCTCAGAAATTATATCCCTTTCATTTGTAACAAAGTTTCCTAAAAATAAAAAAATAATTAAAAGCAATAAAAAGCGCAATATGCAACCGCTCTCTTTACAAAATATTTATTTTCCCCAAGAACCCCTATAGCTATCACCACAATCATCCATTCTCAAAAACATTCAGCAATCACCCTGATGAAAATTTCGAAAATTGTATAAAAATATAGTAAAAACACCTTTGTTATTGCCGTAATTATCTTCATTTATTGCCGTATCGATAACAATGCTACTTTCACAATAATAACCATATTATATTGGCAATTTATTTTTGCTTGTGTGGCAATATGAATTTGTAAGAAGTATCAAAGAACAATAACAATTATTACCTGCCTTATCGCATCGTAATGATTTTGTATTGTTATTTTCGAATGGCTGGCTGGCAATGGATTTTCCCATAACTCTGAATAAACTTTTTTGACACGTGGCAAGAAAACTGCAACGTTTATTGATTTCAGGTTATTGCCAGCAGCAAAACGAATTAAAACAATTCGTACGCACACTTTCGAATGTATTTCCCTTTTTGTAAAAAATTTAAATCGCAAAATACAGCAACTTTAATGACTGGCACTAATCGATGGCAATAATCACCAACCAGGCCCTGTGAAATATACATAAATATAAATTATGGCATTTACAGTCCAAATGTCTTTGGGGCTGTTTTCGTCTGCGTTGCCTTTGCAAGGCCTTAGGATTAGTTTTACATCTGCAGCAACAACAACAGCAGCACACTGGTCCGCCAACACCACTACCACCATAACTCATGTGTCTAATACACAGTTTGTGACGATAAAGGCTTAATTTCCTTCCAAAAACCTTTGAAAAGTCCTTTTGAAACTTTTTGCCATCCACTGCCGAGAAGACGTAGGATAACACCAAAACTTTAAAAGCTATGACTTAGACTGTGTAAATATATGTGTGTGTGAGTGAGTGTGCGTGTGTTGATGGCATTAAAGGCTTGCCACTTGGAGTCTATGAGTCTAAAGGGAAGAAAGGATATTAAGTGCAAAATAACAGTTGTTGCCCGGGGGTCTTGCGAATGCTATTTGCAATAATTCTCAACTTTTAAACGGATTTTAAGTTTTATAACATCATTTGGTTAGTCATTTTGATCGAAATGAATGAAAATGTTGGGAAATTTTTATTTACCAAATGGTGGCAAATAGAAGTATTATTTTTACCAGGTGTTGGTTTCACACTTGATTGAAAGTAATACAAAATACGCGATCCCGTAAAAAATTCGTAGGATGTTTAGTATTCCTATCATCCGAAGAAAATCAAGGCATTTTGAGAAAGTTTAATATTTTCAGAAATTGACAATAGTGCTCCATAAACTCAATATACACTTTGATTTATTTTTGTCAGGCTTAAAGTAAAAAGCCTATAACTCTTTGAATTCTACAGATATCATCATAAACATTTATTTAGAAAGATAAAGCAAGATTCGTAGAAAAAAAAAAGAAATTTCTAACAAAAATAACACATTTTATTTGAGTTATGTCACTCTTTGAGAAAGTTAGTTGTATGCCTCTCGTCCCAATTCCGGTGTATTGTATCCCAAATGCGAAATATATGTCCCAATAACATGAATATTAGCACATACGACAGAATATAGCCCAGAAGTATCTTTATAAAATTTGGGGTTTTTAAAATCTGCTCAGATATATATACTACACCTAACATATATAAATTTCATCAGATTTGATACTAAAGTTCACCAATATGTACACCATAAAATTATATTTAGCACAATATTACAGATACTAAGAATATATTTCCAAAATTTCCTCAATATCGTCTCAGATTCTAATATTCATGTCATATGTATATTAGTCCGATCCGAAGTTGATTGTACACTAAATTTTATGTAGGAAGCCTTTTTGTCACATACGACCGAACTTCGTCCAGAAATAGATATATAGAGTTTTGTGAAAATCGATAGCCTACATATTTCATATTTAGTCCTCCAAAGCTGTTATATGTACTCCATAACAATGATAGTTGGTACAAGATATTATATACCGTAAAGAAATGTCTGCGTAAATTTTTTTCGAGATCTGTTCAGATTTGGACATAGTAAATGATTCAACAATATTTGTCCAATAAGTTTGAATTTTTGAGGCAATTAGCTTGCATCGAGTTCCAAACGGAAAATGTCTGCTAAATTTAGGCCAATTCGGCTGAGGTATAGCTTTATCTTTATAGAGTTGCGTCTATACTGTTCATAATTCCGTCCACTAGTTCCTAAACGTATGAGTAATTTCACAAATTTAACATCACTCATACGCATACAAACTACCAGAGTCCACGGAACTAGATAAGGAACTAATTCGTTGGATCGAACTTGGTTGGCATAACTCTGCATATATATTTCCACCGATTTTTTTATTTTATTTTAGACTTCTTAATATCACAATAATATAGCGAGGATATTTGGTACTAGAGGTCTCATACAGCATTAAAATACCTCCATTAAATCGATTAAAAATAAGGCTTAGTAGCGTGGAAAGGACTTTTAAAATACTTACATCTGCTGGCACCATTTTGACTTTAAATGTGTACCCATATTGACAGATTCTTTTAGAGGGACATTTTATCAGCGGTTAATTCAAATAACTTTCAATTTTATTGAGAAATAAAGCTGATATTTAATTTTTTTTGGTTGTTAGGAGGTAAATATTAGACCTATATTATTTAAATACTTGGGAATTCGAAAAGCTACAAATTTGAATAATTTAAACTTAAAATATTCAATCAGAAGATTCCATGTATAAGAATGTGGATCGATTTTTATAGAAAGAAACGTTATCTTAAATGTATGAACAAATCGGGCTTATAACCTCGAAATACTGAATATTTGGAATTGTGGTGTAAATTTTGGCATAATCGCTTGTCCTCAAAATCCCTTAAATTTGGGGACTGCATGTACTGAATAGTTTTTCCGGCAGCCTTCTACTGTTTGTGAACCCAAGACTCAGATTTTAGTCGACAAATGGGGTATAGTGTGATATAGGGTCCTTATGAGACCCTGGATAAATATTGACAACTTTTTAGATATGTTCTACCTACCAAGACTTGACAATATACAAGTAGTAAATAAAGCTGTAAGTTCGGCCGGACAGAACTTTGAATACCCTATACCATTTGGAACGAGTTTGGCAATTAAAAAAAAATAATAATAATAAATAAATAAATAAATGAATGAGTAAAATCCGTTAAAAATTATTTTAAAATCTTAAAAAACCGAATGTAGCCGTTATATTAGGTTTCATACGACGTAATGGACCTGCATATGCAACTTTTGTTATAAGCCATTAGAATATTCAAATGCCAAACTTGAAAAAAGTCGGTATATAATGTACATAAAATCGTCAAAATAACAAATATCGGGAGGTACCGGGCGCTATACCAAAACTTAGACCTATATGGACAATTTTCTGTGTTATTCTGTAATATCCATTCCGAACTTGATATACCAAATTTAAAACATTTCCGGTAAATAATGTCGCTTAAATCACCATAATACCGAAAATAGGGATGTACAATTTTATGGGGGCTATATCAAAACGTGGACCTACATGGCCCATTTGCTTTTCCTAAAGTCCTGCAGACACAATAAACATTTGATTAAAATTTTATCAACCTACTTGATTTCGTTCGGAAGCTAGAGTTATTTGCAAGATGGACAGGCGGAAGGACATCGACATAGAATTTTATGCTGAGAATATGTTTACTTTGTGGGGTCTAAATGTATATTTTGAGGTGCTACAAACGGAATGACAAATTTAATAAACCCTCCATAATATGGTGGAAGGTATAAAAATTGAAAATGCAAGGTCTTCAAAGCACATAAAATCGATAGCTACAATTATATGTGGGCTATTCTATAACGAGGACCTTCATAGGCAAAGTTCTGCCATAGGGAGTAAAACCAATTAAAAACTTCAAATATCGAATTTTAAGCTATTCCGAAGATGGGCCTAAGGATTAGGCTAAAATCATAAAAACACTGAAAATGGGGAGGGGCTATATGAAAGCTTCGACCTATACAGCTCATCTTCGAAATTGAACTGCCTTTAGACGAAATACAACTCTATGCAAAATAGTAGCCCTATATCACATACCATTTGGACTCTAGCGTGGATCTAAAATTTATGTTTCGATGAATTAAAAAAATAATAATAAATAAATAAATAAAATAAAAAAAATATATAATATATACTCCAGACTATGTATGGTGCAGGATGTAAAAAATATGAAAATTGGATTTTATATTTTAATTGTCCCTTTTCAAAATTACAAATTTGAATTTGTGAGCTTTAAAATACAATATTTTTTTTTGTGTTCATTACCCCATTTGATATCATCGCCCTTGTAAAGAACTCAATATTTTCCAATTAGCATAAAATTCAACCTCAATACATTGAACTATATCACTTTTTTACATAACATACATATATGTACAATTTATAAAATAAAAATTCATAGGCAGCTTCATAACTCTCTCCAACAAAAAACAAACCTCTATAAAATATCTTATTCATTGAAAACCATTTTCCTTCACTTTTTCACAAGAAAATACAATTAAAATGGTCATTGATGAATTTGCACATTGCAAACAAATTGAAATGGTCTCAAATCAAGTTTGAAGAGACTTCAAAAATGTTACTTAAACTATAAAACTTTTGGGAGGGAAACAGGCAGAGGAAAAATCTTAAAAAAGAACTTTTCCAATAAACTAAAAGAATGAAAGGAAGGAAACTTAACAACAGAGAGAAAAAAAGAAGAAAGTTTTCGTTGCTCTGCGTTTTCGCTTCTTTGATATAATAATGGATACCACCATTACCAACACCCAGAGAAAATCATGTTTTCTTTTATGTTTTTTGGTTCGGTTCTGGTAATTTTATGAATACACAATGTTAATCTTTGAAATCTTTTCTTTTTTTCATCTTCTTCTTCTTCTTGGCCTTTTTCATGACGTCAACTTGTGCGCAACAAAAAAAAAAGGTTCAGTCCTGTATGCCCGCAACGTTTGCCCGATATAGGCAATCAAACTGCAGCGCTGGAACGTATGCCGAAGGGTCGCTATGAGTATTTGAAACGCTTACTGCCATATTTGCTAAATCAATCAGAGGATTGTTTGTATTTAAATATTTACGTTCCCATACAAGGTAAGTGCTGATGTCGTTGTTGTTGTTTTATTTCTATATTTTCGTTGACTTTCTTTACCACACAGACGCTAAGCGACAGACAAGCAGTTGGGAAAGCCACAAGCAAACCAGAAAAAAGTCTAGCGACTTAAGTGACAATCCATTAAGAATTTAAATAAATTCCTTTAACACTTTTTTCGTATTTTCCAAAACAAAAAAAAAAAACGAAAGACAAAATGTGCCATGGAAACTTTTCAATTTTCCACATGGACCCCAAGCTACTTAGGTAAGGAGGGCGCATCAAATGTGTATATCTTTGTTGAGGGGAAGGTCGACGGTGGTATTAAAATGTACGATTGTTAACCTTTTTGTTGTCAAACTTGAAGTGTTTAATATTTTCAACAACAAAGGGGGAGCGCGGCGAAACGTCTTCGGGTGAGGGGGCCAACACTCTGTGTGTTATCCCAATACGCCCGAAGGTGACAAAAACAAAAGATAAATGTTTTGTTTTCTTATTGGGAATATGTGTGGGCTGCTAGCAGTATACCAGCCACCTTAAGAGGGAATAATGGCAGGACCATCATGGTAAAGTTTTTGTTGAAGCATTTTTTTTTTGTTTTTGTCGCCTAATGACTTTGGATGTTGTTTATTCGCTCTTCTTTCCTTTCCTTTTTGTCGTCAAACGAAATGGATTGCTTGTGGTAAGAAAATAAGTGAATGGTGGATTTTGAAAAGTTCACGGAAAAGGCAGCAGAAAAAGACGTTTTGGGATTAGCATTATTTCAGGCATGTGAAATACCGGATGATTGAGGTCGGATGAATATAGGAATATAAGAATATAAAAATCGTGTTTTAAACAAATATTAACTTTTTTCGTGAATAAAGTGCCAACTGGAAATTTAGTTAAATTCGACCGTGTCGACTCTTTAATCTCATTTTCCTAAAAATCGGACGTCCATGTCCTCCCGTTATATGGACGATATGCCAATACCATCATATAAAGGTGGTTAAGGATATAACTCTATGTTTAACATTTCTGCATTTTAGAACTCTTAGACGAGACTTGATCCTATTAATGACATACCACATAACTACTATGATGAGAAATTTTCGCAGAAAATTGTTACAGATACCGGAAACAGCTCTTTCAGATGAAAACAGTTTCTGCAATATTTAAAAAGCCCGAAAATTTCCAATACCAAACTTTTAAGATAAGAGAGATGGATAAAAGTTGTACAAAAGGTCCCATCGTTACAGAACTAATAGGTCTCATCGGCCGCAAAGATTGTCCCCTAAAGACAGAAAAGGTTAGGTTTCTTGGGGAACTCCGTGTCTAAGATCATATTTTTGTAGGAGGAACTTAACCTTCTTGGATGTTGGGAATTGAAAATAAAAACATTAATTTTATAATATTCCTTTCAGGATAAAATTGTCTTATTCAATTTCTGACAAGAAATCGTGAACCATTAAAGAAGGACTTTCGATTTTTAATTTCAGATTTTCAAGACCTCTCAAGAACATCTACATTCAATAAAACCGATTAAAAAATTCGAAATCCTCTTTATAAAATAGTGGATTTTTTCAAGGACCTCCGTTCTAAGAATCACATATTTTTTGATATTTTTTCAAGGATCCTGATCAATAAATCGTGCATTTTTTAAGAAAATTTAAAAAAATGTCCTTTCGTCCGTTTTTAGTACCTTTTGTATAAAGGAATTTTAGGAAGTCCTTGAAATTGTTTTGGCCATTATATTCTACAAGGAAGTCATTATTATACCCTACAACACTATGTGTTGGGGGCATTACATGTATGATTGGACCAAAAAGTTTGTAACACCTCGAAATATTGATCCTAAATCCACGATCTTGTTATACATCTTCCTTTCTCGGCGAGCTGAGTCGATTTAGCACTGCGCCCGTCTATCCATGCTAAATTGTAATCACGCCACAGCTGATTTTGAAGTCGCTCTACAGGTCACAATTATAGACCAATCGACACGGAATTTCGCACGAATACAGGGCAAAAGCCGCCGGTCAAAAATTAAAGGTAATACGTTTGCATGACTTCAAAAAAGAAATTGACTAAAACTGGTTGCACCTATTGCATCATTCGATCCATTACTGTCTTGAAATGTATCACATGGCCGGACCCCCACAACTATAACCTTTGCCTAACCTAATGGATTTATGACGGTTGGACCTTAAACAGGCCTTTTTTCCGAAATAGGAAAACACGTAGTCATTTTGTAACCGTGTTTTGTACCGAGGAGATCAATAGCAGGATCGTATGCAGATTGCTGCGATCTGGCAAGTTCATCTAATTAAAAAAGACTGCGGGCTGGCAGAGTTTTACTGAGGTTGATATGTTTTTCTAACTTCAACAAAAACACTTAAACCTAAACTACAACTTCTTTTTAAGCCATCTCTGAAGAGATAGATTCATTAGTAGAACTTATTTTTCCAAGTCTTTCCTATATGAAGATTTCGTATCAAAGGGCTGAGAAAGGAGCACTGTGGATAGCTATAACTGGTGAGAAGGATACTGGCATGACTATTTGATCTGCTTTCCAAATTTCAATGTCCTTTTTTTCGGCATGGGTATATATAAAGGCTACATGCTATTTGCGACCATACCATTTTAAATCTTCATCGGACCTTTTCTGATTTCCGTAAAATTGCTCTCTCTTTTGTTTGAGCACTAGATCACTATGAAATTGCTCCAACGTCTGTAATTTTTAATGTCCTATTTTTTAATGGGGTGAGATTATCCTACTCGAAGTCTGGTATATTGCGGAATTATGGCCTTAAAGCTCTCTTTCATTTTAAAACAATCCCCAAATTGCTAATTTTATTATTTTTAAGGTCTTGGCTACATATTTTTTTGTCGAAGTATCATATTTCGATATCCTAATAGGAATAAATATCCACCTTCAGTTAAAATATTTTCAATGCCAATGATCAATTATTGGTATTTTTTATGTCCCAGTCACATTCCCGGTTTGTATCAATTTGATTCTTGATCAATTTAAGTGTAATATTTTCAAATCCCAAATCTTTAAATTCTTAAATACACACTCATATTAAAAAAGCGTTAAATGGAATTTTGTTTTCATTATTTTTTCCGAATTCAAAATTTTCGACAATTTAATAGTAATTACCCTAAATTCCATAAATCCCATTTTTATTTTCAAACTAATTTCCCTTAGTTTATGTCCACCATTAAATCATTAGTTGTTTTCCATTTTCACACATTTTATGGATCCATTAAAAAGTTGTGCGCCATATATTTGCTCTGGTCAATATGCCTACCTTTATCGGCAATCCCTCACACACACTAGCCATATGTTATTTTTATTCTGTCTCTCTCTCGGTAAAATCATAAATCACATTTCTAAAAATAAAAATTTGCTACAAACTTGGACAATAACATATTTTTTTGTTTTGTTCATAAGTTATGGAGCGAAAACTAGGCAAAACTACAATAATCAGCACAAAAATTTAATATTTTTTCTCACTCGCTCCCAAACAAAAAATAAATAAAAGTTTGCTCCAGTAGTTTCATTTTTCTCTCCATAATAATGGAGAAGTAAAACTTTAAGCCTGAAATTTATGCAAATATTTATTTGGCATTGCAGCGCCCTAATGTATGCTACAATTTCACTTCAATGCCTCAATATTTGGCCACAGTGCTTTTCAAATTGTCGAGATGGTTTTTTTTTGTGGAAGACTTAATTTTTATCAGTTTGCATATTTGAAATTTCCACTGCTTGTGGATCTCATAGGTTTTCGCTTATTTTTCGCAGAGGTTGTTGTTCGAGTATTGTCTGTGCCGTTTTTTGGTTTTTTCCTCCCGCTCTATCTTTGGTTTCGCTTTTGGGGAATGGGAAAAAGTTATAATTTAGTGCCATATATTAATATCTGCGTTGCTGTAACTGCCAAATTTGGTAGGAGCTCAAATAAAAAAACAATCCCAACCACCCCCATCGTCTTTGGGGTTGAAACAAAGTTTTTGAACTCTTTTTAAGGGCATTTTTCTCAGCTCGTATATAAAATATGCTGCGTTGGCACGCCGTGGAAGAATGTAAACAAATAAAGTTTGTTTTTTTCTTTCAGAGTTCTTTGAAAAAAAGCTATCGCAAGTTATGACAACATTTGCGTTAATTATGCCATATCACTTTTATCGAAAAGTTCAATACTTTCAATTTTTAGAACGGCGGCATGGTAAACATGTATTTGGTCTATAACGCGAAATCGAGGAGTCGGAAGGGAGGGTGGTTGTTTATTTGTTTGTGATATTTTTTATGACGGCGTAAAGTATTCCATGGGACAAAAGTATATGTGGCTTTTGAAATTGAGGAGGGTGGGTGGTAAAATATTCAATGCGAGAATATGCGAATTTGAAATATGATAATGAGTTTTGCAAAAATTTTGAAATGATTATCACGTACTATTGTCGCATTAATATTAACAAATGTGTGATGAATAGACAATTTCTAAGTTATAAAAAATGGTATTTTTATGACTCGAAAATATTAAATTTAGACGGGCCAATTTGCAGATATATTAAATAGAAACAAAATGTCAAGATTAGTTTCCAACTATACTCCAAGTGGCTTGAACTCAATTGTGATTATTTCTTAAATCTGCAAGTCAAATGACAGATGTAGCCTCCCATCTCTTCTCAAGTTTGGATCATGTATTTACGTGATTTAATTTTATTTCTCACGGAAAGAAATCACAAGATTAAAGCCTTAGGAAGAAATGTACATTAACACAGAGATCCGCTCTGACAAATATCGTCTGGCGGAGAAAAAATATATTTATGTTAATTAAAAAATTTACCCAAACTTCTAAAGCTTCTTGTTCGGTGGCAAAAAATAAAATGATGGAAATTTCTTGAAAAAAAAACAAAGAACATTTTTACAAAGGCCTCTGCATAAGAGACGAAAGAAATAAGGCGCACATAATCCACACTTCTGGGCTCTTTGGTCTGCTAAATTGTTCTTTGTGAGAATTACGTTTTTTTCCAGCAACTTTACCTGAACACCTGTTTGTGTTTTCTTGTGTAAATCATCATATTTTTTTGTGTAGGTGTATGTATGTATGTATGGTGGAGATTTTGTTATTTTAATATTTCATCACATTATTCCGCAAAGCTGAAATCTTATGAAAAATTTTTGTTGTTAATTAAAATATTAATGTACCTCCAAGGGAATTAACGAACGTGTCTGCACCTGGAATTAAAAAAAAAATAACGGAAAACGCCAACAACGCCCAGGGAGCAGAAATACAGCGGAATTGCTACTTCAACACATAATTAATCTGGTGAAGTGATATTAATAATAATTTATTCTTCAGATATATTTGTCTTTTTTTAATTATAAAATGTTCAAAGTTTTTGAAAACCACAATGGAAGGCACCGAAAGCAGTGATGGGTATAGAAGGAATTTTTAACTGGCATCAATATGGGGTTTTGGTAGTAGCTTCCACATATGAAGCACGCCATTCATGTTCAGACCCCAGAGCGTGCATTTTATTGTTAACTGGAAAAGGAATCCAAGGTAAACAGTAGTAATTTTCCTTCAGATACGTCAAGGCGAAGGTGAAATATTTAGAATCGGAGTTCGCCATTGCCTCCATATAGAGATACTTCAAATTGGGATAAACTGATGCTATTCCTATACTTTAGACTCTATTCTACCCGTTTGTAACCAAAATTGGTAGCTTTAATGGTCCTGGGTCCTTTAAAAATCTGCAACCGAAGCCTTGATGTTACTGTACAAAATCTTGAAAAAATTCCTTGAAGAGCAGATGTTTGTAGCACATCAATTAAATATTCAGGTTGAAAGCCGTTTGAGGATTCTGAAGCTCTTTAAAAATCCAAATTTGGGGCCTCTGAGGCTCTTTAAAAGTCCACGTTTGGGAGCTGTGAAGCTCCTTAAAAACTACGTTTGTTGCCCAGAATCTCCTTAAAAACCACGATTTAGGAACTCTGAATTTCCCTAAAAACCACGTTTGGGATTTCTGAGACTTCTTAAAAAATTTGGGGGCTCTGAGCTACTTAAAAATCCACGTTTGGGGACTCTGAATTTCCTTAAAAACCACGATTTAGGAACTCTGAGTTTCCTTAAAAACCACGTTTGGGATTTCTAAGACTTCTTAAAAATCCACGTTTGGGGACTCTGAATTTCCTTAAAAACCCACTTTGGAGGCTCTGAAGCTCTTTAAAAATCCACGTTTGGAGGCTCTGAAGCTCCTTACAAACCCTCGTCTGGGTTCTTTAGACTTTAACATAAAATCTTCTAAGAACCCATATTTGAGTCTCTGAAGATTCTTAAAAATATTATTTTAAGAAAAATCTAATTTTGGACACTGAAGGTTCCAAAAAAAATCTTCTAGAAACTCCGCTTTAAAGGCTTTGAAGGTATTTTAAAAATTGTCGAAACAACACACGTTAGACACAACACGGCCTGAAATCCTTTGAGGCCCCGACGTTTGATTCCTTGAAGATCCGTAAAAACTCTCTAAAAGAATCCACGTTTGGGGCCCTGAAGGTCCTTAAAAAATCTTTTAATACATCCAATATTCAAGCCTCAACATTTTTTGAAATCATCCAATTTTGGGCCCTGAAGATCCTTAAAAATTCATGTTTGATGACCTGAGTTTTAAAAATCTTATAAAATCCATGCTTGAGGCCCAGGATGTCCACAACTGGTCTTTACGGGTCTTACGATAATCCACTTTCGATGCCATGTCCTTAAACATTTTTTTTAAGAAATCCACGTTTCATGCCCTAAACTCCTTAAAAGTCTTTCAAAACATCCACGTATGTGGCTCCTTGATGGTCTTAATAATCTATTAAAAATCTTTAAATATCGATTATGACCTTGGTTGTCCTTTAAAAATGCGCTTTTATATCCCTAACATTCCTCCAAAAACCTCCATGACCCTGACCGTCCTTTAATAAATACACGTCTGGTGCTTTAAAAGTCCTTAATTTTTTTCGTAATCGTCCTTGGATTCAAATGGCAAACCAATTGAGTGGAAATCTTCAGAAATTAGGACTGCAATTTATTCAAGCCCCCGCGTAATTAAAAATAAAGAAACACAATCCCCAACTGCTGACCACATAACTAACTAAACGCCGCTCTACTTGTTTTATATTGAATAATATTATTCAAATATGTATCGGCGCTAAATTTTTTATTTAATATTATTAAACCATTTCCAATTCCCTCCAGATTTTGTTCCCTTAAAATCGGGGTATGAACTTCATTATTCCTTATTAAAAATTTTATGTAAATTCTGGAAATATTATAAATATTAATGAGGAATTAATTAAAAATCTAGATTTCCTCATTGTTTGGTATTTATTAATCAAATGTTTCGAAAAAGTAATTTCGGTTAATACTCCTCTATACTGTACCTTGTAACAAAAGATCCAACATCAATGGAAAATCTCAAATTTAATTTTTTTTCTTATTATACGGCTACATGTCACTGGAAATGAAAATGAAACCAAATAATGACAGCTCAAAACCAGATGTGATTATAACTTGAAACTTAATTATGAAAGAGAAGAAGGAGAAGAAGCAGAGGAGAATCATGTATAATTTTATCTATTCCATTACCGTCTTCATTGTTCCACGTTTTTGTTAAGCACCTGCATGGCAGACTTCAGTGTCATTGTTTCACTTCTAATGAGAAAAAAGATACTTGGATACTTAAGTTAAAACTCCAAGCAGTTAAGTTTAAACTTGAGATCAACGTCAAGATTTTTTCATTTTGTCATACCGTGAGGTATAAACCGCAAAATGTCATTAAACAGCTTCCATCCAGTCATTCATTCAGTCGTTCGTTCGTTCGTTCAAAATTCAAGCGACAAGCCATGCAAAACCACTAGGAATTGTCATTTGCATAAATGCTACAAAGCCACAAAATGTGTAGCAGAGAAGGCGGCGAATAGAAGAGAGGGTGTGAATGGAAACGAGGGGGCTACATTCCTTTCCCTTTCCTTTTGTTTTCCATTACTCATTTTTTGCGTACTGTAGTTGTTGTTGTTGTGTGGACTTAAGTGTATACATTACTTTATAAATAGGTTGATTACATTCGTCCTTTTCTCTGTTCATCAGAATTTTAAGAGTGCCACAGAGCAGAGTTGAGTCAGTCGCAACGAGTAGTGGGAGGGTATAATGGAAACTGTCAATGATTGACATAACTGTGACATTGTAAAACAAAAGATGTGGAGGAGGAAAGAAAAAAAAAAACTACCAAAAACCCAAAACAGGATGCAAAGATGATGGGGAAGTGGAAGGCGAAACAGTAAAATGTTGGTCAATTTTTAATTAATTCTTAGAGTTATTTGAAATTCAAATTCCTGTGAATGTCATTGATTTCCAATAGAGAATTCAGTGTCCACCACCATTGCCTTTTGTTGTAGCTGTGAGTGTGACTTTTGCAAAGGTTACTTCTGCCGGCGATGTTGATTGTCATTGATTTTATTTGGGTTATATAAACAAACTAGATGAATCGAAGGTTGCGAAGCCCATTAAAGGAATTTATTTTGTAATAAAAATTAAATTTTGAGAAATTGAAGAGAAGTTGTGATAAATAAATTGAGTAGAGTTCTAAAGGATGAAAATAAATAGTTTTAGAATTCAATTGTGAAACGATATAAAATGTAATAATACATTTGAATATTTGAGCCCTACCTCTAGGATATCGGAAAAAGGATTTATGTTCTATTAAATTAAGAACATCTTAATTAAAAATTGTTAAATTAGAATACACGCCTGAAACCCTGGAGGGAGACAAGATATCACTGATTTATATCACCGATATGAAAATCAGGAAATAAGAAGTCACATTTATAGCTTAGATGGTCCTTGAAAATATAATTTAAGGCGTTAATATTTGTGGCCCGAATTTTCCTTAATAAATCCATGATCAAGGTCTTTTTCGTCCTTAAATAAAATTTTTAAGAAACATCTTTTTTTCAATGTAATTTTTGAAGACGTCTTTTTTAATATCCACATTTGTATCCTTAAAATCTCTTGAAATTTTTTTCGAAAATATCCTCGTTTGTCACACTTACGGACCTTGAAGTTAATTCCTTAAAATACTCACACTTATAGTATTGAAGGTCCCTAAAACTGGTTCATTCATAAAATCCACATATGTTTCATGAGTTTGCTTAAAATATCCACGTTTGTGGTTTTAAAAATCAAAATTTGTCCAAGGAAGAATTTTCAATGCTGCTCTAAGAGTTCCGAAAAAAAAAAAATAAAAAAAGCAAAGTTTACAGTCCTAATATCTCAGAAAAAAATAGTTTAAAAACCTCACCATGTTGCCTTAAGAGTTCTTAAAAAAATGTCTACAAAAATTCAAGTCTATAGCCTTTAGGGTCCCGTAGACAATTTTTTTACGAAATTTATGTTTGTAATCTTAAGGATTCTGTAAAAGATTATTTTCAAGGAGAGGTTGTTTTTAAAAAAATGTAAATTGGTGCCAGGAAATATTGTTCAAAAATATAAGGGTCCCGAAAAAAAATTAAATCAAGGTTTTTAGCCCTAAGGTCTCAGGAAAGTTATTTTAAAAATTCATTTTTGTAGCCTCAAGGGTCCTTAAAAACAAATTGTCTAGAAAATCAAGTTAGTGGCTTTAAGAGTCCTTTGTCCCAGGAAAAATTGCTTAAATATCGAAGGTTGTTACCTTCCGGGTCCTTTGCAGTCTTAAGAACATTTTTTTAAAAATTCACGTGGATTTTATTTAATCACGTTTGGGAGATTGTTAGATCCTTTAAGAAAATTGTCTAAAAAATGCAGGTTTATAGCCTTAAGGCTTGTAGAAAATTTTTTTAAAAAATGTTGTTTGTCCCAGAAAAAATTGTTCAAAAAATCCAAGTCAAATGCTTTAAGGTTCCTGCAAAAAAAAAATAAAAATCACAGATTGCTGAATAAAAATCCCGGAAAAATTGTTTAAAAAATGCACGCCTTTAGCCTTAAGGCCTCTAGAAAATGTTGTTAAAATTTACAGATTTTATCCTTAAGGGTCCTTGAAAATTTTTTCTAAAAAATAACATTAGTAGCCTTAAAAGGCTGTCTAAAAAAAAACTAAATTAAAGGTCCCAGGAAAAATTGTTAAAGAATCCACTTTTTGCAGAAAATCCTTTAAAAGTTACATTTGTTGTCTTAAGAAATGCCTTCCCCACATTCCCTTCTTACATAACCAACAGATGAATTTCTTTAAAACCACTCCGCACATGTTGTCTACTTTCACCTTATTTTTCCCAATCAAAGATCTTTTTTTCTGCAATTTATGAAATAAAATTAATTTTGTTGTACTGTGTAATTGTTATAAGACATTTTTAGTATTATCCCCATATTATATTTCTAACTTATGGTACAAAATACTTCTTTTCATAATTTTTGTAATAAGTATTTAATGGAATTAAAAAACAAACGCACATACATACAAACGTACACTGACAATAACAATAATGACAAACTAATTAAGTGGAAAACTTAAAGATTGGAAATGAAGACCTCTTCTTCTTGTTCAAGTCCTCCAAGTTGTTTGCAATTCATGCCACCTACACACATACATACATTGAGTAGGACATAATCTCCAACTGCTGGCCAGTGGAGCGTAGCATAGCTAAACTCTATAGCATGACCAACAACAGCATCACATATCTCCTACAACATTTGTACGCTCGCCTGGATGGCAGCGAATAGTGCCAACTCATTATCTTGGAGACCATAACAAGCTATGGCCATAACAGGACGAGATATATAAAGCTAAAGTTATTATGGTTTAAGGAGCAGCATCAAAAGAAACAACACCAATAATGGCATCAGCAAAAAAAGCTGCAAATCATTTTTAAGGATCTGATACGGCTAGAAGATGTTGCTACCACCTATTACAAAGAACATGAACTAGAAGAGAAGAGATGGCGCAAGAAGGAACAAAAAGTAGATTCTTAGAAGCAGAGGACAAGAGAAGACAAAAATCACACAACCATAGATAAGAAGCAACATACGCACACACAAACACTCACGTAATGTTGGATAACACACTGAAAGGGGATAATACACAAAAAGTGCCGTTATGTACGGTTGCATAAGGTAGCAGGAGATGAGATAAACATGAATTCTGGCATGGATGGCATCATGTTGTAGGGCAAACGAAACGACACGATAAGACTCTTTGTTGCGGTTATTTTCTATGTTTATTAAAATGGTCATAAATTTTATTGTCAGTTTCAAGTGGATTAGAAATGCAACATTTCTTTTCTTGTCGGATTTTTCCCCATTGAAGAATTCCTAGAGGTATACAAATAATGTGGACTCTTTTGTATGTCTTTGGTATGCTGTAGACAGTCTTAAGGCCAGCAATAAAGGCAAACAAAAAATCTGCAAACAAATACATATCTAAAGGTATATATCGAAGTCAATGAACTTTGTAACAATTTCACATGTGGAGCTGGAATGTGTTAAATTATGAATGAAACCTTGGGATGGATGGTCAACGCATAGGAGAATATTTATGTGTCTGAACCAAAATCTGATAGAAAAATCAAACTCTTTATGGACTGCATTAAAATATTAAATAATGGATTTAAGTTGAATTAATACCCAGAATGAGCTTGTTATAATTCTAGCCACATTCAATAAAAAAATAAACTATAAAACTAGCATTGGCATTAAGAACCAAAAATGACGGCAACGAATTTGTAGCCTCTAGGAGCAATCAAAAGCTTCAAAGGCGGGATAGTTGCTGGTAAACCAATTTATCTTCGGACCTTACCTCCGTTGTAAGGAGTTTTAGAACTCCAGTCTTCTCAGTTTCCAAGTATATTCTCATATCTTAAGGGGGAATAAGCACTAATTGCACAAATCGACAATTCTCCGTCCTATGAGAACTTAACGGTCCTTTTAACAAAGAACTATTTTGAGGCACAAAACTAGAGGCATATTTACTTAACACAGACATTACACCTATAATAGTATTTCAACCACAATTTCCGAATAAATCAGCCGGTGTTTGTTATTTCGGAATCTTATTATGTAAAAGGTTTTCTGACAAAAATTTTCAAAACAAGTACTCAGTAAGAACGATATTTTGGGAAATAAGTCAAATACAGCTCAGAAACACATTTGCCAAATTTTATTGAGATCGGTTCAGATTTGGATATAGCTCCCATATAAATATCTTCGTCGATTTTCCTTTTATTGTGCACTAAAGTCTAATATTAGCTCAAATTGAATGGAATATGGCACTTATGACCAAATTGAGCTTAGAATTTGGTGAAAATCGGTTCAGATATAGATATAGCTCCCATATGGATTGTTCATCCGATTTTTTTAATTCATCTCTCACAACCGAAATATGCACTCCGCTACAACGATATTCGGCGAAATATATTAAATAAAACTCAAAAATACCCTCGAAAAATTGTATGGAAATCGGTTTGAATTGGATATAGCTCCCATATTAATCTTTATCCGATTTCGAGTTAAATGTGCACCAAATGGGCCCGAACTGAAAAGGCATAAATATCTCAACAAATGTAGTAGAAATCGATTAAGAGAAGGATGTTCCTCTCGTACTTTAGTTCCTTCGGATTTGTAATTATAATCATAGTTGGTATGTTTTAATTCTCACAAATTCCCCATAAAAACTTTGATTTGTTATGTGAAGTTCTACTTTCTTTACTGGTTATTAATATGAACGGAATATTTTCAGTCCATAATCTATTTGTTTTATTTTTTTTGTAGGGAGCAAAATTGTTCCTAAAACCTAAAAATAAAAACTCCATCTTCAAATAGATATTCAATTTCATTGCATTTCGTTTAGTTCAATACATCACCGATCTTTATTTCAGCAACTAATGCTCTTACAATATAATGTTGTTTTGTTTTCCCCCACATTCCACGTCATGTACAATTTGTTATTTGTCTCAGATATTTTCAAAATGTATTCCACTGAGCGCAAGGATGTACCTTGTTGTCCTGTTTACAAGTTTATTTATAAATAAATGTGCATCAAAATACATGGGCGGTGAGTATACCTTTCACAGGTACAGCCACAAACACACCCAGACACTCACATGCATTACGAGAATGCAATAATGCATTTGGTATGTATCCTGTCATGGTAAATGTCACTTTTGCAACTATTTGTTGTAATACTCTAGGACATGTTGTAATACTTGTATTTATAGATTTTTATGTGTGTGTGTTTTTGTCTCCTGTCTCCGCTGTACTCGTACACCAACAATGGATTTAAAATGCAATCACCCCTGGGGGCAAGTATCAATAAAGAATTACATTTATTTCTTGAAGTTGATGTAAATACTGAAAAAAAAAATGTTAAACAGTTTAGGAAAGAGGTTTATTCATAATTTCATTTTCGAAAATAATTTTTTAATATTTTACAATAGATTAATATTTTGAAAAGAAACTCTATAAGTCAATAAGAACATGGGTATCATAAAGACACTACCCAAGGATGAACATATTTTCAAGTTGATTTTAATATATCCCAGAGGAGTGGTCTAACGATAGCCACTTGTGGTTTTCTTAAAATAAATAAATCACACTATCACGAATTCCATCACGAATAACTTTTTTCTGAACAATTCTCACCAAAATGCTTTTGTACGCTTATAAACAATATAATGAACTGTCACTGGAATAATTTTAACAGCTGTCGGGCGAGTGGCTTAGAAATGACAGCAGTCTGAAGTTGGTTATTTAATACGTTCAAAATCTGCATCATCGAAATAAGGGCTTTAGACCGTATGTATCGTCGTACGAATTCTGTTTCAGGATATATGCATTCCATACAATCATTCCCATCAGTCGGTGGATGTTTTGGACAATTTTCGTAGGGGAATCCTATTTGATAAATAAAAGAATTAAAATAAAAAAATAATATATTAACTCTAATAAAACTCGAACTAATTCACCGATTTTCTTTTAACTTCGCACATCTCAATATTTCTGTCAAACAGACAAAATATGTAAGACTTTACCCTCACCTTTGGGTCAACATTAAGAACTGTAATTTGTCTTATTAAATATAGATTAGGATCCAATTTACTCTTAACTTTTCACCTCATCTCAATGTTTCGGCAATAATATCAGATCCATTGTGATATGGAAGATATCGATCTACCTTTTTTCGTATATCTTCTCTAAATGGCCAAGATTTTGAGAATACGTTATATACATACATAGAGGACGGGGTCCATGACTAATAGCAGATTTGAACATGGTAATACTTCTATCAATTTTGTACCAATTATGAAAAAATCTTTCCTCCCCTTTAAATAGCTCCACAAAACATGTGAAGTCCAAATCCCAAGTTTAAAATAATTCAGTAACCAATTTTAGATGAAATAGCCGAAATACCCGAATATCGTAAGGTATCATTAATTCGGGGATATACGAAAATGTGGACCTGCATATGTATTTTTCTCTCTCAATAATTGGTACCATTACGAAATACAAACACCAAATTAGAAACAACTCCGGTGAAAAATTTGAAATAAATCATTAAAATACCAAATAACATGAGGTACAGCTATGCGAAAATGTGAAATATCGTAGGTGAGGTGGGAGGTAGCACCTATTACGAATACCAAATACCACATGGAAAAAACTCCCGTGAAAATCGTGACAATAATCATGGAAATACCGAATATCAGTAGGTACAGTTAAATGATGAGGACCATATCAAAACTTGAACCTATATGGGCAATTCTTTACAAGGGATTGTAACACTAACACTAAAATGAGGTGTAAAATTTTGACTACAACATCAAAATATCTTAAACCTGCCAGTACAGTCATATTGAGCTACCAAAATGACCCATTTTGCAATTCTATGGTCTTAAACCTACTACTTCGTTCAGAAGCTAAATTGATATCCTCATACGAATAGGCAGACAGTAGAAAATCGATATAGAATTTTATGGTGATCAATTATGTATTTTGTAGGGTCTAAAATTGGCATTTTTTTTAAAGTCTTTCTGAAGAAGTTTTATAAATTCTTTTAAGAATTTATTTTCTAAAGTCTAAATGGGTTTTATAAAAGTCTTTATAAAAATCTTTGAGTTTTGAAAGACTTTTAAACATATTAAAATTTCAAATCTGTCTTGTCTTAAAATTTTCATTCACTCTGCAAATGCTTCTCTTTATTTTATAATTTTAAGTCAATAAAAAGGATATTTGTTGTTCCCTGTTATTCTGCCGTCAATTCTAAGTTTTTCTCTTTCTTAGAATGACTTCATAAGAAGAACTCTTTTATGAAAACATATTTACTTTTTCATAAATGTAACAATGATTTAAATTATTTCCAAAGTTGCCTTAAATTCAACATCTATTTTCTGATAATTAAAAGTGTTTGTTTCTGACATCAAAGTTACCCACGATGTCTTTAATTTCTGACTTTTCAATCAAACCAAATGAGACTAACATGGGTAACCCTTTGTAACACAAATAAATTGGCACTTAAATCTGTAACAAAACTTGAAATGTATCACTGTCGTGTTTGTTATGTTTTCTTTGTTTCTTGCTTTCGTTTTTTTTCTGCTGCTCGAAAGACTTATGTTCTTGTTCGCCACCAAAAGACAAAGGCCAAATGGCAGGTTAACCTTTTTTTCTCCTTGTTTACTCTTCATCCGCAAAACAAAACAAAAAGTGGCTAAGATTAGTGAGAATTTGCCTGCGTCATTTTTGCTGTTCACTTAGTGTCCTACTCGTCTGCCAGCCCGCCAACCCGCCTGCAAGAAGTGAAGATGATTTCTTTAATTTCGCCCATAAATCATTATTTATGCGTCTTCAATGTCAAAATAAATTTCCGCTTAAAGACAAAAAGAGACCCTACTACAAAAGAACATTAAGCCAAAACAAGAAAACAACAAAAAAGTTTGCCGATATAAAAGTCAACGAAACGTACGAAGAAGAACAAAAACAAAATTTATCTAAAAACTTATAAAAGATGAGCACTTAATGTCAGTATTAATGAAAAAGTAGTCAGAGAAATGCAAAACAAAACAACAATGAAAAAAAAAATCGACAAATAATATAAATAACCAAAGGACAAAACAAATAAACAACAAAAACTGATGGAGCTGTAAACAGAACACACAATACAAAATGGCAATAGAAGTCTCAAAGAATGGAGGAAAAAAATAATCTGAATATAATGGCTAATAACATTCCATTTTGATAATATGCGAGAATAATGGATATTCTTGAGTTTGTCTCGTTGGTTGTTCGGTTCGGTTCAATTAGTGACGAACAAAAATACGGAAAATGCTAAATAATACAGTTTCGCTTTTCGTTTTTGTTGCTGTTTTGACGATACACAAATTTATCGTTCCATAAAAATTGCCACTATAGCAGGGCGAAAATGTTGGCATAAAACGGATAACTGACAATATGAATGGCTCAATTATTGGCAATCAGAAGAACGGCACAAAAATGATGTCAATCCACAAAAAAAAAATAATCAATCTCAGGGCTGTTATTTCAATGAAAACTATATTAATGTTTTGGCAATATTTTATGACTTTGCTGTGGTATGACAGCCTCTTAAAGGATAATTATTGTTTCATCAATGGCTTTGTTTGATGTGATTAGTTTGATTTCCGTCAAGGCCGGAATCAAATTTAAAGAAAATAAGATTTATTGGAAATCTTTTGGGTTTTTTTTTATAAATTTTAGGGAAATGGACAACAACCCACATTTTTGAAGAATTTGTGATTTATTGTTTAAAGCGCATGTTTAGAATGTGATTTAAAAACTTAAAACAATAATTACAGGAAAAAGCCCTGTTCAGTATGAAAGGATAGTTTAAAATATCTGACACATTCATCAGTGTTTTGAACGTTAACATTGCAACAAAACCTAAATATAGGGAAGTATTAAAGAATATTTTTTGATATTTTTGGGTTAAGATTCCTTGGAATTCGTTCATTTTAGTTACATGGCATCCGTCGCCAATAATACTGATAAGATTACGAGGAGTATTATGGACAAAAATATTAACCCTCAAAGGAGCCACCAGAGGTATTTTTTTATGCAAAATTTCTCCAACAAGCATCATTCTAGAAGAACGCCAAAGACAAAAATATTGTTTATCAAATTTTATTTTAAGTCGCCATGTAAAAGAAATCTATGTTTTCAATATATAATAAAAAAAAAATCTTTGCAAAAATGTTGCAAAAAAAATATTTCCAAATTTTTGTAGGAAAGAAAGTTACATAAAATAACATTTTAGACAGGAGGCGTGAAAAGGAAAAATATTACTCACAAAATTCCACTATAAATCTTAGAATAAACTACACAGGGTGAGATTAAAAAACTGCAACCAACTTCAGATTGCTGTCATTTCTAAGCTACTCGTTCGACAGCTGTTAAAATTATTCCAGTGACAGCTCATTATATTATTCAGAAACGTACAAAACCATTTTGGTGAGAATTTTCCAGAAAAAAGTTATTCGTGATTTAACTAAAGCGTGATAGTGTGATTTCTGTATATTTGGCTGGAAAACCACAAAACCACAGCACTCCAGCATATAAATGTGAATAAAACTGTGTCTCGTACCATCGCTCGTTACCGTGATACTGGTAGCGTAGAACGACGTAGCAGAAATGGTTCGAAAAGTAAAGAAGCGACTTGATCAAAACCCGCGCTGCAGTGGCCGAAAAATAGCTCCAGAGCTGAACATATGGCAATATTCCATTCGGCATATATTGAAAAAACGAACTCGGTGTAAAGCCATTGAAATTCCAAAAAGTACAAGAACTTACATCGCAACAGAAGGAAAATAGACTCGAATGAGCTGAAGAGTCGTTTCGCTTGGCCGAAAGTGATGATCTGCTGAATTTGGTTTTCTCTGATGAAAAAACATTCGTTGTCCAGCAGTTTGTAAACAAACAAAATGATCGTGTTTACTTGCCAAAGAGGTCAGCTGAAAAATTGCACCTTCGGTTGGCCACCAGATCTGAAGCGCCGGCTGGCCACCAGATCTCCGCTCGTATTAATCGACAATGGCATCAGATGAAAATGCCGAATATTATCGCGAAAATATAAAGCCTTGGGCACGCAAACATTTTGGCTGCAGACCTTAGACATTCCAACAGGACTCAGCACGCGCCACCCAAGAATGGTTGAAAGATGAGGTTCCTCGCTTCATTTCCAGCGCACAATGACCACCAAAAGTTCCGGATATAAATCCGTTGGACTATTGTGTCTGGAGTATTTTGGAAAGCAAGGTTGGCACTACAAAAATACCATAGCAAGCGCTTCGCCGGGAATGGGCCAAAATAGCGCCCGAAATGAAGTAGATTGATAAAATTTTACTCAAATGTGGATTATGTCTGCAGGACTTTTGGTATTGAAAATTGGTTATGTAGGTCCATGTCTTCGTATAGCCCCCATATAACGGTACCTCCCGATATGGATATTTTACTGATTTTAGAAACATCATTTACCGGAACTATTTCGAATTTAGTATTTGAAGTTCGTAATGGATACTACAGCCTATGCCAGAAAATTGTCTGTGCAGGTCCACATTTTATAACCCTCATTGTACCTTCCTATACCCTGTATTTTGATGATTTTAGCTACATTATAAACAGATTTTTTTCAAGTTTCGCATTTGAATATTGTAATAGATTGTGACAAAAGTTGCCTATGCAGGTCCACGTCGTCGTATAGATTCCAATATACAATTAAGTCCCAAATTTCGACATATTGGTCTTCAGACGAGATAATTATTTTAGGCTGGATACTTCCTTGGCGCTATAAAGGGATTTTGATATTTTAAAAATGTTGTTGACTGTAGCAGGGGATGCAAGAGAATATTTGACATTCTCGACTTTTATTAAATTTTGATATTAATTATTGGAATAGTAAACTTCGGAAAATGAAGGACTCTTTTCGAAAATTTTGATGTAAAAAATATAGACTACCTCGTGCACTCAATTTGTTACAAGTGAGATGTATGGCATTTTGAACATTTTAACCTCAAGCATTGAATATTTTTAAAAGAAGTGAAGTGTTGCTCGTAGTCAAACACTATGCAATTTTGATAATAACATTACGGTATTTATATCAAATCGAATTCCACCTGCCGTATATCTCAAACCCACCTATCCTACTCAAATACCCAATTACTTTTTTTTTAATCAACCAAATTAGGACACATCAATTAACCCCTGTTCTATAGAAATTGTATTAAATATAAATTAGCGTTTAAAACATCCTACAAGTACATTAAAAATAATTAAATTAAGAAAATTCACAATAAATTATATTTTTACGAATTTCATTCATCAGACGGCTTTTGTGTACTTAGTGGTTAATTAAAACCTCACAATTTCCCTTATCAAATTAAATTACAAAAAAGTAATTTTTAAAAGCAATTTTAAATAATTTCGAACCCATTTCAGGGGCCTAATACAAATTTGATTGATTGGTTGATTGATGGATGGCTGTTTCTTCGGAATACCTTTTCACCTGATACTTGGAAACAATTTTTTTTTATTTTTGAGTTCGGGTAAAACATTTCGACAGTCATTAAAATGTTTATAAATATTAATTTAAATTCCCATAAATCGCTTTTTTCTCCCTCTCCGGTGTTTTGTTGTTAATACAAGGAAGAAAGAAAGGATACAAAGAAACGTAAAAGGACTTAGCAAGTGTAATTTGTCGTAGGGATTTATGAGAATGCTGATGAGGATGTTGTTGCTGCTGCTGTTCGGTTAAACTCCAAGTAAACTCAAAGCCATGTTGCAATACCGGCAAAACTCCTCCCCTCTCTGAGAGGGGAATATCTATTAAAATGTGTAATACTAAGAAGACAAGCTCAAGAAAAATAATACCATTTTTCATTTTAGTCATATTGATTTGTGTGTGAACATATTTTACCTGAGTTTTAAACCTAATGACTTCAAAGCTTGTTTCTTTTCGCATTCATCTCATCTCAGAAACAGGGGATAGAACCAAATACTCTATGTATTCAATTTCCAAGAGGAATATGTGTAAAATTACAAAGAGAAGAGAAAACAGACAGACATAAGCAATGTAAAAAATGCTTACAAGGACCACTCATTCAAAAGATGTTATTGAGAAGTGGGTTGGGAGAAAAAAAAACTACAAGTCGTTGAAAAAGTTAATACTTTGTACTTCTATGGCATTACACTTGAAGATCTTCGAAAAACACTCTGCTACATTCGAATAAATGCTAGAATAGAACTTTTTCACCATGAAAACGTAACTATGTAGATAAATCTAAAAAATAGGGGTTATTTTTAAGAGGCATTGTATTCGAAGATTTGGATTTCGGGGAATCCACTTTAAACACTACATTAGATAAGAGCAGTTCATTAAGTCTGTTTAGTATCACCCTTGCCTTAAATAACACCTTACTAGTGGGAATACCTAATGTTTGGTTAACAAATAGAGAGGAGATATTAGAACGCAACGGCTTTAAACGATTTATGAGGAGAGTAGCAACAAATTCAAAGAGTGAGAAAGGGAGAGTGATTTACGAATTTCTACTCATGATTCAACAAATGATTGTTCCCAGCTCATAATCTAAATTTAAGTATGTCGGATTCAAGACTGTTCGTAAATATTTATTCGTTGGTTATATTACGATGACCGCATATCCAGTAGGTAGCATATAAAGTGCACAGTTATATCCAATCTCAACAGAGCATAAATTCCAGAAGAAAATTATGATTAACAAATTTATAAAAAACCGAGCTCTTTTTCAGATGTTGCCCACATTCTCGCCCGACCTAAGAACATTATTTAAGTTTGGACAACATTGAGTACTCTCTTTCTATAAAATATCTATTTTTTAAAGGTGCCATAGGAAGCGAAAAATTTGGGATTTTGGGATATCTTACGAGTTTCTTCTTTTGAAGTTTCTACAAAATTTGAACCTGGCTCGCGTCTACTATTAATAGTTGCAATTTCCCGCATTTTATTTATTCATTTTTTTTTTTTTTTTTTTTTTTTTTTGAAACTTTCAGTTCAACAAAGTTTGGCTTGAGAACCGAAAATTCTCCTGAACACACAAGTACTAAATTACACACACAATTACTAAATGGCCTTCAAAGGCCAATGAAACAGCCACACGCTGCCCGAATGTTGCTCTGCGGTATTTTGGCCCATTCCCGGCGAAGCTCTTGCTGAGGTTATCAACACTTTGGTTTTTTTTAGTACCAACCTTGCTTTCCAAAATACTCCAGACACGTCCAACGGATTGGTATACGGAGCTTTTGGTGAACATTGTGCGCTGGAAATGAAGCGAATAACCTCATTTTGTAACCATTCTTGGGTGACGCGCTCTGAGTGCGATGGAGATAGGTCCTGTTGGAATGTCCAAAGTCTGCGGCCAAAATGTTTGCGGGCCCAAGGCTTTGATACACCTTCCAGAATATTTTTGCGATATTTTTGGAATTTATTCTGATGCCAGGGTCGATTAGTACGAGCGCAAAGCGTCACCATTACCATGGCGCGAGACGACTCTTTGGCTCATTTGAGTCTATTTTCTTTCTGTTGCGGTGCAAGTTCTTGCACTTTTTGGAATTTCAATGGCTCAGTGTAAGCTCATTTTCAATATTTGCCGAATGGAATATTGCGATATGTTTAGCTCACGAGCCATTTTCCGGCCACTATGACGCGGGTTGCGATCAAGTCGCTTCTTTCTTTTCGAACCATTTCTGCTGATGTTGCTGTTCCTTGACGTCGGGCTACGCTATCAGTAACGAGCGCACGGTAACGAGCGATGGAACGAGACACAAAAGATTTATTCACATTTAAATGCTGGAGTGCACTAGCGATAGCTACTTGTGGTTTTCCAGCCAAATATAAAGAAATCACACTATCGCGCTTGAATTCTATCACGAATATTCTCACCAAAATACTTAATATAAACAATATAATATGCTGCCACTGGAGTAATTGTAACAGCTGTCGGACGAGTGGCTTAGAAATGACAGCAGTCTGAAGTTGGTTGCAGTTTTTCATCTCACCCTGTATATATATTCCTGATTAGCATAAAATTCTAAGTCCTATTAACCATGTCCATCTGTCTTTTGACGCAGAGCTTTAAAATTTAACACAGCAGTTTTGGGATAGCCCCCATATAATGGCAGCTCCCGATATTTGTTGTTTTAATGGTTAAAGCCACATTTTTCACCAAGTTGTCTAAAAATTGGTAATTGTACTTCGTTATGGGTTCAAGCTCCAGTGGCGAATCATTGTATACATAGGTCCACATATTGCCCTCATATAAGGGTTCCTCCCGATATTCGGTATTTTGATGGTTTTTGCCACATTTTACCACGGATTTGGAAAAAAAGGTATTTGTAATTCGTAATGGGTTCTAGCTCCGGTGGAGGGACATTAAATATCTAAGACCACCTTTTTCTATAGCGAACATATAACGGAAAATTTAGATTTTTCGAAATCTCTCGGGTTCACTCGTGTGACCTTGACCACTTATTATTTGAAGTAGGCAAAAATAGCATTGTCTGGAACTTTTGATTTTTTTCGAGCATTCGTAACCAAGCAATACCGGACGGAATGCTTAGTTCCTATATTCACTCAAAATTTCGTCCTCCTCAACTTACTTCCATATTATCCCGGTCATATCCTCTTTTCGATGTATGTCAATCGATATAAGGGGAATAGGTTCCTATCATTATAACTCTATTTTTATATCACATTATGTACACATACCCAGTGGCATATCTTGTTTGAGTACAATATAATCTATATGCATTATAACGGAGTCAGCAAACTCCCACTTACACAAACACACACGCACACTCCCATACATATTTATTTCCTTTGTATCCGTTTTACTTTCACATAAGGAACAGAAATTACACATTCAATAGGGTTGGGTCGACGGCGTGTGGCAAAAACTAGGATAAAAACCGACTGATTTTTTTTCATTTTGATCCACCTGGTGCGGAAGCCAAGATGCACATGAGAAGCTTGAGTTGTTGAAAAGTTACTGTCTTCAGCAGGGCAGACAAAACGTTTCTGTTAATGCAAACAAATTTAGTGGAAGTAAAAGTGGAGAGGAAACTTTACGGAAGTTTTATGCAAAAAGGTTCTTGTATCAGCATATTTATCGTTGTTCACTTTTTTGAGTGGTGTGTGGGTCGGTCTCCCCATTGTCGGATCGTCTATGGCAACAGGAAAAATGTGGATAATTTGTTTAAATGGTAAATACGATGAGGTCAAATAATAATAAGTTTTGGCAAATGATAATGGATCTTGAGTAGGATACAAGTGAATGGAGTAGACAAATTGAGAGAGAGGTTAAGACCAATCGAAAAACAATCAATACAAGACTATAAATATAAAACGATTTACAGGAATTTTTAAAGAGGGTAAAGGTTGAGGCTTTTGATTATCGATTGCAGATAAGATATCTCAATTTAAAAATTTTGAAAAAATATGGGTTAGGTTTTTTTTACTTATCTAAAATTAGTTTGAAGAATATTATGTTAGAGTCTGCATATTTTTATTGAAGTTTTCCAATGGTGTAGTCCTTTTTTGAGTTTAAAAAATTCCTTCAATTAAAAAAAATCTTTCCCCTTCATCTCTTAAGACATTTTCGTTTACCGAAGCAAAAACTCATTTCAAGAGTGTTAACAGTGAGTAATGACACAAAACAAATCAGTTGAAAACAATAATTTACACGTTTCAAAAGCCAAAAAAATTTAACTTGTGTCCAACTAACCTTATTTAACTGACAGCACGTTGATATCTCCCACTAACTCCACCCTCTCGTTCCGCACAACAAATAAAATACAAAAACATCGGCAACAGTCACGAATGGAACATAACAACCAACCCATCCGTTCGTTTCCTAATACAAAATTGTGTTGGGATTATAAAAAGCCAAATTTTGAATTATGAGTTGAACAGGGACACAAGAAAAAGAAAAACAACATCATCATTACCAATACCAAAAAAAGAGCTTAACACTCACGGACCCTGCTTCCCCGTTCCATTCACCATTCTTCGTTCTTTTTTTTTTTTTTGGCAAACTTTTGCCTTTTCGGATAACAATAACACCTGCTTACAAGACAGAAACTTAAGGTGTTTCCAGAAATACAACAAAGAAGACGGCGAGAAAACAAAACAATTTTGAGAATGAAATATAATTGCCAAAATATTATTTTTGGGTACCACAAATGAAGCATTGGATTTGGCGATGCCACCCCACGTATTGTTACAAGTTTGAAGTCAAACCAACAAAAGACGAGCACTTTCACACACAGATGTTGCAGCAAAAGTTTTGTTCGTTTTTTTCATCATTTTTTTGTTGCTGCCTTGGGTGGCATTTGGTTTACAGTGAGTTAAAATATTTATAACAAAATCAGAATTTTCAATGAAAAATTTAAAAATGTTCATTAATTTTTCAGAAATATGTCCAGACCAATGACGACTAACAATGAGTGGACCTTATTATAGGGAAAATTTGAGAATAGGGTCTCAGACTTTTCACAAAACCCCATATTCCATCTAAGAACCAACTGAGAAAAATATGTTTGACCTCAGTCTGCCCCACACAGGATTTAAGTTTTAAAATCAAAAATACCCTCCCAAAAAATTTCGGAGTTGAAAACCCATCATTCGATATTATTTTTATAACGTCTGCCCTTTGCATACAGAAGGACAAACGCTGTTTAAGTACTGCCAGAATCGATCTGGGTATGGCCCCCGCTGGTTGGATGGTGCGCAGGATAGCTCCCAAAGGGGGTATTCGACTTTGCCCAAACTTGGTACATCGTAATATTTCAGAAAATATAAATTAAGTATTTTTTCTATTATCCTTTTTAGTGTGAAATTGGAGGATATTAGCCATTTTTTTTTTTTTTGGCCATCCTCTCCACCAAAAGCCTAAATCTTGCAAAGAATAAATGGCAGAATTGATAAAAATGAAACAATTTTGGATGATGGAATATGTAACTTTCTTACATCTGGTACGTCGGTACTCCCCTTAAACCACCTTCGAATTCTGTTTTCTTTTTCTTAAATTAACTAGATTTTTTTTTGTTAAATTGAAAACTTTATATTCTTTCCTCCAGTTTCTTTTCCTACAAAAGGTCAAATTTTAAGGAAGAGTAGTATCCCAATTTTTACGCTATTACTACTTAAATTGTTACGCTTTCACCAGAAACTAAGATTTTTAAGATCTACTACAGGTCATGAATCGTGGAAATTTTAAAGGTTAGCCAGCCAAAAGTTTGTATTTTTAAATTTTTTCAAGGACTTCTTTACCAAGAAGCCTGGATTTTTTGCTTAAATATTTTTCATGAACTTTCCGGCTACATATAACTCGGGGATTTTTTTAAATTATTTTTTACAAAATTTTACTGGACAAAGATCGTGAATTTTTTAAATTTTTTAAAAACTAGACGATAGGTAGTAAGACTTCTAAAAAAAAAACAAAAAAAAAATATTGAGAATTTCTTGGCAAATACTATTGAATCTTCCAGGACTCCAAAAAAATTTCAACATAATATTAAAGTATTTTCAAAAATGTTTGGATCTCTAATGTATCGTTTTTACACTCTGTCGTTCGGTTGCAAAACTTACTGATATTTTTCAATTTTTTGATTACCATAACTTTTTTATTCATTTTGAATCTATTTAAGGAGAGTTGTGTCAATCTAGCTCTAACTCGGTAAACCAGTACCTAAAAGTATGAGTGATTCATATATTTCATATCACTCATACGCACAGTTTTTATACAAATGACCTGAGACCACGAACTAGAAACTCTAATTTCTGGGACCTAGCAAAATGTACTTTTTCATTTAAAGTATAAAAAATGTCGATAAATAAATCATTTCAGTGGATGGGCGGATGGATCGCCCTGTGTCCGTCCATTGCTGGGGTTATTGGTCATTGGTAATTTTACATTGACATATACTACATTTTTTTCCTTTTTTTTTGGAATTCTTTCTTGCCAAAATTAAGAAAATCTCCTCATTTCTTAACCACTGTTAAACAACGCTTTCTTGCAATTCTCCCCCCTCTCCCTCTATTTTCAAACAGATAAACACTTCATTTTTATTATTTGTTTAGAATTCACAGTTTGTTTAAAATGTATGACAAGTTCTGGCTGTAAATACCATTTATTTCTTGTGAAAACCAAACAAACAAAAAAAAAATCAAACCTGTTTCCATTGGCCCCCAGGATATTAACGCGGCCAAGTGTTTGTGAATGTTATGCTGTGACATTAAAAGGCCACAAAAATGGGCCATAAAAAATTTCCCTTTAATAATTGATAATACAAACGCAAACATAATAACGTACTTTGGTTTGTAAAGTAACAAAACACGTTGGCACATTTTCGAGGGAGAACGTGTTTCTTCTTGACCCCTCCTTCCCCATTGAGAAAACCCAATGTCACACTTGTAGCCAAGCATCTTGCTTCCATTCCGATTATAATTTCTGTTTCCATTCTTTTTTCTTAGTTTTTTTTGTTCTCCAACAAGACTAATATTGTAAAGAAATCCTCACGGATTGTTTTCTTTGTCTCAAGAGACCATGTTAGGTGTTTGATACGAGCGTGGTGCGTGACTTCATGCTATTCGGCGTCCAGCGACTTATCAAACATCGAAGTGTAATGCGTAAATCGAGTGAATAATATTAAGAAAATAATGGCACTAAAACGAATTGGGCTTGGATTAAATAAAAAAGCAACGAAATCGTTAACAAACACGTTTTTTGCTCGAGATAAGATGCCAATCAAATCAAAGTTTTTGACCTTAGAAAGTGAGGCGTAAAAGCGTTAGTTTTTTCAAAGGTGGCTATGAAAATTTGAATATTAAAAACATATTTCATTTAAAATGATTCCATAAATTATTTTTTAAGAAAATCAACTACAACTACGGTTTCCTACAATTATAATTGTTTGTTTTGACCTCAAGATATTCTATATTTTTAAAAGAAAACTAATAATTTGGCATAGCTTTTAAGTACATAAAGTTTAAAATAGAAGATAACCCTATGACAATGATTAAAATAGCTGCCTTGGATACATGAATGTTATAATGGTATTTTTGAGGACGAAACAGAATCTGTTTATGGGTATGTCTTAAGGTAAAAGCTTTATTTGATTCTATAAGTACTTCCAGAAGCATAATATGTAAAACGAGTGGCACAATGATGCAGTAGAATTTGGCGTATACGATATTCATAATAACAATCATACGCAACATTGTCCATAAACAGTGGCATATATCAAGAGGTTTTCTTTAAGGTTCTCTGCAAACTGTTGCTAGTTTCTCCAAAAACGTATGTTTTTCCACCACGTCTGAACACTTCAATATATGGGTCCCATACAATAATAGAATACGCTTCATTTCGATTTTTATTTAAAAATACCTTTTTTGGAAATTATACCTTACATTATAATACCTTATTTGGAAATTCAAAAAAAAATCCGTTAACAATTCTGTTAAAATCTTAACAATTCTATATTGGGGTGGATGTGCTTAGGCAATTTTTGCCATAGAAATTATAGTATTCAAATACGAAACTTGAAACAATTCCGGTGAACAATGTCGCAAAAATATCAAAATACCGAATCTAGGGAGGTACCGTCATATGGGGTAAATACAGAGTGAGATAAAAAACTGCAAAAAAGTCAAACGCCATAATTCTTACATTTTTTTTTTTTAATTTAATTGAATTGAAGCAAATAATGTCGGAAATAGCATCAAATTTAAGAATAAGTTTAGATTTGTTCGAATTGATCATCTTTAGTACGAATTTTGGCTTTCTAACGGCCAATGAAACCGTCACACGCTACCCGAATGTTTCTCTGCGGTATTTTAGCCTGTTCCCGGCGAAGCGCTTGCTTGAGGTGATCGACACTTTGGTATTTTTTAGTGCCAACCTTGCTTTCCAAAATACCCCTGACACAATAGTCCAACGTATTGGTTTGCGGAGATTTTGGTGGCCATTGTGCGCTGGAAATGAAGCGAGGAACCTCATTTTGTAACCATTCTTGAGTGGCGCGTGTTGAGTGCGATGGTGCTGAGTCCTATTGGAATGACCAAGACCTGCGACCAAAATGTTTGCGTGTCCAAGGCTTTAATACACCCTTCACAATATTTTCGCGATAATATCCGACATTTATTCTGATGCCACGATAAATTAATTCGAGTGGAGAGCGACCATCGGCGGCCCACACCATCACCATGGTCGACGCTTCAGTTCTGGTGGCCAACCGAAGGTGCACATTTTCAGCTGACCCCTTTGTTTGTTTACAAACTGCTGGACAACGAATGTTTTCTCATCGGACAAAATTAAATTCGGCAGTTCACAACTTTCGGCCAAGCGAAGCTACTCTTTAGCTTCTTTGAGTTTATTTTTTTCAGTTGCGGTGTAAGTACTTGCACTTTTAGGAATTTCAATGGCTTTACCCCGAGCTGATTTTTCAATATTTGGCGAATGGAATATTGCGATATGTTTAGCTCACAAGCCATTTTTCGGCTACTGCGACGATCAAGTCGCTTCTTTACTTTTCGAACCATTTCTGCTGATGTTGCTGTTCCTTGACGTCGGGCTATGCTATCAGTATCACGGTAACGAACGATGGTACGAGACACAAAAGATTTATTCAGATTTAAATGCTGGAGTGCTCTAACGATAGCCACTTGTGGCTTTCCAGCCAAATATAAAGGAATCACACTATCACGCTTGAATTCCATCACGAATAACTTTTCTCACCAAAATGCTTTTGTACGCTTGTAAACAATATAATGAGCTGTCATTGGAATAATTTTAACAGCTGTCGGACGAGTGGCTTTTCATCAAAATACCAAACATAGAGAGGTTCCAATATCGGGGGTCTTTACTATGTTCAATACTAATTTTCTGCAGACCAAACACACATCTCAGCATACTACGCTCGTATTTGGATTGGGAGCCAAATTCGTTCGAAAAGGAGTAGATTCTACTCCTGCCGAGCAAACGTTTAATAGTGTTTGTCATACCGTTGTTGTATTTCTATGTACGATTCTCTTAAATCACAGCAGCAATAAGACAAAAGCAAACACGTTGAAAACCATTGTCGCTAATCTGTCCCAACACGCAGACACAAATCAGTAAAAGAAATATTTTTTCTAACTCGATTTTACTCGTAGAACAAACACTGACTCTATTTCGAGCGGTTCGGATCCCACTGTAATTTTTCAAAGAGAAGTTACTTGGTGGCGTTTTCAAACAAAAAAAGGGTTGAAGAGTAAACTTTATATACAACTTCTACGCTTCGAGCAGTCCCGCTCGCTCGCAAGATTCAGACCGGAGTGAAAAAGAGAAACGTGCTCTCTGTCTGGAAACAATTTTTCTCCTCTAAAGTTGTATGGATGTTCAAGCAAATCTGCATTAAAAGGACCTGTATTAAACAACATTCAAAGTTTTATACAGATTTTCACATAAATATTACATATTTTCACGATTCTATAACTTCATCTTTCAATATCATCTTAATTATTAAAGCATCAACTATGTTATTTATTGTACTTTTTAATAAATACAAAACAAATTATATATGACCCATAAATAATTCCGGGAATCTCTTCCACACAAATACATATGTATGTACAGCATAAAGTTTATGTTCCTTCAGAAAAATATGTAATTTAGCTATTCTCAGAATCCGAGTGATGAGATTTCAAACGACAAAGTAAATATCTCATAGACTAAAGCGAAATAAACTTCATAACAACCAGTATCAGTTTACTTTGGCATCAGCCAAGCCAATTACAAGGAGACATAGATAATTGCGAATTATATTGAAAAGTTTCAAAATGTCACAACATCAAAGTAATGAAATATCAGGCCAAAACTATTTGTCAAACTCTGCGTTGCTGTGGGCTGACAGTATTTGCCACAATTGAAGAAAATTGTAAAGATACAAAATTTAAATTAAATTTAATTAAATATACATGGTTGCTAGGCGAGGAACAACTTCACACAATTCCATTGACATGAACATGTGTAGGTAAATAAAAGATTTCCCCACCCCCAACCCTCGTCTCTTCCTTAACATTTCTAAATATTATCCAATATTATTACAATACATTTAGGAACAACAATATTTTTAGATTGTGTGTTTGTATTGTCTTTTATTATATACCGAAAATACATGAACTTTATTTATGTAAAAACGGATATTTACAAAGTAGTAGTAGTACTACTAACACAACTACTATTATCATCTATCCATAGCTCAGAATGGCAATTTGGTTATTTTGAAGAAAAGCAAAAGATAAAACAAATAACAAAGTTTCCCATTCTTCGAAGAGTTCAAGTAAATACCCCAAACTTCCCTCCCCTGGCAGAGGCGGTCTTGGTACCAGTTACAGCAAATTGGGCGTTAGTTAGCTAAACTTTGCTTTACATTTCGGGGAACTAGGGGATGGCAGTAGCCTGCCACAGCCCTCCAAGAAAAGAGAAAGTAGCAAATGTTGTAACATCCTCCAACATGTACGAACGACATAAGATGACAAAAGTTGAAAGTTTTTTAAATGGTGTTTGCATGTTTTGTGGCTGGGTTCGTGTTGTTCAGATTTCTGCCAACCAAGTTTATCGAACGTCAGTGAATTTGGTGTTGTTATCCTTTCCCTTTGGCGACCTTTGTGAATTGGATGGGGGTATGAAGGCAAAGTATTTTGTGGCTAGAAATTTTGTCATTGAGAAGTTTAATAAGAAATTAAAAATATTTACCAAGATTCTTGAAAATGACAAGCGCGTGCATTGATTTGGAACGTTCTACTTGGGGTGTGTTGCCACATCTATGACAGGATTTACGAATTATCTAAAATCATATCTGGTTAGACATTTATGCGGAAGAGATTTCCGAGGAAAAGTTATGTGAAAACAACAATTAATTAAACTTTTTTTCAACATTGAAAGCAAATAAATCTACTAATCCTCAAAAGTTGTTGAGCATATCATTTATCACAGATTTACAAACATACATTTATGTCCTTGTAATAACATATGTTATATCTTCGAAATATGTTATAATACCTTGAAATCTTTTTGAAATGGTATTCTTTAATCCTTTTAAAAGGAATTTTACATGTAATCCTTAAAGATTAAAAAACTCCGTAAAGCAGATTTTTTTTGAAAATAATTACAAACAAATAATTGCTGTCGTTTTACAAAAATTTGCTAAACAGTTTTTTTCTCTGAGATCCAATGTTGTTTTTTTAAAGCAAGATTGAACAAGTTTAACTTACTAATAAAACCCTAATCCAATTTTCCATCTCAAATTGAAAGCTAAGTTAAAAAGTTGATAAATCTAGTTTTTTTTATGGAAAATGTGTAATTCGATTCGGACATGTATAAGAAGATTAGAAAGGATGAGGGTTTTTTTAAGACAAAAAAAAAATAAAAATTATTTTTAAATGTAAAAGTTATTGGGATATGTTCTCCGGTAAATTGTTATAACTTCGAATATTGGAAATAAACATTTTAGAATACACTGACAATAACAACAAAATATACAATATTAGTACAACAAAACTATACAGGAAGAACTTATGAAAAAAGAGTTAAAAACTAGAAACAAACGTATCTGTGTTTTGCAAATTTGCATCGAAAATTAACCTAAATAGGGGGAGCAAGTTCCCCCTCTTCATCAGAAATATTGCGTATTCGGCAATACTACTGATAGCCCTACGAGCATAATTTCGGTAGAAAACCCTCAAACGAGACACAAAGGGTTGTTTTTGAAGGGGGTCCTCTTAGGTCACTTTGCGACGAGAACTTTTAAAAACTGCGATACAGGTGCCTTGTATTTTTAGCCCTATTTCTAATGGGAATCTCACTGAAATAAAAGTAAACAGTGAAATTTGTTCGAGAGTACTCCTCCGAGTAGAAAAAAAGCAATACAGTAACATTCTACATGTTTCTTTTTTTTAATTTTATTAAATGATAGCAAAACATTTTCGGAAATAGCGTCAATTTTAGTATAAGGAATAGGAAGTTGGTGGATTTTAGTTTGTTTTTTTTTTTTTTGGATTGAAATATCAACAAGTGTTAGAGAATCAAAGGATAATTGTGCTACAATTGGATTAAATTACAATTAAATAAATTGGGTTTGATTGAATATTTGTTTTGCGCAAAAAAAAAATTATTTGTGGACATTGATTTTTCAAGGGTAAACTGGGATTGTATAAAAATTATAGTTCGATAGTGAATTTCGGAAAAGATAATTACATTTCAAAAATTAAAAAAAAAATGTTAGACATCTGTTTATTGAAGAGTAATACATTTGTGTAGAGGGTGAGATAAAAAAATTCCACAAAGTCAAACGCCATAATTTTTACATTTTTTTAAATGTTATTGAACGAAAGCAAAAAACTTCGGAAATTGCATCAAATTTTAGAATAAGTTTAGATTTGTTCGAATCTGTCACCTTTGGCACGAATTATGGCCTTAAAACTGCCAATGAAACCGTCACACGTTGCCCGAATGTTGCTTTGCGGTATTTTGGCCCATTCCCGGCGAAGTGCTTGCTTGAGGTGATCCACACTTTGGTATTGTTTAGTGCCAACCTTGCTTTCCAAAATATTCCAGACACAATAGTCCAACGGATTGGTATTCGGAGGTTTTTATAGCTTTTGTGCCCTGGAAATAAAGCGAGGAACCTCATTTTACCATTCTTAGGTGGCGCGTGCTGAGTCCTGTTGGAATGTCCAAGGTTTCGGACAAAATGTGTGCGTGCCCAAGGCTTTAATACACCCTCCAGAATATTTTCGCGATAATATTAGGCATTTATTCTAATGCCACGGTCCATTAATACAAGCGGAGAGCGACCATCGGCTGTTATGGCGGTCCACACCATCACCATGGCCAGCGCCGAGCTCATTTTTCAATATTTGCCGAATGGAACATTGCGATATGTTCAGCTCACAAGCCATTTTTCGGCCACAACGACGAGGGTCTCGATCAAGTCGCTTCTTTACTTTTCGAACCATTTCTGCTGATGTTGCTATTTTCTTCCGTCCACTTCCTTGACGTCGGGCTACGCTTCCAGTATCACGGTAACGAGCGATGGTACAAGACACAAAATATTTATTCACATTTAAATGCTGGTGTGCTCTAACGACCACTTGTGGTTTTCCAACCAAATATAAAGAAATGACACTATCACCCTTGAATTCTATCACGAATAATTTTTTCTGGAAAGTTCTCACCAAAATGCTCTTGTACGCTTGTAAAGAATAAAATGAGCTGTCATTGGAAAAATTTTAGCAGCAGAGTGGCTTAAAAATGACAGCAGTCTGAAGTTGGTTGCAGTTTTTTCATCTCACCCTGTAGTTGGTCCCGCCGGTTCAAACCGTTTGGAGGTAACTTTTTTAAATAGTTGAAGTTCTGCTTATAATTTCAATTTAAAACGAATTTTACCCTTAACACATTATTCTAATTTTGTGGAAAAGAAGTGACAAACTTTAAAGAACTTATATGTAAGCATTTAGAAATTATAAAGAATATGACCCATACAAATAGAATAAAGGTTATGTACTTCCAAATTTATTCATTTTCATCTCACTTTGAAGATTTCCTAAAAGCAAATATTTTTTTTTTCACACTTTTCGTGTAATTTCATTTAATATATTGACGCTGTTCGAAAACTGGTAAAACCACCAAAAGTGTTCTACACCCCGAAACCAAGAAAACCATAAATAACACATTTATGTATGATTGTAAATATATTTAATGGCCCCGATATTTGACATGTTTTTGCTTTTTCTAATGCCACTTAATTTAAAAACCATAGAGGTTTTCTTAAACGAATGGCATTTAAATCAACCATAACTCCTTGTCTTTTACTTTTCCTCTTCTAAAAACCACCATTCATCCCCCAAACCCCACCTCAGCTCTCTTCATCATTTTGACATTTTCATGATAAAAATCACATATCCGCAACGAAATAAGATTCAGTAAATTTCAAAGAGGTGTGAATAACCCCAACATCGTGATTGTTGGTCGGGTGTTTGTGATAATGTTTTTCACTTTAAAAGACTCTCTGAGAAATGAAATGCCATTAAGAAATGTCACTGCACAGGATTGACATTGAGGTGGTACACGAGTGAGCGAACGTATGCTGAATATGAATGTTTGAAGACTCGGAATTGGAATTCGAAGACACCCTTGTATGCCTTAATTCAGCAGCAAAAAAAAAAGAAAGATGACGAGAAAAAGAAAATGCCTTGTTTTCCTCCTTTTTTTCGTCCCGGCACGGTATGCAAAGTTGTGAAGAAGGTTGGTATGGCTTTGAACACAAAACAAACATTTTAACGCTTTGATAAACGACTGTATTCTTGTTCTTCTGCCTTACTTCTCCAGTTATTTATGCTTGCATTTGTGTGCGTGTGCTCTTCCTCATTTCCTTTGTATTTCATTCATAAGATTTTCTACTTTTGAAAAGTACAATGTTCGAACACAAAGCCAATATGTAGATGATAAATGTGGTTGTGTGTGTGTGCGTGTTATGCAAAAGTAACGTAAATTTTATTCCTTTTACATATTTTCCCCCAAAAATTTTTGTTTGAAAAGTTTTTCTGTGTAACGGTTTCTTTTTTTTATTATTTGCTATTCAAATCGATTTAAGTTGTTTTGGTTAAGTTTTAGAGTACTATTTGCAATTATTTTAAAGGGTCTTAACAGTAATCTTCATAACTTTGTGCAAAATATTTGAAAATTTCGTTAGATTGGTAAAGTTGAGCACCGAAATAGGTATAAGTAAGAGGTTATGGGAATATTTTAGAAATAAAGAAGAAATGCAATTGCTGTTACATTAACTTTTAAAATAATGGGATTATATTATTTCATAATTAAGGTGATTATGTGTTATCTATCTACTTGCGAGCAATGTACATTCTGAACTGCAGCCATATATTTTCAATAAAAAATACGGAATAGGGTTTATATATTGAATATTTTTTAAACTGTATGTTTGGCTTCGTTTGTAAACTTGTACACACTCTGCTTTTTTGACAACAAAAATCTGTAATTTATACGAATATGGGTAAAATATTTAGCAATCTTTATGCAAACCAAGGTCTGATTAAAAAAATACCAACTCTTCTCGTGCATCGCCCAAAACAATATCAACAATTTTTTCGAAATAATTTTTTCAAACTCCTCAATTTTGCATATTATTAGCTTCAAATGTGATAATGAAGTAAAAAGTATATGTATTTATATATCTCGAAGGGAGTACCATATGTTTTCCGAAATGATCATTATATTCATATGTGACTCAAATGAGGTATGAAAATTAAAATATTGGCCCAGTCATTAAATTAAATCTTGTCAAAAAAAAAGTCAAAATCTGAAATTTTAATAACTCTCATAAAATGTGATATCAGAGTCCGAATGTCTTTAAACTTATTGAAACATACATTTCAGACCCCACAAAGTTTTTATATTTTTGGCCAGCATAAAATTCAGTATAAATTTAAAGATGTCCGACCCTCAGCTTCTCTATCTGTGGAAATCACTTTAGCTTTAGAACAAAATGCATTAGGTTGATAAAATTGTACTCGGATGTGTGTTAGCTCTGCAGGACTTTTGGCATTGAAAAAAAGCTATATTGGTCCAGGTTTTGTCATAGGTCCTATATAGCAGTACCGACAGTTTTTGGGCGTTTTAGCCACAATTTCAAACCGAATTTGCTGCACATTGGGAATATGTATTCCCATTATATAGGAAATTTCTTTCAAGATAGCGTTAAATTGTTAGGTCCAAGTTTTGGTAAATACCCTATATGACTTTACCTCCAGATATTCGGTATTTTGGTGATTTCTGTGGCAGTTTTCAAAAAATTTATCAAATTTGCTATTTGGAGTTCGCCATGTGTACTACCTTCTATGACTGAAAATTTCCTATACAAATCTACGTCTTCGTGTGGTCTCCACATAACAGTACCTCCTTATATTCAGTATTTTTAAAAGTTTTCAGCGGAATTATATTAAACTTGAAGTTTGGAGTTCATAAACTTCTCTGGCAGAAAATTGTCTGCAATGGGCCCTCATCAATGTAATATCTTATATTCGGAATTTTGACTATAAGAAAAAATTGACTACGTGTAGATATTCGTTATTTTGATGCTATTTGTGGCAGTTTTGACCAATTTTTTTTCAAATTTGTTATTTGGAGTGCGCCATGTGTACTACCTTCTATGACTGCAAATACCCTGTATTTCCACATCCACGTCTTCGTGTAGTCCCCATATAACGCTACTTCCCAATATTCGGTATTTTTACACTTTTTCAACGGAATTATATCAAAGAGTGTGGAGCTCAAGAGTGTGGAGCTCATAGACGACAGCAACTTCTCTGGCAGAAAATTGGCCGTAATACTCCAAGATTTCGTATTTCCCTCATAAATGAAATACGTGATATTCGGAGTTTTAACGTTTTGTGTTACACTTTTCACCGGAATTGTTTCAAATCTGGCATATGGTGTTTGTAATCGATACAACCTCCAATGAGAGAAAATCGATTATACTGGTCCACATCTTCGTATAGCTCCAATATAACTATACCTCCACATATTCGGTATTTTTCTGCCAATTTTTGTCACACTTTTCACCGGAAATGTATCAAATTTGTATTGGAGTCCTATGACAAAAAACTTCCTGTAACGAAACCTCCCAATAATTGGTATTTTAATGAATTCGAAACTAAGTTTTTCAAAAGAATTATCTAAAATTTATATTTAGAGTTAGTAAATGGCGACCCGCCTAGCTATCTGCTTTTTTATACCCTCCACCATATATAGTATAGTTTGTCATTTCATTTGTAACTCATCGAAATAATAATTTTAGACCAAACAAATTATCTGATCAAGAATATAATCAGCGAAAAATAAATTAGACGATTAGCTCTGTCAGTCCGTCCGTCTCCTCTGTTGTAATCACGTTATATAAAATGAAAAAAGATAGGAGGGTAAAATTTTGCACAGATCAGTCTTTTTGCCTGCAGACAAAAGACAGTTTCGAAGATGAAATATATCAAATAACCTCCATATAACGGTACCCCAAATATTCGGTATTTTGATGATTTTAGCCATATTTTTAAATGGAATTGTCTGAAATTCTAAACGAGGAGTTCCCTTTGAGTACTTTACTCTTTTAAACAAAATTTTTCAATGAAATTGTCTCAAAATCCAAACCAGGAGTTCCCTTTAAGTACTTTACCCCCTGTAAGAGAATTGTCTACATTGAATATCCTCCATATAACGGTACCTCCCGATATTCGGTATTTTGATGATTGTAGTTAAATTTTTTAATGGAGTTGTCCGAAAATTCGTAATAGGAGTTCCTTCTGAGTACTTTACCCCCTGGAAGATAATTTTCTACATAGGTCCACGATATCGTATAGCCGCCATATAACGGCACATACTTCCCTTTTCGGTATTTTGATGATTTTAATGATATTTTTGACCGGAATGGTTCAAATTTCGTATTTAAACTTTGAAGCTCGTAACGACCTCATATAGCCCCCATATAACGGGTTTTCATTTAAGTGGTATTTTCCGACTGTTTTTTTTTTTTTGATTTTTCAAGATCCTTAAAAATTGTGAAGGGTTTTAAAAGATCGGGCCGGCCAAACGTTGCTTTTTTTTAATTTAAATTCTGTTTAAAAAAAGCTTTTTATGAAAGTCCTAACCAAAAATCGTGGTTTCTAAAAACGATTTTTGAATTGTCTTGCAGCACAAAAATCATGGACTTCTTCAAAAAAAATTGCACAATGGCGTTAAGGACAAAAATCAAAGATTTAATAAGAAATATTTTTCTTACGAATTTTCAGAATTTTTCTTATAAAAACTCTCTTCTACAAAATCTTAAAAAAAAATTTTTTTAATATTTTTGTCCTTCCTTCTAAATTTATAACTGTCTTTCTTTTGAATACATATATAATTGTCGAAACTGTGTTACTTGACGATATATTCTATCTGCTAACAAAAATACAAATATATGCTCCTCCATAGGTCCAGCTTGATTCATTCGCTTGGATGTTATCGAATAAAGGCGAAGCAAAACCGTTCAAAAACGTGGCATACATTGTTATTTTAATGACTCAGCAAAATCTCTAATCACTTCTTGTTACGAAAACAATATATGATAAAATAACTCCCATCAGCATTCTCTCTCCATACCAATTCCTTTTAAATTTCATTACAACAAATTGCAATCAATTATAGCCGCCACTGTTCGCTACATTGCTGATATGGCCAATCTATAGAAATAAAATGGAGAAAAACAGCAGTTGAGCTTCTTTTGAGCACAATTTCATTTAATGCAAAGCCATTTGCTTCGATTGCATTGTCAATAGCACAGCTGCAGAGCATATTACGCAGACATACTCGAATGCACAAACACCACTTTGAAATGCACATCGATTTCTTTGCTTACCAAAATAGACTTCGATGTGCACTCCCACACACTCATCACATAACCTCCATTTCTGTAATGAGCATTTGAGAGTGCGAGTGTGTGTGTGAGTGTAAAATAACAAATGGAAAAATAGAATGAAAGCACGCAAACACTAATATACAGATAAAAAAAAAAAAAAAGAAAGAAGAAAAACTATGTTATTCGAAAGTGAATGCATGAATTCGGCATCTAGGTGATTGTGTGTGAAATCACAAAGACAGGCCAGGCCACATTGCCAGGCAGGCACAATGGTAATGGCAGTCAGTCAGTCAGTTAGCTACCAGTGCACACGTTCACCATTGTGCTGCAATGTGCAGTGCTTTGTCTCACACTCACGAACCACCGAAGAAAATTGGCCACGAATCTAAAGAACTTTTCATCTTTGCCAGCGAACAATTTCTCATTTTGCTTAAAAAGGAACACTTTTGCCTTCTATTCGAAGACGATCACGAATTGTATTGTTTGGCCTTCTTTCATTCTTCCACTTGCTGGCTTGCTTGCCTGCAAGCACGCAAAGCTGAACAAGGAGATTTTGAAAGATTGCACAATAATTTGAAATAACTTTTTGAAAAATTGCAAAGTTACAAAGTGAGTTTTGTTGCAATGGGTGGGTGTGTGTTTAAGGGGATGTATTCTTCTTGCCTGATTTAAGATATATTGATTAATTATTATTTTTAGATGGGTTATTATTTACAAATTTAAGGAAAATGTATTTTCTCACATAGATGTTTCTCCAGTAGTGGTAGGTAAGAGACAAGGGATTGAACAGGGTGAGATAAAAAACCTGCAACAAAGCCAATTACTATAATTTTACATTTTTTTAAAATTTTATTGAATGAAAGCACAAAATGTCGGGAATACCATCAAATTTTAGAATAAGTTTAGATTTGTTCGAATCGGTCGCATTTGGGACGAATAATGGCCTTTAAACGGCCAATGAAACCGTAAGACGCTGCCCGAATGTTGCTTTGCGGTATTTTGGCCCATTCCCGGCGAAGCGCTTGCTTAAGGTGATCGACACTTTGGTATTTTTTAGTGCCAATCTTGTTTTCCAAAATACTCCAGACACAATAGTCCAATGGATTGGTATCCGGAGGTTTTAGTGACCATTGTACGCTGGAAATGAAGCGAGAAACCTCATTTTGTAACCATTTTTGGATGGCTCGTACTGAGTGCGATGGTCCTGTTGGAATGTCCAAGGTCTGCGGCCAAAATGATTGTGTGCCCAAGGCTTTAATACACCCTACAGAATATTTTCGCGATAATATTCGGCATTTATTCTGATGCCACGGTTGATTAATACGAGCGGAGAGCGACCATCGGCTGTTATGGCGGCCCACACAATCACCCAACGGTCGGCGCCTGAGTTCTGGAGGCCAACCGAAGATGCACTATTTCAGCTGACCTCTTTGGCAAGTAAACACGACCATTTTGTTTGTTTACAAACTGCTAGACAACGAATGTTTTCTCATCGAAGAAGACCAAATTCTGCAGTTCACCACTTTCGACCAAGCGTAGCAAATCTTTAACTCTTTTCCGTTGTATAAGTTCTTGCACTTTTTGGAATTTCAATGGCTTTACAACGAGCTCATTTTTAAATATTTGCCGAATGGAATATTGAGATATGTTCAGCTCACGAGCCATTTTTTAGACACTGCGACGTGGGTTTCGAACGAGTCGCTTCATTACTTTTAGAACCATATCTGCTGATGTTGATGTGTTTTTCCGTCCACTTCCTTGACGTCGGGCTATGCTACCAGTATCACTGTATCGAACGATGGTACGAGACACAAAAGATTTATTCACATGTAAATGCTGGAGTGCTCCAACGATAGCCACTTCTGGTTTTCCAACCAAATATAAAGAAATCACGCTTGAATTCCATCACGAATAACTTCTTTTCTGGAAAATTCTCACCAAAATGCTTTTGTACGCTTGTAAACAATATAATAAGCTGTCACTGGAATAATTTTAACAGCTGTCGGACGAGTGGCTTAGAAATGACAGCAGTCTGAATTTGGTTGCAGTTTTTTCATCTCACCCTGTATGAACAAAATCGGGATTTTTTCCGATTTTTCTGCCTTTTTGTGATTTCTTTTAATTTCTAAAATAATTTTTATAGAATTTGTTGAAAACATAAGTATTGCTCTTACAATGTCACCTGCCAGTCTGTGGTTAAATTAAGCAAAAAATATTTGTTTCTTCTTTGCCATTCACAAAACATGGAAAATATTTCTACTGAAATTGTAATACGCCACTTGCCACAACCTACGTAGGGAAAAGTAACACATGTCGACATATCGCACAGGAAGAAAAGAAATCTTCTTAAGAAAAATTCCTTTTTGTTTCTTATTTTTATTTTTGTTTTAGATAAGGCAATCAAAGTCGCATAACATTTATGTTGTTTGTACACGAAAACGCAATAAACATAAATTTGCGCCACATAAAAAAGTCGAAAAACAAAAACTCATCATCACCCCCTCAATTCCATCAATAAATTTCAAAAGAATTTGGCTAAAAGTAATATTCGCAAGAATGAATTATTTCGAAATATGTGTGAGTAAATATTTGAATAGGCTGTGGAATAAATAATGCAAATTCCCTGATAGCGGTGTGCGTGCATGTGTGTGTTTAGGAAAATGCATAGGGGTAACTTGTCACAGAGGTCACTGACCATAAACTTCGTGGAAAAATTCAATTTCCGCAAAGTAAAAGATAAAACAAATGGGGGGGAAGTTTTTTTCTTTTTGTATCAATCAATAAATTGTAGTGAGTTTCGGTTTCAAATTTCTTGGAAATATATTATCTTTGTTTAGAATATTGGAGATGGTTGCCTGCGACAAGAAAAGCAAAATTTCTTATGAAAAATTGCCCGAAAATAGTTACTAAAATCTGAAGAGGCATATCACATGATTGATACACTTTGGCATATTATAGAAAGTATGTCCTAGCAACACTCTTAATATGGTCGATAAAAATGTTCTCCTTGTCGGTCTACATAATTTTCATTTGGTCGTTTATAAGGACCACCTTCAGGTGGCCTCTATGGCTAAAATAAGAATTATGTTTTAGTGTTTGTTTTGTATTCTAACAGGTTTTAATAAACGTTTCTGGGAATTCACTTCCATTAATAATTTTATTTATTTTTGTCAGAGTATCGTTCCATTAAATCTAAAAACCTCTCTGAAACTGAATCCGTAACCACAAATCAACGGTTAGTTTATTTCTTTGTTTTTTTTTTTCATAAATAAAGTAACATCCTTGTTCAGGTTGTCATTCTTTAGGGGCTTAATTCATCAAACATGCTTTGACATATGAAATCCAGTGAAGCCACATAAAGAAAATTGCAGAAAAAAAATAAATAAATTGGATTTCCAATGTCGATGGGTAATGAAGGAACAATGTAAAGAAAAGAAGAAAAAAAATGCAAAATATAAAAACTTGAAAATATAGCCTTTACCATGTGAAAAATAAGCAGTAAAGAAAGTCTTAAAATCGGGCGGGGCCGACATATTTAGTAGAGCTTCACATAAAAATTTAAAGTTTTTTTTTTTGGAGAATTTGTGAGAATTAAATCAGACCAACTATTATTAAAGTTACAATTTAAAGTCTAACGAAACAACTACATGAGAGGAATATCCTCCTCAGAATTAATTTCTACTAAATTTGCCAAGGCATAGGGTAAGTGTACCAGTAGTCGGCACTTTTAGGATTTTCGCGTTTTTAATCGCTCACCATTCTGAGTGGAACTTTTCAATTATTACAAAGTTAATTTATTCAGATTCGAAATTTTGTATAGTTTTGCAATAATAAATAAAGTCTTAATAACTTTTTATTAAATTTCATAAATTTGTAGTTTTATTAAAACAATGCTTTTTTGCCAGTAGTCGGCACCACTTGCTAATTGTCGGTATGACATGTTCCAACAGTCGGCATACCAATTTTTTTTGTAAGAATAATTAATAATAATAATAAACTAATTCATTAAAATATAATATTTTTGTTTAGTTAAACTGATTCGACGTCTTTATTGTACTTTTCTTAAGAATATGGATTGTTGAAGACCTTCACAGACAAAAATTTAATTTTTATTAAAATAAATCATCTTTTCTTAGCGAAATTGTACACAAAGGTAGCTGACAACATATTTGAAGTAAACAAAATACATTTAGTTATAATAGTTTCATTTATTTGGGCTTAAAAATAAAAAGTGCCGACTACTGGGACATGCCGAACTTAGGCACACTTACCCTATATAGGTTTTTTAAATTCGGGCTTGTATTTCCCATTTGGTGCACAATTAACTTGAAATCGGATAGATATATATGAGAGCTATATCTAAATCAGAACAAATCTCCATAAAATTTGGCAAAGGTATTTCTGAGTTTTATTTGGTATATTTCCTACCGAGTGCATATTATGGACAAATTCAAAAAATCTGATGAACAATGTATATGGGAGCTATAGCTATATCTGAACCGATTTCGATCAAATTTGACACACTTATTTCTAAACCCAATTTGGTCATAAGTACCAAATTCTATCCAATTTGGGCTAATAATACACCCCACTTATCGTTGATACAGAGTCTATTTAACGGCTGCGGAGGACAAAAATAACAAATCGGATTAAAAATATATATGAGAGCTATAGCTATATCTGATTCGATTTCGAAAAATTTCGCACACTTAATTTCAGGCCGTATGTGTAAAATTCCATACTGATACTACACGTTTGACGCACAAAAAAGGTAAATCGGATGAAAAAATATATGGGAGCTATATCTAAATTTTGACCGATTATTTCCAATTTTGTTCGTCCTTGGGTCAAACAAACGACTCGTGCAAAATTTCATCTCGAAATAAATGCGACCTGTACTTTGTTTACAAAAATACAGGACAGACGGACGGACATGCATAAATCGACTAAGAATGTGATTCTATGCAGATCATCAAAAGGAACTATGGGTCTATCTCATTTCTTTTTGCTTGTTAGAAACAAATTCACAAAGACATAGTACCCTGACCACCTTGTTGTGTAGGGTATAAAAAAGGCATCAATATTTTACGATTCATTTCGCAAAATTTATCATAGAGCTTAGAAAATTTATATAGATTACTTTAGAACAAATCATTGGTTTTAAAAATGGGTCATATCTGCTTTTCTTATGGTTTTGTCCTTCTATAAAGGTAAATCTCGATTTCTAGTTCTAGCTATGCCAAGGTCTTTACCCCAACAAGTTTAAGGTGGATACACCCCCTGTCAATTTATCAAATTATATTTTTCCAAAGCTTAATATCATCACTGTCTATTAAATCAGAAGTGCAGGAATTTTGTAATATATATACATGTAAAAATATGAAATTACGCAAATGATTTAAAAACATATTATGTATATTTAAATCTTATTAACAAACGTTTTCAGTTTTATAAAATACACTGAAATAAAAAAATTCTTAGCTATATGATTTTTGCGTTAAAAAAATTATAATACACACATTAAATATAGAAAAAAAAATTAATCCTCTTTTCGCTTAATATGCTTAAATGAAATATGATATACAATAAAACCTCACACACATTTACACTGCATTCCACACCGTAAAATATTTTGGGGACGAGTTATTCAACCCAGTTTTTTTGTTTCTATTAACAACTGATTAAAAATGCCTCCACTGTGTTTTTGCAAAAACAAAATAAAAAAAAAAACAAATTTAAATATTGTGGAGAGCATGGAAAACACCACTCTCTGACATTGACAGATGGAATAATGTATGAAGAGAATAAAAATATATTCACATTGACATTGGACGTGGAAGGGTCAGAGAAAACAATAAGACTTTTGATATCTAAATTCGCATCCTAATTGACAGCTGACATTTTTAATCAAATAACAAAGCCAAACAGAAACAAAAACAACAAATATTCACAGCAACATTAATTAATGTCTCTCAAGTTAGACGGACATTTATTTGTATCTTTTATCTCCATCAGTCTGCTAGCCTATCTTGCTACATTTATCCATGGGCCTAGGAAACTAAACAAAGTTTAAGCTATAACCTAACACATACATACGTACACACATACAATTCATTTTGGATGGAATGTTGCGGACAGACATTTATTTAAGCGATTTTTATCACTTACAGTCCTCTAATTTATTTTCTCTTTGTTTCTAACATCTTTACAGTTGCCTCAAGAGATTCTTCAGCCAGCAGCAGTGGTTCATCATCGTCCTCAAGTAGTGGTGGCAGCAATGGCGGTGCCAGTGGCAGTTCATCGTCGTCGTCATCATCATCGTCCTCGTCGTCGTCCTCATCGCAAGCCAAACTGCCCGTCATGGTGTTCGTACACGGCGAATCATATGAATGGAATAGTGGTAATCCCTATGACGGCTCTGTGCTGGCCAGTTTTGGTCAGATGCTAGTGGTGACGATAAACTACAGATTGGGTCTGTTGGGTAAGTGTTGCTGTTATTGTACTTGTCACTGATGGTGACATGCTTTTTGCTTCCATTAAGATTTTGGCTTAAGAGTTATTTCAATACATGGCTGGTATTAATATTATGGACACTTTTATGGGAAATTGTATTGGAAGAATATTCAGTGTTTGATGAAATCTTATGGGGTGTCTTGGAATTGATAAATTATTTTGGGGTAGTAAATACATATGGCATATCCGTCACATGAGCTATATTCGCAAACCCGTAAACTTACTGCAGTTAAAATCGACCAGTATTGTCGGTATATCGAAATGCCTTTATCTGTAAAACTGTCTCATAGGTCCAATTTTAAATACCAAGTACAGGCAACTTTGTAGAAAATTGGGAGATCAAACTTCGACATGCCAGATATTAATAAAAATCCAAAATGGGGTTCAAATGTCGGCTTGTGCTATTATTTGTAAAATCTGAATATTTTTTGCCAGATTTATTATTTATCGACTATAAACATAAATATTGAGTTGAAGTCCTTTACTTTGTCCAATTTGGCCTGAACTTTATCAATTGGGGGCTTCGCTATATGGGGCCATAAGTAGAGTTGAGCCAATCTGGTTCGGTCGAAGGACATAGTTCCTTATCGAATTCTGTGGACTCATGTCGTTTGTACGAAAACTCTGCGTATGAGTGATATAATATACATGAAATCACTTATACGTTTAGGAACTGGTGTACTGAACTATGAACTAGATTGACTCAATTCTACCTATAACAAACCCTTAACTAGATTGAGTTATTTGTGCGAAGATGTGTTCTACCCAACAACTTCAAGTGAAAAATGTGACAAGGACCCACCTATGGAGCTTCTCTCAAAATTTGTACAGATAATGAAAGGTTTTCTGGATGGTATTTTTGGAAATACAATTTTTGAAACATCAAATATCAGCAAGGCCATGATTGGGAACTATACTGAATAGAAGAACAGCACAGATTTTTGTTTTTTATTTCATTTTTCATGTAAACGTAGAATTTTTATCCTTTTAGAAACTTATATTGAATTTGTTTTGAAACGGTGTTTGGAATCTGAAACAACTAAGAGCGTATCAGTAGTTTTCTGTCGGATGTATACACACAATCTATGGAACCCAACATATTTTCACATTATGTCTAATTCTGGTATAAATATTGAAAATGTGGTACCTCATTTCTGTCCTTATTAGATTTGTGATTATTTTTTATTTTCGAACGTGTTTTGGGGATGTACCAAAAATATGTTCTGATATTGTAGGAGGGTATACGATATCGTGGACCTATATAGATAGTTCTATTCCTGGGGATTAAAGAACTCCTAAAAATATCCTTTTATAGAATTTCAGACAATTCCATTGAAAAATGACGCTAAAATCATCAAAATACCGAACCGAACTACTTGTGTGGATTTTCGGGCAATTCCGTTGAAAATGATGGCTACAATCATCAAAATACCGAATCTCGGCGGGCACCGTTGTTGGGGTTGGGGGCTATACGATATCGTGGACCGTTATTGCCCATCTTCGTCCATTACTTGCCTACAGACAAAAGATTGATCTGTGAAAAATTGTAGCTTCTTATCTAATTCGATTTGACTCTATCGTGATTACAACAGACGGACAAACGGACAGACAGGGCTAAATCGTCTTCGAATTTAACGCTGATCAAGAATTTATACCTTGTTAGGTCTAAAATTATTATTTCGATGAGTTACCAACGGAATGACGAACTTAAATCAGCCTCCATACTAGGGTATAAACAATTCAGTAACAATTTCCGAAAAATGGAAGATATACGAAAGGATTGCCCTATTCAACCGGGTAATAGTTCTGTGTTTTAAGAAAAGTTTACCATGTATTATGAGACATACATCTTGGCGAACATTTGACATCTTCTATAGGCATCCAAATTTGATAGAAATATTACGGCGCTTATAATTTATATATGCCTCTGTATCAAGTCAGGAACGGCCTTTTAGAAACTGAAAACCCTGTATTGAACAATTTTTCTAATAAAAGAGATTTTGAAATTCCATGTTCCAGCTTTCGCGACGGTATTATTTATTGTATTGGTCTAAAACCTTAAAAAGTCATTAACTACTAGTCTTTAGTTCGAAAATTCCTAAAATGAGTCGAAGTCTCAATATTTTTCAAAATTCCAATTAATAACGAACTTTTTTAAGGGATGACTTTTATAACCAGTTTTATTTGAAAATTTGTATTCAAATCTCAAAATGATCTACAATTGGTCAGTAGACTAAATATATGGGCCTGTTCTTAAAAAGGCAGTTTATCTAAATTTAGAGATTCTGACATGTAAAATGAATGGTCAATATGGTCAATATCTCAAAGTTTAAGTAATTTAATGTACACATTATGTAGCCTAAAACTATCTCTTCCTAATTTCATTCAAACTTGATCTGACTTCAATTTATGTTTTATTAGGACATTTTCCCAATTTTCAATTCATAAAAATCAATTATTTTAAAACAATATAATTTTTTTGAAAATGTTTGAAAATAATTTTTAACAGAAATTATTAACAGAGAAATTATTAAGAGAAACAATTAACAGAGAATATATTTCCATCTTTCCTCTATGAAAGTATTTTTCCACTCCAGTGGTATTAACACACAATTTTCCTCTATTTTTCTTCAGGTTTTCTCAATGCCAACACAGACCGCTACTCCAAACTGCCAGCAAATTATGGTTTGATGGACATCATTGCCGCCTTGCATTGGCTCAAGGAGAATATTGCCTCATTTGGTGGCGACCCGCAAAGTATTACATTGGCTGGCCATGGCACCGGTGCAGCTTGTGTACATTTCCTCATATCATCCATGGCTGTGCCAGAAGGTATGTCGGCTTGCAGTTACATAGGCACAAACCGAGTATATGAATTACATTTAAAATAATATACATTTCCTTATTTGTATGCTATTTTGCATATTTTGTCTGTCTGCCCGTTTTGTGGTGGTTTTTCAACTCACTCCATAATTGTTTTTCATTGATTTTTTCACCTCTTTTTTTGTTGTTGGCACACACACCAGGTTTACTATTCAATCGAGCCATACTAATGTCAGGTTCGGGCTTAGCACCGTGGTCGTTAGTCAGTAATCCTGCCAAATATGCCGCCATTGTGGCCCATCACGTGAACTGTGCCCCGGATTTGCCGCATGCCCATTTCATGAAGTGTTTACGCGAAAAACCTCTGGACCAGTTGTTAAGTGTTCCAATTAGACAGCCCGAGTTTGGTTTTGCATTTGGCCCCAGCATAGATGGAGTGGTCATAGATGGCGGTGACTATGTGCCACCGCCGCCAAATTATATGCATGTCCAGGCATCGACGTCAGCTGGCAATGGTTTGGGTGGCGAGGCGGGCAATGCTGCCCACGGTGGTTGGGGTACACCGGGACAATTGGAGAATATTGGTAAGTAAGGCAGTTTATCAAAGCGTAATAAATTTAATATTCAATTGAGTAATGAAAAGAAAATTAATATTCAACAATTTTTTTTTAACTTTTTTTCCATTTCCAATTTACAAAAAAAAAAAAAAAAACCCTGCATAATTAATTACTCAGTTTTAATGAGGAAAACAGCCATTAACAAGTTGTCGAGGTAAGTTTAAGCCATTTCTTTAAATGAATTTTTGTAATTACCATTTTCATCAGTTTGCTGTTTGGTTGTATTTGTGGAGAACAAGACAAAAATCTCTCGCCCTGGGATAAATTTATTAAATTCTTTATTCAGGATTTACCTTCACCATTTTTCAAATGCTGTTAACTAAAATGACTTTTGACGGCTAAATGCGCTAATTGTTATAAATTGAATCAAAATTTCCTGAGATTTAATTTAATTGAGTAAAGTGTCTGGAAACATTTTTGGAATATTTCTATCATTTATAAAATGATAAATTAGGCTCTCTTGTCTGAAGGAAAATTGAGTGTTATTTAGTGAAATTAAAAGAAACATAGCACAAATTTAACCCCTGCACCTCGTAGACAGCGAAAACTCAAATGAGGCCAATGGAACTAATCAGAGTTTTTTATTGAGTTTATGAAAATTTTTTGGTTAAATTACAATCTGAACAATTTGTAATTTTTATGTATTTAACAATGATCAGCAATTTCAAAGTTTGATAGCATTTAGAGCCCGATTCTTGGTGGAGAGGCTTGCAATTGAGTCAATCTGCCTCTATTCGATATGTTCATATGCACAGACCGGTCTCAGAAGAAACGAGCGAATATATATCAGGAGGGTTGTCGAGATATATACACCCTTAGAATATGGTGACGGGGCCATTAGGTCAAACCAAAGTTCGTGGAGCAGTTGAGAGATATTTTAGACTTTATTATAAAAATTACGATGTATAAAATTTGGTGTTCATCTGTAGATTCAGATGGTTTTTTTTTCATGATTTAACACTTTTTTTAAATTTAACCGATGGGTGTACCAAGCTACAACATTGTCTAATATTGACCTATGTTCGGAAAATATCGGGTATTCCCTACGAAATATATAAACTATATGATACTTTACGCCACTACACATACAGGGTGAGATGAAAAAACTGCAACCAACTTCAGACTGCTGTCATTTCTAAGGCACTCATCCGATAGCTATTAAAATTATTCCAGTTGTATTGTTTACAAGCATACAAAAGCTTTTTGGTGAGAATTTTCTAGAAAAAAGTTATTCGTGATGGAATTCAAGCGTGATAGTGTGATTTCTCTATATTTGGCTGGAAAACCACAAGTGGTTATCGTTAGAGCACTCCAGCATTTAAATGTAAATAAATCTTTTGTGGTTTTTAAACAAAATTATCGTGTTTACTTTCCAAAGAGGTCAGCTGAAAATGTGCACCTTCGGTTGGCCACCAGAACTCAAGTGCCGGCCATGGTGATGGTGTGGGCCGCCATAACAGCCGATGGTCGCTCTCCGCTCGTATTAATCGTAAAATTGTTAAAAATTATGGCATTTGACATTTTTGAAATTTTTTATCTTACCCTGTATACTTAGCTAGGCCAGAATTATTATTTCGAAGAATTACAAATGGAATGACGAACTTTAATATACCCATCTCGATAAAATTTGAGCAGTATCTGATACCTGTTACCACCAAACATACTTATGGGAGCCATTAACAGATTTCCACCAAAGTCGAAGTCATCCACAAGGCTGAATTCGGTCGTATGTTCCAAAATCCACTCTATTTGGGATATTAACCATTTGGTTACAATAAACCTGAAATGGGATTAAGACATATTTGGGAGCTACATTTAAAACTCAAACGATGTCGATAAAAGTTAGCAGAGGTATTTCTGAGCTATATGCGATATCAGGTGCAAATATCATTGTTTTGGAGGGCATATATCGAATATGAGGGACGTAAACATCACATCGAAGCTGTAGCCATATTTTAACCGATTTTCACCAAATTCGAAGCATGTGCTTCTAGGCTAAATTTGAACCGATTTTCACCAAAATAAATTTTCACATATTACGCACTTTAATATTGAAATCGGACGAAGATATATATTTTTCTAATATATTTTAAATTTAAATTTGGACCGATTCTCATCCGTTTCAATGCGGTTTGTCCTTGGACAAAACAAAAAATGGAAAAATTCATCTGAATCGGAGAATAAATGCAACCTGTACTTTGTTTACAAAACGGACGAACGGATGGACATGTTTTCTCCTTTTTTGAAAAACGTCTTTTTTACTTTCCTTACCCTTCTCACATTAACATCTTCAATTAATCCAAATGGTTACATCCTCTCCCTTTCTATTCACTTTCTTAATTGTTGCTCTTCGACCCTTCATTTTCATCAAATTCCAATAATTAATTACAACACAATCTACCTTGATGAAGATTAATTACAATTATAACATAACTTTGAAGTAATCTTTCGATGCGGTACAACCGTCGCGGTTTGAAGTAGGTCAAAATTAAATTAAAATGTTCCGCACATCATTATCTCGGCGTTTGTGTCATCTAATTTGTTGCAATATATCATCAGCAACGCGGCAACATCTGTGTGTGTGGGTGGGTGTGTGTGCTGGCCACCTTTTTCTTTGCCGAGCAATGCTGCTCCACACTGCACTTAATTAATTAAAAATATTAATTTAACAGCATCACTTGCCACCCAAAAATTATTCTTCTTTAACGAAGTGCATGCGCCAGGCTAACAAAATTATGTCAAGTATGTTGCACTTGATGTTGTTGTTGTTGCTGTTTTTGCTACACGTAGGTAGGGTCCAACATGTTCTATCATCATTAATCTAAATCAACATGTGTATGTGAGTGCTTTTAGGCGTGTAACTGAGTGTGTGTGTTTGTGTGGGTTCATGCGAGAGGGAGAGTGAGTAATTTTAAAGGGTTTCAAACCACTAAAGGACATCAGCATAAACTGTTCACCTCAACAAGACCAAAGTTCATAGCATGCAATATTGTGATTTAATCATATGCCAGAACACACATACAGATGGGCCAATGTAATTAATTTTTTTGGTTGGCTGTATGAGTATGGCATAAATACCTAGATATTATTAATTTCCAGCCTCAAAGTAATTCAAATATTTAAACTCCATAATAGTGTGATATCATAGAATCTTTAAATGTCCCTTTCTATTTTAACAAAATGCCATCATGGACACGTTACCTTTTGAAAACCTTACTCCCATTTATAATAACTCCAGCCAACTTAAATTATGCTACACAAATATTTTCCTTTCGTTTCCACCTAATATGACAGCAAACATAGGCATGTCAGCCAAAAGGTCAAAACGGGAGTAGGGAGTATGTTTATCGTGTGTGTGTGGTTTATTGCACATTTATGTTTAATTAGTTATGCCATAATTAATATAAACTAAACCCGCTACAATAATTAATTGATTCTATAAATTTTCCAGGCCAGCATAAAAAGGCATGATTGTAATAACATTGCTTGTCCAATTAAGTCCATGTTCACCTCTAATCAGAAACAAATTATGACAAGGGTTGTTGGCTGACTGGCTCGCTCGCTGGCGTTGGCATACTTATTTACACAACGTGTAATAAAGCAAAAACAAAAATGTAATCTTAAATCTAAATATGACAGAGGCACGTAACAAACATAATTTTCAAATACATTTTTGATGAAGGACACATAAGTTTATGGTTGTTCTAGGGAAAAACAACGCTAACCCTGTCTTGTTTGTAGAGGTGGAATGAATTTACCGAATTTATTTGCTGTTATTTTTAGAAAAAAAATATATAATGTCTATAAAAATATTGCCTAAAAGACCAACATTAAAAAAAATGAAAAGTCTTTTACCAGGGATTGGAACTACTTTTTATTCTCCTTTCACTTGTAATGTTTCTCTTAAATTCTTAAGAGTTCATAATTAAAAAAAAACAAGACTTCCTTAAATCTAAAAAGAAATTTCCCAATGAACTGCGATTAAATTATGAAACTACTGCAGGTTATTTTACTACCTCAAAAATTTTCGACTCGACTTTTTTCGGAGTTTCGTATTGTAAATACTGGCCCCATTTTGAGTTTCTGTAAAAACTAATTAAAAAGTATCAATCCGATTTGCCGACAGATGTATACTCTCAGCTAATGTTCGATTATTAAAACATATTTTGACTTCTGTTATGATTATTCAAATCGTTGATCCTCTATGGATAATTTAATGTGCCAATATTGTCAATTTCGTATGGGACCTAAATGATTTGCGTGTGGTACCTGATATAGTTGACCGAAATATTCCATTTTCATGCCTTATCTAAAAATATTGGTATGGGCAATATTAAAAGAAAATCGAACATTTATATCCAATTTCATGCGAAATCATAAATTCCATATTCATCTTAGGTTTCTGGTTGAGAGAAGTATTTTTATATATAGCAAGTTGTATCATATCTCCGAATTGTTTCGCAAATTATGAGACATAAAAAATATTGAAAATTGTGACCCTTTGTGGGTCAGGTACCAGAAGGGTTTTGCAGATATATATTATCTTCACAACAGATCTTGTGTTAGCAAAAAAGTTTGAAGAGAGTTTGATTTTTATTTCGCCTTTTTTGGGCGTTTTGTTTTTCAAAATGTTGCATATTATTTGGGGAGGTCCCAGAAGGAATGTTCCGCACTCTACCATCTTTATAATAGATCTTTTGTTAAGAGAAATATTGAGATGTACCATGTTTTAAGGAAATCTGATGTGAATTTCACGTTTTATGAGCAAAATGGCTATCCAAAATTTTGAACCTTTGTGGGGGAGGTAGCAGGAGGAGTGGACCGATATATTCCACCTCGATACCAGACCTTGGATTAATTAAAATATTGTGATGCATGTAATTTGAATATAATCGGACTCGTACATCACATTTTATAAGAGTTATAATAATTCAAAATGTTTACCCTTTGTGGGGGAGGAACTTGATGGAGTGGACCGATATTGTCTATTTTCTCACCTGACCTATCAGCTATGAAAATATTACGACTTGCAGAGTTGAAAAAAATTTGGATTATAACTTCTCTTTCTATGCAGTAAAATATATTTTTTTTTTTTTGTAATTACGACCTTTTGTGGTGGAGGTACTGGAAAGAGTGGACCGATAGTGCCGATCTCCGAACTCCATCTAAGTTTAATAATAATATAATTGGTGTTATAGTGCGCACCAGGCAGACGAACGGGCATCGCTATATCGACACCAAATGTCCTGAAACGGATTTGGTCCAAAGAGACCAAGGGTCTAAACCCGTTATATCGATGAGGCACGTTTTGGTCATATCACATGATACATAATCTACGTAGCCATATGGCTGAGGGTATTATTAAGGGTCATATAAGTGCTTGTAACTTTTTAGAACATTTTAGGTTGAACGATTGACAAAATATACACCTCGCTTCGTTATATGATGGCTATACCAAAACGTGGACTGATATATCTCATTTTCAATACTAACCATCCTAGAAACAATAAAAATTATTCTGCCAAATTTCAAAAGACAGACGGACATCATAAAATCGTCTTTGAATTTTATGCTGATTACGAATATTTATACTAAATGTGGTCTACAATGAATATTTAAGGATGTTACAAACGGAAGGAGGGATGTATTTTTTGAAGAAAAAATTTTCCCCCAAAAATACTCTATATAAAGTACTTCCAAATATCTGGCCTTCTCATTGTGTACTATAGGGTTACTCATTTTAAAATTATGTTTGGTGATCTATCCTCTCCTCCTTCCAACCTCCCCCTTTCAGCTAGACCATAGCACATTAGAAACCAATTACCCCTAAGCACACACTCATCAAATAATGAGACTACCCAAAAATCATATCAGCCTCCTTAATCACTGTCATCTTAGCCAATGACTTAATACTCCTCATGAATAGAAAATAAAAGCTGGAGGCATATTATGCAGATACTTGTCTAGGATATTTGATGGGAAGGAACATGTAAATTGCCATCACGAACCCACTTGGCGGACTCATTCAAATCTAATTATCTCTCCTCGCTCGAAGAAGCAGAAGAACAAGAAGGAGAAGTTGGTACTTGTGGAAAGCCAATTTTGTAGCTTCATGCCGTCGACATTTATTCAATTAATCCGGACAAAATAACCAATCACAACGAATTCGTTCGACTTTTTGGGGGCACAAACAGCAAAGCCGTAGGCAGAGGGGTTCAAAGGTTTATTACGTGTACGTATGTGTGGCCATGTAAGTGAGTGCATGTAAATATCGCTGAAAATGAATTTGCGTCTCTCTCTCTATCTCTACGCGAGTGTGAGAGTGTGTGTATGTGTCTTTGCGTTCATAGGCATGTTAAAGCATTGTTAATTACCTGCTAAAAACAGATTAACATGACATCATCGTATTTAATAAATTACATTTTGTGTAATTAAACAAACATGAAGGCACTACGGCTGCTGGTGGTCTCCCTGCCCTGCCATGCCACCGATCCCATCCCATCCGTAGCTCTGTCTACAAATTTGAATATGCAAACGCAAATCTAAGTCGTTATACAAGCTGGCTGACTGGCTGGCTGGCAGGCAATAAAATCTTTCAATGTACACGTGTACAAGTTTAGTTTCAAGGATATCTTCATATGTGCGTGTTTGATTGTTTGCCTCTGTGTGAGTGCAGGTATGTACATACGTACATTCAAATAGGTTTTAAGTAGTTATGGTAAACGTAGTTATGCCCGACATTGAAAGCTTTCGAAAATTATGTTAATCTTTACAAAAGCCAGGAGTGGGCACACATTATAGAGAAACTAGAAAATTATTTCCAAGAATTTCGAGTTGCTCTCTAATACAGCAATGCCAGTGAGTCCGGTAATCATCTTTGAAGTCCATATGTTTAGGGGGCATGTTCAAATTATTTATATTGTCTTACGTCTTTTAGCCATAATTAGATTGCCTTTAATATTAAGGAGCCCGGAAATGAGTGGTGAAAATGCGAAAGGACATTTTTCGATTTTGTTGCTTATTGAGTAAACATATGTACAAATAGAAGTAAAAAGAGATTTCCTTATCAGAACAGGCAGTGTGTAATAAAATGTAAAGGAAAATGTCGTTGTTTGGCTTTTTTGAGAAATTCGAATAGTTTCCAAATACATTGAGGGCGGACATAATTTCGTAGGAAAATGCTACCAATTAGTTTTTATCGAAAATGTCATCAACTGGTTTCCATAGAAAATACTATTTATTATAATGAGATTGGCTGAGGGAAATTTCACATTACAAGGAAACAGAATAGAATGTGGATAATCTCTTACCATCGAAACAATTTCCTTTTATAATTGATGACCAATTTCATAACAGATGTATATAGAAAAGGTAAAGGTAATATGTTAGAATAATGTTTTATTTAGATTTGCTTACACATGATAGTATACATTTGTGAGAAAGTAAAGGCTGAGGATATTGCTCTATGCATATGAGCTGAAAAGAAAAGTTTGGAGTAGCGAGCGGTTTTTATCTAAAAAGCATGGAATGTTCCTTTACAAAGTTGAGAGTGCTATCAGGATGTATGTAGCGCATAGTCTTTATACTCTATTTTTTCCTGGACGAGCAAGGCATATTTAACAACAATGCCCAACAATGAAGTGTTGGTTGAAACATTATTTTTACAAGCCATGGTGAAAATACCAAAGAATGAATGGAAAATGGTACCATAAGTGAAGTTTTCGAGTTATTGCGAACTTTATGAATACATAGACTTATACCCCTGTTTGTTCACATTTCTGCCACGACACGTGTCTAAGAATATCCGAATAAATACTCAAAGCCTTTAATATCAATTTCGTCCTCCTTCCTTGAATATCAATTTCCCTCCGTCCTTGATTTTTGCCCCATTTTCCCACGGATTGAATATTTAAGTCCACGTTTTCCTATAGCGCACATATGACGACACCCACCGACATTCGTTTTTTTGATATTCCTAATCACATTTACCCACGAAATTATTTCAAATTTAAGAAAATTTGGAGGAAGACAATCCTTGAAGTATAAGGTTGTCTATAAAATTTCCCGTTTTGGTATGGCCCCCATATAACGGCCTCATCCACTTTATCTTTTTTTAAGTTTAACAGCATTATCCAAACGGTCTAACCGACATTTGTAGCTTAAATTGGAATACGTTTGAATTCAGATACTTTTATAAAAAAAATGTTTTTATTACCCAATGGTGGAGGTTATTTAAAGGTTTTATTTTTATACCCTTTGCCATACATAGTATGGAGGGTATATTAAGTTCGTCATTCCGTTTGTAACTCATCGAAATAATCATTTTAGACCCAACAAAGTATATATATTCGTGATCAGCGTAAAATTCTAAGACGAGTCCGTCCGTCTGTTGCAATCACGCTACAGTCAAAATGAATTAAGATAAGAAGCTAAAATTTTGCACAGACCTCTCTTTTGTCTGCAGGCAGTTCGAAGATGGGCTATATCGGTCCGCGATACGTATAGCACCCATATAACGGTATCCCCCGATATTCGGTATTTTGATGATTTTAACCACATTTTTCAACGGAAGTGTCTGAAAATCCATACAAGGAGTTCCTTGTGGGTACTTTTTCACTTGGAAGAAAATTGTGTACATAGGTCCACGATATCATGTAGCCCCCATATAACGGTACCCCACGATATTCTGTATTGGCTAAAATTCTACACAAAGAGTTTTTTGTGAGCACTTTATCCCCTGATAGGGAATTGTTCATATAGGTCACGATATCGTATACCCACCATATGACGGTACCCGTCAATATTCGGGATTCTGATGATTTTAGCCACATTTATAAAAGTAATTGTCTGAAAATCAATACAAGGAGTTCCTTGTGAGTACTTTATCCCTTAAAAAACAATTATCCCTATAGGTCTAGGATATCATATAGCCCCCATATAACGGTACTCCCCCACAGATATTCGGTATTTTGATGATTTCAGCCACATTTTTCAACGGAATTCTACAAAAGGATTTCCTTGTGAGTACTTTACCCCTAGACATAGATTTACCTATATAGGTCCACAATATCGTATATCCCCCCATATATCGGCAACTTCCGATTTAAGATTTGAACAGAATTTTTAATGGATTTTATTTTTTGAAAATGTCCGAATTCTTCTCAAATGGTGGAGAGTATTTAAGGTTCACCCGGCCGAACTTACTGCTTTGTACTTGTTTTATTTTTTTTTATATTTTTTTTTTATTTTATTTTTATTTATTTATTTTTTTAATTTTTTTTTTTTTTTTTTTTTTTTTTTGTAGACGAAGTGCATTTTCCCCTCTCTCGTTCTTTGAGAGGTTTTTTTTTGGGTTCGTTTTACAATAAGTGTTCAAAGGTCGTTGAAAGCACACGGTGGCAAGAATATTAGTTTTTTATAAAATGAATTTTTACATTTTATTTTGGTACCAGATTTTAATAAAATTTCCTGAAATGTTTGTAAAATAGGCATATTGTTAAAGGAAAACAGCTGACTGACTTGTTAGATTATTCTACGTTAATGATACTTTATGTGTGTAAATAGTCGACGGTTATTTTGTTCTATACATCACAAATTAATAAGAGCTTTATTCAGAGTTCGAATCGAAAACTCGGCAAAAAATAATTCCGAGTTCGGTGCGAAATCATTCCGACGACTCCAATTTGAACTCCGATTTTCCCATGAATATCCTCGCGAATTTGATTTGACTTGTGTTCTCTCAGACAACACGTCAACCACTCCATATAACTTTTGGCCAGAAGTCGGACCGAATACGTATCCGAAATCGGAAATTTTATCCGACTTTCGGCTCGAAGTCGGACCGAAGTCTTTCAGAGGGATATCTTCAAGTTCCAGCACCGACGTAGCCAGAAATGCATTTCAAAATGATATTTTAAGGAAAATTTTCCAAAAATATGCTTTGTAGTCTGTTGGTCCTCTCGAAATCCCATCTAATGACCACTGTAAGTGTTGTAAGAACGAGGAGAAGCCGCTTAAGCAAATTTACAAAACAAATCTCATTTCTCATTTTTATTTTATTTACATTTTCTGGATATAACCAAAATCAAGAAATGCAACAATTTAAGTCCAAAAACCACTAAAAAAGAAATCGTATTAGAGAAAAAAGCTAAAAATCTTTTTTATTAAATTGTTGCAGTGGTCCAGATGTTGGACGGAAACAATGTAAAGTTGCCATAAAATAGTGAAACAAAGGCGATGATTTCGGTTTCCATAGTTCCCCTCGTACAACCCCGTCATTGGTCATAACCGAAATAAATGTTAGGATTCATAAACTCCACAGTCCCGAAAAAAAAGGAGACGGAACTGCTTACCTCCTGTACATAGTTATATTATTCCAGACTATGTGCTTTCATGTTATTTCATTTTTTTTGTTACTCCGGTCGGTTACTGCAGATTTTGGTTAGAGCGAAATTTGACCATAGAAACAAACCCAAACCCCCCTTCCCTAGGAGAATTGTTGTACATTTAACTTTTTGCTTGGGGTTGAGTGATTTGCCGGTATCTGGGCTACTATCACAATGAACTATGGGTGTGTGTGTGTGTTTGTATGTTTCTATTTGTTGATGCTAGCTAGCAATGGCAACAGAAACAAAAAATCTCTTGCTGCTTTGAACAATTGCTAGAGAAGTAGTAGAAAATAAATTGCCGTTACAAAAACTATTATTTGTGACAAAGGAAACCTAACTACACTAGCTCTCCAAGTATTTATTTGTGGGTGAGTCTATGTTTGTTCGCATTTACCAAGGTATTTCTGTGTGTGTATGTGTGTGTTGAAATAAATGTCCATGCTATTTTGGGGGGAAAGAAAGCTGTTGGTCCAGCACAAGCGATATGATGACTTATTTTTGAAAAGAGCCATTCTTCTCTTTTTTTTTAACAAAAAATGACACCCACACCTACACACCACAAACATAGATTTATTGTGTGTATACACACATATCTCTGTTTGGGTGAGTGTGAGTGCATTCCTTTTCTATAAAAAGAACAAAGATACTTAAAATGACAAGTCCTCAGAAAATGGGAAATTCGAACAACCAGAGAAAAGGCAACCAATTGTTAATGACACTTCCGAAAAAAAGGGGTATACGGAACACCAGTTCGGGACCAAGTCGTTTGACACAGACTCACAAAATTCATAAATAACTTTTCTATGAGCAACAGCAGCAACAACAACAACCATCACCAACAAAACAGAACTGAATGTAACGAATATGAGACACAATAAAAAAAAAAAAAAAACTGTAGATAAATAAATGACTAAAATGGCGCAGTAGGGTATAGTGTGTCCTGATTTTCAACAAAAGTTGGATGAAAGGGAAAACTTTTGTTCTCTCTTCTCTTCTTTTCGTTCGTTTTTTTTTTTTTTTTTTTTTGACTTCATAAAATTGCTAATAGTAGTAGTTTTGCAAAAAAAAAAAACAGATCACAAAGAGCTGAAAATAATTTCATGTATTTAATAGAAAGAAGAAACTTGGTAGAAAAGAAAAACTTTTCGAAATTAAAGCTGAAATAATGAGTGCAGGTACCATTTAACTGGTATTAAAGGAATGGTAGACAAATTTTGAGAATAAAGTTGAGAACAGTCACCATAGAATACGGGAATCTACAACACCAAGTGACATAAAATTATTTTGAGAAAAATAATACTTATCTACAGAGAATGGATTTTTGGCGATGTGTTCTTGCTATAGATGTTTCGATCTAAAAAACATTTTATAAATTAAAATATTTATCATTGCTTTAAGCCAATTTTCGGGATTAAAAAGTGTGGAATACAGCAGCGGAGTAATTTTTTTCATAGCGTTCACAAGAACCACTAAACAGGTTTTTTGGTTCAAGATTTTTGTTTGAACCTGTTAAAATTTTCATTTTTGGCCCCCAAAGTTCACCATTCGACATATAAGTGCAAAATTTTTGTACTAAAAAGTACCAAATTTTTGTAGAAATCTTTCTCCAAAAATATTTCTAATGAAAATATATAGTTTTTTAATATCCCACGTTCTCGAAATATCATTCATTTCTAGACTTATTTTGGTACTTTTGTCATCTGATCATCCAATACAGCTGCTACAGAATATAGTACCTTTACTAATTTTTGTACAAAAATAACATGACGTTCACGTGTCAAGTGTGTCATAGCCAAAATATGTAGATCAATAGAATCAAGCCGCTGATTTAAATTCGTGAATGTCAGTCCAAATTTAGATATAGCTCCCATAAATATTTTCTTCCAATTTAAATTTTATTGGGCGCCATACTTGTATTATTCGTACAAATAGGCTGTATTACGGAACATCCGACCAAACCTTAAAGCGAGAAATTTTAATTTGGTGAAAATCGGTCCAGATATTCCTATATCTCCCATCGAATTTCGTGTTTCATTCCCTGAATTTCGTAATACGCATTCCAAAAAATGATATTCGGTACCAGATATCTCATACTGCTCCCAAATATCTGTGCTAAATTTCATCGAGATCGGCTCAGATGTCGGTATAGCATTTATATATATCTTTACCCAAAATCACGGTTATTGTGCACCAAATGTAAAACATCAATCCAAGTGGACTGGATTATTACACATCGGTCTGAATTGAAAATCGGTCCAGATATAGCTCCCATACAGGGTGAGATAAAAAACTACAACATAGTCAAACGCCATAATTTTTAGATTTTTTTTTTTTTAATTTTATTGAATGAAAGCATAAAATGCGCTTGCTTAAGGTGGTCAACACTTTGGCAACCTTGCTTTCCAAATTACTCCAGACAAAATAGTCCAACGGTTTGATATCTGGAGATTTTGGTGGTTATTGTGCGCTGGAAATGAAGCTAGGAATTAGGTGGCCCGTGCTGAGTGCGATCGTGCTGAGTCCTGTTGGAATGTCCAAGGTCTGCGATCAAAATGTTTGCGTGCCCAAGGCTTTAATACACCCTCCACACATTTATTCTGGCGGCCCACACCATCACCATGGCCGTCGCTTGAGTTCTGGTGGACAACCGAAGGTGAACATTTTCATCTGATCTTTTTGGCAAGTAAAAACGATCATTTAGTTTGTTTACAAACTGCTGGACAACGAATGTTTTCTCTTCGGAGAAAACTAAATTCGACAGTTCACCACTTTCGGCAAAGCGAAGCAACTCTGTAGCTTTTTTGAGTCTATTTTCTTTCTGTTGCGGTGTAAGATCTTGCACTTTTTTGAATTTCAATGGCTTTATTCCGAGCTCATTTTTCAATACTTCCGAATGGAAAATTGCGATATGTACAGCTCAACAGCCATTTTTCGGCCACTGCGGCGCGGGCTTCGATCAAGTCGCTTCTTTACTTTTCGAACCATTTCTGCTGATGTTATTGTTTTCTTCCGTCCACTTCCTTGACCGTAACTTTTGTCGTGTCCCGAAATTCCTATTAAATTTTTCAAGGATTAAGCCTCCTACCAATATTTGTGGCCCAATTTAAAGAAAAAAAAATATGTATTGTATTAGTATAATTTGTGTAACCTTTTGTAATACTTACTTTTTACTATATGTTAATACCAATTTTTAATAATCTGCCTAATAATCGCCTACGGCCAAATAGGTGTTTACACTATTAAGATTTTGACTTTAGCCGACTTACTCATTAGCAATCCTTAATTTTTTTTTTTTTTTTATTAAAGCGAAAAATCATCAAATCTACTTCTCTGGTCGATTTTATAAAACTCTATTTTGATTCCTATTTCATGCTAAATTCCGTCATTACCTATGAATTAATGAGTCGAAATATACATTAAGCGGTGAGTCTAGTGTCTGTATTTGAATGTCTTATTCACTTCATGTTCAAATTTCTTATAATACTCTCCCACATAGTTCGAGTTTATGTGGAAATATTAAACGGATTCAATGGGTTCTTTGATACCCAGAATATTTAAATTGTACCATTTCAAGACGTTTGATTGGCGTGATACTTCGAATTAACAGCTAATGCCAGTTGTACAGGCCCCTACATCAACAGTTTTACTTTAAACAATTGTTCCATTTCTTTTTAATTATTTTGGCAGCAATTGTTCAGCTCACCCCTCTCCTGCAAATTTTTGATCCCAAATCCACAAAAACACATGCAGTTTCCAATCCATAATTACAAGCGTCTAATGTAAAATTGTATTACCCTAGAGAAAAATCCCAAGTGTTTTCCATCTACACTAATCTAGTATTCTCTATTGGCAAATGGTTCTGCCATAACATAAAACAGCAAATTTATTCCCCAACATATTCTAAAGTAGAAAACGACAACTGTTAACATTGTATCCAATTGGAACGTATAAAACTTTGAGAAAATGAAATGACCGAGAAATTGATGTAATCAGTTTTATATTCATCCGCATAATAAAATTACAACATAAAATGCTTTCATTTCGGATTTCCTTTTTGATTTCAATGTTCTTCACAAATTAGTATTGTTTGGCTGAAGGTTTAGGAAGCGAAAAGGAGATTTTTGATTTTCCGCAAATACACCGCAATACAATGGCAGCAACAGCAGCAACATCACTAAAAATCCCTTTTTCCATTTTCGGTTTACTTTATTATTTTGCCTTTTTATGTAACGTACATTACATGTCCTCCAACACTTGTGGTCCCTTGCTGCCACTCGATAGCTCGTCGATATCATTCAATTATGTTCAAATTTATTCATTTCATTTTGTATACCCCAGCAATCACCTTTCGCCATAATTCCTCTTACAACACCCCCATCCCCTTCAACGCCATATGTATAATTTTTTGTCACATTGACTTTTACATTTCATTTTCCATTTCTTATTATTTTTTTTTTTTTCGCTTTTGCTTTGTGCACTTTTAATCATTCACTTTTATGCGTACCCAATTCCATTTTATTTCGTAATTCCAGATATGATTTACTGGCTGGCGTCACACGTGCAGAGGCATTCTTCTCCTTCAACTCCGGCGATGTTCAGTACGGCATCGAGGCTGACAGACGTTCGAAAATCTTAAAGGCCTACGTGCGCAACACCTACACGTACCATCTGAATGAAATTTTTGCCACCATCGTTAATGAGTACACCGATTGGGAGAGGCCCGTTCAGCATCCAATTAATATCAGGTAAATTCCATATAAAACTGAAAACCAAAGAAAAACAAAACAAGAAAAGTGAAAAACTGGTAAAGAAAAAAGGGGTAGAGAATAATATATCTGCAAGTAAACTAAGAGTCCCTGTCGAATGGTGTAAAGCATTCGCCCCCACAGACGATGAAGACCCTCCGAAAATGTATACAATTTATTTGCATTTGACCAAAATGAATGACCAAAAAATACGACGTACGTACCATGCTGCACATGAAAACAATTTTCAATTAAATGTAGCTCTGTCTTAATAAAGAATTTGCACCATGGATTGTGATGTGGTAAACTGAAAGAAAAATAATAAACAAATAAAAACCTACAATTGTAGAACTCCAGGGGCTGGATTTAAATAAAAATATGAAATTAGTAATTTTTATGGAGGTTGTGACAGCTTAAAGTTTTCTCAGGGATGATAAATTAGCTGAAATGATAAA